>NC_079888.1:3393333-4791666 GCF_029227915.1 Hydractinia symbiolongicarpus | reverse complement strand
CAAGACAAATACCTTAAAACGTTGCAAACATTTTCGGACTGCTAAAAGAAAAAACATACAAAGTTGACTTGACATGTTTTTATCTGCAATTCTAGAGGAATTACTAGCTCGGAAAATGCTGCGATCATTTTCTCAAATCTCAGATGGTAGTGAACAGGAAGTAAGCAAGGAGTTGGAGCGCAAATTAAGTAGAAGAGCATCAAGAAAGCCTGCTCTGCAGAAACAAAAGTCTGTAAAGGAGGTACATATGAATGCATTTTTACACAGTGTCAAGTTTGTCCTTGTTTTGTTCAGTACTTTAATTTATTATTATATTAATTTTTATTTTTTTACAACTTGCAGCATAACAAAAATATGATTTTTAAATATTTTAGGAAGAAATTGAAGAAGAACAGCCTTCTCAGGTCCCTTCCATGTGGCGAATTATGAAAATGAATTTAAAAGAATGGCCGTTTATGTTAGTTGGTGTTATATTTGCAGCTGTAGCTGGAGCAATGCCGGTTGCATTTGCTATTATTCTAAGTGAAGTCCTAGAGGTAAGTAGCTCCTGGTGTGACCATTTTAAAAAACTGAAACTTTTTAGCATAAGTTAATTAACCATTTCTTTTTGCTTCTCTATATGAGCATTGAATAGTACAGAATTCATGGCTATTTTGTCTGTTTTTAACTCTTGTTTATTTTCTGTATAATCTTTACAAATCATGCCTTGTTGAATTATTACGCAGCTTCTTCGCTCTTCAATTTTGCGGTCTTACACATTGTGATTAGTAGAACTTTTGGTTCTGCAACAGTTTTGAATCTTGATTTATTTATTTATTTATTTTCTTTCTTTATTTATTTAATTCTTTTCGTCGAAACCATGAATTAACTCAACACATATAATGGAAAAAATTGTATATGAAATCTTGATTTATGATTTTTTGACATTTTAGTCATTCACGTTGGCGCATCAGCCTAAAAAAATGCAACATGACTCAGAGTTTTGGTCCATTATGTTTATGGTTTTGGGTTTTTCCATTGGAATTGGATATTTTATTGCAGTAAGTTTATTTTATTCTTGAATTGCAATGTTGTAATATTTTACAATGACTCCAACTTTGACTAAGATATCCCCAATTCTCATTATATGCACGGATTATGAAATACTTATTGTCTGTTCAAAATTGTTGCACACAGCTGTATTTGAACTCCCAATAAAATAATTTTATTGCTCCATTTTAACAGGCAAACAACTACGCGCAAAACTCAGATCCAGGAAACATGTCAACAGTCGAATGACTGTTGAATTTTTAGGAATTACCAACCAGTGTAATAGAAACTTATTTGATAAATGTTGTTTCTAGCAATATATGTTTGCTATTGCTGGTGAAGCTCTCACAACCCGACTTCGTGAAATGGCATTTCGAGCATTGCTGCGCCAAGAAATTGGTTATTTTGATGTTCCGCTGCACAGTACAGGCGCTTTGACTGCCCGTCTTGCGTCAGATGCTTCAGCTGTGCAAGGGGTTCGTAGATCTTGTTTTTGTCAACTTGTGATTTTGTCAATTTTGCAGATAACTAAAGATAATTAAAATCCATAAGTGGTGTGCAAACGTTATTGTGTAAACTGTTGAAAGATAGAAAAAAAAAAGAGAAAAAACAATTGTTTCACAATATTTCTTGTGTACAATATGTGTCGTGACAGTGATTGTTGTACAACAGTCGCTCACAACTTTTATGTTAATGGGTACCAACCTCCATATAATGTATATGAGGTTGCTTCCACGACCGCTGCAACGACCAATGACAATTTATCGCCTAAATGTAAATTTGTTTGTTTAATGCTTCTCAACTCTTTTGTAGGCTACAAGCACAAGATTAAACACTTTAACTCAAGTCTTGGTTATGGGTCTATCTTCTCTTATCATTGCATTTGTGTACTCATGGCAGTTGTCATTAGTTATTCTTGCGTTTGTTCCTTTAATTGCATTTGCTGGTGCTGTGCAGACAAAGTTAAACACAAGCTTTGCAGCAGATGGTCAGAAGTTGTTATCGGAAGCTGGATCGGTAAGTGACACCCCAGTGCAAGACACGTCCAACTCTATTGTCAATTAGAATCAATGGGTCTAGGTAGAGTAAAATGTCTTACCTTATCTAACCCTTCCACAAAAGAAATGTGCACCCAATTTGTCTACTGATATACAACATATGCCATTCCTTGTGGCATATTGAGTACGAATGATGCTTGGCAAAGAAGACTGTTTCTACAATAAATATGTTCACCTCATACTTGGTCCTAAAACTTATTTGTCTCTCACAATGCTATAGATATGTTTGACTTAAAAACGCCATTTACTATAAAAACGCCATATATTGCAAATTTTACGTTTTAGCATTAAATTAAAAAAGCTTCCCAGAAATCTTGCTAAAAACATATTTTAATGTTTAATACAGTTGTACCAGATAAAAGCATTTAAAATGGTGGTGTGTATAACCTGAAATATATTCTTATCAACTTTTTCGATTTTAGTTAGCAACTGAAGCTATTATGCAAATACGCACTGTTGCATCTCTTGGCAAAGAAGACTATTTCTACAATAAATATGTTCACCTCATACTTGGTCCTAACAAGAAGTCCAGAAGGAGTGCTCATTTCTTTGGCTTGTCATTCGGATTTTCCATGGGAATTATATTTTTTTCAAATGCTGCAGCGTTTTATATGGGTGGCTATTTACATGCACGAAACAAAGTAACTATGTCGGATATGATCAAGTAAAATCCTTTTTTTATTGACTATACACGTATTTCGTGTTAAACTTTCTCTTAGATTTATTGTATATGTTGCCTACCCATTTTTTAGCTTTCTTAGTCGCTGGCACTTAATTGCTGATTTACGCTGTTATATATTTTGTGATATGACCATATTAGGTTCATTTTTATGCTCATTGAAGGTTCTCCCTTTTTTCAGAAAAAGTCTGTATATTAACAACCGTTGTCTGCACCTGTGTACAATGGTGGCGATACAGTTTTATTTCCGACCCCCTTCCCGCTGAGTAATTTTATTACATGAATTTACATGGAATACCAAATGCAGAAACTATGTAAACTAGTTCTTCTTCTACGGACTAACGACTAGTCTATAATAGTAATACCTGTATTCTGTCTGTCTCTGCTGTTTCTCACAAGAAGCTTTTTATTTGTCACAATTTTTTTAGAGTTATGATGTCAATCCAGTTTGGTGCTATGACGGCTGGTCAGTTAGCTTCGTTTGCTCCAGATTATGTGAAAGCAAAAGTAGCTGCCGGAAGAATACTTGATTTATTTGATCGCATCCCAACTATTGATTCATACAGTAATGAGGGAATCAAGGTTTGTGTTGTTTATCCAGGAGCTTTTATCTTGGTATATCTAAGGAAAGAAATGATGCAAAACTGCAAAGTTAAGTTCCAATAAAACATGGGAGCCGTTTGCAATATTTTTCTGCATTTTTGACATATTTCAAGTGTGTTGACAATTATGTTAAATTGCAACAAGTAAGGTTTTAACCAATTCTTATTCCGCAATGTTTTTTTCCGAAGATATTTAGCTCTCTTACGATAGTTGCAAATAAATCTTTAACCAGAATTAATACCAATACCAATTGGTACCAACTTTGACTTGCTGTGATATTCTCTGCTTCGATCATTCTTGACATCGTCTGCTACCGGATTGAGCGCAAGTAGGCCTCAACTGTACGTGGCAGCATCTGGTTTTCCTTCTTTGCTTTTTTTGTAAATACTTTCATACGCTCAGTTCGTCTTTGTTTTTTGTGTGCTATGTTTTATTGTGTTTTGTCTCTTGGGTATAGCGTATTTGACATGTTTTCCTTGCATAATTTCCTGTACGCCAGTGTATCTGTGCCGTGTGTGTACGTATAGGTGAAGTTTAGGGAAGCTTGTGTTTTAGTAAGTTTATGTTTTTCTTGCGTTTGTTATTTATGTAGAATGTATTGGTCATTTGTCATCAGGCATCCAGAATTATTTTTGTTTTATTTAAATACATGTTTCTGTAGTTTTATTGCAAGTATGTAACTTAGTTTTTGTTTGTAGTGTCGCGAATTGTGAAAGAAAAGTTAATGTCGCACTTCGTGTCAGTAAAACCGCCCACCCTGTAGTCGCTACTTCTAAGTTGCGGTAACAGCGCCTTTGAGTCTTTAAAAAGTTGTATCATTAGTCGAAGTTTCACCGGCGCGCCTAAACATACAATAATTTTCTTAGGATGAAATTAATGGAAATGTGGAATTTTCCGATGTTAAATTCCACTACCCGAATCGAGCAAATGTTCCAGTCTTGCAAGGTTTAGACCTGAAAATACAACAAGGACAGATGGTGGCATTTGTGGGAGCTAGCGGTTGCGGAAAGTCAACCTCCGTCTCTCTACTGGAAAGATTTTATGACGTTGCTGGTGGAGCTGTGGTAAGAATGTTGACCTAGTAAAAATTTAATACTCAATTTTTTCATCAACAGGTTACTTATATTTGCCTTTGGAATCCGAGTCTCATTATACGCCCTGAGTAGCATTTTTTAAAATACCTGTGGTCTAACTCTCCCAAACAAAGTTTTTTCTACAAGTGAAGCAAGTTGGACGTTAAACCCCCGTTTGCGAAGCCTACAAAAAGTGCTGAAATGCGGAGGCTTTTTTGAGGGATTTACAGTTTACATTGAGATGTTTTTTGCTTTTTTTTATATATCTGTATCGTATTTTAAACCTCGCTGATTTTTGTTTGTGTCAAAAGTTTATAAAGTTTCAATACATGCCATATTCAAGATGGTTTGGAAATTTGCGAATTATGGCAATGTAAGAATTTAATACTGTCAGGTCATAACAAACACTGTAAAAATTCGATACTGCTGTATATATTCCCATCGGTATTCGTCCGTGATGTTGTAACATTAACGTAAAGAAGGAGGATAATTTTTTTTTGTATTTCGCATTCTTTTAGTTTATCGATGGCAAACCAATTAAAGATTACAACGTCAGACAGCTGCGCGCGCAGATTGGTATCGTACAACAAGAACCCGTGCTGTTTGAACGTAGTATTCGTGACAACATTCTCTATGGTATTAATGAGCAGGAAAGAAAAGTCGAGCAAGCCGAGTTAGAAGATGCGTGTAAAAGTTCGAATATTCATCATTTTGTATCAAACCTTCCTAACGTAAGTGTTCCTTCACTTTATCATATTGTTAGAGTTTTTTTTGTTTTTTTGATTAGCTAAACTACACGAAATATATGCTATATTTTTATTTTCTACCGAGTAACGAGTGCAATTTTGCAAAAATCTGATATCTTTTCCTGATTGGTTAATAACTCGTTGAGTAAAGTTATTGTTTTCTTGAAAAACGAGAACTTGTCGGTAAATTTGTTTTTATAATTTTCTCCTTATAAAAAACGTTTGTATGCTCGAATGGTTAATATCTTTACTTTATTATAAAATATCGTTCACTCAGAGATCATTATGATTTAAGTACTTAAAGGGAATTAATTTTTGCTCTTAAGTTGATTAATTTTTGCAATTAAGTTCTAATATTTTGCGAAAATTAAATTTACCGAATTTCTCAAAAAAATGAAGAATTCGTCTTTTAAGGGCTTTTATGTAGGAATAAATTTTCGCGAGAAATTTCAAAAAAAGCAAACAAAATTCGCCAATACCTCTGCAAAGTTAGCAGGTTCTAATATTTCGGTAGAATTACATTTCACAAAAACTTGATTCGATATCCTTAAAATTTTCTTAATAACGACCATTGTCAAGTACGAAGTTCAAAACATCCAGCCTTGTTCCTTCAGCTCTGAATAAAAATTAGTACATGTGGTGGAGAGTATACTACAGTTATGAAACCTGCTACATGATTGGAGTATTTTACGTTTTAACTCAACACTTGAATTTTGCGTGCTGACGCATGGCTCACCGTAATACGTAGCGTCGCAGTCATCTTCAAAATCAAAACTTTTCCCTTTATTGAATGACGATAGCATTTGCAACCTTTAAGTTATATTTTAGGGTTACAGCACAAATGTTGGAGATAAGGGTGCATTAATATCTGGTGGTCAAAAACAAAGAATCGCTATCGCACGTGCGTTAATTCGAAATCCGAAAATTTTACTGCTGGATGAAGCTACGTCAGCTCTAGATTCAGAAAGTGAAAAGGTACTTCTTAAATTTCTGTCTTGGCTTAATAATGTCTTTATATTTCGTAAAGACCTTTAAATAAAGTTGATCGTACTTCGTTTTGTATCATATATACCGCGATTCTGTTTCTATCTATCTCCGTTCTTGTTTTTTTTTTAAAAAAAATCACAGTAAAATACTAGACTAAGCTTAAAATATTTCGAGACAGCTTTTGCAGAACGTTACAACTTTGATGGAAACACATGTCACACAAGAGATGTAGCACAACAATACGAACGTTCTTTAAAACCAAACATTTTTTTCTTTGTGTGTCGTAGATTGTACAAGAAGCACTCGATGTTGCCATGGAAGGACGTACGGCTATCGTGATTGCTCACCGACTTTCGACGATTCAAAACGCTGACGTCATAGCCGTGATGCAAGGCGGTAAAATCGTCGAACTTGGTAATCATCACGAGCTTCTTGCTTTGAAGGGGGCGTATTATTTGTTAAATCAAGCTCAACTTTAGGTATAAATAAAGAATTTTCACCGGGAACTTTAAGATTAATAATATGAATTTATGTCTTTTGTTTACTTTCTTTTGTTTGCTTCTGGTTTTATTGTTAGTATTTTAATTACATCAGTAAAAAATTAGGTACGTTAAAGTTACAAATTTTGACCCACGCCACGCCCATCGTAACGATTAGTAACACCAAAAACTTTCCTAAGGGTTGATGAAGAATATAGCCTTGACCCCGCCCCTTTGCCCTTATGTAAATATTAATTGACCCCTTATTGATGGATTAAATTTTACGTGGGTAACATTTTGCGACTTAGCTAGTTTTTAATTTCCTTATCAAGGGAAACATTACGCGCAAAATAGTTTTTGTGAATTTATCTCCAATACTATTTTGCATCCCTCTAAAGTTGTTAACTAAACAGCCTTAATTCGAACTTTTACTTTTTTACGCCATGGTTATGCTCTGTACTATAATCTATCAAAATTGTATAAAATATTGTGGGTTTTTCTAAGGATGTAAAATTTTTTTAAGGAAGTCCTTATTTGCTTTTACGAGTTAATTTTCTATCTGTTATTCTCACCTAAAAAAATATGTAATTAAATTTTATATTTGGTACACTATATTGGTATTTATATTTTATGTAAGAGTTTTTATTTATCGTATATCTTGTTTTGAATTTTTCGATGTAGTTGTTTCAATCAAAATATGCAGTTATATTACTCAATATCTTATTTCTTAGCAGATACATTGGATCGCTTTTGGCGTTCTCAAACTGTTGATACCAGAGTTTTAATTTTCATTAAAACCTTATTTTGAAACCTTCATGAAAGTCACGTATTGGAAATTAAATTTTTTTTGTTATACTCTGTATTTTAAAATCAAGTACCGATTGCCAGACACCTTTACAAATTTAAGAAAATATCAAGAGATCTTGTGCAACCTTATTTCCAAGGCCCCTACCTAGATAGTGCCGTAAACATTTACAAATGTGAAATCTTTTGGGAACAGGGTTGTATACAAGTGCCTTCATTCTACAATCCCGGACTTAATTTATTGGAAAAGAGGGCCGAATTTCATAGTTCGTCCCACAAGCAGTTATAAACATTTTTCAATGATCGCAAACAGACTTAGGTTATTTGGTTAGTTTCAAATTCTTAACCCATACTAATTTTTGCTGACGTTAGCACACCCCGTTTCCCCGAATTTTAGCACCTTAGTGGGCCGTCGTGTGGATTGTTCCGAAGTGCGGACATGGCAGAAAGTGCCAGTAGCGCATTTTCAATGCTTTTTACCTGGCCTACACATCTCCCAAAGCAAAGCTTTTGCAGCCTGCCGGCTGCAGAGTTTTGACAAGGCGATTCCATTTGGCCAGTTCGAGAAATAGCCAAAAATTGGACTTTTCCAATAATATTATGTCCAGGATTGTAGACCCAAAGGCTTATTCACTTTGATAAAAAACCATGATCGAGCAGTAAAAGACATTTTCGGGTAAAACAGACCATGCACGTCAACCTTGTCCCCAGGGCTCTTTTTCTCTTTCTGACAATCTCGGACGGTTGAGATTGTAAGAAAGAGAAAGAGAGCCCTGGGGAAGAAGTTGCATTTACATAATTGTAATGGATGCTACAACGTTACCCTGAAAAAAAGTCACACGTCTTTCATTGTTGTGTTGTGCCCCCAATCCCAGAGTCTCTTGTCTCGAACCGCTTTCACAGTCAATTTAACTGAAGCACCTTTTACCCATTCGAACTATCAGAAAGCGCGCAAAATAGGCCTTGGAATAAAGTTGAAGTTTATTATAAAACAAGTTCGGTGCCGTTATTTTCAATAAATTGTTTCTGGGGGCGATTAAGTTAAGGATCCTACCAGGTGGTTTAACCTCTGAAATAAGTGCTTTAAACGCCCCATTGCATAGTTGTGTGGCGGGCAAGTTTTAGTAAAAAATTGTTTCGCGCATCAGAGGTCGCGTATACGGTCTTAAAAAGTAAAGTGTGAATCAGAACGTAAAGCAAGCTGTTCACACTTGCGCAAATAAAGCGAGTCAATTTGAGGACAATTTTGAGATAAACAAAAACATTGTACTGTATTTTGAGTGTCATTTTAATATAACGCAGAGCGCTTCGACAAAAAAAGGACAAAAAAAACACTTGTTACAATTTTAAAATGTTTTGATTCGAATTTTTGTAAGAAAAGGGAAAATCTTGATATCTGAAGGTATTAGTCGTTTCCAAATTTTAATCGATTTTAGCAGTGTTTTTTTATTAACTTGTCAAGGCATATGTCCATCCTGTTTCGAATTGCTGCAATATCTACTGGCTTTGTTTCCTTTATGTCAAAAAGGAGACGCGCCTACAGAAGACTATATCTACGTCTGAAGAGCTTTCTCCGACTTGAATTAACCAATCTATGTGGGTAGCCAACATTCATAAAATTTCATGTTTAATATTGTTAAATAACAATGTGTGTGACAAATGCTTTGTTTTTTAAAATAGGTTTTCGGGTGCCATGCTATAGTTTAAAACATTTTATTTTCATACGTCCCCAAAACACATACCTTGCCTACGTTGCGTTTCTGCACACTACAAAAATCATGAAGCAGGTATGTAGCCAGAACACAAAATGAAGCAACAAATGAAGCAGAATATAAGAAAAGTTTAATATTTTTGCTTGAACGCTTCATGCTTCACGTCTTCTTCACTTGCTTTATGAGTATTCACACATTGCTTGCGTCTGCTTCTAATTCTGCATCTGTTGTCGTCTTTATAGATTTGAACCAGGCAAAACTGTCAGGCAAAAAGAGCGCTTCTTTTTCTATTTTGTGACGTAAAAAGTCATAGCAAAGTCCATAGGGTCGATATTGTTTTGCGATATATAAGAAGTTATTTTTTTATCGATATCGTAAAGGTTTTTTAAGAGTTAAAGTTTCCTTATAAAACCTTTTGTCTCATCAGAGAGTAAAGCGGGATAAATACCACAAAAGTTTAGGGTCATATTCTTTGGCCTGTAACCTTCCAACCGCACGTCCCCAGGGTCTTGTGTCGTCCTTAAATTCATCAAAAAGAGAAAAATGTGCTGGGAACGAGGTTGAGGGACTTTTCAACCTTGTTCCCAGGGCAATTTTTCGCCCTTTTGATATCCGAGACGGAGACGAGATTGTCAGAAAGAGAAAGATGGGCCTGGGGACGAGGTTGGGGCCTTCCATATCACAACATATAATTTCTATCAAAATCGCAATAAGAGGCTTGGGGTGAAGTTGTCTTGTAGGGAAACAATCTTGCCGGTAGTCGAACGACGAGCGGTATACTAAAAGCATTCAATATGGAGGCACAGCTGTTGTGTTGTTCTTTGTGTAAAATGGGGGCGCCGAACTGAAATTTACAAACAAAAATGGGAGGCGAAGATATTTCTGATTTGTATTGTATTTGTCAAAAACCTTACATAGAGGGTCAATTTATGATTGAGTGTGGAAAGTGCAACGAATGGTTTCACGGCAGGTAGCTAGCTATAGCTTTTTCCTTTTGTGGTGTGTACACCAGCCAGCCAACAACAACATCATCCTTCTCCCTCCAATTCATGACATGTCTATAACTACTGCCTTGCTGGCTACAACAGTCAAGCTCTTTAAAAAAGTCCTATTAGTTTTTTCTTTTTTAGTTAATACAGATAATATATAGCTAGAGAAACTCATTAAACTGACTAGCTATATATTTAATATGTTTGCAAAACTTTATGCAAGTAATTATATCTTGTGGTTAGCCTCGTGCAATTTTAAGTGATGTCCAGGAGTGTTTAAAGCTCTCGTTTGAGCTACCAAAATCAATAATGTATCTTCCCATCCTGTCTGAGGTAGCTAGGCTAAGGGACCGTCGACAAACAGTTTTCGTCTCCGTTAACGGCAAATCGGCCACTAGACTCAGACTCCCCTCCCCCTGCCCCTTAACGGAAAGCCCATTTCCCCAACATTAGTTTTCGTCTCTGTTAACGGCAAATTTGCCATTAAATAGAATTTTGCTCCCCCTCCGTGCTTTACAGAACAATCTTTGTGGAGACTTATACGAACATGAGATACATTTTTTTAACAACCAATTCTAGATTATGGCTGATTTTTACTGTGGAAACATTTTCTAATTTGTTGAATTTTTTTCATTTTCCCTAAAATAAAAAAGGTGAGGAAGGGAAATTCATCTCCATTTTTATATTTTTAACAGACGATGCATTCCCCCCCCCCCCCCCCCCCCCAACGGCCAATTTGCCGTTAACGGAGACGAAAACTGTTTCTCGACTGCCTCTAAACAATGACTAACCCTTCACTGACTGAGAGAACTTTAAAATTGCTATATAAAAAATTACATTCTTTGACATTGAATAAACTTGCCGTGGCTGCACAGATGGAGGGTCATTCAATGTTGAAGATTGGTTAGGGTTAGGGTTACGGTTTGCAACCATGCAATCACGCAGCTATTATGTAGCCACTCTAATTTATCAACGGAAAAAGACAGTGTCAATTCTAAAGTTGGTCCTTTTTTTCTTTTTCTCTTTTTATCAGGCTGTCAAATCTGACGCGAATCCGTGAATCTGATTTGCGTGTCGACTCTGGTGACCTCTGAAATCCAATCACATTCGCGCAATTAATAACATTAGTCACCATAGTTCTATACTTTATTTTACTCTTCCAATATTGGTGAATCTACGAACAATCAAGCATCAAGCCCTTGCATGCAGATCATCAGGAACCTAATTATGGGGGCGAGTCTGCTATCGACTTCAATTTTTTTTTTTAGCATGTGATTTTTTTTATTATCAACTTTTCAAAAGTTTATTAAGGTGATGGTATACATTTTGATCATGGTTTTTTAAATCGCGATTTTTTCAGCGATAGTTAATCAAGTTTTATTCATTCATACATCACTAAAAAGCATTTTCAACCACCTATCAAATACTATAAAAATAATTTGAAAGTTTTTAACTCGTGAAAAGTACGGAGACATTTTTAAAACACACCCTGCCTTCAAAAAAGTGACTTCGTTTACAAAACTACTTCGTTTCCAAATCTCATTCGATGTTTTTTTTTTTATTAAATAGATGTCTAATAGATGATAGATGATAGTCTGATAGATGTATGTAACAACAATTTTTTAATTATTTTCCACAAAGTCCCCGTTTTTGATTTATTTTACTTTTTCTAAAAAAGCCATTTTTTAACTTAAACTTTCGTCTTTAAGATGTAATATCTAGAGAATCGTTGATTTTTTAAAAATAAAAAAATCGCAGCATGTAGATAAACATGTTGGCTACAGCACAGTAGCACTCTCCCTTGTAGATCTTCTGTAGTTTTGTAAAAGAGATTTGAAATGTAATAGATGGTATACGAACAGTACGAAAAAGTATTTTAAAGATTTTTTAAAATATCACACCTTTCAAGCATACTCATAATGATGGTGATACTTTCACACTTCCGAGGCGATGAATATTCAGAAGGTTGTCCTTTTAAATTTTATTATTCGCAAAGATGGGACTGAGAATACCATAGAAATAGAACTTTCTAAGTCGTTTAACATTTTTCTGTTACTTGCAGAAACAGAACAGGATGGCATACTTTTTAGAAATGAAAGTGTTTTTTCTTTCAGATGGTCATTTCTTTTCAGAAAGGAAATAAAATTTATTTTTAAAAGTTATACTCAAGAGGATGATAAGTGTTAAAACATTCACTCTTAACTCTTATTCAATTTAAGGTGTGAAAGGCCGATCAGAAAAAAAAGTTAGTTATTTGGATAAAGCTAATATTCCCATTCGAAAAATAAATAGTTTCACCATTGGGAAGATCGTCGTTTCTTTAGTATAAATGATTATTAAAAGGAAAATCGATTTTTTTATACAATAAAGGTATACCGTCACCTTAAATGAACGACGTCTCATCTCAATGATATGTTTGCTACGTCTCTCCCAGGACCCATATTCGAAGGGTATTTCTATAAGGTTTAGTTCCCCCATGTGGAATCGGCACTTTCCGTTTAATGTCAAAGCACAAAATATCAAAATATTTCTTGAGGGCGAGTTTCGGCCAACTAGTCGGCTGTGATTCCACTCACATAAAAGAAATTAAAGTGTTTCATATCATAATAATACTAGAGAAAGAAACTATAAAAATTGGATTCCCCTATTGAATTTATAAGAATCTAAATTGGATTTGCGAGAGGTAAGAATCACGAGAATCCAACTAGATTTGGTGGTTTCACGAAGTGGTAGTTGCGAGAATCCAAATGCATTTGCAATAGCTAAGGTTGGATTTGACAGCTTGTGTCTATGTATAGGTAGCTATATATTAGATCTTATATAATAATACGAAGTGTTTGTAACGGTCATAGTGGATATCGTCATTTTCCTTTGATGTCGCCAAATAAGTATGTCTCAAATGTTAAATTTATGACGTTACGGAGCGACGTCAAAAACACTACTTTAACGTCAATATCCTATATTAAATTAATGAAGGCATTACAGTGCACGTAAAACTTTGAGGTCAAATAACTTGGAAACCAGGTTGTGACGTCAATGATCTTTCACCGCGTGGGTAACTAGGAAACACCTAGGACCAATTTGGGTAAGTTTCCCAAACCTGGGTCCCCAAATCTGTTTCGGAATGGAC
This sequence comes from Hydractinia symbiolongicarpus, assembly GCF_029227915.1. NCBI lineage: Eukaryota > Metazoa > Cnidaria > Hydrozoa > Anthoathecata > Hydractiniidae > Hydractinia > Hydractinia symbiolongicarpus. The sequence goes on along the minus strand of NC_079888.1, from coordinate 4,778,377 downwards.
GGGTTGATGACGCCATCAAAAAACCTTCAAACCCTAATATCTCTTCAACCGTTTATCAAAAGTACATGATCCTATACATTTTTTTATCAGCGTTTCAAGGGGGTTTGGACAGGCCATTGCTGACATCAGCAAAATTTTTAAAACCTTATATCTCATTAACCGCTCATCAAAAGCACGTGATCATATACATTTTCTTGATCAGCATTTTAAGCTCTACACAATAAAGGCAAGGTAAAAAAAAGGTTCTAAATTATTTTTTTTTATGGATGTGTTGCTGACGTCATCAAAATTTAAATGACGCTTCTTTTTCGTTTTTAATCTGCACAAGTGGATTTTTCCACGGGCTTTATCAACTAGTATTTTTAATATTGGGAGATTATTTGTGAAATTGGAATGGGTAGGGATCTTTATTTATATCCAGAGCTTGTGATCAAATCAGGAGTGTTTTTGCAGTTTTTATATTAAATATGAATTGTATGTATATTTGAATATAAGCCTAATTATTAGAGAAAATGGAGATTTTTTCTTTATTAATTTACGCAATAACAAAAACAATAACAACAAAAAAACAACAGCAATACAGTTTTTGAAACAGACGTTTAATTCTACTCTTCACTACACTGAGCAGTCTTGTCATTCTAGGTTTTGCAATCAAAAGCTTATTGTTGTAGACATTTAAGAATTAAAATATCACATGCCTGGACACCATAAAAAACCATTTTGTCATTGATAAGACTGACTAGGTTTCACATGTGATTTCCTTTTGTCCTACCTTAAAGGCTTTACTGTTGTGTTATGTGACTAATCTTAGTTGTCCTAACTCTCTATCATTTTTGTACATCTGTTGTTAGTACATGGTCTTCTCTTCATCTGCACTCTGCCAAATGTCATTCTATCTATAGTGATACATGTCATCATCATCATCAATCTCGGCTTAACGTCCGTTTTCCATGCTAGCATGGGTTAGACGAGGATATTATTGACCCTCTTCCAATCTGACCTAGACTGTGTTAGATCTAAACTCAACTTCCGCTGTATCAAGTCTATCCTTATAACCTCCTGCCAAGTCTTTCTCCATCTGCCTCTGGGCTTTGCCTAAGGAAGTATCAAGTCTCTACACTTTCTTACCCAATTATCTTCCTCCATTCTTTCATAGTGCCCCAGCCAATTCAATCTTCTTATCTGGATAAGATCTTTAATTCTACAGATACTTATCACCTAAGTAACATATCAACATATCACCTAAGTAACAGAAGTTCTCAACTATCTCTAACAAGCCACTGTTGTACATCATTAAAGCTGGAAATACTCTATTCTCTGTATTCTCACCTTTCCAACGCTTGCATACAAACTGAATGTCAGCTCTTAACCTTCCACCAATACTACTGCACTTCTTATGTACCCAATGCTTGCAAGTCTGACAAAAAATTGAGTTACTACCAACCCCTTTCCTGAAACTCCACAAGACCACTGTCCAACTACAAGGTCACACTTGGATGCAATGCTACTAATCATGACTTTAGACTTTGCTGTATTCACCCTTAGCCCTTTCTCTTCTAGTCCTTTCTTCCACTTCTCAAACTTTTCAAATAATTCTTCCATCGACTCTGCTATGAGAACCAAATCATCTGCATACAATAATTCCCGTGGACAACCTGTTCTGAACTCCATCGACAGCACTTTAAGACTTCTAAGAACAAACAACAAAGTACTAAGTAAAGAACCCTGATGTACACCAACATTTATACTAAATTCATCACTAAGTAAATCGTTAATCCTGACACGACTTCTAGCATTGCTGTACATAGACTGTACCATCGTACTAGCCACTCATCCACACCTAATTTTCTTATAGCCCACCAAATAACTCAAAAGCTTTCTCTAAATCTACAAAGGCAGAATAGAGATTCTTTTTCTTCCCTAGATACTTTACCTGACGCTGTCTGAGTAAAAATATTGCATCTGTAGTGCCACACCCTGGAACAAAACCAAATTGCATCTTATCTATATCAATTCTTTCTCTAAGTAACTTATCAATCACTCTTTCAATAACTTTCATTACTTGATCAACCAACTTCAAACCTCTATAGTTACCTCTTACTCCAATATATCCAGATGCTTTTACCATCTCTGCAACAATACCTGATACTCCTGCAGCCTTGCCAATCTTTAATTTACTAATAGCCTCCACTACCCATTCTGTCTTGATCTGCGTAGCTGGCCCTTTTACAACATCATCATGAGACAAATTATCATCATCCCAATCAAACTGAGTGTTAAGCAACCTCTGATAATAATTCTTCCAAGCTACCCTTTTCTCCTCCACTGTGCTAGATAAAACACCTTCATCATTACGTATACACTTCTTACCTACAACATCCTGATTAGTCTTCTTCATTTGCTTTGCTATCTTGAATACCTCATTGTGTTGGTCTTCCCTTCCTAACACATCTGCAAATCTGTTTCTCTCTTCTTCTGAATTTGCCTTATGCACTGCTGTACGAGCACGACGCTTAGCTTCTAAGTAAATATTTTTAGTACCACCAGACTTCCACTCTTTCCAAAGTTTCCTCTTTTCCTTTATACACTGGTCAACCTCATTATTTCACCACCAGGTCTGTCTATGTCCAGCTGGTCCTTTCGTCCAACCACAGGTATCATCAGAAGCTTCTAGAAGACAATTCTTCAAAGTAGTCCAAGTACTTTCAACATTGTCACTATCACATTGACCATTGTGGGCTAACTGCTGAACTTTTGCAGTAATTGTCTTGCTACAATCTCTTCCTTCAGCTTCCAGACTTTACAATGGGGCCTGTACTTTCCCTTGGTTTCTTTAACACTCTTCAAGATAATATCACAAACCAACAACCTATGCTGGGAAATACACTTTTCCCCCGATATAACTTTCACATCCTTTACCACTTTCTTGTCTGACTTTCTAACCAGGAAGTTCTCTATTTGTGTCTTACAATCACCTGACTCATATGTTATCAGCCTACTCTGTCTCTTACTGAACGATGTGTTGCAAACCACCATGTCCGTTGCCATTGCAAACTCAAGCAATCTCTCCCCTTCCTTATTTCTGCTCCCAAATCCATAGCCTCCATGCACACCTCTATGACTTTCAGATGACTTCCCAACATGACCATTAAAGTCGTCGCCCATCATGACAAGTTCAGTGTCTCCAAACTTTGATGTGACTTTATTTTAATAAAATATATATTTTTAAAATACATTTACATGGCGAATTTTATTACAAATAAGATTGGGAAACCCTTATTTACAGGCCCATCAATAAGAAATTTGTATCTATTTTTGTTTCCCTATTATTTAAGGTGGGTGGATAGTTAAAAATGTCCTAGCATCCAAAATTGATTGCTATGCAATTACATGTTAGAAATTAAATTTTTTTTACAGTAAACATATTCAAACACTGATTAAGAAATTCATTTTTATACAACATTTTGAAAGAAGTTACAACAAAATGATTGTTTTTATGCTGATTTTTTGTTTTTGTGGAAACATGATCACAAAAACAACTATTGTCCTACATTTTCAGGTTTGTATGACTTTATAACAACTGACATAGAACATAATTATTGTTTGTTGTAGCTGTGTTGGCATTGAAGAATATCATGCTCAAGATATTGATATCTATCATTGTCCAAAATGTCAACCTGTGCATGGGCCCTTGGTCTGTAAGTACCAACGAAGAATTTCTTACTATTTGTTAAAACATGTTTATTAAACATGTATATATTGTTTGTATTAGGAGACTCCAACTTAATTAGTTGTTCTACAGGCCCAACCGACCCTAATTTTCATGAAAACAAAAAAAAATAATATCATGCAAAAAAGTTTTGCAAAAAAATGAAAACAAACAAACTTTTTCTTATCCTATCTTGTGAAAAAATATTGAGCATAGAAGATAATCAATGATGTTATTTTTTGTTGGTTGAATGTCAATCTACAATTATACTAAAAACAGTGAACTTTAGGACCACCATTAGTCAGGCCACTTGAAGTTGATTCTTTGTTCATGGTAATTTGTTGTGATAAAACTAAAACGCATGATGTGCTAACTTTGTAATCACAAAAACAATTACATGTTAAAAACAGAAGTTTAAATTTTTATGTGATTTTTAGCAACAATTAGCTACTTTCACTAAAATAGTTATAATACAAGCGAAAAACAAGACAGATTATTATTGTCCTAACACCCTCCTTCGTTATGATACTTATGTTTAAGATTATGCTAGCTAAACTGTAATACAGCAAGACTTTCAGTCGATACCATTTAGGAAAAACAATAAAAACAACTAAAAAATATAAACTGTGTGCATTATGCGAAAACACATAGAAAAAATTGTTGTCGTAACACCCTCCTCCATTGTTATTTTTATTATTTTAGTTGTTGTTGTTTTCTGACCATACATTCTCAATAAAATAATTTTTATTTCGCTGACTGATCGGTCATAGGCTACTACCCGCAGAACAACTAATTAAGTTGGAGCCGCCTTATGTGAATACTGGTCTAATTTAATACATCAACCAACAAGTGCAAAGGGCTTGCTAACCATCTTTAAAACACTGCATGCTGCTTGGTGTGACTAACAGTGTGATTCTTTCATGTGAAACCATGGCTGGGTACCTTTGCATTCCCTGTCATTGCAAATTTTGAACAACAAAATGTAGCTGCAGTCAGAATTACTTATATTGGTGTATTGTTGTTGTTGTTCTGGGAAGTGCGAACCAGTCAAAATTGTTGTGGAATTATAACGAAGACAAAAATAAAAAATAAATTAATTTTTACCAGTGCATGTAATATTTAGCTTTATATTTACCATTGGGTTATTCTTATTTTTTAAAACCCTTGTCAGGCTGACTTTATGGAGCATGTCTATTCCTAAAGAAGTTTTATTTTTCTTTATAATAGACTCCTTCCTAGATGTAACTTATGAAAATGGTGTTATACAAGCCCAAGACGGTAAGTTGCAGATTGTAAGACATACTACCAATTGGTATCGAAATGCAGTAACTTTAGCAGAATTTGTGTGTAAGCAAGTCCACCAAATCTGAAAACACTCTTAAAGGTAACATAAATCATGCAAATTCTATTACAATCTATTGAAGTTAAAGTAATGAAGTAAAAGTTGTTGCATCTTAATGCAAATTTTTATTCAATTTTTATTAACACCTTTATATTCATATCAAGAACTTAAGCAAAACGGCAATATTGATTTTCTTTTATCATATATGTCATTAAACACCACAAAAGCATATTGCTTACACTTTGTTATATATAGTTAGTTCAATGATTGGACGGAACACTGGGGAAAATTATCTCCAAAGGCATATTGCAGCATGTAGTTTGTTCATCTGTAGCTTCCATTTCTGGGGATTGTGGGCTGAATCTTTGTTGTAAATAATGCATGAATAGTTCTATGTCATTTTAATAGAAAATTGAATAGAATTTAAATAGAAATCATTTCCCGCGGGTTGTAGTACGAATAAGGCACCGTGCGTTTGCACATTTGCAATATTAATTTTTAGCATACTACGTAATTAATGGTTGAATCTTGTGTAAATACCACAGCGAATGACAATTTGTCAACAAATCAGACTTCAAATTACAATATAAGAAAATGTTAAGAAAATGTTAGTTTCCATAATTATTGTTAATGTCCTTAAGGGTTAATTTTATGTATTTCTATCCTCCACAATTATATGAATCGATTTTTAACATCATTTTACATTGCCTGATGATGGGAAAAGGACCTTCCGAAATGTGGTCAACTAAACAGGGGATTAAATTTCACAATTTCACAAGCAAAGCTTTTTGTTTTCATTAAAAAAATGCACAAGATTATTATTTTATATAATGATAGAAAAAAAACAAATGAAGAATAATACTTACACGCACGGAACCAAGATTGATGCCTGCATCAGTCTCTGGAAGCCCTTGCATGGTTTTGACAACATCCTAATGAATCTCTGGGAAAAAGCAAGTTGTCTATATTCAAATTGCAAAACAATGATTCATTTTCGTAATAAGCTATTATATTGCTTTGGTTAAAAGCACTGAATTCTGAAATTAATGCTTGCCTTGAGATTATGTTTGTTCAGGATGCTTAAAAAGAATGCTTTATTATTATTTGGTAAAAAATTTTTAGCTTATCAAGACAAGTTTGTGTTTCCTATCTTTGTAAGTTATTGTTAAGATGGTTTCCACTGGAAAAAATAGTCTAATCGATCAGCATGAATCAATGCATGAATATAATTAATACTGACTAATTCTCGATTAATTGACTGGACCATTTTCTTTAAGTAAACAACAGTTTGAATAAATCTTGTTACAACCTTAGCAAGCCTGAACAATTTTTAATTGTCTTTTTTTCTACATGTACATCTCTGGTCTAGCAATTCCTAAAACAACACCACAACAACATCAATTTTAATATAATTTTTATGTCTTCTAGTTCCTATGATATTTCATGTTTTTGTTTTTTCAGTGAAAAAAAGAAGAAATGTCAGCCGACACAACTATAAGGATATTCATGAGGGCATCAAGGTATGTTTATTTTGTGTCAACATCATATTAAAAAAAAAAAAAAAACGGAAAAAAAAACGTTTATGACCTTAAATTGTGGCCATTGTGTTTAAAATTTAAAAATCAGGAATTCAAGTTTTAGTCACTTTAGTTGCCATTTAGGGGAATATGCCATGTCAATAACATTGCATATTAAGGGTTTATTACTACTTAAGGGCTCATAGAATAAGAAATTTGTTGGTTCTTATTCTATTAGTGCCAATATATTTGTTGGTGATGTAGATATGAACAACTCAAGAACATTAATGTTTTTTACATGTGATATTTCATAATTAATTTATATATTTTCTTTTGTAGCAAATCTCTGCTGGATCTGTTATGTTTGTACGGCAGTTAAAAGCAAGAAAATTTTTCAAGTAACACATATTTTATTTTAAAGTAGTCAAGTATACTAAAATCTTGGTATTACAGTCTATGCTTGACATTCTAAACTTTTCTACTCTTAGAACTACATCATGTTGATTTGCGTGTACATCAACTTGATGCTTCGCATTACAAGCTAACAGTGGATAAATTTAATATTTAGTGCAGAAGATATTGTGCTTCAGTTAGAAGATGGTAGTAATGTTACAGCAGATTACTTTCAAGAACATGGATTTAACACTCCAGTGTTAATTCATGACAAAACTGGTCTTGATTTAACGGTTCCTCCGAGTAATTTTACTATATATGATGTTGAACAGCGAATTGGTGAGTATAAATACCTTAATGGCACTAGTTTTTCTAGTACTTATTTTTGGGCTTTTTACAGATTTCAAATAATTTTGCAAAATTTCAATGGAATGTTTTCATGATGCCAAGCACGAGAGTAAATAAAAATCAAGAAGTATCAATATTTCATGCAATTTTTATCTCAGAGAAAAAAGAATGTGCAATTTCATACAAAAAATGAAAATGACTGAACGTTTACACTAAGTTCATAACAAGGAATCATTTGAAGTGTACTTGTGTCAATATTTGATTGCTAAAAACTTTGTCATTCCTGAAAAATAGTACTCATAAAACTTTTTCAATCAGTTATTCCTGAAAACTAACACCCACAAAATATCTACCTGCAAAATTAGTACTTAAGGTAACAGTGATGAAATTTTAGAAAAGATGTTAATTGAATGTTTAAATCAATCAAAATTTTGTCAACTTGTCTTTTTGCAGAATTCCAAAAAGTAACCTTTGGCAGTAATAAATAATGCACCCAGTAAAAAGCTTTGATATCAAGCTTTAAGATGAGCCTTACAGTTTTATATTAGTTTATGTATACGTATAACTTGTTCAGTTTAGCTCTAGAGGTACTCTTTACTTCTTAAAAAAATAATGGACAGTTGTTTTTCACCTTGTAACTTCCTGGGTTTTTTCTTTTAGGATCACTACATGAAGTTCATGTAATAGATGTAGCGAAGCAGGTATGTAAAGGACCACATGCATTGTCAGTGTTGTTATATTGGGATCTCAAGTCATTGTAAGACCTAACAATTTGTTGTGCCTTAAGAGAAACCATTTCTACCTACAGTGAGAAAGAGTTGACTTTATCTTAATAATTAATTAAGTCCAAACATCATTGTTCAAATTGGAGTAGATTATTTACATGTTTTTCTTTGTGCTTGTTTAGGAAGATCTGAGGATGAAGATGAGAGAGTGGACAGAGTACTACAACAGCCCTGTGCGTGGCAAAGTTTTAAATGTTATTAGTCTAGAGTTTTCTAATACCAGGTATGTTCACTTTTGTTAATCTTTTCTATGTTTTTTCTATTTCTCTCAAATTTAGTGTGTGACATTTACTACGTGTAATGTTTCTCATTTTAGCTTATCAGAACTGGTAGCCTGTCCTAAATTTGTTCGTAATATTTCATGGGTGGAACATGCATGGCCAAAAAAATCAGTGGAGGACAGGTACGTAGACCAGATCTATGTAAGTTTGATTGCCCACTTTATGTCTTGCCAATATTGTTTTTCATTTTTTTGTTTGTTGTGTTAGATGGGTATTGACAACTATTATATATTAAATTAATAAAGTTAAGGTTAGCCATTGCTTTGTAATGTGATGGTTTAGGAAGTGACAACATGGAGTACTGGTTATTGGAAATAAGACTGCATATTCACTATTGCAAGTTGGCCTACTTATCAGAACAGACATTAGCACCAAATCTAACATTACCTTAACCCATAAAAAACCCACATAAGAATATGAAGTTTAGTAGTAAAATTTTACAGCAGAATAGTTTGATACGATATCTTCTAACATATTTAGTCCACATGCAAAACCAATCGTAGAGAAATATTGTTTGATGAGCGTGAAAGATTGCTACACAGATTTCCATGTTGATTTTGGTGGAACCTCTGTGTGGTATCATATCATTAGGGTAAGAATTATCTGTGTTATAATACTTATGTAATGTATGTTTGTCTGTCTGTGAGCCAAGGATTAGCTGCTGACAATGAATTCTCATGGTTTTTCAATGGGCTGTTTTCTCATTATTTCCTGTACTTCTAAGATAAATTAATATAATAAGAAACTGTAAAATCTTAAATATCCCTTGTGATCATCCCTGAACCTTTTTATGTCTTTCAGCTAATTCTTGCAAATATCTTAACTTTTATTGAACACAATTCTCAAATTAGATAAGTTAAAATGATACCAGCCAGAAAAGTTCCATTTTTAAATGTTGTAAAATTGTTATAACAAACTAGTTTAATGGCAATAAAATAAGTTTTAGGAAGCCGAAAATTAAAGAATATTGAACCTACTGACTAAATGCACAAGGTGTAACAGTTTTCCTTAGCCATTAAGACAGTATTTGACCAATCGCTGCCTTTGATTACCGAATAATAAGAGACATGTTTCTGTTTCAGGGCGAGAAAGTTTTTTATTTTGTGGAGCCTACAACTGAGAATCTAAACAAGTTTAAACAATGGGTATCTTCTTCAGATCAAGGACAAGTATTTTTTGGTGAAAAAGTTAGCAAATGTTATCGACTGCATGTAAAGCAGGGAAACACATTGCTTATTCCTTCAGGTAAGCTATCACAAATTCTTTTATATTAAGGGGATTCTTCAATTTCTTTCTCATATTCATGTTGTGTAACTATTCTTGCACAGGCTGGATACATGCAGTACTAACACCTAAAGATTCTCTTGTGTTTGGTGGAAACTTCTTGCATTCATTTGACATTGGAATGCAACAAAAGTAAGAACTATGAAATTGTTTAAAACTTTTTTAGGATGTGTTTACACTGTAAAGCGTAGTTTCCACTTCATTAATTTTTTTTTAATCTAAGTTATCATTACAATTGTTTCTCTGGAAAATGTATTTATTTATTTTTCTGCAAATGTTTTAATAGCAGCTAAGTTAATAAGAAAACCTTGGCAGCTATGGATAAAATAGACTAATAGTGTTGCTTTTTTGAACAGAAATTATTTAATTTCACATGAACTTCATAATATCGACCATTAATTTCACTGCAAATATTTTTTTGACTGGATGCATCTTTTTAATTATAAACAGAATTCCTATTTTACTTTTTTTTACATCCTACATAGCAATTTTTAAACAGAAATTAATGTTTATGTAAGTTGAGGAAATATAATATTGTTTAATCCAAGACTCATTTTTTGCGTTATGACTTAGAAAATAATCAATTTAAAAAAGTCAGTTCTTGTTAAGAGATCCCAATCCACCTAAGATGTTACCATTTTAAACAGATAAACCCTTTAGGGTATTTTAAAGGTCTCTTAAAACAGGGTGTTGTTTTTAAGATACAAGTTTAATTAACTAACAGTATTTTGTTAAGAAAAATAATAGCATTTTAAAATTTTAGGAAAAATTAATTAGCACTTTACCTGTTAAAGCTTTCTCTTAATCACAACTCGAAAATAACTGATTTTTAATTTATATTTTCTTTTGTATGTTTAGAATCTACACGTTAGAAAAAGAGTTGAAAACGCCACTAAAGTTTTTGTTTCCAAACTATGAGACAACAAACTGGTATGCAGCACGGTCAATTCTAAAAAAGATGAAAGGTTTGTGCTTAGTAATTTCTACAGATCAAATAAATGAAATGTTTTTTAGAGAGGGAGGGGTTTTTTTGGTGACTTTTCAGATGCAGTGTATAGCAACACAGAAATTGTTTAAAACTTAAGATGAAACCACGATAATTTCAATAAATTTAATGAAGTTTGAACATTTTTATATCAAATTCATTGTTGCACCAATAAAATAAAGTTTTTAAACAAGCAAATAATTGGTGATGCATGAGCTTAAACCAACTTATAAGTCTTATTTCACCCTTCTAGAAATCCATGGTCTTGGCGTAAGGATTCCTAACTTTTTGCGAGACGGCGTAACAGCGTTATTAGCGGCGTTAAAAGTCTGGACGTCACGTAAGGACGAGTATGTGAAATACCACAAGCTTCAAGTACCTATTGAAGTTAATGCCCACAAGTTGATCAAGTCCTTAGAGAAAGAACTGAAGCATGATATGGTATGATGTTGTGTCACTCACTTTTTGTTTTTCTAGTCGGTCCCAATTCCCCTGAAGGTGCAGTTGTTAACACAGCTGTGGTTGTATCAGAAAATTTGGAATTTTATATGTTCTGTAAAAGTAAGATGGGACTCAAAAGTACTTTGGAGATAGTTAGGGAGAGGTCTGGGGATTGTAAAGCATTTTATTTCTAAAATCACTGCTCTGGATGATGTTATTTTTAATTCAAAAGTAAAATAAGTAATTCCAATAATTTTATAGCTTTTGAAGGATAAATTTAACAACTTATTTAAACATCAATGTGAGTTTAAATAAGATGTTTTCGTCATGAAATATATTTTTATGGCGATAGCAATTTGGAGAAAATTTAAGATGGTAAAGGTTGCCAGCTGGAAAAAGCGTTTTACTGTGCAGGGACTTTGCGAAAATGTTCTATGTGGGTACAATTAGTTTCTCCCTTTGTTCTTTTTCAATGATTATAGCTTCTTCTTTATTTTAGAAACTTAAACCTGAAAAAGTATTTCCAGTTGGTCGATTGTCATCGCCAGCTCTTTTGTCTGCAAATGTTGCTAAAACTGTTTTAAAGTTGAAGCTTGCACGACCATCAGAATCGGAGAGTAGTAGCATGTCGAGTCCGGAACGCAACATCCATGATAGGTTAACACGAAAAAAAGAGCGACTTCAAAGAAAGGAGAGGAAGATTAAGGAGGAGCTTTTTTCCCAAGGTCGTCTACCTTCACTAAAGCTGAATTTGAGCAGTGAGGGTATAAGGAGGGCTAGGTACAAGTTTGATGATGATGATGAGGAGGAAGACGATGATGGGGATAACAAAAAAATCAGTAAAATAAAGAAATTTGTTTCTCTTAAGTATGTTTCTTCATTTCGAGATGGGCGTACTTTGAAGTTGGTGTATTTAACCCATTTAGTTTCATAGAAGGACATAAAATAATTGAACGAAATGAATGTGAATGGCGCTCATAATTTCAAGAAAGGCGAAATCTGAAATGCTTATTTGCTTTTGTTTTCGTGAATGGTAAAGTAATAGATGTTTTTTCTTATTTTTAAGTTCAAGTGACGAAGAATTATCCAGCTCAAACGAACCGGACTCATCTATCAAGCTAAAATTGTCACGTAAGTGTCGAGTTTAAAAGTAAGCGTACCTCGTGGAAAATATAACTAATCGAGAAAAGGTTAAAAGGGGCTGTGTCCGCTCTTTTTCCCTGTACAATTGAACACACTTTTCACAAGTGTTTTAGGGTCAGTAATTTTTCACCTTTTTTGTGTAAGTCACTATAATAGAACACTGACAACACATTTTATAGTTTCTTTAGCAATATTTTGTAGACTAGCATTTTGTAAGCGCCTGTGGGTTCTGGGAAAATACACTAAATATATTTCCCTAACTCTAAACAAGGTTTGCTTAGCCATAAATGTGTAATCTGATAATTATTTAGTGTCAAAAAACCGTGCTGACAATCTGTCTAGTGGTTCATCACCTGATGTCTTGGGACAATTTGATGATCCGTTTAGCAATACAAGAACGCAACCGGTGGCTCATCGGTTAGAGAAACACATCGATATCAAGTGAGTATGATACATTGTACTTCTGATTTGTTTTTTTTACCGTGTAAGGATTACAAGTCGTGTTTAAGTGTGATATTTTTTATCTTTTTTGAGAGATATATGCTCAAAATAACGCCCTGGACGTTAAAATAACGCCCTGGACGTTAATAAAACTTTCGATGTATATTTCGCAGCTGTAAAAAAAAAAATTTAACGCTACAAACAATAAAAAAACGCCTAAAAATTGTGATATTTTTTCCTTTTCTTATCCGTCGAGTTGTAGCAAGACCGTTATTCAAGGCTCGTTTATAAAGTTCTGGGTTTTTTATTGGTGTTTCGAAGGGGCTTGTATTTCAGCTTTCACGGTGTTTATGAAAACGTGTTGTTTGTTAGTAAGAAATCATTTTTTGGATGTCTCTCATATTTTATGCACCCTTAGCATAAAAAGTGACTCGGTTATAATTTTGCACTAGCCTGGTTAACTAAGCTTTCTTTGAGGATTTTAAACACAAGCTTAGACACAAACTAATGTCCCAGAGCAAATCTAACTAACGATAAGCACAGACCCAGAATTCAAATCGACCAATAAGAACAAGGCCAGCATAGCCATGTCCCACCCTTAACCTTCCGGAAATTAATTCTACATTCGTTTAAGACATTGTGTGTTTCTCGATATTTAACAGGTGAGAAAAAAAACACTAGAATTAACCAAACTGAAAACGCGATCAGCATTCTGCTACGCGTAATTTTTTCACAGCCTTATTTTTCCGATGTCCTTGTGGTAGTAAAAATCATGATGGAGCTTTAAACTAATTTTTTACAAAATACGACGACAACAACGTCGGATGAAATAATATCATCATTGCACCCGCATCGTAACCCTCTTGTAGAGAACTACCGTGTGACGTCAGCATTTTGTTTCTTTTTAGAGCAGAGATTGAAGCCACCAAAAAGGATTTATTCCAACCTGATGAAAAGACGGTTAAAACCAAAGGTCTCTACTTCATACCGTTGCAACGAGACGACGATTGCACCGTCAAACCTATAACGTTTAATCCGAACAAAAACTTCCCGAGGAAACCCAAGGTTAATTGTGATGATGACGTCAAGGAAGAGGATGGTGGATATGTGATTGATCATCTACCGAAACCTAAATCTAACAGTGTGAAAAAAAGAACGCACTCGGAAACCGATTCAGATTATGATCCATCAGATGATTCTTATTATCAGGACGCTAACTATGGTTTGTTTTGTTTGTTTGTTTGTTTGTTTGTTTGGTTGGTTATATGGTTTAATACTTAGTGTTTGCTTTCTTTATTTTTTGCTAAATGTTAGGTTTATTGATTGACATTTTGGCATGCGAAATGTGTTTTGCGTCTAATAATCAATATAGTTTGAAATACGTTTCTTAGTATTAACCCCTAAACTCACCTAATCCTCCACCAAGCAATCTCCCGCCCGCCCGTTCACCATTCTACAGCCCGCCTGTCCACCATTCTCCCGCCCTCTCGCCGAGAATTCTCCCACCCACTTAGCATTCTCCCGCCCAAGTAGTCTACCACATAAACATTTTGTGCAACAAGTTTATACGTTTTTAATTTTGTTGCAAGGGCATAATAGGATGTTGCAACCTCAATATGAAGAAGGGCGTTTGAATACAATGCTGTGTGGGCGTTAAATGGGTGTTAAAATACTGCAATGCTGTGATACTACTTGTTTAGTTTATCCACGCATTGACGTAACGACCGATTTAATGGTAGACGATTTCTCATGGAAGCCAGGTCAAAGAAAGAAACCAAAATCGAGTGGTGATAGAGGAAGAAAACACAGTACGTAGTTCTTGTAAATTTCTACGCATATTCTTTTTGATCTGAACATTAAGTTGCATATAATTTTTGCACTGCTTATCTATTACCTATCTTCTTCCAGGTCGATTGAACAGTCGCTCTTTGAATAAAGATGAATGTGACGATCCTTTCTTTGCTCCGGATAAAGCAGAAATGAAAAATGTAAGCGCATAAAGTCTGTAGTAAAATGAAGGTCGATATACATATATACTTTATACTCGATGTTTCGGTTTTGGAACAGTTTAGTTTTCCGTTAACAAAGAAGGTTTACAGTTAGTTTAAACACGCTTTGTTGCTCGAATAACAATCGAAATACAAATTTTGTAAATTAACTGTTATGTACTTGTTGCATAACTTTCTTGCTTTGTGCATAAAGCAAGAGCATGTTTGTTTAGGTAGTCAATAGGGTGAAAAGGAGAAAATCTTAAAAAACTAAAGTGACGGAAAAGTCAGAAAATAATTTTCGGTTGGTAAGGGTATGGCAAAGGTAATTCAGTCGCATGAAAGTAACCTTTAAACAGAGTTCAGTGTTTTCCCGCAGGCTGTTTTGACTGAAAATTAAGGGTAAAGAAGGTTCAGGTTCCTAATTTTTATGTATGTTACATTTTTTTCTCTCGCAGAAATTGAAAAAAGTTCCTCCTGCAAGCCAACCTGGAAAAGCAGGTAAATAAAATTTGATCGACTTTGTATCTTTTTTGTTTCTATGGGAACACACGGTTTTGCTAAGAGACATAAATCACCCTTGCTCGCATTGTTCATCCCCCCACTTCTATGTTGGCCTCGCATTATGTTTTTCCTTTCTTCGTTGACTCTCTTACGGCTCGTTATTTGTTATAGAATCGACTGTTGCAGCTGGCGAAAAGAAAGTCTTCAAAGCAAAAAAAGGCACTGCGAAGCAACGGCTTGGTAAACTTTTAAAGCTTGATAAAACCGGTAGCCGATATGTTCGTTAGGTGTCTTGTTTATTCATTGGTGTGTCTCGTTTATTCGTTCGTGCGTTTGCGCGTGGTTATATCACGTCTACGTTGGCGCAAACACTGTTTATATTGAACCGGTGTTAACTAATGCCCGGTGTAAAAACAAAACCAGTGTTTATTTATGAGTGGTGCAGACAGCACATTTTTAAATTTTTACGTCTTAACGATTTAAGTTTTGTAATTATTACCCGGGTAAAAGGGTATCAATATTTTCAAAAATCGTGCAATATGATTGGTTAAAACTTCCGTCATAGCGGGCAATGTTCCACGGTATTGCCCGCTACCATAACAACCGTGTTTATAGTTTAAATACGGTAGCATTAAATGTAAATAAATACAGAAAAAAGTAAACAAGACGCAAAAATAAAAATAAACTTTATCTTTTTTTGTAGCTACGATAAAAACCTGTAATGTTTACACGATATTCGATTCAAAAATATATATTTTTAGTTCGAATGTCCGTTCCATGGGAATAGTGTCTATAAAGACATGGTTTCTACATCCTGCTTATAATGTTATATTTTTTGTAAAATGCAACAGGCGGATAATAATCCATATAATAACTGTTTATTTCGGGCAATACCTTCGAATATTGACCTGTCAATATTCTCCGGTATGGTCCTCATAATCAGTTATTGTATGGATTATTATCCTATTCCTACTCAGAACTGAATTTGTACGTATTTTTTTCTGCTAAAGCCCAATTTGCGTGGTTTCACTCACTATGCTCTATAACAAAACGTATAATTTTGCGTATAGTTTTTACGCATAGTTTGAATATAATAGCTTTCTTAATTTTTCCGTGAACATCAGTGCGTGTGTGCGTGTGTAACAAGTACAACGGATGCGCGTGTTAGAACGTGATGTAACATGCAGCAGCAAAGAAGCGTCAAAGCTTAATGTCAATTTTGTGTTGTAAATCCAATGCTACAGTAGCAAATTCGCGTCATTGATACAATGAGATATTTTATCATACATAATATGTAAATATTTTAAAATGTATTGATCAGATAGATTTTACTTCAAAAACACGGAGTTGATTCCGGTTGTAACGGATTATATTTTTGTAACTGTTTATTTATTCAACGGTGGTGATTTTTATTTGCGAAAATAAGTTGCGAAAAGTTTTTTTCTGCCTTAGCTTTACTGTATGCTTTGTTTCTTTGGAGTTTTTTAGATTTAAAGATTTCTCAGCTCACTCACCGATTTTGATTATCATACGAGAACCCTCTTTATTGTAGCGTTCACAGGCGTAGCTCCTAGCGTTTGCGCGTCACAGATAAATATGTTTTATTTCTATTACACTAAACAGGGCAGCGTTTTGAGAATTTTGATTGGTTAGTAAGGTCCGTTTGTAAACACTTTCAAAGCTGCCAAGATAGATAAAATTCTCATGCCCACGCCCTGCTAAGACCTGCTGCCAAGAACGCTAATTTGGGAGGAACAAAGAAATTTCTGGCGAAAGCCAAAAAATACGAGTGTTCAATTTTCTTCATCCCTGAGAAATGTATGGGAAAATTTCAGATTCTGCTACAATTGTCAAACATTTTATAGACAGTCGCTTTGAATCTGATGTTTTATTTTGAATTGAAACATGGCGACCTCTTGTAAAATTTTATTGTAGCCAGCTAGCTTGTGTATTTATGTATGTATGAAAGACTACTCAACCTTATTTAGTTTTTTGTTCTTTTGAGTATTATTTCAAAGAAAAAGCGCCATAAGTTGCGTCTAAACTTTGTTTTTCACTGTCAGTTTTTCACTGTCAGTATTTGTTTCATCCTCTGTTGTTTTTTTCTTCTTTCTTGAACATTCAGCTAGTTCATTAGCCATAACTATAGGAAAAAAATGTCAGAATTTTTAGCTAAAAAATGTCGGGAATGCCAGAAAAATCAAGAACAACTTTTGAGTGGACGCCCTGTTGTTGTAATGTCTTCTTTTGGCAAATCGAAGTGACTAAAACATGTGAAGTATAATCAGAATGAATTTAATTTCTAATTTCTTTGAACAAAACGTAATCAATAGTCGAGTTGTATTTTAAACCACATGGACAAGTTTCAACATATCTTGAATCTTCTTTATTCCTAACCGTTGGAAAGCGCGTTCCTCTTTAGATCTAGATTCCTTGCTGAACAAAGGATCGTTTACTAAGGTCGATTCAAGATCTACGCACCGACGGCGCAAATTCCCTGTAACTCGTTTTCTTTAGCTGGGGCAGTATTCTACTGGCGTCACCATAACTGACACAGAATTCAAGCGTATATGCTTTTAATAGTCTGACGTTCCCCGTTAAACTATCAAAAGTGTAAAAGAGCCCTGGAAACGATGTTAAAAATAAGCGAAATAAAGTGACAACAGGTCCTGGGATGGAGATGTTGCAAATTAAATATTTTACTTTATCAGCCTTCTCGTTCTTCTATGGACATTCTTTTTGCAGAGCTAAGCCAGCAAGCTGAGCGCAAGCGAAGCCCATCTACCATTTAATCGAGCGAAAATATTCCCTTACCAAGGAACTATTTTAAAAAGTTAGTCAGGTGTCCACTTATGACCTTTAGTCTGGTTCTACTTGTGACCTCCAGATTAAAAATTATTTTACCTACTGGCGTATCTCAAAGAAGATATTTTTTGTGTACGTCTCAAGTGACTTTTCGGCGCGAAATCTCCAAATGAAAATTGGAAATCTATTACGACGTTCAAAATTTCTCCTTTCAAAGAAGAAAAGAGGAAAAAAAACGTAAACAATAATATAATATTAATAAAGTTTATCATTTTTGCGTGTTTTATGATGGCTCCTTGTATTACGTTTGTAAAAAACAGTCTGTGTTTAAGGAGGGAAAAAGAAGAAATTAACTCAGCTTTGTAACGATATTACTTTTACTTTCTTAGGTAACAAACTAATTCCCTGATAATTTTTCTTTTATATAGCTAGTTAACAAAGTTTTCCAACAAACTGCCGAGTCTGCTTTTCATTTTTCCATACATTACAATATAAACCATGTCTTTTATGTAACAGTACCTCCTACAAACGTTGGCTATAGTAATAGATAGTTTTAGTAACGCAATATTTTTGAACAAAATTTGTAAAGAACTTTGAATATGCTCTTATACCCTTTCTTTATTTTGTTTAACTTAGTTTAGCAAAAAAATAAATAAATAAATAAAACGATAGGATGTCATTTTTAATGCTTTAGGCTTTCTCTGATGAAACGTAACGAAGAAATCCAGCTCAAAACGATGTTTAATTTATCAAATTCAAATACGCTGCATTGCGGGTCAGTGTATACGTGCACTGTTCTTGATTTAGTTGTTGTTGATATGATAAAAAATATTTTTCAATATTTATTCTGCAAACTGCTTAATAAGCGCTTATTAGTCAACTAATCGTTCAGTCATTATGAGAGCACAGGGTGTATAGTTCAAAAACAAAAAAAACATGGAAAACAGAAAAAAGCAATTATATAAGGAAAACCTTGGGATTTCCTTTTGTAGTATTTTTTCTAAAAAATTTTTGCATCATGTATGTAACGTGCGCTTGCTGTAAAACGAATGCGTTTTTAACAGATTCACGATTATTAAAAACTTGTACGGAACAGAAGTGCTCTGCACCTTGACTCTCATTATAAAAGAAAACGTGGAGACCAACCATTATCTAAAAAAGAGCCCTGGGGACAAGGTTGCTTAGGGAATTGTAAATTGTATCGTTGAGTGTAATATTTTGCTTGCACAACCTCGTTCCCAGCGCCTGTTGATTCTTTTCTATAACCGGGGACGGCGGGAATCGCCGTCCCGATGTCGAAAAAGGTACATAACTGCAAAACTGAGGCTAATGAGTGTAAAAATCATTTGAAAACCGTTTCATTCTTTATACGACCTTTTCCCCAGGTTTTTTTTTATCTCCCATCGTCCCTGGGCCTATTATTGATAGATACGGCCAAAAGACAACAGGTCTTGGATCGTGATTGTTGTTCTTTATATATAATTTTACCATGCCATGGACACTTCAATTTTACGAAGCAAATTTATTTTTTAAATGAACAATCAGTGCCCATATCATAGATAGTGTGTGAATAGTAAGTTCCAGCTGATAATAGCTTTTAAATTTTCACAAATCTTCCACAAAACCACAGGAGGTGTTTCGGTCACGGTTGTTCAGAAGAAAATTCGATGTACCCATATTGAGTTATTGGCTCGAGATCCATGCAGGCAAAACACGCAACCAACAGACACAAAAACCAAATAAAAAGACCAACATCTAACTTAGCTAACAGGTTAGGTACATGTCATATGAATGTTAAAGCTTTTCATTGGTCGGGTAGGATTGTTATGTTATTGTCTGCGCTATCTTGGATTAATAAGGGCAGCGTCTAGCTAGCTACACTCAAAAAACGTCCCGACGACGTCTTCTGCGCTGTTTTTTAACATGCAAGTTAGCAAAGAAAAGACGTTTTCATTGTTATTATGAAATAAAAAAGATGTTAATTTTTTCAAATTTTTTTTCACCAGTTTTACAATACATGAAATCACAGTCATGATATTTAGGCCGAAGGAAGTCGTATAGCGTATGATCCGCCAACTCCGTGAATCCGATAACTCCGTGAAACTGCTTTCGAAGCCTACAACAACTTACCACAGCTCTGTCTACCATTTTTAATGAATGAATTCGATTAAGGGGGTTTGATACTACCACTTAATCATTTTAGGGGTGTCGGAACTCCCGCATGACAAAAATTTGGCGGTAAGTTCAGCTGGCTACACCTTTTTGTGATTTTCAAGTCAAGCGCGACGGTGGTCATTTTTGATATATATTGTTATCTCAGTTAATTGGTTATAATTATGGTCATGTTATATATAACTTTTCTGAGGGTCCAATGATTTGAGAATGTTTTCTAATGAATATTTTAATTTTTGAAATATTTTTGCTAGTCATCAGAAAGCAAACGTGTTTTTCAAATTTCACGGAGTTGAAGGATCCATCACGGCATTATCGGCTTATTTGTCCACAAATAAATGTATTTTTTTTCTTGTCAAACCCCCCGAACGGTCCGCGACAGATAGCGCTACGATAATAAAAGTTTGAAATAACCGATATGTTGACGATATGGATATAAGGACGTTAAATGTGTTTTTTTCACGGACTTGGCGGATCATACGCTATATACCTGAGTTTACCGTCAGCCGCCCGCCATGTATACTTACCACTGCATGAAAAATTTCATTATTTAAAAAAAAAATTCATTAGTGTCTTCACTTTCCCTCCAGAGAATAAAAATATGAAGTAATCCCTCTAAGAATATATATCTTAATAAGCCCATTTGACATGCTTCGCACACCACCATCATCACTGAGGATTTCCAACAACAACTCATTCACCGTGCATGTCATGCTTTATTTCCTGAACGTCTGTTGAGAAAAAAAAACACTGTTTTGATTCGGGTGTCTTTCTAAGAGAAGAATAAAACAAGCAAAGGAAAATCTAACAACATTCTTATCTATTCTTTTCTTCGAGTCACCTCACGCCACAATGTTTTTCTGATTATAAATTGCCTCTAAAATGAATCAGCGAGCCTTCTTCTTCCTTTTTGCGCAAGCCCTAGCATACACTTCACGATAATTTTTGCGTTTAACAAAACGGCCTTTTTATGCACCGTAAATAATGTTAATTCTTGCAAGGTGGTGGGCGTTACACCAAATCTCTCGAGTGGCGGCGGCGTAAAAAGGGGTGATGAGGTAGTTTGAGTGGATGATCAAACATGACGGCACCTGAATTCGACTATATATGCAAAATGTTTAAGCAAAATAATGTAACCTTTTTTGAAAAAAATGTATCTTTTTTTTATGGCCGACCGACCGAGCGATCCTTTTCTGAACCCTCAAAAGGACACTAAACAAACATTTTTTTGTGTTACGCCTAAATAATTAAAGTGGCTAGCCCAGAAAATCACAAAAACCTATAGTTAGTGGATTGTTTCCACTGGGGGCCACTAGAACAAAAAAGAAACAAAAATTGATAAACCTTAGACTGCCTCAGCTCAATTAAACATAGTGACATTTATAATCTGTAAAAATTGAAAAGAAAAAGAATAAAAAACAAAAATTAAAACGTTAAAAAGTGATCTCCATTAGAATTTGCCAAATACATTATATAGAGATGGAAGTCTTAAACGAAAGCAGACTTCCATAACAGGTCACTTGGTCTGGAAGATTATTCCACACTTTTGCAGCCCTAAATGGGAAGACTTTTTTGCCAAATTCCGTGTTGACCAAGGAAAGTGTGAACATGTTTTTTGAAGCCCCTCTTGTTTGATGATTATGCCAATTTTCTGTCAAAAGGAATTTTGAGAGCACGTTATCAGGAGCAATGTGATTCATGGCTTTGAAAACTAATATGGCATTGTTTTTGATGAGTAAATTATTCATTGAATATTCCCTCTCTTTCCCAAGAAAGGTACAAACACATTTTAATCGTTTTTCTAGTTTTCCCAATGTACCTTGGGTGGCACAAGCCCATGCCGAGGAGCAGTAGTTGAAATATGGCATGACAAGTGCATTAATTAAAAGGTTTTTTGTGTTAGGTGTTAAACATGATGCAATGGTTCTAATTTTAGAATATTCAATTAGTAGTTTTCTTTTTACGTCATTAATGTGCTCTTTCCATTACATTTTTTGATCAAATGTTACCCCAAGATATTTAACTTTTCTGCTTCTCTTCAGAAGAATACCCATGTAGTTATATAATAGTTTTTTTCTCAACTTTTTTTAATTGGCTGTGGTTGCCGAAAAAGATTGTTTTAGTTTTGTCCATATTAATAGTCATTTTGTTATTATTCAGCCAGAGGTTGACTTGCGAAAGTTCTAACTCTACCTGGGAGACAAGGGTATCCAAGTTTTTATGGGATGAAATAATTATTGTATCATCTGCATATAGATGGTGGTAGTTTTAATGGATGATAGATTTTAAGTCATCAATATACAAAAGAAAGAGCAGGGGTTCCAACGCAGATCCCTGCGGCACCCCAAAAGCATCTTCATGAAGCAGATCTGATCCTGTGTCGTTAACAAGAGTCAGCTGCATTCGGCCCGTTAAGTAGGACTCGACTCAGTCAAAGGCAGCATCTCTGATGCCAAAACACTAGTTTTTTTAACAAAATTTTATGATCAACAGTGTCAAAAGCTTTTTTAATGTCAATGAGCACAGTACAAACAAAGTTATGGTGGTTGAGCTCAGTAAGAATAAAATCAGAGACATCAACGGGAAAAGAGTTTTCGAAATCCGGACTGTCTGTCATTCAGGAAGTTGTGCTCAGAAATAAAATGAGACGTTTGCTCATGCACTAACTTTTCAAAAATATTCATAGGAATTGGCAAAATGGAGATAGGCCGATAATTAGTAGGATTTATTGCCACTTTTAAAAATAGGCGAGACCCTTTTAGTCTTCCAACATTTAGGTACATAACCAGTAAATAAAGATTTGTTGAAAAGACTTGATAAATAAATACTTAAAATTGACGAACCTGGTAGGTTAACATTATTAGTGTCAGAAGAAAATTTAGAGGCTAGTTTGGCACCACCACTGACAAAAAATGAATTGAATGTGTTGGAAATTTCTTTTGGGTGAGAAGTTTCCGTACCATCGTTTCGGACTACTTGTTTTATCGAGGTAGTATTGCCTGGTTTATCAGGAACCAATTTTTTAGGGTTTTCTAAAGTTGTTTTGGCCGTTTTTGAAAGTCCTGCAAAACGTCATTATAGTACTCCTCGATTTTTGAGACCTATTACCTGGTTCCTTTTTTGTTTGAAGCTTCCCCGTCTATAATGGATTTTGTTTTTGATGCTTCCCTTTTTAAGAAGTCTCTTTCTTTGTTGGCTATTATTAATTCATCATGCCTCAACACGGCCAGAAAATCTATGTGTTTTGAAAGGGGCATGTTTGTCAGTCACTGTTTTAACATTTTTATTCAGCCTAGATTGTGATTTACAAGAAATCCGTAAAAAGGAGCATAAACAGAATAACTGAATTCTATGACACAGTCATCAATGTATACAGTTTTATGGCACGGTTTTTTATAATATATAGTTTTGGTTTTGGTAACAATTTTTTTGACTGTTTTGCTTTGTGTTAATTTAAATTTCGAAAGGCCTATGTTCCAATGCATGCCATCAAGCCTTGCCTCATTTGAATATATGTCCCAGTCTCCAGAGGTTGTCATTTGGTGCTGTAGTTCCAATTCGGGCTCCAAGGGTTTCAGGTTCAAGCTAGCTAGGTAGAGGGGCAAAATAATGAATAATAAAAATTTCCTGCATGGTACACCGTGCTGCTGCAGACAATGGTAAACTGAGGTACAAATTTCTTCAGGTTTACTTGCATGGGCATCTAAGTGTACAAAAATGTACAAAATAAACAAAATCCACAATAAAAACATGGGGAAATTTAGGTTTCAACATTTATTTACAATATGTTTTAACCATGCTATACTGGCACAATTTTATTTTAACATTCACACAAATAAAACTGCATTTAAAGCTTGGCTTCTTTTACGTACTACTCCAAGCACAGCATCTTTGTTGTCACTTTTGTGCTTATTTAGCAAGGTAATTTTCAGAAACGGATTATGCAAGGTAGACATCTAACCTATGCTTTGAGAAAGTGATTTTTTAACCTGTAATTTGAACCATAACATGTGTCCCTAACGAACAATGCTTTGCATAAACAGGAATGATGACATAAACCCTCATAAAACGAACATTCAGTCTCTTTTAAATTTTCCAAGGAGTATTGGAAATATGCCAAAGTACCTATGTAGGAATACATATATATTTGTGCCACATATGAATTAACGGGCTTAGATATTTACAGACTACACGAACTGTTAAATGAAGTTCCTAGCATAAAGTAACAGAAATTTTGTTTACAAAAAATATAGCTGTTCTTTTTGAGTGTTTTCTTCATTTTCTTTAAAACATTTGAAGAAGAGTATGGTTATATAAATGAAACATAGCAAGGTTCATGCAAAGTTTTTTTTAGTTTTTTTCAGTTTTGATGATATTATTGATGCAAGACAAGGTTTCTGTAAGGTTTGTTTATTTTTTTCCAGTTTATGATATTGTTTATGCAGGAAAAGGTTTCTGTAAGGTTTACTTATATTTCGTTTATGTTTTTCCACTTTTGATATTGTTGATGCGAAACACATTTGTAGCTAGCTAGCATCTTTAAACAGCCGCCAACAACAAGAGCAGTTACAAAGTGGAATTTTCATCTAATTACTTTTCTAATGTTCTCTTTTCATAAAAAAATATAAATTGGTGTTCAAATTTCAGTTGATTTCAAGTTTTAGAAAAATTATGCTGCAAGACAATAGGCCTGCCCCCAATTAACTGTAAATAGGGTTTTTTTATTTTTGTCTGGAAATGTCATTGTTTTATTGTTTATGCTCATGTTCGATATTAGTGTGTGACCATTAAGATGTAAACATGTTTTTCACTTTTAGTAACATTTGTCCAATAAGAAGAAGTTTAAATTAAAGCATTTACAATGCATTCACATCGTCGCATCGTAATTGTCAATGCATATATGTTTAAAACCCTGGTTCTTCACAGTAATTTTGATTTTTTTAACTGCAGAACAAATTGACTTCACCAGCCATTTTAAATTCTTGATTGTCACTGGCTGCTAGGGATAAAGTACTTATTTTAAGCGCTATATATGTTTTTACCTGTCTGCTTACACCTGTACATTAGGAGTCTTAATGAGGGATCGGCAACAAATTATGCTCACCCACTCACTGTCTTCTTGTCAACAGTCATCCCCTCCCCCTATCAACTTCTTTTTTTCTTATCAACCTCTTAAAGCATTCACCATCTCCAAAGACGATCTTCCACTTGATTTACTTCAATTGATGTTTGACTTTATGACTGGTTTGTGTCATTTTCTTACTAATAGCTAAAGAAAGAAATTTGTTGATTAGTAGCACCCTTTTGATTGGTTTATTAATTTATCGAAAAGGTACTAGCAGTTATCTGCTGTCAATCAATCAGGCTGATTGTTTAAAATAGTTGTCATTACAGAGTATAGTTAATTGTGCATACCAGCTCATTAAATGTTATACATTAATCTTATTTCTTTGATATATAGCTACAGTTTTCCAATGACAAGCCATTACTGAAAAAGAAAACAAATATCTGATTTGCATTGTTGGATCCAACATTATATGGAAGTCTATTTATGCGATAATAAAGTATGTGCTTTTATTTTTAGCAAATATAAAAAATGGCTCGTAGTGCTGAAAAGGCAATGGCAATATTGTCCAGATGGACAACCATGATGAATAATGAAGATAAACCAGTGGTGCCAACAAGAAGGCCATTCTTAGCAACCGAATGTAACAGTTTAAAAGAGTCAGAGAAATGGCGACATCAAATTATCAGAGAAATTTCTAAGAAAGTTGCACAAATTCAAAATGCCGGTATGGGAGAATTTAGAATTAGGGATTTAAATGATGAAATCAATAAACTTTTGCGTGAAAAACGACATTGGGAAGACCGTATTGTTGAGCTAGGAGGGCCAAATTATGGTAAAATTGGTCCAAAAATGTTGGATCATGAAGGAAAAGAATTGCCTGGAAATCGTGGGTACAAATATTTTGGTGCTGCAAAAGATTTGCCAGGCGTTAGAGAACTTTTTGAACAAGAACCGCCTGAAGTGCCAAGAAAAAATAGAGCTGAGCTTTACAAATACATAGATGCTGATTATTATGGCTACCGTGATGATGATGATGGTGTTTTAGTGAAACTAGAGGCTGAGGTGGAAAAGAAGGTAAGAAAAGAAGCCCTGGTGGAATGGGAAAAAAAAGTTAGTAGTGGAGAAGTTGTTATGGAAGAAGAGGAAACAAATATTTATGCAACCGATGATAAAGACAATGATGCAGAAATGGGAGACGATACTCTCACTGGTGATAAACCATTTGTTTCGCATGTCCCAGTACCTAGTCAAAAGGATGTGGAAGAAATGCTAGTCAGACGAAAGAAACAAGAACTGTTAGATCGATACGCTAGTGAATTGCTAAAAGCACAAAGCTCAGAAGCAAAAACTTTAATGGGAGTATAATATTGTAAAAATCTGTTTATATTACATAAAATTGACTGGTGTCTGCTAGGCAATGTTTTTTGCATTGTAAAAAAAATATTGTGATGTCCATTATTGTGAGATTTAAATATTAAAACAAACATGAATAACTATTTCTCTCGTTTGTCTGATTTTTTTTAGTCTGAAAATTATTGAGGTTAACCATTTCCAACTAACAATATTATAATGTGACCGATATGCCTGGAAAAAAACCTTAAGTACAGTGTTAGACTCTGGAAAAGAGTTTGTATGTTTTTATGTAACATATTTGTTAATTTAATTGCTAGATGTGTAAATGTGTAAAATAATGACCACCACCACCATCACATTATTGCCATTGCTAGGGCTAAATTCTCCTTTTTTTAAATCCACTTTTGTGACATCTCATAGCAAAAAAAGTATGGAAAGCAAGCAATGCATTAGTACATTTGTGAATTATCAAAAAGCTTTTCTCACTTTAAAATCTATTGATATTAATATGATATCAACTGTTATGAAAACTTGATCATTGCAGCCCACCTTAAAGCTTTTTGAAAACACTTGATAAGTACTTTTACTGCACATCTGCCAAAATCTTCCTAAAACAACTTTTTTCTTGTAAATTTTCAGAAAGATCATAGTAGTTCTACTTTTTTGTTAGAAAAAAAATTATTAGTAAAAAAAAATATTTGCGGATTTCTAATTTTAAATGGCTAAAAATAGAAAGGGTTGTTTTGGATATTGTGAAAACTTTGAGAGTTGTTGTAATTACACAGTGTGTTATTGCATAAATTTATATATCCTTTTACATAGGTAAACAAATAGTGAAGTGGCGTAAGAAGAGAAACCTGTGTTTTTTCATCTCAGTCGTTTAAATGTTTTGAAAAGAAAGCTATTAGTTTTTCTTCTATTAGTGTTCAATTATTTTTTAAGTTAATAAAATCCTATGAATACTTGTTGGAAAAAAAATCTAGGAAAAGTTTCTAATTTTTATTAGTTATATTATTACTGCTGCAGGATTTGTGTTTCAATCTATGAAATCTAACAAAGATAAAGAACCAAGTTAGTAGTGTTTTCAATTTAAAAAAAAGTTATTAACAAGATTTAATAATATTAAGCTTGAAAAGACAAAAAGTTTAAGTTTGTTTTTTCAGTTCTCATATTTAATCTTTTCAGATTATATTGAGATTTTTTATTTTATTCTAAAGCAACTTCAAATATTTTTGCCAGGCTTTTAAGGTATTTTTACACAGGTATATAATAAGATTTACCTAAATGGAAGTCCATGTGATTTATGTAGAGTGTTTCATATCAGGGCTGAATCGTGTTTACTACCACCATTTAAGAAGGGAAATGTGGTCATTTTGACCAAAATAAAATCAAACCTGAAATAAGTTTTTTTTACCTGAAATTATGTAAACAAATGCAAAAATTAAACTTAATACCAAAATAAAATTTAAATTCTGAAATAAAACTAAAGATGCCTAAAAAGAGTTGTGATGTCTTTGTTGGGATAAATCTTTTTTATAATAGCTCTTCAACTTAAATTCTTGTTTTCTTTCTTGATTTCACTGAAACTAAAAGGAAACAAGCAGGAACTTCTTAGATGAACTACACCATATCTTTATAAAGATGTTTGTTATTTGCACGATCTGCATTACATTGGAAATGTGTTATCACCATTTTACCATTTTTATGTAATTTGTTTGGTTAAAAGTAAAGTACTATTTTTCATAATTCAATGGTAAAATAGGTCACATGTTGTTATTTTTATAAGGGTGACATAAGCAGTATGTAGTCATTTTTTAAGCATATGCTAAGCATTATGTGAAACCTAAGAAAATGTTTTGTATTTTTTGTTTCATGGCCAGTTTTTCTTTTTTATGTCTGAATTAACCAGCATGTAGTGAGATTTAAGTTGTAATTACTGATGGTTAATATTCAATTGCATATTTTTTTTAATTAAGCATATTTACAGCTTGATCATGTGTTTTTCATAAACATTTTCCAATAAATCGTTTTGCTATTAAGCATAATCTAAGCATTTTTTGAGCCTGAGAAAGTACTCTTCATAAGCATCCTGAAACCTTATTTTAGAATTTCAATTGCTTATAAAAATCATGTATAATCAATGGTCTTAAAAAAATAAATGCTTACCTGTTGAGGATTATTGACTGCTATTATTGTTATCATGATAATAAAATGTTGCTTTTTAATGCATGTTTTCCATAGAAAAATGATTTTTTTTCTATGCTGTTATTAAATTTATCTCAATGGCAACATGAGAGCTGTATTATTGTGCAAACAAGAAAATTTTTTTTAGATTTTTTGCACGAAAGATTTGTTGTATATATCTTAGACGTTTGCATTGTGTCAATGCTTTTAGTTTGTTTACTTTCAAGGCAAAATTTTGGGTTTGATACGTAATACAATTTCAATGATTGTTGTAAGATTAAGATTAAGACTAAGAAGATTGTAGTAAGATAGTTCTCCTATACAATGCAGTTTACTGTGACGACACCTTTACAATATTACTTACCAAGGTACGATTATGACAAAAAGTAGGTCAAAAATTAAGATAGAGATGCTTGTAAATTTACTTCCTATGATTATTAGCTTTTTTCAAATTAATCTTTTTGTTATTGTTGTTGTTTGTTTTGTTGGGAGATCTCATTTTTATTCTTATTTATGGCATGCCTAAAACTACTTTTTGGTAAAATCGATAGGGAAAGATTACAATGAAACATGGACAATGTTCTTTTTACCTTTGGTTTATACTTGCCTGGGCAACGTCTGTTTTATGTGATGTTCCAACTAACTGCACCTACGAAGAGACCCTAGGGAAATGGGAATTAATTTTGGGACAGTCAACGTTTGGTAACGATATAAATTGCACCAAAGCTTTTACTATAAAAAATGTGTTACGGGTTGAATTGTTATTTCCAAACAACGTTGTGGATCAATATGGAAATATCGGCACATGGAGCATGGTATACAACCAAGGGTATGTTTCTTGGAAGTACTATATATAATACAAAGTCTATTTTTATTGAAAGTTAGATTCAGGTGAAAAGCTTCAAACTTTAGTATTGCGTTAGATTTTCAACATAAGTAATTAGGGTCCTTTGTGAGAATTTGTTTTTGCAAATGCAGGTAATATTCTTTAGAAGCACCCTTCATTGTTAAAACTTGTATTCAAGTAATTGGTTATATGCAATGAAAAGTTGTATTTTATTTATATTGTGTCTAGTTGCTTGAAAATGAAAGTTGTTTGTTGTATGCATTGCAAGCCAACATTATTTCAGTACTAAACTTTATTTATTTTTTTATTTTAGATTTGAAATTATTCTCAATCAAAGAAGATATTTTGCTTTCCAATATTATGAGAATGTGACTCCTACAAAAACTGTTAGTTATTGTTACAAAACATTTAATGGATGGACACATGATGTATTAAAGAATAACGTCTTTCCACCTACGAATTGGGGATGCTACAAAGGTGTGTGTTTTCTTCTATGTTTTATGCTAGTGACCGTGCACCTATTATACACCTAAATTGTATTGATGTGCATAAAGTGTTCTGACAAACCTTTTATATACAATAAATTTGATAGACTTTACTGATTTTTTTCATCTCTTAATCATTTGTGACAGAGAACTTATAAAACAAAGAATTTAATGATCATTATATTTTTTTTTGGTTTATCCTCTGTTTGCATTATAAAAACATTTTATAAAATGCAAGGCTTTTCTAGTTTTTGAAACCGTTGAATTTCTGCTGTATTGTTAATGAAGATGTAAAAAGTATAGGTTGTAATTATAATTCTGAAAAGTACACAAGGATTCACTCCTTATTATATTTAATTTTGTTTGCACTTTTTATTTATGTATTTGTTTGTTTATTTTGTTTTTTATGTAGATTTATTTTCGTCCATTGATTTTTCAGGAAACAAGTTACAGAAAAAGAATTCTTTGAAAATTTCACAACAAATTGATCTAACAAGACCACACTACAGCCAGGTGTATGGTACGAGTGAGGCGTTTGTGAAAGAAATCAATCAACAACAATCGTCTTGGAAAGCTGGTGCTTATGAACAGTACCAGAACTTTACTATCAGAGATATGATCATGCGAAGTGGAGGTTTGAAGCGTTTTGCTAGAGTTCATCCTAGGTAAATACATTTCTAATGCACTGCATATGTTTTATGTGTGTTCTACCTTTGAGTTCAAATGTGCGTAAAATTTCAGAAAGTTTAGTTTTATTTTGTTGCAAGTTATTGATTTACAAGTGAATTGCTTACTAGTTTTTACTTGTTATTATGACGAAATCACATTTTGTGATGGATGCAAATGAAAATGTTGTCTGTAAGCTAAAATACCATATATGTAAAAAATTGCAAATATGTTGGGAAGATCTTATTGATCACTTTCATGTGGTTTTATTTTTTTAATTTAGTCATTGCTAATGTTTCAACTTAATAAATTGGCCACGACAAACTTAGAAATTGTTGACAATGCGTGTTGTAAAATGTTTAGTGTGTACCTTTAAATTGTTTAATTTGTTAATATTTTATAGTGTTCCTTCAACTGAAGCCATAGAATTAGTGTCGAATTTCCCAACTGAGTTTGATTGGCGTAACGTCAATGGTCAAAACTTTGTATCACCAATTCGTAATCAGGGCACTTGTGGAAGCTGTTATGCTTTTGCTTCGATGGCAATGTTGGAAGCACGTGTACGAGTTGAATCAGGCAATGCAAAGCAGCCTGTGTTTTCAACACAAAACGTTGTTTCATGTTCGGCTTACTCGCAGGGTTGTGAGGGAGGTAAGCAAGTTACTGTGAAGCTGATGCTTGTACACAAAAATTTTAGATTCAAGTTTGTTGAGGGTGTAATAAGTTGTTAAAAAAGATTTAATTCCTTTAAAATTTTATCGTGAGTTAAGCTTTGTGAAAATTTTTTGACATTATTTACTAGAAAAGGTATAAAAATTGTTTTTATGTTTCGACTTTTTACCTTTTTAAAAAGAGCAATTTAATTGGAATTATTTCGCCTGACTGGTAGTGTAGTAGCACCAGTCCATTGAAATACAAAAGTGAGGTCAACAAATTTGATAATATGCAAGTTCAAGCTCACAGTACCTTCTATGTTAAAAAAATGATTGTTTTAAGCTTAAACATTAATATCGTACTTGATAAAGAGACAAACATAGATTAATTCTAATAGATTTGATTTTTGAAATCCAGAAATTGAGAAGGTTGTTGCATGTTAAAATTGTAGCTTGTTTTTATTGTCTACTGTTAAAGATAGCTGAGCATACACTGTTAAAAGGATTCTTTACTGACACAGGTATGGCGTATCTCATTTCTGGGATGTATGCTCAAGATTTTGGTGTGATATCGGAAGAATCATATCCCTATATTGGAAACGATACCAAGTGTGATCGTTCGAAAGGAGGCACGAGAACTTATGTTTCTGATTATGGTTATGTGGGAGGATTCTATGGTGGGTGCAATGAAGCGCTAATGATAGCATATTTGGTTAAGCAAGGTCCAATAGCTGTTAGTATTGAAGTTTATGACGATCTGTTTGCATACAAAGGTGGTATCTATCACCACACAGGTAATGTTTTTATGTTTTTTCTAATAAGAGCAAGCTTCCTTCGAGATTTGATTTTTCCCCTGATACTCTTCTTGAACATTGTGTTTATAGTCTTTTAAAAAAATAGAACAACAACAACAACAACAAATAAACATGCTAACCTTCACATTTAATTAGGCGCTAGTTGAAAAGCACACAAGTTTTAACAAGTATATATCTTTTTTATAATTAAATATCCCACCACAAATATCATGTTTTCTTATGTTTCTATAGCAACAAGAGCAGAATATAAAGGTACTAAAGAAAGGTCTTTTTTAACTGTACAAATTAGGAAATAAACAATTTCGGATGTGCCCCATCTCCATTTTTTTAAATGTTATTACTTCACACTTCATTGTACTGTATTGGTGCAATGGCAAATAATTGTTTACGTCTGGTGTTTAAACCAATCAGTCAAACTTCAGACCACTGTTTAACTCTGTCCTGTTTTAGTGGGATATTTAACTGAGACAGTCATACTTGGAACCACTGTTATACTCACAGTCCTACTTGGGGCAGATGTTCTGGACTAACATTAATTATTTTGTTTGTTAATTGCTTGCTTAAATGACATATCCCAGAATTTCTTTATCTACAGTGGATAAATTGCCCTGTGGGTTGTATTTTCTAAATGGGTATTTTTTTTATAGGCATAGGATTTCTTGTTTTTGATCATTTGTGTTATTTTGGATTCTTTTACACTGTTTTTTTTAGTTATTTTTTAGTTGATAAATTGGAATAGCCATACTGCAAAACTAGCATTAATCTTTTTCAATGTCATAGGCTTACGATACAAGTTCAATCCCTTTGAGATAAACAATCATGTCGTACTCATTGTTGGATACGGTGTCGAGAATGGCGAGAAGTTTTGGATTGTCAAAAATTCATGGGGTACAACTTGGGGAGAGGATGGATTTTTTCGAATACGTAGAGGAACCGATGAAATTGCTATTGAGAGTATTGCTGTTTATGCCAAACCGTATGTGCCCAAATAAATCGTACGCATGCCCAAATAAACTGTATGTGCCCAAATAAATCGTACGTATGCCTAAATAAACTGTATGTGCCCAAATAAATCGTACGTATGCCCAAATAAACCGTATGTGCCCAAATAAATCGTACGTATGCCCAAATAAACTGTATGTGCCCAAATAAACCGTATGTACCTAAATAATCATTACTGTGCTTCCATTGACTTGCATTTCAGGCACCTCTTAGTTGAGTTTTGCTTACTCAAGTGTTTTATTTAGCTACGCTATATTTGAAAATATATGTAAAATGTTTTAGGTATCAAATTCTATTTCTTATTTTTTTTGGTTATTTAAATCACTATCACCTTTTAGTAATATGAATTTGTTACAAAATATAGTAATTATAAACTTTTTATATATATCATTTATACATTATTGTTTTACACCTCATGGTTGAGCGGGTAGCCATAAAATATTTTCAACACTGTAATTATTGTAATTTTGTGCAAAGTTTTTGATATAAATTTTTCTAGTCCAGCTGATAATTTATGACAATTTACGACAACTTTGTGGCGACTCTTGATTCGTGCTAATAATTAGAGGCAATTATAACTTTCAAAGGTATCCGGACTGCACTAATAATTAGAAAAAAAATTATTCTTATTGAAAGAACCTGCAATCCATATCCCCCTCATCAGATTCTACTTATAACAATACTCCTTTTGGGGTTAAAAAATCAAACTCTCAAAGCAGGCATCTATAAGGCAGACATTTTTATTTGTCCCACAAGTACCTGCTCTGTAAGGGTTTTACTGTAAAACCATCTAGATTTATTAAAAGTTCTGTTTATTTTTATTTTTGCTGGTAAAGTTTATTTTCACTTGATGCGCTTATTTAAGTCCATTTAATAAATTTCCACTGGTCAATAATTAGAAGGAATAGTCGTTAGCCCGTGGAAAATCCACGGGTTCGCCCGTCCTTTTTATACCGCATTGCGTGCTTCTCGCTATTGCGCAGCTAAGCTACCATTTTGCGTGACAGACACAGACGTATACGGGCATTATAATATAGATTTGTGATTTGTACTAAAGTAGAGTTATTTGTACTAAAGTAGAGGAAAATTCAGAAGGCCACAGAAAAAACTAGAAAAAATTAAGTACAGTTTTTGTTCACAAAATTGCAGATCCTCACAAATTAGAGGACGTACGAAATTGGAATGGTTACAGTAAATATATTATTTCCCAATGCATGTATTCTTGTTATAATTGGCTGTATACAGGTTACTTAATTTATTTCCTAGAATAATTAAATAATTAGTATTTACTTTCAGTGAAGATAATCATGTGGAAAACAATAATTCTTCTCTCCATCATGATTTGCAGTGCTGTTGCTGATTTCCCAACAAATTGTTCTTTCGAAGACACTGTGGGCAAGTGGACGTTTTTTATCACTGATACCAACCATGATCATACTATCGACTGCAACGAACCAGTTGAAGTGAAAACAACGTTGTCTTTGGAGCTTCTGTTTCCAAACAATGTTGTAGACCAGCATGGAAATGTAGGAACCTGGACAATGATATATAACCAAGGGTAAGATATCTCGAATTTTGATTGTTTAAGCAATACATTTTGCAATTTGATTGGTCAAGCAACACATTTTGCATTTTGATTGGTCAAGCAACACGTTTTGCATTTCAATTGGTCAAGCAACACGTTTTGCATTTTAATTAATCTAGCAAAATATTTTGCATTTTGATTGGTCGAGAAACATATTTTGCGCTTTGATTGGTTGAGTAACACTTACATCTTTCTTTTTTCACAATTCTTGTCTGTTGGTGTAATCTTATTTCGAAGTAGCTAAATTCATAATAATCAAAATTGACATAAAACTGTTTTCTTCTCCATAGTATATTTTTATTATAAATAAAAACAAACATAACATACAAAGCTTATCATCAGTAAAATCAGATAAAATCTAAAACTGTTAAGATAATAAGACTACTTAAAAAATTGCGACTCTGAAAGGACTATAAAAGGGTCTATTACAAAAATCCTTGCGTTTTCGTAAAATTTAAAAGTTACCAGAATATTAAAAATATTGTTATTTTCTGAAAATAGGACGAAAATAACAAATATGTTGTCATTTTATGTTGTTGCTTTTTAACTAGTTAACATAAATACTTAAAAAAAATTGCGTGACGATTAACAAGTTATTTGACTCTAATTCAACGTTTTCCATGTAAATCTTAGCAATACCATATGGATAGCAAGAGATAATTTAGATAGATTTTTTTCACAACTGTTTATGTTTTTCAAACTTTTCTGGAGCAAATTTTTATGCGTTATAGCCCACGTCACCAATTACAGTTTTCATAGTTTGTCTGGGGCGTCATAATTTACAAAAAGTTCAGTTAAAATATCTGATATGTCACTCCTTTTTATTAAAATGAGGATCCTTAAACTTTCCGTCCGTCACGAAGTTCGCGGTTAACTAATGAAATGTCAGCCACTAAGACACCCCAGCTCGACCACTGTAAGTTGGAGTTTTTCTATACCGCCACCGACAAATTACCTTTCCATAAGCAATGGTACAAGAAGGATGGCGACCCAGATGTCTGTGGTCAGTTACAATTACCATTGAGTTTCAACCCGAGTGCCACGTGCGCTCAATGCCGCGGTATTTTAAAAGTGAAGAATGGATGAAATGCGTTCTTTTTGATCAGTGGTGTCACTAAGACTGTTTTTATAGATAAACAATGTATCTAATTTTTCTCTTTTTACTGTTCCATGTACTTGGTATTAATAGTATTAGGTAGATTCGTGACGTACGGACACTTTAAATTGTAAATGTTATCACCCTAAATAATCATTTTTTTTATTCATGTTTGATATTACTGTAACTAATTTCACTGATTTTAGGACTAAAACAAAATAGTTTTGTTACGACCGAAGAGCATATTTGACCTATTTTAATTGGATCAAAAATTTACTTTTATTTTGCTGAGTCAAACAACATATCTAAAGCTAAGGAGAGTAAACCTTTTGAACAACTATTTGAATTATTGTTTTATAAAAACATAGATAATTAACAGATACAAGTAGGTAAAAAATAAGCTAGATTCCCTGAGATATCGATAACACTAGCTTCAAGGTGACTTTTTTGTCCGTCCATCACGGTCCGTCCGTGGCACACCGTTAACTAATAAGACGTCGACCTACAAGAAAATTTTCCTAAAATCTTACAAAAAAAATAGTAAAATAGGCAGCTACAATATACATATTCTCAATATAATGCCTAGTTTCACCACTATGCCATATTTCTAGATAGAATTTAATTCTGAATTTGAAAGTATTAAAATTCATTTTTTATCCCTGTCCGTCCGTCACGCTCGTTTTTTCGACCTATCAAGTTTTACTTCTGTTGTTATGGTGCAAAATTATTGTATTTTAGTAGCTCTTAGTAGAGGTTATCAGCCTATATCATAAACAGAAGGCAACTATTTTCCTTTTAATTTTTATTGGTCCTTAAAGTATCGTCTGTCCGTCACGATCACGGAATTTCGTAATAGCCCCAAAATAATAAGGTGAGAAAAATAAGCTGCTTCCCCCATTATTCCCACTAGACGATGCAATATTTATTTAAAAGAAGCTTCGTTTTTTATGTATATTTTGTTTGTTTCTTATTTAAATTAAAGTCGACTTAGTTACGTTGAAGAAGACGGGTGCAATGAGTGATGTGCAATGTTTGCTGTACATCTGTCCACCTGTTAGCCAAAATGGCAGCGGCGAGTACCGACATGCGAATCCCCATAAATATTTTTCACATAGCCTTCTGATACCACCCTCATTTCAAAAGCACTACATATTGAAGTTTTTTTTGTTTTTTTTACGGTGCATTGATTTCTGTGTGCTATCCTTATGCCCTAAATATGACGGAACATTTGTAAGTTAATTGAGTAAACGCATTTTTTAATAAGAAACCAGTGAAAGGCCCTAGTACTCGACGTTTCTTAATTTTCATGTTTTAGTGCTAAAAGTTCCACCTAGGTGTCTATTTTTTACAGTGATGATTCGATTTCAAATTAATTCAAATTGAGATTCGATCGTTGAAAGAGCAACAAAAAGTTGTTTTTAAAAAGTTTGTAATAACAAGCAATGGTATGAGGTTCTCATTTTTTAAACTAAAAACGTTCAGTACTGAAAGTTAATTATCTTGATGCGTCAGCATCTAATTTCTTATAAACGAGTTTCTTATTAAAAATATACGTGAGTATGGCAGCAGTTCTTCTGTTGCTACACTAACAAAAAGTTCAAAGCAATATTCTGTATGATAAAAGTTTATTTTTCAGATTTGCAGTTATATTGAACGGACGTCGCTTCTTCGCATTTCAATTTTTCGACCATATCGGTCCCGTGAAAAACATCACTAGTTTTTGTGACAAAACCTTCAATGGCTGGGTGCATGACAGTGTGTCAGATAATACCTTTCCTCCGAAAAATTGGGGATGTTATTATGGTAAGTGAGATCAGTTTTTGTTATGTACAAATCACTTTATACCAATATAATTAAATAATCAGGTAGTTAAGTAGAAATACGGTTTTTATGAGCAAACATTTGTAGAAAGTACTTTCAGGTGGTTAAAACAAGTAATTCTCACTCATAGGATGGAAGCAGTCGAATTTATGTCAAATGGCATGGTAGGGAAAAGTTTCGTCGTACAAAAATAACCAAAATAATCAAGGACAAAATGATCCTAATAACTGGAACCTACGATAACTCAAAATTCTAATAATTTGAAACTGTTTTAAATGTTCAATAACTTATAATGCTGCAAAAAGTGAACTACTATGGACGTGATTTTAAGGGCGAACTAAGGTGGGCGTAATTTTAAGGGCGCACTAAGGTGGGCGTAATTTTAAGGGTGAACTAATGTGGGCGTAATTTTAAGGAGCCCTAAAATGTATGTAGAAACGGTAAAAAGTTCTGTTGTTCTTAAATCTAGCTAAGAAGCAGACACCTACAAATCCGAAATTGACCACAATCTCCAACCATAAGACGGCATTTTCACATCAAAGTTATGGTCTTCAGCAGGATTTAGTTGATCAGATCAACCATCAGCAAACATCATGGAAGGCGGGTGTATATAAAGAATTTGAAAATGCAACTCTTTACGATATGCTTCGTCGAGTGGGAGGGAGTAGTAATCTTCCCCGTATCAAACCAAGGTATGTCACATAAAACGGAACTTCACCGTTGTTAATCTTACCTTGTTAGACACTCTTTTCTTTTATAAGAATATTATTTATAAGAATATCAGGCTGAAATTCAAGGTTAAAACAATAGGTCTATTGTTTAAAACAATAGAGAAATAAAAATAACGACCAGCCTGGTTAGAATTTTAATATTCTGATAAAAAAGCTTGTACTTAATTGGCGCAAGATGATAACGCGAATGAACTAGACAGGCTACAACACAGATCAAAAAAGGGTAATTCTATTGCTTTATGAACGTTGAAAGGGATCTTATTTACAGCGTGTGTAGCATGTATCAAGTACAACGTTAATGACGTTTTTTGTGCATAATAATGGTGTTTTTGTGCATAATAATGGTGTTTTTGTGCATAAAAATGGTGTTTTTGTGCATAATGATGGTATTTTTGTGCATAATGATGGTATTTTGGGCGCATAATGACATTATCAGACTGCTATTTTGGTGTAATAAGGAGAGAAAAAATATCTTTGTTTTGATCCAATCACGAAACAGTTGGTAGGAATTTTGTAGAAACATGCATTCATAATTTAAAAAAAAAGTAATTTCTTTAGTTGGTAACAGAAAGAAAGAGGTATTTTTCTGCCTCACAAACAAATAATTAGAATGATCGCCTTTTCAAATTACGGCCTTTCGAATGACGCCGTACTAGCTGGCGCTATATCGGCTACTGAAAGAACTCATTTTTGGTAAAAACAGCGATATTTAATATACACCAAACCGTTAGCCTGAAATTATTGACCTTTTTAAAATACATTGTGGATTTTGTATTACTGTAGTATCGTGTCAAAAATATTACTTTAATATTTTACATTTTTTCTTCTTTATCGATTATTGAACATTTCTACAACAAATGTCGCCTCGTTCCTTGTTTGACTTATCGAGATAAGAACTTTGCAGTCGCGAGAATCTCAATGCATTTTTTTTATTTATTTTATTGTAAATATCTTTTTTATTTAGTAAAATCACACCTGATATGGAGAAAATGGCGTCTGATTTACCTGAACAGTTTGATTGGCGGAACACGAAGGGCGGTGATTTTGTTTCTCCTGTAAGAAACCAAGGTCAATGTGGAAGCTGCTACGCGTTTGCTTCGATGGCAGTCTTAGAGGCGAGCGTCAGGATCGGAACAAACAATGCAAAACAGCCAGTATTTTCGCCACAGAATATTGTAGCTTGCTCAAATTATTCGCAAGGGTGTTCGGGAGGTTTGTATATTTTTATTCAATCGAATGATGTTGGATGAATTAAAATCTAGTATCTGTGGGTCCTTGGAAACCCTAAAATATAGCTTGGTGACCTTCCTAATATTTATTATACTCTTTATTATACGCTGGACTCTTGCTTAGTTGATGTTTGTTGACTTAGAAACTTAAATTCACTTGTTTTCTTGCTCGGTTAAGCTTGGTTTTCACTAACGTCCTCAATTCTCATGCAACTGTTGTGGAGACTGAAAGAGTATGTCTATGCGATATTTGTTCTACTGCATCTCTTCTGTCTTTGTATAATTAAGTCAGCACATAATCTTCCAAGTTGTATTTTTATTGTACAACTTGCTTTCCATTAAATGGTAACAGCACTGTTCCGAAACTTTTGTTTATCATTTTCCAATGCAAACCGACCTTGGCTGGTGCGCTAATTAAAATTAAACTCTGATTTTAATTACGCTCGCTGCATAGACCTTACATTTAGAACAAGGTAAGTCACTAACGCTATTGCTGTAAATCCCCTCTGTTCGCCCTTTTTTTACATCGCATTGAGATTGGGCAGTAGCTTTTTTTTTGAACGATTTAAACTTGTGTTGTTCATAGGTATCATAAGTATATTCTTAAGGAAATTTCAGCACAAAACCTTTAAAAACAACTAATACATTGTGTAAAAACCTTGAAAATTACTGTGTTGGAATTGTGTAAGTCATATTGACGGATAACTACTTTGCTCATCACTAACATACAGTCTGGTAGTAAGCGGGATCCACAGTCCCCCGAACTGGGAGTCATAGACGAACCCACTACACGACGTGCGGCAATATGTTAGTGATGAACTCAGATAGTTTATCCGGATGGTGTATGTACACAGGTGAATCTTATCATGTTGAAAGTGATAATAAAATGCATTTATCGCTTTATCAAATTTTTTTTGTCACAGGTTTTGCGTATCTTGTTGCTGGGATGTATGCTCAGAATTTCGGTGTGGTATCTGAAGAATCTTATCCCTATGTTGGAAATGATACCAAGTGTGATGGCTCTAAAGGAGGTGCAAGAACTTATGTTTCTGATTATGGTTATGTGGGAGGATTCTATGGTGGAACTAACGAAGCACTGATGAGGGTAGCTTTACTGAAATATGGTCCTCTGGCCGTCGGTATCTATACCTATCCGGATTTCTTTCAATATAAAGGCGGTATATATCATCATACCGGTGAGTAGACACGCCCGGAATTCTTGATGAAACTGACTTTTGACAAAAGTTTCTGTTGATATGTTTATACAGTTCCAACGAAGTTATAGATTGATTCATTGATTGATTGTAATTCATGTTTTATTTCAGGGTTGAAGAGTAATTTCAAATTTAATCCTTTCGAAGCAACCACCCATGCTGTGCTCGTTGTCGGATACGGTGTGGAAAACAACGAGAAATTCTGGATTGTCAAAAACTCATGGGGTGCTAACTGGGGAGAGGAGGGATATATCAGAGTACGTCGAGGTACTGATGAGATTGCTATTGAAAGCGTTGCTGTTTACGCCAAAGCTTTTGTTGGTTAATTTTAATTCTCGTCTGTTTATTGGTTAGTTTTTTTGTCACGTGAATTTTACATAGAATATTTTTGAACAATTAGATACTGTGCTCGCTTTTAATTAGTTGGGATGGGACGCTTGTTGGTGGGCGGGTGGCGCTATAAATGCTATTAGCGCTAAGTAAATAAAACACGGAACATTATCATTGTGAAAACTAACTATTTTGAGATTTGTCTGTGTTCTTCGTAATGGTGAGTTTGTTGATGTTTTCATAAAAGCGGTAAAAAATATAGAATCAGGCTGGGATATACGAAGATGTCTGTTTACCTTATGCAAATAAGCATAAAACAATTCCTCATTTAAGTTTGAAAAACATTTCACGGTAATTGCTATTTTAAATATTTTTTTTTAATCATAATTTGATTAGTTCATTTTTAGGCATTTTAAATTTCTAGTAGCAAGAATGTTAACAGCACTTTTCACCCAAAACAATTCCGTAATTATACCCGATTCCAATCCTTTTGTTTCATCGTTTTATTTTGACTAAAGCTAGCCTTTTGGTAGAGCGTTTGCTTCCAGTGCGGAAGGTCTTAAATTCATAGCCCAGTCGAGTCATGCCAAAGGCTTTTAAAGTTTGAATCTATTTTCCTGCTTAGCGTTCTGTTCTCTAGTTAAGCGATTGCTGTGCTTACGCGATTTTCGTAGTTGAATAGGGAAAGAATATGGGAAAGCTACAAAATATGAACAAACACTGCGATTAGTTGTTCAAGCAATAACTGAACCCTCACTTGGGCGTAAAGCCTTTGGACCAAGTGAATTATCAATTGTTGCGCTAAAATATGTTTTTGTAGGAACTTCTTAGGTTATGACTTAATTGGTCATTCTCGTCCCTTGAGCTGTTTGAGATAAACAAATAGGTATACGAATAGGTTTGGGGACGAGAATGTGAACTGGTATTTTTTTCCGAAACATCAATAAGTAGGAATGTAAATGAAACACGCGGTGTGATTTTAAAGATCTACCGCTTTAACGTTTTTGTGTATGAAAAAAAACCCGATTTCTACCTTCCTCTGAAAAGAAGTGTGGATTAAGAATTTTGTTTAGTCACACTCCATTTTGGTACTTTCAATTGTAGACAGAGCTACAATCCCGGTCAAAATATAGTGGCAGTAAGCTACAAAAGTGCGCTATAATCCTTTCCTATCCCCTCTCCCCCATTATCAATGTTTGGAAACGTGTTAGCACAACTTTTGAACATTGATACTGGGGAAAGGGGGCTTTGTACTTATCTTGCTCTTGCTACACGTGTTTCTGCCATTATTTTTGACCGGGATTGTAGAGGTAGCTAGGTAGTCACAAACATAAAAATAAATAATAATAATATACAAAATTGAATGAAAACTTTAAAAGAATAGAAATAAATAAGGCTAAAGCTGGCTTCTTTTTAGTACGCTACCTCGAAATCTACGTTTGTAGCTAGCCAAAATCTGAAAATTAGGTTGTTTAAGATTTATACATGGCTAGAAAACGTGATGAAATATTCATCTTAACATGTGAAAACATACAGAAAATAAATAATCCTATAGATGCGAAGTACTTAAAAGAGAAAAAGATTAAAAGGAGACCTACAAATCTCACACTTTCAAACCAAAATGGGTTTCGTAAGCGTAGTCCGATCATAGTATTTTTTTCCCGTCAGCATGTTAAGGAAGAGAAGGCTTGGATTGGTTATTAGTGAAAATGGAGCCTCGTGATTGGTCTATTTCGTGTTAGTGGTCAAAACAACGCC
Organism: Hydractinia symbiolongicarpus; assembly: GCF_029227915.1. Classification (NCBI taxonomy): domain Eukaryota; kingdom Metazoa; phylum Cnidaria; class Hydrozoa; order Anthoathecata; family Hydractiniidae; genus Hydractinia; species Hydractinia symbiolongicarpus. The sequence goes on along the minus strand of NC_079888.1, from coordinate 4,735,402 downwards.
GGGACTGCGCGGATTTTCCATGAGTCTCGCTACTTGCGGTACCATTTTGTGTGACAGGCAGAGAGAGACTTAAACGGGCTAAAAAAAATTAAAAACTTATATTTATTGTTTTTTATAAAAAAAACGCCGCGCACGTTATTTATTTGAAATTATTTTTTAGGTTGTTAGGCTTAATTTTTAAGAAAAAGGTTTGACAGTGAAATCCCATAATCATTTGTATGCGAATCTAATTTTTAAACGCTTTTTTGAAAAGTAGCCTAGTTGGTCAACCTCGACCCCGGGACTCTTTGGTTTTTGTTTTATTTACCGTTGTTAAAAAGAGGTCAAATTTGTGGTCTAAGCGTTAAATTGTAGAAATTGTGTGTGTTGAGTTTTCTACTGACGAACATGATGTTCAGATGGAACCCCTCCCTAGGGTTTTTTGCCTTTTGATATGACGTCGCCGTCATCTCTTATATCAAGAAAGCAAAAAACCCTGGGAACGAGGTAATTCAATAAAGAATAGTTGTTTAGCAGCGGATCAAAGTTGCTGTTGCAGCAGTTTTTCCGGAATGCAGTGAATAATAACATTATTATCATCAAGAAAACCTTTTTGTTTAAGTAAAAAGGTATTGTAAAGAACGGAGTTATCGAGACAATTATCCATGACCTAGGCCATCGCACTTTTTAGCTTTTTTTGGTTCAGTGAAGCAGAGCCAGCTTAAAGAGATGCGTACTGCATAAATTATGTTAGTTATAATTTTAAATATTTAGTAGGCTTCTCTTTAGGTAATCTCCAGAGTTTTATGTTTTATTGGAGCGTATTGTCACTCGTGGTGCTGGTTGTCGAGTAGAAGGTAAGATTTCTGATTTTATTTCCTAGCAGTGTAAACAATTTCTTCCAATTATTTTGATTTTGCGGCATGTGTAATGCGTACCTTTAATTAAAGATCTCCACAATACTTCAACGGAAATTAGAAATTACAACATGTAAGCGGGGTTTTCAGATCAAAAATACCAAAAAGTAAACGAAGCCTTAGTAAGAAACTACAAAATTCATCTCATTGTGACTTTTGAAACAATTTTATTTTGAAAGAACGTTCTAGATAACTATTGCCGTACAAACCTTTAAACTAACACTCTTCAATTAAGACTTATTAATGCATGTGATCTAGGTCCCAGGCTCGTGAATGACTCATGATATTTTTCTAGAAAGATTCTCTTGTCGGATACACCCTACTGCCGAAGAATATTACACACGCTGTGAAAGCCGCTGCTAAAATTAGATGCATCTTTAAAATAATAATCAACCTAGGAATTTTCGAATATATTGCATTAAGACGATTAAAATTAAAAAGCTTGCATTTTACCTATGGAAATGCTAAATGCAGGAGGGTATAATTGTATTGTGTCACTAAGCTGCAACTTACTGTTCAATTAAAGAGGACGGTATTGACTACTCGATTATATTAACATTTCTATACAAGTCACATTTTTTTCTTCTTTTGAAGTTCTTTTGAAATTCAAATAAATTTAACACAACAGTTGTTCATGTATAATAACACCAAAATTGTCTTTCTTGTGTTTTAATGCACTCTCTGTTCACCAATCATACTGGAATACATGCCACAAATGAGCACATCATACTACAACTGACTAAATGTTTGTGTGGAATCTTGAAAGCCGGATTTTGTTTCTTGTTTTTTAGGTACTTGCAATGACACGAAGTAGCCTTCTCCTGTTCCTGTTTTTCGCAGTTCAATGCTCCACTTTAAATGGAGAGAAATTGGAAACAAAACAGTTAGTTCCCGGTGTGTGGGCATTCAATCAAGGCTCTGAATATTTCTCCATGTTTGTTGCCACTGGTAAAGGAGTGATCGTGGTGGAACCTATTTCCACTAATCACTCTGTGCTTTTACTCGAAGAAATCAAGAAAGTCACCAATGAGCCAATCAGGTACCTTATATACAGTCACAATCACTGGGATCACACAAGCGGAGGAAAGGTTTTCAAAGAAAATGGCAATAATGCTACAATCTTGGCTCATGCTGAAGCAACCGAATGGATTAAAGCGAACACAGGACCGACACAAGTGATTCCAGATGAAAGCTGGGATGGCTTGACGCATGAACTTAAGTTGGGAAATATCACAGTTGATATGACCTATCATGGTATCAATCATGGCAGAGGAATGATTGTGTTGATCTTGCGTGAACACAAATTCGCTTACATATCTGATATCGTTGTACCAAACAGAGTTTTCTTTAACATTGCTCCCGATTTTAATATCAAAGAATGGGAGAGATCATTAAGGGAAATTTTGAATTTAGATTTTACAAAAGGTATCTGTACACACAACAATAATCCCAATGCTATTGATGGATGTGACAAACAGGATGTTCAGGATTATATTGACTTCATGACAGACATACGCGCTGGAATCAAAGCTTATGTGGACAATGGCACCAACGTTTTCGAAGTTCCAACTAAACTTAAATTGAAGAAATATGAAAATTGGGCATTTTACCAAGAATGGTTTGAGATGAGCGTGTGGGCTGTGTTAGTGGCAGATTTAACGGGTAATTATCCATGGAGACCACCGCGAGTGTTCCCCAAAACAACCACCACAACCACGGCGGCCCCTTCAAACGGTCTTCCCATGTTGAGATTTAATGTTGAAATTTTCTTCATCACATTCTTCGTTGCAGTGTTGTTAAACAAAAGCATGTGAGGGAGAGAGCAACCATAACTTGTTACCAGGCTACTTTAATAATTTAACTTTTTTTTAAGGATGATAACAGCAACATTGTATTTTGTTTTATTTGATAAAAAAAACTCGCACAAAAAATTATTAAGTATTAATTTCTTTTTCTTTCTTATTCAAGAAATTGTCATCAGTATCTCGCTGCTGACATATATGTGGAAAAGAGAACAACTTCGTCCCCAGGGAATTTTGCCTTGTTGATTAAGTTGATAGTTGGCCATTCCGTAATAACGGCTCAGGGGCCACAAGACCCTAGGGACGAGGTTGGGGAAAGAAATCTCGTCTCTCCGCCCCCGGTATAAAAAAATAGGCAAAGAGCCCTCGGATCGAAGTAACATTGATTTCCTATCCAGTTTGCAAAATCTCGGCCGTCCCAAAGAGGAAAAGAACCCCGGGGATGACGGTACGGGTGTGAGGGAATAATAACCCTGATTTCATCAAAAAAATACTATAATAGATAAATAATACAAGTTTAGTAATACAAGGCTTTTTTTCTTTCTTTTTGAAAATTTTGCACAGCTAGAGAAAAAGCTTTGGGCAACGAGGTTGTTACTAGAGTCATCAGGAAACAACTTCGTGCACCACATTAGGGCTTTAATGGTAGAATAAAAACCACAAAACAAGTAATATAAGCACGCGCACTGACGAGATATGATGTTTTGCTTGAATATTTCGCTCAAATATGTTACTCGAATTTTTTTCTCTTAAATTTTCTGTAATATTCCACTTAAATATTTCACCCAAATAATCCACCTAATAAAAGTATAAAATGTTCTTAAAAGATAAAGTCTTGCAAATATACGGCGGACTGTTTTATGTTAATCACTGGCAAATATTTCTCTTTCCCATCTAGAAAATATTCTTCAATATTTGCGGGTCTGAAATACGGAGAGTTTGCAGTAGTTTAATTTAATTGGACACTTCAACCTTAAGATTGAATAAAAACGCGTCCTCTGCACAAGTCTCTGCCGTATACCATCATGGACAAAAATATTTTAAGGGTGAAGAGTAAGAGGAGAGATAATGTTGAAACGCCCCTGAAACAGCAATAAACGCCCCTGAAACAGCAATAAACGCCCCTGAAACAGCAGTAAACGCCCCTGAAACAGCAATAAACGCCCCTGAAACAGCAATAAACGCCCCTGAAACAGCAATAAACGGTCAAGAATAGGCATGGAAGCTAGATGTACCGTTTTGGACAAAAATAAGGATTGGATCGGAACAAGCATAATACTCCAATTTGATCATTTTTTGTTCTCATAGAAAAATTAAAATTTTTAATTACAACCAGAACGAATAAGAATGGAAATGTTTATCAAACAAATCAGATTCCAGAAAATCACAATTCTCCGATCTAGTCAGTTCTTGAGTGGAGTTCCAACTGGGCATATCCAGGTCCCTCCAAAAGGATAAATGACTTAAAGCTCTTTGTTTACAAAGGAGTTTAAACGTTCGTGTGAATTCTTCAAAAAATTGTCATTCTGATGTCTCTTGTGTGCGAAATTCAAAATATTTACTAATCAAATCGGTTAGAGGAAAATTAGCATGCAATCTATATTGATGAATGTTCATTGAAAATGTTAATGATTGGGAATTCAACCTAATTAAAATGACCTGGCTTCAACAAACAATATTTACTCTTCTTGATGTGAGTAGTTTAGTTCATTAGTTGTTGGGCGCTGTTAAAGTAAAGTTGCTTCACAATTGAGGTACATGATTAATTTTTATTTTTTATTATATTTTGTTGTATATATCCTTTTTTATTTATATCTTATAGTTATTAGCACGTAGAAAACCTCGTTCTTCTACGCCTGTGATATTCGGAGCCATCTGCAGAATATCATATGCGTTAAGGAGCTGTGGGGAAAAGGTTGGGATATCTTTGCCTATTTATCTACTATCCTAAATTCATTGATTTCAGCTAACGCGGTATTTAAGCAGACTTAAAAATGGTAACCAAGTTGTGGACTTGTGCGCTATTGATTTTAACTCTACAAGGTGAAGACTTTGTAATGGGTGCAACATCTGGGACACGAAGACTTGCAGAAGGAGTCTATTCATGGTCCCCAGGGGATAATTACTACTCCACGTTTGTCGTGACTTCAGCTGGTGTGATTGCTATTGAACCGCACAGCTCGAGGCACACTGAACGTTTTATTGTAGCCATCAAAAACGTGACAAGTCGGCCTATCAAGTACCTATTGATTAGTCACAACTACTAGGACCACGCCAATGGAGGTAAGAATTTTCATGATGTTGGCGCTACTGTTATGGCACACGCCGAGGCTATCGAATGGATGAAAGCAAACCCTCATAAAGAATTGTACGTCCCTGATTAAAGCTGGGAAGGTGACAAGAAAGAACTCACGCTAGGAGGGACAATAATCGAACTTCTTTACATGGGAATGAATCATGGGCGAGGAACGACAATGTTTTTGTTACCTAAAGAAAAAGTTTTGTACGTCACAGACTTAGTTTCTCCTAAGTCGGTCATATTTTCAATCGCACCCGATTTTAACTTAAAAGAAATAAAACGCACCATGAGAGAAATTATTGAACTCGACTTTAGTATAGGGGTTTTCAGTCATAATAATAATGAAGACCCGCTGGGTGGGGGCACCAAAGCTGATGTGCAGGCTTTATTAATTTATTTGGAAGAAATCCGGGCTAGTGTGAACACATACATAAATAATGGAACCAATATTTTTGCTATTTCACCACTGCTCAAACTTCCCAAGTACGAAAACTGGTCGAGGTATGACACAGATTTCCGAATGAATGTGCAGAAGATGGTCTTGGAAATATACATTGGTCCGTATCCATGGCGACCGAAATATCAAGGTACAACGTCACGTGGTTCAAAATTTTATTCCAGTACTTCAATCGTTTTAGTTATTTTTGGAGTTTTTGTATTTTTGTAAATTGATTTGTAACAACACTTGAGTATTGTAAAGAAAGACGTGGACTACTTGTTCGAAATCTATTGGGCGTCTGGGTGGGCGTCTATTCCAAGGGCGGGTCCTAGTGCATTAAAAGCTTCCATTTGTGCTACGAAAGCCGTTAAAGCGCGGCAATCGCTCAACTAGACAACCGTCTGAGTTATAAATCTTATTCTCATGCTAAATATTAGGCAGAAAGGAACGATTCCAGTTTTAAAGTTTCGTACATCGACCGAGGTTTAAATCTAAGATCTTCCGAACAGTTAGCGAACGCTCTACCACAAGCCTACCTCCGATTGTTAATTTTCTGATTTTCATAGAAAGGTCCTAGGATGCGGTTGAATATGAAATTTGACAATCGCACTACTAATCACCGTGAGAAACCATTTAATCAAGCTGTGCTTATTACTCACACATAATATTCGTATTTTGAGGAGTAATCATTTTTGTGTAGTAATTATTTTTTTCTTTTAATTTTTTAAAAACTGAGTAATCGAGGTCTTTTCTTTTAATACTTGACATCGCATTATTTTTTTATTATTTTTTTTTTCGCTTTTTCATCATTCCGATAATTATACTTTGCGCTTCCAATGCTTTGCGCGTGTAATGCTTTGCGCGTGTAATGCTTTGCGTGTGTAATGCTTTGCGCGTGTTGCAGGTGCAAGTCAACAGTAAGCAAAATCCCTGAAAACAAAACATGCCAATTTCTGTTTTTTTTTTTATTTCGCGCTTGTAGGGACACATTCTCCAGCATTTGAATATTGTTTCAGATGTTGGATCTGAAATAAAAGTCGATACGAGCGTAAGCATGCATAAAAAGAAATGTGCAATTTTGCTATATAAAAACAACAAAATAAAAAAAGAACATTGCTTGATATGTTTGAGGAGCCTGTCCTAAAGACTTACTCTTCGTTTTTTTTAACTGTTCTCTGTTCAATCTTATTCCCAGGCCATTTCTTTCACTTTCTGATATTGTTTAACGCATATCTAAATGCGAAAAAGTAAAGTCAGTTGACAAGATTGATTGTAGCTGTGTTACCACACCGCTTGAGATTCGTAACTTCCTTCTAGCTTGCTTGCTTTCCTCACAAGCAAGCTTGTGTCCATTAAATGCTGCAACAACAAAGAGACTGGTAACTACATTTAAAATCGCCTTTTGGCATTGCGACGATGCAAAAAAAACTAAGAAGGATTTGGTACGAGGTTTAAACGAACTCCCAGACTTGTAATGAAATTTGTGCAAAATTTTGATTTGCATTGAGTCAAACCGGTCGTATCATAATCCCGTCATGCAATGCTTCTTTTGAATTCAATATTTGTAAAGCATACGCTAGTTTTCAAAAAGAACGGAGTCATCAATTTAGGTTAAAGATTGCCTCAGGTATGGAGAGCACAGGCAAAATTATTCAAATTATGCAAATGCATAAATTATAGTCAGTAGTTTCTAGAAAATGGGTAATAATAAATGCAGTAAATCAAATTGATTTTTAACTTGCATCTGATGTTCTGTGCGACGCACGCAATGCTCAGGTAAGATTTTCTACTTTGTTGTTTTTCCTCTCCAGGAATTCTTCATGAGTTTAAGTCAAATCGTTGGGTTTTTTTGCGGAAAGAAAGAGATATAAATAAATGCATTTGAAGTTGTTGTTGAATTATATACGACTAACTCCTAGGGGCAGAAAATTTCTGTAAAACAGACTTTTTATCTAGAAACGACGCAGTTAATGTATTTTACGGAACTCGACCCCAGGGTTTTATTTTGTCTCTCCGTCCCGATATAAAAAGAGCCTGGGGTTGAGGTTGGTATTTCATTTTTTAGTTGTGATTAATAGTGAATTTTTTTAAAATAATTATTTGACCTTCTCTGTCCCAACCTCCCTGGTTGCTACAAGGCTTGTCTAAAAAAACCATGTTTTTAACTCGTATTTGCAAAAGTTTGATTGATACGAAGAATGTATTGTCCATATTAAAAGATTTGTGAACAGATAAAAAAAACTGTGATTTAGATGCCCAATATGATATTTAAGATGATTTAAGTTAATGTTTTTGTCCTCAATGATTATAAACGTTTCCACCGCAATTAGTTTGATTTTCGTGTAAGTCACTAAAGTCGAAAACCAACAACCGTTTCATAGCCCCTTTTTCAATGATTTCAACTTTGATGTCAAGTTTGGATGGGAATAAAAAAAGTTATCAAACAGTCAAATTTGAGAGATCGCATTTCATTTCATTCTTGAGTTGAAATTCGCCTTAATGGGTATGGGTACTAACTCCAGCCCGGTTCCCGGGTCATTTTTCCAAACTTATCGACCGCTCCGTTGGTCTATTCATTCATTATATTTGAATAGAAATAATTTCTTAATGACTGTATTAATGTACCCTACTGTGAATCTCACAATTAATAATCTTATCAGCGGAAGAATTCGTGGCATGAAAAATCTACAGGGAGTCTAGTCAAAACAGCTTAGCGTGAATCAGTTCAAATAATGAGAGGAGTTATTGGCTCCTTAGATACGACGGTTGCGTATTTTTTTATGCAACGGTCTATGATTAAAATACTTCATAATATTTTAGTTGATCTGACAGCAGGAATTTAGATAAAGAATACCGCTTTGAACAAAAATTAAATAAAAAATATAAAAAAATAATACAAGCGTAGTCTTTATTCCAAGCAAAAATTCGTCACTAAAATTCTGTTTAATATTTCTAATTTGAACATTCCTGTACTTAGTATTTCAAACCATAAATACATGAAATTCTGTAAGCATGAAAGTTAAACGATCAGAAAATAAAAATTTCTAATTTTGATTCCAGGTCTTCTTTTTCGCTTTCTGACGCGTAACCGGCGCGGTGTCGTGGGGTAGAACCTCGTTCCACTCCCCCCATATATAATTTTTCTAAAACTCAACCTTTTAATTTCTAGGATGAAGGGACCGAGCTGGTTATTTCTCCTCGCTGCAATCGCTTGCCATACTAGTCACGGCGCAGAAGAGGTATATGAAATTGCAAAAGATGTATATGCTTTTTTCCCCGGAGGCGATTACCACTCCATGTTCATTGTAACAACAGAGGGGGTAATTGCTATTGAGCCAGTTAGTACCGACCATTCTACAAAGATGCTTGCAGCTATCAAAAAAATTACTAACGAAACTGTCAAATACATGATATACAGTCACAACCATTTGGATCATTCAAGCGGTGGACAGGTTTTTAAAGACGCCGGTGCAGAAATTTTAGCGCATAAAGAGTGCGACGTGTGGATCAAATATAACAAGGGTGCTGACCAGATACGACCAACAAAAACGTGGGATGGAAGTAATTATACGATAACAATGGGAGGTTTCACCCTGCAGCTTCATTATTTTGGTATGAATCATGGTAGGGGAATGACCGTGTTTTTGCTTCCAGATCAAAAGGTAGCCTACATTGCTGATCTTGTTGTGCCAAATCGAGTATTTTTTACAATCGTTCCTGACTACAATATCAAACAATGGATGCGTACCTTAGAGATACTTCTTAAATTGGACTTTGATCGAGCCATCTACGCCCACAACATGAAGCCCAACGCCATCGAAGGTGGAAACAAAACCGACGTTCAGTTAACCCTCGACTACATAAATGACATCAGGAATGGCATCTTTGCAGCGCTTAAAAGAGGGGAGAATGCATTCTTAATCCCAAAAACATTGAAACTACCCAAGTACGAAAAATGGCATTTTTATAAGCAGTGGTTAACGATGAATATCTGGAGAATTTTCCTTGATGAATGGATGGGGCCGTATCCATGGAGACCATCCAATGAGAGACCTGGGACGACCAATTAGAAGCACTCACTCACACGCTGTTATCATCCTCATTTTCTTTTATAAAATTCTGTAATCAACATATTTGTAATGCACTTTTAGTATAAATAAAACGTTGGTATTTTTTGTGTCATTAAGCCCTACCTTCTATGTGCAGTCCAACTATATATAATACATTAACCTCGTACGCAGGGGTCTTTATCTCATTCTGAGCCCTGGAGACGAGGTTGACAATACATGTATATTTGATCAAATTGGACCCAGTATTAGTTGGACCCAAGTTCGTAAATTCTTGCCGTTTTAAAAAATATTGCATATATTTTAATTAAATTTTAGAAATAAAAACGCAAACCACAGTCAATTTTTCTGCGGCAAGACGAAACAATTTTTTTTCGGGACGCTTTTTCCCCAGGGCTCTTCTAGGCTATATAGCATAGAAGAGCGCTGGGGACGAGGTTTCGTTATTTCTCTTCCAAATACTCTCCCATACCCGAATAAAAGTTAACGCCATTGGGAAAATAGCGTTTGAAAAAAAATGATATTTCTTAAAAGAATTAACAGCAAAAAGAAAGAACGTTGGAGCTTAAAAAACATGTTATGAATACCATCCCTTTCATGTAGACGCAAATACTCGGATAATTTTTTAATAACCGTAAGTGTACTGTATTTACTCTATTGTTCCCGCTTTTTAGTATCATTTAAAAATGAATCTGCTAATCCTGCATATCAACCTCGTTCCCAGGGCTTTTTGTCTCTCATCGACGCTGCGCTTATTGACAGGTCTGACGACATGTTTGTCTTGCCGTCCGATATGCAAAAAGAGATAACAGGTCCTGGGATAAAAGTTGCCACCATGCGGGGTTTTCAAATGCATACATATTAGAATTTCAATTGAAATTGCATTTTTTATTGCACGAAAGAGATTGTGTTAAACCTGTCTCTACTTTTACAAGCATCATAATTCAATGATTGTTTTAAAAAAAATTGTATGTAAAAGAATTGTGATTAAATTCAGTAAACGATCTCAAAACATGGATTTTTCTAGTAAGTACATCTGGAAGCATGCTTATTTTCAAATGCAGAAGCTGTAAAAAGTTGTTTACAAAAAGTACGAATGTTTAGCTCTGAAACATAGTTATTTCTTCTCTATTGTATTAGTAATTATTTTTGTAGATTTTAGGATTTCTAGAGTCAAAGTCTCTCGCTTAAAATTTATTTTCTGGCTGCCACAAAATAGTTTTCTGTTTGCCTCTCCTTTAAGAATAAGACTAATCTGCTTATATTTCTTTGAATAATCATCGCGCCTCTGTAATATTTTCTCTCCAGTATAACCGTCTTTATCTCCAAGGTTTAAACGCTGATCTCACGCCGGGAATAATAGAGTAACTACGAAACCGGTTTTAACAGGACTTCTTTTTACCCTTGACTACAATGACACATCGGTGCGACCCCCGAACAACTTTTCCTTTGTTTAAAAAGAATGAGTTAATATGCCAAATCACTTCAATTATGTCCATCAATAGCAGTCTACGCGAATGGACCTGCCCCACTGTGTTACTTTCACCGATACAAACTAGTCACTACTGACGAGAACTCCTTCCAACTGATGATATCGGGGAAAATATCACGCCCTAACCGACTGATAATCAGGTGGTCGATTGCGACAATAGGGGTCCTTTCAACGTTAAGCTAAAAAATAACGACAATGGCAGCTATTTAAACTCTAGGGTAGAGAAATTACCACAATGGCAGCCCATGCAACGCTACAACATAGAAATTACCACAATGGCAGCTCATGCAACGCAACAGCATAGAAATTACCACAATGGCAGCTCTTTAAACTCTAGGGTATAGAAATTACCACAATGGCAGCCCATTCAACGCTACAGCATAGAAATTACCACAATGGCAGCTCATGCAACGCTACAGCATAAAAATTACGACAATGGCAACCCCTTCAAAGCTACAGCATGGGACGTTACACAAGAACAGCTAACAAAAAGTTTCTGGTCTTACGTTATAAAAGTAAACGATGGAATAATAATAATTTTAACGTAAATATTTGTTTACAAGTTGGCCAGCCAAATAAAACATGTGATTTTCATAATAAAAAATATACAATTATTATATACATATTAATTCAAGTAATCTTAGTGTGATTTTTATTGTCAAACCTAACAAAGACAGAACATAACTGATTGTTAACACTCTCACCACAAAAATCTGTAAATTACGCATCAACATGATGCCTGTTTGATATTACTGTTGGAGCTGTGTACTAAGTTGTTAATCACGTGACAAAACATGCGCAGGTGCTTATGGTTTTGTGTATTTTAAATTAGTTCAACATAAACATTATGTTGTCCGTACAACATGATGTTTTCTATGATTCAAACAACTCCTATATTAAAAAACACCAGGTAAAATTAAGAATACTTTTCGTTAGATATGGGAGAAAATAGAATTTTTTGTAATGTGGCTAATATCAACTTTATTATGCGTAGTACAATTCAACAGACGCTTTGATTCACTATTTTAAGCCTTTCAGGGCTCAAAGACATCAGATTGTCCAATTTAGCTAATTTTGTGAGATGTGTGAGATTTAAAACAATTATGAAAATTTAGGACAATTTTGACACTTTTTAGACTAAATTAGAACTAATAAAAACTGTGTTTATCCTCAGTTAAGGGTAACAAAAGTTTAGATTGATAAAAATGGAAACAAAAAGGTACCAAGATTTATACTTGTTTTTACTAATAAATTTCTTTAATATTCTCGAGTCCTAGCGCCGGAATTTCCTGATTTTCGCTTTAAGTTTAAGTAACAATTTTCAAATAATTCACCGAAAATATTCAAAGGAAAAGTATTGAAAATTGAAAATTGAAAATATAAAACTATTCAAAAGGCCACTTACTGTGTCAAGAAAATGGGGAATTTTCCATGTCCCACCCACATGAACGTTTCATGCATGTCCCTCCCTACCTTCCACCCTCACCCTTCCTCTTTTTGAAATCGGGACAAATCTTGATTAAATCATCAAGGTTTTTACATTAGGTAGCTTGCACTGAAAATCTATTAAAACATGTGCGCAGATGAGAAATAACTTATATGAGAGTGTACATAGGAAATAGAGAAGAATTAATATGTAATTTTGCAGTGCGCGTGATGCTAATTGAAATTAGTTTTATCAAGACTTATCACACACTTTCTTTCTGTAGTATTTTGTAGCATACGTTAGCATGTTAAAAAAATTTACCTTGATTTCATGTAAACACCACATGAAATTGTTTAAATGTTAAATTTTTAAATATGTATATATTTATCTAATATTTCATCAATCTTCTCGTGATAATTGTATAAGTCAACGGATATATGTGAAACCAAAAATTCCAAACTCTTTTACATCATTGGTAGTTCCGCGGTCTGTTATATAGTTATTCCTCGTAAAACTAAACAAGTTCACTCTTCAATCCCTCGTGCAAAAACAGTCAGAAGCTGTCGATGAACTCTGTAATGTAAAAATATATACATTCAAGTAAAACAATGTATATAAAGATATAAAATTTTAAATATATATATAAAAGTTGCTTTGCTAAACTAAGGAACGAGAAAATATGCTGTCGCCTTTTATTCCCTTATCATAGTAAAACCTGCAATTAGCGGACAGCCCGAATTGCGGATACCTCCAAATAATGGACAAAAAGTTGAAGTCCGGATTAAACTACTATAAAATCCTTATGGAAAAACCTCCCAATAACAGCCTTTAATAGCGGACAGCTCCCATTAGCGGACACATATACATAGTCCTGATTGGATAATCCTAGCGAAATTTACCTCCCAGTAGCGGACAGGCTAGAAAAACAAAAATCCGCAAGTTTGAGATAACACATTCAAATTTTAAACATCTTTTTTTATTTACATTTTTGTTTATATTTAAAAAATTTTTGGCCATTGAAGTTCTTTATCGTTGCCTAATTATTTAGTAAACCTTTATTTTAATCTAAATATAGCCTATATTTCTTAACCTTTTCATCCAAAAATGTCTACATAGCTTGATAAAGCCGACAACGGTTAAAATTTGAGTATTTTGACAAAACCTCCAACCAGCGGACACCTGCGAATAGCAAACAGTCTTGCGCAGACCCTAGGGTGTCCGCTAGTCGAAGGTTTGGCTGTATTTTTCCCAACGATTTTTAAATTCTTTGAAAAGTATCAGAAAAACGAAGTTTGAAATTTTTAACTAGATGCTACTGCATATTCAACCAAGGTTTAAAACCAGCACTACTGCTTTTTCGTTTATTACAAACAACGCACTCTTTAAATATGGCAACACAGCTAAGGGCTACGCCAACCTTAAAATAACATATTGGGCGTGACACAGAAAATCTCAATTCAATAATTCTGCTTCCTTTTTCCGCCTTCCATTCTGTCAAGTGTGATTATTTGTCAAGTTTCGGCACACAACGCTATGGTGTATTCAAAGTCCTAAAAAAACTTCGCGATAATACCTTAAATCAAAGCGACTTCTTTTTATAAATCTCCGTTCTCTAATATTCCAAATTGTGGAGAAAGTCGTTTTGTAAACATGAACGCACGTTTTTGATGAACGAGCCAACAAAAAACGAGCAACGTACGAGCAAACGAACGAAGAACAACAAACAAACAACGAACGAGCAAACGAACGAACGAACAACGAACGAGTAAACGAACGAACAACGAACAAGTTAAAGAACGCACGAACAACGAACGAGCAAACAAAAAAATAAATTACCTGATATGTATATCAGGATTCTCCACAATTTCACCGTCAATATTCCACACACTAGTCTCATGGTGGTGGTCATGGTGATGGCCAGCACGCGACGTACTTGATATCGATTCGACGTTTGATTCGTCGTCTGCGTTGTTGCCTGACGTTAAAGCTTTGAATTTAAATTCTTTCACTCTGTGAACATCGATGAAGTTGAAGTCAAACTGCATGAAATCAGCAATAATTATTTTTAACAAAACACGAACGCGAAATCCAGTTCAGCGCTAAAATTTTGACCAAATTTACCCATTTTCAGTGCTAGTAAAAAAGACAGTTTGTTGACTGTCATTGAGTCAGCTTTAACTTAGCACCGCTTCATAATTTCCTTCTCCCAAATTGACCGGCACGACCTTTTGTAAGCCCTATTTATTGGTAATTTTGTTTACGCACTCAAAATGTTGTCACTAACGGTCGACTGTGATGTCGTTGCTAATTTTCATTTATTTATTTTGCGCGTTGTCATCCCGATACATATTTTGCATCACTCACATTACTCACCAGACTATTTTGAACATGACTGATATTATTATCGACCTATATTTTTCGTCAGTCCACATTTTCGTAATAACGTCTGAACTTTTATAAATGCGCCCTTCTAACGTCACGACAAAAAAGTGAATGCCGTTAAAGGCCGGGGTAGGATAGTTAAATTTTAAAAACGGTGTCAAAACAAGGCAAAAAACTGCATAAGATAAAAAACTGCATAAGATAAAAAAGAACATTAAGTCTATGACAACCAAGCATTTCATGTTTCACGTTACTTGACTAATAATAAACCAGTTCGATTTTATCAACACAGATGCAGTTATACGCCCTTTCATAATTTCCATAGAACAAAATACCCCTGGCAAAAGGACGAGTTTAAGCTTGTTCGTAGAGGGTCAGGGAGCTGTGTTTTTTGCTTCTATGCGATGCAAAATAAACAAACTTACGTGTTCTGTTGTCTTTTCAGAAACTTTAATCAAATGATGGAGATATTTTGCACGCGTTGTTTTCTTGATAAGAATAAGGTCGATACACCCGTCTCCTGTGTGGGCGTGTGGTGACAGTCCAGTTGAACTGCGAGCACAGCGGCAAGATATGTTCGCACCAATCACACTTATAAAACGTCCTCTAACTGTTGTCCATTGGTCTGAAATACAGAATAGTCATATAGAAAAAATAAGAATTTTAGTGTCAATAACAGTGTTTTCTATACATATACACTTTAAAATACCTTGCTTTGTTTTACCAAATTTACTGAATGACTGTCAAGTAACATCTACCAACATTAAACATGTTAGCTGCAAATAGCAGTAGGCGAATATCTGTGGGCTAACGACTAACTTAGATCAAATGTTTTCAAGAACGGCTCAGCAATAATTTTCTTAATGAAAATATCACTTAAAACCAGGGCAGGTCCAATGTGTAAAGGGGGATTTTCACGAAGCGAATTGAACGGCGAATTTGACGGCGAATTGTATCGGAGCATGCGCAGTTTTGTTTGTTATGATTTTGCATTGAAATATTCGCTTCGCTGAAAAGTAGAAACAGTTCCTACTTTTTCGCGGCTATAGGTTTCGCTGCTAGTTTTAGACCAATCAGAACGCAGTTAACCAATGTAAACAATGAATTTGGTGTCTAGTTTATTTTGTCGTGATGAAAATTCCCCTTAAGTATATCAGAAGAAAAGTATCATAGCGTAGGAGTTTAACAAATTAAACTTTTTAGGGTGTAAGGGTTTACCTATGTATGGGGACTTCATTTTTATTTTCTTAGGGAGGAGGGGCAGGGTCTATACACCTCTGCACATCAAGCCTGTGCCCTATCATTGTCTTATCATTAACTTCTGAATAACGCAACGCATTTAAGCGTAAAAAATATTTCAAAGAAAGTTGTATACCTTCTACAGAATGGTCTGTTTCCTCCAAAAACATTGAACATCGCTGACAACTGTGAAATAAGCAAAAAAAATATTGAATCCAAGATCTACATTCAGAAAACAGTGAAGGAGAGCGGAATGAGGGACATTAAAATATCGACAATTAATGTAATATTTAATGTCATATTTAACAACTCACCCAGACTGACATCTGCTTTTTGACTCTACTTCAGTTTGTGTTTCCACAAAGCTTATTTCTCCTTCATATGACCTGCATTGAGAAAGTTTACCTTAATAGTGTACTGCAATAAAAAACCCCGCAAAAAACAATACCTGCGAAATTAGTATCAAGGTACATAAAGAAGGTTACAAATGTTCAACTTGTATGTACTTCAACGTAGAGACTAAAGTTATCATTATGAAACACATTTGAGTTTCGGCTTTTATGGTTTTTTGAAGAACATAGGCCAAACTTTATTGTTAAATTTGCTGTTTTAATTATCTTAACTTGAATAGACATTCGCATAAAGAAACAAATAAACAAACAAATAAACAAATAAAAAGCAAACAAACTTTATCAATAATATACCATCTACCTGTTGACCATAAATCTTTTAAAACCTGCTACTTCATACCGTTTCGGACCCATCCACCGTAGTGCTTCACTTTCTTTAGCTAAGTCACCAAAGTATCCATACCCCATTAACGATACTGAATATTTCAAAAATTTATCAGACTCCGAAACGGAACATACATCCAGTGGAAGTTGATCTCCTATTTCAGGAAAAAATGCAGCAGTTCTTTATGAATGCAAAGAGTGTTAAAAGAATTACCAGGTGGTGTTTATCAGAAGGGCGGTTATTCCAGAAAACCGTTCACGAGGGCGTTTATTCAAAGAGGGCGTTTATTCAAGGAGGGCGTATTTTCAAGGGGGTTTGAGTAGTTTAGTAAAAAGCGTCTTTTCATGAGGGTGGGCAAAACAACTAAGATAAAATTAGTAAAAAAATATTTAGAAGAAAATGCACTTTAAAGGTGCAGAATTTTTTTTTCAACAATCTTGAATAGTTTTGTAAAATGGCGTCAAAACCTTAATTTTAGTGTTTGTATTGGTAATAAAAATTTAAAAGGGAGCACTATTTGTCGAAAAAAAAAAGAACAAAAAGACAATTTTGTGTCTTACTGGGTTTTTGCCTATAGTGACTTTACAGAATAAAAGAATTAAAGAGAGATGGAAGTTACCTAAAATAATATGCAATGCAGCTGTAATTGGACAATTTGTACCAGACGTACAATATGCAACAGTATCGGTAGAACCTATTTAAAAAAATAACAGTATGAAGTAGACATGAAAGGTTGAAGCACCAGCATTGGGCGTTAACATATATATATATGCTGCAAATTTTTTCTAATCTTAGTTTTTATGTTGACACATTATTTTTATTCAGAATAATACAGTTGCCATCAATAACCTAGGAATTTATTTTAGTGGAGTTATTTAAAGATTTCCATCTCATTAGCCTTTTTTAGCACAATAATTTGCATATTCTATTTTGGACATCTGCAGCAAGGAAATATGGATATATGAAATTAAATTATGAATAATTAAGAACGATCAAAGGCTTTCTTGAAAATTAAGAATTAAGAAGGCTATCCTGGTAAATAATCAAAATACATAGACCAAATGACAAAAAAGATGGAGGCTCACCTGCAGGTATAATTCCTATAATGAGAGGTTTGTCTTTCGATGATTTCACTACTTTATGAGAGCCATCTCTGTATCGTAACATACCATTTATGATTTCACTAAGCATTCCGTCACCGCCAACCGAAAGTACACTAAGAATAATAATAACAATGTCAATGTGCTTTGTCGGTTCTTCATGGCCTCAATTTTTTATACAACATGTAAATCACAAGGCGACCATTGATCCAAGAGTTTTCCAGGAGTGTTTCGACCTTTTTGCAGGAGTAATCAGGTTCAACAAAAACAGAAATTTCAATAAGAAAAAAAACACAAACAGTTCCCATCACCTGACAACTAAGAAAAACTGACGCAAACAAAAAAATAACTGTAAGAAAAGTTTTTGAGGATTTTGTTTTGTTTTTGCAACTTTTCTATGAGTTTCTTCCAAGAGTATATATATGTTTAAGAGTTTCGGAAGTATTGGCCACCCTGACTTGCAACTGAACTTTCCTAAGCGAGCTTATTTATATTTTTACATGTAATAAAAATAAAGAAATAAAAATGTACATACCCATCAAAGGAGGATACATCTTCAGATAACAAATAATCTTTTGCATGGTTTACTCTTTCAGTTACTAAAGATAGAATTCGTCAAATAGATAGCCATTTTTTTTATTAAAAGACTGACAACCAAAGCAGAGTAGGGTCTCAAAAAATTAACGTACTTATTATAGTTTGTGATATTTTAGCTATATTGAAATACGGTGCAACTTTTTCTTGATATATCTTTTCACCTTGCTTTTTCCCTCCAACAGGATTTATAAACACTAAAAGCTTTTTCGGGCGTGTAAATCCTAAAAAAATAGTTATAATAATAATGATATAAAAACACTAATAAAGATGGTATGAACTATAAATAAATAGTTACGTATGAACTATAAATAAATAGTTACGAGAGAAAAATAGTGAAAATATTTGTTTGGAAATGGGAAACTATAATTTTTCGTTTTAATGCTACAGTTGAGAAAGCAGCAGTGCTTACAACGATGTAAGATATTTTTCTCACCAGTGGACTCACAATGCCGAAAAGATTAAAATCCTGTTTGTAGGATCCTTATCGATATCAATAACAGGAGTTGAATACATGGAAAACAATCAGAAAATAAGGGTGAATTTAAAATGACACAAAATAAGTTTCTTACCCATCAATAAATTCTGTATTCCATCCACCCATGCTTGACATTGTTCCGAGTCTGCAGCATGAAAATGAATGCATTGGTACTTCCATTTGTGGTGTTTACATTTCTTTGCAAAATGAACACTGAAATATTGACTTGGAAATAGTTCTATTTCATTCACGATTTTGTTTTTCTTATCTCTCTGTTCATAACAAGTGAGAATTATATTTGATACATTTATGACATGGGTTGATCGTCCTAAAAGTAAACAAAAAATATTAAAGTAAACCAAAAATATTGTGTTTTATAACACTTTAGAAACATCAGATTCAGTTTTAGCACCCTGGGCACTCATTTTGCTGATATTTTTACAAGGGGTTCTTAATCAAGAAAGATAGTTAAAGTATTCCCAATCATTACAGTATGATATTTTCCCAATTACTTACCATGATTTCAAAACAAAACTTTTGCATAGATTTGCATTAATTTTTAAGACCAGGCCTAGTAAATATACACCGTAATATAAAAATACAATACTTTAAGCCTAGGATGAAAAAAAATAATAATTAGAGGTAGATACCACATGCCCTAATATTTAGGGTATCATGACTATTCTCTGTTATGCAATCTGTACTTACTGCCACTGGTATGTGCTCACCACCTCTCTTATATTGCATTTGCTTATTGTTGTGGCCACCATAATTATAGAACCTTACAAATTAAGGTAAGCTTGTTAAAGGTTGTGTATTAGACATGTAGCAATAAACCTCTAGTACAATACACAAACCTTTTTACTGAACAAGTGAGGACTCACTTTGTGTAATGCAACTATATCCATAATATAATACCCGTATACGTCCGTCCGTCCGTCTGTCTGTCACGCAAAATGGTAGCTTAGCTGCGCAGGCAGCGAGACGCACGCAATACGACTAGTGTTTATACTAATATCATAAAAAATTTAAAAAATAAATTTGTATTGTTCATTTCTTAATTCTTTTTATATTACCTTCCAATGCATTGGAAATAATTTTGTTTGAAAACTTTTGCTTATTTTACCATTTTTAATTCTACAAAATTTTTTGGTATACGTTAAAAACTACACTTATCTTTTCTTTCACTTTATACACAAACTCTAACTATCCAACCAGTCTATTTCGAAAATGGACAAAAAGATATAAAAGGTCTGAATTGAATAAAGCACCCTTGCAATTAAAAGTGTCTGTGTTGTTATTTATATATAAATCTTTCTTTCTTGACTAAGCAGGATTCAAACAAATTTACAACCAACAAAAAATTTCCTTACTTTGTTTACGTATTTTAGTTGAGCCATACGTGGCACACCAACATAATTTTGTATCAGTAAGGTAAGCTTGAACCTTTTTACCATCTAATTCCAGCTCTGACTGCACTAAAATTTCATGATGATCGAAATCAGGTGGTTCTGATCCAATTTGTGTTTCATATCGGTCAATATTAGCAGGATATTCTGTTGATAACACATTTGCATTTAAAGAATCTGATATCATACCTTTGTAAAATATTATTTGATGACTAAAACAACAGAAATATTTACTATTGCAAAGTGTAAGCAGAAAACACAAATAGATTTCACTGTCTTACTGTATTACAAA
Organism: Hydractinia symbiolongicarpus; assembly: GCF_029227915.1. Classification (NCBI taxonomy): domain Eukaryota; kingdom Metazoa; phylum Cnidaria; class Hydrozoa; order Anthoathecata; family Hydractiniidae; genus Hydractinia; species Hydractinia symbiolongicarpus. Next base: position 4,714,752 of record NC_079888.1, on the reverse strand, counting down.
CAGGTAAAATGACGTACAGCTGTAGTACCCACAAAAAAAAGTAAAGCCCCAAAAACTTCAACTGCTTCAATCCTGGATTACAAGATGTCCTGAAAAAATTAACATTGTGTATGAATGATGATGATTAGTATTTCAACTAAAGGTAGCTTAACACAATGTATTTCTGATCACACACAATCAATAAACATATGGGGTATTACAGGAACAAAATTTCATGGGCACAAAATTTTGTGAATTTTTCATATTTTCGTGAAAGTTTGTAGCCTGAAATATCCAAAATCCTAAAATTTGTGAAAGTTTTTTATGCAAAATTAGGTAAGAATCGTCTATTTGCGAACTTTTTTTAACATAAAATATTTTATCTATAGAGATTGGTGTTTGGGGCATTTGCCCAGATAGACCCCGGTCACACAGCCTGAGAATACGATTTATCCTTAAAATGAAAACCAATCAACAAAGTAATTGAAAAAAGTTTTTCAAGAAATATGTTATGAATATTGGAAAATTATGTTTGTTTTTTTAGCTTCTGAGAATTGACATACTTGCTCCACTCGTGAAAGTTTTTCTATTAAAAAATTTTCATATACACTAAAATCGCGAAAGTTTTTAATGCAAAATTACGTAAAAACCAAGCAAAAAGCATTTTTTTCTTTGCAAAAGTACATCACAAAAACAACAGAAGATGCATATTTTATCACTAAACTGATAAATTTATAAAATTTAAAAAATTAATTCTATAATTCTATAAATGTAACAACTGATGAAAAAATTAACGACATTAAACTCAATTGATGTACAAAAAGCATTAAAATAGAGAAAATAATGAAATTTGTTAATTTTTATATTTAGAATTGGCCCTCATCGACAACCAATTTCTCTTATTTTACTGAGTGTATTGTTGACATAAACCAATCTTTCAGAAATTCACATTCTTGGGAGATAAAGTAATACTTGAAACATTACAAGGCAAAGCAAAAAGATATATTGATAGATTTTATGCAGCTTGTTGCAAAAAGTTACAAGTGGTCATTATCAAAAAGTTGTGTTACAAAGTTGCAAGAAAAATTGTATATGACATTTTTATAGAAATGTTTTACAGTTAAGGTGTTAAAATACCCGTTAGGCAAAGTAGCAAATTCACATTTCTAAAGTGCTACAACAAAATACGATGACAGGATATCAGACAAACGTTCTCATAATGACCAACAAACCGCAGCTAAATTTTGTAGATAAATAGATAAGCAAAGTAGCTTTTATGACACCTTAATAAATAAAAAAATTTTACAATAACCTAAACAACGTACTATTACAAGAAAGGAGCCTAAAAAATTATCCATCACAAAACATTATGCCTTAAGAAGACTTGCTGCACCTTTATCCATAAACCAATGAAGATCCGCACTCGTAAGTTTAACTAGCGATGCTGGTACGTCTTTACTTGGTGCTCCCTCAATAGCTTTTTTAATATTTTCTGCTTTTCCTTCGCCTGTTGCGATAAATAGAGCTGTGCTTGCATTGTTGACAACATTCAATGAGAATGTTATTCTCTGCGGTGGAGGCTTTGGTGAGTCTTCAAGTGATGCAATCCATTTCTCATTCTCTTCCAGCAAAGCGTGGTTTGGAAAAAGTGAACAAATATGTCCATCTGGTCCCATACCTAAAACAACTAAATCAAGTTGTGGCAATTTAGAATTGGGAAACACACTCCGTAACTTCTTTTCATAATCTTGTGCTGCATCAGCAACCGTTCCTGTTTTGTTTAATGTGAAGACATTCTTTGGGTCTATATCTTTGTGTTTTTGTAGCAAGCCATCATTAATTGCTTTATAGTTACTATCCTTGTCAGTTAATTCAACAAACCTCTCGTCACAAAAAAACACTTTCCAATTTGCCCACGAGATATTGCTTGAGTATTCTTCTCGTTCTAAACTTTGACAAACCTTTGTAGCAGCACTGCCACCAGAGAATGCTATAGAGAAAAAACCATGATCGGATATAGCTTTTGATGATTTTTTGGTTATAAATTCTCCAAGGGATTTCAAAAACTCATCATCTTTATCATAGATATGCTGCATGATTTTAATTCTTGCTTAAAAATAAAATATAGATATATTTTTTAAAGAAATTCTTAAAAATAAGGACACAAAAAAAATTTACCTAAAATAACTAAAAAAGACAATAAATCACTTAATTAAACTAAATACAGTAGCCACTGCTAACTGGAACCTCAAGGGGTTGAGTTAAAAAGATTGTGTACAAGTTCAAGTTAAGTGGTTTTCACCCAAAAAAATGAATAAAATAAAGCAAACATAAGTCAACACTTTGAAATATTTCAAAACAACTGTGCTTAATTAAATCAACTATCCAACAAATTTCTTAGTACCTCACTTTTGAGTTTTGGGTGCAAAAACTTCGGAATTTATATATTAATACAAAACCTTTGTGTGTCTGAAGATGCAGAACATATCGACTATGCTGTCACAAACACTTAGTATTATTATATAAGACTAGTCGATAAGGTCCGTGGAAAAATGCACTTAGGCAAAGGAAAAATAAAAAAAAGCTGCATTAAAATTTTTGATGACGTCAACAGTGTATTTATATACATAAATGTTTTTAGAATTTTGTTAATTGGTAACATCTATTGTGAGGAGCTTGAAACTATGAACAAAATAGTGTATATAAACCTGTACAATTAAGGTACAGATTAAGAGTATATACGTTTAAAAGTTTTGATGACGTCGACAAAGACCTGGCAAAAAACAAAAACAAAAAAATTTCAGAAATTTGTATACCTGTTGCCCTCATCCAAGGTTCGAATTAGCAGTTTGCAATTCCCAATTTGCGAATGGAAATTGGAAATGCCATTTTTGAAAATCACTTTGCCAGGAAAATGATAAAATTGCGAGTTGAATATTTTTAAGTGGCGATAGAAATGCTTTTTTAGATCGCATTTCAAAAGTTTAAAGGGGCACCCCAGTGAAAAAAAAATATTTAAAAAAAATGTTATTTTGATAAGACAATACATAAATATGTCAGAATAAACCTTTTACATTCGTTAAAAATCTTTATTTATACCTTAATCGGGTCTGTAAACATCTTTAATTTTAAATAGCACACCTTCTAAAAGTTTTTTTAGTTACTGTTTACATTGTTCGTTGATTAAACGTTGTTAATCTTCCATTCTAGGCGATTACTAATAAGAATCAATTGGTGGTGGGGTTTTCTTGTGTTGAACCAATCTTGCTGATGAAATCATTGTGTTTATAATAGTGGTATATATTGTGTTGTGTGTAAATCAATTGGGTTTATTTGGTGTTGCGTTATTAGGAGAACTGTGAAGATAACCTACAGGTTAGTCATACACATATTGTGAGTTTAACAAATGGTAGCAGAGAATTAAAATTGCAAAGTATCATAGAGAAATGTCGAAAAGTTGGGTACCCCCACCATCATTGAATACAGAGTCCAGTTACAAAGACTGGAAAAAAAAAGTTCAAAAATGACAAGCACTCACAGAACTAAAGGCGGAAAAACAAGGGCCAGCTATATTCATGGGTTTGAAAGGAAAAGCTAAAGAAGCAGTATTAGAATTGGAAATTGAACAAATCAGTGCCACAACTGGGGTAAAAGATATTACTGACAGATTGGACAAAATTTACTTAAAGGATGAAAATCAAACTGCGTACCTGGCTTATGAAACCTTTGAAAAATTTAAATGACCCTCTGAGATAAGCATGAAAGATTACCTTATAGAGTTTGAACGATTATATCACAAAATCCAAGTTCACCGTATGGAACTTCCTGATGGAGTTTTGGCATACCGAGTTTTACAAAGCGCTAATCTTACACCAGAGCAGCAACAGTTGGCTAGAGCAACTATAAATGAATTACGCTATGATTCAATGGTATTACAGTTAAAGAAAATATTTGGTGATACTGTGGCCTCATCTGTGTTAAATGATGCTGTAAAGATAGAGCCTGTTTTACAGGCAAGTGCAGATTCTACAGAGCAGAATTACTTCACTAAAAGAGGTGGATATCAGCGTTCAAGGTTTAAAAGAGGAAGGGCTGCAGCACCAAATCAAAGATATGGATGGAGGAAAACAAGATCCAGTAACAGAGTAATGAATCCGCCTGATGAATTTGAAAATATTTCAAAGTGCAATATTTGTCAGTCTATTTATCACTGGGCTGTGAATTGTCCCCATTCTCATGAGAATCAGGAGTCTGAAGATGTAAAAAAGGAAGAGAGTCGTTCAAAAGTTACATTTTTCTAAAATTAAAGAAAGTGAAATACAATCCCTTGTTGGTGAAACTTTGTCATGTGCAGTTTTAGACTGTGGTTGTACCAAAACAGTCTGTGGTAAGAATTGGTACCAATGTTTCATTGATAATATTGATAGTGATAAACTGCCAGAAGAGTATCCAGGTGGAAGAAGATTTAAATTTGGAGATAGCGAAGCAGTTTGTTCCATAAAACGAGTAATCTTACCTGTAATCATTGGTTCAAAAGAGATTAATCTAGAAACAGAAGTTGTACCCAATGAAATACCTTTTGCTTTTGAGTCAAACATCTATGAGAAAAGCAGATGCAGTTTTAGATTTTAGCAACAATACTGTTAAAATGTTCGGAGAACGCCATCCTTTAAAATTTACCACCACAGGTCACTGTTGCATACCTTTAAACAACAACAGAATAGACTTAGATGAAAAGAATTATGACCATTTGCTTCCTCAAGTTGCCTTTGTATGCGCAAGTGAAAAATCCAAAAAAAAAAAAGATCGTCAAACTTCATCATCAGTTCTGTCATCCAAGTGCTGAGAAAATAAAATCTCTTATCAAGCATCAAATTCCTTTTTAGAGGACCGGAGTGAAATCATGAAATTACTTGATAATGTCTCACACTCTTGTAAAGTATGCCTTAAGTATAGAAAACCAAGACCACGTTCTATTGTTGGCTTACCAATGTTGTCGGAATTCAATCAGTGTGTGGCTTTAGATTTAGTGCAACTTTCACAATCATTGTGGTTTATTCATATCATAGATACTTTCACAAGATTTTCATCTTCAAAGTTAACAAGACAAAAGATAAAGATGTGATAACAGACATTATCTTTGAAATTGTGTTAGCAAGATTTGGTCAACCAAGAAAGTTTCTGGCTGACAATGGAGGACAATTTATCAATAAAGTGTATGAAGAAATGTGTGAGCAATTTAACATAGAGTTTTCCACAACAGCAGCTGAAAGTCCTTGGTCGAATGGGCCATGTGAGTGACACAATGGTATCATTAAGGAAATGCTGAGTAAGATTATAGAGGATACGAAATGTACACCTAATCGAGCACTTTTCTGGGCTATTAGTGCCAAGAATTCTTTATCAAACAACAATGGATTTTCACCAAACCAGCTTGTTTTTGGTAAAAACTATGACTATCCCTGCTTCCTCACTGATCAGTTACCAGCCATGAATGATACAGTTTCAAGTAAGACTGTGGCCCATAACCTTGCTGTGATGCATGCATCACGAAGAGCATTCATAGCAGCAGAATCTTCTGAAAGAATACGTAGAGCATTGCGGCATAATGTCCAGTGTTACAATGATGTGCAGTATGTAACTGGAGATAAAGTCTTTTATAAAAGAAAAGACAGCAAAAAATGGCATGGACCAGGCACTGTAATTGGACAAGAAAATAAACAAGTACTTGTCAAGCATGGTGGAAGTTATGTGAGAGTCCACATTTGTCGGTTGCAAAAGGTAAATCAAGTAGTACATTCACAGAAACCATCACAAGATTCTGAAAAGAGCCCAGAAGCAACAACTATGCAGTTGGACAACTGTGTTTCACCGGAAGACGAAATTTTTGACATAGTTGATCTTGAAAGTAATACTACGGAAGTACCAGTAACAGAAGCACCAGTAACTGAGGATGCGGCCATTGATAATTCACAAACCAATGGGACACCAATAGAGGAAACATCTAATGAAACATCAAAAAGTAAAACCACAGTCGATGAAAAAAAAGGCAATACCTCTATATTTCAAGGAATACCAAAGTTAAAAACCAGAATCATCTATAAGCTAACTTCAGACAGTGAGTGGATTAAAGGATTAGTTCACAGCAGAGCAGGTAAAGTGAGTAGAAAAGGAAAAGGAGGCAGGCAATATGGCAGCTGTTTAAATGTGTAAAATGAAGACACAGGTGAAATTAATTGGTTAGATTTCAAAAGATGTGTGAGTGAATGGCAACTGGTTGTTGAAGCCAATGACACTGAAGAAGTATTATTAGCGATAAAACCAACTATTGAAGACGAGGTCTTGAATGCGAAATTTAAAGAATTAACCAACTGGCAAGACAACAATGTTTTCTCCACTGTTGAAGACAGAAGTCAATCTACAATATCAACAAGATGGGTAATCACAACAAAAAAAATAGAGGGCAACATATTTGTCAAAGCTCGTTTGGTTATAAGAGGTTTTGAAGAAGAGGAGGTTCAGAATCTGACTAAAGACTCCCCAACGTTTTCAAAAGAAAGTCTGCGAATTGTACTCACAATGTTAGCAACTAACGAATGGGAATGCCACACCTTAGATGCCAAAACAGCATTTCTTCAAGGTAACCCGATTGATAGAGAAGTAATTATAAAGCCCCCAAAGGAAGTAAACATAATAGGGGTTCTTTGTAAATTGAATAAAGTAGTATATGGCCTTGCTGATGCTTCAAGAGCTTGGTATTTACGAGTAAGGGAACAGTTAATTGGTTTGGGAATGAAAATGTCTTTATTTGACGAGGCTTTATTTTATTGGGTTCAAGATGACTATTGTCAAGGATTGATCGTAATACATGTTGATGATTTTCTTTGGGGAGGATCAGAAGATTTTCAAGTAAAAGTCATTGCATCCATTAGAAAAATATTTCGGGTTGGGTCAGAGAATTGCAGTAATTTTAAACATGTTGGAGTCAACATACAACAATTCAATAGTTCTATTGAGTATGACCAAAGCAAATATGCGGCAAGCACGGAACAGGTTGAGATTCAAAGCACCAAAAACAAACATCAAGAACTCTCACATGAAGAGCAATCTAAGTTTCGATGTATTTGTGGTCAATTAAATTGGGTATCTTCTCAATCAAGGCCAGATATTTCTTTTGATGTTTGTCAGTTAAGCACAAAGTTAAACCGTGCAAATGTTGGTGATGTTATGAGAGCTAATAAATTGGTAAAGAAGTTGAAATTGGATCCTGATATTTGCCTAAAATTTTGGAAGTTGAAACCTCCATTACAATTAATCTTGTACGCTGACGCCTCATTTGGAAATCTACATGACGGAAGCTCTCAAAGTGGAATTTTTGTTTTTCTTAAAGGTGTTGAGAACACCATGACACCTATCACATGGCAGTCAAAAAAGATTAAGAGAGTTAATGGTATTGATGCATGTATCTGGGTGAAAAATGTAATAATCGAAATTGTGAAGACAGATCTAGAAGGTATCTTGTGCTACACAGATAGAAAAATCTTTGTATGAAGCTGCATATTCAACAAAAGCTTTTGAAGATAAGCGATTAAGAGTTGACATGGCTTCTCTAAGACAGAGCATCAATCAAAAGGAAGTTATATTGAAGTGAATTCCCACCAAACATCAGTTAGCAGATGTGTTAACAAAGGAAGGAGCAAATAGCACACTTCTACTGAATGTGCTACAAAATGGTCATGATGAGTACAATCAGTTTATTTTTATTTTTCAGAATTTATTGCTGAAACACCACTTAGCACTTGGCATCACACAACTAAGGACCCAAGGAAGAATAGTCTTCAGTAACTGTTTGATCAAGACTTGTATAGTAGAGGGCATTGGTGAAAAGCCAATTTCTCCCCAGGACCACTATACTAAGCGAGTAGGAGTCGCTATAAATTCCTCCCATAGCAGCATAAACTGAACAACGTGGAGAAAAGAAAATAGAGGGAGATTGTTAATCTTCCATTCTAGGCGATTACTAATAAGAATCAATTGGTGGTGGGGTTTACTTGTGTTGAACCAATCTTGCTGGTGAAATCATCGTGTTTATAATAGTGGTATATATTGTGTTGTGTGTAAATCAATTGGGTTTATTTGGTGTTGCGTTATTAGGAGAACTGTGAAGATAACATACAGGTTAGTCATACACATATTGTGAGTTTAACAGACGTCTTGTAATAATGACGAAGATTATAACTTAGAAAACTTAGAATCGGATAATTCTCTTCATAAAAAAGACTTTAGAAAGCTACAGCCACACGACTTCGAACCTCTTGTGTATCACAAGGGAGAAATTAAGAATGATGCAAAGTGACGAGGTGTCTTTTACTGACTCAAATCAATGTTCTTAGCGAAATATTCTCTTTTTAAAGAAATAAAAAAAATATATTTAATCGCATTCTTTTTGTCAAAAAACTTTATCATTTGCTTCAGTAAAAAATCTTTCTTACTTTACAAGCCAATTTAATATTTCACAGTTCAGCAATATTTTTCCTCCACACACGCTTTTTTGCGCACAAATGCAAACAAATTTTATGTAACGTTGAAATTTTCTCTGTGATGGAGGACTCCGTGATTGAAATGCGTGATTGAAAGATCGAATATTGTTCGGTTGTGATAAGTTGGTAAAACGGAGGTATTAATATTGTATAAAATCATTCTTATGATTATGGTGGGTCATAAATGCGTTGCAGAAGCTACTGACTTATAAGTGGTTGTTTTGACAAAGCTGTTTTAGAAACTGCATTATCCGCATTACATGCAGCCTTTAACAGTTACAAAGATTGAAGAAAATGGGTACATTTACCCCCTGAAAATATTTGGCATGTCCTTCCATCAAAAAAGCTTCTTTTTTGAAAAACAAAGAATAGAAACTTGAGCACTACGAAAGATAGATGTGTAACTAGAAAACTTTTTTGTCTGTGTTTGTATTGGAAATTGGTATAATGTTCTTTTATTTAATATAACAATGTACAAAACGTTATTTGGTTGTGTTCTGTGGATATAAGTAAAAATAATGAAATGAGAAGAAATGAGAAACTTTGATCGCGTTCACTAGCTAAAATGGCATTTTTACAAAGTGGCAATATTTTAATATGGAAGTTTCTGGAGATCTGTTTTAAAATCTGTGAAGTGTGCCAACCAAATATAAAAACTTTGATCGCTTGGTAGATCACCTGCCCAACATATTTTGTTTAGCCATTTTTGAGTTCTTTCTTTTTCACAGAGGGGGTTCTGTGAAAACTTACTTCTTTACACTTCTCTAATCGATTGGTACATCGAAACGCAGAGCAACTAACTATTTTTTAAAGATTTAAACGTAAATTACATACAAAAAGTGATTTAATGTAAGCTATAGGTCTTAACATGAACGTTCTCTGCGCTCGCTTAAACTTTCGCACAATGTGATGTCATTATTTATAATCAGGTCCAGTCCTAAATGAAATCGCGCTTGTCTGTTTTTTTATGAGAAAAGAAATAAATATGCGAAGGCTTGTACAACAATTTTAAATAAGAAAAACAAGTGAAGTAAGTTTTTTTTGATTTCTTATGCTTTTCTGAGTACGTATAAAACAAAAAAGGAAAAAGTGATTTTTACTGGAGTTTCCCTTTACCGTATTTTCCGGTATATAACCTGCGGTTATAAGTTGATTTTTACGACTTTCACTGTTGGTGCGGGTTATAATGTGGTGCGGGTTATGTGATAAGTTTTATATTTTCTGTCATTTATTGTGAAAATTAAAGTTTATACATTCAATGAAGAAAATAGTACCAATGGGATAAAATGCGTACATTAATATAACTGCATGCGCGATCCTATATCTACGTAATCTTACTTCAACTATGTGATTTAATTTTTTCACACGGTGAAATTGCTTTAAATTTTTATTGCTTGCCAGTGCTAATATTACGAGCTCTCTCTGAAACACAATTCTGGAGATCATTTTTCTTTTGTGTTGAATGTAATTCTTATCTATTTATATCTTTGCAATCACATTGAGCACATTGAAATGATTTGCTTCTGGTAATAGAGCAATATAGAAGGTATCATTTTTAGGTTTAATTGACACATATTTCACAACCTAGTGCCCAGGACTTAATTATTAATTCCTGTTAAAAATATTATAAAAATGTTAAAATTTGTTTTTTTATCTTCGCTAACTTCGAGCAACAGGTGGCCACTGAAAATATCAAAAATAAATATAAAATACAATTGATAAGACACATGCAACTATCTCCTCCTCATTGCTGCCATTCATTTTATCATGCACACTGTGATTGCTGGTTTATAAATAGATAACAAAATTCTATAAACATTGGAAAAGAACGTTCCATATATCGCTGTTACAGACAATCTGTGATAATTATTATGTTGTTTATTTTATGCCAAAAATACTTAAATATACATAAAAACAGAGATTTTACTTTAGATTTATAACCTGATAGCATGTTTTTTTTTTATTTGTCTGTTTGTTTAATCGCAGGAAGTAAGAGTTATCATTGGCTGAAACTAATGTTTACAAATAAAAGGAAAACAGCATTTATGCAAAGGTGTGGCTAAGTAATCGATTGAAATTTTATGCGAGTTATACTAAGGTGTGGGCTATCTGATAGCATCTAGTTTATAACTCCCTAAAAAAGCTGATCTGCGGGTTATACGATGTGCGGGTTATATACCGGGAAATACGGTAAGAATGAAAAATGGCAATAGAAAAACTTTTTTAGATCGCATTTTATAAACTTAAGAACGAAAAACAGTGATAGAAATGTTTTTAGATTGCTTTTTAAAAACTTAGAACGAAAAACGCAATTAGATAGGCTGTTTTAGATCGCATTTTAAAAGTTTAAGAACGAAAAGCGGCAAAACAAAGGAACGAGGAATGGCGATAGAAAAATGGTAATTGATCTAAGGTGTTCCCAGGCCACATGTAGATGGTAGTTTACTTCGATACAGAGTGCTGAAATTTTTGCGAACCAACTTTACTTTTCTAATTCGAACCCTGTCATCATATAGATCTGGACATGCTGATCAAGGAAATGTATCGGATCATGTATCTTTGACAAACAGTTGCAGAGATATTGGGGTTTTAAAGTTTCTTGATGACTTCACCAATCCGTCAATTCTGAAATGAATTCGGTGACCCAAATTGGTCCTAGGTGCTGCCTAGTTACCCACATGGTGAAAATTTATTGACGTCGCCACCTCCTTATCCAAGTTATTTGGCCTTAAAATTTTAAGTGCACTGTAATGGCTTCATTAATTTAATAAAGGATATTGACGTTAAAGTAGTGTATTGACGTCGCACCATAACGTCATAAAATTTAACATTCCAGACATACCTTTTCAGCGACACCACAGAAAAATAAACACACACTTCGTATTATTATATAAGATTAAAAAGGCCGCAGAAGAAGAATGGAAAAGAGAACCGTCACTTAAATTTTAATGACCTCAGCAAAGAGCTGTCAATTAACACAAAATACTTTTTGTTTACCTGTTGCCTCTATCACACAGAACTTGAAAGTCTGATCTAAATAATGAATATCATACAAACCCTCAAGGAGATATAAGGGTTTAAAAAAATTTGGTAATGTCAACAAATCTTTTAAGAAACTTGTGTAGCTATATACCTGTTGCCGTATCATAAAGATGATAAGGCAATGGGTACAATACAATGCATTTACCTTTGACAAAAAGTTTACTTGATCTGGGGAACTAGAAATTAAGTCAAAAGTTTTTTCATCAGCTAATCAGCCTAGGAATAGACTATTCAGGTTTTGTGAAGCTATATTAAAAATATCCCACTGAAAATTTAGCCTTTTTAAGACGCAACCGTAGCTAATAAACATAGGAGTCGTAGCAAGGCACATATGTTCTTAAATCAAAACAAACTAATGCTATATTTTCTGACAGTGCAAATAATAATAAAAATTTATTTGAGGATTACAAAAGTAGAATTGATAGTTTGTAGCTCGGTTTCCAATTCAAATTCCAATAGGTTTTACAACTGATTAAATGTAATAATAGGTAGCCAACATACACATACACACAATATGCAAATAAACATAGCTGGCTCACTGCTCTGAGCTAGCTAGCTAACGAAAATGAACCTGAGAAGTGGCTTGCTAGCACTTGCTAGCTGGCTTCTGTTCTGTAATGACTGTCACATTTCACTTTCGATTTTCCTTTTAAAGAAAATAAAAAATGGAATCAATAAATTCATGAAAGCAATGAAAATACAACTTTAATCGAAATTCTAAAAAAAGTAAATAACCTTTAATTCGTGCTGACCATTCGTAAAAAAAACACTAAGTCAGAAAAATTTAATAACAACAAACCAAAAACGGATGTCTGTCATTCATTCAGTTACATTCGGATTTTCCGTTTCCAATTTGTTTTTGTCTCGATGTCTGCGAGGGCATCGAAATTTTCAAGATGGAGTCGAAAGGTCGTGCTAAGCGCAACCCTCAACCACAATCCACGTTTGGTAGAAGTGCAAGCTTTATACAGAGTTTTTACAAGGATCCAGTTCGTTGGTAATATTGTGTTGCTTTTAGACATTCTTTTTAATTAAATTTGCTTCTTTTTAGCTGAATTTCTTTTTCATTTTTTAGGCAACTGGTCAAGCATACAGCAATATTCGCGACTGCCATTTATGTTGTGAGGGAATTTTCAGACATTGATTTAATGTCTCCACCACCAGGGACGCCTGGTGCACCCATGTAAATGCAGCTTTTAGAGATGTACTGACTAAAATGAAGCAATAAGTTAAAAGTAGTTGAAGTATTTTACCAGATGCAAAGATGTTTTTTTATACACAACGTTGAAATGTATATACTTATAGCTAGCCAACCAGTTGTAGAGAATATAACTTATTTTTTATGAGCATTTGATTTGTTGATTAAGCATGTTACCATAACCCTGGGTTAATCCAAGCCATGTAAGGGAAATTGGGGAGATGGCACAATGTGTGGGCAGTGTTGCAGGAAGTTGTCTGGTAGAGACCCTAATTATGTCTGCGTAGCTCAAAATGAGCATTAAATACTCTAGGACTCCCAATCTAAGCCATGGCCCCTCCTGGAAATAATAAACAGGGTGTATCCCAGCTAGTCATGTAAAATATGCAAAATATCTTTCTATCTGTCTATCTAGGATGTCGTAAATGCAGTCACTCAGTATTCATCCAGAATCACTTGTAAATTACAATCAGACCACTCCCTCATTTTCAAGGATAACTTTGGAACACAATTTTAATGCAGTTGAAGTGCATTAAAAGTTGCAATACGTGTTGTTATACGTCTGAACATTAAGGAGTTTCTACTTAAAAATCTTACTTGATTTAATTGACAGAAACTCTTTTTCATATTTTACCTTGTCAGGGTTTTCACACCTACTCAGAAGTCCTCAATTCTTCTCAATTTTGAAAAGTCTTCTCAAAACTCCTCTTAAATCCCCTAAAAATTGACTCGATAAAAAAGTGGAAGCCTGCTTGTATGGTGATTTTCTATTCTACAGTCCCTGTCCAGTAGAATAGACCAAGATTTTGTCCTTTTGTTTCCCGCTAAATGTTTTAGAATGATAATAATAAAATGTTGTGAGGCACTAAATAAACTGGTACATTGTTGATAAAAAAACGATGTTTTGATATCCAGTTTTATCAAAAATTTATACTAAATACCGGACCACAAATATATAACAAATACTCCTCACTTTCAGACTCGTTCCTTCGGCTTTTTGGTTACTAAGTTAATATAAAAATTGTCGAAGCCCATGTTATTATTGGCTAGCTAGTTAAAATTTACTTGATATTCGCTGTAACTAAATTTTAGTTGCACACTCAACTTTTCACATTCTTCTGTAAGTGTCGAACATTGTAATGTTTTGTTTAAAAAGATTTATTCTTTAGGGACTTATGAATTCTCAATAGAATGTTTGTTTTTAGACAGGACTGTTTCGAATGTTGACCTCGAGTGTTAACGAAAGTAGTGCTAGTGAATTACATTATTATAAGAACACTAAACCGAAATTCTTATTTTTTATTTTTATCTAACTTTGACGGTTAACAAGTACAAGAATAACATTGCCCGAAAATATCGCCCTCCGGTCATTGCACCGACTGGCAAGCTCGATCGACACTTGACCTCGGCCGATATTTTGCGGTACAGCCCCGGGCAATCAGTTATTATTGTATTAAAGTAAACTCTCTGATATTCTAAAAGCTACCACCATGGCATAAACCAACCTCAGTCACAGAACCTGTTTTCTCCTTTTGCATATCGCACGGCGAGATTTTATTTTAATTCTTTTTTTTTATTTCCAATCGATTTTAAAACCCTTTCATAACAACATCTCATAACTTTTGTTTTCAGCAAAATTTGCTCATTATAATACATGAGTCGTAAAATTTGTGTTCTTTTTCTCACTATGAAACGCAACAAGAAAACCCTCATGGTTTCCTTAAAACCACAATCGTACAGAGTAGATTTCGGATATCTTAAAAAAGTAGAATTTGTGAATTTAAATACAATTGACGCTCTCTAATTCGATATTTAAGGCGAATGATAGAGACCATATTAAATAATGGGAAGTCCCTCTAATTCGAAATTTTAGAGGTAAATGTCGAATCAGAGAGCGGAATGCAAATAACAAACGAGACTATTTTGTTTTCAACGTTCTGCAGTGCCAGTGCGAATATAAAGTTTTTTCTTGGGAATCCTAAGTTCTTGGAAAAAAATCTTCGATATTTGCATGCTTTTTTATAAAGTTTTCTAAATCAATTGCCGTATTTATATCTTTTAAACCACTTAATACATTATCTCTAAATTTTAGATATAAACTATAATCTTCAAGTGTAATAATTGCGGCCAACACGTCATTGAGAGATGGTTTGGCAGGTGGCATCTTGTTTGTTTTGTCACCATCGGAATCGTCATCACTTGAGCCGATAGACATTGGGTTTAATTGCTTTCTATGTAGAAATTGTGTTTTGTGGAATATCAAACATCAAGCCAACCAACAAGGCCTTGTATTTGGTATTCAAATTGACATCCTTAGGGTTTCGTTTCGTTGATATCACCGATACGGTCGCCATTTTTCAACTGTTTGTATCGCATCGAACGTACTAAAATTCGAAGCCTGAAATTTGTTTGAAATTCGAAACCGTGTAAATACCTTTTTACATTCCAGAAATCGAATAAGGGAGCAAAATTCCTTCTCGGGACCTCAAATTTGTATTGAAAACGAGAGCTTATCGAATGAGAGAATGTCGAATAATGGAGCTTCGTTTATGAGAGTTTCCTTAAGGAAATTTGACGGTGACTTTTATTTTGATCGAAAACAAGAGCTTATCAAATAAAGGAGAATGTCTACTTTAACTTCTATAAAAATTTTGTAAATATTATGGTTCTGCAGATCTGCAGAAAAAGCTTGGTTAAGTGATCGGTATCCACCAAGACGTAACATTTACCGAACAACATTTGTTAATTTTGTTAAAGTCTTTCATAAGTGGTCTAGATTGGATCATTTTGTGAATGAAGCTCAAATTCAGTTAAAAAGGTATCCTCTTTAACCTGCATTACTTCGCATCTAAACGCGCATATTGGCACTCTCATAATGACACAGCACAGACCTAACGGTCAGGAGAGCCATTAAAACTTCGTGATGAAATGTATCATGGGAATATATTTACAGAACAGAAATTACAAAAAATAATAGACGTGTACCCATCCTACCTTTATCACGAAAAACCTCAGGAAAAATTAACAAAATGAGAATTAAAAGCTAGAATTATTGAAAACAAAATAAGACGTGGTCGGGTATTTGCCGCCTTTCCACGACAACATCTTATGGCTGCCTTCATACAAATTCAAGTTTTTTTTAAAAAAAAGTGGCCGGTAAAACCTCGCTAAAAACAAAAGAAGACTTAAAGCAAAAAAAAATAAAAAAAATAAAATAAAAATAAAAAAAATAAGGACAAGTCAGGACAAAAAATCAGGACAAGTATATTATTAGACTCGACTTTAGTTTAGCAAGAAAACACAAGTTTCTATGGCCGCCAATTCATAGATAAAATGTTATCACACCAAAAAATAAAGCGCGCCCGTCTAAGATACTTTTTGAAAGAATTTAATGCCCTGGTCATTTGTGCCTGAAAGCGTAGCCAATCACTTTTGTGAAAGTGATTGTCGAAAAAAATTACAAAAAAATCGGAAAAAGGTTATTCAATGAATAATAAAATTAGAAAAAAGTCAGAAAAAAATTCAAAAAAAATAAGAAAAAATCCAGAAAAAAAAATTAAAAAAAGTTCAGAATAAAATGGATTAAGGTAGGATAGGGTAAGGGAATTAAATTTTTTGTATTTCTACAGCATGCAAGTGAAGCATTTCTTCAACTTCCTCAATTGCAGCCACAACTTTCAGTTTCTTTTTGGAAACCTTTCTTGGAAAAATTTTGCAAATAAAATTGCAACGCAAAAACTTTATAATTCCAGCACACTTGTTGCGAAGCATGGTGACAAGGCTCTTTGTTTGTTGTGTATATTGGTTGTATTTTTCATCCATCTCAGCAACTTTTCTTTTTAGTTCATCGATTGCATCCTTTTGATATGCGTTGATTACCTCTAACTCTTTGATCTTGCATTCCATATTGAAGGAGCAGCGATTCAAGTCATCGTTTTCCTTCATTATAGCATCGCGTTCACCTTCTTTCTTCTTCAGTACGCCTTCAACTTCCATTCTTTTTGCCTTTTGCTTTTCGCATTCTTCAATAGCTTCGGTAGCCATTTTTACCACGGGTTTCATTGCTTCGTTAACAATCTCCGGTATGGCATTAATTTTAGCGCTTAATTGATCAAATTCTTTGTCACATTCCTTTATGTTACCATTAATTATTTCTTTCAGAAGTTTTATCTTCGCTAGATGTGTTTTACTGGCCTCTTCGGTCTCCTGTCGAAGTTTCTTTTCATTTACAAAAGCTTGAGATATGGATGTCAACTTATCTTCGTAAACATCCTTTATTTCCTGAAAAGTAAGAGTGAATGTATCTTAACGAAATGTAGTAACACATCTTTTGTGGATCATTCTGCCTCTCTATTAGTTTATATTATATGTATTGCACAAATTAACGAAAAAGGTGAGGGAACTGGTTAGCATATTTTCGAACTTCTTTACCTTTTTCACAGAATCCATACCAACAATATCATTAACATTTTGGATTTCCATTCTTGCGAGTTCCTTTCGTCAATAAGTATTTGCGCAAGGTATGATACGTTATTTGACGTCAGATTTGTTTGTATTATCTTGACGTAAATCTTGAAGACAAAAATATCTTGACGTAATAGTTCAAAATGGTTACTAAAGGTGTAGGAAGAAGTTGCCCAACTGAATGTGTTTAAGGTACGCTTCCACAAAAAGTCAAAAACGAAATACATCTTGGCATGCGAGAAAACGTGCGCTGTAATATTTACTACAAGCAGAAGTAACACTGACCTTTGATCAAACTTCTTTGTTGCTTATGAAAGAAACATAAAGCCATTGACATCCATTGAATTATAAGTTTCTTGTTTACGCTTTTTTTAATGCAATAATTTGAGTCATGAATTTTGTCTTAACACGAAAAACCATTTAACACCTACTGGGCGCTGATATACACAACTGATTTGAAGAGCGCTACAACTGCAGTATATTGTAGAACAAAAACTCCAGGAATTGCCAATTGAATTCCCTCTTTTCTAAATAGCTTTCACAACATGAAAATTGAAAGTTTTCCGTTTCCATAATATATATGTATAATATATAATTATATCTAAAAAGTAAAATTCGTTCGAGTAAAAATTACAACTTTAAAATATGCTTTATGATAAACAAATCGGAAAACTCAATTTTTTGCTTTTTAATCACGTGATATAACAGTAGGAATGTTGCAAGGTCTTTTCCGAATTACGAAGCACAAACTTCCGGACTAGAAAATAATTTATTACAAATCTTCCCCATTGAATAACTATAAAACAGCACCCTCGTTCCCAGGGACTTTTGGACGCTGTTTTTACATAGTTTTAGACGTCTTCTCTCATATCAAAAAGGCAAAATCCCTGAAAACGAGGGTGTTTTGATACAGCTGAAAGAATTATAAAACACGAATGAAGGACAGAACCCTTGATATTTCTACAAGGGTTACACATCTCTCGGCAGGAAAGTCTTTTAGGAAGAGATCATTGAAATTCCCACAAAAATTGCTTACTTTTTCTTACTGCAGCAAATTTTGCCAATAGGTTTTACTTGATAGACTAAATTCTTTATCGTGATCATAATTTTTACGCTTCTGATATTCCATTGAAAATTACTATACTTTTTCTTTATATTTTCTTAAGAACATTTATATTCCAGCTAACACTAAATGTAGACTTCAATTACAATTTCTCGGTCTCAAATGTTCTTACTCGTGTTTTCAAAAAATTGAAAAAATAGTCAAGTTTACCATGGAGGTATAAAGGTATTTTTATCCCCATGAGTTTACCGATGCTCATAAATGTTGTTGAGATCGGAAGAATAGATGTTAAAGTCATTGCATTGTAAAAGTAAGTATTTGTAGAAAAAGTAGAGATCTTGTTTGTTTGTAATTTTAGACTTATAAAGCAGATTTTTTCAAAATACAAAAACGTATATACGAAAATCAACACTCCAATGTTTTACTTTTATCAAATTCGAAATAAAATATTGTTTCCACCATTTCACTGCAAAACAATGGACCGAATTTAAAACGTAAAATATTATCTAAAATATTTTCTAAAATACTTTATTGGTTATTTTACACCTGTCCTGCATGGCGTTATTTTGTTAACGGAGCGTAAGACCGATGTCAAGTCTGAGTTTGACAGTAAATATATAAGAATGACAGCCAAAAAAAGCAGGTGTAAACAAGAACCTATAAGGCAAATAAATTTGAACAAATAAATATCAGGTTAAAATATAAACAAATTTCTGTGTAAAGTTAAAAACAGTTTTGTGGAGTTTTGTTAAGAAGAAACACTGAACTGTGGGAAAATAAAATTGCATGCTGGGTAAACTAAACAATTTGATAAATAAATAAACGGGTCACCAAAAATCTCGACTACAACTCTAGATTAATTGTTGATGATAACTTTCTCCGTTTAATTCTTGTTCTGGCGTTACACCCTCGTTACAGGTTTCGCAGGTGTGGAGTTTTTTCCTGTAGACGATTTACCGGATGATTTAATATTTTTTTTCGTAAACTGCCGTAACCTTTCGCGCGCAATTTCAAACTCCTCCAATCTTTGCGTCAGTGCTATCTTTTGATGTATAGCTTGTTTCAAAAGAGCGTTTAATGTCTTCTTCTCTTCATCTGCAGCAGTGATCGTGCGCTGCTTAACGTCCAGTTGCTGCAGGTATTCCTCGCAACGACTTGCAAACATACTTCGTAACGACGCAAATGTTTGGCATTCAGAGCGTAAAGATTTTATCTGACGTTTCAACTGGCTATTTGCTTCGATTTGTACTGCTTTATCGTTCTCGTATCGACTTTTTAAATTAGCCAGCGCTACTTCATACGTGGCTTTATTTGCTTTTAATACGGTCCTCAAAGTACTGATTTGTTCTCGCTTTGTGATAAGCAAACTTTGCGACTTCAGTAATTGTTCTTTTAAGTACGAATTTTCATCTGTTCTATCACTCTCCTTCATTGGAATTCCTCCGGACTTGCTTTTAACCTTCTCCAGAGAAATTTGTATACTCTGTACTTGATCTTTGACTTGAGTCATCAATTTGAAACACAACGTCGGAGTACCTCGGTCGGGGGAGTTCTCTTGTGATTCTTTTTTAATGGCGCTTGGTGGCGAAATAGTTTTTGAGTCTTCCCCGTTGATGACACAAACGTGCTGTTGCAATTTAAATAAAGCACTGCTCACCGATTTCAATTCATCTTGTGTGCAATTCAAGCTGCCCTGTGCCTCACCAGCAACCTCCTTTAACATCTTCAAATCTTCTTTCAATGTTTTTATCGTGTTCTCGGAGTCTCGAAGTTTTGATTTCACTTGAAGCAAATCCTCGGACAAGTGTTTGCTTTCACCCTTAGAGTTCTCCATAACCGAATTCTTCTCGTTCTCCACATCGAGCAGTAGTTCCTTCATTTCGTCAAGCTCATCTGTTAAACGTTTTATTTCCATTTCATACACCGTTTCCCGGTTTTTACACTGCTTGACCGTTTCTTTTAAATCGGATAATTCTTTCAGCTGGTTATTAAGCGTGTATTCGTCGCCTTCTTCCTCAGAATAGTCACTCGAAGTGCGTCGACAAAGTTGTGACGCCTCCGCTACAACGTGTTCGGCAGAATAACTTTTCTTTTGGAGTTGTTCCATTAAATCATCTTTCTCGTCTTTTACAACGCGAAGTTGTTCTTCTAAATCACGCAGTTCGCTAAATTGCAATTCCTTCATCAAGTCGTCGACCAAACCTATAAATAAATATCATATACAAATCGTTTTTTTTACTTCTTCAAAAAAAATATTGTAAAGGAAAGAATCAATGTGGCGCCGCAACTTAGTGGTTATAACTCTCTTACTTTGTGCGGGAGACCCGGTATCGGTTCCCCTTAGCGGCGATTCAATATGGGCGAGCGAATGTTACCATAGCCCCGGGAAATTGGGGAGATGGCGCACTGTGTGGGTCGTTGGGTGTTGTAGGGAGTTGTCTGGCAGAGCGCGGAACCTAATTGGGTCTGCGTAGCTCGAAATAAGCATTAAATACTCTAGGACTCCCCATCCAAGCCATGGCCCCTCCTAGAAATAATAGACAGTGTATATCCCTCAATATATTTATGAGGCTAGCCATGTAAATAATCCACATCTATCTATCTCCCTATCTATCTCTATGATATAAGCAGAAATTAAAATTCCGTGCAACTAAATTTCACGATTCGGAAACAAGACTAAAGTTGCGATAGGGAATTCTTTTATTATGTAAAATTTAAGTTCTTTTATTTGCATAGAAAAAAGGTGAAGCCAGAAAAATTAATAATCCGTAAGAACACACAATTTAGCCATCACGTGTCACTGTTTCAAGCCAATCATATTTATTGTTATAAGGAGTAGCACGTAGGTGAGGATAATAATAGCAGCGACCAACTAAGTGTTCAATCTTAAAGGGGAATTTTAACTTTTGTATTGTGCTGTGTCGGCAAAATATTACAAGAATATCATGCTGAGACATAGAACAATAGAATAATGTCATTAGGAAAGCTCCAGATGTCGAAAATATTCAAGAAAATAAGTAACGGGAGGTTTTACCGTCCTGGGAGATCCCATCATCCTCATGACTGGCTATTTTTTTCCCTCCAACAGTAACTATGTTACAATACCAGCTACAGATACGTATAGCATTGTTCTAGCTTGCTTGACTGCCACAAGCCGTTTCGGAGCTAGTAGATAGTTCCAAATGGACAACCCTACATTTAAAGAGTTAAGGAATAAAGCCTCGGACCTGCAACCTTATAATTAAGTTGACAGCGCTACCACTACACCATCTTTTTCAAATTACTTGGTGCATGTTCGTCTAGATCACTGTCTAACATACGTTCTAGTAGTCTCAAATTTACGTCAGTTGTTTTTCTTATCAGAGCTGGACCTTCATCGGGGATTGACATTATATGGAAACCTTTCTACTCTAAAATTTAACATCTTTATTTTTTTGGTTTTCATCCAAAAGATAAATATAGATTTACTCTACTAATTACAATTTTTAAATTTAAATTCTGCCTAGGGACTTGAAAATAAGAAAGGTCGTCTGAAAGTCATAAAAAATACGATTTATCCTTCTAATTATACATTTGAAAGTAAAAAATCACCATTTTCGATGATAGAGTTTATGATTTCTACGCACCCTGTTGACAAATTTTTTCTGAAGTTTTTGGAACTTCACCTAAATTTTGTTAAATTATTGATAATTTCAGTAATAACAAGAAGCCCTGGGGGCTCTAAGAATTTCCGCTTGCTACCAAAATATTTAATGACAACCTGCTAATTTGTTGTGTTATCATGCCAAACATTCGAAGAGGTTTGGTGCATGAAGCTCTGAAGATAAAGCACACAAGTGACATTATATCTTACAACAAACGCAAACAAAACGAAACCTGTCATAATAAACTCACATTTTAAAAGAAATTGCTAACAAAAAATACAGCCTATCATTTATGGTTGAAAGTCTTGCGATTGAAACGTTTATGGTCTTAACCGGCATTCAGTTGACAAAAAATCAAAATTTTGATGTGACCATCATTTTCAGCATACTTTTTTTATTAACTGTGCCAATTTTTGTCGAAAATAAAGTAGTTTTAATTTTTAGACAAATTTTGGCCTGAAATGACATTTAGGTGACAAAAAATCACATTTTTCTATCATCGTCATTTTCAGCATACTTTTTGTGTTAACTTTGCCAATTTTTGTTAAAAATGAAGTAGTTTTAATTTTTGGACCAATTTTGGCCTAAAATGACATTTTAGATGGCAAAAAATCAAAATTTTGATCTCACCACCATGTTCAGCATACTTTATTTGTTTACTGTGCCAAATTTTGTTGAAAATAAAGTAGTTTTAATTTTTGGACCAATTTTGGCCTAAAATGACATTTAAGGTGGCAAAAAATCAAAATTTTGATGTCACCATCATGTTCAGCATACGTTAACTATGTGAAATTTTGTTAAAAATAAAGTAGTTTTAATTATTGGACCAATTTTGGCCTAAAATGACATTTAGGTGACAAAAATAAAAATTATGATGTCACCATTATGTTCAGCATACTTTTTTTGTTAACTGTGCCAAATTTTGTCAAAAACAAATACCAATTTTTGCCTGAAACGTCATTTAGATGACTTCCCAGTACTTAGGGAGCTTGGGTACGAAGTTTAAATCTGTGACGTTGCAATTGACCATTTGGGACAGGGTTAGTTAGTTAATCAGTTATCTATCCTCCTCTCAGAGGAACGTGAAATCCCAGGGTCGATTTTTTCTCAAAAAATGCTCTGAAAGAAAAAAACGACGGTTTTAAAGAATTTCCTACGCCTTCGTGCGCGGAAATTCAAAAATTTATGCACCTTATATTTACCCCAACAATTAATTGCATGTTTTCCTAAATTTCCCTGAAATTTCACACGATGCAGTTCAATACTAAATATAATTTCATAGTTTGAGTACCTTAAGGAAATGGGAATAAATATTCGCGAATTTCGCTAGTCATCTCAGCGAATTATTATTGCAAAACTTGCTGTTTGCACTCGTAAATATTATTTCTTGCACAAAAGGTATTTATTCTTTTCTTATAAAAGGATGAAAACTATTTTTTGTCACGTGATTTTACTAGCACTATATACATTAGATATATGAATTCAACTCAGTCTTATTTTATGCTATCAAATCCTTTTTTCGAAAAATTTGCGAAATCAAAATTCTCTCTCAATATTAAGTTAAATTATTTCTGTCCTGATAGATAAATACACTTTATTAATGTCACTTTCCAGGATATGTAACTAATGAAAATACCGTGGTGTAAAATGTTATAAAAAATGAAGTAAAAAATAGCTTACCGGGCGAAGGGGCTGGCTGCTGTGTCTTATACTCCTCTGTAATCTGTTTTACAATAGGGTGTTCCGATTCATTTGCGTATTTAATCTCACCGCACTCGATTTCCCAGCTTTTTAAGATGGACTTCTGTTTAAGGTCGTGTATTTGTTTTTGATGTTGTGTGTTTCGTTCACGCTGCTCCTTTACTGTTTCTAAGGCTTCGTGTAACTGCTTCTCAAATTGATCTCTTGCATCTGTCGTCATTTGCAGTTGTAGTTGCAAGCTATCCACCTGAAAAACGTAATATTTGTTCTCTTTTACTTAAATCTGTTTAGTAAAGAAAATCTGTTATTTTCCAGTATTTTCAGTTCCTGCCAAAAATTGAAAAGATTTTTGCACCACATGTGCAGTACTAAGTGCAAAAAACGTTTCTTTGTGCTAACTTTGATGCAGTCCAACAACAAACTGAGATAATTATTAGATTGCAACACAACTTCCTTAAGTGAAAAATTACAAAAGAAGAAAGCCAGACAGGCACACAAACGCACATAAATTAATTACCTCATCCAGCAGACTTTTGTTTTCAACTTTCAGCCCTTCAAATTCTACTAGAGTTTGCTTTAATTTCGAAACAGCTTTTTGCAACGCCGTGTTTTCTTCTTCAAGTACATTATATTCTTCATTAAATCTAGACTCCCTAAGTTTTAAATCTTTTGTTTCGTAGATAAGCTGTTCTTTTTGTTCACTGACTTTCTCAAACTCTTTCTGAAGTTGCATTAGTTGCTGCTTGTTGATATCATTTTCACGGCGTGCGTTGCGCTCCTGTTTCTTCACGCTTTTTAATTCAATTTGCAGGTTGCCAATCTTTGTGGCGAAGGCAGATTCTCGTGTGGAGCTTTCATGCACCAAATTACCTTGCTTGTGTTCAACTTTTTGTGCAAGTGACTCATTCTTTGACTTTAAAAGCTCCAATTGCTAAAGGTAATATACACAATCATTTAAAAACATTTAACTTAAAGTTAAACATTACATACATCATTATACGGTTGTATGCAGAAATGCTTTCATTTTATTTGATGTGATCAATATCAGGTACAAAATTCAATCATGTTTAAGTACTAATTTCTTTTTTTTAAACTTGAATAAATATTTTTCATTTTATGCAATATTAAGGTGCATGACAAAGTACTTTCCATTCTTACATGGTCTGAATATGTAATAACATTGCGTAATAACCAGATCACTCAGGAGGTCAAAGTACATGAAATATACCCACTTTATTGAACAATAGACAACCTGATATATATTCATTATCTTTCATTATATATTTTTCAGTATTTCTTTTTGTTGGTAAAAAAGCTATGGTCTGGATAAAACATGATAGTAAAACCTAAAGTTTGTTTTAAACAGAGAGAGAGAACACAATAAACACAATAATTTAAAGTCATTGCTGTTGCTTCGGCAGCCTTTATAAGCAATAATTTGCTGCTTCTGTGAAGAATTTAGAATAAAATAATTACATAAAAAAAGTTCAAAGTTATGGGTATTCATATCTGCAAGGTAATTTTTTATGTCATTTGGGGTTTAATGTAATAGCTAAGATGCTTTAAGATGATGGTTTCGCCCTTATTGCTCACAAACATTTCCCCAACAAAAGCTCAACTTTTGTGTAAGTCACTAAAGTCAAAAATAAACAGCTCAATTTGTAGTCCCTTTGGAGTAACTAAGGTAGCTAGCAGACCTTTTAGCATAATATATAATCACCTCACATGACAAAACTTTGTGCAATCACTTTGTGATTTGTGATTATATATGCCCACAATCCCTTGTTGTAACGTATGGATATTTTCTGGTTATCAAATGGCCTGTCCCTAAGGAAAACGACTTGGGCTGACGTTGTCCATCAAGACTGAAAGGGCCAGACTGATGGCCACCTGTCTGTTTGTCTAAAGTAGTGTGTGCAAGTAATGATGGATTAAGTACAGTCAGGGTAAACACCTAAAAAGACTATGGTAGCTTAGTTAGGTCATAATCGGTAGCTCAATTAGGCTATTTGCGGGTTTACTAGATAATTATGAACTTTGCTAATGCTGAAATCATTTACACATACTAAAACATGGGAACCATCAGTGTTTCGTGGAACCAGCATATTTATCTTCTGCAGCCCTCAAGGTTTTGTTGTTATTACAACAAATCACAATCCCCAAATTTTCTACATTATTTTTAAGAAGTGCCCAGGACTTAATTATTAATGGCTGATGAAAATAATGAAAAACGTTAAAATTAAATTTGGATGATTTTCTTCTTTTCCCTCTCTCTTTTTATCTTAGCTACTTTCAAGCAAACGGTGGGCACTTATAATATAAATAAAAAATACAATTAAGAAGGCATGCAACTTATCCTCCCGATTACTGTCACACATTTTTTATACCAATGTGATTGGTAAGATAAAGATGGATAAAGAAATTATAAAAACATGAGAAAAAACAGAGATTACTTAAAGTTTAAAATTAAAGAAGCCTCAATTAAAAGCTCTTAAAATAAATGTAGATCAAATTATTATTTGAGACATGTCTTGCTTTCTTTCTGACTGTCTGTTTATTATTTTAACTTTACTTTGTTAGAATAACTATAATGGACTCTTTGAATTAAAAAAATCAGTAATTTTATATAAATTGCATCTTTTAACTGCACGTTTTTTTACATACATAAAAAAAATATAGTGCAAGTCTAAATAGACTAACCATAATAACCATAACTTACGCGAGCTTTAGTGTGAGGCACACTGACCTGTATGGCAAATGATGCATCACTTAAATCAGATTGATTTCAGTGTGACATTTGTTTACTTTTCAGCAGTATACAAGTTCCTTGGCTCTGGCATTTGCGTGGCAGAAAAAAAGATGCTAAGATTTAGTGAAGAGAGGTCGATTTCTTCTCATGGAAAGATCGTTTAAGGTTTTAAACTATTATCAAGTATTGATGCCTTCTGATATATTTGAATTTATTCAAATTCCTAAAAATGCCTTTGTGTGACAAAACGGACTAAAAATAACTTTGTTTCACCTAGCATTTTTTCCCTGCCACACAAAAGAGCTTAGCAATCTGGGATAAGGTACAGATATAGAAACAGTTTCCATTTAACAAAACTCTGAAAAAAGAAAAACAATTTCCGAATTCGTAAACCAGATTGCATGCTTTTTTTTGTAAAACAGAAATTGTTTCTAATTTTGGAAACTAGTTTTCTGCTTGGCTAGGGGATGGGGGTAAATATTCTTAATACGGGGGTAAATTTGATTAGAATTCCAGTAGTAAGAAGAGAAGCCCTGAGAAGCCCATATTTTGGTCAAAAGATTATAATAAAGAACCCAAATCAGCTTGTGGAAAACTGAAATTGGTCTCCGTATTCCGAAACTATTTCTTATTTTTTCACAAAAAAGTTTCTAAATAAGGAAACTATTTTTGAACAGGGAAACTGTTTCTATCTGTGGCGCCGTAGATTAGTGGTTATAGCTCTCGTACTCTGTGCGGGAGACCGGGGTTCGATTCCTCTTGACGGCGATTCAACATGGGCGAGTGAATGTTACCATAGCCCTGGGTTAACCCAAGCCATGTGAGGGAAATTGGGAAGATGGCACACCGTGTGGGCCGTTGGATGTTGCCGGGAGTTGTCTAGTAGAGCGCGGGCTCTAATTGGGTCTGCGTAGCTCAAAATGAGCATTAAATACTCTAGGACTCTCCATCTACGCCATGGACCCTCCTGGAAATAATATACAGGGTATATCCCTCGATATTTGTGAGGCTAGCCATGTAAAATATGCACATCTATTATCTGTAGCTAGCTACCTGCTTACTGCTGAAAATGTAAACAGAGAAATTTATCTATTAATTAGTTCTTTAGCCTTACATGGTTTTCTATTCCTGAATATGAAAAAATCTTAGCTAGAATTAATCTTACCTCTTTTACTTGAGTCAATTCATGTTTGCTATTCTCATAACACGTTTCTAACTCATCGTATTTATCCTGAAGCTCCTGTTTTTCTTCTAACACAGCCAGACCATACTCAGCTGCTTGTATTTTCTCTTGACAGGCTTGTTGTATATCAAATGTTAACCGATCTACTTCCTTTTTCAAATCATTAACAGAAGCCATTTCAGGATTACATTAGGAATTTCCAGGACGGTTCTTTTTCTGTCCTCGCAACTTTCACGCCATCTTGCCGAATTTCATTTTCAAAACAAAACATAAAAGCACTAGCCTGTGTACCGCGATTACATCCTTGTCGAGACACGGTAAAAATATACTTCGTTCTTGAATGGATAATTTTATTCAGTCTAAACAAACTTTTTGACCCGAAAAACACAACATTGTTTTGTGTGACCTTTTAATCTTCGCGATGTTTGCGCGTTTGTGATCACGTCGGGCTGTGCTCATAGGAAGAACAGAAATTGCTGCTATAACACAAAACAGCCGATCATAAATTATCCTCCCGCGTCTTTCCTCGCGACATAATGTTTTGGTTTTGCCTTTGAAATACTTTTTTTTCTTCTTCAATGCTCTTAGCAAAATGCCTGAATGTAGGTTAAAATTTTCCTAAAATTTTATTTAATTTTTATTCCTCTATTTTCTTTGTTTTCTTCATATATCTGCGATATTTTATCTATAGCTGTAAATAACATTATAGTTATGTATTTTATTTTAAGGCCGGGGCAAACGATTCCAATATTCCATCCAACATCAAAAATGTTGGATGAATGTTGGTTGCCCTTAAAAGCGTTTAATCGTAACATCCATCCAACAATGCCATTCATCCATTCATTCATTAGCAAATGCTCTACTCATTCATTTCAAACTAAACATGGCGCCGGCAGAAGACGTGCTCCTCCCGATTATTTTATCAGAATTCGCTGATTCTGATGACGAAAAGCCTCGAAGGGGTAAAACAAGTGAGTGGGTCAAAAGGAAAGGCCAGTTTGGAATATATGGGACTTTGATCAAGGAGTTGATATTGGAGGATCGGATGTCGTTCAAGCAGATGTTTAGAATGAGCGTGGAAGATTTTGAGATTGTTTTGAGTCACATTGACGATCTCATTTCCCCCCAAGAAAGAGCACGTGGAGGAAATCGTCCTATACTATCAAATGAACGACTTGCATTAACGCTACGATTTCTTGCAACAGGCGAATCTTTTCACTTGTTGTCTTTCCAATTTCGAATATTACTAGGGACTGTGTCTTACATTATCAAAGGCTGTTGTGATGCAATTGTTGAAAGGATGTTGCACATCTGTGTATCTTTGCCATCCACTGATGAATGGGGACACATTGCAGAGAGGTTCGAACATCGCTGGAATTATCCGCACGCGTTAGGAGCAATTGATGGAAAACATGTTACAATTAAAAAACCAGATAATGGTGGATCATTTTATTTCAATTACAAGAAAACCCATTCAATTATCTTAATGGCAATAGCAGGTCCGGATTACCAGTGTTTATGGGCGGATGTAGATTCAAACGGCAGAACAAATGACAGGGGAGTTTGGAACAAATCGCAGCTACAGCCATCTATTGAGGATGGAGTTGCTGAATTTCCAAAAAAAAATTTTTCGAATAACAAACGTTCGATTTTCTTTCGTCATCATCATTCGTTGGACGAAGTGTTTAAACGATTCCAGAAAAATCGAGCAAGAAAAAGAGGCAAAAGTTGGATGAAATGTTTGATGGCGAACAAACTTTCATCCAACTATTTTTTTCTTCTTTTGACGTCATTTTTTCTTCTTTTATAAATTTTACTTTCGTTCAAACGATTCCAACATTTATCCAACATGGGTGTTGGATGTGTGTTTGTCCCGGCCTTTAGACATCTTTTATATTTGACTGGAAAAAAAGAAACTCTGTGTTGTGTTTTGAGTTTGTAAGAATTAATGTAAATATCAACGACTCCAAAAATTGTATCTTAACACGCTAAGGCTGGGGGTTTTCTTAAATATTGAAGTTTTTGAAGCTCATTTAAAAAAAGTTTTATAATAAAAAAAAACGTGTAATGGACATGCGCATCATTTATGTCGGCGAAAAATCTATATACAAGCAAGGGAAGCCTTTTAAGACAGAAACATATGCTTAGATTGATGAAGCATTGCTTAAAAGAGAAGAATATAGTTATAAAATTAATTCAGTGCCTTTTGGATCTTGTGCCCTATATGGTCCTGCTTTTTTATAAAAAAACAATGGCAATACATTTACCGCAGGTGGTTCTTATATCCAAAATCATACGTGGCGTTTGCAACAGAATATAGTTTCATCTGTTAAATTTATTGCTTCTATCTCCGTTACGGAGGTTATCGCAGTAAAACTCACTCTAAAATGAATTTTACTTCGGAACCTATCAATGTGTAATTATAATGTTCTCTGCGTAAAGCCACGGAATTGGAGTGAAGAGAAAATTTCAATTAAACACCGCCTACCACCATAAAAGGGGTTAATATGCAATGGCATAAATCCTCGAGGGCGGGTAATAACAAAATGTTAACAAAGACAATATTTATTAAACTTTCTGCTTTTTTTACCGTTTAACAAATACAATACGTCTTTAGCTTCACAAAACCTGGCTTGTTATCCCAGATCGCCATCAAGTTCGTTACAAATTTATAACACGGCTCAGCTTTTGAATTCGATTTAATAATGCATCGCCTTGCTTGATCACAGACTAAAAACCAGACACGAGAAAGTGTTAGTTTTTATAAGTACGGTAACTAAAGACGAATTCCTCCTGAAGTCTCAATCTTTATACTTCGTGCCGTGTCAACGCTTCGCATTATTGCGAACACATGATTAAAGGCTTTTGGGAAAGCAAATATATAATGGAAAGTAAATTAAAGAGGCTTGATTTTTTGGAAACAGATATTCTCAGGTACAAAGAAATGTGAAGTCAACTAAGCCTTGTGTTTCTTTTTTCTGAACACAGTTGTCTACATATTTGTTTTTCATTGGTCAGAAATTGCAGTTCCTTACGAGTAAAATATTTGGGCATGTACAAATGGACTCTCGATTCTGTTAAAATAAGACTTTGCAGAATGCGTAAAAATGCAGACGTTCATATAAAATTTTCCAAAGAAGTGCGTAGCTAAAAAGCTAGTATAGTAGACTAACTAACTCCTATTTTGGTAGTATAAAATAATAAAAAAATAAACCTATGACAACAAAACAGTAAACAAACAAACAAACAAAAAGCTTACCTGGTATTGATAGTTTTTACAATCCGGTCTAAACAAAAAAAAATAAAGTAAACAATAACAATAAATAAATAAACAAAATAAACAAGGTGAAAACTTTTCTAAATCGTTATCTAATCTACCATGTTGGTTTACCTGATAGTACTATTTTTTGCAGGTGGATAATGTCGTAGGGCCAAAAATAACTTTTTATCAGGTACATTTACGCATATTTCAAAGTTAGTGTATTGAAGAAGTAACAAAAAATTAATAACGCATTGTTATTAAAAAAAAATTGGACGAATTTTGCACATTTCCGTTCTTGTTTATTTCGAATACATAGTCCCAATCCGCAAAAATCGTCTGAATTTCTTAGTCCCTTCACCTTCCTTGTTAAAATTAAACTAGAAAAATTCGTTTAATTGGCACTCCGAATAAGTGTTATAAGATCACTAAAAAGTGTTGTTTTATCTAATTATATTCCCTTGACAACTTCAACATTACGAGAATTCTCATACCTGTTAGTTTCAACGATTCCGCCAACTTTATCAATTTTACAGTGTAGCCTGCCAGCTGCTATAAACCTTGCAAGTTCTCTAAATCAAGTGGTTTAACATGAAAACATCTTAAACTTAACAGTGACAACATTTTGTTCAAAAACAAACAGACCAGCTAGAAAATACAGGCCTTTCATGTCTCCTTACACACTACATATAATTACGAATTACATGATAGAGGGTAAAAGGACTGAAAAAGAAAATATTGAAAATTTAAAAAACTTTTTATAATAGCAACATATGGTACAAAGTGTATCTATGCAAAGCCTTAAAAATTGATTTTTGCTTTTATTTTTTTGTTATGATTAGTACAGTACGCAATGCTCCCAAAGATCATACAAGGGCCCATCTCAAAGAGTAGCTAAAAATCAAAATTATTGTAAACATAAAAGCATTTGAAACAATCAACTATTCCTTACTTATCCAACATTTCTATTGTTAACCCAAAAGCATTTGCCATATACTCTAAAGTCAGACTTCTGTATGATTCAAGCAACTGAGCATATGCCATTATCCTCATTTCTCTGATGTAATACGCCACGTGTGTGTTAAAAAGACGATCACATTTTAGTAACGTCTCTACATCACCTAAAGAAAATTTGATGGCAGTGCTGTATGTTTTTTCAGGAGAAACACTCTTAAGAAACACGAGGTTGAGAATGCAGGTAATTTCAATTGCCAACTCGAGTAACACGACTCCTGATAAAAGGCTAAACCAATTACAATTACGTTCCTTATAAAAAGAAAAACATCTAGAAGAAATGGTCACAGCACAAGAAAGAACGGCTATCGGGACCGGTTTTGACACAATTTGCCGGTTTGGTAATAATAAAAACATTATTAAATCAAGAAAACTTAGTAAGATGTATAATACATTCAAAGCTTTTGTTGAAAAAGCTTTCCCTAAAAACTTTGCATGTGTTACTACCAGTGACCATGGCTGAAAACCTGAACAACTATATTAAAATATTTAACATAGAGAAAGGGAGGAATTATGCAGGTCTGTTCGTCATTTATCCAGCATGTCAAACTAAAGGACCATATTTTAACTTACACAAAGCGTGGAAGAATTCTTTGTATTGACAATCGTAAAGAGAATGTAAAGTCTGGCTGATGGTTGGCTGCTGATGCAAACATTCTAGTATCTCTGCTCCTCGAACAACCTGAAAATAAATCCAAAAAATTAAATCCTGTATAAAAATTAGAGATTTTGTCTAGGCTCGCACACACAAAGAAATAAAACTTGTGACCTATAGTTGAGAAAGCAGTCGAATGGAAAAGAGCCGGAAGAAACAAAACCATTCCATATGCTTTCCCATTGATACACTGATTAAGCTACGTGGATTATTTCTCAGGAATGGTTTTAAGAGTGGGGCTTATTAGAAAGCCGACCCAATGAATTTCCAACTTGTACGATTGTAATTCAAATATAATTTACAATATAACAAAATGATAACATATTAAAAAAATTTAATATTTCGGAGGGAAAAATTTAAGACAATGTTTAATCTAAAGGGGAAACTTCTTCCTTAAAATATTTACAAGTTTGAAGCTGAAATTCTTAAAAATCCAGCCTGAAGTTAAAAAAAGAGAAGACGCAACAGGAATTATAGTTTTTGAGACTTTCTTTGTGTTATTGTGAATTTGATTGTGTATATTCTTTTTCCTTCAATTCCTAATTTTAAAAATACTGTTATCAATTTGTTGAAATTATGTTTGCAAATAAATTTCTTTAAAATTCCACCAAAAAATTTGCAACTAATAAAACTCGTCAAATGAACTTCAAAAACTTTTAAAACTAAAAAACTAAAAAATGGTTTGGATCAAATTGAATTACACAAGATAGACAGCGTATGGCTGTTTGTACATTATTAATTTGACAAATTGACTGCTTTAGGGAGTTTAAGAGAAAAATATTATTATTCAAACCTTGTCTCCAAGTTCAGAACGTTTTAGTGATATCAGCGACACCAGTACCGTGTATTCAACAAATTTAACATATTTCATCAGTTCATATGACGTAAAAGTTGATATGCTTTCCAAAAAGTTCTCAGCCGCTGTTTTAAAATCTCGAGTTGAAATGGCATAATAACCTTTATATACTTTTAGACGATTACGTCGATCCCAGTCCCCACCTTCTTCAATCAAACTGAATGCAAAAAATAAATAAAAAATAAACATTTACCCTAATCAAGACAAAAAATATTTTAAAATTTAACCCTAGCAATAGAGCAGTTACGTCAAGGTTATTTTAAAAACGCAACAACATGATAGAGCAAGAATCAATAATAAACTTTGGAAGTTGTCATTAAAGAACAACAAAGAATACAACAAAACAAGTCACACTTGTAATTTTTTGTCACATGAATAGTGGTCAATTTGAGTATTAAGTTTATCCAGGCTTTTACAGAAGGATTTTGGTGTGTGTTCCACACCTCTTCTGAAAATATAGAGCTTTAGAGTTCTGTATTACTTTTAGTGTCTTTAAACCTGATAATCTATTGAATGACAAAATATAAAATGCATTGATGTGATGAAAATGCATGCATGATAATTCTGTACAAGTTGCTAAATTTGGAGCCACATATGTACTATTGAACAAAATCAAAACTTTTTGATTTTATTCGTAGCCTAAACTATTTTAATTCTTCTGATAATAATTTTTCAATAAATTTGGTACAATACAGATTAACTGTTAAATTTTTTTTTAATATATTTCATGTATAACTATAGGGAAAAGTTCCTTTACATAGAATATTATTATAATTATAATTATAAAACTCAAACTTAAAAAGTTCATTATCTTTAAAGAAAATTAAGCACAAAAAATTAAAAAAATACCTGCTAGCCTTTTCTAAGTTGCGTGTAATAACATCATTATCTAGGAAAAAGAATCCCACTCGGATTTGCATAAATACGTTATCGAGTTTATGTCCAAGCATAGTGGTCTTCTCGTAAGACTGTCGAAGCGCTGATAAAGAATTCTCCTATAACAATTCAATACATATTTCAAGTGGACTGAATGCAAACCAAAGCAAATTAAATCTTAGGAATGGTGGTCCTTCTGTGACTGCCAGTAGATTTGTCTCAGACAATGCGTATGCATTGTATTGCAAAGAATAAAAAGAATAAAAATAATATAAAATATTGCATACCTTATCACCGATGCGGACATAATATTCAGCTTTGTTTAAATGTGCATCTCTGATTTCTATTTCTCCAAGATTTTCTTCAGCATCTTTAATTTTCTCATCTAGTTCATCAATTGATTTTTTATTTTCTGCCTCCATTGATTGTAAACGTTTAGCATCAATATTCCATTTTAATTCTTCACACACATGCTTGTAAAATGGTGCCATATCTAAATCAAGTAAATATGACCATAGTATGACAAAAAAAATTTAAGTATTTTTTTTGCTAAATACCCATATTTGTTAAAGGAATTGGAAGTGGGTTGCTAATTATTTTTTTTAATAACTTAATTTTCATGGTAAATCAGTAAGCACTTTCCTTTTTCATTTCGAACTTGATCATTTTAAAAATTTATTTACTAGACAAGATTTTATTCTAAGACTACCACAGTTATAATTAGCAAGTCGCACTTCTTAATCTATGAACAAAAATGCTGATGAATTATTCACCTATTTCTTTAATGGTTTCTGCAACAAAACAACTATTATTAAGTGATAAATGACAAGTGGGATACAATGCTTCCAGACCACAGCTGCAAAGAGGTTATATTCTCTATTAGCATTTTTTGTTAAGTGACTTTATATTTCTAATTTGAATCCTGGCCACCAAACCACTTCTATCAACTTTGTACAGTACAGTCCAGATGTAAGCGTACGCGTACGCTCAACTTGCAAAAATAATTGCTTTCATTAAAAAAAACAATAGGATAGGGAGTTCCTTTCAAATTGCGCGAAAATAATTGCTTCGTGTTAAAAACAAAAGCATAGCAAGAAACATTGTTTAAAAACAATACTCTGCGCAAGAAAAAATTAAACGCGAAGGCCATTGAATTTTTACTTTTTTTAACAACGAAACTAATTATAGTAACGCGATTTTAATCTCGATATATTTAAAAAACACAAGCACTTTTAAAAAACAACAAATCCAATGATCTAAATATTTAAAAAAAAAACAGAATATTTCAAGATGAAAATGTTCTTAAAAAAAGTTTTCTTCCACACCTTTCTTATAGGTATTTAAGTTTTACATGTGCAAAAATGGTTTCATTACAAAGAATCGCCATAAATGAAGAATTACATCCAGGTGATCTTATGCAGTATAAAAGAACATGCAACACAAAAGTTGTTAACAATCTTTTTTAAGCATTAATTAAAAATGAAAAAAAACTTTATTCATAGAAGATGCACTTTCATATTTGTATTTTTGTACAGGCCTGGAAATTTGTGAAGTCTAGGAATTAAAGCTGCTGGAAGCAATTAAAATGTTTTTTCGTTTTCCGCAAAGTAGACCTTGCGGAAACGATACGTTAATGACAGTAACGGCTAGCTTTAAACTAATAAATAATTGGAGAACCACTTCAAAATGGCCCTAGTTAGTGACAACACCTACTCCATAGTAGTAAAATATTATAATGTAAATATATATATATATTAGAATATAAAATTATTATAATTTGAAATAATGTCCAAGGAAAACAATTTATCATTACCGTCTTTATTGATTTGCAGAAACGTTGCGGAAAAGAAACGATCCAAATTTACAGGCCTGTTACTTTTGGTCAAGTTGGGTGCAAAACAATCAGAATTGCATCAAAAAAGGAAACAGGGAAAAAGCTGCTAACACTTAGTAATTTCCAATGCTATATAATGCTAATGTGTTGATAAAGCAAGCAGGTTATAATAGAAATCTACAATGTGAAAAGATATAAAATAGAATGGCTGTAGGCAGACTTCCAGTCTTTCTGTAAGTATATACAGCGAAACAGTATATGAACGACAGTAAATGAATATTCATTGGTCTTCTATAATTTATTTTAAGAAAACAGATCTGGAACAACAATGAAAGATTCGTGAAAACCAGATACTTACTATAATCAGTTATTGCTTTCTCTAGGCATTGCTTTGCACTTTCCTTCTCCTGGTTACTTGCAACTGATTGTACTGTAAACAATGCTTGTGCCAGTTCTAAGTCTGGGAGCTTTTTAAGTCCCTCCTCTTCAAATTCTTCAATAGGCATAGTTTATTTTATAGATTGTCCTGAAATATGAATTAAAAAATCAATAGAGCTTCAGCCTATACTCTACCTGCCTAAAGAAAGAATTTATATTTTTCTTTTTTTCTTTTGATAGGGTGTCATGTCAAGTTATTTGGTTGTTTAAAAGACATTTTACTAGGTTACTATATTCTAGTACAGGCAATGGTTAGATGGAGCAAAATCATTCAACTTGGTCAGTATACAGATGCTGTTCCATTGGCGGCTATCCCAGGCTCCTTACTATGTCGTGTTACAGCTGTCCAACATGTATTTTTTACCATGGCAGCCTTGCCTAATAGCCTGGCTTTCTGTGTTTTACATATAGGTCATTTATGTCTTGCACGAAGCATGTAATTATTGTATAGCAGTGTTACTAACCTGACGATGTAAACGTTTATTTACGAAAAGCTTTGTGTGTTTTTATTGTAAGCTTTGTATGTTCTTTTACATAACTAAAGAAATATGTAAATTTGAAATAAAAAAAGAAAGAGAAAAAAGGACAAGAGAAAAACAGAAAAAAAGGCAACTTATCCTGACAACCTACAAACATGGTTAGCAAATAAGGTAGACTACGCTAATCTGCTGAAGCAACTATGAGGAATGACTAACAATGAAGATGACAATGGTAACAATAAAGATGGTAATGGTAAAATCAGCACTAGTAGCGAAAGGGTTGTTCTTAAATTTCGGAAGATAAATATGTTTGTCACATTTGCGAGCAATTTTTTCTACAGGTTTGAAAAAATGAAAGAACTGTTTTATGGATCCTTTGTGCCAAATGCAGCTGCTCGATGCTTGATGTTTGTAAAGGTGTGTTTTATTGAAGAGTGCTGTATATGTTTGTAAAGCTTGTTCTATTAAAAACATAAAATTCTTAAAGTGAAATGTTTCATCAGTATTCACTCCAATCCATTATACTATACTATACTGTAGGTATATCCTCAAGTGTAACGGACAAAAGTTGAAATTTCTTTTAACTAACAAATACAAAACAGGTCTAAAAGTTTTTAATATTTTTGGATAATATTGTGAAAAAAGGGTGACAGTATATAAAACACATTCCTAAACTTTAGTATATAATTTTTGCACGCAAATTACAATTAGGCCGTCATCAAAAATATGTGTTCGCGTCCTCCGACCGACTCACTTTTGGTAATAAAAACCTGAGTCGGTAAGTCGGAAAAAGACTGAGAAGAAATTTTGCAAGCTATTTTCCCAAAAGAAAATTTTTTTTGCTAGAACTAATTTATGCAAAATTGACAAAAACTCACGAAAATTAATTTCGGTAAAAATTAATTTCTTTAGGGCACTCCTGTGGCTACTGATAGTTTACAGGGTGGCGAAAAATGGTCTCCTGGGAACAAATTTGCTTGCTCCGATCTGAGAATCCCGGGGAAAAATATGCCCGAGCGACTCATTTTTGCAGTGTCTTCAGGACGCAAACACAGCATATTTTTTATGGTGGCCTTATTTTAGGACCTGATTAAGAATTATAGCTATTAACGGCAATGGTTTGTCTTGCAGTGAAATGGAATAAACACATCTATGTCTAACTTAGGCCAAAGGAAGTCGTACCTCAGTTTACCGTCGGCCACCGGCATGTATATTTACCACCGCATGAAAAATTTCATTATTTAAAAAAATTCCATTATTGTCTTTACTTTCCCACCAGAGAATGAAAATATGAAATAATGACCCAAAGAATATCTTAATAAACCCTTCTGACATGCTTCGCACATCACTTCGCTATTGTGTAATTTCGATTGATGTCGCAATCGATCGAAAGTGTTCTTTTTTTGGATGTTTTCAAATGTAATGTAATGTGTTAATTTAAATTTCGAAAGGCCTTTGTTCCAATGCTTGCCATACAAAGTCGTGCGATCAAGCCTTGCCTCATTTGGATATATGTCCCAGTCTCCAGAGGTTGTCTTTCTGCACTGTAATTCCGGTTCAGGCTCAGAGGGTTTCGGGTTAAAGCTAGCTAGGCGGAGGCGCAAAATAATGAATAATGAATAATGAAAATTTTCCGCATAGTACATCTGTGATATAGACAACTGTAAACTGAGGTACAAATTCCAGTTAGGGACAACTGCAAATTAGACTATTTCTCCTAAATAAGCTAGTAGCTAAATAAGGAGATTTTTAATAGTTAACTTAGAGAGAATAGTCCACTTAGGAGATAGAAAATTTTAATCGATGATATCTTCGCAATCCTTGTTGGTCGCGCTAATTTTTTTCCTGTACTACTTGCTGACTTAGTCAGCTTTGCTTAGGTCAAATTTCATAGAATTTGCATGGCAGATATAAAAGTTATACATGTGAACGTGCCCACCAACCAAACTCCTTTCCAATCGACTAGAATAAGGTCCGGGGCGAGATTGTCCAAGTAGCTTATTTTGTCTATGATAGCGTAATTAGGACATCATAGCCTAACCATGCGCCATCTTTTTTTAAATCAAAATAGTCTATTTCTGCAGTTTTTTAAAACACGCCGGAAAAAAATGTTGAGCGCATGTGGATTAGCAGCAAAACAAATTAAAATCAATATCTTTAAAACGCACCATAACATTTAGGAAAATAATACTTCTACATCCGAGGGAGGTTTGTTAGATCATATTTAACCTTAAAGATCGGTGTGACCACGTACCAGAAGGCTGTAATAAGCAAATTTAATGTTGATAGACTAGTTAGGAGATAAATTTCGCCTAATTTGTCTATCATAGCCTAGGCGGAATAATCTAATTTGCAGTTGTCCCTAACTGAATTCCTTCGGCCTTAGCTATATAAGACAGTCCTTCAACTTATCAAAAGTATCAAAAATGCCTGGTCAGCGTAAGCGGTTTATTCCGGACATTGTGTAGAATACATATTGCATACGCGCAGCATTCAACTATTTCTTCTTTAAACAGATTTGTCTTTTTTAACCCCTGCTGCCCCCCCAAATAAAGTAGATGTGCATATTTTACATCATGGCTAGTCCATAATGAAATTACATATATACGTGAAACTATAACATTTTCCTGCATATGTTAGTCAGATTTGGAGGGCTGTGTTTAGCTAGTCATATAACTAGCTAAACATGAAAGAAAAAGATGAAGGAAGAACGAACAGGCAGGAGACACACTTCTTTGCCCGCCATTATCAAAGCTGAGTCAGCGTACACAAAAAGTGGTTAAATGAAAAAACAGGACCCACTCCCCAATAGAACTTACCGGTTACCTTTTTTTCCTCGTTAAAAAAACTCTTCCGTTCTATCATATTAAAATATTTTTAAAAAACATGACAACGCGAACTAAAAATATTCTATTGATTTTTTATTTGATTGCATCATTGATTTGATTGCATCTATTGCAAAAAATATCCGCTAGAGAGCTATCGGCTTTGACATCAGGCAGCAAACCGTTGGGAGAAGAGGATGCTGGAGGTGTGAAGTGCAATCATTCTCGTTTTGGAACTATATGAGATGAACTCGGTTCTTTAGCTTTATTATTTTAGCGTAATATCGAAAAAATGTTTCACTTTTTTACGTCATGCACGATATAATTACACTGGCGTATTTAAAGCGCTTCAGCTTTTCTTTTTATCCTTTTAGCTTCGTGGCGTACTCTCTGTTATGTTGGAACACTCCATCTAGTCGATTCCATTAACAAATCCCAAAATGGAAAAATATGTCAACTATGGAGGAAGGATCGCGGAACCGCATATGGAAAACAGGCAAACTTGTTTCCAGATTCTGTTTCAATCCCCTAAATTTTAGTTTTTGGTTTTCAATTTTGCGGAGTTTTAGCAAGGATTTTTTTTTTAAAAAAATTACATCCAATGAAATGTTATTTATTTATTTTTTTATTCTTTCTTTAAAGTCGATATATAATATACAATAAAACATGCTAGATATATTATAAAAATATAGTTTAAATTTGTTAGCCTTAATTAAAATCGACTTTCCTAAAATAACAGATTTTTATTATAATAATAAGAAGTTAGTTCGTATATCCTACGTTACAAATATATGTGGCACAGAGACGACAACTGCACTGAATAAACGGAATAGTGTTTAGCCCGTGTTCGAATAAGGACAACGAATGGGGCATTCTGGACAGAGTTAGGAAGTTTCTCCCATAATTTAGGCGCAACATAAGAGACGCTTAATAGGCTATACTTTGTGTTACGAATTCTGCGCCTTTCAAAAGAACTGGATGCACGGAAACTATATGCAGTCTTTTAGAATGCAAAAACATCATTCATGTAGGAGCATTCATTTTCAACTCTGTCGCATAAAAGTCTATTTGCTCTACTCTGAATGCTATTAACTTTATGTAGTAGATCTCTACTTGAAAATCCCCATATAAGAGGGCAGTAATTAAATATGCCATAAATAAATGAATTAGCAATAACATTTCGGTTAAAATTAGACATATATGGTGATATACGTTTAAGGCATTGATCTTGGCATTAGAATTCTTACATAATAATGGAAGAACATGTTGCCTGAAAGAAAGCTGATTGTCAAAAATTATACTCAACAAATTTACGTATGGAGATTCTTGTAATATATTATTTTTCAAATTTAAAGTAACAGAATCTTTGTTTTTTCGATTTTCCCAGAATGAACAGTTCGCACTTCTCAGAATTTAACTGAAGCCCGTTATTGGAAAACCATGTGCTAACAGTTGAAAAAGCACCTTCTAAACATAACTTTATCCCCTCAAATTGTTTTTCATATGTAAAAAGTGTATTGTCATCTGCGTAATTACAAATTTTAACATCGGCTCTATCATTTAAAATAAGCATTAAATCATTTATATAAATATTGAATAAAAGTGGACCCAGAATCGAAACTTGTGGAACACCACTAATAATCTCTTTCCACAAGCTGAAATAGCCATCAACTTTTTAAAACTGATTGTTGAGATAACTCCTTAAAAGACCTAAAGCACTTTTTAAGAAACTTTATGCATGTAGTTTCGCTATTAACAGATTATGATCCACACAATTAAATGCTTTACTCGAATCATCAATAGCGCCCCTACAGCATTTCCTTTATCAAGATCTTTTCGCCACGATTCTATCATGTGAAGCAAAACTTGTTTGTAGCGATTTGAGTTACCAAATAGTAAAAGTTACCGTTTTTTTGCAATAGTTATATCTTTCGTCACAAAAACATGAGAAGTAAGCACAATAGATATTTTTAAAGTATTCGCTTGAACATTTTTGTGAATTTTCAAGAAAATTAGAAATAATAATTTTTGAGTTTTTTTATCGCTTAACTTATAAGACGCTCCTTATGATCTCCTTATACATACTCTTTATAACTTTAACTTTCTTCTCCAAGTTTTAATGCAGTTGAGAGTTCCCGAGTAATTGTACTTTATTTGAGTCTACAATTTTTTCATGTGATCGGCATGTACCAGCCTAACGTAATTTCGAATTGTTTTGAAGCGCAAATTGGGAATTTTCTGATTATCTGTGGCATGGACTTAGCAAAGTCTGCCCGAGATATTGGCAAATTGTACGTAGAAATACAAAATCAGCGTAAATTTACCTATAGTATGCGGAGATGATGTAGTGTTGCATTCGGCTTGTGACCATAGGGTTTCAGGATTAACTTCCCACTCCGGCGCACTTTTTAGATATTTACTGACCGCTAATCGGCTTATGTGGCAGCAATCAAATTGGAGCATTGCTATACGTATCTCTGGGGGCAATGTAACACAGTTACAGTCGGAGGGGAAAAATAGTCAGCCGTAATGATATAATGCGCCGGGACGTTTAAACTTTCCGTTACTGACTTAATAACATTGAAAAAAATTTACTTCATCGTGAGCAATGCATACAGTCTTTGATAAGCAATCTCAATTTCAAATTAAAGCAATTGCTGAGCAACAACCAAGTCCGAAATGAGTAAATATAAAATAAAATATAATAACTCCACTGAATTGGAGATCTTCCGGATTGTCCAGTTGTTATATTGCATAAAAAATTGAGAATTCAAATTTGACAAATTGAATAAAAAAGGGTAATTTGTAGAGTTTGATCAAAATTAATAGAATGCAATGTTCGAATCCGAAAAATTGGATCGTGTATAGCTTAACAGTTTGCAGGTATTAATTTTTTCAATAAAACATTCACACAAGTTAATTTATTTTTAATGATTCTTTGTTATGATTTAGCGTTGATGTTCCATTTCATCTTTGTGCGAATTAAATTGAGCTCTTTTTCAGTCTGAGATAAAAATTCCATAAATTATCGACATTACTTGATTTCTTAACAAGTATTAATTTTTGCGAACATCACCTTGAGTAATATTTGGGAGTTCTAAAAGTTGTGGATTTGTTTAAAATTCGTGTAAAGAAGCGCCATGAAAATAGATTGGCAAAGCTTGCAGTATTAGTTTTCAGCAATTTACTCAAATAACGGAGAAAAACACCCCGAATATATTATATTTTTTTAAAAATTTGCGATTATATTATGCTTTGCGTAATATAGTTATTTCTAGTAATTCTCGCATACACTAACATTCGCCTTATTTGCACACACTAAAAATAACAAATAAACAAATAAGTTTGCGAAAATTAATCAACTTAAGGCGGAGATATGGTGCGAAAAATAATTGTTGTGTGTGAGTCTTCTTAAAAGGAATGTTACAATAATAAAAATAATGTATAAAGGTTAAAAATGGAGTAAATAAAAAAACAACAGAATACATACTTTAAAAGTAGAAAGTTTCGCGAACAAAAATCGAGCTATTCACGAGAGTGTACTGGTACACACTTATCTAAATTTATTTTCTTTGATGCGTTTTCAAAAACGTTTGACACAAAACGAATAAAAGATTTGAAACAATTCCGCCACAAAAAAAATTTGATAAAGTCTGAAATTTTTAAAATAATACGCGAGTGAGTAGTAATTTAAAGCTAATAATGAATTCAAAAAAAATACAGAAGACCAGGAAAAGTCTATTCATATATTTAGTGGAGTTTATGCCCGCGAAAATTTCTGACGTTCCCAAAAAAACAAGAAAAACAA
The DNA here is from genome assembly GCF_029227915.1 of Hydractinia symbiolongicarpus. Taxonomy (NCBI): domain Eukaryota; kingdom Metazoa; phylum Cnidaria; class Hydrozoa; order Anthoathecata; family Hydractiniidae; genus Hydractinia; species Hydractinia symbiolongicarpus. The sequence goes on along the minus strand of NC_079888.1, from coordinate 4,671,145 downwards.
AACATAAAAAATATATACATTTACTCAATGTGATCCCTAAATTATAAAACAAATTTTAAAACGTATATATATAGTCTATATTTTGTATAGTTTCCTTACATTTCTTCGACAATGCTCCAAAACTGTATCTACATCAATGTTTTTTATACTAGCTATTTCTTCAGCAACAAATAACACATTGCCAGGATGGCTAAACTGCTCACGGTCACGTAAACTCCTTGGTACAAAATAGGGAGCGTCTGTTTCCAATAACACCCGGTCTAAAGGAATACTTTTAGCAACTTCATGTGTCGTCGTGGCTGTTGAATATGATACTAAATTAGTAAAACCAAAATACATGTTCTCAAATTCATTTATAAACCGATGCAACTGGCTATGATGACCAGTGAAGCAGTGGACATGTATCGGCCAGTTCTTCATCCCTTCCAAGCACAACAGCTCAAAAACATCATCTTCTGCTTCCCTTGAATGAAGAACTAAAGGTTTCATGTAATCCTTAGCAATTTTAATGTGTCTTAAAAGTACACGTTTTTGTACCGGAATAGGACTTGGACAACGAAACGAATAATCTAATCCACATTCGCCTACAGCAACTGCTTTTGGGTGCTGTAAAAATTTGATAATATTGTCTTCAATTCTTTGGTTATAACTTTTAGCATGGTGTGGGTGAATTCCAAACGTACCCCATATACCGTCTTGTGTAAGTAAATCAGAACTTATTCCAAAACTAGAAAAAGCTGCAGGGTCACTGAATGACGTGATACAACCCTTGAAGTTGTCAGGAAAGTTTTCCTTTTGCATAAACTTTTGAAACGATAGATTGTCATGTTTGAATCTATCAAACACATAGTCTAGATGACAGTGAGTGTCGTATAATGGCACACCGTAGTGTTTGTAATTATAACCACAAGAAAGTCCATTATTTTCAAATTTAGATGTGATTTTGTATGCAGGACAATCCATCTTGACATGCTTTGTAGAATGGCATTGTTCACACACAAGTGCATTCTCCATTGATATTGTGGGGATAACGTGAATATATACTTGATATAAAGATAAAAAAGACATACCTGAAAATGTCACCCACCAGGTTAATCATCCAAAAAAATTGAATATAAAAACAGAGACAAAAAAGTTGATATTTATAAAATAAAAAGCGAATAGCTAGCTATATATATGGTGTATACTGATTGATTTCCCTTTTCCCAGTAACTTTCCTTTTAACGAACAACAATGGCTGGCTATGGCATGATATCCTGGGCTTTGCGTCCATGATCTACCACATTACCATTTTCACAGGCACTTAAACTTATGCATTTTATGGAACAAACAGCCTAAACATTGCTGGGGTAATCATACATGAGAAAATTTTAGCGCAGTGGAAGTATGACATTTTTATCTATTGATATCTTTATAATCATTCATTAAATATCAAACAAACCTATATTTATTATGAAACTAGGAACTGGGAAATATTGTTAAGAAAAATCTTTTATTACCAGGCTTTATGCTCTTCTCCACAGATCCCCTTTGCTAATTGAATTCGCGTCAACAAGTTTTCATAATGTCACGTCTGTTTTTAGAGCAGCTGGTGTTTCCAGCAGCTACTAGCTCCATCTAAGTTAAGTAGCCAAGTATTGCAGCCATTTTAATCATAAAACAGACTTCAGAAATAATTCCAGTGGATCTCACATGGGCAAAAACGCATCACAGAATTAAGACGCAAATCACAGAAAGAGGATGCTTTTGATGGTGGCTTTTTCGCTCAGTCCTTTTCAGCTTTTTCACACACTTGTTTTTAGGGATGGCTGATAGTCAAAACAATGAAGTTATGTGGCTAGCTGAGTTTCCAGATTGTCGCTAGAGCTGTTTTTAGATAATCACGTAATGTAATTAGGATGGTATTATGCTACATACATAACATAAAAAAAATGTTATAAAACTCAAATTCACATATATATCTATTTTCATAATTTAATTCTCACAATGAAAACGTAAGAAAAATATTCAAGGTTTGGGTGACACAGGTCTAGATTTGTATGTGAAATGTTAACAGATCTGCAGCCCTCGAAATTAGCGCCGGCAATCGGCAATTGCTGGCGCGGTTTCATTGCGTGAAGGCTAGGTGAAGGGTCTTCTTAAGAGACAAGAGAGGAGTTGAACGTCCTCCACCATACCTTAGTTTAAAGGGGCGATTGTGGAAGTCCCATGAAATGCCACATAGTGATGGTGTCACTTTAAAAAACACCCAGTCCGGTCTGTGAACGGTTGGCGCTAGGAAGGGCATCCAGCTGTAAAACAATGCCAAAACTCTTTATTAATGGCCGTAAGAATAGTTGATCAGACAAACTGCGTAAACGGGGCTGGAACTCTAAGGAGTGAAGGTGTCGCGCACGGTAGGACAGATGTCAGATGTGAGCATCGTCAGACCGTTACCCAGCTATCACATCACAAGGTAGATAACACTAGGTTGAGGATGGCTAGTGTAAATGTTGGTACTCTGAGAGGTAGAGCAGGTGAAGTAGTTGAAATGTTAGAACGTAGATCTGTTGATATGTGTTGTGTTCAGGAAGTTAGGTGAAGAGGAGCTTCAGTGAGATTTGTGGAAGGTAGGAGGGCAAGGTATAAGCTTTTTTGGATTGGTAATAGTGATGGATATGGAGGAGTTGGCATATTCGTTGCGGGGAAGTGGGTAGAAAAAGTAATAGATGTTATGCGTGTTAATAGTCATATTATAGTGATAAAGTTTTTGATAGGTAATAGGATTGTCACTTTTCTGTCAGTTTATGCTCCACAGTGTGGACTCAGTGAGGAAGATAAAGATAAGTTTTATGATGAGTTAATAGCAGTCACATCAAAGTTTGGAGACACTGAACTTGTCATGGTGGGCAGCGACTTTAATGGTCATGTTGGGAAGTCATCTGAAGGTTATAGAGGTGTGCATGGAGGCTATGGATTTGGGAGCAGAAATAAGGAAGGGGAGAGATTGCTTGAGTTTGGAATGGCAACGGACATGGTGGTTTGCAACACATCATTCAGTAAGAGACAGAGTAGGCTGATAACATATGAGTCAGGTGGTTGTAAGACACAGATAGATTACTTTTTGGTTAGAAAGTCAGACAAGAAAGTGGTGAAGGACGTGAAAGTTATATCGGGGGAAGAGTGTGTTTCCCAGCATAGGTTGCTGGTTTGTGATATTATCTTGAAGAGTGTTAAAGAAACCAAGGGAAAGTACAGGCCCCATTGTAAAGTCTGGAAGCTGAAGGAAGAGATTGTAGCAAGACAATTTAGTGCAAAAGTTCAGCAGTTAGCCTACAATAGTCAATGTGATAGTGACAATGTTGAAAGTACTTGGACTACTTTGAAGAATTGTCTTCTAGAAGCTTCTGATGATACCTGTGGGTGGACGAAAGGACCAGCTAGACATAGACAGACCTGGTGGTGGAATAATGAGGTTGACCAGTGTATAAAGGAAAAGAGGAAACTTTGGAAAGAGTGGAAGTCAGGTGGTAGTAAAAATATTTACTTACAAGCTAAGCGTCGCGCTCGTACAGCAGTGTATAAGGCAAAATCAGAAGCAGAGAGAAACAGATTTGCAGATGTGTTAAGAAGGGAAGACCAGCGCAATGAGGTATTCAAGATAGCAAAGCAAATGAAGAAGACTAATCAAGATATTGTAGGTGAGAAGTGTATACGTAATGATGAAGGTGTTTTGGCTAGCACAGAGGAGGAGAAAAGGGTAGCTTGGAAGAATCATTATCAGAGGTTGCTTAACACTGAGTTTGATTGGGACGAGGATAATTTGTCTGATGATGATGTCGTAGAAGGGCCAGCTATGCAGATCAAGACAGAATGGGTAGTGGAGGCTATTAGGAAATTGAAGATTGGCAAGGCTGCAGGAGTATCAGGTATTGTTGCAGAGATGGTAAAAGCATCTGGATATATTGGAGTTGAGCTTATTACAAGTCTTGCTAACCAGATTATAAAGGATGGTGCTATTCCGAGTGAGTGGCAGTCGAGTGTAATAGTGAACTGTTTCAAGGGCAAGGGTGATGCATTAGAAAGGGGTAACTATAGAGGTTTGAAGTTGGTTGATCAAGTAATGAAAGTTATTGAAAGAGTGATTGATAAGTTACTTAGAGAAAGAATTGATATAGATAAGATGCAATTTGGTTTTGTTCCAGGGCGTGGCACTACAGATGCAATATTTTTACTCAGACAGCTTCAGGAAAAGTATTTAGGAAAGAGAAAGAATCTCTATTTTGCCTTTGTAAATTTAGAGAAAGCTTTTGATAGAGTGCCACGTAAAGTTATTTGGTGGGCTATGAGAAAATTAGGTGTGGATGAGTTGTTGTTTATTCTAGTCTTAGAAGCGCTGTCGATGGAGTTCAGAACAGGTTGTCCATGGGAGTTATTGTATGCAGATGATTTGGTTCTCATAGCAGAGTCGATGGAAGAATTAGTTGAAAAGTTTGAGAAGTGGAAGAAAGGACTAGAAGAGAAAGGGCTGAAGGTAAACACAGCAAAGTCTAAAGTCATTATAAGTAGCATTGCAGCCAAGTGTGACCTTGTAGTTGGAAAGTGGCCTTGTGGAGTTTGCAGGAAAGGGGTTGGTAGCAACTCAATTTTTTGTCAGACTTGCAAGCATTGGGTACATAAGAAGTGCAGTAGTATTAGTGGAAGGTTAAGAGCTGACATACAGTTTGTATGCAAGCGTTGCAAAGGTGAGATTATAGAGAATGAAGTATTTCCAGCTTTAATGATGTACAACAGTGGCTCGTTAGAGATAGTTAAGAACTTCTGTTACTTAGGTGATATGTTGGGTAGTGAAGGGGGTGTTGGAAGAAGTGTTACTTGCAGGATAGGTTCTGCTTGGAAAAAGTTTAGAGAGTTACTTCCTTTATTGACTAGCAGAGTCCTGTCAATTGAGGTAAAAGGTAGGTTGTATGAGGCCTGTGTAAGAAGTGTTATGTTGTACGGTAGTGAGACATGGGCAGTGAAGCAGGAAGATCTTGACCGTTTAGAAAGGAATGATATGAGAATGGTTAGGTGGATGTGTAATGCCAGTCTGAGAGACAGAAAGAGTTTAGATGAGCTAAGAAGCAGGCTAAGTCTCCGTAGAATTAAAGATGTTATCCAGATAAGAAGATTGAATTGGCTGAGGCACTTGGAAAGAATGGAGGAGGATAATTGGGTAAGAAAGTGTAGAGACTTGATAGTTCCTGGGGCAAAGCCCAGAGGCAGATCGAGAAAGACTTGGCAGGAGGTTATAAGGACAGACTTGATAGAGAGGAAGTTGAGTTTAGATCTAACACAGTCTAGATTGGAAGAGGGTCATTAATATACCCCGTCCAACCCATGCTAGCATGGAAAACGGACGTTAAGCCGAGAATGATGATGATGATGATGATGACGGCAAAAAACTGCCGAGGCTAATCTTTGTTGCACATTCATTTTGCGGTAGAAAGGTGGTGGACGTTTTGAATCGTGAACCCCAAACTCTCTCAATCTTAACTTCCTTTTCTACATTTCCGAAATAGTATGCATGACTATACTGTCACTTTTATAAACTTATTGTTTATTTTTCAGGTCATCACTAGCAAATAGGCAAAAATATGCTTTGTTTTCAAATTACAAAAAATCTTTATCCTCGTGGCTTAAAATGAACTTCAAAATTCATTCGAAAAGTTCAGCTATATTTTAACAAAATTTATACAGAATTTTTTTTTACCGCACGTGGGTTTTGTTTTTAAAATTGTTTGAATAACACTGAATAACAATTCGGACCTGCTATGGTTTACAATTGTTTTGTAAAATGAAGAAATTATCTACAGTTAAATCCATGATAAAATGTCTGTTCCACCTGTAAGTGCAGTTTTGCAGACTTGATTCATCCGTGCTCCGTCGGCGTTCACCTCCGAATTAGTTAAGAACCGCATGGCTGGATTTCTTGTGTAAGACCTGGTTACCAATGACGAAGGGGCCAGGCAAAAAAGATTTATGTCTACATAGTTCTTTTAACTAAGTTAGGAGTCGATCTATCAGAAGTTTTGTCCGACAGAATGTGGCGGAAATTTTGTTTGACGAGTCTCCAAAAATTATTTTGAGGGCTGCCATCACACGCTACAAAATGGATTTTATAGATTGATTTTGAACTATTTTTCAGGTGTGCGATTAATCACACGCCTCTCATGAAAAAGACAGATATTTAAAGGGTAAGTAAGATTAACTAAAAAATTAAAACTTTCTCTCTCTTGCATCGGCAAATTATTACCGAGGGAATGCCACTGCAAATGACTATGTCGTTGGCAATTTATTACTGACGGGTTTTTTGGCTAATTTCAAGGGCTGGGATCTAGTTGTTTCCTAATTCATTAAATAATTTAGGCCAGTTAACTTGAGATGCAACAAGTACCTAACTACAATTGCCCCTATGACTTACTTCTGTTTTTTTAACCACACACTCCTTTATTTACTTATCGGGTGCCCGGTCCCAGCTGTTGTGCCTGGGTGAGCCTCTGGTCTGGACACCAGAGAGCTTTTGCTTAGATAGCTTAGCTTACACACTAATACTCTAAAGTCAACATTTTAATTTTCTTATCATGTATAGTCTACCGGGCATTTTTTTAAAAGATAACAACCTAAATTTTAAGGCTATAGCCAGCGTAACAAAAAAGCCACACGACAAAAACGAAAACTAACCACATAAAAGTAACCTATAACCACAAGCGGTTCACAGCTTAGCCGCCATATACACACAACGACCTAGAAAGTTCAACCTATCTTGGCAATCAATCTAGCGATATATATTTGCATGATTTTAATATAAATAGTTTATTTATAATAATCTGCTTTATTATATAATCCCAATTTCAAATGTTCAGAAAATAAAAATTTTGTCTTGAGAAGTAGAGAGGCCTGAAGGATCTATTTATTGGTTTCTAGATATAAAAACTATAGGCAATTATTGCCTATAGAATTTAGTGTACCTGTCAACTTAAAACACACTTGTCAAAAAAGAACGTTTCCACTGGCACCAAAACAAACCGAGATTTCCCGTAGCCGCGAAGCGAAGTGCACGTTTTTTCCTTGTTTTTTGCCCACAGAACAAAATTAATTATTATTTCTGATTCTACTTGCGTAACGAGATGTCTCAGAAAGAAAAACTACAAAAGAAATTGGTAAGTGTTTTCGCCTCACCAGCAATGCTTTTGAGTACCTATATTATTAACTATGTTAACTATATAACTATGAACACTGAATTTAATGGGACGTAGCTAGGGCACCAGTATCAGCACTTCCAGCTGTTAACTTAAATTCAAAAATGGCCTGTATAATGATTGTTAAGAAATTAGCATGATATTTGTTAACTGAATAAAGTATTACACCTTTTTTCGATCACAACAGTACAGTCATTTTGAAAAATAATTTTTACTGAGATACTGTAGAGTAACAGTTTTTTGTAGAAGACGGTAGAGTTAGAGTGCTGGTTTCTTTAAAGAAGACAAGTATCTATTTATATGAAATAAAAGTGTATATTGGGGTAATATTTGATCACAACAAATGCAATGGGAAGAGCAAATATTCTAATATTAGAACCATTACATTTTGTTTCACCCTAACACCAAATATCTATTAATTCACTTGTCCACATTGTATCTGCAAAAACCAAAGTGGCATGGTAAAAGAGTGGTATTCAGCGTCTAAAATTTTGGTCGGCATTCGACACTGTTGATGTAAAAACAACGATTGTAGAATTGTTTGAGCTACTCCCACTCATTGCGACTGAAGAATAATTACGCTTGATTTTTAGTGTATTAGGCAATTATCACTGACTTAAATCATTTAAGCTACAGAAATACAGTGTTGCCCTTCAATTCGCAATAATAATAGAAAAAATTGTATATCATATTAAAAGGAAGTCCAGAGATTCTTCTTCCACACAACACAACAGGCAATCATGCAAATCAGTTGAAATGTATCTCACATCGGCAGTGTTATTGCAGAGATAAAAAATTCTAATTTTACGGGCTGGGTATTTGGCTCTATTAATACTCCTGCCAGGATTTCCTTTAGACCACAATTATTTTAAACAATTCCTAACAAATTGTGAGAACTGCATTATTGAAAAAAACTATGAATTTTAGTTTGACATAGTAAATGCTAGATTGAAAATTTGGTACACATTTTCAAAACAAACTTTTTTGTCTTTATATTATATTATGCAACTTTCTGTCTGTGTATCAGCAAAAGGTAGTAACCGCAAGTAACTGCAAGTGAATTCCTAATCTTCCTGACAGGCGTAGAACTATAAAATATTGCTTGCACTTTTATATGGTGTAGGCAGCTAATTGCCATCACCCCTTGCCTTTACAACTCAAGTATATAATTTCTTCTCACCTATTTTACCACCTGTGTTAGTTCTTTCCTTTTCAAATTTGTCACATATATAATATTTTGTTTGGACATCATTTTTAAACCCACCCCTTCACATATCATCTGCCACAGCACAAGTTAAAGTTGCTTATACATTTTTATTTTGTAAAAAAAAAGAAGCAGTAGCGGTATTGCAGCCGGTTAGTATGTTATCAATAACTTTAATTAATATGGCAAAAATTTTAGTGACAAACTAAAAATGTCATTTACTTGCCATAACAGATCTCTCAATCATTAAAACGTCCAAACAACGTTATGCGTGGTAACATGAGTATGGAAGACACCCTTCACCTGACTAAAACAGGAATATGGTTCTTGTTTTTTATTTGAACTTGTTCATATTGATTGATTTTTTTGTGAGAAGCACTGGAAACAAAAATAAAAGCCAAACCTAACCAAAACCTTGCAAAAATACATAAACTAAAAACACATACAATGAAATTCTCATTCCTGTTCCATGGGTTTTAAATTGTAATACTAAAAGTCAGCATTTGTTCTTTGGTAACCCTTCCTTGTCCTGCTAATTAATGTTACTTAAATCTGCCATTCAAAATTCATTAAATATTTATATACCTGCTCAAACAAGGTAGCTAATAGGTAAAAAAGAGTACAACAGACTTCCCCAATATGAGCCAATTAAAAAGTGCCCCACACTGTACGTGTAGTATGGTAGTCAAAATGAAATCATTTGTCCTAAGAATTTACAGGTTCTTTATTTAAAGGGGCTGTACTATGTGCATTATGCAGTTACCCTACAGGAGCATTGTAACAAAACTGTTGAAACATAGCTATGAGATGAAAACTCTACGATAAACGGTTCACAAGTTAGCTAGTGAACCATTTTACCTTTTTTACTTATTCAACCTAAAACTGTTTTTATTTTTTCTTAAATTTTAATTCATTTTACAGAACATTTCGAAAATTATTGCAACTTCATTCTCAGTATGTCCAGGCTAAAATAGGCAGTTACCTAGATTGTTGTTTTCCCTCTTTAAACACCCTTTATACACCCTGAGGGTTGGGATCCAGTTTTGCATATAACGTATTCAAGGAAATTAAGAAAGCACAAAATTACCAAAAAGGAAATTAACTGCAGTAGTAACGTGTATTTTACGTACTGGATATTTACATCACGCTTTAATAATAAGGGACATTTAATTAACATGAATTTTGAACTTCTTTAATTTACTGGAATAAGGTAATTCCTGGTTTGCATCCTAATTTTCAAAAACTAAAATTTTGTCATAAATTATCTTCTTTGATATGTACTAAAGATTAAATTTATTTCCGCACATCATATTGGGAATTTATTATAAGATTGTGCAATATTGTAAAAGTTAAACTTCATCTAAAAGAAATTTATTAAAGAATGCATAAAATAACAAAAATGTTCTTTAGTGTTAAATATGAGTTAAATAAACATGCAAACAAAACAAAAAATACTCACAGCATAATTTTAAAATCGTTTTTCGATAAACGTGTTGTGATTACAAAACAGCAACATCAATTATGAAAACAGCAAGTTTTTTAAATATTTAGGAGGGGTTATTTTTTTTAATGTATGCTCAATTTTAATTCGTCCCAAATAATTTTTATGTCATCTTTTTGGACAATTTTAAAAACTCTGGCAAAATATAATAATAACAATATTACAACGTAGTACCTTTAGGAGCTATTTTGAGGTAATACACTTTTTTACATACTTTATTACGTGATTATGTAAACAGATGGCTCTTGCAATGATTTAGCAACTCTGCTCACTATATAACTTTATGGTTTTAGATAAGTTGAAATGTTTACAAAGTTCTCTATATGCACGCACATCCTGACAAGCAAGAAAGGACCACATAGGCTAAATTGGCTATTTACGCTAATGTATATTTTTTTAGTAACACAAGATTGGAAATGTATTGAAATTGTTTTTGCACAACTATTAACTTCTCTGTTTGAGAGCAGAGTGTATCAATAGTGCTTGTTGTTTTTTTCCACTTAATATTACTGCGGTATATTGTTAATATTCTTTGTCTGTGCAGATATGTCCAATGTTCTTGATGCAAAATTAAAACAACTCTTAGAACTTCTGTGCAAAAATGCTGATGAACGGGGTAATTATTTAAGCAGGTTCGAGCAAAAAAGAAAGGCCTAAAATGTCTTGGTCACTTGATGTGTGTATATATATATATACTAGTCGATAGTGCCCATGGAAAAATCAACTGAGGCAAGATAAAAATAAAAAGGAACCGTCATTTGAATTTTGATGATGTCAGCAACCCATCTGTAAAAAAATTAGAACCTGGTTTTTACGTTGCCTCAATTGTGTAGAGCTTCAAGCGCTGATCAAGAAAATGTGTGTAATCACGTGTTTTGATGAATGGTCAATGAGATATAATGGTTTAAAAATTTTGCTGACGTCGGCAAAGTTCCTAATAAAAGTACAAAAAAAAATTTTCAGAAATTTATATCCCTTTTACCTTTATCGTATAGACCTTAAAACGATGATCAAGAAAATGTATAGGATCATGTACTTTTGACAAACCGTTGCAGAGATATTGGGGTTTAAAGGTTTTTTGATGACGTCATCAACCCGTCCATTCCGAAACGGATTGGGGAACCAGGTTTTGGAAAATTACCCAAATTGGTCCTAGGTGCTCACTAGTTACCTACGCGGTGAAAAATGATTGACGTCCTTCTCGTTTCAAAGTTATTTGGCCTCTAAGTTTTAGGTGCACTGTAATGGCTTCATTAATTTAATATAGGATATTGACGTTAAAGTAGTGTTATTGACGTCGCGCCGTAACGTCAGAAAATTTAACATATTAGACATAAGTTTTTCGGCGACATTAAAGGAAAATGACGATATCCACTTTGCCTGTTACAAACAGACACAATCTCTGTATTATTATAAGAGATATAGCGTTGTTTTGTGTTTAATTAATGATAACAAAATTTAAAAGGCTTTTATAATGCGTACCTCACCGTACACAATTATTTTCATTGTTGAACTACCTAGCACTGTTTAGACTTCTTTTTTTCTGTAAAGTACACAAGTTTCAGTACTGGCGAAATTAGTAATATAGTAGATCCTAGACTTGCAGGTTACCAGTGAATAGAGAAATTTGGCATGGCAGTGAAATCACGAAGTTTAGACTCTCATATAATACTGGGTATATGTATAAGCTACATCAGAGATTTTTTCGAATTCTAGTAATACAATACACTATAAGCAATATGATATCCTCATAATTTTATCTCAAAATGCTTTTTAGTATAAAAAAATGTGCTTAATTATATATTTTTCAGGAGCAGGAGTATATAGAAACACAGCCAGGAAATAATCCAAAAACATCAGATTATTACACAGTTCGAGATGTTCCTGAGCGTTTTGACAAGCCAGGTATGAAAATAATTATTATTCTTTATACAACGTAAAAAATCTTGGCATTTAAAGTTCGTAGAAAAATGGGTAGTACATAAATTCAAAATTATCTGTTAAATAGAGATATTTCCTATGTGATATTTTTCATGAAATAATATTGATCAAAGTGGATTTCTTGTTTCTTCTTCTCCATTACAGAAACATTGCCAGAAAGTCATCATAACGTAGGCAACCCTGTTTTCTCGTGTCCTACCACGGTGGATGCATCTGTACCTCCCTTAGGACCAGAGCAAGGTCTGTATGCACATATCAATATTGCCCATTTTTCTGTAGACTTCAATGCAAAAAAAAAAGTGAACCAACAGTTCAAATTTTACTTATAAAATTTTTATTAGATATGTTTAAAGGTTATGGAATGAAACAACCTCATCCGATGTATATGACCAGTGCGATGGAATACGGGTATGTTCTGATACTATATATAGATGGGGCAGCATGTGATAGGCATATGTCTATCAATTTCGTCACTTTATGTCTCCTTATTTCAGAAATCGCAAGCCGACAGTTCATGTAATGCCACAAACGTTTCATGCGAAGAGTCAGAAATTTTCAGAACACTTAGGACAGTGTGGAATGTATCGCAACTACTCGCTGAACACTTCTGTTGATAAGAATCCAGTGTCTAGCCAGTTCGATGGTATATTTTAGATTTTATAGATAATATATATTTTACTTGAATGATGTTATATTTTTCTCTGTCTTTGTGAATAATATAGTACATATTGTATAAATGCTTTAACTAATTAAACAAATTATTTAATGCGTTTTGTATTTGCCTGACCAGCATACTATTAACTCTATTTAATATGGACTTCTTAAAGCCTAATGGGAAGAGAAGGGGCATTAAGTGCCTGTGGTCCATAACTTCTGACAGAGCTATAGTTATGAGTTAAAACTTGACACAATTTCAGTATGAGACAAAAGGGGGTAACTTAGTAACTTGTTGCTGGCGTCAGCTTTTTTGTGTGACGTCATCACCCCCGGGAAATATTTTGTCATTCTATTTAACTTTCTGTTAGTAATAGAAATGGTTAATGGACAAGTGTTAAAAAAAACATTTTCCTGTTTGAAGCACGTTTGAAAGATTTCGCTGTTTCGAACCAGAATTTGAAAAATATTTTGCTGCTTCAAAACTAAAATTTGAAAGACATTTTGCTGTTTCGAACTAACGTTTGAAAAACATTTTGCTGTTTCGATCTAAAATTTGACAAACATTTTGCTGTTTCGAACCAAGTTTGAAAAGCATTTTGCTGTTTCAAACTAAAATTTGGTAAACATTTTGTGTTTGGAATTAAAATTTGAAAAACATTTCGCGTTTTTTTCCTGCGAAAATTATTGGAGAATTCAAAATTCGCGAAAATTAATTCCCACGAAGTTTTTTTCCTTTTTAATTTAAGAAATGATTTACTCTAATTTTTTTCCTGGAATTTACCTCTAACTACACACTTTACAAAAATTATGCTCCCGCATATTTTTTGTAAAAAATGGTATAAATTGAGAAACAAAATGTCATCAAATACTAATTCTTGCCAAAATGTTAATTGTCTTGACTGATGATTTTGTGAAACGTTTGAAATTATTAGAAGTTGAAGATAAGGGAACGTAAGATATAGCAAGCTCTTCCCCAGGGCTCTTTCATGCCTATGATATTAGTGTGAGTTTAATTTTCGATGCAAAACCAGATAAAGCGAAAACAAAGTCAGTAGACTAACCTAATAACCTAACCTAATATATATATATATTTAAATATTAGACAAATTTTTCAATTCCGCATATTTACAAATTAATGTACATGTAAATAGGCAAGATTTATTTACAAGACTGGTAAAACATTTCTCTGTAACAACACGACAAGCGAAACATTGTATCATAACGGGTTGAAAAAAACATGTTCAAGGTTTTTCGCGGATGTTATGGTTTTAAACTTCGCCTCAGTTCCGATATCAGATTATTTCATTGGTTATACTACATCTTCGTCGTGTAAAGTAGCCTGAGATCCACCGGAGAAATACCCCGTCGAAGCTGATAAAGATTTTGTTACAGGAACATGCAAGCCACCATTATATTTCGGCCATATTGGATTTGTATCATGTAATGTTGGTCTGTTATCATTGACTACATCCACAACTATAGAAGGGTATTTCGCTTGAACAGGCACCGATAGTTTTCTACTTTTCACTTGTGTTGTGTGTTCCATAGATGAGTCTCTTGACAGTGTTTTATTCCTTTGAAGTTTAGACTCGCTTTGTGAACGCGAGATTTTTCTCGGTCTGGTACGTTGCTTAATTCGTTTTAGTTCAGCCATTTGGTCAGGATATATGCTTCCTATTTGAGCGTTTTTGTTATTGTTTAACAGAGCTTGTCGTTCAGGGAGTGATATTTTTCGGCATCCTTTTCGAAAAAACCGATTATCCTGACAACGAAATAAGAAAAAGTGAAAAAATAAAGGTAATCAATCATTTTTTGAACAAAAATCCCATAGTTGATATGGTGTGAAACCTCATTATAGCGGACACCATATGACCTCTAAAAGGTGCCCTCCATGAAGAGGTATCTGTTCTCCCCAAATAGGTTTATTGTTTTAGAAAGTTATTCCAGAGTGTCACAGTTAAGTTTAGTCGATCACAAAATGTGTCAAGAACTTTGGTTTGGGAGAATATATTGTAAATATGCCATTCTTTGTTTAAAAAGTACAGAAAACTTGTAATTTAACTATGATTGCCTCAATTGGACAGGGAAATACCTATATTATAATACCCGTATGCGTCTGTCCGTCCGTCAGTCTGTCTGTCACGCAAAATGGTAGCTTAGCTGCGCAGGTAGCGAGACGCACGCAATACAGTATAACAAGGACGGGCGAACCCGTGGATTTTTCCACGGGCTAACGACTAGTTTCTTACAATAATTGTTTTATATTATCATTTGTTGGCCTCATCCGTTATAGAGAGGCCAGTTGTAAGGGTAAATGTTGATTGGGCCCCTTAAATAACGTTCGCTAGAGTTGTCCGCTATAAAGTGCCATACGTATTGTTTTGTTCAAAATCAGGCATTAGGCGCTATTATTACTAAACAATATATTCACGTTATTAAAATGGAATTAAGTTTGCTGAGAACGAGCTCGAGTGAAGTTAATTTCGCAACATCATGTTTTGATTCACTTGTATTGCATTTTTTGCACCCTCGTTCCTAGGGCATTTTCCCTTTCTTGATTCGGTCGCTCTGTAATAATGGCTGAGGACCAAGAGACCCTGTGAACGAGGATGATTCTTTTGATGTGTTTACGGAATTTACTCATGCATTATGAAATATTGTACTTTGAGTTGAAGGTGGTTAGAAGATGTTTAACGCTCAATTTGTTAAATTTATCATTTTTAACAGCTTTAGGAACATACAGCATGCAAACTTACTAACTTTTAAACAATCAAATGCGTTCAAAACAAGCGAAATAAATAAAAAATGAAATTTCGTTTTCCTTTGTAACAGTGAGACAGAAATAGCTGAAAAAAAAATGTGAGAATGTGTCACAACAACATTTTAAAAACTTACAATTGTTGAGCTATGCTGTCGCATCAAACGTTTGGTTCCCTCAGATTTTTTAAGAATTGAATTTGATTTGGTTAGCCTGCGTAGCTCCGTATTTCCATTCTAAATAATGAAAAGTTAATGGAATAAACTACAGCTTTTCAAAATCCAAAAAGCAAAAAAAATTCCCATCGAACGAGGTTGGTGTTCACACTTACCATACTTAATAAACTTTCTTTCTTTCCATTCACCGTTTTATTTCTAAACATGTCAGATAATTCTCCGGTACCAGCGCCTTCAGTTGGACCACATTTCTCGTTGCCGGCTTCATCATCCGCGCGCATTTTCTAATAAAGAATGACATCTTTATTGCGTATAAAATAAAAAATAGAAGGGTGATAACAAAAAGTATGTGTTACTTAGAATTTTAAAACGTTTCCGTGGCCTCGTCTCCTTTTGAGGTTATAAAAAAAGAGTAGGAAATCATACAGACGAGGTAGTTGTAGTTATCGGTATAAGGGTTGAAGAGTCTGGTTTTGAAAGTGGGGAACCAATATATAGAGTCCCCACCATGATTGAGATTAGGACCTCAAGATTGACTAAAATGTTACAGTATTCAAATTCTTTTTAAAACTTTTACTGTACTAGAAAAGAGAAAACAGCTTTTTCCTAAGCTCTTTGGGAAACTAAGTGGGGAAGCTGTCCCCCCCCTGGACCTCAAGCTAAGAATCACACATTTAAAGCCCCAAATGTTAGTAAGTATAGCTGTTCGTTGCACGGTCACACGTACTGTGCAACCACTTTGCATTTCAATAGAATTAGAAGTATTTTTTTATGAGAAAAAGATTAAAAAAGTCACATTTTTTTCTCTGTGCGACATGGGACGAGAGAACAATGAAAATTACGGATGGCGTTCCTAATTTTGTCGAGGGTTACGCCCACCTCTGTTCTCGGTGGAAAGCGTATAATTTAGTGTCGTTATGTTACCTGATTGACACGCCTTTTATCAGCACGTTGATTCTGAAGATAGATTCGGCTGAAGTTAGATACGATGACGGGTACAGGAAGCGCAATAACTAATACTCCGCTCAGAGAACACACGCTGCCAACTATCTTTCCAGGAATTGTACTTGGAACCATGTCCCCATATCTATCAGAAAAATTCATGCAATATTGCGGAATGCTTTAACTCGAAACTTTTGTTTGGTATTTAGCAATCATGTTTTCAACTTTTAAAAAATAGAAAAAAATAGTATTCAGAACAATAAATTTGAACAAAAAAAGGTTAGACCACAGCCGAACCTGCATTCTGTAAAGAAATATTAAATTTCCGGCCAACATTATTATAAATTTACTTTTATAGCCAAAACAGTTTTCACTGAGACAAAATCAAGTTTTTTTTACTTGAATTATTAAACCCTCCCTATAATCCTTCCTATAAGTTTATTATCTCAAAAACTTCTCTGATATAACCGGCAAAACAAATTTTTGCCATCTCAAAATATATTTTTAAAAGGCTGGCAAAATATGTTTTTAAATGAAAGATTAAAATTACTTTAAATCTGCGGTCATAAATGTCAACTCTTACCACAAGAAGCTGAATGACATGATTTAAACTCAAAATAAAATGTCGCTACAGAAAATAACCTAAAAGCATATGATGGCAAAGTGGAGAGAATACTTACCCTAGAGTTGTCATGGTTACAATCGTAAACCAAAAGCTTGCCGGTATACTCGTAAAATCGGTGTTGTGTTCGTCCTTTTCGACATAATAAACAACAGTCGCAAAAATAATAATAGCCATAGATAGAGAGAAGAGTAAAAAACCAAGTTCCGTGGCGCAGCTTTTTAAAGTGCATCCAAGAATGCGTAAACCTTTGGAATGTCTTGAAAATTTGAAAATTCTAAAAACACGAAACACTCTCAAAGTGACGAAAGCACCGCTAATAGTACTATTAGTCATAAACAAACCAATATAAAATGGTAGGATAGCTGCGAGGTCTATAATGCTCAATGTATTTCGAGCGTGTTTCCATCTGCTCGGTGCAGCGTAAAGTCTTGCAAAGTATTCTATAGTAAACCCAACCACGCACGTCGCTTCAATACAGAAAAACACATCATGATAGACCTTGCCACATATCTCTCCCTTTTCACATTCTATTGTCTCGATAATTGTGCTGGCCACACTCACCGCAATAAAAAAACCTGTGACGTAGTAGAACAATCGCGCAATGATAGCACTTTGCGGATTCTCAAACCAATTCCACAATCGTTCTCGAAAATGGCGAGTTTCAGGATTACCCCCGTCTTGGTTTGAATTAACCGTCAAGTCACTTGTGCCCTCAAAATCATGCACGCGTTCATCGCAGTCTCTCTTTCTGTCATTAAAATCGTCCCAACAACACGTGAAAACATGACATTGCTTGACGCCAAAAAATGTCAACTCATCTTCAAATGACGCAACACATTCAGTTTTTGGATAGTGAAGTTTCCCGGTTCGGTAATAATTCAGAATATATCGAAACAAATCTGGATCGCGGTCAAAATAATATTCTTGTGTTGTCTGGTCGAAGAAGTAATCTTTTTCAGGGCTACCTAACAGAGTATCCCTGTGTTTTTCCAAAGTGTGTTGAAATGTCTGGTATCGCCTTCCAGATACGTTGATAGTGATTTTCTTTACAGCCTCTCGTACAATAGGCTTTTTATGTGATGGATCATTCGTCGTATTCGATAAGGGTACCCAACCAATTGCAGCTGCCCGGGCACAACCGATCCATGCACCAACGTCTCCCGACATTTTAGCGCGCATTCATGCAAACTCATTTAATACATACCCTAAAATAAAAATATCAAAATATCGTTAGGCAAATATCCCTGTTTTAAAGCCCACTTTATTATCGTTCTAACATCGTAGAAGATACAGGAGCACTGGGTACACGAGGATGTGTACGTATGTGGATGTGTACAGCTCTGCTCTACACATTTTATTTTCTAAAAGCAACTTTGTTACCAGATTTTCTTATTGTTACACAAACACAATGGTAACGTGGTTGGTTATGCAAACAACAACCGTTGTTGCGCTATCGTGTTATTATCGTGTCAGTATCGTGTCAATAACGTCGACGTTGTTTTGGATCGTCTTTTACATATCTTGCATCATCCAAACTCCCTCTCTTAATACTCGTAATCACGGTCAGAGGCATTCTATGTTACACACGTGAAGTATCTTAGATGATCAATTACACCGATGTATTACAGGGAACAACTTGAGCAAGTAAAATTAGTTTCTAAGTTCGGAATTATTTAACTTTCACTTGTAGTATCGAAAACATACCGAAAAACTGCAAAAAAATTAAAATATAGTTCCAACATTTCTTCTTTTGTACTTTCTAATATTTTTTTAGAATTTTAAATTTGAGTTTTTGAGAATCCTCTTTTCCTTGTTCTTCTTCTGCTAGAAATGAATAACTTTTCAATGTGTGTACATTGGTTAGTACGTCAAACAAAATTAACATATTCTTTCAAAACTATTTTTCTTTTTTAAGTTTCTTTTTCCTCGTTCAAGAGTTAATTTGAGCTGAAGAAAGAGAATAAATTCGAAACACTGATATCAATTATTAAGCTGTTGTTTATACAGTAGGTGGAAATAAATCTTCTACGTACATGCTTTTTTAGCGCCAAACAAAATGGTAGCCTGTATTAAACCTAAGCATTAACTGACACCTTCGTTATTTTCCGTTAAAATGAATAAATAAATAAAAAGTTGGGGTTAAGTGAATATTTCGAAAAACAACCCGCTACAGAGCTCAACCAAAATATTGTTAATAAATCATCGAATGCTCATTATTTATTTTAATGACGTACATTAAATTCACTTTTTGAAATATTATTGTAAAACAAGACATATTTCGTCTGCAACAACAAAGTTTTTCTAATATATCAAAATACAATTAAGGGCTCCAAATACTTTGAGGGACGAAAACGTTTCGTGAAGAATTTTTTGCGAATTTTACAAGAACTACAAAACCCGCAAATGCGTCCTCCACAAACACTTTTTTACCTGAATATGTAATAACAAAGTTTGCCCATTCTACATCCTATATCTCTCTGAGATGAACCGATGTTTTTATCTCAAAGAGCTCTTGGAATGGAATGGAATTTGCCTTTTGTCTGCGGTAGAGAAAGCACACAGTGAATAACGGGCTATTTCATTCTCAGTATTTAAGAAAAAAATAAAGACTCTTAAAACGACTTTGAAAGGACAAGCTGTTGATTTTTGATTTAGTGACTTACACGAATTTTTTTCACGGTGTTATTAGCACTGTAACCTACCTACACTTCGCGAGGATGGAAAAAGGAATGGAAATAGTAACGATCAGCTTCTTGTACCCGTATTCTGCTTGTGTGTGTATGTGTGTGTGCACGGAGCAAATGCAATATATTTTCAAAGCATTACACTCACTGTCTGTGAGACAAACATAGTAGCTGCGAAAAGAGATATGTGAATTCCCGTGTATTTTACCGACTGATCGTTTCTCGTAGATTTTTCCACGGCGTGACGACTAGCCTAAATTGTAATATTATTCCTTTACCTACCATTGTCCACTGTTATACCCTATACTCACCATTCTAAATAGATATTTACCTGAGAAGGTGCAGTTAACTCAAACCATGCATTCATTAAAAATGTTGTAAAGGTAAAATCACAATAAGATAACAGTCGAGTAAAAGTAAATTAGTATCGAGTAACAATCGAGTGATATCGAGTAACAATTACAGTAACAGTCGAACAAATGGTGATTAAAAACTTTATAAAAGTGAAAAGAATACGAATTCTTCTTATAAAGATTCTCTAGAGTAATATCATAATTAATTTCTTCATTATTTCTTATTTACGCAATTCCCTTCCATCTTTTCCACCTTCTTTTTTCTTGCTTTTTTGCTTTTTTACTATCTTTCTTTTTTTTCTCAAACTTTATTCAATAAGCAATAGCTTAAAAATAATTTCTTGTGGTTTTACAGGGCTCTAAATGTTCTCTTTTTTGTGCGTTAAAAATTAAAGTTTTATTTTAAATAGGTTTATTTTTTATTTTTATTGAAATAAAAAAAAAAAAATAGATCTGTTTTGTAGTTATTCAACTCTTTGGTGTATTTTACATAATAAACTTGTTATCATTGTCGAAACGCCGTGTCAAGCGTGTTTAATCTAATGTTTTTATTTTTACAATAAAATCTACCATTATGAAAGAATGAATAAAAGCAATTTAACATCTTTGAGGTATATTCAATCTATCAGTTGTCTGTTCCTCCCAAACTCGTTTCCCAGCGCTTCTTTAGGTTTTTCTCATTGGGACGGAATAAAAAAACCTAAAAAGTGCTGGGAACGAGTTTGCTATTTTTCTCCCATTGCTCTTTCCACACAATTAATTTAGCGGTCACGACATAGAATGCGCCAAAGGAGCATTTAAATCTGTAACTTTATGGTATTTTATAATTTTAGAAGACATAAAATAGAACAACCTCGTTCCCAGCCCCTGTTGTATTTTTTATATCAGGAAATCAAAACATGTTGCTACCACCGTCCTCATTTTAGATAAAACAAACACACAAGATGCCCTGAGGACGAGGTTGTAAATAGAGTTTCTTTTATTAGACAAGATGGTTTTGTGTCTTGCTTACCATTGTTATCATGAAGACCTGTTTCTCTCTTTGTGATATAAAGTCTCACTCTTTTTTAGCATAAAAAGAGTGACAACGGGGTCTGGAGACGAAGTTACCCTTGTTACTACTGTTCTTAGTGACGTTAATTTTCAAGTCATGGCGTAAGCGGAGACATTATAAGTACCATATACATGTGCAAAGCTATTTCTTTGTTGTTTAACGAGAAGGTTTTGGTAAGTAAGTAACGTACATTACGGCTAGAAATACGCATAACACTGCTCTAACTTGTTTGCCTACCACACAAGCCGACTGGCGGTGAGTAGTTGGCATCAAATGGGCTGACAACACTACGTATAAAGTGCACCGAAGTGTGGGACTCGAACTCGAAACCTTATGAGTACAAGCCAAATGCGCTACCGCTACACCGTCTCTGCCTAAAATATTACTTCGGTTGTTTTTTCGCCGTGAATGACGTTTTTTTTAGTAAAGAAGAGTAAAAAAGATATATCGAGAATATGTAGTTATTGTAAAGAGATGTTCTTCTACCTAAACCTCGACCCCCGTGGTCTTTGTCTCTTTTTTATAACGGGACGGCAAGACGAAATAAATTTTCTTTTTCGCCGTTCATATCGTTTTATCAGAAAGAAAAAAA
This sequence comes from Hydractinia symbiolongicarpus, assembly GCF_029227915.1. Classification (NCBI taxonomy): domain Eukaryota; kingdom Metazoa; phylum Cnidaria; class Hydrozoa; order Anthoathecata; family Hydractiniidae; genus Hydractinia; species Hydractinia symbiolongicarpus. The sequence goes on along the minus strand of NC_079888.1, from coordinate 4,649,438 downwards.
AGCCCTGGGATGAGGCTGCGGTTACCTTATACTATACCGTCAAGTCCGTAGTTTCCAGAATCAAAATACTCTCCCAATTAAAAAAATATACACAGCTAACGAAATTTGTGAATCGCATAAAATTATATTCCTAAAAGATCTCCATATCCATTTATTGTTTAATTTTTTTTTCCTAATAAGCATACTTTGTTTTCTCACAAAAAGCAATCAAGAACAGTAACCTCTCAACAATCAAAGGGCGAAGAGTGATAAGTAGAGGCATTAGTGCAACATTTTATGTTTCGTTTGAAACAATGATAATGCATTTAAATATAATAGCTACATTACCCATTACGGGCTTTAAAATAGTTTTTTTAGGAACGTGAAGAACCTATGCGAGCTAGCCAACGCCCAAATTTTAGGGATGTTTTAGAAGCGCGAAATTTTACCTGATCTTGATGTGGTTAAGTTAAAAAAGTTTAAACCGCAATATCATCAAATGATATGCATTTAAAGAGTTATATTGGACTTCTATAACACAAAACATAGATTGGTAACTAACGATTTTCTTAAGTTGCGAAGCACCAGTTTTATAATTAGGCGCCAGTGGAACAAAAATGGTGGCTAAACGAGCGTTACTTATCCTTGTTTTCAAGCTCGACCTCAGCACCTTTTACCGTGGCTAGAACTATTAGAAAGCGCAGCGTAGTTGAGAAGCATATAGTCCCGGAGACGAGGATCCCTTGTTGGTAGTAACCTAATTAGACGGAGCTAAGGAATCAAAAAGTAAAAAAACAGAAACTAAAGTATTCCTAAACATTTTGATAATTTCCGACGTCTGTTATACACTACAAAGCAACAGAAGTTCGAGTAAACAGGGACCGTTATATAGCAAGTATTTCTAGTTTTGCCCTCCCCTTCTTCCTCCAACGCTGACTTGATATTTCCTTCGTCAATGATTGTTTTATACGCCTGTTGGTACTAGTGATTTCGGCAGTGGTAACAATAGCGTTTTTTAAAAAAAAATTAATACGGCTAGAAACAGCCCGGAGAATACACAAGTAACTTACTTTGAATCTTTTCCGTGACACAACGCTTTGAATGTAATACTTAGCAAACCTTCAAGGGATAAATGGCTTCCCATTCTCTATGTTTTACTTGTATACCGTTATATGCTTTATATTGTCTACTAGTTGATTATCAACGAGTCTGTGCTCGGGACCAGTGGACTGCTCTGAAAGAAGGCCCTGTTAGAAATGCATCTAGATTAAAATTACTTTAAAGCTGCGTCAAATATCCCTTTGTGTTAGACTCGACATCGTTACCAAAACATTCTTCCTTTTTGATTAGTTCTATAGCAGCGTATTGGTTATCAACCTCTCCGCAATAACCGCTAAGGAGCCAAGAGACCAGGGTTTACGCGCCGCTTTGCGTTTAAAAGTAAATGAAAGTTGGGCAATGAAGAAAAAAACAAAAAGTTTATGCAGATAACGACACACATAGCTTGAAATAAATAAAATATGAATATAATAATAAACAAAATATAAGGTAATGAAACGAAACCAGTTAAAAAGATAATTTTAGATTCAAAAAAATTAAAAATATATATCTTGTATGCGAGCATGAAGATTTTCAAGTGTAAATCTCGCATATGCATAGAAGAAGAAATGTATTTGAAACAACGAAACTACGAAACTAACTAAAACTTACCAAACCAAATCTTATAACCTCGATCCCAGGGATTATGATATGAGAGACGCCGCCCGATTATAAGAAAAAACAAAGAGTCTAATTTTTGGGTCGCTATCATCAAAATGGGTAGTCTGGGTTCAAGATACGGCTAGCTACAACTTACAACTAGCTACGATTATTATATAGCACCAGTTTAAAAAATAAAAATACAAAGGAAAGTGACTAATACTTTGTGCACCTCCATGTTTCCCTAGAAAATGCCTACGCTACATGACGGAGGCGGGGAATATTTAAAATTTGTCCCTGAATTGTTCGCTAGGTGTCCTAACCTACGCAGGAAAACACCGTAGTAAAGTTATATGGAATCCTATCACAGTGTGAAGACATTTCTTTATAACAGGACCTGTTAGTTCCCAGTTATTAAAATAACAAACAGTTGCAAAAGTCAAAGAAAGTCTTCTGGGCAAGGTTGGCGTTGTCGTTCGTTGCCTTTTAAAGCCAAATAATAAAAATTTGAGGACGCAAATTGAATAAAGAAGAAGAAAAAGATTCCCTACCTCTTTTTATGTCGTGCTAGGAAGCACTAGCTACATCCAAGATGTCGCACCTAAGATAAACTACCAAAATAAAAATAAAACATTTCTTTACAAAAACGAGATAATCTAATTCAAGGGAGACATTAAAATGTCTTTTGTACTCCATTGAAATTCATTCTTCAGAAATTCATTTTCGTTTTACACCAGATGGCTTACAGCTTAATTTACATGTCGCCTAAAGGAGAAGTTTTTGTTTCTATTTTTTCAACATAAAGTCCAATAACATCCCTCGTTCACAGATTCCTTTTCGCTATTTTTATACAGATTCACCCTTGAGCGAAAAAAGAGCTGGCAACAAAATTTATCTTGTTTACATTCGATTAATTGCACCATGCTGTTAATAAGAAAGACTCTAACTAGCTATATCATCTTCATTCTCCTCTTGTTCTTTGCTTGTGAATCGTGTTTTTGTTGAAAGGTTAACATGAGATAATCGATTAATGGTCAATGAAGACTGTTCGCAGATGCGTTTATCATTGACGTCATGAATCTTCGAAATGTATTGACCATTGTTTGTTACTATGTAACAGGTCTCTAAATAGTCCAAATATGATAACACTTTGGACTGGACGTAATTTTCATGACAACACGTTTTTTTTCTCTCCATTAGGCTTGCGGAATTAGTGGTTTTTATCACGTAGCTTTCTTTGCTTTATATTTTTTTATATCAAATGAAATCTATAGATGTTATCTGAGAGTTGCAGAATCAAAAAATTAAAAAGTTTGTTTCCATTTTTCAATATTTTAATTTAGAATTTTTGTTTTAGTTTTCAATTAAACATTTATATTTTACGTAACATGATACGAATGTGTTTGCATGTGTCTCCATTAAAAATATCTGTATTGTCTGCGCGCAGCAGAATACGTGCTAAAGGATACACGATATATTTTTCCACCAAATAGCAAATGTAAAGCGAATCACTGCAATCTCTTGTAGGCAAAATTACGTTCTCTATCTCGAGCTACGTTACCTCCAACGTTTTGGCGTTGTAGAACTATTTTTCTGCTCCTTGTAGCTCATTTTACCACGTTATCTCGAACATTTTCCCAAAACATTCGATTTTATAAAAAATTAATTTGACTAATTTTATTTAAAGCACAGAAATTTGTGAGAGATCTGCGAGAGAAATCTAATCGTCATACGTAAGGCGTCGAGAGCGTGCGGCATGTATTATAAAATTTATTATGTTTTGCATATAAAGCAGTCATGATATATAAAGACCGTTTTGCAATTAGGGTGCACATTATTTTATGGACCAAATCAGTCTTCGTTGCTAAATCAAAAGTAATTTTTGAGAATGACGGCTGGATAAGGATAAAGAAACGCGGCCATACTCTTCCCCCCCATTGGGACAGAGCCTGAACCGCCATCAGTAGGTCAAAATGGAGATAAAGGTCTAGGAATGAGGTTGGAAATGCGACCAGAAGCATTATTTTGATCACCATGAGTAAAAGCCTACTCATAGACTGTGCGATTCGCCTTAGAAGTTCAACATTGTTAAAAAGAGGGGACCAGAAACTATAACATCGTTAGCATCTTTTATAAGGCAAATTGTTAATGCGCATGCGCACTATTTTTAGAAAATCTTAAACACTAGTGTACGAAAATCGATCAAAGAAGCGAAGCGAGTTGGGTCTACATGTAGGCTAAAAACAGATACACTATTCCATCGCGCTCATGCTCCCCTATCTGTGGGAACTCCAGAGAGGGACGGGGAACGATGTTACACTATCGATAGATTCGGTGCGCTTTGCAAGAACTCTCAAAATCCGTTTTACTGCTCAATTATTTTTTGGCTCAAAATGGACGCCGCGCTATTGGAGATATTAACAGACACCAAGACAAGTCACAAGACTCAGTACAACTCACTTCAGTTATTTTAATATTAAACGCTAACAAAATATAAAAGCAGCTTCACAAGAAGTCAACATTGTCGTGTAAGTCTGATTCACAACAGTTTTGTTGTTTTGCAAACAAAGAAATTACTGGTACGCACAGCATTGATTGTTTAAATACGCTCACAGAAGAATTATAAATGAGAAGTTATATAAGAAGAAGGCAAATACCTTTCAAGAAAACAGAATAACAACATAAGATGTCAAAAGTTTCAAGTTTACTAGTTAACCTACCAAAACACGTATTTGTAGTTTTGCAAATGATAGTTGGTGCATTATCTGACAACATGAGCATGACCAACTCTTCATCAAAAGCAGGAGCAGTCATCCTTTTTAATCAAACTACGCGAATCTAGTTTGAATTCGATCATGTGAGAAACTATGTCCGGTTTATGCAGAGTGTACGCTTAAGACTAAAAATGTTTCGATATTAAAAATATTCGTAGAGCCATAAAAACTTGATGTTTTTCACATAAAAACGGTAAAATTTCACCCGAAACTTTGCAGAACGACAACACACTACACCCAAAAATATAAAACAGTTTGGTAAAAATACCAGTTTTGTGTACATCTTCGTGAGTGTTGAATTATTTATAACTGAGTGTTTTTACACATTTGCCAAACAGGTGGCTAAATTAAAAAAACAATGGAATATATTCTACCTTATTGTGATTGTCATAGGTCAATACGCACAAAGTAATGAATCAAAAAAAAATCAAAACAAAATAAAAATAAAGATATTGCGTGTTCGATTTGTTGTTGAATGTTTCCGGTCTGTAGATTTATAAATTTGAAGCAATCTCAGCATACTTCATCGTTTGAAGCTCGTTGTTTGTTGTATGGAAAAGAGAGGCAAAACATAAAACAGTATTGTTGTTAGCCATTAGATATTTCTTAAGTTCAAAGAAGGTTATAAAATGCTGCCACTACTATTACGTAAAATACTCTAGGTTATCTCAAGTCAATGACCCTTTTTTTTGAAATTTTACTGAAGTACATCCAAACCCTACTTATTCTCACCACACACAGCGATGAAAATTCTAAGAAAGATATATAGATACTTAGTTGTAAAATATAGTTATTTATTTGTTATCAATGTATCTTAGTAGATTTTAGGATATAGAAATCTATAATTTTTTCCCTCGTTTAAAATTTATTTTCTGGCTGCCACAAAATAATTTTTAGTTTGCCTCATCTTACTCCGGGGCGCATTCTTTCGAAGAACACGAAATGTTTATTTTATCATCGTGTTTTGCAGACAATATTTTGACTTTGAACCTAATTTCTGGCGAGAGCCTAAGTATTGCCGGATAGGAAATTCTCATATAAAACTGCATTTAAATTTAATAAATAAAACTAATTGTTTCCGCCCGGGCTCGAACCGGGGACCTTGCGCGTGTTAGGCGCACGTGATAACCACTACACTACGGAAACTTGAAAGAAGATGGAAACAACATGATAATGATAAATGATCTTTTTACTTATTTTTTGATTTAATTCTTTATAATAGTGTCTAAATATAATTGGTGGGGAATACTTACTATAACGTAAGTGAGTGAATTTAGCCTAACCTGTGCTATTTATTAGTTTAACCAACACCTCATTTACTATCAGAGGACGTTAACATTCACTTTTCAGACCACATAAAATATTGTAATACTATTGGTCAGTTGCAGGCCAATGCTGCGTTAGCATTTTTTGATGCTTCCAGCAGGTTCGGGTACGGAAAGCGAAAGCAACGAGCCAAGCAACGGTTCTTCATCGGCCTGTTTTCTGTTTGCTTTGGTTTGCTTTTTCTTTCTGCTAAATTGTTTTTTAATAATTTGTACAGATATAAGTAGCTGCATTGTTTTTCCTCTTTTCTGCACTTTTTAAGGTTGCTATGTAGCTAGCTAACTATATCTAGAGCTAGCATGGAAAACGGATGTTAACCGAGAATGATGATGATGATGATAGCTAGAGAGCGTGTGATGCTAGACCATGCTACATGCTAGGCTTGCAGAGCCTTAATCCTCCTACAAACTAACTATAGGTTTTTTATTAGCCAATCATCACTGTGGGAAAGGTTAAAGCTACTGTTGTAATCTAAAAGTTAAGGAGCAAATTTACAGATTATTGTAGCTACGTGCATGTATCCAGGCAAAAAAATAGCAGGCAAAAAAGAAGGACCGCATAGATGGATTCTATTGTGACATAATTTGTTTACTTTTCAGTAGTAAGCTTTTTGGCTTTGGCATTTGCGTGGCAGAAAAAGAAGATGCTGGGATTAGGTGAAGAGAGGTCTTTTTACACTGAATTTCTTCTTAAAACCATTATCCAGTGAGATTGATGTCTTCTAATTTATTTCAATTAATATAAAGTCCTAAGAATGTGTGAGGAAACGAACTGATAATTTTGTTTGAATATATTATATTCAAACAAAAATAGTTGATTTTCATTATAATATCATTTTAGAAACAAAATGGTTGATCCTACAGTTATAGATAATATCATACATAATTTAAACAAGTGCAATGATGCAATCTTTTTGGAGAATTCCTTGACAAACATATTACAACAAGAGGTTTTGTCACCTGATTCACCACTTTTAAAACTGGAGGATAACTGTTTGAATTTATCTGCCTCTGGATCAAGTGACAGCATATTCAGCTGTACTGTTTTGTCAGTTCCAGATGGCGAAAATATACATCACATTGCAAGATTCTTTGAAGCAGGAGGCTTTTCTGGATTCTACCGAAATGTTGCACATGAAAAGATTAAGGAAGATCTATCATTATATAGCCTTCTTCCTTACCAATTTTATAATGAAATGGATGTTGATATATGCTCCAAAAGGAATATGTCCTTATTCAAGGCTTTGAAAAAAGGTGCAAATATTTAATAAAACTGTGGATATTTGTTATATAATTATGAAACCAATCAATTTTTGTTTAATTTTGTACATGTTTTAAATGTTCATATATATTCATTCCTTCATTCAGGTAAACATACACCTCAGTATGCCAAGGATAGGTCATACAGAAGAGTTTTGATTGACAATCCAAATAGCATCAAAAATATTGTCAATAATGTGAAACCATCTGTTGAAAAAAGCAATTGTAAATGTCTCTTCTTCATATGCTATGTTATGCATCGCCTTCAAAAGCCAACAACTTCTTTGGATAGTGGATTTGAAAGAAGGTAAATGTGTGGAATAAAAAAGTAGTATAAATAATATATATATATATATATAATATATATATATATATATATATATATATATATATATATATATATATATATATATATATATATATATATATATATATATATATATATATATATATATATATATATATATGTTATGTATAACAGGTACATGGTTTGTGATCAAGAACCGTCTTTGTGGGAAAACCTATTATTGACCTACCGTGCCAACAAAGTTCAATCAACTGAACTTGTGTCATTTAAACTACCAATGATTCACCATGAGCTATCCTTGGAGTCTCAGTTTTTTTATATTTCTTCAATACCTAACTTTCATAAATGGGTATGGTGTAGTGATGAGATAAAGCAAGTAGAGGTAAAGTATGTTCAAAAGTTCTCAACAAGCTGTAGAAGATATCCAGCATCTCCAAGAAACAGAATTCTTCAGGTTAGCAGCATATACATGGTGCTCCAAGTTTGAATAACAGGGATTTTTTAAACAATTTTATTTTTATTTTCATATTTATAGGCATGTAATTTCAGAGGTTCTGAAGAAGCTAGCGAAGTAGTGATTGCTGTTTTAAATTGCATTCTTGGTAACATAGTAGAAATACCTTATTATAAAAATAAAAAATTGCCAAGCACAACAAGAAAAAGGAAATTCCACCTGATTTCAAAGAGAAACAACAGGAAGAATGCAGAAGAGAGTGATGGTGATGAAGCAGATGCCTCTGACTCTAATATACAGGTTGATATTATGGAGAGTAGAAAACTTCAAAATGTAGCTTCCTCCAGTGAATCGTTGTATCAGTATTTTTGTGGACAGTTGTTCAACTATGGCACCTTCAAATGGAGAGTTAAATCAGCTACAAAGAATGTTGTTGTCATGAATGATTACGATTGTAACACTGGTGAATTTATGGTTTGTATATATTTTTTGACTTTTTAATTATTTTTAGGTTATTGGTTCTACAGCTGTTCAACAACCTTTAGTCATGTTTTGTAACTTTATACTATTTATATTTTGTAGCATTTTGAATATGTTCATGTATTTTCAACTACCACAAGTACTGGTCCAACCTATTATTGCAATTGCAAAATATTTTCTGTATCTCAAACCTGTGTTGAAGCTCCAGAAAGATTTGATGTTAGGTGGCTGGGTGTTTCTTGTTTACATGTGCGTTTGCTTGCCAGTGTTGTTTCACTTCTCCCATCTTCTGATCATATTCCAGAGCCTGTGAGTGCTGATGTCAGCCTTGTGAATATGTCAGTTATTAATGATGGCTTAAAGTGCTCAGAAACAGTTGTTGAGGAACTTCCTGCTAAATTAAATGTCCGCAAATTCTCGATCACCCATGAAGATTCTGCTGCAATTGTATCTCTTTTCAAAGTGTCTGGAACAAATAGAAAAGTTGTTCAATGCAAAAATTCGTTATGTGTTATTGACAAAGGATCAAAAAGGTCAATCAAAAACATAACCACTGCTTTTGACTTATGTCCTCATTTGGTGTCATTTCGAGACTTCTATTTGACCAATAATGAATCTGATGACGTTGATGATATCAGTGATGAAGATAGTAATAATGCTAATTTTCTTCCTGATAATAAGGTGTGTACTTTCTATTATCTATTATCTATTTTTTTTTTTTTACTTTTAAACTATATATTCCCAATCTATTTAAGTGTATTATCAGTGGACTTATTTTCTTTTATTTGTTAACGGCATAAAACCACGCTACAGTTATTATTAACCACCATACAGAACCTGACAATAAAGTTAGACTACACGACTGTTACGTAAGTTACACATTGTATTTCCAAAGCGAAGGTCGCTGGTTCAAATCCAGCTCTTCTGAAATGAAGATAGCTCAGTGGTTAGAGCGTCGCTTACCATTTGTAAGATAATAAGGTGAAGCTTGACTATTAAATATGATTATTTAATATCATATAATGTCTTATAATCATAACTCTGAATTATAGTGGAAAGATGTATTCAATGAGGAAACTGGTTTGTGGCAATTTAATCTTAAATGTCCCAGCAAGTGTGTCGTAGATGGCGATCCTTTTTCTACAAGATTGCAAGATAATCTAAAATTAAGAGATAATTGGAGTGAGGAAAACGAAGACATCGATTTTGTACCTGATATGAATGGAACATGCCCATGTGAGGTTAGTATAAGGCAAAGTATACTGTCTTTAGTAAATAGAATGTTTTTTGTTTTTTTGTGCATGCATTATGTGTAGGGAATAATCCTTATAACAAAATGTAGAACTTATCGCTAAGACTTTCTTTATAAATATAATTAAAATTGTCACTTTAGGCTGGTTGGTTTTCAGATGAATTCCCACAAGGAATTATTGGAAAGTCAACGGAGTCTAAATTGTATTTGGACAGGAAAGTGGTGAAGTGCAACGTTTTCATGCGTTTGTGCTTGCAGAATTGTTGTGAACGTAAATGGGATGGATGGAATGAATCCATATTCAGGCTTTCATCAGCTACTTGTGCGGGTTATGAAATAGGCTGGGATTTTGTTGATGCAGTAAAAACAAGTGGTCAAACGTTTAGCGGTTTCGTGACGGTTATGAATAACAGTTACAGGAGAAGGAATCACGGTGCCCAAAAGTTTATGTCAGTTCCAGTTTTTATTGATTGGTTCTTCGCATGGGTTTCAGCTATGCAAATTGAATTTCGTCAGCAATGTAGGTTGTGTGGAGGCGAAAGTAAAATATTAGCCTGTGACGGTACAAAGTTAGGAGTGGGTTTTAAAAATACTTTCGTTGATCCCATCGAAAATACTGAGGGTGGGGAAATTTTGGAGACAACATTAAAACGGCTTAATCGTTGCTTTATATTTAATACCCCCGACCATGATTCTCGGGATTTCAGTCAGGCGAGAAATTTGTTAAAGGAGCAGTGCCAAAAGATTATTGATTGCGACCCTGGTGTGGTTGAGACAGGCATTACAGAATTTATAACTGAGTATGCTCGACCTGCATATCAAAAAATGATTTCTACCAATTCGGATAGCAAAGAACGGTATGCATTGGCCAAGTTCTTTCTTTTACTTTCATCCGACGCTTCAGTAGACACTGTGTTGCCATTTCGTTTTTGTCAAGACGTGTTAGATTTTGTTCAAAAGATTACTGATGAAGAATTAACAACCGCCGACCTACGATTATTTTTGTACGAACTGAGGTTTTATGCTCCTGAGTTATCTTCCTTGTTATTCGCATCCTCTATATCGTCATCGACTGAACTTCCAAGCAACGATGTTATATTGTTACTTAGATACCTGGTGGCATTTATAAAAAATGTACACTCTCATGATGAACCACCGGAAGATCCAGTACCTATACCGAAAACTTACAACCCTGCTAAATATGGACGCGCATATTACTTTAATACACATGGTTGTCAAGTTCGTAAAATGCGACAGTTCACTATTGACACAAAAGAACGTATCCATGCCAATTTTGATGACCCACCAGACAACGCATGTGAGAAACGCTTTCCAACAGTTTCGAAAAAAGGAACAACCTACGTATTTCTTTGGTTTTGTCCTTTACATGGACATTGCTACGGCTTCCATACAATTCCTGGAAGCGAAGGACGAAAGGACCCTGCCGCGTCGCTATTAACCCATATCAACAGCGCTCCTGACGACATTTTTTACGATTTTGCATGCAGTCTTTCGAAATATTGCAAAAATCGAGAATCTGGATTTTTTGCAAAAACAAGGTTTTTCCACGACGTATTTCATGGTTATACGCACAAATGCACCAACGCTTTCAAGTACAACCGTCTTCTTGCTTCAAGTGCGATAAATTCTTCCATTTGTGAGCAATTTAATAGTTATATTCAAAACATAAAGTCCTCTTGTAAATTGATGTCCCAAACGCATTTTGCGTTGTATCTGCAATTTTTTATTTACTTGTGGAATCAACACAAAGATGAATCACATAATAGAAAATTGAACATTGCGCTGTCTGGACGTGCTGATGATTGAAATCTCATTGTTTGTTTGTACTGAGTTTTTTATGTATCGAAGATAATAAGTTCATAATATTGAAAATTGTTTTCTTTAAATTAATTTCTATTCATTCCTGAAAAATATTCTTTTCGACCAAAAATTCAACGAAACACACAAACGGAGTGCGTATAGGCAATAAAATCATAGCCTAGTCTTCAATTCAAAACTTTTTCTCCTGAAAAACAGTTTTTCGACCAAAATTCAACGAAACACACAAACGGAGTGCGTATAGGCAATAAAATCATAGCCTAGTCTTCAATTCAAAACTTTTTCTCCTGAAAAACAGTTTTTCGACCAAAATTCAACGAAACAACACAAACGGAGTGCGTATAAGGAATAAAATCTCAGTCTAGTCTTCAATTCGAAAGTTTTTCTCCTGAAAAACAGTTTTTCGACCAAAATTCAACGAAACAACACAAACGGAGTGCGTATAAGGAATAAAATCTCAGTCTAGTCTTCAATTCGAAAGTTTTTCTCCTGAAAAACAGTTTTTCGACCAAAATTCAACGAAACAACACAAACGGAGTGCGTAAAAGGAATAAAATCATAGCCCAGTCTTCAATTCGAAAGTTTTTCTCCTGAAAAACAGTTTTTCGACCAAAATTCAGCGAAACAACACAAACGGAGTGCGTATAGGCAATAAGATCATAGCCTAGTCTTCAATTCGAAAGTTTTTCTCCTGAAAAATAGTTTTTCTCCTGAAAAACAGTTTTTCAACCAAAATTCAACGAAACAACACAAACGGAGTGCGTATAGGCAATAAAATCATAGCCTAGTCTTCAATTTGAAACATTTTCTCCTGAAAGACAGTTTTTGACCAAAATTCAACGAAACAACACAAATGGAGTGCGTATAAGCAATAAGATCATAGCCTAGTCTTCAATTCGAAAGTTTTTCTCCTTCGCGGAAGAATTTTTTGCGAATCGAACCAAAGAAAAAATAATTAATTATCGATTTATTTTTTCCCCTCAATCCATTGAAATTCATCATAGAACATATTAGAATATTTCGTTCTTTTTTACTGTTTTGAGACTAGTGATGAACGCCCTTTTTCACTTCAACGGTAATATCCACATCATATATTATGTCTTTTATTGTACAGGGAGGTCTTGAAATACCTTGCAGGGTTAAAGTCTTTATGCCTCGTGCAATAAGAAAAAAATTATAGCTGACATTCACAAATACTTGTTATCAGTAGCATACTCACGTTTGTATTAAAGAAGACATAGGTACCGCGCGCGTAGGGAAGAGAGCTATTTGTGATAATTTCGCGAAAATGTTTTTCGCGAATTGACCTATTGTGAAAGGTTTTGCAGAAGAAACATTTACAAATAGCGAAATTTGCGAAAAGTTCTTCCATTAGCTCAATAGAAGAACTTTTCGCGAATTAATTGATTACTTTCAGAACGGTATTTCTCTTCATATGTTTCATAGAGGCCTTTATTTCATGTGTATGGAATGATTGTTGTTCTGGGAATGTTTTCTAAAATGCTTTTTGTAGACATAAGTTGCTAAAACAACCGAATCTCATATGTATGGATTGCTTTTAAAAACAGAAGTTCTCTTTAGAATTTGTTGTAAAGCCCTTGTTAAAAAATGTTATATTATTTCATGTGTATGGATTGATTGTTCTTCTGGGAATTTTTTCTAAAATGCTTTTTGTAGACATAAGTTGCTAAAACAACCGAATCTCGTATGTATGGATAGCTTTTAGAAACAAAAATTCTCATAAATTTGTTTTGTAAAGGCCTTATTAAAAAATGTTAAATTATTTCATGTGTATGGATTGATTGTTGTTCTGGGAATTTTTTCTAAAATGCTTTTTGTAGACATAAGTTGCTAAAACAATCGAATCGCATATGTATGAATTGCTTTTAAAAACAGAAATTTTCTTTAAAATTTGTTGTAAAGGCCTTATTTAAAAATGTTATATTATTTCATGTGTATGATTGATTGTTGGCCTGAGAATTCTCCCTAAGTGCTTTGTATTGGCATATATTGCTGAAGCAACAGAATCTTACTCAGAAAAAAAACAGAATTCCTCTTATAAATATTTTGCAAAACACTTGCAAAAAATGTGAACTTCAATTATGTGCATGGATTGCTTCTTGAAATAAGAATTCTTTAATGGTTTGGATAGGCATTGGTAGGCTGTAAGCAAATAAATAAACCATATGTAATTAGTTTTAATAATTTATCAAAAGTATAATTATATAATTTATACTCTATTTCATAAATACAACGACTAAGTAAATATCAGTCAGAACAATATTAGACAAGGAAATATTTTGCACAACCACGTCTGTGGTAGTACAGTTAGGTTCATGCATCTTTTGCAGTTTTGCGATTTAATGTCAATAAAGCTGATGTAATTTATAATCACATTAGGTATGTCGCTCAAAACAGTTTCCAAATAAACTTTTGATAAACTTTTATTTTAGATCAAAATCACTAACTAAATTATTGTGCATAATGCATATTCATTCTATTGCACTTTCTAATATGAAATTTCACTAGAAATAAAAATGACAAACTAATAGAACAATTCTCTCAAATTTTGCACACAAGAATTGATAAGAATGTACAGATTTGGTAATATAAAAGGGTCCGACTATTGTGTTATTAAGACTTTTTAAATTGAAATAAGAACAGACACTTTGTAGTTGAATTTGCATTGAGGAAAAAAAATAGACGAAATCATTTTATATATAAAATAGAACTTAAAAATGAAAAAAATGAAAAAACAGCACCAACATTCATCTATTAAAAAAGAGATTAAAAATTTAGGATAAAATTATAAACTTCACTTGTTTTAGGGATATATCTCTACTGTCCTCGGCATCGTAGCTTTGGCTGTATATACTATAAAAAAATAAGTACACAACATGAAAAAACAAAAGTAGGAATTGGAACAATCTGTTAAAAAATATTTATGACTCTTGTATACTTTTTTTAAACAAGTTATGTGAAACTTCAACAAATATACAAAGTTTCCTCAAAAAATTATTTTTTAACATTCACAATCTATAACGAAGCATAAAATACATGATAACAAAATGGAAATTCATGTCTTCTTAATTGAGCAAACTTTCTCAGGTAAAACTTGAGCCTAAATGTTCTTGCATTTAACATTTAATGTGTACAAAAAGACACAAAAACTCACACCCTAAAATACATTTAAATATATTTAAAATAACTAATATTTATTATAACAAAACAAATGTTCTGTCATAATAAAATTTTGAATTTAAAATTAAAAATCTGAATTAAAACCTGAATTTTCTTAGTTAATTTTATAACATTTTAAGTATATACAAGTCCCAGCAATTTGAGTATAACTTATTTGTTAGAGCCTGCTATTTAACTTTTCTGTCCAATGTTTATGTGTGCACATGAGTAAATAATATTTTAACACAAAATCATAATATTTCTGTCACTATAAACTTACTTATTGCACCAAAGGACTTTCCCTTTGTTAGCAGCAACAACATGCTAGTTTATTGACTTTTCTTGACTACACACAATGGGGCTTAAGCCATATTTTCTTTCCTATATTTATCACTCATTTTTAAAAGCTATAACCTCTTTCTCCTTTCTTTAGGTCATTCCACCCAAGTCCAAAACATTCTTTGTTTCCTTTTCTATTTTTTTTATTGAAATGCATACTTAACTGGAATATCAAATTTAAGTGCCTATCAAACATATCAACACACTAAAAGTAAACTGGCATTAATTGAGGGTAGCTGCCATGCTAAAAAGCTAACATTTAAAGTTATTAATTTCGCAAAACATCAACTAAAGTAGTATTGTTACAGATAGGTAGAAATAAAATTAATTTTTTAATTTTTGGCCAGCTATACCTTTAAATGATTTGCCAATGTTTACAAAAAGCTTTTTGTATACATGAGCATGCTTTCTAATACGTAAAAAAAACAGAACCAAATAAGGTATATAAAATGCCTACTAAAGAAATTTATACATTTTTTAAACACAGTGTCTGTACATGTATATTGAAAGCAGTTCTAGAGTTTGTATAGTAATATCTGAAGTCATCATATGCATGACAGTTTTTTTTATGGTGAGATTGCCCGGAATTGACATTGACTTTGACTGTAAGGTGCAAAAAAACTTTTTCTGGGAGTTTTTTTTCAAATTTATTTTTTAGCAAAACTGGTCATGCATTCAAAATATGGAAACTAGAACATATTTATGACAGCCCAGCCTTATTTGAACTGGTATACTATAATAGAACACAGCATCCCTTTATGGTGCTACTTAAAATTGGCAGAAAAAAGGAATACCTTTATCACGGAATCCCTGATTTGTAGGCTTGGTCCAACTGGCAAATACACTTGTTTAGAGAACAAGAATTTTTGAGCATCTTATAGACGGTTTCCTTTGTGTACATTTCCAACATCAGGGTGTTTTGGAAAAAAATGGAAACGATACGTGAAACGAGGCCATCTTCAGTCCATTTATCCATACAAAGGCATTGGTAATACTATAAATGGATTCAAATAAATCACAAGGCATCAATCTGCTCCAACGATGTTTCTGTGAGAAGAAATCCATACAAAAGATCTCTGTCTGGTCCAAGCTTAAGCATTTTTTCCCTGCCAGGCAGATGTCAGAGTCAAAAAAGCTAAACACTAAAAGTAAACGAATAACATCAAATACTGCAACACAGATAGGCAAATACATACTTTTTAAAAATGTTAATTTTTACGTACAGATACGGTAAGCTAGCTATTATAGCTAGCTACCACACATCCCGCAATGCCATTTAAAAAATATGTATATATTTTTCATAGCTATATATTCTAAAGTTTATCTGTCTATTGTTATCAAGTCAACAGAAAGTCAAAACATTAAATACGATGAAGAAATTTAGGAGTGTTGATGTTTGGAGGAAATACCCTGGCTGGCTTCTGTGCATGATATAAAATAATTTGCATACAGCTTATAGTAAATACTGCAGGGTAGCTAAACTTAACAATGATGGAGAAGAACCCTTAAGAATAATACCTGGCACATTTCCCTTGCTATATTACCAAAATTTTCGTCAAAAATGCTAGACGGGAAGCAACTGTGTGCAAACAGAGCGGCCATTATGAGACAAATAAAGGCAACCAATCACACGCGCTCATACCGATACATTACGTCATTTATACATGGTCTGAAAAGTGAATGTTAAGTGTATGATCAAGACCATCGCTAAAGTCCTGGACCCTAAGTGGGTGGCATCGGGATTCTTAGAAAAAGACATAATGGAAAAGGAAGCGACAGTCACTGGCACTGTTTTAAAAGGAAAAATGCCGAAAGTTCTTTACGTTAGTATAAGTGATTTTGGCTCAATTGCTGAAGCAAACCGATGGTGTCCGAGGGAACATACTTTGCTAAAATATTGGTGTCAAAATAATAAAAGTTTAGCGAGGAAGTATTTTGAAGAAAATGGGTATGTTGTTGTTGATGATGAGGTGGAAGAAGCAGAAGAAATTGACAAGGTGGAAAGGGAGTTTACAAAGATAATCGGTCAAAAAAGACCAAAGACTAAAGAAGAGGTTGATGTTATTATGCAAGATTATGCAAAAAAAATACACAAAGCTGCTGAAAAAGATAGGGTTCCAGAAGAGAATGTGATAAAATTAAAGAAAAGTATGGAATCAAAATTGAACAAAACTTGTGGTACAGTAAATGAAAAGAAAATTCTTGATAAAACACAGGAAAAAACTGGTGTTGTAATTAAGTCGCGGAATGATAAAATGTACTACAAAGATATTTATAAAGATGATGAGTATATTTTCAGAATTGGTGGAAAAGTTGATGGTATATCAGACGATATTGTTATTGAAGCCAAAAACCGCATGAGTATTAAAACCGTTAGAAAAAATATTTATGATTTGTTTCAACTGATGGGTTATATCTATGTAACGGATGTTAGTAAAGGTAAAATTGTTCAGAAATGTGGCAACGTAGTGTGGGATTCTGACGAGAACACTGATAAGGAATGGGGAATTGTCACTCTTGATGAGCGATGGGATAACTTTTTTAAATTTGATTTACTCACATTTTTCGAAGAACTTAAAAATGTTCCTCATATGAATTTCTTACCTAAGCCATTTCTGACGAAAAAGAAAGATAAATATCTTTTGGCATCTGGATGTGAACCAATTGAAGAGAAGATTTATGAAATTTTGTATCAGTCGTATTTTTTGGAAATATTTGATGATGAAGAATGGTTAATGGTACCACCATGCACAACTGAGGATTTAAACTCTATTTAGGCTGCCATCAAGTATACGTTCAATTTGTGACTTAAAAAAAACGATGAGGAAAAAGACAGGGTACGCCAGAAAGCTTTTTGGCATACCCTGTGCCAAAATTTAGTCAAACAAAGAGATATTCTATCAACAATTTTTTCCCAATTAACATAACTTATGTATGCTTTGGACATAAGATAGTGACAGGTGGTTAAAGTATCTAAGTGCTTGATTTGGTGACATTTTTTTTGGTCTAATTATAATACTACAATTATACTACAATTTGTACGTTCTACTAATTTAACTTTGTGCTGTAAGGATTACAATTATGCTCATCTTAGCTACTGAACTGAGTATTTATATACTAATAGCAATTTTAGAAATGTAATTTCTTTACTTGTTTTGTTTTTGTGTACGTATATGTTATTTGCTTTTATCTCCCTTTACATATCTAATTGACTTATTGCTGACCTATTGATGTGTCGGTTAATTATCTTTATTCTCCATTGTCTAATTGCGGTTTAGACTGTAGCTAGCGACAAGTTTTATTTGTTTGTTGTTTCCTTGTTTGTTTTTGTGTATGTTAGATAAATATTCCTTATGCATTTCTACAAGAAAAATCATTGTAAATGGATGTTACGTGTATCGATTATTCTTATTCTTATTATCATTATTTTTTATATAATTTTAGTATTATTCTGTTCCCATGCATTGTTCTTACTAAGGGCAGGTCAAAAATTCGACATAAATTTAATCAAATCTATGAAATGTGCTTTGCAGCCTAAAAGTGTGAAGGGACAATACAAATGACATCTAACTTTGTCTGTAGAAAAAAGTGTCAAATTATTCTGAGTGTAAAGTTTTCCTGGCAAAAGTCCTCCCTAATGGCAACTGTGTTTGTATCCTGAGCATAGCCTGATGTTTATAACACTAAATAATTTCCACTATAATAGATTGATCTTGTATTTAGGAGTGAAGTATACTTTTAATCTACATTTAAAATGACAATTATGTCGTTATCTTTTCTTAATTTATACAAATATATATACATTAAATTTATTACATATTTTGCTTTTTCAACAACATAAATGAATTTGAAAAAGCGTATGCAGCAGATCCTATACTTTGTTCAGAATAACTTAAAATTTTAAATCAAAATTTTAGAATTTTGTAATCCGTAACTCATTTTGAAATACAGTCGACTCTCGGTATCTTCAACATTCAGGGGACCGAAAAAAAAGTCGAGATATCGAAAGTTTGCGATAAAAGATGCTCGACATATCGAAGTTCGAATTTCGAGATAGCGAAGGCTCGTACTTGTTTACTATAGTTTACGTTTAGCCGAAAACGAGAAACATAAACAGAATATATATGGATAATAGTATGGAATTTGTTTAGAAAAAGCGTCGTAACATTTTGAAGTTCTGTGTTTTAAAGAGAATTAGTAAAATTAATTTTTATAAAATCGAATGTTTTTGTTCAGAAAATATTTCTAGATAACGTGAAATAATGAGCTAAAGGAACCAGAAAAAAATAGTTCGAGATAACAAAATTCGAGATATTGCAGTGGCTGAAAAGACTGAAAAAATAAGGAAAATGTGAAAATTTTTGGACAAACATTGTCAGAAAAATAAAGAGTTCAGATTGTCAAGAGTTGGGACCATCTAGTACAACGTGGATTTTTCGCAAAGAGAAATTTTAGCAAAACAAAGCACGGAAAATAATGTTAATCAGAATTGCATTAAACAAACAAATAAATAGATTTTACGATGTATAAAATATATATACGTGACATAATTTATATCGTTTTAATTTATTTTAGAACATTCATGACTGGTGTAACACTTGCCGTGATGTATTTTCGTGAGAGGTACCATGGGGCTATCCATTAAAGACGTCCAATTTTGTCTATTTTTTACCCCTTTTCCCTTGTCGATACCTGACCGCAATTTTCTTAACTCTCCTGACATAAATTAGCCAGCATCATAATTCAAAGCTAGCTACTATACTGAGCCTAAACGATAAGAATAATAAACAAACCATAGAGACGGCCCAGTGTCTGGTACATACATGCTATTATCCTATATTGTTACCGACTGTTAATAATTAGTTAATAAACTAATTTTGCAAATATAGCAAGTAAACAAACTATATATGCACTATTTTACTGCAAACTAAAAATTTGCTCATAATTAATCTCGCAATCATGTTATTCTGTAGTTTGGTGTGTATATTTCCCGGAACGAAAATGGATATTGAATTAGGTTTATTACAGTGTGTAATGTTTCGTTATTTAAAGTGAAATTTCAAACTGGTTTGAGCTTTCCATGTGAATCCTTAACCCTGAAGTGAAAGTTTTTAATCAGTGCGCATGCTTGAAGCCACTAACAAAAAAGATTATTCCCTTTGCGGGCCACCCCTGAACTTGAAGTAAAACATGTCGTTATGGCAACAAGGAAGTTGTTTCACCTTTCTTCGATGAACGCATTCTCGATGATACTTATCTTTTGACCGTGTCGAAATACGTATAAGTTCACTGCACATTCATAAATAAATAAAGATCATGCCGAATTTTCTTTAACAATTGGATTTATATTGCTTGCTCTTTATTTCAAGCAAAAAAACAAGCGAAGATGGCAATTCCACACGAGTGATGCATCTCCTTAGGATCGCTGCTATAGCTGTATATTTAGTTGTCACTGCCCAGACAGTGGGTGGAAAGGTGAATATAAAAAGATCGAAAAACAGAGGATCAAAGCAGGTAAACAAAAATATTCTTCCTTAAAATTTGAATAACTGTGTATGACTGGTAAATACAGGACTTGCCTAATCACGGAGATAGTGGCTCAGTCCTTATTATATGAAAGTTGTTTTCATTTCAGTATACTGAATACTTTTCCGTGTTTTGATTTTGTCCAAGAATCCTTCACCGTGATCGTTTAATAATTTTTTCTACATAATGTAACGGTTCGTAGACAGTCGTGATTCTTTTATTAATATATCTTGTTCTGAACTCTATCTGATTTAAACATATTTGTAAATTTTGTTCATTAAAAACCCACATAGAAGACACAGTAAGTTGAGTTGGTGACAACATTAATTTCATCGCGCTTTTCTTTATAATTCCCAGTTGGAGAAAGAGATCTGCACAACATATCCAAAAGTATGTCATTCAAAAGCTGCATCGTCAATGGAAGAATTTTTAACGGTAGCTGAAAAGGCGAAACATCACATTGGGGAAAATGATTTAAAAGTAAAAAGTCATGAGGAGGAACCTAGTGGTAGAAAGGAGAATATTGAGAATCTCATGGAAAAATTTAATGAAAAGGAGCCTTCCAATTCAAAAGAAAGAAAAGAAGGGGACACAGAAAAAAAAGACCCGGATGACCATGCTATAGAAAATAGTAAACCTGACCAAGCAGAACACATTAAAGTTAAAACAAGTCCAAATCTTAAGAAGCCAAGAAAGGGTAAAGATAAGAATAAGGATACGAATACTGGTTTACAGGAAGAAGGTGAGAAAGAAATCAATATAGACGACCTTGATAGAGTGAAGACAAAAACGAATCCTAACAAACACACAGCAAGTAGCGACGATCAAAAAAAGGAGTGACCATATTGAAAACTTTAATTTACTTTAATTTTTCATGATTTTTAGAATAGGGGAAGCAATTTTTTTTAACGAATACGAAAACATACACCTTTAGAGTGAACCCATATATGCTTCAGTTTAATTGAGCGTTTTAAAAATCTGGGCCTCGATATATGCTGGTTATGTTTATCATGGACAATATTTTTCACATGCGAACAAATTTTCTTTTTGTGTTTTTAAATAGTCCTTCCTATGAAAATAATGCTTACATAAAAATGTGACATAATACTCAGGATGCTTATAATATGCTAACATTTCCGGTCAGATTTTTATAGTATGCGACAAATAAATTTATTTTATTTTATTTATTTTATATTTTATTTTATTTTATTTTATCTTATTTTATTTTATTTTATTTTATTTTATTTTATTTTATTTTATTTTATTTTATTTTATTTTATTTTATTTTATTTTATCTTATTTCATCTTATTTTATTTTGTTTTATTTTATTTTGTTTCATCTTATTTCATCTTATTTTATGTTATTTTATGTTATTTTATTTTGTATTGTTTTATCTTATTTTATTTCATTTTATTTTTATTTTATTTTATTTATTTTTTTTTATTTCATTTTATTTTATTTTTTTACTTTATTTTATTTACTTATTAGCTTACTTATTCACTTTCTTATTACTTATTCACTTATTTACTTATTTACTAATTTACTTATTTACTTATGGTCATGTTGGAAAAAGTTATATTAAACACACATTTTGTTAGTAATAAAAAGTCCGTTTCAAGTCCTTAAATGCTTGAAGCACTTAGTAACTTCTTCTCTGGCTTATTCAGCACAATGCTAAAATTAAAAAATTGGACACCATACGTGTTTGCCAAAAACTAGTGCGCCATAATTTCGATAACTATCCGCGAGTAGCACCGCGCTGGTAATCAGGAATAATCAGAGGTAAACAGAACTGATTTGTTTTTTTGTAAACATCACTGTTTATCTGCTTGCTTGTTGGCTATCTGCTTGTTGACTATCTGCTTAAATTAACATGTTTGTTTGATAAATACGGGAGGTGCGGTTTATCTAAACAACGCTTAAGTTTTAACAACAATGTTGTTGCAAAAACTTAATTGATTTTTGGAACAATGCATTAATACCTAAACTTAAAACGTGGTTACGAACCGGTTAAAATGCTCACATTCCGAAAATCCCGCACACAAAATAAAAATCCAGAAACGCGTTTTGCCCAATGAACAGACCAGCGCACTTTGCTCGCTGGTTCAATATTTTTTTTCGAAAAATATATTACAAAGAAACATTTCAGCAAGACTCATTCTGGATGAAACATGACCAAGGCTGAAAAGATAAAAATTCTAGATATATCTATATGTTCGAGTCTGTAAATTACATACATGCCGGAAAAATAGCCATTTTTGTTTTTCGCCGCCTCCAGCTCGACTTTCGGGTAAGTCACTAAAGACGAAAACCAACAGCCGTTCTGTAGCCCCTTTAAAGTAGTTTTATAAAACCATGTCTTTATATACGTAACTGATAGCTATTTTCAACCAGTTTATGCGGGAAATCCGCATCCCTGATTAGCTAAAAAGCCTTAAAGGGAAAATTAACACAAAAATTATTTTTTGATATTTCATTCAACTAGTCTATAAAATCATAAAATATCTAACTTAGTTCCTGAATAATGTGCTTTCTTTGTGAACTAGCTGCTGTCTCGCCTCCAAGAATTTTCATTTTTTTGCGGAGCGCGTTTTGTACCGATGGTCTGGGATCGAACAACAAAAATGACGTAAATGTGTTCAGAAACAAAATTTGATGTCGCGTATAGAAAAGCGTACTAAAATTAAAATAAATGTCTACTGATATTCATTATTTATTGAAAATATCATACGTAGTTTAAAATATTTTAAACATACCTGAAATAAATATTTATTTATTATGTGTGACAACAGCGACAAGAACTCTTGAATTTGTTGGTTATGCCTAGGCATGCAAACAAACAGAAAGTTTTGTTACAGCAACACTGGAGTAATTTTCCAAGGTAAAATAAACCAAATTAAATTAAGCAAAAAATATTATCTTTTTGAAAATATATTTTCTTCAGCTCTCTTTTTCCTCTAAAGTTTTTTCGCTGATAAATATTTTTCTAAACTTTTTAAAACTGCTCGTGTTGTTACCACAGTCTAATTTGGGTTTTTTGTATTGTGTTGCATCACTCAAACGCATATTCGGAATAAACATATATGACTTATTGTGAGATCTGTCAGGTGGTTATTTATTTAATTTTTATTTCTTATTTAGAGAACGAGTGAATCACAAAGTCGGACGATTTCAGAACGATTTGGCCTTATAAATCACTGTTGATGACAACCATTGAGGTGTATAACTAACAAGAAAAAAAAAACGTTTTACAATAAAAAATAGATTCAAAACAAGAATCTAGTTTTGTGTTGCATACAGTGTCTGCTTTTTCTTGGCGTTGTGCAGGTGCGATGTATTTTGGTACGTTACTGATATCTGGAACAGCACATTCTTCTTGAGAAGACACTAAATACTCGACTTCCTCTACCAAATCTTCTGCATAGCTCTGATCTGTTTTTGTCAATTTTTTTTTACTACCCAGGCGCCAGAAACCTTTCAGTATTGGTGTTTAAACCGCATTTTGCCATCTTTCGTTTGTGCGTGCTTTGAGCTTGTGGCAGCATTATGATCTAACACTGCTAACTGAGAACGCGCGACCATGCCACTGTAGCTACAATGAAGCCGTTTGAGGCAGTATTTGTTATAAAGGGCATGATATACCTCTAAACTGCCAGTATGTTAAAATCCAACTAGGTACTTCAAATCTCGTACCAATAGTTTGTCTGGCACAACTTTCTCCAACGCTGTGAAAGCAGTAGAACCCTCTCGAAGCCATTTTTTAATTCGGCTGTCGTCTTTTTTGAGTTTGGCGTGGGCACACTTCTTGTAATAAGTGTTTCCTTCCCAGTGATGTCTATTTATTACTCACATGGTGTAAAAGACTGAACCACTTTTCTTTTAAAATTGTTGGATTACCAGCACCACCAAAAGTGATTGATAACAGGCTTTATCCAGGGTTGTAAATCAGGGGCACTTTTTTCCCGCTAAGCTTCACTAATTTCGTTTTTATGCTCTTACTAACGCGCCATATATCAAATTGACGATTAATGTCATTCGCGCCTCTCTTAAGTATTTCCTTATTTGAATACATCGATCGGTTGTAAGGCTGTTAATGGATATTCCAGCATTACCGACATGCTCCAGTACTTTAATCATCCCAGCTTTTTCCATCCGCGATGAATTTTCCACTTCTCCCGCATGGATCACATGAAAAGCCAAAATTTCCCCAGAACAATTCATAAGGGTCTATGTACCGTACTTCGCGTTATAACCCAGTGAATCACATCTCCCGTCGTCTATCAAATCAAGTTTATCCTCAGCATCAACACAGCTTTGATAACGAAGTTCCCTGTGTAATGTGTACACTTTATGGACAACCAGAAAAAACATATTTTTGGATTCGATAAAATGCGACTTTTGAAATAAATTTTATCTTGGAAATTTCCATAAATTTCTTTATTCGCTGGTAAGTATTGCCTGTAAGTAATATAGCTGCTGACACGAGTAGATTTCCATGAGGTTGTCGTTGAATAAAAGGTTGCGAGCACCACTTGTGAGTGTGGCCAGCTGAGAATATCATATTTAAGATCAGCTGTGTCCCAACGATTATGGAGTTGGAAATGCCTACGGCTTTCATGCATGTGAAACAGCGCAGTAGTGAAAGTATGCAAGACCAATGTAAAATAAAGTTAGTTGATTAGTAGTCACCAGTGAGTTCCCTAGAATCATTTTTATCACCATTATAACTTTCACTCTCTGTCACGCTATCCAGGTGGAACGAAGAATCTTGATCATCATTGTACATGGATGCAGCTGGGTCGTCGTTGCATTGTTTTGCATTTCAACTGTCACATGGGGGTTGAAATGACATCATGGTGTTGCAACTCTTGTTCTTAACAGACTTCTTCCCGGGACTTCTACTAACAACGGTTTCTTGTGTGCTTGTGAGTCGTTTACTTCTACTCTTGAGATGCCTTGAAAACAGTATTGAGTTTTTTTCGACTGCGTACTAGCAACAGCACTGACACCTTTATCTACAACATCAGGTTCAACTTGAGCAGAAAAATGTTGATATCTGTCTGAAGACACGTTTGCTTCGGAAAATGTGTATTCAGGTACTAACTCTTCCACCTAAATAATAAAAAGGCTGTGAAAACAAGTTGGACAAAATACAACAATTATCTTTTTATGAGTGTTTTTCAACCTCGTCCCCAGGACTTGTTTGGCTTTTATAATATATTTACCTGTTTTTTTCTCCCGTGATTTTATTCTTTTTTCTGTGTGTTTTCGTTTAAGCAGACTGTTGGTACAGCATCTGACAACAATCTTCTCCGCGGTGTGGTACCAAGTAGTTCCGCCTAAAACGCGATATGATATTTGAATATAACCCCCGTCTAAAATGCGATTTCCTACGTCTGAGTAAACCCACCTGTTTTGGAACAGACGGGTTAATGACCTTACCAAAAAACGTTATACATTTTTTAGAGTTTCGAGTTTTACACATTAGAGGCAACAGGTAAACAAATTTTAGATTTTTTTTGTACATTTGTGCTCCTTTGCTGACAGAAAAATTCAAATGACGATTTTTATCATCAAAATTTAAGTGACGGTTCTTTTCCATTGCTGTCCTACCGACGCAGATTTCTCCACAGTTTATCGAGTTGTTGCTTTATGTCCTGTCTGTCTGTCTGTCTGCGACAGACAAAGGGGTTATCTTCATTTTCATTCGATTTAGACAAAGATGTCTCATTTGTTAACTTTACCGTTACGGCACGAAGTCTCTGCATTACACTAGCATTTTTAAAATTAGGGAAGCCATTGCATTGTACTTTTATGTTTAAGGAGTAATATCTTGGAAACGCTTGGAAATAGCTGACGTCATCTTCCGCGTGGGTAACTAAGGACCACCTAGGATCAAAACTTGATAAGTTCCAGTAAACTGGGTTCACATGTTTCGGAATAGACGGGTTTCTGACGACGATCCTGGATTATCTTACAAATCGACACTTGTGTTTAAAATATTTAATAAAAATTAAAGAATTATCTTTTGAGTGTCTTTATATACAACTAATTGTTATTGTCATTTTTCTTGTTTTATGATCTCTTCTTTGTATATTTATCGTTCTGCGAACAGTACAAAAATACTTTCAATTCTTATATAAACATCTGAACTACCGGTCTTGTTTTTTGTTTGACTTCCAAAGTAGATGTCAATTACTTTGTTTACAAAAATAACTTCTCGTATGTTGATTTTTTTGGATCTTAAACTCAACACTTAATGAAAGTGGATGCTGGAAGCAAGGGAAATCGTAGTTGAAGTTTAATAATTGTAAATTATATTCGAAACAGTTTGATAATTTGTTTTCATTGGTGTTTCGTTGGAAATAACGAAATATCGCATCTGCAACAGCATACAACACGTTCTTATTTTAACCTTTAGATCCATTTATAGTGTATTTCTGCTCGCTTGCACGACAATATCCTGTAAAATTTGGATTTATAGTCGCATTAAATACAAGCTATGGTGTTTCATACTACACAGGCCTAAGCATTAATAAAGCGCTTGTTTTGCGAAATTGTGTTAATAAAGTGAATCTCATAACAAGTTGATTGTGTTGAAGAAGCAGAATTGTTCTTTTATGTTGATTGTTCCTGCTTTACGTGTTTGAAAGTTTGATTTTTTTAGAGTCACCTATAGTTATATATACTATCATTTTTTAAATATTGTCATAGGTAGCTTGCTAATTATCCATAGAGTCAATGTATGAACCATAATGGAGGTATATACATCTTCTAGGAACAGCTATGTAATTCAGTAAGAGTTCTAGCTGGCTTATTCTTACTAGCAGATTTAGCTATCTAGACTATATATTTTGGGTGTTGTTCTTCCTTTTTAGCACAAAGTCATTTTTGATTTAGTTTTTATGCTCAGGACAGTAATAAAAACTGGTAATTTTTTCCCACTGCATGTCTTTCTTTTAACATATTCATTGTGAGTTATTGAACCTTGCTAAGTTAGTAGCTAGCTACAAAATATCTCTTTGCAGGCAGTTTGCAAAGCTGCAAAGCAAAAACAATAGAAAAAAGTGACTGATTTTCTTTTTTAGTTTTATTCAAATGCTTATACTCGGAGTCTCTTAGTCAATTTTGTTATTAGTATGTAGCCCTGAGTGGTATGAAACTTTGTAGTAGAACTTAAAAGTTGCAGTAAGTCAGCGTCACAAATTATTTTTTTATTACATCCTTTACTTTTTTGGCATCTCTGTTGGAACTTCATTTCATTTATTATTATTTATTTATTATACATTTATTAACTTCAAACTCTGCTTTACCTTGTACAGTGGACTCTCTATAACTCGAACCCCTCTTACTCGAATCTCTCCTTAACTCGAACGATTTCCCTTGCGCGGTGGGAATTTCCTAATAAACTCTCATAAACAGCTCTCTATTACTCGAACCCCTATAACTCGAATATCTCCTTAGCTCGAACGTTTTTTGGTCTCTTTGGGTATTTCCTCTCTATAACTCCAGTGTCGCAACATGTATCTAAAGCTTTATATGACACTTTATATGTTTTTTTCATTGTTTTGGCTCTGTAAACGCAAATAGAGCCTTTACTGATTCGAATGTCATTCGAACAAAACGTCAAGATAAAATATTTTGTATTTTTTTATTTTTTCAGTCCGTTCTTAGCCAACAAGGTCGAGATTTTATCCTGTACAAAGAAAGATGTCGTCCCCATTTCTTATAAGAGAGAAAAATTATGCTTAATTGGCCATTTATACAAGATTTATACAAAAAATTGGAAAAACTCCCAATTCTCTATTACCCGCATCTCTCTATATCTCAAACGGTTTCCGATTCCCCATGGCTGTTCGAGTAATAGAGAGTCCACTGTACTCATAATTACATCCTGCTGGAAAGTTTATGGAATTTTCTTTAACAAATTTCTAGACTTCATACTGTAAGTTTTTAAACTCGTGACATAAGATTACTTGGAGGTAAATATAAAAAATACGTGCTTTTGTTCAATATTTTTTCATAACAATCGATCACAAGTGTCGACAGTCACTTCCAAAAGTGTTTAGACTAGTAAGTATTAAATATACTTTCACTTTTTGTTATGTAACCACTTTGTGTGGAGACGAAACAATATTGTATTAACACTAATTATCGTTCTAAGAGACACAATATTAGGCTGGCTAAACAACTAGAGTTGTATCGAGACAGAATTGCTGCTCCATAAAGCAGAGTTTTTAAATTTTGATGAATGTTTACACATTACGTTTTCCGCTTTGCAATTTGAAAAACAGTTTTTGAGTATAAATATCTTCCTTTATTTGTAATGACGTTAGGAAACTGTCGTTAGTCGTTAGTAAACTGTCCAACGGGAAAAGTTTTTGTTTACTGGCTTTTTTTAGCATACAAACGTTGATAATAATTCCGGGATGTCTAGGCCCAATATACGTATGGCATTCAGTGACAGTGCCAATGTGCTAACTATAAAAAATTTTCCGAGCTCAACTACTAACGTTTTTCCGTTTTTACCGATTTCATAAAACTTCGTAAAAAATTACTTTTGGTTTTTTAATGACAACATTATCATTAACTGTCCTTGTAAATAGCAATTTTAATAACATCTCTGACAAAACAAAACATGTATTATGTAGAATGTTGCAAGCTGTTGCTGACATAACGTTTACCATGTGTTGTTAATTATTTAAAGTTTAAAGAAAAACAGAGAAACAAAGAGAGTTTCATATGCGTCATGAAGCTAGGGATGTTAGTTTTGTTTATATCTTCTTTCAATGCGTGGTATGTCAACGGTAAGGTTTTTCTCTTTTTCAACTTTATAATAGCTATGTTTTTGGGTACCGAATATCCTGAGGGAGAGGGGCGGGGGTAAGGGATTTATACACCTGAACTAATGTTTTTACCTATATTGATAAAACCTGGTAGAAATGTAGTACAAAAGGAAATGATTTAATTTACAGAAATAAAATTTGCTTATGTCAGCAATATTGTTGTCATCATTCTTCTAAGAGCATGTGTTTTTACCGTCATTATAAATCAGTGAGATTGGCTTGCAAAATGGTTCGATAATCCGATTACTCTCTTTTTAATAATAGCCGTATTCTGTCTGTCTACAGGAAAAACGTCGTACCACGGGCACACGAAACAACGTGTGACTAACTGACGGGCGAACCCATGAATTGTTCCACGGGTTAACGACTAGTTTATAATACCTTTTTGGTATCATGCAGAAAGTGAGTAATTAAAGTGCTCAAAAATTAATAATTTTTAATGAAAAGTAGCCAAATATAAAATAAGTCATTTTGAATTGACCACAAAAAAAGTTTTTTTTTGATAATCCAGTTTTGTGGCTTCTTTAAGAAAATACATCTATTGTTTTTTTTCTTTCACAAAATTCTTGTTTCTTCTGTGTTTAGACTGTTTTTTATGCTTGAGAATTTCATATGTTCAGGGAAATGTCTTAAGCAGCCCTTCACATTATTCAAATCGTACTTCGAAGTGCACACATTAAATGAAGAGGAGTGCGTCGAAAAATGCGATAGTAATCCTCTATGCTATGCAGTAACATGCAAATCTGATGAATTAGCACCAGATGGAAACAATTGTTTTCTGCATCGAACAACTATCAAATTACAGAAAAAATATCATGGATACACTGGATATATCTGCAAGGGTATGTAAAGAAGGTATATTTTTAAAAACCTTATAATATGAGAAGAAAAATAATGTTGAATTTAAAATGTGAGAAGGTTATGTAACTAAGGCAAACCTCAGTTAGATTCCAATATAAGAAAATCAGATAGAATATAAACACAGAGCTGAATATGATGCCGTTATTAGAATAGTCTCAAATTTCATACGCTAATTTTGACACATTTGAGACGAATGAAACAGTTGGACAATGACATATATTAGACAATGTATATATTCGTATTTAGAGGATTGCCAAAAAGATGGTCAACGATTCACCAGTCAAATGCATCAAATATCACAAAGTTGCAAGAATTGCACGTGCACGCTTCTTGGGCAGGTGGCATGCCAAGACGTTCAATGTCAAACTACCTTGGAAGATTGTGTTGATCCACAAGTTAAAATAACGTATTATGCGTCAATAAGTCCAAAATGTCTTTGCAAAAAACAAGTTTGTAGCGTGCCAGGTAACATACATTAGCTACTTGATCTGCAGATAAAATTCATGTACCTCTATCTTAGGCCTTCTTAATTTTTTTTATTTCATCGTATTTATTGTTGTTGTTGTTAACTCTATTTGGTATGGCAAGAGACATACCCGTGGTAAATTCTAATTTTAATATCTTCTGAAATAATTTTTCAGTTGTTATCAATTATGGCTCTTCATTTTTTTACAACATCCTTTCTAAACATTGTGAGCCCATATGTTAAGGACGTCACCACTTACTTAAGAAGCTATCCTGAGTAAATAAAAGTAATAATAATGATAAATTAGGATTTAATTTTAGAAAGCACAATGAGAGTGTAAGATATTATACGCATGTGCTGTAAGTGACCATGAACCTGAACATGCTCAATATTTATTTTAATATACTGCGTAACTTTCTCTCATTCACCACCATTCGCAACAAATAGATTTTTTGTATTCTCCTTATTCGAATGACTACGACGAATGACTGTGAACCCACCTTAAAACGATATCAAGTTTTTTAGTTTGAGTTATTTTTGGATTTCCTGCTTGGTTTTGAAATTTGATTTATGTTCATTTAATGCGTAAAAACATTGTGCTGCAATCAAAATCTTTACTATACTTTCATTTATTACCGTATTTATGGTTCCTTTCAGGAGACTTTATTGTCTATCTACCCTTTTTTCATTATTACTTGCAGAGTTATTACTATAATTTGATAATTTAATTCTTTAAAGGTATCAAAGGTATCAAAGGGGGCAAACGAAGCAAAAGTATAAAATAATCTTAGCACAGAATGGATACTGTAGAGGCTAAAGAACTTTTATTAAAGAAACTTTACAATTTTTCTGCATCGTTTTAGGGAGTTTTACCATTAAGACTATCCGAAATCGAAACGTGCTTCTAACATGTTCAATTCGAAATGTGCCTTGGTCATTTGAGGGTAAAAATATTCAAAAGAGTAAAAAATACGCGATGAACGAAACCAGCCTAATGATAAGAAACATAGAATACTCGGATAACGAAACATACACCTGCAACGATGGCAAATTGTATTTTCTAAGAGTGATTGAAGGTACTAAGATTATTTCCTTGCATGTTGTTTTTATTTTTGCAGTTTTTTAGGCCATACAAGCGACAAGCTTATTATTATAATTTTTGCCAGCGAAGCGAGCTGTAACGTTTTACTGCTATCCACACTGATGATGGTTTAACAAGAATTTGATACAATGAAAACAACTAACTAATTTACTGTCCTACGTTAACAAAAATTGTCAATGGAATATTTTGCCTTGATAAAATTATTAGCTATATGTTTATTCTCATATCTTCTTTTTCATTATTTAGATAAGACCTTATCTCTTGATCAGAACACCAAACAGAGGAAAAGTATTTCAAAAATTGTATACATTGTGGTTCCTATAGTGGTGGTTGTTTTGATTGCGGTTGTAGTGATGTTATTCTTCGCTAAATACAAACATAACCAAAGCAAAGAGAAGAAGGAAGCTTGGAATAACAATGAATCACTAATTAAAAGAAAAGAAGCTGCCTACGTTGAGCTCACAGGTGTAGGGAAGGAGAGTGAGTATTCAAAACTAAACGCTAGTACATTGTCAGGCTCGGGAAATGAACCTCACATAACGAATGCATGTGGTTACGAAGTTTCTCCTGAGTTGGTTGAAGATGAAACTGGAAAAGATGGAAAAGGTTTCATTCAGTTCGAAGCAAGGCAAGAAGGTCTTCAAGATTTAGAAAAATCAACAAAGCAATATATTGATTTACCACCATATATTAGTGCAGAGGAAAACAAAAGCACAAATAAATTTGCTGGTTACGAAATATCGCCTGAGCTGGTGAAGGAAAGTTTTTGAAAGTTCGGCCTGAAGTAAAGACTGAAGTCGTGTCTTTGAATAACTGAAGATATAAAATTCAAGTCAATCATGAACAGACTGCGTACTCTCTTATTTTGGCTTTATTTTTGAGCAGTATTTTCCAGCATTCCAGAGCTTAATGGATACTGATGTACAAGAAGCCAATGGACTTTAAGATTACCGTCATTAGAATAAAGGTAAAAGTCTACTTCGATCTTTTAGCACGTCGGTTTAAGGAGCACACAGCACAGTGCTCAATATTGTGCTATATGTTTATGAGCGCTGAAAAAGCTGCAGGTGTACAATAATTAATTTTGACCAATGAGTTTGCTTGAATCACCGCAATTTTTAGTATGTGCTCGCATTTTTTTTGTCAGTAAACTTGGTGCTGCTAGGACGCACGACCGCACCGCGTCGCGCTATGTACATCGTGCTTTGCGATCGAAGTGGATTTTTGCTTTAATAGATGTTTTCTTACTAGAACAACTAAAGTCTAACCTGTCCCTTTTTTAGCCTGATTTTAGCCTGTAGTAACGCAACTTTTATTTTTACTTATGGATTTTTGAACAATACAATCAGCTACGTCACAATTGCACTGAAAAATAAATACGTGACGACATTTTAAATAAAAAAAGATTTCGAAATGTTGATAATTAATTACTTCTATATGAAATTGCTTTGTGAAAAAAAGAACATCATTCAAAGCCGTAGCAAAAAACAAAATTGTTTTTGTTATAGATTTCGTTCGGGAGTTATTAACCCTCGGACCTCGAAGCTATTCTATTGGGGTCGCAGCAAAGGGGAGGTACTGGCATGTTAGCTATAACCCGTGACCTCTTATCTTTGAGATATCAAAATATAGGCAAGTAAACTGAAATTTCTATTGGATTTCAAAATTGCTTAACAGTGAATGAGATAAGTATATCATAAAGTCAACAAGAAGAAAAAGTCAAAACAAATAAATAAATAAATAATGAAATGGTTAAACGTCATTTCGTGGTACAATCACTTAAGAAAGCATTAAATGAAGCTGAATTATTTTAATATTGTATAACGGTTATTGAAATTAAAATTAGTTTTATAATTTTGTGTTTAGCTCATGCATATTCAGAACCTTTTGTAATTTACAACTGATTTGCTTTCGTTTGCCAGATCGAAAGGTAGATGTTCTTCTCAATAACACCAGCGCACTCAAGAATGAATTGAAATGTAAGATTAAGACACCAGTCTCAATTAAATAATTACCTAGCCGCTTCCTTTTATCAACAAGTAACGGGTGGTACACCTGCATCGAATGAATTACCATTCGCGGAAGAGTTGTTAGAACGTTGAACAGAATTAACAAACTGAGATTATTTGTTACCTTCTGATTGAAGCTGTTTCTGTTATTTCTGCTTCGTTTCATAACGCGCGCTTTTTTGTTGACAACGACAACAAGCGACACTTGTAATACACAGACTGTAAATATAACGCAGGCTTCTCCAATAATTTGCGGAACACCATGTTCCAGTGCCTTCCGCTCATCAGCCCCTTTAAATGTTATTGCTATTGCACCGAATTTCCAATAATTATACGTTGTTTGCGTTGCTAAGGCTATGCAAAAAAATAAACAAAACACGCGATATAGTAAGTTAATTCGGTTCATAAAACTTTCATGTAATTTTGGCATTAATACAACTATAAGTCTGTCAATGGATATTCCAACAGTAATTAACCATGAATATGTCACAGGAAAGAGATAAAAGAATTGCACTACCGTTCGTACTTTGCAATTTAGACTATCACCAAAGTCAATGAATTTAAGCATTACAACAGGTAGCGATATCATTCCATTCATCATATCAGAGAAAGTTAAAATCATAAACTGGACATTTGAACGTTTTCGGTCTTTTTTTTGTCTTAAAATATTAAACATGTGAGCATTTAGAATCGTGATAAAACATGCCGTTAAACCATACAAAGATATCAAGATAATGTTATCGACCTTTTTCGGACCATCAACGGCATAATTTTTGACGATTTCATAGCATGGAAAGAGTCTTGTGTAGTTAGCTATCGTCGTATTTAGGTTGTTGGAACTGTCCATTCTAAGAAGAAAAGAGATACTGACAGGGTTATTGGTAAAACAGGATTTTTTTTATTCATTTGCACAAAAATGTAGTCACTTTTTATCAAAAAAATTCCACCGAAATAACTCTGCTTATTAACTAAAAGAAATACTGGCTGATTATATAAAATGTCGAAAACAAATTATATACAAATAACATTTTTAACTAAAAACTGAACTTTGTATTTTTTAAGTATTGGATTCTTAATGCGCTTAAAAAGAAAACAAACTCAGTTAGCAGAAAAACAAATTCGGTAAAAATGGATGATTGGTTTGGAGGAAGACGATAAAAGAATGATAGTCGAAACAAAGTACTCGCCACAGCCGACCTCCTTTATTAATCAATGAGATATTTCTTACTACGAATCAATCGGCCATTAATTTGCACGCCCTGAACAAATTAGACATCCAATTTCATTATGTTAATTTGTTTTTTTACTAGTCGTTGAACCTGTAGAAAAATCCACTTAGATAAAAAAACGATGGAAAACACTTGTTATTAAACTTAATATGACGTCCGCAATGACCCTTCCAGGAATAATTTTTGTTCTTTGGACATTCATTAACCCGTTGCATTTATTGTGAAGAACTTGAAACATTGATCAGAATAATGCATAGGATCATGTGGAACGGTTAAATAGATATAAGGGTTTAAAACTTTTGCTCACATCAGCATAGACCTGCTAAAGTACTATCTTTTTTTTAAAAACCTGTTGGCTTTATCGTGTAAATCAAAAAAATGTATAGGATTGTGGTGCAGCTTTGATCATTACTCATTACATTTACCGTGTAGTTCTTAAAAAACTGATCAATAAAATGTGTAGAGGCACTTTCGACGAACGGTTATGGAGATAAAGGGTTTAAAACTTCGCTATTGTTAGCTAAGACTTAATGCACAAAAATGTTCTTTTTTAAACATTCATTTACCTGTTGCCTACATCGTATAGAGCTTAAAACACAGATTAAGAAAATGTATAATATGTGCTTTTGACGACCGATTTTTAGGGGTTTTTGATAACGTTATCAATCCGTTGGTCCAGAAACGGATGGGTTGACCCAGTCTTCAGAAGTTGACCTAACATTGGTTTGAAGTGGTCGCTAGTTACCAACGCGGGAGACCATGCGTTTTCAAGTTTTTAAGCCTCAAATTTTGCAATGGCATAATAAATGTACTGACGTCAAATTTTGGTATTAACGTCAACAAAATAGTAATTTGTTGGTAAACAAGTGAGACGTAAAAACATCCTCTTTGCAAACGCCACGACAGACAGACACAAAAAACACACATTCTATTATTATACGCAATTACTACTACCCTTTGAAAGAAAGAAAATAGTCTCAGAAAAGTGACTAGACATTTTTGGAACAAAACTACTTCAACATTATCGTACCTTTTCTTGCGATCTTACCAAGAAATGTCTTCTCCAGCAACGAAATAGATAATGGCGAATCTTAAAATAATTTCATTGTAGTTTGGGTTTTAAGCTTTGACTCATATTAAAAAAAACAAATTGCATGACGTAATAGAATTTTTACTATTGTTAATAAATCCTTGCTTCTTTAAATTATTTAATTATTATGGCTCATGTTTAATATATAAAAAATATATGGGTTTTACTAGTAATTTTTTTCTACTTAACCTAAGTTAGGCTCCGCGAAACATTGAATTGTTATAACTCGCGAAATTTTATTCTCCCGAAATATTTGTTTTCTATAACTCGCAAAAGTTTATTCTCGCGAAATATTTGTTACCTACAACTCGCGAAAGTTTAATTTGCGAAATATTTGTTTTCGCATTTAAAAAAGAATTTTTAGTAAAGTCTGAAACAAAAGACCACTTTCCGCTTGACGTAGTTGTTTTAATTTCCTTTTAAGAACAAAGGGCATGCGCGCAGTTTTGTGTAGTAAAAAAGCAGGCCTCACGCAGGGTAAAATGGCACACCCAATTCTGTTGTTTGATTTACATTTGAAAAACACAAAGTGGTGTATGCTGCTTGGCCTGTGACTACAAACCATGCTAGGTTTTAAAGCCTTTTAAATGAATCTGATCAGTTTCTAAATAAACATTTTGGACACAATAAAAACTTAATGTAGATGTAGCCACTAAGTTTATGCACTTTTAAGCTGCTAAATGGCTGACCAGCGATACTTTTAAAAAAATAATTTTTTGAGGAAACGATTTTAAAAATGTGATGGTTCACGGTAAATACGTTCTTTTTTATAAGAATATCAAAATTCAAACCGAACTAAAGAAAAAATTAACACTTAACTAATTAACGCGAAGTGTTATTCCGCATGCGAAGGAATTTTTCCGTTGTCAGACACTGCAATCATTAATCAACGCGAACATAAATCCATGTTGTTAAGGTAGCTATATTTTTTATAATTAGTTAAAAATACCTTTTACAAAACTAAGGTAATGGTAATGTATACTTTCAGAAGTTGTAATACATTCACGGAAAGTTTTTCACCACAAGCAATAGTGCTTATAAAGTAGTACAGTTGTGTTTTCGCTAATCAGCCTAAATTGTTGTTTCTGTTGTCCGCACAACAGAATCGTCATTTCTTTTTTATTTTGCACACAGGTATTTTACTGCATTTGAAAAAGCTGAGATGAGCAACCGGACAGTACTTAAAATGCTTTCCAATCTCCATTATACGTCTTTTCCCTTTAAACTTTACTGTGTCGTGATAAAAAATGTTATAGTACGAATATCGAAATTATTTGCTCAAATAAATGAAATATGTGCAACAGTGGTAAGAAATAATAATATTTTGTATTGATAAACACACCAGCCCAAAAGGGAAATAAACGAAAAAGATAAAGGTTAGCACATAAAAATTAAATATTTACAAATTAGTTCTGTCACGATAGCCTAACTCTCGTTGCACTTAGTTGCAATACCACCCACAAAGTAAAAACAATTCTTCTAGATAAATAAATAAATAAATCATTAACCCAATAAAGAAAATATTTTTCGTTAAGGCCGGAATAAATTTTTATTTCGAAACCATCTGAAAATTTTATTTCAGAAATACTTCGAAATAAAAATAAAAATAAATAAACGGAAGAATGGTGGCAATCTCCGAATTGTTTTGGACCCGTAGACGGCAAGCACGTTGGTATTGTCCATCCTAAAAATAGGACGCGTTGTGTGAAACCATTCAGTAAAAAATCATTATCTAGAGAAGAACGGATTTATTTGAAAATTGTTCTCTTTGTTTATCGTAAGAAGCTCCAATTTTTCGTTTACTTTTGTTTAAGGGAGGATTGGGAGTATGGTATATATCAACGGAACTGGTTTCATCTGAACAAACACTTGAAGCATAAGGTGTACCTGTTATATTACTGGTAGTGTTTCTCACGAGTAAATTATCGTTTAAAAACGATAAACTATCATAATACGGCCATTTGACTTGATACATCTCATCTGCACCGGCTCCACTTTTTTTCAACGAATCGAACTTTCTCCTTTGTGCGGAATAGTAAACTCTAAGACTATGCATTTTGTTAGTAATTTCATTACTTGCCGCCAGTGCATCAGCATTGTGTAATTCACTTAGTAGGCTTTTCAAAGCGTTTGTTTTTCATCCTTGTTTGCGTATAATGGGTTTTTAACATTGAATAGCACATCCATTTTACCCCATTCTTCAATTAATCGCACAGTATCATCATGACATCATTCTTTTCTCTTTGCTTCTTTTTTACTTTTTCTAACTTTGTCATTTCCATTTTTATGAATCGAAGATAGTGCTCTTTCTGTTTCCACATTTGTTTCCTCGAGTCTGTGCTTGTTAAACCGGATCTGTGTCTGCTTCGTATTCATTCATTTTTATGCTTTCTTCTGTTAATCGCGTTAAAAAAAAGAAAAAAGAAAAGAGAATGCATAAAAGCTTCACATAAACGTCAGAAAAATGCGCACTTTGTTGTCGGCAGCTTTGAACTTATTTCGAAATATATAAAACTAATCGTTAGCCCGTGGAAAAATCCGCAGGTTCGCCCGTCCTTTTTATACTGCATTGCGTGCGGCTCGCTACCTGCGCAGCTAAGCTACCATTTTGCGTGACGCACGCACGGACGACGGACGGACGGACAGACATACAGACGTATACGGGTATTATAATATAGATTATACAAATCGATTTGCAGAATTTTCTTGCTTTAAAAAACCTGTGAATGTTTTGCAGCATGTCTCGAAATTAATTTCAGAGCAATTCGAAATACTTTCGAAAGCTTTCGAAATGGTTTAAAATATTTCAAAATATTTCTGAAATAACAATTTCAGACGGTTTCGAAATAAATTCTCAAATGTATTTCGGCTTCATATTCTTTCTATTACATTAGTGCATTACCATTTAATTAAATCAAATCTTTTATTTTTATTTTTTTAACATTGATTATTTTTAACTTTAATTCTATTTTAATTTATTTAAGTTTGACCATCTCATTACCATTTAATCTTTTTTAATTATTAAATATTTACTTTCCATTTCCTTTTTTCTATTTCTTTAAATTAAATTACTTTTTTCCTTTCCTTTTTTCTATTATTACCACCCACGAAGTAGAAAATCTTTCTACATAAATTCAGCATTGGTTTTTTGTTTGTTTTTTTATAAGTTTATTATTATTTAATTAAAATAAATTCTTCTGCAATTTTCTTTTTTTTTGTGTCTGCGTTTTTTTTGTTTTTTTAACGTTGGTAGCCCGGCTAGCTCAGTCGGTAGAGCATGAGACTCTTAATCTCAGGGTCGTGGGTTCGAGCCCCACGTTGGGCGTTTTTACGGATACTTTAATTAGTAATATTCGTGTGGAGCTTTCGGTGCTAGTCTTGTTTGTGTGCGTTTCTTTTTTTTGTCACTCAGAACTATTCTCCAAGGTCAAACGACCAACTTTGGTCTCGAACCCAGACTTCCTTTGTTTTAATACTGTGGCAGCTGATCACTTGAGGGTCATTATCTCAGTGGTAACTACACGTCCGTCGGTTTATTTGAACCAAAAAACTTATAGAAAAAACATTATGACCCTGACGTGAATTGAACACGCAACCTTCTGATCTGGAGTCAGACGCGCTACCATTGCGCCACAGAGTCCTTGTTAAAACTCTGCTTTTAGTTGTGACATAATCAATTTCCTTGAAAACAAGCAAAAAATGTTGTTTCCGCCCGGGCTCGAACCGGGGACCTTGCGCGTGTTAGGCGCACGTGATAACCACTACACTACGGAAACATGTTAGACTTGCGGGTGCTGATTTTGTGTCGTGTCATTAAGGCTCAAATATTAAACATGTTCATACTGATGTTGAACATTTCACTTTTTAAAGTTTCTGAGCTTTAAACCTTTGCCTTCTTTTATCATGACCCAAAAATATTGCCTATTTTTTAATTAATAGTTTTAGAAATTTTGTCTAACAGGTTACCAAACACAGTGGATTTTCCACAAATGCGGATAATTATTTCAGGATCAAAAATTTTGTCTGCTTTAGAGAAGCGTCCTGCTTTGGAGAGGTTGGAACTAAAAAGTTCCCAAAAATTATTTACGTGTTGTTTTGCACTAGACCTGTTTTATCTTGGACTCCCCTCCCTCTTTTACTGTACTGTATATGAGAATAGAAAAGAAATAATGAATACACTTTTAACGTTTAGCTTAATTACCAAACCTTAAAGAAGTCACTATTTATATTGCTTCGGGATTCAGGAAGACAGGAAGATATGTTATAAAGCAATTATATTACTAACAGAAACTCAAGATAGAATGCAACAATATTACCAAGACTGTAATTGTATTTAGAAAGTAATTAAGCCAATTCATTACTGTTACTACGTTTTATAACAAACTCAGCAGGCATAATATTCTTAAACCACAAAATATAAAGACAGAATGATATGTATTTATTTACCTACTTAGAAGCAGTAATAGAAAAACACAATAACTTTGTTACATAATCCAGTGCTTGATGGCTAAACCAATGTGGTAGCTTCCTATTTAAAACAACCATTTATTTACATTTTTCATTGGCCTAATGAACTTATTTTTGTAAGTTACAAAATTTAACAGAAGTTAATGATACATACAAGACAAGTCAGCTGCTAAGCAAAAATTTGATAATTTGTAATTTGATTAATTATGTTAATGACTAATTATGTTATTATGTTATTAATTATGTTATTATGTAATTATGCATTTATGCATTCCTGGTATTTCAGAATCCCAATGCCTTAAGGCTGTGATATAGCTTTGTCGTATTCTCGATAATACCTGATCATGTCGACACAATTTATTAGACATTGTTGAAAACGACCATAGTAAACTCTCTAAAACCGAAAATGTTAGAAATTCTAATCTAATGATATAAACATGAAAATTTTACATATTGCTTTTGTTATTAATTCAAACATTTTAGCAAGTTTTTGCACCTATCAAATCCGAAATTTTTACAAAGATATCGGATTTAGATATCTGGTTTTCATTAATACTTGACCTTTGCATGTACTATATGCCCCTAGAATTCAAAACACAACGATGAAAAATAAAACTTACTATGCTCACAAATTCGTGATTTAGAGCCTTATTAAAAGGAGTAAAAGATATTATCTGCTCAGAATCAAAGATAAAGTTTATGAAAAACCTCTCTGATAGCTGGGTTTCACTACACTGTTTCTTAAAAATTTAGATTAAAATTTAACTCAAAGTTTACAAGCAGAACACAACTACAGGTGCCCCATGTTTACTTTGCATGTTGCGTTTAAGGATTTCTTTTCCTCAACATAGATATGCAGCTACTGCTCCTTCTGTTTATACAGCGTAACCACTATAATAGCTCGAAATAAATCGAGTTAACGAATGTTCAAGTTATCCGAGAACTTGCCTCGTATATGATTTCAATCACATTTCTTATTTTAATCAATTTATCTTCTGATATTGTAAACTGAGCAAGACAGAGGTTTTCCATTTTAGTTTAGGCTTAAACATGGTTTTACAAATTAAAAACCCACGACAGGTTGTTTTATTAAAACTAGGTTTATTAAAACTGGTTTCACTGGGTATGAACAGGTATATACATACAAACATGATATTCTAATACCACATTAAAATATGTTTTACATATAAATTGCACCCCATTCACGTCTAAGGTTAGAACACCAGTTTTAAAAAATTTAATTTTATTAAAAAAAAAAAAAATATAATGACAGTTAATCATTTTGAGTAACTGTAGAAGACAGCTTAAAAATTATTAAACGCAAAACATAACGAAGGAATCTAAATATTAGATACACTGAATAAAAGATCATTGTGAACATTTAAATTGTCTCATAGATAAAATGAACACTATCTAGTGTAGACACAACTAGCAGTAAAAATAGTTAACTAGATTTATAACTAGCAAAACAGAATTTCTAGTTTTTAGAACATATCATTATGAATTCTTTTTGCTCTTAGAAAATAATAAATAAGTTTCGAATGCGTGTACCCTTAGGGCCATTTGATTTTCAATTTAATTGAAAATTGAAAATCAGAAATAATGGCTAATTTTGATTTTTAATTTAATTTAAAAATCAAAAATCAAAATTATTTAATGATTTTTGAATTGCAATTTAATTTGAAAATTTAAAATTTAAAATTTAAAATTTAAAATTTAAAATTTAAAATTTAAAGTTCAAAACTCAAGAAAGATCAAAAAACAATAATGAAAACTCAAATTTAAATTTTGCTTTTCAATTTTAAGTTTCATTACGCACGCGACACATCGGTTAAACGTCAAACCAGTCTTCTCCCCAGGGGTTCTTATCTAGGGACATGGTCGAAATAAAGGGCGAGATTCATAT
Source organism: Hydractinia symbiolongicarpus (assembly GCF_029227915.1). NCBI lineage: Eukaryota > Metazoa > Cnidaria > Hydrozoa > Anthoathecata > Hydractiniidae > Hydractinia > Hydractinia symbiolongicarpus. The sequence goes on along the minus strand of NC_079888.1, from coordinate 4,607,048 downwards.
CAAACCTGTCCTTCTAGATCAGACTTTATTAAACCCGAATGTTAATCGGAAATTTAAAATATTATACCAATAATAGATCGGCACATATTGTGTTCAATAAGAGACTGTCGATGAATGTCAACAAATGTTCTAAACCAAAAAGAAGATTTAAAAAGAATAAATATTAATATTGCTTCTGATTCGTGTAGTTACATTTTTTAAATTTCTCCTATAAAACTAAGGGACTCTGTAAATATTTGATCTCAAACACTTCTTAGATTAGCATAAACTTTTATTTACAGATCTTTTTTAACAAAAGAAATCCAAGAGAACAGACGCATATCAAACAAAAGTCAATTGAAACGATATTGGTAATAAAAAGAATATATCTGGCTGGCAGTCTCAAGACTTCCTGAATGCGTGTACCCTTAGGGCCATTTTGGTACTAATTCATGTTTTTTAAACTTTTATATTTTGAAATTCAAAACTTATAAACTAAAATTCAAATATTCTAAAATATTTAAAATTAAAATCAAAAATTAAAAATCTTTTTTTTTTTCGCGATCAAATATGATGCAATGAACCAACAGGTTCTTTTTAACCAACCCACTGCACTCCTGCATAGAGTTTTTTTATTAGGAGCGTTTCATAAGGAGCTGAAATTGGTGTCCAAAGTTTTCAGGAAGTCCTGAGACTGCCAGGCAGATATATTCTTTTTTTTACCAATATCGTTTCAATTGACTTTTGTTTGATATGCGTCTATTCTCTTGGATTTTTTTTGTTAAAAAAGATCTGGAAATAAAAGTTTATGCTAATCTAAGAAGTGTTTGAGATCAAATATTTACAGAGTCCCTTAATTTTATAGGAGAAATTTAAAAAATGTAACTACACCAATCAGAAGCAATAATAATATTTATTTTTTTTAAATCTTTTTTTTTGGTTTAGAACATTTGTTGACATTCATCGATAGTCTCTTATTGAACACAATATATGACAGTCTATTATTGTTATAATATTTTAAATTTCTGATTAACATTCGGATGTCCCTAGACAAGAACCCAGGACGCCTGGGGAGGAGACTGGTTTGACGTTTAACTGATGTGTCGCGTGCGTAGTGAAACTTAAAATTGAAAAGCAAAATTTGAATTTGAGTTTTTAATTATTGTTTTTTGATCTTTCTTGAGTTTTAAACTTTAAATTTTAAATTTTAAATTTTCAAATTAAATTGAAAATTAAAAATCATTAAATAATTTTGATTTTTGATTTTTAAATTAAATTAAAAATCAAAATTAGCCATTATTTCTGATTTTCAATTTTCAATTAAATTGAAAATCAAATGGCCCTAAGGGTACACGCATTTTCCTGAAAACTTTGGACACTAATCTCAGCTCCTTATGAAACGCTCCTAATAAACAAACTCTATGCAGGAGTGCAGTGGGTTGGTTAAAAAGAACCTGTTGGTTCATTGCATCATATTTGATCGCGAAAAAAAAAAAAGATTTTTAATTTTTGATATTTAATTTTTGATTTTCAATCTTTAAATATTCAAATATTTTAAAATATTTGAATTTTAGTTTATAAATTTTGAATTTCAAAATATAACAGTTTAAAAAACATGAATTAGTACCAAAATTTTGTCTTCTGATTTTCAATTAAATTGAAAATCAAATGGCCCTAAGGGTACACGCATTTTAAAACTCAAGAAAGATCAAAAAACAATAATGAAAACTCAAATTTAAATTTTGCTTTTCAATTTTAAGTTTCATTACGCACGCGACACATCGGTTAAACGTCAAACCAGTCTTCTCCCCAGGGGTTCTTATCTAGGGACATGGTCAAAATAAAGGGCGAGATTCATATCAAACCTGTCCTTCTAGTTCAGACTTTATTACATCCGAATGTTAATCGGAAATTTAAAATATTATAACAATAATAGACCGTCATATATTGTGTTCAATAAGAGACTGTCAATAAATGTCAACAAATGTTCTAAACCAAAAAGAAGATCTAAAAAAAATAAACATTAATATTGCTTCTGATTCGTGTAGTTACATTTTTTAAATTTCTCCTATAAAACTAAGGGACTCTGTAAATATTTGATCTCAAACACTTCTTAGATTAGCATAAACTTTTATTTCCAGATCTTTTTTAACAAAAGAAATCCAAGAGAATAGACGCATGTCAAACAAAAGTCAATTGAAACGATATTGGTAATAAAAAGAATATATCTGGCTGGCAGTCTCAGGACTTCCTGAAAACTTTGAACACCAATTTCAGCTCCTTATGAAACGCTCCTAATAAAAAAACTCTATGCAGGAGTGCAGTGGGTTGGTTAAAAAGAAGCTGTTGGTTCATTGCATCATATTTGATCGCGAAAAAAAAAAAAGATTTTTAATTTTTAATTTTTGATTTTCAATTTTCAAATATTCAAATATTTTAAAATATTTGAATTTTAGTTTATAAATTTTGAATTTCAAAATATAAAAGTTTAAAAAACATGAATTAGTACCAAAATTTTGAATTCTGATTTTCAATTAAATTGAAAATCAAATGGCCCTAAGGCCACACGCATTGTTTTGCATCTGTCTAAACAGAAAACGTAAAATAGTTTTAGCAATACGCATGATTCTGTTTATAAACTTTTGGCTGAATGCATAGGAGCACAAAAAGCAGGGCCACATAGGGAAAACTGATTACAATAAAAATTGCGTTGTCAAAAAGCACTGAGAATTGACCTTTCACCTACTTTTCTTTTTTGATATTGTATTTCATACTAAGATAATGTTAATGATAAGGAGGGAAATTTCTCAATTAACTGTCCCATTGGAATAATGACCAATCCTGTACACAAAAAATAATCTTTTAAGCGCCTTTCTAAATAAGCAATGACTTCAAAATAGGCTCTTAATCAAATATTAAGTAAAAACGACTTGTTTTTATTTCAATATTTCGATTTCCTTAAGCAAAAAAGGGAAAACAAATTTGACAGTACAAATAAACAAAAAAGTTTGTTCTAGCTTTCATTCACTTCAATTTTGTATTTGTTTTTTCCATGAATAATCTTGGATTCTAAATATGGCCGGAATATGAAATATATTATGCTTGCTGTCTAAAGTTGACCGGTTGGTATGTTGTACTTTTTCCCAATGGATTTTCTGATCCTCAACATCTAACATCATCAACATCTAACATAGATATGACGTGTTTTAGCCAAGTGATTTGAAGTTAAAATTAAAAAAAATCACACTAAGTTTTGTATCCAAGTTTTGTACTGCGTTAAGAAGCAATCTACTTCAGCTGCTATCAGAATACGACACGATTAGATATAAGCAAAAAAATGATAGCGCGAAGAAAAATTATTATCAAAAATATATTAAAACATTGAGTTTATAAATGGACTATATTGAGAGGAGTGTGTGCTGAAATACAACACACAGTGGTAGTTCATACTTGGAAATCGAAACGTCTGCAAATTAAGGAGTCAGTTCTGTTTCAGAGAAAACTGATGTCGATGTGAATTAAAGCAAAATAGCAAAAGGTGTTTTATTAATCTTTCGTTTATAAAAAAAGTTGATCACGAGATAATAAAGCTGCTAACTCAGAAGGTGTTTTTTTTATAATAATATCCTGTTCAAACAAAGGTTGGGAATGTTAATGCAAGTATATTTTTCCAGAACTACTTTAATTACAGAGGATGAGTTGATGAATACGAAACATAAGTAATGGTTCGGGAATCAGGAAAGAAAAAAAGCAAATCCTATATGAATGAATCTCAAAGTATCATCTGATGATGAAATCATAACAAAACCATGCGTCTGTGGATTTATGATTTACAAATCAATGGTAATTTCGGTAAAAACCTAATTAATTAGTTAATTAATTGTGTTATGTAACTCATCATTAATTGTGACCTGTTAAATATATATTATACAGCATGATCAATTTCATGTGAAGATTAACTGGTAAAATTCCATTTCACAAGCAAAACTCAATCAAAGAAAATAAATAAATAAATTGATAACTTACGTTTCGGACAAGAAAAGTTAGCGGGAAATATTTCCATCATTTATGCCCAAACGCTCTTTTAAGCCAGGTCTGTTCTAGAGGTATTTTTAATTTGGACCTTGTTTTTCGCTAAAATTTTCGCTACAAAAGAACTTGTTAAAATAGTTTGACCTTATCGCGCTGTTATATGTCTTTGCGTCATAACAGCTGAATAAATTATCAATAATCGAATTTTTAACTACGACTTTGTCTAGTTTTTCTGATATTTCTAGCAAGAAACAATATGAAAATGGCTTAATTAGGAACCGCTCCAAAACCACAATGACAACTAACCTGGAACTTTTCTCATATGTTTAATATTGGCAGTCGGTTTAAGATATTTATAACAGCATCGTTGCATTAGCTTATTGCGAAACCTCGTGTTATTTTTGGTCTTAAATTTAACCAAACACGTTTTCTCCGCCTACACCTATCACATATCTTTGCTATAAAAGATAGCGAATGCTCAAATTAAAATATTACTTGTTCACTGCAGGACAGACACAGAACAAACGAAAGGTAAAAATACTGATCTCTTTTCACAACTTATTTTTGTTTGTTTATCTTTATCATTCAAAGTAATTCTTTGTTAACAGCGCTATATAACATATACACGACACTTTTCGTATCATATAGACATGAAGCTGTATTTCTTGATTGCCTTTGTTGGTATCAGTGCCTTAGCACTCGCTGAAGAACAATTTGAAGATGAATTTGATGTAGAAGATCCCAGTTACGGTTATACTGGCGTTGGTTATCAAGGAGGACATGTTGGAAGTGGGCATCTTGGAGGTGGCCATCTTGGAGGTGGCCATCTTGGAGGTGGCCATCTTGGAGGTAGCCATCTTGGAGGTAGCCATCTTGGAGGAGGTCATCTTAAACATAACTGTAAGTAATTTTGATATAAAAAAGGAAGTTAAAAATCCTTCTGCAAAGATAAAAAAAAACAAAAAAATAGAAAGTAAAAGTAAAAGTATACCAGTAGCAAAAATATTTGTCAAATACACCATGTAGCTTTTAAAAGAAATCTATTACTTTGAAAATTGTTCATACAATCTATTACTGCTTAAATAAATCTAATTATCTCATTTCAGGTGGAGGATATGGATACAATGTCAATACACATCTTTGCCATATCGGAAAACTTTACATAAAAAAACATTACCGAATCTGTGGTAACGCCATCTATGACATTCGAACACATTTTTGCTTCAAAGGAACCATCTATGCTCGAAGCGTGTACAGAGTATGTGGAAACAGAAACGTCTGCAACCGAAAGAGTCAATTCTGTTTCAGAGGAACCTGTTACCTTAGAGGGGTTTACAGCATCTGTGGCAATAACGTCTGCAAACAAAAAAGTGAATTCTGTTTTAAAGGAGCCTGCTACCTCCGACAAGTCTACGGCGTCTGTAATAATCGAAACGTCTGCAACCGAAGATCTCAATTCTGCCTCAAAGGACAATGCTACCTCAGAAATGTCTACTTTGTCTGTAAATGGAATGCTTGCAAACGAAAAACAGAATTCTGTTTCAGAGGCAGATGCTACAACAGACGAGCATACCAACTCTGTGGAAACAATGTTTGCAACAAAGGAACCCAATTTTGCCTCAAAGGACAATGCTACCTGCGACGAGTGTATTTCGTATGTAAATGGAATGTGTGCAAACGTGGTCAAGAATTCTGTTCTGGAGGAACATGCTACAACAGAAGAGCATACCAAGCCTGTGGAAACGATGTCTGCAACCGAGGCACAGAAAGTTGCTGGAATGGACGATGTTATAACAAATCAGTATGGGGACTGTGCGGTGGCCGTATCTACCGAAGAAAGCTGTATATCTGTCATGCTGCACGTTTGTACGAGCGAAAATACTATGGTTACTGTGGATCTTCAATCTATCGCACAAGTGATTACAGATGCGACAATGGAAAATTGTATGGAAACAAAGCTCACAAGGCATATTATTGAGGTTAAAAACACTAATCGGACATTTAATGTAGTTACGGTGAAAGAATAGAACTTTATGGGAAATCATTGTAAAACAAAACAATACTAATTTTGATGAACATTACAATTGTGTTTTTTCTCGAGTAGTAATTAACTTATCCAATGTTATCTATTAAATCTTTTTGTGTCCGTGGATTCCACGGCCTTACAACTAGTCTATAATATTGTCTGTTCAGAATAGTTACACATTGCTTTACTTAAAACCATCGCAGAGCAAAACATTGCTTTATGCTACGGATGAACGAAATATCTCGCGGGTCTTACACGAATTTACAATTTGTTTAACTATAGTTTTCTGATTGTTAAATATGTACCACATTAGTTAAAAAAGTAAATTAAAAACAACAAATGTCAAATAATTAAGAAAAAACATTCCAATATAAATAATCATAAGTGATAAAAGTGCTAAAGGGCTAAAGAACAGATTTAGCTGTTACATGTCATATACACACTGTTGTTGTTGGGAAACTTCAATTTTGTTGGACACTTCTTACATTTGACACACACACACAGACATACAACAATTTTTTCATTTTACAGATTGTGAAACGCCAAACCGTTGAGTTACATAGTTTATGATAAATACAGTGCACTCTTCCACGGACATTCAGCTAATTTAATATGATTTCCGGTTTCTAGATAATCCACATAAATAGGGCAAAAAATCGCTAAAAATCCTCCAAACTTTCCAGAATTATTCTAAAATGAATGATTATGAAATAAAGTTGTCTTGTGAGTTCACGTTCTAAGAATAATCTTAAAGGGTCCGTTACACGTAGCAAAATTTGCAACAGAAAATAACATACAAGTGCTTGTGCAATGCAATATTATCTGTAACAGCTGCTTTTATGCATTGAGCATGGACTTGTACAAGAACTTGTGCAAGTTCTGATTTTTTTTTAAATGATTTAAAAAAATCGACATTTGCTATAGCAAATAAACAATAGGTTGCGATCAAGTTCGGAATGTTAACCAATCAATGATTTTAAACTTTTGTTTTCATTGTTGTTTTCATTATAATTGAGCCAATAGGATATCGAATTGATGAAAATAAAAAATTAAAGTGTGGTGTGAATAGTTTTGTGGCGTGTATGAAAAATAATTCGTTGAAGATGGAGGCAATAAATAAAAAAAAGATATTTGATAGTTGGACAGATAATATGATGGGACAACTAATTGCAGAGTGGCAACTACAAGAATGTTTTTTGAACTCAAACCACGCAGAGCATCATAATGCAAGAAGAAGAAAAATAGAGTTTGGAGTTGACTTCAAACGAATTGTAATGCCAGTCAAAGATATACGAAAGAAAATGGTCGGTTTGTGATAGTATTACGGGCAATCAAAGTCCGAACTTCAAAGATAAGTGGAACAAGTTCGGATGAGGTTTTCACTCCCCAATGGCCTTTTTATGGGGAGATGGATAGCTTCTTATCTGCTTATATCACTCCTCGCGCCACAGAATCCAACTTCAATGTGGACGAAGATCCGAACGGTGATGATGAAACTCCTACGCCGGCGTTCAACCATAAACGAAAAAAGCCTTCTAGTGTCAAGAACGATCAAGATATATCTGTTGCAGACAGAGTTATGTTAAAAGCGTTAGAGCGATTGGATGAGCCTCGTCAGACGTCTTCCGCAGTTGTAAACCTAAACCTGAGTCCCAATGAAAGCGAAACCCATAAAAACAATTGTTTGGTTGAATGATTTCGAAGAATTTGCTTAATATAGAAAATGTGTAACTCAAGAAAAGTGTAAACTTCAAATATTGCTATTGCAAGCCCTTTCCGTTTGTCTATCTAATAACCTTGGTCGCACCCAAAACATTTGCATTGCTTTCTTTTTTTGCACTGACTTGTCTTCACTTTTACTGCCAGCGATAGGGCCAGAATTAAAACAACGTCTTCTTGTTCGCAAATCATTTTTTAAAAAAAATTGTTTTTTTTATTAGAAAACGACAAAACTTGTGCAAGTATAAAAACTTGCGCAACTGCTTGTACAAGTACATGCAGAAGTACTTGTGTGTCATTTCTATTGCAAACTTTGCTACGTGCAACGGACCCTTAACAGTTGTTATTATATGTTCACTATTATGATTTCATAGAAATTTAAGGCGTGGTTTCGAAATACTGAGGTTCTGAGAGAAATAGGACTTAAACAATTGAGGAGGTGAGGGGCAGTATACGTTTAACATGCCACTGAAAATATAGTTAGCTACAAAAAACGTAGAAAATACAGTTATCAACAGTCAACATGGAAAATATAGTTGGATACAGTAAACCTTTGAAATATAGCAACAAGAAACACTAAAAAAAATCTGGGAAAGCAAATATGAAATTACTGCTCGAAATAGTTTGGGTTTGGATGGTGTGGATATTAACTGATTATTTTATTGTAATAATTGTAATGACTAACAACGGATAAGGCAGAATTATTTACTTACAAAGTTTTTTCCTATTTGGAAGAAGCCATAGAGAAAGGTACATTTATCTTTTTTACACGAGTCGATGGCCTTGTGCAATCACGTAATCAAAAACCCTTTAAACAACAAATTTAAGCATTTCAAGGCTTTTGCGCACGCAAAACATTTAAAAAGGAAAATAAACATTGCATCATTACAATCTCAGCTTAGCCTTAGCTTAAATACATAATTTAAATTTATTAGGAGGCACCTCCAAGAAAATATTGGTGTCAATTGTGGGTTAATCAGTGATTATTGGAAAATAGAATTTACAACTGAAGGCAATTAAGCAATTTTTATATGTAATGCAGCTGTTAAAAAACAAGGACATTATTTTTAGAAGTTTTTAAGAATTTTTAGGAGCACTTTAATATAGTACTAGCCAAATTCCCGTGGAAGATTCCACCGAATTTCTCATTAATACGATGTAAGCGATATCATACAAGAACATACAACACAGTAATTTGAATTTTCAAAAGTCACATTTAAACCTTGACCCCGGGCTCTTTGTCTCTTTCAACGGGATGGCATAAAGAAAAAAGCCCTAGGATCGAGTTTGCTCGCAATCTGCATTATTCTATGTTTATAAACGCTGAAACAAAAAATCATTTTTTGGTAAGTCATACAAAATCAGCTATTCAGTCTGCTGCATACGGCAAACCTTCCAAAGTTATACTCAAAATATAAAAGATTAATAGTTGAAAACACATGAAAAAGAAAAATATAAAACTTGAATCATTTGGTATATTGTATATCTACCAAAATATTGCAATCCAAAATATTAAAAGAACAGTTCGCTTAAACAAAACCAAACTTATAATCACGAAAATTACGCATAAAATCAAAGAAGATAACAATGCAGTGTTTTCGAATTTAAGAATCGAATATATTTCAAACGATCGTAACGTAACAGATGTAAACATTGATTTAAGTTTAGGTTTTAGGTTTAGGTTTTTTCTAACGACATCTGAATCACACAGTCTGTAGTAGCTATTAAAAAAAGTAACCACGGAAAAATTACTTTTTACAGTTTATGTAATTTCTTCTCTAGGATATACACGCTGTTTTTATAAGAATAGCGTGCTTTAGTTTCAGCCTTTATGTTCTATCCTCATTATTCTCAATATGTTCTTAACATGACTATGCCCTGAAAACTTTTAATGCCTTTATAAAAGAAAGCATGCTATAAGTTACCATAGCTACCTAATGGCAATTCTACTACATGTAACGGCCCATTGCTTGGACAAAAAAAAAGTTCAGTTCGTTTGATATACAATAAAAAAAGTAAAATATGACTTACACGCATTATACTCGCCCGTCATGATCAGAGGTCTGATCGGGGTGAAGCATTCTCTGTTGAGAATGAAATACGGATGTGCTATGATAAATATTCACCTATATGTATATACACCATCCGGATAAACTATCTGAGTTCATCACTAACATATTGCCGCACGTAGTGTAGTGGGTTCGTCTGCGGCTCCCAGTTCTGGGGACCGCGGATCGAATCCCGCTCACTGCTTGGCAGTATGTTAGTGTTGAACAAAGTAGTTCTTCTTCAATATGACTTACACGCATTATACTCGCCCGTCATGATCAGAGGTCTGATCGGGGTAAAGCATTCTCTGTTGAGAATGAAATACGGATGTGCTATGATAAATATTCACCTATATGTAAAAAAAAAAGTAATCTTTTAATAAGTTTTGTGCGTCATACAAATGTTTATAATTAAAACAAACTATCAAGCTTAGACATATTTTCAGGATATTTTAAACTTCTGACCCATTTTTAGAGTATGTACTTACAAAGTAAATTCTTAAGGAAAATAGTTTCCGACTCAAGACACAACAACAAACTTAATATTTAAGGAAAATTTAGCTCTGAAAGAAAAGGCTAGAAATTCGTTATACACAAGTTCATTTCTCTACTAAATAATCTATACAACGCACCTGTTTTCTTTTACTTCTCAGTAGGTAGCTTGCTAGCGTTCTCCCATTAAAACTCCAATCAGTTTTTTTTACTTTGAATACTAAACTTCGTTTCATCCCAAAGAGAACGAATTGAAGGTGCATACAATTGCCTGAAACATTTCCAATCAGTTCTCTTTATGATGTTAAATTATCGTACGTTAGAAATATTTCTAACTAACACCTTTGTTCGATAACAGAACAACATTTTTGTTTTTTACATTTCAAATTCGAATTGCATTCATATTCGAATCCGATAGAATTTCTATAAAAGGAAGCAACCTCGGTCCCAGAACACAAAAATAGAAAATATAGAAAAACAAATATAATTATCTTGAAAAACAGACAACCTTCTTCGCTGGGTTTTTCTTTTTTCAGTTGATAACCAACTTGTTTCCGTTAGATACGGTGTGCACATTAATCCGGGGGTAAAATTAAATTATTCTATCTATAACGACCAACGGGGCTTTTAAAACAAAGAAACAAATTTAAAGTTTGAGAATAAAATCCTTAAAAAAAATAAAGAAAAAGAGTTTTATTTTTTAAGGTAATAAGAAAAAAGAATTAAACATTTAAATAGTAACCCCCTGATTTGCGTTTTTTTTTTTAACTTGGTAAAAGCTAACGTAACGGGACGTCATAAAAAAGTGACCCGTACATTGCGTGTCGTGGACTCACATGGTTACTCACACAAGCGTATTATTATATAGATACTGTTACTTAAACAGTTTTGTATAAAAATGGTTTAATATGTAGCTATAACATTTATCGTCACAATTTATTGGAAGCGTCAATTCTGACATTATCAGAAGATCACTAATTTTCTTCATTATTTGATAACTTTCAAAGCGCTCATCGTTAGAACGGTTTTGCTATGCTGATCTTCTCTTAATGAACAAGGTTCAGATGAAGGGTCACAAGTTCTTCTTTAGACATTTGTGGCAGCTGTGTAAACCGCTAGTTGTATGTATGAATCCCCTGAATCACTCACAACATGCCTAAATTGAATGGGTGAGTACGACGAAAATTAAGTGAATTTGAAGTAGTAGCGTATTGATTGAGTAACTATTTTTTCAACAACAGCACAATGTCACAAGAAAAACACACGTAACTTTTCTCAACTTTTTCTCAACCTAAAATTTCCTTTTTCAATGCAACATGGCAACTTTTATTCCGGCAGTTTTTAATAGAATAATATTTTCTTTTGTCAAATAGTTTCGACAGGATTGTTATTTTTCCTAAGCTAAATTTATATATAACTTTCGAAAGTACTTAAATCTTAATACGCATGCGCGCACATAAGTTTTTTATATAGGAGAAAAATTGAACATTAATTCTGAACGTGGTATCTCCACCCAGACAGAAAAGTTCTAAAGTTCTACGAGCAAGTAAGTAACAGGAGTGTCGCCTACCTATGTTAATTCAGTTCAATTGTTTTAATTCATGTGAATATATCAAGATTCACTAATATAATTATGGAAGATGTACTTACTATTTGCCATTATCTTATCTGCAATCTAAACATGGTAGAATATTTGCTAATGATATATTTATTAAAATATTTAAAGAATCTGCATTTGAGGGGAAAAAATGTCACAGGTTATAGTAGAAACATTTATATGAATTATTTTTCTTTTCTTTACAGAGCCCACGTACAACGTTTTTGCATAGGCTATAGACAAAAAAATAACAAAATAAAACTAAATACTTTTTCAATATACCGTGTCCGTAGAGGTTAAAATAATTTATGAAAAGGGTTTTTTGTGAAAAGCCAGAAAATTAAAAGCTGTTGGAAAAATTTATTTGGAAAGGGGTAATCGTTGAATTCACCAAAAACTGTAGAGGCAATTATACCACTGTTTTTTTTCAACTCTTTCGACTATTTTAGGAAGAAAACAATGTCTTCTTTCAAAGCTTTCTTGTATGCAACACATATGTTATTGTTCATTCATGGCAGTTCACAATGGCGTGAGTATCATAACCGTGTTTTGATTGCTCTTCAGGTGTTTTTTATGTTGTTTGAGATGGGTTTTCCTTACGTAAACAAAACAGAACGGATACAAGACATCTTAGAAGAAAATACAATAGTTGTATTCGACATTTAACCGCATTAGGGATTACTTTGTTCTTTCTTATTCGTGCGAACGTTTTATGAAACTGCTCAACTACAGGAAAAGTGATGAGATTTTTTGTATTCAAATGCTACAAATGTTTTGGACCAATATTCCTAAATACTAGGCCATGTTATTTCAGAACCAGGAAAGCCTTACATTCTTCTTTTTATTATTTTTATAATAATTCTTTTTGCTTTTTGCAGCTGCGCAAATTTACCAAATGCCAATTTTAAAAATTTAGCGATAATTTCTGCGCAGTGAATTCAGGTTGGGTTCGCAGTGCTTTCAATGTTATACATTGTACGTTACGTGAAGGTTTTTAAATAAGAGATTAATTTAGAGTTTAAAAGTTTAGAATACACATAACATTCAACGCTTGATGGCTTTGTGGTAGAGCGTTCGCTTCTAGAGCATTAGGTTGTTCGTTCATACCCCAACCGCATCATGCCAGAGTCTAAATCTTGAATCGACTGTTTCTGCTTTGTGTTTTGCATAAGAATAGGATTAATATTGTAGCCGGTTGTTGTGTTGAAATGTTGCTGTGCATGCCTAACTTCAGTAGCTCTAGTAGAAGCTTTGAATATACTAGAAACTCACTTGGCAGGACCTTACTTTAACAATAACAATAGGAGCTGAAGGAAAGTATCTGATACAGTCTTTTAAAGTCAATATAAACTAATTACAATAGTTTATAAAAAAAACTAATTTATATCGCGTTTTGTTTTATTATAACAAATTACAAAAAATTTGTTTGGCTGGACACATACTTGATTATGTATTTTCCTTTCAGCATTACCTGAAATTGAAGAAATCTCCTTGATAGGATCTGTTGTTTATAGTATAGCCTATGGTAAAGATCTTCTCATGTTGAAATGTAAACACAGCGGAAAATCAAATGTTACAATAAGTTGGACTTTTAACGGAACAAAGATGCGTGAGAAACAGCAATACATTGTGAGTGTTCCTGATAGATTAACAGTATACAACGTCAGTAATCGAGATAATGGCGTCTATCGTTGCTATGTCGGAAATGAATATGGAACAGTTTTCTCAGAATATAACTTCAAGGCTGAAAGTAAGTTAAATATTAGCGCACAATAACAAACTCTGCATAAATGATTTTAGCGTCAGCCACATTTACGAATTGAATATTAAACTGATGAACACTCCGTCTATTTTGTAGTAATGCGCTTGTTTCAATACTTTTAAAACACTTTTTAACCTGTAGTACACACATTTTCTTCATAAATAGCTCACATTTTTGACTCAACTTTGCTTTGTCTTTATTTTACGTTTAATTTATGTTCGTATAATAGGAATTCGAATTATAGAGAGTTTAAAATTAAAAATACTTAGGTCTGGCATTCGGCCCTGGCTTTCAATTACATGATGCAACAAGGACTATCAAAGCAACACTTGGTAAAAGTTTAACTCTAAAATGTCCCAAACATGCAACTGATCGCGGGCAAATTGACTTTTGGGGCGCCATAAAATCGCAAGCCCGTCCTTTTATTATCTTCAGAACCAATTCGCCAATAGAGCATGCATTCATCGGAAAATCTGGCTCCTTCGTCATTCCACATCTTAAACAAAGTGATGTTGATTTGATAAATAATTTGGGTGGCATTAGCTGCATAGTGCATAACCAGAAAAAGGTGATTTCTAGCTGCCAGTTTAAAATTGATGCTCAAAAAGGTTTGTACAATTTTTTTACTACATGATACGCAATATTTGTGGTAAAATTATGGTCAAGTAAAAAAGTGTTGGTTATTAATGATAGCATTTATGTTAACGTAAACTATACTCAGCGTTATCAGTACATCCAAATTTCGCACTCAAGGTAACAAAAGATTATTTCGAAAAAACAGTATTAATAATCATAAGCAAGAAGTGTTGCACCACTTTTATGTAATTTTAACTTTGAGAACATAATTGTAGTCGGAATTTCGGGGAAATGAAGAATTTGACAAGAAAAATAAAATAAATTTGGGGACTTATGATGCACAATATTTTTAGATGACCAAAACGCATACCAAACATATATGGTCTAATTTTGTGCATGTCCTTACACTTTATTTATTCTAAGATTAGGTTATAAAATTTATAGGCACCAGCGAGGAAACTTTACCAACTTTGGTATCTCACATGGATAAAAAGTTCTCCGCTGTGGAAGGAAGATCAGTGGATATATTATGCGGTGCGGTGGGAAAGTAAGTGTTTATTATTATTAATTCATTTTGTGTTGATTAACATATTTGGTCTTTATAAGAAAAAAAGGTAATCGTGTAGATAAAGATTTATCTTTGTGTATCGTTCTTTAGTTTGCCCAAATGGGATCTCCGATCATGACGGGCAAATATAACCGACAATCAAATTTTTGTAGGCGGTACTGAGTGTGTTGAGGATAGAGGATTTATACACAATACAACTTCATCTAAATACACATGCCACTCGGATAAGAAATCTGTGCGTGTTCTTCTTCGGCGCTTAGTTCTGTAGACCGCAAATTTTGAAAAGTCACATCACCACAAATATTTTTAGTCCACCACCTTTGATATCCTGGTATAAAGATGGAGTTAAAATTTTGCCTTCAAATGGTAGTGTGGCAGGCAACATCAAAATTTTGGCCGGGAATATGCGACTACGAATTGACCCGGTTAAAGCAACTGACTTCGGAGAATATAAATGTGTCGCAAGAAATAGCCTGGGTGAAGACTCGAAGGAAGGAGTGTTACTTGTGCATAGTGAGTTATTTAAGTTACTTATAAATACAGCTTTACATACATCATAGATGTAACATTTGAAAACACAAGGTCTGTTTTGTAATACTTTTGTACCTTCCTTTGCTTCAATATAACTTTTTTTTCTGTTTTTATCAACTTGAAATACGCTGTGTCTGTGCATGCCACTTACAACGTTATGTAAAGCAACTTATTTAAAGTTATTATCCAATTTTCATGGTTGGTCAGTTTTTATTACTCATTGTTAACTATTTTTCATTAAAATTAACAACTGGATTATTTTTAAAAAAATTATTTTACAACAAGTTTTCCGATTCTCTCAAAAGCATAAATCTAAGGAAGGATAATTTAAATGACAGATGTCTATAACACTATTTAATTTTTTTCACCTATTTTATACCTCTTTTTTGTCACAGGTGAGCCGTCGTGGAAAATAAAACTTCCAAACGCACTAATGGTACTGCACTACGATGTTATAACACTGGCGTGCTCAGCCTTGGGTTATCCAGCGGCTCACTACTCATTATACCATAATGACACTCTTTTAATGAGGTATACCTTTTTATAAATCGACTGAATATAAATAAATCTTTTAATCTCAAAGATTTTAGGTGACAAAGTTTGTCTGCTGATATTGACGTTCCCAGAATCTCCTATTTAAAGAAAAAATATAAAACATGCATTAACATGTCTATGTCATGAGGCAACTTTCTGTGTTCCTTCTAACTTTTTATCATTGTTTTCAGTTCTTCTCTTGATGTATGAAAATATCTATTCTTTTATCCTCTGGATCTTTTCCAAATCGTTTGCTTCTCTCAGTTAATTTACGACCCATAACTGTGAGTACTCAACTATTTTTAATTTGAATACTTAGTTATGCACGGGTAATGAGTTTTTAATGTTTCTTTTATATAACATTATTTTAAATTCCCGCCCTTCTGATATCTTATCTTTCTCATTGTGTTTTGCTTTTCTTTCACTACCTTTTCCTTTCTAATCTTAGTGTTTACTTTTTTTTTCATTCTGCATTTTTCATCTGTCGTTCTATCCCAGCCCGAATCTCTATTTTCTCTATTTATGCCATCCATCCTGTTCACTCTTAATCTAATCAATTATTATCAGTTTCCCAAGTCTTTCATCATTCGTTTTCATTACACTTTCTTACAACATCAGTCTTTGATATCTTAATTTCTCTTTGATCGTCCACATTCCAAGTTCTTTCAACATTCCAGTATATAATTTTGTTTTAGGTAGATGAAACAACCTTCGTAATATATCTTTCTTAAATTATATTAAAAGTTTGAAGCAAACATAATAATAATAAGAATGTTTGATCAAAATAATACTTAGTCGTTCATAATAATTTTAATGTCGTTTTGTTCAGCTGATTTTCGTCTAAGTAAAATTATATACCATATAGGTCGCTTTGAAAAACATACAATGTTCAGATGTTTTTACTTGCAATATGATGCTTTACTTGGATATTCTCTGCATACAAAATTGTGGACGTAATGTTAGATTCATTTGTGAATTTTAAATTTTGCCGTTTTCGGGCAATTTAATGGTTTTTTAAACAGTATTAATTAGCCAAAACGCAACGATGGACGGTATTCTGTTGAAGGTGTGCTTTGAGGTATACATTGACTTGATGAACAACGTCAAAATTTAATTTATCCAGCATTATGTCAGTACTAAATGGTCAATGCTACTGCCGACAAAGAGCTTAAATTTCCGAAAAAGAACAAAAACAACAACAAGGAATACAAAAAACAACAACAGCCGTTGTTGTCAGTACACATTTGTATTATTTATGTTTTTTGCATGTAACTAAATAACCAAAAATGTTAAGTTCAATTTCTGAATATCGATAACTGCAGTTTGATGTTTGAGCAGGGTGTATGACATATCTAATTGGAGACTTCACCCTATTTTTTGTTATAGACAATGATATATAATTTGCATTTATGCCACCGTCAATAAAATAGAAATTTTTCAAAGGTTTTATATAGTTAGCTTGATTTCAATTATTTTATGGAACACAATTCACATTATATTTTTTAGTGCATAATATATTTGTTTTAACGAAACTTCACGCGACTTTTCTGATCTTTTCTTCTTTTTAGTTCCAGGCCAAATCACCGTCACCCATTTGTGTATAGTATTGCTAAAGCTGAATTTCATCATGGTGGTGTGTATACTTGTGTCGCGTCCAATGTCTACAAAACAATCACATCTTCGTCATATGTTACAGTTGCGAAGTAAGTTTATAGTTTTAATTTTTTGGCTATTAATACAAAATAATATCCTTTGGATTGAATGTAGCTTATGCCTTTAAGGTTAAAGGTTAAGGTTTATAGTTTTTTTAACCCTAAATGTGTTTCATTATTATTACCTTTTTCCATATCTCCTTTAGATCACGTAATGCAATCCTCGGACGCACAAAATGCGATTCATCGTAATTGTAAAACCATATATTAAATTCCAAATTTTTTAATTTTAGCAGACAAAAGCTAGTTTTAAATAGTCAACATTTGAACTAGGACAGATTTGATTGAAACTACATAGATATTTTCGAAATGTGGCTTTTCTTCTTATAAAAATATTATTTTAATGCAAGAACTCTTTGTTCTCACATTCACTTAGTTTTTGAAAGCCGACGAACCCTTCACACTGCATGGTTGCATGGATGCCAAAAGAATCTGAACACATTATTTATGAGCCATAACTCATGAGTACTCTACTTTTTTTTAATTTGAATATTTAGTTATACATTTGTAATGATTATTCATTGTTTATTTGATGTTTTTGTTTTATGGCAAAATATACGGGTTTACGACAACTTTATCTCTGCTCCCTAACGACAATAACAAATATAATAACAGAAAAACAATTTCTAGGTCGTTAAAGTTATTGTATGTGGAATTTGTTAAAATAAATTTGATTCTCTTATGTGATGTATATCTTTCCCTCCTATTATTAAAATATACTCTTAGAACTTCGGTTTTTTACCAAAATACTAAGAATTTTTCGACTATTTTACAAAGCTGACAAAGAACACGGGCTCGGGAAGTCACCACAGCCTGTACACAGCTTTGTATAACTTTTTCTGATGGAAAGCTTAGGTGAGCAGCCATTAAATTGCGCCAGATGACCCTTCTGGCACGTCCTCCTTTACGAAATATTCTATGTCTGAGTTCACAAAAAAGATAAAATATGGGGAAAATGGCCTTGTTTATCAGCTACGATTAATAACTGCTGCAGCAATGCAGCAATTAGGGCGTAGTAACATCCTCTTTGAAATTGTTGCATATATAATTAGTATATTAATATATAGACCAGCCGCTAGCTCTTGCTAAAATTTATGGAATCTACCTGTCTTCCATATTTCACAACTTTGCTATCTTTTTCATCCTTGTTTGACTAATAAAACGTAGCAATTATTATACTTTGCAGATGGTCTGAGGTGAAGCTGTGTGCAACCATCTTGAACAAGAGAGAGATGCAACAAACAGGCGACAGCAAAATGACTCCATCTTCATAATGTCCCAAAGAAAGCCGCGCAATGCTATCTTTAACAGACAGAATACGTGTATTAATATAAAAGACTAACAGGTAGCCCGTGGAAAAATCCACGGGTTCGCCCGTCCTTTAAATTTACCCGTCGCAACAAAATGGATAAAAATATATGGCATTTGATGTTCGTGTTTCCGTAGCGCCATTCTCTAACTCAACGAGGGGTCTGCGCAGAGACAGACAAAATACGGCTATTATTAAAGAGACTAGAGTTGAACGCGCGAGTGGACATTTAAGTGTGGTACAATCGGGTTGTGGGTTTTGAGAACACTTATATGAGATGTCACAAATTGAGTGGAGCGCTTAAAGCAACAAAGACTTCCCGATGTTTAACGTCATGGTAGACACTTTAGTGGAGGTAAACTGTGTCGTGCAACAGTTGGAGTGCACAGTATGTGCACAGAACTTTCATACCAGTTTAGCTGAAGTGAAAACACACTCGTTGTTGTTTTTGTGCTTATATCACACACCCATCTACGGTGTTTACATAAGTTCACCCTGTTAGATGTAATTCGGTTTTCAAAAAAAACCTTACCAAACTTCGGCTTAAATAGAAGGACAGACAATATTGTATTTTTGCCTTTATTCAAAAAAATCACGCAGCAACTTAATTTTGCCGAATAAGTCTTTTTATGAATTTTGCAAGATTATTAGACATGCAGCGATTTTAGTTTGTAGAATAAGTTTATGTTCTATTCGTAAATTCATTGTTAGTTTAAATTGAGAATACAATAGCCGGTCGTTTCAAAATTGTAAGCGTAAATAAACTCTCAACCGTGCACGAAATTAAATCAATAAACTTTATTAAATTTTCATTATTTTTGACAAAGTTTATATTACAATTAGAAGTGTAGCTGTCCGACTGTATTTGGCCAATATAAATAATAGGAAATAATTAAAAATTTTGTTGCAGTTAACTGTATTTGACTACACTCTTTTTAGTTGGATTTAACTAGGTAGCCACACTTTAAGTTGCACCTTAGTAAAAATTAGATTTTTGGAACACAAAATAGAACAATAGTGGCTAGGACTAAAAACTAAATATATCAAACTTAATAAGAACATAATATAACTAGCTACCTAGGTTGCTCCTCACAACGATCTATATTTGTAGCCAAATCTTAAAATTATGTTTAGGATTTATGCAATATATGGATGTGCGCCGTGGCTTACCTGCAATAAGCGCTAAACTTTGTGTCACTCGCGGTTCATGTTTAAACTTTCGCGAGAACTAATTCTATAAAATAACAGAAAGATTGCCGACTTTCTGCTATATTGGAGTAACAACAGGTTGTAACCTGTGATTTTATTTCAGCTAAACTTTTGTAACAGAAATTTTATAAAAATACATTATACTTAAAACGGAAAAACTCTGTTTGCCCTTCACTGGTTTTAGGACATACGATATACATGTAATACATAACTGCCCTTTAATGCGCGGCACAGTTTACTTCGGGAAGTCTTTTGTGCGTTTAACGGGGTTTGTAACATACATGTACTGATAGCCCCCATCGCACCCTCGTCCCCAGTTTATTTTGTCGTTTTGATATGAGAGAAAACGACGAAAAATACCTTTGTATCATTGAGTGATTTTTGGCCAATATATGACCAGATTATCCAAACGCGACATACGTTAATTTACGCGACTAACAATGGCGGAACTTTAGCAAATTAAAAACCTTGCTAGTGAGCTACAAGCACTCGCTAATAAAGACAGGGCTGTTCTTTTACTATTTCAGCAGTCTACGAATCTTTCTTAATGTACAACGCAGCACCTAGACTGAGTTAGTTATGTTTTAAGAAATCTAACAAAGTAACACCAAAACTTTTTTCATAAATTTTGCTAGCTTTATAAAGGTTTGTTTACAAGACTGATTGATCACGGCCTTATGTACCATTATTATTAACCTGAAAAAGAGCTGATTGAGGAAAAATAATCATTAAATAATGTAAAAGCCAATCATATTTCAAAATCCAGTCAACGATACCAGGGTATTTTTTAACGTCATCTTTCATATCAAGAAGTTAAAAAACCCTGGGGATGAGGATGGCTCTCAGCGCAATTATCACCAATAATTGAACTACAGTTAAACGTTCAACCAGGCGTTCAACGCTAGTGGCATGTGGCTTGTGGTTTCCCAGCTAGTTCTTTATATTAACACATGTATTCTGTCGGTTAAAAATGGCTACGTGGAGCTTTCTTCGGGACATTATGAATAGTGAGTCATTTTTTTATCACTTGTTTTTTCCATGGGACTAACTGCAAGGTAATTTAATTGCTTCATGCTGTCACGCAAACCAGGATGCGTGAAACAGCAATATTGGATATATGCAAGTTAGGTAAATTTCAGTGAATGATGCCAAGTGGACGTTGCCCAGCCAGCCACTACTTTATCTATATAATAATACGCCAGTTCCGTGTCTCAAGGTGGATGTGTTTATTTTCCTTTGATGTCGCCGAAAAACTTATGTCTAATATGCTAAATTTTCTGACGTTACGACGCGACGTCAATAGCACTACTTTTACGTTAATATCCTATATTAAATTAATGAAGTGACAATTTAAAAGAGAATGTTATTAAGTTTCAATTACTACATGGTTGCAACAGTTAGTAATTGTTGCTGACGTCAGCATGGCTATTTTCCCCATATTTTGTGTCCCTTGTGGGCTGTGACATGACTTGGACTATTTGGTGAAGAAGATGCATTTAATGGCTGCTTACTCAAGCTACGTATCCGGAAGTGTAGACTTCTCAAGTTTTTTGTTTTTTGCCAACTTTGTAAAATGGTCGAAAAGGTGTCATTGTCTTAATATATTAAGGGATTGTAGTTGTAAATCTATCTTCTAATAACATGGGGAGAAGTATATATCAAATAATAAAAAAAAATTTTTTTAAACAAAGTCGACATAAAAATACTTTACAGACCTAAAAATTGTTCTTCTTTTCATTGCTTCTGTAATGTCGTTAGAGAGCAGAGATATCAATGTTACTAACCCATGCATTTATTTATAACAGAACAAACGCATCAAAAGGAACATTAAAAATAGAAAGATACGAACTCTTCTCTAGTGACTTTAATTTACCTATTTTAACGCCACGGACTATTTGTTAGAAAAGTCTTAAGGAAACACCCTGTACCTTCTAGCCTTCTTTTGGCGTCCATGCAGTGTAAGCTATGTGAATAAAATAACAATAAGTTCTTGCCATGGCATATTTTTCTTACGCAGGATCAAAGGCTATATTTAAAAAATTAGCATACAATATCAATTGAAGCTTTCTGTTTAAATACTGACTATTCACAACATGTTTTTGTCCCCTAAAATTAAAAAACATATACTATCGTACATGATTCGGCAGTTACGATTAATCGCAGTTTAAACGTCCGAGAATTGCATCACGTAACCTAAAGAAAATGTAATACAGATGGTAAAAATAAAAATTATTAGTGTTAGGGTTTCAAATAAAGTAAATCCTAAATATTTTAAAATTTTGTAAATACCTATCCCACCTTTTTTTAGTTTTCCTCCCCAAATATTACCTGGTACCACTACGTTAATTAGGTTCAAACACAAGTATATTAAAAAATGTAGCAAATGTTAGCAAATAGGCTTACATTTAGGGTTGGCATATAAAACTTCAATAAACGCCTCAAATGTATTAAACCTTGTGAATCAAAAATTCGTTTCAGATAATGTAAAACTGTAAATCTTGACGTAAATACATTTAACGCAAAGTAGGGATATTTTCAGGTATTCGTTCACATGAAATTGGAACTATACTTACTTCGTAACTGTAACATATGACGAAGATGTGATTGTTTTGTAGACATTGGATGCAACACAAGTATACACACCACCATGATGAAACTCAGCGTTAGCAATACTATACACAAATGGGTGATTGTAATGTGGCCTGGAACTAAAAAGAAGAAGGACTAGAAATAAAAAAACTTAAACAATCTGATTAAGAATTAACAGGATGGACAGCTTATGAAAACAAAAAAAGTAAGCATTGGGAGTGAAATAGAAGTACAGATGGTCAAGAATGATAAAGGCAGAGTAAAAGAAAGAAGTAAAGAAGAAGATTGATCAGAAGTTAAAACGGAAAATAAAGGAAAAGGTAGACACAATGAGAAAGATGAAACGTCAGGAAGGGTAAGAAATCAAAAGAAAAAGTTATATAAGAGAATTGAGTGTGAGAGAAACAAGTGAAACATAGTAAAGAAGATTGGAAATGATAGATATTGGAGACAACATGGAAAGAAATAAGAAATGCATATGTAAAGAAAAGAAAAGTACAAGAAAGACAAGGTTGCACAAAAGTTGTTGAGAGAAACGGAAAGTTTGGATAAAAGACGAAGGATAACGGAATGGATATTATTACAAACAGAAGGAGAAACTGTAAAACTGATGACAAAAAAGAAAAAGGATCTACTTGACCTATATTGACATCGAAATATTAATGCATGTTTTATATTTTTGTTTAAATAGGAGCTTGTCTGAAAAGACAAAGTGGCCAATCAGAAGGTTCGAATTCAAGATTGAAGAGACTAGCTTACGCAGAAAACAAAAAAAGATAGAAATATAACCACGGAGTCAAGTCAGCTAATAAATAATCTGAAATCTTCGAGACTGAAAGAGCTATTCATTCTCAGCCAATTTATAAAAATTTATACCTCATTAAAAGAGTGTCATTATGGTATAATGAATATTGAGCAGCTGGATAACCCAAGGTTGAGCACACCAGTGTTATAACATCGTTGTGCACTACCATTAGTGCGTTTGGAAGTTTTATTTTCCACGATGGCTCACCTATGACGAAGAGAAATATGAAAACTTATCCATAGGCAAAAATTTAAAAAAATATATGACTTGGATTATGTGTCAGTCATTTTCTTTTTTTCTTTCTTAGATATATATATATATATATATATATATATATATATATATATATATATATATATATAGAGTAGAATTCTACGTGAACGTTAATAAAAGACTGGTTGTGCGCCCTGTGGAAATATACACCAAAGCAGAATAATAGAAAAGCTCATTAAGCACTATAATGATGTTAGTCATGACGTTTTAAATATTTTCTAAGGTCAATCTATTTGTTAATTTTAGTTGAAATGCTAGAATAAAGTACGTTTATAATAGCAAAAGTAATCAATTATATAATCATTACAAACACAGCGTATATAAAAGTTCTGTAGTTGGTCAAAAAAATAATGCCCATGTAGAACAAAGGAAGGTGTAGCAGTATTACAAAACAGTCAAAGGTTTTTGTGTTTGCAAATGTTACATCTATAATGCATTTTAACTACAATCAGCAATAACGTGAAATACTCACTGTGCACAAGTAATACTCCTTCCTTCGAGTCTTCACCCAGGCTATTTCTTGCGACACATTTATATACGCCGAAGTCAGTTTCTAGAACTGGGTCAATTCGTAGCCACGTGTTCCAGGCTATGATTTCAATGTTGCCTGCAGCACTGCCATTTTTAGGCACAATTTTAACTCCATCTTTATACCAGGATATCAATGGTGTTGGACTAAAAATATTTGTTGTGATGTGACTTTTTATAATTGGCAGTCTACAGAGCTAAATGCCGGAGACGAACACAAGTAGATTTCTCCTCGGGGTGCCATGTGTATTTATAGGAAGGTTTATTATGAAATAACTGTGTATAATTCCTCTATTATGTAGTTCAAGATAATCCTAGACGCATCCATGACACTATATGCGTGTGTCGTTACCATAACTTTATTTTCATATAAAAACTACATTTTAACACAAAATTGATAAGAATACACTTACTTTCCCGCCGCACCGCATACTATATCCACTGATCTCCCTTCTACAACGGAGAATTCTTTATCCATGTAAGATACCAAAGTTGGTGAAGATTTCTTGTTGGTGCCTATAAATATGAAAACCTAATCTTAGAACAAATAAAGTGGAAGGACTCACGAAAAAGAGACAGCATATTTTTTTGTCTTTTTTGTTCATCTAAAAATGAGGTTCATGTAAGTCTCCAAATACATTTTACTTTAGTTGTCAAATCCTTCATGTCCGTGAATTTTCAATCACAATTATGTTATCAAATTTCAGTTAACATAAAAATGGTATGAACTTTTTATCTTATTAATATTCTTTTTTCGAAATAATCTCTTCGTATCTTGAGTGGAAAATTTAGACGTACCGATAACGCGTAATATAATTTACGTTACCGTAAATGTTAACACTGTTAAACAATAATTTTTGACTTGTGCATAATTTTCAGCTTTGAGTTTGTAAAACATCGACTGAATTGAGAAAAAATATATCGATAGTGTTTGTTTACGTTTTTAAACAAAAGCAAATAACTATACCACAAATATTGTCTATCACGCAGTAAAAATATTATAAACCTTTTTGAGCATCAATCAAAAAGCTGCAGCTGTAAACCGACTCTTTGTTGTTATGCAAGACGCAGCTAATGCCACCAAAGAAATTTACCATTTCAACATCAAACTCTTTAAGACGCGGGATAACGAAGGAGCCAGATTTGTCAATAAATGATTGGTTTATTGGGATATGGGTTTCCAGGAAAAAAGAAGGAGCGAATCGCCTACTCCAACCCCAAAAGTAGTGTTGTCCGCGACCAGTTGAATGTTTAGGACATTTTAATGTTAAACTTTCACCGAGAGTTGCTTTAACAATTCTTGTTTCATCATGTAGTTGGCAGCAGGGTTCAAATGATCCAAGACCTGCACATATATCAATTTGAAATTAGAAGAAAGGGCACAATCAATTGCATGTTTTTAAAGTATTGAAATTTTATTTTGTGATTTAGAGTTTTTAAAACACTTAATTTACGCAAGTATGTAAATAGATAACTTATTTCAACATGAAAGAGTTTTGCTGCGGTTTTTTTCAATGACTCCTCAAACTTTTTGTTAAAGCATTTTCAAATTAAATTAACAGAGAGTTAAACAGATAAAATTTCAATGTAGAGGGTCATTTCTTCGCTCAGTAACTTTGAAACATTCAAAAATGATAAAGCTTCAGGTAAAAAATTTGAACTTTCTCTGGGATAACATTAATTCAGTAATTGCATACAATTATTTAAAAGATTGTAATCCTCTA
This sequence comes from Hydractinia symbiolongicarpus, assembly GCF_029227915.1. Lineage (NCBI taxonomy): Eukaryota > Metazoa > Cnidaria > Hydrozoa > Anthoathecata > Hydractiniidae > Hydractinia > Hydractinia symbiolongicarpus. Next base: position 4,581,035 of record NC_079888.1, on the reverse strand, counting down.
TGCACTGTTTAAGATCCGCATGTTAACCTTGACCCCACATTAAAAGTACCTGGCGAAACTTATTTCATTTCTAAGCCTTACTCTTTAATAAATGTTTTTTTTTATGATATGCAATAACTTATTATCAGTTTTACATTTAATTCATAATATTTACTGTGGCTCACACTGAAATAAATTTCTGTTGGATCTGTTATTATACTCAAATATTTAACTTACTGTTAACTTTAAAGTTAAATTCGGAGAATACTGTTCCATATTTATTTCCGACGTAACAACGATAGACGCCGTTATTCCGATTTGTGACGTCGAATACTCTTAATATTTCTGGAAGGCTGAAAAAGTATTGCCCTCTCTCATGTATCTTCTTTCCGTTAAAAGTCCAACTGATTGTCACATTTGATTCTCCGCTGTGTTTACATTCCAATGTAAGAATATTTTTACCATATATACCTTCTATTGGAGGAAGTCCTCTCAATAAAATGTCTCTAATTTTTGGTAACGCTGAAAAGAAAATGCATAATCAAGTTTGTCTCTAGCCAAGTTAAGCCGTAGTTAAGTGGTTTTATAAAAAATTGTATGTTCGCTAGAAAAAAAGAACAAAGAAATCCCCAACGTCAAAACGCAAATAGCACTTTTATCTTTTCTTTAAAAATGACTTGTATTTTTTCTGTTCCGTTTAGGATGCCTTTCAGAGAAAGGCATCCCAAACATTATACCTCAAGAGGTTACAAAAACAACTTAGCAATCAAAACATAATACTCACGCCAATGTAAACTGCCATGAATGAACAATAACATATGTGTTGCATACAAGAAAGCTTTGAAAGAAGACATTGTTTTCTTACTAAAATAGTCAAATGATTTGAAGAGAGATAGTGTTATAACAGCATCTAAATTTACGTTTTTGGCAGATTCAACGGTTTTCCATTACCAAAAAAATCTTCGTTAAACAAAGACTTTTTACCTCCTCAGATAAAACCCTTTTCATAAACTATATCAACGCTGCAACATTACGACAAAAGCATTTTATGTAAAGGAGTTTAGTATTTTTTTCTCGGTCTTTAGTGTATGCAAACAGATTCTGGATAGGTTCTGTTCAAAGAAATCATTTAATTTATAATAAAATTAACTTTATATGTTGAACGCTTATGTCCTTTCTTTTTTTGACATGTGATATTGCATCCCCTTTAAGAACAGAGACCGTAAGTACTTCCGAAAGTATAAAAGAAGCAAAAAGCTTTTAGAAGACCAAAAGTTTGAAGTTAGGCATCTGAACCTCAACACCAGAAATTTCGAAACGCCTGTCGTTACCGCAGCTGTAATCATTTCTTTTGTCCTTCGTCAACGTCACAAAAGCTATCTGATTGCCTATTTATAAAAATCGAACTTCGTGAGCAGTTTACTACACACTAGCGATCACAACAAAATCAACAACAATATACCACCTTTGCCATTTGTGGTTAAAAGACTTCGTGCGTGGTTTCCAAGGCTAGTTTTCGACTGGCAGACAGAGTACTGTTATTATTACAAGAGACTATTCGTTAAAAAATTCAACCGTGTGACCGTCATCAAAACAGTTACATAACCGCCTGCTCGTAATTCTCACTGTCGGTCACCAGCTCCAAACTGTGTTTCAAGTATAAAACTTAAATAAACATAAATCCCATCACTTTGTCTTTCTCGCAATAGCCAATGTGGATTTCTGGATATTAGCACATACATCTTTGTTAAACAATCAAATCAAAAGATTTTGTTGTTAAAAATAATTAATAGTTTAAGCATTCAAATATATTTATCTACTCTTCGAAAATGCCAATGGGTTTACTATTTCACTGATAAATTAGTTATAATGACAGTGAGACAATAATAAGAAACTAAAAACAGTTATATTGCATTATTTGTACTATAGCCAACGACACTCTTCGCTAAAACGTCATAAGAATGTAGCTAACTAAACTTAATTCCATAAAAGTTTCACCGAAAAGATTCACTGCGACACATAGCTACTGCGACTGTACCCTTTTGAAATAAAATCAATCACAAACGATTACCACTGGCATGTGGCACGAAAAAAAAAATCAAATGGGCATTTTTCTTTTCACAACGAATCAATTATACACAATGGATAGTTATTCATTGTATTATACTACACTGTTTGTCAATTGTTTGACAATTGTTTGTCTATTGTTTGTCAATTGTTTGTCAATTGTTTGTCAATTGTTTGTCAATTGTTTGTCTATTGTCAATACAATATTTTTACAACACATTACAACAACGTTCTTCCATCCTTTTCTCATATCCATTCCATATGGTTTCACTCCAATATTTGGTTTTACAATTGGTTTCATTATTTTTGTCACGTAATCTTTAGTTATTTTAATCTCAGTTCGCACGGCATTTTATTTGGACATTTGGCCCTGCACAAACTCTGATATTAGTGCGTAAATGCTGTTTTATTATAAGAATCGCGCGTTTGTGCCATTTATTACGTAGCACATGTTAGACCGACCCAGCAAATACACCAACATTGAGCCATAAACCTTTCAGCGTTTAGCATATTGTTTAGGGTCTCTGAGTACCTTTACTTTTATCTTTTTCTGACTCTTTACTCCTTACAATACGTCCTTTATCCTTGTGTACATATTTTATCGTCTCTTTTTTCCCGTCCACGCACGTTAGCTTTGTCTTCAATCTGGTTACGGGAGAGTATTCGACGTCTCTAGCACTGCCCCTCTGCTTTGTTTGATATTTGCTACTAATAAACTGTACATTTCGTCACTTACTGAAAGCGCAGTGGTTCTCTCAACCAATTAATATCTTAGCATTACAGCATGATAATTACTCTTACAATCACGTGACTTAGCAATAAAGAAGCACGTTTATTACTCTTTTCTCAATAACCTTGATAATCACGGCACGTATTTTGTTAGTTTCGTGTACCAAGCGACGACATTAAAACTTTTTATTAACTAAAGAGTATAAAAATAAATAAATTTTTTCATTAAAAATAATTACAATTTAATTAAAATATAAATGGACCAAGGTTAAATAAAATGAAATTAGATAAAGAAAGGACAGTATAGAGTAAAAATTTATTAGCTTTAGTTATTTATTTATTTATTAACTAAATGGAGTTTACTATGTTTTAAATATACGACTTCTGAATTAAGATTCAAAAAATATATATTAAAACATAATATTATTAGATACCTTATCAAGCACCTATCGGAGGTTATATAGTATGATTTTGATATACTGATGCTATCTTAATGAATAAAGTTTAAGGGGCAAGCAACAAACTCTGCAATAGCAAGTAAAAATATTTCTGTTGAGTTTATAATAAAAAGTAATAGGAAATAGACAAGGCTAATTTTATATTAACACCAAATTGAAAATTTAATAGTTTAAGTTTATGACTTTTAAATTTTAAGAACTGAAAGAGCCATGTTTTCTTTATACACTTTCCTGTATTCAAGTACAAATGATCTGTTGTTCATTCAAGACAGTTTTCATAGGTGTTACCAGATAAAGCTTTTATTTTTTTACTTAAATATTTGTGGCAGCTATAAAATCGTTTGTTGTATGTTATTTGGCTGACCTAAACGAAACTGCAAAAGTTAATACAAGTTCAAAAAATTTTAAGAATTAAACCTTTAATTTTGAAACAAATGTTCATTATTCCTCTGAATCACTTACAGCATAGCTAAATACAATGATTAAGTACCTGGAATTTGAAATAGTAACGTATTGATTGAGTAAAGACAAACACTTATTTGTATCTTAATTTAAGAGTTTTTGAATTGTTTTGTTATCTCTTTTCCAACTCTACGCACACTAGGGTAAAGTATGTTTTTTCTGAAAATCTAACCTTTCTTTCATGTAGTATTTAAATACAATGTATAGATTTAACACTTGCGTGTTTTATTCTATTTTCAACAGTGTCCAGAAAAAATAGATAACTTTACTGATTTAATATTGAACTCTGATATTATATTAAAACATGATATCTACAATTTCTTACCACATTGAAAGCTCTGACTCAAGATAGGATTGTCGTGCAGGGACAAGGGCCGGTTAACTAAATAAAATAAGCATAAAGCAAAGCAAAATAAGCATAAAGCAAAAGGTTGATGATTGAGCCAATGAGTTCTCAGGCTAAACGCAAAAACGCACGTTACATTAGGAACATTTAACGGATATGTCTATGACCAATTGTGTAGACGTTTATTTTCCAGCCTGAAGCCTTATCCCGGCGTTTTTTTTATCAAAATAATATTTCGTTTCTTTAATTAGTTTCGATAGGTTTGTTATTTTTGTATTAACTTGAAATTATAGATAACTTTTATAAGTGCTCACAATATTAATACTCATGCGCGCATAAATTGATTAAAAGTGAAAAAATAAGCATTAAGTTCTGAACTTGGTATCTACACGGACGGAAAAGTTCTAAAGTTTTACGAGCAGGTGAAGAATAAGAGTGTTGCCGACCTAGGTATGTTAATTTAGTTCGTTTACTTTAAATTTATGTGAGTGTATTAAGTTTTATAAATATACTAGGTGGAAAGCCAATGGACAATTAGGCAAAAAAAATTGAAAAGATCGGTCTTTTGAATTTTGATGACATCAGCAGTACACAAAAATCATGTTTAGAAGTTTGTTAATCACTATATATTTTTAAGAACTTCAAACTCTTATAAAAAACATGTACTTTTAACAAACAGTTAAGGAATTATAACTCTGAAAAATTATGCTGATGTCATTAAATACCCATCAATGGATATCTATTTTAAAAAAAATGTTTACTGGTGGGCTCGTGGTAAAGCATTTGGTTTCTGTGCAGAAGGTCTTGAGTTCAAACCCCGACCGAGTTATACCAGAGACTATAAAAGTATGAATCGATCCTTTCTGGTTAACGTTCAGCATGAGAATAGGATTGGTATCTAAGGCGGTTGTCTAGTTGAGCGGTTTTTGTGCTTACACGCCATCCGTAGCTTAACAGGGAGCTTTAAGTGCACTAGGACAGTATTTATAGGAGTCTCATTTATAACAGTTCCTATAGAAAATGAAAAGGCTTTCATTGGTAGATAATAGTAGTAAAAATAGTAATACTAATAATACTCGTGGCCTCTTTTGTTTAGATTTGAAACACGGACCTTGAAAATGTATAGGATCGTGTATTTTGAACCAACAGTTCAGGAGATCGAAGGGTCTAAAAATTTTGAGCAAACATGAGCAAGTTTGTTTAATCGTTGCCGCTGTGTAGAGCTTGAAATACTGATCAAGAAAATGTATAAGATCATGCACAAACGTTTGCAGAGATAGTATGAATTAAGGTTTCTAATGTCATGAACTCCAACGTTCCACAACAGGTGAATTGATCCAGCTTCAAGTAGTTGGTTCTATTTTGCTCCCTTCTTGGTGGTACTTCATGTTTTCAATATATAAATTTCGGAATACGGCATGATGTTATGTTTAATAATACTTTAACTTTAAATCTTTGACGGGACATAATGCACAAATTAATTTGGAATAAGACACGAACATTCCACTGATGATAATTCTTATGTTATCTTATTTAAACTCACAATTTTAATAGTCATATAGTGTTTACATCCCCTTTGATGAGAAATAAATTATTCTTTACTTGTACATTCCATAACAAAATGCGTTCGAATAAGCTTTGGAGAGAAAAAAATTATATAGTTTATAAAAGGTATTTATGTGAAAAGCCAGACAGTTTAAAGTGGTAATTTGTGGTGTAACGACATTTTTAAAATAGTGTTCTTGGTCATATGTAGTTGGTGAATATGAAGTGATTCATTAATGACCACAGAAAGAGTTACTTCAGATGCCACCATAACCTTTCATAACTCTTTAATTCATTTAATTATTTTAGAAAAAAAAAACAATGTCTTGTTGTAAAACGTTCCTGTGTGCAATGCGGATGTTATTGTTAATTTATGGCAACGTACCGCGTGAGTATCTTGTTTTGATTGTTAAGTTTTGACTGCGTTTCTTTAATGTAAACAAGACAATACGGATTCAAGAAGGATACATGTTACCAGATAAGAAAATAGGTGTATTTGTGTTTCGAATATGTTTGGGTTTACTGTTTCTCCTTTTTATGCGACACAAATTTTTTTACAAAACCACTTAACTAAAGAGACTTTTTGCACTCTAAAAACTACTCAAGTTTTGGATAATTATTAATTGATATCAACACTAATCAAGAAAGTCTTTTTTCTTATTCTTCCTATAATTCCCATCATATTTCTTAGCGTTTACAGCCACGCTAATTTAGCGGATGCCAGTTCCAAAAATATACGCAAACTATAAAGTAAAAACTAAATCATCGATAACTGCACATTAAAGGCGTGCTGAGAGCGCTGTCCGTCATCCGTCTGATTTGAGTAATTAAAGGAGAATAATTTTGTGATAAAGTTTAAAATACACGCATACGATGCACCAACAAGTAGTATTATGGAACAGCGCTTGCACCTGGTAAAAGAGATTGTTGGTTTAATCCCGGCTTAGTGATGCCAGGGACAATAAAAAATGTAAATTGATGTCTTAGGTGACTGTCTACAATATTGTTTTGGCACATAAGCAAAGTAGTTCATATGGTACATTCAAATACACCAAAGTCCTCTTTGCAAAACTCTTATTTAAAAACAATACTAGGAACTGAATTAAGGTATCTGATGTTGTTATAACAAACTAGAAAAGGTTAGCTTTGCCGAAGAAAAACCTGATTATGTATTTTTTTTTAGCTTTACCTGAAATTAAAGAAGTCTCATTGGTAGGACTTTTTCCAATAGAAGGTGTGCCTGGTAGAAATTCTCTCACATTGGAATGTAAATACAGCTGTAAATCAAATGTGACAATCAGCTGGACTTTTAACGGAACGAAAATACATAACAAAGGGCAATACAGTTTAATCGCCCCTGATAAATTAAGAGTATTCGACGTCACAAATCGAAATAACGGCGTCTATCGCTGCCACGTCAGTAATAATTATGGAGCAGTATTTTCAGAGTATATCTTGAAAGTTAAAAGTAAGTTAAGTCCAAACTCTACATAAACTTTTTTCATCGTCCACGACATTATAACTTTGTAAATTGTGTAAGTGATGAACAATTGATCGACTATTAAAGCACTCTTTAACCGTTAATACTCCACTTTGTCATAAGCAACACAATGTTAAGGTTGAGGTTCAATGTTGCTTGCGTTTTTTTAATCTTACAGGCGTAGGTGGTTCTTAATTATTGCGTATTGATTCTCTATTTTGTAGTCCAAATTTTACTTGTTTTCTTGTTCAGTTGGGTTGATGCGAAAACTAAAGTCAAACATTTATTTTAATCACTTTTTGCGTCGTTTAAAATGTCTTAGAAAGCCTTAAAACGTCATAGAACAAGGATATTATCGGAAACTATGGCTGATTCTGAATTCTCCTTTTATCCTTTTTTATGTAACTCACCTCAAAGCTGCTCTTTTGTCTTTTGAAGGATTTGAGTCTTGTATTGCTCATCAAAGAAAAGTGTGTATTAAAAAGTAAGTTTCAAGTTTAAAAGTTGTCAAATCAGTTTTTTCAGGTACTTTCAAGGTAAGGTCAAAGGAAACACGCAGATTTCAAAGATTTCATACAGAGCTACAGTCTTTAATAATAGCATACCTATCAAGAATTAGTTTTTTACCATAAATCTCATTGACCTCCCTATTAGTTCAATTTAAAAATCAGGATGGCATTTGAAAAATAATACAGCAGCAGTATCCTTACATGCAGGATTGGGTTGAACATTTACTCACTCGGCTCTGTAAAGATAAAAATGGGTGTCTTTTTTTTCTTTTAGCACAGACTTGTTTTATTATATTATTCATTAATTGAAAATTGAAAATTGCTTAGGTCTTGGAGAATTCAACCCTGGCTTCCAATCACATGATGCAACAAGGACTGTTAAAGCAATTCTTGGTAAAAGTTTAACGTTAAAATGTCCCAAACATACAACTGGTCATGGACAAATTTACTATTGGGGCGTTGTGAAATTGCAAGCCCCTCTTGTTATCCTGAAAACAAATTCGCCAATAAAGCATGCATTTATTGGAAAATCTGGCTCCTTCGTCATTTCGCACTTGAAACAGGGTGATGTTGATTTGATTAATAACTTGGTTGGCATTAGCTGCATCTTGTATAACCAAAGAGAGGTGACTTTTAGCTGCCAGTTTAAAATTGATGCTCGAAATAGTATGTACATTTTTTTTACCGTATGATACACAATATTCGTGGTAAGCTTATGCGATTTTGTTTTATACTTTACTTAACACTGCCAATTTATTATGAATTAAGTCGGTCAATATTTTACAAATCCAAAGCTGGAAATTATGCTTTAGTTAAAATTCTTTGTTTATTAGTGATAACATTTACATTAACGTAAACTATACTTTTTTTCAAGTTTATACATTAATATATTTATTCATTCAAAATAATTACAATGTAATTAAAGTATGAATAAACTAAGGGTAAATAAAATGAAAAATGATAAAAAAAAGACAGTGTAGAGTAAAACTGTATTGCTGTAAACGTAAACTATACTTAACGTTATCGGTGCGTCCGAATTTTGCAGTTAAGATATCAAGAGATTATTTTGAAAAAAGAGTATTGATCATCATCAAGAGATAAAAAGTTTTAATATCATACGACTGTTATGTAAATTCAAATTTGAGAACATAATTGTGGACGGCAGCTCAGGAACATGAAGGATTGGACAAGTAAAATAAGAGGACTTTGGGGACTTACGATGCATATTATTTTTTGATAAACAAAGCACATACAAAAAAATATGCGATCTCTCTTTGCATGTCCTTACACTTTATTTATTCTAATAAAAGGTTATAAAATTTATAGGCACCAGCGAGAAAACTTTACCAACTTTGGTATCTCACATGGATAAAAAGTTCTCCGCTATGGAAGGAAGATCAGTGGATATATTATGTGGTGCGGTGGGAAAGTAAGTGTGTATTCTCATGCATTTTGTGTTGATTGGGTATTTTTATATGAAAAGAAAAGCTAATCGATTAAATGAAGATTTATCCTTGTATCCATTCTCTAATTTACTATATTTTCATCTCCGATCATGACGAACAAATATAATCGAGAATCAAATTTATATTGCCGCTACTGAATGTGTTTACAACAATATTGTTTGGTTTTGATCCACAGATACCAGAACTGATAACCGCGCAGGAGCCTTTACACTTTATGTGAAATTATGTTAACGAAACACATAGATAGTTTCATGGATGCATCTGGGACTGTCGGGCACTGCTAAGTAGAGGATTTATACACAGTTATTTCATAATAATCCTTCATTTAAATACTCACGACATTACGATAAGAAATATGCATGTCTTTGTTTCCGGCACTAAGTTCTGTAGACCGTCATTTTTAAGAAGTCACATAACCACAAATATTTTTAGTCCAACACCTTTGATATCCTGGTATAAAGATGGAGTAAAAGTTTTGCCTTCAAGTGGCAGTGCTGCAGGCAACATCATGATTTTGTCCGGGAATATGCGACTACGAATTGTGCCGGTTAGAACAACTGACGTCGGAGTATATAAATGTGTGGCAAGAAATAGCCTGGGTGAAGACTCAAAGGAAGGTGTATTACTTGTGCATCGTGAGTTATTTACGTTATTTCTTATTGCAGCTTTAAAATACATCTGCGATGTAACATTCGCAAACACAAAAATAAAAATCGTTAACTAGTATTACTTTTGTACTTTCCTTTGCTTCCCTATAATCGTCTTTACTGTTTTTACAATTTGAAATACGCTGTGTCTGTGCGTGCCACTTACAACGTTATGTAATGCAACTTATTTAAAGTTATTATCCAATTTTCATGGCTGGTCAGTTTTTATTAATCCTTGCTAACTTTGTTACTCTAACTTTTTCATTAAAACTAACAAATCGATTAATATTAAAAAAACTTTTTTTAACAAGCGTTCCGATTCTCTCAAAAGCATAAATCTAAGGTAGGATCATTTAGAATACCAGATATTTATAACACATTAGTCATATTTATTTTAAATTTTTGCCCATGGATCGTTGTTATACTTTTTGTCTTAGGTGAAACGTCGTGGAAAATAAAACTTCGAAACGTAGTAAAGGTACAGCACAACGATGTTATAATACTGTGGTGCTCAGCCTCGGGTTATCCAGCGGTTCAGTACTCATTATACCATAACGACACTCTTTTAAAGAGGTATACCTTGTTTTAAATGAACTGAATATAAATAGATATTTTAATCTCAAAGATTTCAGGTGACAAAGAGTGCATCCTAACTTGACTTCGTGGTTATGTTTCTACGCTTCAATTTTTTGTTTGTCTGCTGATATTGACGTTCCTAGAATCTCCTATTTAAAAAAAAATTAAAACATGCATTAAAATGTCTATGTCATAAGGCAACTTTCTGTGTTCCTTCTCATTTTTTATCATTGTTTTCAGTTCTTCTCTTTATGTATAAAAATATCTATTCTTTTATCCTCTTGATCTTCTCCAAATGTTGTTTCGAATATCTAAGCGTTGTTTCGCTTGCTTCTTTGACATCACTCATGAGCCATGACAGTGAAAACTCAACTATTTTTAATTTGAATACATAGTTATGCATGGGTAATGAGTTTTTAATGTTTCTTTTATATAACATTATTTTAAATTCCCGCCCTTCTGATATCTTATCTTTCTCATTGTGTTTTGCTTTTCTTTCACTACCTTTTCCTTTCTAATCTTAGTGTTTACTTCTTTTTTTCATTCTGCTTTTTTCATCTGTCGTTCTATGCCAGCCCCAATCCCTATTTTCTCTATTTATGCCATCCATCCTGTTCGGTCTTAATGTAATCAATTGTTTTCAGTTTCCTAAGTCTTTCATTATTCGTTTTCATTACACCTTCTTACAACATCAGTCTTTGATATATTGTTTTCTCTATTATCGTCCACATTCCAAGTTCTTTCAACATTTCCCATATATGGTTTTGTTCGAGTTAAATGGATGGAACGCAGTATATTTATCTTAAGTTATATAAGAAGTTTGGAGGAAATATAATAAGAATAAGAATGTTTGATCACAACAGTACCTGACCGTCTGTAATGAAATCTTTAATGTCGTTTCGTTAAGCTGATCTTCCTGTCTAAATAGAATCATATACCATATACATGGGCAGTGAAGCAGGAAGATCTTGACCGTTTAGAAAGGAATGATATGATAATGGTTAGGTGGATGTGTAACGCCAGTCTGAGAGACTGAAAGAGTTCAGATGAGCTAAGAATCAGGCTAAGTCTCCGTAGAATTAAAGATGTTATCCATATAAGAAGATTGAATTGGCTGTGGCACTTCGAAAGAATGGAGGAGGATAATTGGGTAAGAAGGTGTAAAGACTTGCTAGTTCCTGGGGCAAAGCCCAGAGGCATACCGAGAAAGACTTGGCAGGAGGTTATAAGGACGGACTTGATACAGAGGAAGTTGAGTTTAGATCTAAAACAGTCTAAATCAGATTGAAAGAGGGTCATTAACACACCCCGTCCAACCCATGCTAGCATGGAAAACGGACGTTAAGCCGAGAATGATGATGATGTTGATACGTCGCTTTGAAAGAAATACGTTCTTTAGATCAATGCATACGTATAGGCTAACAATTTTAAGGCATATTCTCATGTTTTTTTTACTTGCAATATTATGCTTCTCTACTTCCAAAATAGCGGACGTAATGTTAGATACAGTTGTGAAATTTAAAATTTACCAAAAATACATTTTGTGCAATTTATTGGTTCTTTAAACAGCATCAACTAGCCAAAACGCAAAGATTGACGGATGTATTCTGTTAAAGGTATGCTTTGAGGTATACATATACCTGATGAAGAACGTTAATATTAAACAGTTGCTTCATCCTGCATTATGTCAGTACTAAATAGTCAACACTACTGCCGACGAAGAGCTGAGAATTACAAAAAAGAACAACATATGCTGTTGTTGTCAGTACACATTTGAATCATTTGAAATTTTTATACGTAACTAAATAACCATAAATAAGGCCAATTTCTGAATATCGATAAGTGCAGTTTGATGTACGAGCAGGGTGTATGACATTCCTAATTGCTTATGACTACCATTTTGACCAATGTAACTGAAGTAAATATGTCTGGAATTGCAGACTTCATCCTAAATTTCTTTAGTATTTCTTACACTAACATAAAATGCATTTATGCTAGCGTCAACAAAATAGAAAATTTACAAATGTTTTATATAGTTAGCTTGATTTCAATTATTTTATGCAACACGATTCACATTATACTTGTTTATGCATAATATGTTTGTTTTGCTATGACGTCAAGTGCCATTTTGCAATCCTTTCTATTTTTCAGTTCAAAGACACGTTACAATCACATATTTGTCCATAGTATTGCTAAAGCTAAATTTCATCATAGTGGTGTGTATACTTGTGTTGCGTCCAATATCTACAAAACAATCACATCTTCTGCATATGTTACAGTTACGAAGTAAGCTTATTCTTCTAATCTCTAGTTAATTAATGTAAAATAATATCCTTTGAATCGAATGGTTTACTGTTTTGCCAACCCTAAATGTAATTTTTATTTCTACTTTCTCTCTCTCTATTTTTTTAGGTCACGTGATGCAATCCTCGGACGTTCAAAATGCGATTCATCGTAATAGCAGAACCATATATTATGGTCCGGGTTTTTTAATTTTTGTGGACAAAAGCTGGTTTCAACTACTTAGTATTTGAATTAGGACAGTTTTAATTGAAACTACATAAAGATTTTTGTAATGTGGCCTTTCAATTTATAAAAATATTATTTCAGTGCAAGAACTCTTCAATGTTAGATTCCCTTAGTTTTCAAAATCCAGTTAACCCATTACACTGCATACACGCATGGATGCCAAAAGAAGACTGGAATCTGATCATATTATTTATGAACCATAACTCATGTACTTCTAGTACAGTATCTTTTAATACCTGATAATGTACTTAATGTATGAGAAGCTTTGCAATTTATACATTTTATGAATTATATGCTTGATTTCTTATCAAAAATAATACATAGCTGTATTTTATAATGGCTATACATGGGTAATGAGTTTTCAATGTTTATTTGAGACTTTTGCTTTATGAGTAAGTGCATGACCAGAGAAACGGAACAATGATATCGTTATCTCCGCTCCATAACGACATTAACAAGAAAATTAAAGATTACTTGAAAAACGTTGGTTACGATAAAACTGATCAAAAACAAACATGCAGGTCTTCGTTAAAGTTTCTAAATTCAGTGTCAGTTTAAATAGGAAACTCAGCCTACAGCCTGTCGTTACAAAATTGTTAGCGTAAATAAACCTTAAACTATGCACGGAATTAAACCAAAAAACTTTGTTATTAAATTTTTATATTTTTCGACAAAAATTATATCACAATTAAAAGTGTAGCTGTCTAACTATATATGACTAACATGATTAGAAAGAAGTATTTTCAAATTTCATAGCAGGTAACTTTTTAGTTGGCTTAACTAGGTACCCACAACTTAAGTTTCAAAAATGGGATTTGAAACACACGCAAAAAAAAAGAAAAAACAATAGTGGCTAGGACGAAAAAATATATCTATCAAAACTTAATAACAATCTAATGCAGTGGTTTGTCATTATTATCGCTATCTATCTGTGTGACACTACTCTACTTTGTTGACTTTGACATCTGTTATGAAATTTTCTACGTTGTTTAAACTCGTTTTCACCCGACTTCTTTATTTTTGACCAGTCTCTGATTCTCGTGCGTCCATCATACTTGGTTTTATCATTCATGTATGTACAAATATATTTTAATATCTTTTTATGTATTTTAACTGGACACATATTTAAAACAGCTTTTAGTTGACATGTATATCCAGTATAAATATTCGCTAAATAAGGTAAAAATTGGTTATGTTGCTCCTCCCAACGATATACATTTTAAGATTTGTAGCCACATCTTAAATTTATTATGTGTAGGATTTATACTGACTAGGAAACGTGACAACATCTTTATTTTAACATGTTAAAACATATTACATAAATAAAAGGCTTCTAGAAGAAACTACTATCATGTTGGTGAAAATAAACATTAAACATGCAATCATGGCGAATATTATAAATTCATTCACTTACTTTTTGGAAATGTCATTTAAATTGCTAGTCCACTGTCGAATGAGTTATAACATCGAGTGAGAGCATAATAAGAAAAACCGTTATAACACTCCTGGTATAGAGCGATATTTTAGTATTTGGATTTTAGACCTAAGAATGCAATTAACCTAATCTGGATGAGCATGGATGTTTCACCAAAGTAGCACACTGATGATTACCATTAACACGATCTACAAATTAAATCCAATATACGATGGCCCCTATGGCTTATTTCTCTTCTTAATAAAGACATTTCTTTTCTTCAAACATTATTGGTAATTAATAACTCTCCTTCTATCATATCAAAAAGGTAAAAAGGCTGCGAAGTCATTTATTGTGGCCTTTCTGTTTATGAATAAATAAAGTTATTTGCTTTGCTACTGATCTGTATTAATTCGTGACATTATTTTATATCGTGCACATGCTTTGGGACATGCTACAATCAAATGTTGGTAAATTAAACACGTGTTAGCTAAGTATACGTGTTGCAAAAAAAGAAAAAATTATGCAGACGATGAGTGTAAAATTGCCGAACAGATTTTGTGTGGAGCCACATTCAGAGAAGTGTTAAGTTTAAGTGCAGAAGAGAAGTGTCAAAATACAGAAGAGAAAGGTGAGAATGCAAAAGAGAACTGTTTGGATCATGAAAGAAAAGTGTTTTAAATTTTGAAAAAAAAAGAGCTGCAGGGACCAGCGTACAAGTGGACATGTAGTGTGAAACGATGTAGGCACAATATAAGGATATATGCCGTGGATTAACTGCAATATACGCTAAACTTTGTGTCACTCGTGGTTCATTTTTGAACTTTTGCAAGAACTTATTCCATAAAATAACAGAGAGCTTGCCAACTTTCTGCTATGATAAAGTAACAACGGGTTGCAGCCTGTGTTCATATTTCAGCTAAACTTGTGGACAAGTTATTTTTTAGAAATACATGACACTAGAAACGCAATAACGCTGTTCGCCCTTTACTAGATTTTGAACATACGATGCACCTGTACTACATAACTCCCCTTTAATGCGCGGCGCAGTTTACTTCTAGAAGTCTTTTGGGCGTTTACCAGGATTTGTAACACCTCATATATGTGTCAAGAAAGCCCCCAACGTAATTGTCCCCCTAGTTGACCTACAGTTAAACGTTCAACGTAGCGTTTAACGCCAGGTCACATAGAGGCTTGTGGCTTGTAGCTTGCTAGTTCTTTATATTAACCCTATTCGGTCCGGGGAGGGATGCGGATTCCGCCCCCCCCCCCCCCCTGACGGGTTTTTTAATAACTTTTAATTGCTATGTTATATGGCTATGAAACTTACTGAGTTTCAATATTTATCTATTAGACACCTGCATGCCAAATTTTTGGGTCCCATACCGTTCAGAGGCTTCGATATTAACCATTACTGGAAACTGCCCCTAAAAATCTCTATGAAATCCTCATAATGGGGAAAAGTTAATAACTCCTGTTAGAATTATTTTTAGAACTTGAAACTAGCAACACAACTTTGTTTTATTAAGAAGAATCGTTGTGCATAATTTTAAAACGTGATTAATATGATTTCTGGATTGTGTCGGATTTTACTCGAAATTAGGAAAATTCGAATTTTCGTGTAATTTTTGGCTCTTTTTTATGCGTTCCTCCTTAAAACCGGAACATATGTTAAATAACTTTTATTTAGCTTTCAGAAATTTCAAACGGAATGCAAAAATTCGCTCTGGAACAAAATTAATTAAACTTTAAGCAGATAGTGGCATTCTTAACAAATTTCAAGCTTCTGATGACGTCACAGAAGATGTGGTGACACAAGCAAAAATTTATTGCTACCATTTTGTTTTTTTTATGACGTTCTATAAGTGTGCCAAGTTTGTTTCAATTTGTACAACCCTATGAAAAGTTATTGAGGGGGGGGGGGGGGGGTTGGCGGATTCCGTCCCCCCGGTCATAGTATGTTTAAAAAACCCCAGACCAAATAGGGTTAACACCTGTATTCTGTCTGTTAAAGATGGCTGCTTGAAGCTTTTTCGGCACATAATAAAGAGTAAGTTATTTTGCTGGCACCTGTTTTTTCTACAGAACCATCTCCAAGAGCTAGCCACTACTCTATATCAAAATAATTGTGTGAAAATTTTAAAAAGGATGTTATAAGGTTTTAATTACTACATGGTTGCAGCAGTTATTAATGGTTGCTAACGTCAGCATGGCCATTTGCTCCACATTCCGTGTAGACTCTGACAAAAAGGTGCATTAAAAAGACCAACTAGTGCAACCAAGTTTAACCAAGCTACGTATATGAAATAGTACTTTTTGTTTATTGCGAAATTTCTTTTGATTGTTTTTGTAGTGTCGTTAGGGAACAAAGCTAACAATGTTACTAAATCATACACTTAATAATGAGAAAACAAACGCATTAAAGAAAAAATAAATATAGAAAGATATAATCTCTTCTCTAGAATTTTGTTTAGGCTTAGGTTTCCTTAAGGCTTGGAAAAGCCTTAAGGAAACACGCTGTACCTTCCAGCCTTCTTTTGGCATCGATGGAGTGTAAGGGTTTATGGGATTATGGGAAACTAAGTAAATAAAATACCAAAGAGTTATTTCGCTAGAATATTTTTTATGCAAGATTGAAAGGCTTTATTCTAAAAATCCGAACACAATAATAATAATATATGGTATACAGTAGATATGATTCGGTAGTGACCATTAATCACATCTTGAACGTCCAAGGATTGCATCACGTGACCTAAAGAAGATGTTAAAAGATGTGATAAAATAAAACTTGTGTTTTTAGTGCTAATAATAAATCGAATGAATCCTCAAGATTATAAAATATTGCAAACCCCTCTCCCACCTTGTTGTTGTTTTTCTCCCAAATATTACTTGGCACCACTACGTTAATTAGGTTCAAACACAAGTATATTAAAAAATGTAGCAAATGTTAGCAAATAGGCTTACATTTAGGGTTGGCATATAAAACTTTAATGAAAGCCTCAAATGTATTAAGTCTTGTGAATCAAAAATTCGTTTCAGATAATGTAAAACTGTAAATCTTGACGTAAATACATTTAACGGAAAGTAGGGATATTTTCAGATATTCGTTCACGCAAGATTAGAAGGATAAACTTACTTTGTAACTGTAACATATGACGAAGATGTGATTGTTTTGTGGACATTGGACGCGACACAAGTATACACACCACTATGGTGAGATTCAGCTTTGGCAATACTATACACAAATGGGTGATCGTAATGTGGTCTGGAACTAAAAAGAAGAAGGATTAGAAATTATCCTGACATATAGAAACAGAGAAAATAGGGATTGAGACTGGAATAGAAGTACAGATGATTACAATAATGATAAGGGAAGAATAAAAGAGAGAAGTGAAGAGGAAGATTGATGAAAAGACAAAACAGAAATTAAAGAAAAAAGGTTGGAAATGATAAATATTGGAGACAACATGGAAAGAAATAGGAAATGTATATGTAAAGAAAAGAAAAGTCCAAAACATATAATAGATAGAATACAAAAAGGACATGGTTACAGAGTTGTTGAAAGAAACGGATGACTTGGATAAAATACGGAGTATGACAGAATGGATATTATTATGAACAGAGATGAAAACTGGAAGAACAGGAAAAGATCTAGGTGACCTATATTGACATCGATGCATTTTTTATATTTTTTTAAAATAGGAGCTTGTCTAAAACGACAAAGAGGGCAATCAGGAGATTCAAATTCAAGATTAAAGAGCATAGGGTGTGGAGAAAAAAAAGAAGAAATGTAACCGTAAAATTTAATCAGCTAACAAATAATTTGAATCTTTGAGGGTGAAAGAGCATAGTATATAAAACTTATACCTCATTAAAAGAGTGTCATTATGGTATAATGAATATTGAGCAGCTGGATAACCTGCAGCTGAGCACGACAGTGTTATAACATCGTTGTGCAGTACCATTAGTGCGTTTGGAAGTTTTATTTTCCACGATAGCTCACCTATGGCAAAAAGTTATGAAAGTTTATGAAAAGTTATTCGTAGACAAAAATTAAAATAAAATATGATTTAGATTATGTGTCAGTCAGTCATTTTATTATATCTTTCCTGAGATTAAGAGGGTTGAATTTTGCTTGAAAGGTAATAAAAAGAATAGTTGTGTGCCCTATGGAAAAGTACACTTGGAATAATAGAAAAGAACACTAAATATTTTATTGATGTCAATCATGACCTATTTATATATAAACATTTTCTAATGTCAATCTGCTTGTTAATTTTTGCTGTAATGATAGAAGAAATTAAGTTAATAATAACAAAAAATAATAAAAAAAAAAATACATAATCATTACAGACACAGCAGTGTATTTTAAATTTCTACAGATGGTAAAGAAAGAGGTTGCGCAGAACAAGGAAAGGTGTAGCAGTATTACAAAACAGTCAAATATTTTTTAATTTGTAAGCGTTACATCTCTGATGTATTTTAAGCTGCAATTAGAGATAACGTGAAGTACTCACTACGCACAAATAACACTCCTTGCTTCGAGTCTTCACCCAGGATATTTCTTGCAACGCATTTATATACGCCGAAGTCAGTTTCTAGAACCGGATCAATTCGTAGTCGCATATTTTCGTCCATAATTTTGATGTTGCCTGCAACACTGCCATTTGAAGGTAAAATTTTAAGTCCATTTTTATACCAGGATATTAAAGGTGTTGGACTAAAAATATATTTGGTAATGTAACTTTTTAGAATTCCCGGCCTACAGAACGGTTTTATCATGAAACAACTGTGTATAAATCCACTACATAGACGTTCCCTCCAGACGCACCCATGAGACTGTATGTGTGTATCGTAAGACTACATTCTTCAATTAACACAAAATGGATAAGAATACACACTTACTTCCCCGCCGCACCGCATAATATATCCACTGATCTCCCTTCCACAGCGGAGAACGTTTTATCCATGTGAGATACCAAAGTTGGTGAAGATTTATTGTTGGTGCCTATAAATTTCATAACCTTATCTGTGAACAAATAAAGCGGAAGGACTCACAAAAAGGGACAGTGTATTTTTTTGTATCAGCTTTTTTCATCTAAAAGTATTGCGCATCGTAAATTCTCATATTCATTTTATTTTTCTTGTCAAATCCTTCATGTCCCTGAATTTCCGATCACTATTATGTTCTCAAATTTGAATTTACATAAAAGTGATACGAAATCTTTTATCTTGTTTATGATTATTAATACTGTTTTTTCGAAATAATCTCTTCATATCTTCAGTGCAAAAACGCTAAGTATAATTTACGTTACCGTAAATATTATCACTAATAATTCACAATTTTTGACTTGAGCATAATTTCCAAATTAAAACATCGACTGACTTGATAAGAAATATATTGGAAGTTTGGGAACAGTTGATACAAAATCGCATAAGTTTACAACAAATATTATGCATCATACAGTAAAAAAATGTTATAAACCTCTTTGAGCGTCAATCATAAAACGGCAGCTGTAAGTCGACTCTTTGTTGTCATGCACGAAGCACCTAATGCCACCAAGGAGATTTGCGAATTTAACCTGTCTCTGTGTAAGATGCGGAATAACGAAGGAACCAAATTTATCAATAAATGCCTGCTTTATTGGCAAATTGGTTTGCAGCATAGGAGCACGACTGAATAGCCTACTCCAGCCCCAAAAGTAGAGTTGCCCACGACCAGTTGAGTGTTTAGGACATTTTATAGTTAAACTTTCACCAATAGTTGCTTTAACGCTCCTTGTTGCTCCACGCGGGTGGCAGCTGGATTTAAATGATCCAAGACCTGCATATTTTTTAGTTTGAAATTAATTAATAAAATAATATAACAAAAGTGCGTTCTGAGAAAAAGATCAATTCCATGTATTATAAAATATTGAAATTTTATGTTTTGATTTATAATTTTCAGAACACTTTACGCGAGTATGTAAGTAGATAATTCATTTTAACACGAATGAGTATTGTTAAAGAATCTTCAAATTAATTAACAGAGAGTTAAACGAATGCAAAGAAATTTTGTTAAAGAGAGTTATAATTAAAATTGTTAAACTTCAGGTGAAGTTTATCAGCTTTAGTGCATAAGGTGAGTACATTATTTGCAGATTGTAATCCTCTATTAAGAACCCCACCTAAAAAGTACACGGCGAAACTGACTTTACAACTTCTAAACCTTAAACTTTAGTACACATTTTTCTTTTGATATGCAATAACTTATAACCGAGAAAGGTTAAACCTCCCTTTAAAAACAACAGCCACTGTGAAAAAAGTTAATTGAAAGAAAAAAGGTGGGAATTACGGAAACAACAACTGCTTTCGATAGAGTCCTCGCCTTGCAACAAAGGTTTCATTTTGATTGGCGCAGCGGCCTAATCGGGAAAGAAAACATGCAAATTTCTCCAATCAAAAATTTAACATTAGTTAAGCATGTCAAATAAAGACACTTAAGCAAAATTGAGCCTTAGCCAAAAATATGTGTTAATTATGAAAAAAATTTATTACAGTTCAAAAGGTGCTTTAAGTAACCAAATAATAGCATTACCAGATAAAACGGTCTGTTCATCAGTTTTAAATTCAATTCATAATATATACTGTGGCTCACGCTGAAATAAATTTCTGTTGGATCTGTTATTGTGCTCAAATATCTAACTTACTGTTAACTTTGAAGTTATATTCTGAGAATACTGTTCCATATTTATTTCCGACGTAACAACGAAAAACCCCGTTATTCTGATTTGTGACGTCGAATACTCTCAATCTTTCTGGAAGACTGAAACTGTATTGCCCTCCTTCATGTATTTTCGTTCTGTTAAAAGTCCAGCTAATTGTCACATTTGATCTTCCGCTGTATTTACATTCCAACGTGAGAGTATTTTTACCAGGCACACCTTCTATTGGAGGAGGTCCCCTTAATAAAACTTCTTTAATTTTTGGTAACGCTGAAAGGAAAATGCATAATCAAGTTTGTCTCTAGCTAAGTTTTACCGTAGTTAAGTGTTCCATAAAAAGTTGTTTATTCGCAAAAAAAAAAAAAGAACAAAATAATCCCAAACGTCCAAAGTTAGAAAGGCATCCAAAAAATATATCTCAAGAGGTTATAAAAACAAAGCAATCAAAACAAGATACTCACGCCATTGTAAACTGCCATGAATAAACAATAACATATGTGCTGCGTACAGGAAAGCTTTGAAAGAGGACATTGTTTTCTTCCTAAAATAGCCAAATGATTTGAAGAAAAATAGTATCAAAACATATCTAAATTTACGTTTTCGGTGGATTTAACGATTGTCCATTACCAAACAAATTGGACCAACATATTTGTTAAATCAGGATTAGTTGATTCAAACGTTCTTTCCTCCTCACATACACCCTTTTCATAAACTATATTAACGCTACAGTGTTACGACAAAAGCATTTAATTAAAAGAATTTAGTATTTCTTTTGTTGTTGGGTTCGGTCTTTAACTTATGCGAACACATTTTGAATGGATTCTGTTGATAAAATAATTTAGTTCATGTGAAGGGAAAGTTATATGTTGAACGTTGTCCCTTCTTTTATTCACATGTGATGTTGCCTCCCCTTTAACAACAGGTTCATCACAATATGACGATCCGTCATTATAAGCATAACATTAAAATAATACATTATTATAGATTGCAGATAAGATAATGCCAAATACTAAGTACATCTGCCATAATTATATTATTGAATCTTGATATATTCAATGAATTAAAACAGATGAACTGAATTAACATACTTTGGTAGGCGACACGTTTGTTCTTCACCTGCTCGTAAAACTTTCAAACTTTACCGTCTGGGTGGAGATACCACGTTTAGAATTAATATTCATTTTTTCTCTTATATAAATATCTTATGTGTGCGCATGCGTTTTAAGTATGAAAGTTACATATAATTTTAGGTTAAGAAAAAAAACGCGCCGAAACTAAATGACAAAACAAAATATTATCCTATTAAAAACTGCCAGAAAAAGAGTTGCCATGTTGCATTAAAAAAGGAAACTTTTAGGTTGAGAAACACTGTGCTATTGTTTCCAAGTTACGTGCGTTTTTCTTGTGACATAGTTTTGCTGTTAAAACATAGGAAAACTGTTCAATCCTTCCACTCGAAACACCCACAATAAGTTAAAGTAAGTGTTTGTTTTTACTCAATCAATGCACTACTATTTCAAATTTACTTCCATTTCTTTCCACTTGCGATACACTCTGAGTGATTTAATTACGACAAAAATAAGTGTTATGTTTTGCTTAAACAACACCTTACTATTTTAAACAGCTTCAATTTAGCTATGTTGTGAGTAATTTAGAGACATAATCAAAATTATTATTGAAATTGTATTCTTAATTTTGACTATGGTTTAACCTGTTACGATCCCTTGTAGTTTCGCTCATGCCAGACAATTAACATACAACTACAGGTTTTCACAGCTGTCACTAATGTGTAAGTTAAAAGGACAAATTTGATCGACTTATACCTAATACTGTTGTAAATACTCAACAGCAATTTTTCTTGACTGCAAGAAACTGATGAAAAAGGACTTCTCTGTTTTTGTTATAAAAAATAATCAAAGTTAAAAGTCAAAAGTTAAAATGTTAAAATCGGTGACTGCTTTATAGACAATAATAGACGTTCTGCCCACTATAAAAAAGCTTTATCGAACTTGAGTGTCAGTTCAAAAACGACAGGAAATATTCCATTAATACCTCGTTCTTCCAAGGAAATGAATTATCAATGTTATTTGATGATTGATGATATTTTTTAAGCTGGCATAAAAATACAGGCTACAGACTGTCGTTTCCCTGTTTATCTAAAACCGACAAGCAACAGTTTTACTTTTCAGAATATGTTTTCGTTACTGATCCAAAATTGAGTGCCAGTTCAAATAAAAAGGAAAGTCTGTCATTAAATAAAGAAACTTTATCATTTTTACTTAAGTTCATATTACAGTGAAAGGCATAGTTGTCTAACTACATTTAGCAAACAAAAATAAAAACAAAAAATCCGCTTTTATTGCAACCAACTGTATTTTGTGATATTTTCATTTCCTAGCTGGATTTAACTAGGTTGGCACAACCCAAGCTGCAGCAAGTGAAAATTAAAACTTTTAACACGAAAACAGACAACAGGAGTGGTTAGGATTAAAAAGCACCAGCCTGAATAAGAACCTTTTATAGCTAGCTAAATAGGTTGCTTCTTACAACAATATACGTGTGTAGTAACCCAAATATTAAAATTGTTGTATTTGGGATTACAATGGCTAGGAAACTTACAAAAATATCTCTTTGTAACATGTTAAGAAAAATTAAACACTAGTATTATAGAGACAAAGAGATTTTAGAAAACAAAAGTTTGAAATTGGCACGGATGAACTCAAATGGGCATTGTTCTTTTGATGAAGAATTTTTTGCACAATTCTTATTGTTTATATACAATGATTTTCTTGTGTTTTACTACACGATTGTCAATGCAACAATTGTTATTACTTCCTCTTTCCATATTCATTTTACGTGAATTGCTCTAATATTTTTTGTCACGTAGTCTTTACTCTATATTATAATCATTGTATACGTCTATCTGTCACGCAAAATGGTAGCGAGACGTGCGTACTGCATAAAGAAGAGCGAACGCGTGGATTTTTTCACGGGCCATTGGATAATTATTTTAGTTTCAGTTCGCACGGCATTTTATTAGGGCATTTTCCCCTGCACAAACTATGATTTCAGTGCGTTGATGCTCTCTTTTATACGACGCATGATTCCTGCAAACACTGCCCTTTTGTGTCATTATGTAGCACATGTTAGACTGACCCAGCACTTACGGCAGCTTTGGGTCACAAGCCTTTCGGTGTTTAGTACATTCACACTTTTACATGATCACCCTCGGTGACTACAATGCGTATGTCTGGCTTTAGATTCATCCATATTCCTTCTAGGGAAGTGTACTCGAGGTTTATAGCACCAGCCATCTACATTACGTCACTTACCCAAGGCACAATGGTTCTCTTAACCAGTATATATTGCAGCGTTGCAGGCACCAATCATAATTACCCTAATAAACACGTGACTTAGCAATAAAGAAACACGTTTTTTCCCTTCTCTTTATTAAGCTCGATATTCACAGCATGCATTTTTTCAGCTTCGTTTATCAAACTGCGACATTAAAACTGTTTATTGACTAAATTGAATTTACTATGTGACAAATATACGATTACTGAATAAAGATGCAGAAAAATATGTTAAAAAGTATTATTATCAGATACCTTATCAACCACCTATATGGGTTATATAGTAAGGTTTTTATGTACGGATGCTACCTTAATAAACAAAGTTTAAGTGGGAAGCCAGAAACTCTACAATAACCAATTTCATAAAATCATTCCTGTTGAGTTTATAATAATACAAAAATAACCGAGAATAATGACTGAGGGTGATATTTTCGGTACAGCACGGGGTAATCGGTTATTATTGTATTTGTTAACCGTCTAAGTAAGATAAAAATTAAAAAAAAAGAATTTTAGTTTAGCATTCTTATAATAAAATTCACTAGCACTACTTTTGTTAACACTCGAGGTCAAAATTCGAAACAGACATTTAGAATATAGCATTCGAAAGTCCCTACACGGCAAGATACCAGTCTAGTGTGGTGGTGCGGGAATAATTAGTTTTTGAGTGTTATAACAGACTACTCTGTTACCTATTATTTTTACAAATTAATCATTTTGCATTATTATTTTATATTGGTTTCACTAGTACCAAGTTGCAACAGTCGTTTTTTTATCTTTGTGATCTGGAATTTACCGAATTTAGATTTGCATTTCGTACAACAAGTTTCAACAGGCTAAAAATTCGTTTCATAAAACGAAGTAAATCAAAAAAGGTTGTTTTTATTGCATTTTACATTTCACTATGGTTTCACAAAAACGGTGTTTACAAACTTGAACTCATTTTTCTATTTTCATATTTTTCTTTTAGTCTTTTGCTGTGCCAGTTAAGATAAATTATTAATAACGTGAGCATTTTTTTCTGCACAATTAACTTGAAGCACATACCCCCTGTAGACCACTACTAAATCAATATTACACCGCAGAACTTCCTGCCAAAACGGCTGGTTTATTTTCTCTTATAACGCAGTTACAGTCACAGTGAAGGTATGTTTTCTTGATAAACTTTTCTGCAGTCAAGTATAAATGCTGTTGTACACTCACGACAGTTGTCATAGATTATGTTTTTTTCCACTTAAATATTTGTGGCAGCTTTTAAAACCGCTAGTTGTATGTTACTTGGCTGACCTAACAAAATTGCAAAATATAAACAATTTTAAGAATTAAACCTTCAATTTTAATACAAATATTCATTATATTCCTTAATCACTCACAGCATGGCTAAATTAAATAAGTGAGCACCACGACATGGAAGTAAATTTGAAATAGTATATAATATTAATTGAACAAAGACGAACACATATTTTTATGTCAATTTTAGGGTTTTTGCATTGTTTTGTAATCAATTTTACAGCTCTACGCACATGTTTTTCTAAAAACGTAACGTTTCTTAAAGGTTAACATGTATGAATTTTGACACTAGCGTGTCTTTGATTAGGAACAATAGAATACGATCATTCCTTAAAGTAGTTTCAACAGTTTCCAGAAAAAAATAGAACCTTTACCGATTTAATACAGACTCTCTGTAATTCGACCTCCCCTAATTCGAACCTCCACAATTCGAATACCTGTATATTTCGAACCATATTTCTGGTCCCTTTAAATCATTTCACCCCGTAAATTGAACTTTTAAAGATAGAAATACGTAAAGTAGCCATTTTATCTCCCTCTGATAATCTTGCATCGAGTGTAAACAGTGTTTTGCATGTTCCATTTTAAAATCGAAGGTCTAGGATTATTTTCAAACTACAAAGGATATATTTTTGTTATTAATCAACAAGATGGGGACTCTTCCAGCAAAAGGTAGGCACAGTGAAAACCTATGAAAACAAAATACGAAGCACTTCAACTTCGAACTCTCCATAATTCAAATTTCTTTTCAGTCCCCTGTGAGTTCGAATTACAGACTGTATTTTACTCTGATTTTATATAAAAACCTGCTATCCGCCAGTTTGTACCACATTAAAAGCTCGGATTTCAGATACGCATGTCGCACAATGACAACTGAATAAAATCAGCAAAAAGCAAAACGAATCCGTTTTAGTAGTATCTGAAATAACTCAGTTGACGAGTAAACCTATGAACTTTCAAACTAACCACGAAAACTACACCACAAGAAAACGCACGTAACATTAGAAACGCGGTAAGAATATTTCTATGGCCTATTGTACGTTTGTTTCTCAGCCTGAAGTTTTCTTATATATAAAACAACCTTCTTCTGGCACTTTCTATTAAAATAATATTTCGTTTTGTCACTAAGTTTCGATAGGTTTGTTGTTTTTGTTTTACTTGCGATTATAGATAACTTTTAAAAGTGTTTACAATATTAATACGCATGCGCGTATAAATTAATATAAGTGAGAAAAATTAAAAATTAAATCTTTAACTCGGTATTTACTTAAAGGTTTTAAAGTTTTACGAGCAGAGAAAGAATAAAAGTGTCACCTACCTAGGTATGTTTGTTCAGTTTGTTAGTTCGAATTCATGTGGATATATTTGGATTTACAAATACATTAGCTGTGGAAGGCTGTGGACAAAGACAATTAGACAGAATACAGAAGATAAATGGAAAAGACCTGTCATTTGAATTTTAAACAAAAATTACGTTTAGAAATTTGCCAATCATTATCATCTATTGTGAACAGCTTGAAACTCTGATAAAGAATGTGCTTTCCACAAACAACTAAGGAGTTAAAAACCTTTTGCTGAAGTCATCAAAAGCCAACCAATGCATTTTGTTTTAATAAAATTGTTTACTTGTGACCTTATTTGTTTAGACCTTGAAACTCGAACCTTGAAAATGTATAGGGTCGTGTATTTTCAGCCAACGGTTAAGGAAATAGAAAAGTCTAGAAATTTGGAGCAAGTACTGATCAAGAAAATGTATAGAATAATGTGATTTCTTTGACGGTCGCATAGATATTGTTGGTTAGGGCCGTTGATGACGTCCTGAACTCGTATGTTCCAAAACAAGTGAATTGACCCAGCTTTAAGAAATTGGTTCTTTTTTTGATCCCAAGTGGTTTCTTACCTTGTGTTACTTCATGTTTGCCATTATTTCTTTTGCAGTATTTAAATTTCAGAATACTGCCTGCTGTTATGTTTATTAATATTTTATGTAGCAAACTTTAAATCTTTGACAAATATATTCTCACAAATTAATTTGGGATAAGACACAAACATCCCACAGATGGTATTCTTATTTTTATCTTATTTTAACTGACAATTTTATTTCTTTATTTATTTATTTATCATCAATATTTATACAGGATGTAAATTTCAGAAAAAATCTGATTTACAAAATTTCCAGAAAGAAAGTTTTAGTGTAGTAGCCATATAGTATTTATATCCACCTTGATGAGAAATAATTTTTTTTGTATAGTTCATGAAAAATGTGTTTGAATAAACTTTGGAAAAGAAAAAAAGTAAACTGAAGGCTTAAGGTGTCCGTAGCTACGTTGCAACGTTAATATAGTTTATAAAAAGGGTTCATGTAAAAAGCCAGAAAATTTGATGTGTAGTTGTTGAATACTAAGTTATGTAAAAGTATTAATGCAGATGCCACCATAACTTTCTTTAATTCATTTAAGCATTTTAGGAAAAAAACAATGGCTTCTTTCAAAACGTTTATGTGTGCAATGCGAATGTTATTGTTCATTCATGGCAGCTTATCGCGTGAGTATCGTAAGAATGTTTTGATTGCTAAGTTGTTTTGATAACCTCTTCAGGTGTTGTTTATGTTGTTTGGGATGAGTTTTTCTGACGTAAACAAAAGAGAACGGATACAAGACATCTTAAAAGAAAACACAATAGTTGTATTTGACTCTTAAATGTGTTTTTGATTACTGTTTCTCTTTTTCATGTGACACGCATTTTTTTACAAAACCACTGAACTACAGGAAAATCACAAGGTTTTTTGCCCTTCAAAGACTACAAAAGTTTTGGATCAATATTAGTTAATATTAACATTTTTTAAAAAAAGCTTTTGATTCTTCTTTTTATTATAATCACAATCTTATTTTTATTTAGCTTTTGCTGCTGCGCTAATTTACAGAATGCCACATCTGAAAATATAGGCTAATTATAAAATACAGGAAAAAGCAACGGTTACTGTCCCAGGCTGAGAGCGCCGTCCTATGCACGTCTACGTGCATTTTGCGTTTTCAGAGGAGATTAATTTAGTAATCAAAAGTTAAAATGCACACATACGATACACCTACTAGTGACCTTATTGTTGTTGGCCTTGTTGTTTTAAAAAGATCGTACTGGAGACAACTCAAGTAAAGTATCTGATATAGCTTTCTGATTTGTTATAACAAACTAGATAGAGTTCGCTTAAGACCAATCTAATTTTGTATTTTTTAGCGTTACCTGTAATTAAAGAAATCTCATTGGAAGGAAATCCTCCATTAGAAGGTTTTCCTGGTAGAAATTCTCTCACATTGGAATGTAAATACAGCTGTAAATCAAATGTGACAATCAGCTGGACTTTTAACGGAACGAAAATACATAACAAAGGGCAATACAGTTTAATCGCCCCTGATAAATTAAGAGTACTCGGCGTCACAAATCGAAATAACGGCGTCTATCGCTGCCACGTCAGTAATAATTATGGAGCAGTATTTTCAGAGTATATCTTGAAAGTTAAAAGTAAGTTAAGTCCAAACTCTACATAAACTTTTTTCATCGTCCACGACATTATAACCTTGTAAATTGTATAAGTGATGAACAATTGATCGATTATTAAAGCACTCTTTAACCGTTAATACTCCACTTTGTCATAAGCAACACAATGTTAAGGTTGAGGTTCAATGTTGCTTACGTCTTTTTAATCTTACAGGCTTAAGTG
The DNA here is from genome assembly GCF_029227915.1 of Hydractinia symbiolongicarpus. Taxonomy (NCBI): domain Eukaryota; kingdom Metazoa; phylum Cnidaria; class Hydrozoa; order Anthoathecata; family Hydractiniidae; genus Hydractinia; species Hydractinia symbiolongicarpus. Next base: position 4,551,766 of record NC_079888.1, on the reverse strand, counting down.
ACTCTTATTTATTGCTTATTGATTCTCTACTTTGAAGTTCGAATTTTACATGTTTCCTTGTACGGTTAAGTTGGTACGCCAACTAAAGTCAAACATCGGTTGCAATGAAATTTTGCGTTGTTTAAAACGTCTTAGAACAAGAATATTATTGGAAAAAATCGCTGTTTCTGTAATCTCCTTTTGTCCTTTTCTTGAGTCACCTCAAAGCTGCTCTTTTGTCGTTTGAAGAATTTGGGTCTTGTATTTCTTATCAATAGAAGACTGTGTATTAAATAGTAAGTTTTAGGTTTAGAAGTTGTGAAGTCACTCTTATCACGTACTTTCAAGGTAAGGTCAAAAGAAATTTGAAGACCTCAAAGTGCTTGGAATTATCACGAATTAGTTTTATACCAGAAAATCTTTTTCGCTCTCATTAAACTATCTATTAGTTCAATTTAAAAGTTAAGTATTTACTCACTCGGCTTTTTAAAAATAAATATGTGTGCCTTTCTTACACTTTTAGCACAAACTTGTTTCATTATATTACTCATTAATTTAAAATCAAAAATTGCTTAGGTCTTGGAGAATTCAACCCTGGCTTCCAATCACATGATGCAGCAAGAACTGTTAAAGCAACTCTTGGTAAAAGTTTAACGTTAAAATGTCCCACACATACAACTGGTCACGGACAAATTTACTATTGGGGCGTCATGAAATATAACGCTGTTCCTGTTATACTGAGTACCAATTTGCCAATAAAGCATGCATTCATTGGAAAATCTGGCTCCTTTGTCATTCCGCACTTGAAACAGAGTGATGTTGATTTTATTAATAACTTGGGTGGCATCAGCTGCATCTTGTACAACCAGAGAGAGGTGACTCTCAGCTGTCAGTTTAAAATCGATGCTCAAAAAGGTTTTTAGTTTCCTGGCCCTTTTATTTTTACTCTTTGTTCAGTAACTTTTGTAGTAAACAAGTACATTTTATGTTTTAACTGGTCGCCTTACAGACCCAATACATTTGACTCATTGTCATTGAATGTTTCACAAAAAAGGTGTACTTTCAAGCTGTAAATTGTGGTCAAGTCAGTACTTGTTGCTGTAGTCAGTAATTTTAACGCAAAGTATATTTTGCGTTATTGATGCTTACAAAGTAACTTAGTACTTAAAAATTCCAACAAATAGTTATAATAACAAAAAAGTGGAAGAATTAAACCCATACTATAGAGAAAAGTATAAAGGAGATGACCTACGAATAAATTTAGGCGCTTGCTTTAGACAAACCCAGTACATACGAGAAATGTATTGTAATGTTTTGCCGATCCTTACACTCCGTGCTTTCTAAGGTTTGGTTATGGAATTTATAGCTACCAACGAGTCATTTTTACCAACTTTGGTATCTCACATGGATAAAGAGTTCTCCGCTGTTGAAGGAAGATCAGTGGATATATTATGCGGTGCGACAGGAAAGTAAGTGTTTGTTCTAATTTATATTGTATTAAATGACCAAAATTAATCTTCGAATTATTGCATTTACTATCAGCTAAGAGCAGTTCACCCTGATCAAACCTACGGCCAGACTGGGTGAGCAATTTTATCGGATAAGTAGGGGACATTTCGTTTCATATTGCTGTATAATACTTAGGCATTATTTAATTAACCAATCATTAGCAGGTTGCTTGAATGTCCAATAAGTAAATAACGCAAACAGGCAGACAAAATAAAAATTGTTTGGATCACGAGGAGATTTGCACATTCTCATTCTAAAAAAGCAACTTATTAAGAGTGCGTGAAGGCTTTTGAAAAAAGTTACAAATATTTTTAGACCAACCCCTTTGATATCCTGGTATAAAAACGGAGTTAAAATTTTACCTTCAAATGGCAGTGGTTCAGGCAACATCAAAATTTTGGCCGGGAATATGCAGCTACGAATTGACCCGGTTACAGCAACAGACTTCGGAGTATATAAATGTGTCACAAGAAATAGCCTGGGTGAAGACTCGAAGCAAGGGCTATTAATGGTTCATAGTGAGTTATTTACGTTATCCTAAATGCAGCCTAACAAATATCTGAGATGTAACAAAAATCTTAGCTGTTTTGTAATACTGTACACCTTCCCTTGTTCTGCACAACCTTTTTTTACCATTTGTAGAAATTTAAAATAGGCTGCTGTGTCTGTAATGATCATGTATTCATTTTGTTTGATATTTTTTGTTATTATTAACTTACCTTCTTCTAACATTACAGCAATATTAACAAGCAGATTGACATTTGAAAATGTTTATATACTAATAGTTCATGACTTAGATCATTTCAGTGCTTAATGATCTCTTCTATTATTCGCCTGCTCCAGTGTATTTTTCCGCGAGGCGTACAACTTGTCTTTTTATTTACTTTCAATCTCTAAATCTAAGGAAGGATAAAATGAAATGACTGATACTTATAACATATAATTTAAGTCATATGTATTTCATTTTTTTGTCTATGGATCGTTGTCATACTTTTTTGGTGATAGGTGAACCATCGTGGATAAAGCAACTTCCAAAAGCGCAAGTCGTATCACATAACTTTAAATTAACACTGGAGTGCTCAGCTTTGGGTTATCCAGTTGTTCAGTATTCGTTATACCATAATGACACTCTTCTAACGAGGTATACATTTTATAAATGGACAGTTTCTAAGATTTCAGATTATCAGTTACCTAACTTGATGCCGTGGTTGTTGTTATTTTTTTGTTTGTTTTCTGCGTAACCTATTCTCTTTGGGCAAATATGATGAGAAAAAACAAACAAAATGTTGTCACGATTATTCTCAGAGTACTGTGTATAGTCCAATAAGCCCAAATCCTCCACCAATTGTATATTTTACTCTAAATTATCTACCATCACAATTAATTTCTTAAGTAGTTCTTACGTAAACGTTACCATAGTGTTAATGCCAGTGTCCAAAATGGAAGAAAGGCTTGCAATGTTGATATATAGTTAGCTTGGTTTCACTTTGTTATGCAACACGATTCACATTATATTTGTTCGAACATGAACCTTAAAATCTTTAGTGCATATTATTTTTTGTTTTGAATAAACGTCACTTGACTTTAATTATTCTTTCTTTTTTCAGTTCCAGGCCAAATTACAAGCACCAATTTGTGTATAGTATTGCTAAAGCTGAATTTCATCATGGTGGTGTGTATACTTGTGTCGCGTCCAATGTCTACAAAACAATCACATCTTCGACATATGTTACAGTTATAAAGTGAGTTTCCTTTCGCTTTTAAATGAACAATTATCAAATAATATCCTTACCTTTGATTGGTAAGTTCAAATCGTCTATAATTGCGATCAAAGATGTAATACAGTTGGGTTATGGATTTAATTCATCTGAATATGATGGAAAGTTTCACGACTTTTGGTTTTTTGGAGTATTTTTTGCCGCTTATGTGAAGTAAAACCCTAAATAAAAACCGATTGGCTTCTATTTATCACAATTTAATGATTCTATTATTATTATTATTATTATTATTATTATTGTTGTTATTATTATTATTATTCGACATATATTTCAAGCATCCATAAATTACAATGGTTCTTAATGCTGAAATGCGTAAATACTAAGTGCAATAAATGCAAGTAAAATCAAAATAGACGCGAGAAAAAAGAACATGACGAAGGAAGCAGTCAAATAATAATAGAGGGTATAGAGAGCTACTAAAAGAGCGGATGAATTTTTTCGGGGTATTTTATTATCCTTAGGATTTACTTGATTTGAATTCCAGCAACACTAAAGAATTTCATATTTACCAATTCTTTATATATCTTCTTTAGATCACGTGATGCATTCCTCGGATGTTCAAAAGGCAATTAACCGTAACTACCGCACCATATATTACAGTCCAGATTTTTTAATTTCTGCTTTTAATTTTTTATTTATATATTCAAACGAAAAGACCTATATTTTTTTGCCTATATTCTTTCTTTTGGTAGAAAGGTCAGTGTAGTAAGATCTCACAAGGGACCAAGTACGATAATAAATTTAATTATTAGCGTTTGAACTAAGATCGCTTGATTAATATATACTCCATACGGAGTTTTGAAATATAGCCTTTGATGCTGCATCAAAAATATCCTTACGTTGCTTTTTCATTACATATCTTTCTATTTTTAACCAATCACCTTGTTTGCACTGTTTATTTTAGGAATAAATAAAGCATATAAACACCAATGTGGTTTAATTGAAACATGAATTGTCCACATTAGTTAGTGTGGCAATTTTTAAGTAGGAATTTTCAATATATATAAATTTTTATATTGTTTGTGGGATTAATTTGATAACTTGATGGGAAATTTCACTTGTATAATAAAAATTTACCGATGTTTTTTTATGTTGATTGTTTTTAAACTTTTGTGTAACGCTCCTGTGAAGTAATTATAAAAAAGAATCATCACTTAACGTTTTTTTGTAACAGCCTAATATATTGCTCCGTTGGTTCACACGTCCTTTTAATGCCGCATTGTGTGCGTCTTACTACCTCTGGTACCATTTTGCGTGACAGACTGACGTATACCCGTATATTACAATGTGGATCATTATTGTACCAAGTCTTGTACCTCGAGCATAAGTTTTTTTCAGAACAACTGATCTTGATATGTTTATCGGTAAAATAAGAAACTCTTTTGCCGGTATGATGTCCTATTGAAGCCCAATTATGTCCTTAAAGTTACGATTTCCACCTAAAATCAGTTTCCAACCTTCGCATATGCCAAAAAACAAAGCGCTAGCAAAAACATCATGAGAGAAATTATTATATATATTGTGAAGGGCGAAAAACATTATTGGAATATGTGTTCTTTGGCTTATACATTCATTGTCTTATCGTCGGTCCGAGCTTTTGTCACTTTTTTAAAATGTCATTAAAATCCGAAAAATATGGGTACGTAGGTATTTGAAACTTTATCTGTATATGCCTTTATAATAAAAAAATCAACTCTGAACACATGGTTACGTCAGCTATTTCTGATACGTCTAGTTTGGCACCTGGAAAGTGGAACAGAGATTCCAACTCAACAATATGCAACTAGTCTTTAAATTATCCCTGGCGCTGAAATGTGTAGCAAAACAATGAAAGTCTTAACCGAAGCAATGATAGGGAGTCCTGCATACTTAAGTATGCACTTGATATCATCTTAACGAAATGTAATGCCGCTAGACAGTTTTTGGGCGCATTCACTAAAAAATTATCCGTGCATGCTATAGAGAGGTGTATTTTTAACGTTTAAAAACTTCATATATTTCTTTAGTTATTTGCTTTCATTTCTGTTTTCATTTTTTGATGTGTGTCATCTTCCTCGATGTTGGTGTACTGCTGCCGTTGATTTTAGCTGTTTTTTCCTTTTTTGTTTTTTTATATATGTCATGCCAGAACTTCGTTAGAGATAATGCACACAAAAGCTTAAACAAAAATAATTGCCCTCAAAAGGCTGTTTAGCTTAGGTTATGCTTACTAGCTGACTGCCCTTTTCGTGTGGAGTTTTAAATGCAGTCTTTTTGGTATATTTTGAATTCCGGCTTGCCAGAAATACATTGGGAGAATTGTTTCAAGACTTATTTTTTAAGGTCGGAATGGCGAATAATATATATTTTACATAGGTGCTGAATTTCTTTTGTTCTCCATTATTTTCTTTTATCTGTGATTTTTTGGCTTTTTGTAGGCTTAGTTCCAACTGTTTCAGTAGAAAACTTTTGCATTGTGAGTATTGTGAGTATTAGTCGTTGTGAGTTACGTAAGAATAGATTTTATTAAACGAAATAAAGATACAAGCGCGTATATGTTAAGGGGTCATTGAAATCAGGAACAGAGCGAACCATATGCGACATAATACTTTATGTAAGTGGTTTTTAACATGCAGATAACGCCAACTTGTTGACTGGTGTTGCAGTACACATTTATTCGTTGTGCCGACATATTTGCGGTTTATTATTGAAGGATATTGTAGGGTGTTTATTGTAATATTTAAGGAGAGAATATCCATACATCCAAACGTTTTTTAAAAAGATAGATGTTTTTAATATAAAGTTAATAAATAATTTATCAGAAGTTTTACTTGATTCGATAGAATTTGCAAAAAATACGGGATGAGTTTCAACTTTGTAAACAAATAGTTGTATTTATACTGTGAAGACTAATAATCTGACGAATACCTTGTCGGAAAAATTATTCTGTCCGACAGAACACAATAGTAAAAATTCTTTGTCAATGGAATTTCCCTCTTTTCGATGGAATGTCCCCCTTTCGCTTCTCAATTTGTTAGACGAATCGATGCACAAATTGGGAAAAATAAGTCGACAGAATTAACATTTCATAAGTATAAAAAACCGATGACTTTTTAGACTTTAAAAAACTTAATTGGTGTTATAATAATCTTCTGAGTCAGCATTTTTTTGTATTTAGAAACTTAAATAGCATTAATCCTATTAACCAAGGCAGAACTTTTGAAAGCATTTTCCAATAGAATAAAGAAATAACACGTAATAAGGAGATATTTTCCTGTTTTATTGCTGACCCGGACTCAGCAAGAAAAAAACTCCCTAACACATTAAGAAACAAAAGACTTCCATTAAATGCAACAATGCATCGAGAATCCATACTTCCATCTGTGAGGGAGAGACTCTCTGCCAATCAGTGCTATGGCTATAAGCATAGATTTATAAAAAGATTTCTAATTAGGACTTTTTTTAGTTATGTGAAGAATTTAATAAAGTAATATAAAAAATTGCTGAGTCAACCTGACGTTGAGCATGAGAAACTTAATTAAATCTATTCTCATAGATTGAACAATACTAACATTTGATCGTTTAACCTAGGTGGATCCAGCTTTATCCTTTCACATCTAACACAGAAATAAATTTTTTACATTTAGGGCAACAATTGTCGCATTTCTTTACGATGTTCATGCACCATATACACGCTTCCAGTTAACCCTAACGCATCTTGCAGCAACATCTATCTTAAAGTGAGTTACTTGAAAGAAAAACAATGGGAATTTTAAAACAGGCATAGTGTTCGAGAATTTAGTTGTTCTTAAAGTCATCATACGACGACAAACGCGATTGCAATACTTTGATTTCAGCTGGCGCACCAACCTAACTGCGCAAGCTAACACTCAAACTTAGTGTTACTAATAGATAGTAAACAAGCAACAAGTAAGAAACGGTTGAGTTTCAGTCAAAATTTTGTGTTAATAATAAAAACAAGAGTGTAGGAGAGAAGTAGGTTGATCGTCACGGTGGCTTCAGCGCGGGTCTTATTTACAGTTTCTTTAATTTCTACAAAAGTTTTTTAAAGACGACGCTTTTTGGAGCTGTCCTTGCGGCAACTAACTATGTGGGTTGTGCAATAAGATATGAAAAACATTATGATCAATATTGTTTGTGGAACAAGAAGTACCTATGAAGGAGTGTTTCTTCGCAACAAAAATTAGAAATTTAAATGCTTACAGAACTTCTCCGTTCCTCAGAAAGTTTAAAGGATATTAACGTTCTATTAGACAATGATTGCTTTTTAAAAGATCACCCATGGCGATTAATATTTTTTTTAATAGTTTTATTTTTGCTATCTGTTAGGTGGGCTAATTCGTGTAATCGGCATTAGATGTATATATTTCCTTGTTTCGATTTCATCAAAATCTAGTTAAATAAAGGTTAAAGTTATTAAATACTACAAAACTAACCTTATCACTATCTCGGCCAGCGCATATTATATTTATGCGACACAACGAGTTATACGATTCTTCCCGCTACCTTTTTAAAATAAGGGACCCTGTGGCGACGTTAGTTTGAATTGGTTACATTTATATGTGGAGGAGGGTCAAAACAAAACAAAAACTACATGTGCAATCTGTACTCAAAACTGGAAGTGACAATCATCAGGAAGAAGTGATTTAGTTGCAGAAACATGTGGCTAAAGATATTTACTTTGTCAATGCTGCTTTCTGCAAATTTAGGTTAGTTTTTAATTTTGCTAGTTTGCTACCAATGTGCTTTCAGTCTACCGTTTGGTAGAGTGGTGATTTAAATTTTATGTGTTTAGCCTAACCTAACCAATGTCCAGGGATAAATCCTGTCAATTTTTTTCAAGAGGGAACACAAACGTGTTTCTAATGCTCCATATTTCAGAAGTTGCATATTATTATTACTTACTTTCTTACTTACTTACATTGCAAATCAACAAAATATAGTTCATTAGTTTTGAAGCATGAGAAATCTGATTTGTCAATATTTTTGGATTTCACGTAAAAAATCTTTGACAATTTTATATATCGAAAGATATTTTAGTAGGCATGTTTGGACAGAATTTCAAGCTTAACAAAAAACATATGCGAAAATTTATTTTCACTGTTTTTTCTTTCTCGTCCCAATTTAGTTTCATTTAAAAAATTTATAGAGAGAAATTGGGGAATCACTTCCCTGTCTATGTTTAATACACCCTGTACAAAAGTAAAAAAATGTAAAAATTTGATTTAACTGAAATATAAAATCTATTATAATATATATATTAATACATTTTAGTCTGTGTTTTTTGCATTCCAATTTAAATAGATATATAAGTTTCTATGTTTACGTTTTTTTTACGTTTTTACGGAATTCTAGCGCATGTGCGGAAAAAATCAGAAAATCGACCAACAAAAAAGTGCAGACCTTATTTATTTGTTTATTTATTTATTTATGACGATTATTTATATATATATACAGGATGAAAACATTTTCAGTATTTGAAACACTGCTATTTAAATGTGTCCTGTGTATATATAATAAAGTTAGTAAAATAAGTAAAATATCTTAAAAAAAATTGAGAAACTTGAGCAACGTATAAGAAACACACACATGAACTGGAAAAAAAGACAATAAAAGTTACCATGTAGCAATGCAGACTGAAAAAAGAAAACAAGGAAGCATGAAAGGACAAAGTTGAATAGACTTGATGAAAAAAATAGACTTCAATATACACAATACTATATCTAATACTATGTATCAAAATATGTGTCGCACAGCTTCTTAAAATCCCTAAAGGACTCTGTTTGTTTGGGCAAAAAATTGAAATGTTTTACACCCATTGAGAAAAAGCCAGAACGGGAAAACTCGAGTTTCACTCTAGGAATTTTTAGAAAATAGCCTTTGTTTCTGGTTCTCTTTGTGTGCTTAATAAACTGAAAATAATTAGAAAAATCATAACACATTAAGCCATCAATACATTTTCGCACAATTAAAACTGACCTTCTCTCAACTAAATTTATGATATTCTTTTGTGGAACATCAGTGATCCTCTCAGCTCGATTTCTTTTTGATTGAAGTTTATATTTTTCTGTTGAGTTCAAATTCAAATTTGTTGTACAATTGTACATTAGTGCAGATAAAATCATTGATTGGTTAATTTTGCTAGAGCATTCTTTGTCCAAGCCATCTCTCGAGTAATCAACATACGAAGTTTATTTGATGCTTGTTTATAGAGGTAATTAAAATTTTCCTCCATTTTTAACGATTGATTGATTTGAGTACCCAGATATTTGTATCGAGCTGTGGCCACAACCCCCTTATGACCGTACGAAAGGCTTAGTCCAGTTGAAAATTTTCATAGTTTTATAGCTGTTCCAAGCAACATGGATTCGGTTTTCCTTTACTGGAATTGATAATCAATTCGTTGGTAAAAAAAATAGGCTGCAATCGATTGCAAATCTTCATTTAATTTACGTTCAATTGTGTTAAAACACTTATCTGATACATAAACAACTGTATCGTCAGCGAATTGGATCACTTTTGAATGTTTAAGGATGTCTTTAAAATCATTAAAGTAAATAAGGAACAATATAGGTCCCAGAACGGACCCTTGCGGTACGCCACAGGGTATAGGATAAGCATCTGACAGTTTACCTTTGTATTCACACTTGCTTTCTGTTAAATAAGTAACTGCGGAACCAATCCAACTTAACGCATTATATACCATATATATGATTTCAACTTTGAAAGTGGTATGGAGTGCCCTAACATATCAAATGCCTTGGAAATATCTATGAAGACAGTTCTTACAAGCTTTTCCTAATCTACTTCTTTACTTATGTCGGCTAGCTAGCTCCGGGGATCTACCTTTTCTAAAACTACATGGCGATTTGAAAGAAGCTTGTTGTTCTCTAAATAATCAACCAATTGTTCCTGAATTGCTCTTTCCATAATTTTTAAAACTATCAGAATTATGGAAAAAACTTATTTGCAGAAGTACAGTTCCAATTTTTCAGTATAGGAACAACTTTATATATACTTATTTTCCAATCAGATAGTACCTCTCCAGATTTAACAGACAAGTTTATGATGTGACTTAATGGTCCTGCTACAATACTTGCAGCGTCCTTTAATAAGCGTGGTGGAAGATCATCCAGACCGGTCTATTTCTTTATTTTTAACTTTTTTAGCTGTTTTCCACAAAGATTTTACTAACATAATTAAATTTGAAGATTTGGTTATAGTTCGCATTGGCAGTTTTTTGGTCCACTTCCACGTAATTTCAACGTGAGGAAAGTCAAATTATAATTAAAAACTTTCGTACTGTGGCTTCTAGTATCTTTTCAATGATATATGATCTAAATCTAAACTACATGCAAGCTATATTCTAATTTCAAGATCAAAAGATGCCTCTACCTAAAATAAAGTTTGGAATGGACTGGTCCACGGACTACCACCTGCATTATTTTGCCTGTCGATTTGCGTAAAAGGTCTGGGGATTACAAACAGCACGGGTCACGATGAAAGTCCTCTATATCTCTTTTCTTCCTTTAAAACTAGCGTGAAAATATGTCTTAATTGTTATTAAGAAGTAACAGTGTTTCTTGGCTATTTTTTTGTTGTTGTTTTTCCAACAAAAAGTAACTAATTTGTTGTTGTAATCAATAACATAGTTACATTGATGTGATATCACAATTTCAATATATTAGATTGACATTGCAGGGAACTCATAAACTTTGAGGCTAAATAACTTGGAAACGGGTGTAAATAACCGATATCAACCCTTTGTGGGTAACTGTAGGGACCCCCTGAGACCAATTTCCTATGACTAGGTCAACCCAACTATTTTGAAACCGATGGGTTGGTGACAGCATCAAAAAACCTTACAATCCCAGTTTCTCTTTAAAGCCTACCTCCCATTTTAAAAAAAGTATTGGAAAATCAACTCAAAATGTTGTACTATAATTATGAAAAAAAAATTTCTTTTATACTTATTTTGATTTGTTTGTAAGATATTCATCGTTAAAGTTGTAAAATGTTAGCTGGAGAAGAAGCTTTGTGCCAGTCGCCATCTTGTGTCCCAATTATAAATAAATGCCTTTGCGGAAGGGCTTGTGACGTCAACTCCTGGATGATAATTTTGCCAACTATGCCCTGGCCCATGTTTTTATATACACAAAGCTGTTTTATATATATATATATATATGTATACAAAGCGGTTGTTTTTTTTTTTAACATTTGTAACGGGTACTAAAGACGAGTTTGTAACAGGTATATACTGAAGATAATTTAACACTTGTTTTTTACATTCCTTTTTAAAACTGAGTTCCCGTGAAAAAGTTGTAGGCTTTCTTAGTTTCGGTTAGTAAAAAGTCTACCTGACAGTAAATCAGACTCTAACTGGGAAAGCGGTTATGAGGATTAGAATGGAAGTGGAAGCAATAGCTTATAGAGGAGAACCGTGGCCTTTTTAGCTATTCTGATGCACTGAGAGCCAGGTTTGCTCTTTCCGACTTGTATAGAGACTTACAGAAATGCCCACAGAGATGGGTTGCTGCACTGGGAAGTATATTTTAAAGTGAAAAAGAATCTATTTAGGGTTATTAGAACAAACCATTAAATGCTTTGCAATAAATGCCCCGGCGCGATCCCTTACAGTTTTTGTTGGTTAAAAGAGTTAGACTCGGAAAGCGTTTTTAATTTAGAAAATTTGTAGAAAACTTCATTCTATGCTAAAACTCAACCCTGGCTTATTATAATAACAATTTAAGCAACCTCGATCCCAGTGCCTTTAGTGTTCTTTGATATGAGAATGAAATACGACATGAAAGATAAATTAAAATAGATTAATATAAGAAAGAAAGAAAAATAAAAAGAAGAAACAACAACTCGCACAGAGCGAAGTAAAATCCTGTAAATCCCTGCCTAGTGTACCACAATGTAATATAAAAGTCTTAGATGCAACGTAGAAGAAGAGCCAGCACCTATGCAAGTGGACAGAGATAGAATTGCCAAAGCCTTTTTTGTCAGCGTTGATTAAAACATTTTAGTGATTAAAACTTGACTTTGAAAGTGTTTCGACACATTCTATATAATTATTAACAAAATTAATCTTAGTTGCAATAATTTACTCTTCTTCTTTTTCTCTGAGTTATACGGCAATATGTTCAGGGGGCCTTTTTATGCCATCCGGGAGATGACGTCAAACTGAGTTTAATCCCAAAAAAATATTACAAAATGGTGGCTTTCGAGAAGGAAGTATGCTGTAAACACAAAAAAAATGTGGCTTTATATTAGCTTTATTATTTCGAATTTTACTTAATAAATGTTAAATTACAAATTCTCAACATAGTATAAACAGAATAAGATGAACTTTTTAGCTTTACCATATGTCTAAAGTATATGATCATATACAATGATCATATACATTTTCTTGATTAGCGTTTCAAGCTCTATATGTGCAATAGATGCAATGGCTATACAAATTTCTGAAAAACTGCTCACTGCTGACATCATCAAAATTCAAACAGCAGATCTTTCCCATTGTTTCCTGCCTATTGATCTTCCCAAAAGCTTATTGACTAGTCCTTAATAATGCAACATAACTTTCAATGCAAATTTGACAAATAAAGCGTTAAAGTTTAAAGACAGTGAATAATTTTTTCAGCTATATAAAACTTAAGATTGCTTATCACTTTGAGATCAGTTTAATTTTTGCTTCCGCCAGGGAAAGTGCCTGTTGCAACTGGACTACCGCTTTACACAAGTTGTTAAATTATGATTGGAGTTCTGCTTTTATTAATTTTGACAAAATAAATAATAATATTGATTCTATATCCAGCTTAATAGGTTTTAATAACATCAATACAAAGAAGTGAATAATTTTTGTCAATTTTTTAAATATCATTTCTATAATTACGAACAAATCTTTTATGTATATTAATTTTAAACCAATTATAAATTTCATGGTGAAATAAAACAATGTTTAGAATATATGGTGAGAAACATATTTTATCAGAATATGTAAAATATTTTAATAAATGTTTAAGAATTGTGTGTTATAATAAGTAATTCCTTGTTTTTTTTCCCATTGATTAATAAATGTCTCATGAATTGCAAATCATGAAGCACACATTACTGCTGATGAGTGAATAATTTTTTATTATACTTATTATGACCTACAGTAAATTCCAATATCAAAATTAAGATGTTGGTGTATGTTGGTTAGCAAAAGTTACAAAGGCTTAGGCAAACCAGCACCTATTTAAGGATGTTTTTTTTTGTTATTTGAAATCTATACCCTTTACACGACTTTATATATTATCACCATAGTAACATCAAGAAAAGGAATTTTATGCACACACTTTCTCTAAGATTACTTTCACGTAATATGTAATGAAATACAATGCTTTTTTTGTCATTTTTAGAGGAGACATTTCTGTGAATTTTTTTCTTTTTTCCCCTTTTTGAAAATATTGGAAATAAAAAGTTTAGTGATATGTATACATGCAAAATATGTCTGAATTACCAATTTGTAAAATTAATCCTCCCAGAAAATTTATTTTTAAAAAGACTTTCCAATATGTTAAGGCATAGGTATGTTATGGTAATAGACCACGAATGGAACAAAATATAGATAGTAACTTTTCCAATTCATTATTGTAAAGTAGTTCTATTGTTATATCAACTTTTTAACGTTTGTGAATTGTCAAACTAGCACTGCAAACATAAATTGATTCCTATTTTACATTTTTATGAACCTGTTAAATCAATTGGTTATTTTGGAGAGGTTGAAAACTTAACTTGTTTGTTTTAATAATGACTGGAGAAATGATGGAAAAATGACAAAAGGTGTTTAATTATAAAAACACTAAAAATTCGTGTGCGTGGTCTTGTATAATGAAGGTTATCTACTTTCCTTAGCCTAATACAACTATAGGGTGAATAATGTTACTTTAAATGTTTTGTGTGTATTTTTTAAAGTAAAAGCGAAAAAAAAGTAAAACCCTAACAGACATGCTCACAACACATTTTTTCCGAGACAATAATTTATTTCCTTGATAAGTAAATATTTACAACACTGTCTGGTTTGTTTGATTACAATGTGTACATATAGGTGTTTTCACATATCTCATACTGTATTAAGTATATCTGCTGGGGTTATTAAGGACAGACTTGATAAAGAGGAAGTTGAGTTTAGATTTAACACAGTCTAGATCAGATTGGAAGAGGGTCATTAATATACCCAGTCCAACCATGCCAGCATGGAAAACGGACGTTAAGCCGAGAATGATGATGATGGTGGTTATGTTATTTTTATTCTAGTCGTACAGATCAAGGCAAATGAATTCAAGGTGTCAGGAAAACTTGTCTTTCCAAAAGATGGAGTGTACACACACATTCCTGCCAATAGCTGCTTTGTGGTGAAAGTGGTTGAATATATACTGTGTGATGGTCAATGTGACGCTCCTCGCCTCAGTGGAAAATCTATTACCCACAATGTTACTTTTTCAAGTAACATATTTGAATATGAAGTCACATGTGAACATCTAATGTTGCCATATATTCTCAGGTAAATAAAATTTCATTTATTTTTTATATTAATGCCCATTTTCTGTCTCTGCAATTTTTTAGCCACGGTAAATATAGTATGCAATGTATAAAGGACTTACAAGCCTGGGATTCATCCACAGGCTGCCGTCTAGTTTTTTGTGCGTTTTTGCTTTTTAGTGTGTATTTTAAAGGGTTTGGTAATTTATGAGAAATACTTATGAGAAAGTGATAAATGAACCTTGTATCTCGTCATTGTTACAGTGTAAAAATAACACATAGTAAAGTTTTGCCCTCAGCAATATTTTGTTGAATTTTTTGTAATAATATGGAAACTCTGTGTGTGTCTGAAAAGGCAAAGTCAAAATTATTTTTTACAATTTTTTTGAAAAACGTCTATAAAACAACCTCTATAATAATGTTCTTCATTTTTTAAAAAAATTGTTTACGTTTTTTAATCGGCTAGAACAAATCATATGGTAAAACAAAGTTTTATTGCATGCTAATTTAAATTTTTTTGTTATATATATAAATTATTGTACGGGTAAAGTCACACGCAATTCAACGTTGTTATTATTGCTGCCTATTATTTGTGTCTTTTTAGTGAAACTTACAACAAATTGTGATAAAAAGCACAATATATAAACTTTAAAAAAAATTCAAGTGGATTCTTTCACAGGTTTAAATAACTAGTTGTTATACCAAAATGAAGAAAATTGTTATCTTTGCACAAGTTTTTTAGGGAAGTTTTTATTTGGTGAGTATTGTACTTTAGTATTTCGAGCCCTTATATTGGCATTACCCCAGGCATGTCTTTATATTCATTGTTAGTTTGTTATAAACTTTTTTTCTTAAATTTAGTTCCCGATTGCACATTGGATGGTGTCCAAGTCCAGATTACAAAGGTGCATATATTAAGAAAGGAGACTACGAAAATGAATTTCTTTACCCTCTCCCGATTAGAGGGAAGGAAACTGAGTTTAATGCAAAAGACATGAAAATGATACCATATGATTCATTAGGTATGATTATTTCAGTTACTGTTTTGTGAGATGGCAGCAATTATTCTTTTTGCGGGCCAGAATTTTGTATAGCCCCTGTAAATTTTGTTAATATAGTGTTGTTTTTGAATTAAGGCCTGGCTTAATTTTTAAATAAAGAAAAGATTTGTATTGACTTTGTAATATACGGTTGATGCATCAATTAAAAACAATTTTTTATGCTATTAGATTGTTAATAAAAATTTGCAAAACAAAATTTACAGTTTAGAGCCATAACAGTGTAGTTATCAAATTTTTGGTGTTAAGGTTAAGCGAGAATTATTGACTACAAATTACCGAATTAGGCTGTTTTCTGAGCCTTTTATTAGAACACAGCTAGAACAAAACCATTGTGGTAACAAAGATTTTAAACTTTTTATTGAAAAGGACTAAAGTAACACAATTTTTTTTCCAAATAGTTGAGCATGCTGCTACATAAGATTTTAAAACGTAATGTATTCAATATATTTCAAGGTCTGTGTGGAACCAAACAATGTGATTTAAAATCTGAGTCATGTCAAATAAATGACAATGGTAAAGCGAATTGTCAATGTAACGATCAGGGTGGATGTAGAAGTAAGTGAATTACAGTTTCTTTGTTTTACTATGTAGTGTGTGAAACAGTATAAAACAGTATACAATGGGGTTACTGTTCTTTAAAATAAGGTATTGTAAGCATAGTTTGTTCACTTGTATGAGTTTATTAACCAAATATATAATGCTTAGACTCTGCATTTGATTTTAATTTTATTCAGTAATTGAGTATGCATATCAAAATTTACACTTGCAAAGGATGTTTTACCAACTATTTTCACTGTGATGTTCTTTCACCTGACTAAAAATATACCTTTTTATGTAATCTGGAAATAGTTTTTCAGATACGTTTCTTCTGAAATGGTCAGGTAAATCATTTAGACTTGCATATTGTGACCTGCTTAAAAATCTCTGTAAGTCTACACATTTCACTCCAAAATGGATAAAAAACTTACTATACACCTGTTCGTTTCACCAAAGCAAATAAACCCTGAACATTCAGCGCAGAATGAATTCATATGAATAAAAGCTTAAGTTATTTACCTTTATCCAAAAAACTTTAAAAAGTCAAAGAATGAAATGTCGCACAATTTCTAAACATGTTCTTTTACATTTTGAAAATTTTTCAAGGAAATTTATCACAAGAAGGGGTTTCTGCACAACATAATTGTATGAGCAAGTGTCAAGTTAACTTCAATATATATAAAGATCACTGTATTTCTCATCATCATCAACTATTTCAAATATCACTGCAATTCAAGAGTTCTTTTAAAAACAAAATTGCCGAACTCATTTTTGCAATTCGCTTTAAAAAATGTAGTTTGGGGAATTGGGAATATGGACTTACATCGCATAAATAGCTTCCGCAAAAATTTCTTGTGGTGACAGCTAAAATAAATGATTACACTGCAAGTAAAAAACCTAAGAAATTTCTTCTTGTTACTACATCTTTCTTTAAAAACAGCAATAAATTCTTCCCCTAATGAAAAGACCTTGTTATTGATAAAAAAAGTTACAATACATAAATGTGCACTGTTTTTTTTTCTTTTAGTCTTCAGCACAACTTTTGGAATACCAGAAACTATTTAAAATTACGCAAACTCTTTGATCAGTTTATGAAAACTGTAATTTAAATGTACATGCTTTATTATGCATTCGTTTTACTGTAGAAAACTTTAATTTTACAAGCTGTGGTTTTTTAATGTATGTATTGAATGTGTTTTCCAATATCAAAAGCATATATTTAAGTGTGTTCACATCTACACTTTTGATTATTTGAAAGTACTTACGTAGACTTTCTCATACATATTTTCTAATTGTATAATAGTATACCTTCATTAACAAACAATTTACATATTTTCAGCAACAACTACCACAGCAATACCGACAACTACAACAACACCACCAACAACAACCACCACAACAACACCAACAACCACCACCACAACAAAACCAACAACCACCACAACAACACCAACAACTACCACCACGACAACACCAACAACTACCACCACAACACCAACAACTACCACCACAACAGCACCAACAACTACCACCACGACAACACCAACAACTACCACCACAACACCAACAGCCACCACCACCACAACACCAACAACCACCACCACAACACCAACAACCACCACCACAACACCAACAACCACCACCACAACACCAACAACCACCACCACAACAACAACAACAACAACTACCACCACAACACCAAAAACTACTACCACGACAACACCAACAACTACCACAACAACACCAACAACCACCACCACAACAACACCAACAACCACCACCACAACAACAACACCAACAACTACCACCACAACACCAACAACTACCACCACCAGAACACCAACAACTACCACAACAACATCAACAACTACCACGACAACACCATCAACAACTACCACGACAACACCATCAACAACTACCACAACAACAACAACACCAACAACTACCACCACCAGAACACCAACAAGTACCACAACAACATCAACAACTACCACGACAACACCATCAAAAAGTACCACAACATCACCAACAACAACACAAAGCACAAAAACTTTCTCTCAACCAAAGACAAATTTTACAGATAATACCATAGAGATCGCGCCTAGTATGAAGACAACGCCTAAAGCAGCATCTGGAACATCTCCAGGCTCAGTTGGAACACGATGATTTGTGCATAGTATTGTTTTAAAAAAAATGATAGCAGATGCACCTAGTCACAAAATTCTTTAATATAGTATATTGTGTCTTCTACGTTTATAAACAATTGTATAAACTATTTTACTACTATACAGGATTGTTTTTAATTTTGAGAAGTAGTGATCTTTGTAGGCGTTATAAATCACTAATTGGGTTTTTTCATTTCGTGTTAAATTTTTGTACCGCTTGAAGAGCTGATTTTTGTAAATTTACATTTTTTGTGTCACAAACTGCAGGAAAATATTGCAAGCAGAAATTTTTGCGGGTTTTGCGATAAAAAATAAAAGTGTCGCGAAATTCTTTATTGACAGATAAGCTCAATTAATTCAGCTAAAACATTCTCTTGGAATTTCTAGTTAAAAATTATCATCTTTAAAAAGTATATATGTTAGAAAAAATTTCTTAATCTGTATTAACATAAAACCTTTTCTTAATTAAAGAGAAGGCAGATTGGCAGAAATAAATTTTCCTAAAATAGCAAAACTGGATATATTTGCAAAAAGAAATTTGAGAGAGGCTATTTATGATAATTTTTGCATATAAGCATACAGGTTGTGTATAGATATGTGTGAGTATGTATGTGATTGCATGCATGTATGTATATGTGGGTGCAGGTATGTCTTCCTGATATGTGCGACGCTTGAGAAGTTAAATATAATATGGTTGTCAAAACCTTAGGTGATTTTGTAAGGATCTTAATTGTGTTATAAGGGACTTGGTAGTTTATGTCATTCTTCATTTTAGTGCAATATTAAATGTTGGATGGTGTTACAGCGAGCAAGATAAAGAACAAATACAAAGTAATGATTACGTCAGCAATACAAGCAATATATTTCAAATTAGAAGTGGTGATAAATATTATCACGTTGATATTACCATGGAAAAGAATGAAAATTGTATGTTGTTCACTATATCTTTTTATTCTTCTTGTTATTTATTGTTAAAGTTTTGCTATTTTATAACTGATAATATTTACGGTTTATAGACCATCTGGAAATTACGAAATTATTAGCAAATATTAAAATTGGTCATTTTTGTTTAACATAAGAAAATGATCGGGGAGATTGTGAACATAGCGTTCTGGCGAACGTAGAAAAATGAGAGTTATCTGAAAATTTAGAAAATTTATTTCAACTTTAACTTGGAACCGAAGCGATAAGGTTGTGGAAGCTTTAAAAATCCTTTAACATAAGGTTTTTAAATTCTGTATATTTATTTAGACTGTAACCAAATAAAAATACGTCCAACTATGCTTTGCATAACTTCTTTAAAAATTTGTCACCACAGCAACAAATTTTTTTTTCTCCATAAAAATAATCTTTTTATTGTTCTGCAGCAACTTTGCTATATCAGAATCACAATTTAGTTGTTTATTTTTCTGCAGCAACTTTGCTGCAGAAAAATTTCCATAATTCTTTTTATTGCATTGCAGCAATTTTGCTATATCAGAATCACAATTTAGTTGTTTATTTTTCTGCAGCAACTTTGCTGCATCACAATAACAATAACAATTCAATTTTTTCATTTTGCTCCAGCGATTTGCTACATCAGAATCACAATTAACTTGTTTATTGTTCTGCAGCAACTTTTCTACATCACTATCACAATTTAGTTTTTTTTGCAGCAACGTTGCTATATCAGATTCAAATTTTGTCTATTTTTTCGCTGTAACTTTGCTACAACACTATCACAAGTCAGTTGTTTATTTTTCTGCAGCAACTTTTTATATCACCATAACAAGTTAGTTGTTAGTCTCAATTTTGATATTTATTTTTTCGCTGAAACTTTGCTAAATCAGAATCGTAATTTTGATATTTATTTTTTCTGCAGAAGCTTACTACATCACAATCACAATTTAGTTGGTTTTTTTTAGCTTTGCAGCAATTTTGTTTCTTTCTTTCTCTGCAGAAAGTTATATTACAATCTATGTTCAGTTGTTTGCTGCAGCAGCTTTGTTATATGAGGAAACTGCGCCACACCTCGTTATTAAATTAAGAAACAAAATTTCCTGACCAACAGTCAGCCATAAGAATCTCGCAATACTTGTACTGACACTCCACTTTATATTCACGCTGTTTTGAACAAAACAAGATTATACCCCCTTTCTTTAACTTTAAATTCGGATTATTATTTAGCACGCAATCTTTGACTTGTCAGTTAGATAAAAGAAATCTATTTGTTTATTTTTATCTGCGAAAAACATGCGTCATTTATATGTGTTAATACATCTCTTTCTTCCAATGTTATTTCGTTCTAATTCTGAATTTTAAAATTTAACTTCCAGCAGGAGGAGGAAAATCGATTGACGGCAAGGTTGGCGATAAAAATTATATATTCGTATCTGCAATTGGTGGTGTTGGCTTTCTGTTTGTGATCCTGTTGTTGGTCTGTGTGGCTTGTGTTTGTAAAGGAAGAAAGAGAGCAAACTCAGAGGTACATTGATGTTAAAATTTGTTACTTGTATTTTTCTGATAATTTGTTAATTATAAAATTTGAGCTTATTCTGCTCTTTTAATTAACTTGCTGTATCTGCACCAAGAAAAGGATATTACACCAATTTTATTTTTGAATGAAAATCTTCAGTTTTGCCCTACGCATTCTGTTCACATTTAAAGGACTTTATCTATTTAATTCTTAGGCAATTTTACTTAACGTTCCGTGGAAGCATTGCTTATAACAATATGTGTTATTCCATGATTTTTTTGATGCAAATGACAAATTATACGAACACTGGCGAACAAAATCGGAATCCATTCTGGTCTTGCCATCCAAAAAGAGTTCATTTTAATTTACTATTTACTGACACGTGTTTAACCATATGCCACTCCAAACAAAAACAATTTTACCATTAGCAATTTTTATTGCTTCTGAAAAATTAGAGTAAGATTAGGAAATATAATAACCGGGAAAAACAGGATGAACATGTGGGCAAAAAGAGAAAAAAAAAGCCTAAAAAAAGTAGTAAAAAGAATTAGAATTAAAGTTGGAGTAACTTTTAATTCTTGTTAAAAAAAATTATTCCTCATTTCAGAATGCTCGAAGAAGTAACAACAAATCACCTATGGGTTCGTTGAGGAAGGACCGTATCATGGTAGATTTTGCTGTAAACGAATACAATAAAAGGCAAAAAGCTAAAGAAAATGTGTATGTGGATTTGCCTGCGTATCGGACTGAAGCTCCACCTTCGTATACAGTTTTCGAGGATAAGAAGTCACCCATATATGATGAGATTGCCGCATGCAAGGCTTGGGTAGAAATTGAATAGTTACAAACCAACACTACTGCGAAAGTGTTTTTCAAATCATCCATTCTTGGCTGGTTTGTTCAAAAATTGCTATACGTTTATCATTTCAACTGCATTTTTATTTGAAATAGCGGACTTGAATTCCATTTCTTTTCAGTAGTTATTCAGAATGTTATGAATTTTTTTTTTATATCTAAATTGTTTATGTTCTCGTTCAACCTTCGACTTATTTTTTTTTTAACATAAGTTTTGCTCTTTTTTGGCATAGCTTTTTTATTTTATTTATATATTCAACTGTTAATTATTTATTTTATATTGATTAAATATTTTGAAATTTGTTTTTTCCGCCTTGTCCTTTACTTCGTTTTTGCTTTTGTTTTATAGTCTTAATTTTTCTGTCGTTGTCAGGCCATAATTTGCTTTAATTGCATGTTTTACGTAATATTAAACTGTCTAAATCACTTTGCGGATATTAAGTAAAGATTTATTTTTGCCAGCTTTGCTTAACTTATATAAATTGGCACGCATTTTGACATATACAATTTGTCAATTTTCTTTATTAAGTATCATTAGTAATAATAATAATAATAATAATAATTATTATTATTATTATTATTTAAAATAACGTAAAACGCACGTAAATATTGTAATTTGTATTTTGTAATCGAGGCTTTTAAAGTTTGATATTTATTGTTTTGAGCAAAATTATACTCCTAAAAATTCAGAGTGTTAATTTTCGTCCACTAATTCTCAAAAACAATGAGTCTCATTTTTTAATCTTTCTAAAAGTATGTTAAGTTGAATGTTGTGTAAAATAAATAGAGAAGGAAGTTGCAAGAGAAAATATCACATGATTTTCCTCTAATTAAAGAAAGGAGAAGTAACTTTTCATTTTAACTAATAATATTTAATAATTTTCATGTTATTTTTACTTGAATTATTATTTAAAATAACGTAAAACGCACGTATATATTGTAAATTTGTATTTTGTAATCAAGGCTTTTAAAGTTTGATATTTATTGTTTTGAGCAAAATCATACTCCTAAAAATTTAGAGTGTTCATTTTCGTCCACTAATTCTCAAAACAATGAGTCTCATTTTTTGATCTTTTTAATAGTCTGTTGAGTTCAATGTTGTGTAAAATAAATAGAGAAGGAAGTTGCAAAAGAAAATATCACATGATTTTCCTCTAATTAAAGAAAGGAGAAGTAACTTTTCATTTTAACTAATTATATTTAATAATTTTCCTGTTATTTTTACTTGAGTTATTATATAAAATAACGTAAAACGCACGTAAATATTGTAAATTTGTATTTTGTAATCGAGGCTTTGAAAGTTTGATATTTATTGTTTTGAGCAAAATTATAATCGGAAAAATTTTTGAGGGGTTTTTTTTATATCTGTCCACTAATTCTCAAAAACAATGAGTCTCATTTTTTAATCTTTCTAAAAGTATGTTAAGTTGAATGTTGTGTAAAAGAAAAAGGGAAGGACATTTAAAAAGAAAATTTCACATGATTTTTCTCTAATTAAAGAAAGGAAAAGTAAATTTTGATTATAACTAATAATATCTAATAATTTTCATATTATTTTTGCTTTATTTTTTATTTTTTATAGCATGCACATGGGTTAGTCATTTTTTGATTTTACGCTTGAGGCTTTTGAAGTTTTCTCCGAAATTTCTGTTATTGATTAAGAGAAAGAAAAAGAAAAAAAGTGATTACTGAAGAAAAATTTGTTACTTGCATGTTGGAGTTTATACTCATTTTCAGTATGTTGTGCATCGAATGTTACAAACACATTGTGTGATAATACAACTTTAAATAATAATTTGTATATATATATTTACTCGCCTTACTTTAAATTACGTGGACTTAAATTTAGTTGCGCTAAATGTGAGAAAAACAAAAGAAAAAGAAAATATCTGATTTTCATGTTAACTAGTCTATTATAATAATGAGTTTGCAGTCTCAGCAAAATCTTTTGGTTTCGAAAAATACTCATACCGGTTAATGAATTAAACGATGCCACAGAATTTGTTTTGAATAATTTGCAAAAATGAATATCACTCTTGCTTTTTTTATATTCTGTAGTATTTGCACATATACGTAGTGTATCAGCCGGTCTGATTTAGTATTTCTTTTAGTGTTTGCTTTAATTTGAAAATATAAGAATAGAATAGTGTGAGTTGAACCCTTCTGTATTTCCACTCGTTGGAAATACTGTAGTATTTTGCGGCAGTGTTGCAAGTGTAACAGGGAAAGGGGCATCTACGATGCGCACGTACAGATCAGGGTACACCCCAAAAACAAAGTTTCCATTCTCCATCTGACTAGAAAAAAACATTTTGAGATAGGTAGAACGTCGAATATTTTTACGAAGTAAAAATTTCGTATGATAATGTCATATGTTACTGATTACGCATAAGAAGAGAACATAATTTTTTTCTTCTAAGTTTTGAGTTCAACGGCTTGTTGTTGTTTTCTTTATCAGTTTCAAAATTTTTGACAGTCGCCATATTTGTTTTAGTTCTTTCTCACGTCACTTTCGTTTAACTTTTTGGCGCGTTTTTTCATGTGACGGGCTTTCATAAAATGTTCCTGACAACGTCGTTGCAGATAGCCCCTTTTCTTATTTCGTAAAGTCTGTACTTGCCAATGTTTACATACTCTTGCGAAACTTAGTGTTTGTACGTACACGTTGTAGGTGAAAAAGCAGAACCACATGGAGAAAATTGACTGTTGATGAAATTCTTACAGATTTTCCACAGAATAAAGATTAGTGATTAAACTCATTGGTTAAGTTTACATATATGCATTTATTACAACCTGCATAAAAAACCTAAATAGATGATTTTTAATTTTTACGTTTTGACGAGATTCTCGCGCATGTGCTGAAAAAAATTGAAAAATCGACTGGCACTAAAATGCGGACTTCAGGTGAAGAAAGCCAAATTATTTTTTATGTGGCTGGCGGCATTTTCTTACTGAATATGCTCTAAAACTGAAGTTCATGCAAACTATATATTAATTTTACAATCAACGCAGCCGACCCTTACTGAAAAATAAAGTTTGAAATGGACTGGTCCACTCTTACGTCATGCACTATTGTACCTGTCGATTGGCGTAGGAAGTCTGGGGAACATAAAAAACCCCACGTCACGATTACTTTATCGGTTAGAGACGTTTTTTATCAGTTACCTAGCAGAGTATCATGTGCAAGGGGTTGTCTTGTTGTCGTAATCGGAGAGAAAGTAAATTCTATTAAAATCTAATTGCATTATTTCACTTTTATCCTCTTTGTTTAGTCTTTCACTTCACAAAAGGTTACTTCAAAATTCTTTGTATCGATATAATTCAATAAATGTGCACAAAAAAGGGAATGAATTTATCAATTGCGAATTTTTTTTTAAATCCTTTAATTTTTAATATATATCCATTCAATTTTTTCGTAACCAGTGACTTTCAATGTTCTTTCTCTTTTTTTTTTTTCATTCTTTTTTTCAATGCGTATACAAAACGTATGAATGATTGAAGTAGAACAAACAAGAATTTTGTAACGATAATCGTGAAGAGCTTTCGGCTTACATCAATATTGTGTGGTGTAAATATATTTGAGTTCAAACAGCTTTTTTTGTGGAATTATTAGAAATATTGGATGTAAAGTACATCAAAATTACAAATTGAGAATCAGTACTGACTTTTAGTGAGATATAAAAGAGTAAACCCTTATAGAATTTGTTGTTGTCGTGGAATGAAACAAAAGTCTTGGCTTAGAACGCAGAGTTATAAAATTTGCGTACTTTGTGATTGTTTATTTTGCTTCTTGTTGGTTATTTTGCTGGTTGTCTTTCAGAAATAGGACGAGATGAAAACATTCATTTCACCATTTAATAACTCTCTAACTTTTAAATCCTTTTTTAATTCCTGATCTTTCTTCTTTAAAAAACGACTTTGAACAATTTCTAAAACGATGCAAATTTCTTAACGAGACATTACTTTTTTTAAATTATCGACGGTAAGAAACTTTGTATCATTTTCGGACTTAATCGATTAATTTTCTGGCCTCTCTAAAGCGTTTCTGACATGTCCAATGATTTAGCACATGTCCAGTGTTAGCTGACATATCTAAAACTTTTTCTCTGTTACCTGAAATGTTCAAGTTATTTACATATGCCAGTTGATAGAATAATGCCACTTGCATTAATCTATTCAGAAAGGATAGTTGCGGAACAGATAGGATAGAACTTGAAGTCACAGATATAGAGGAGAATAGGGACAGCCAAAATAATGTGTAGACATTTTGTAAACAAAATCGGAGGAGTGATGAGAGAAAGTTCAGAAAGACACTATATCAACTGCCACAACGCTTACTCGATTCAGAGCTTTCACGAGTACTTTCTGGTACTAGCCTAACTGTATGTTGTGAGGCAGTAGTTGTTAGAAAAACAAGTCTCGTATTGGGTCAGGTCTTAGGTTGCTAAGAGCAAAGTATCTTTTAGCTCTTAAGATGCTTATTTCGTGGTTCCTAAGCACATAATTGCTTCACAGATACAGTATTGGCATTGTGAATCTATACTTTGCACCTTTAGATCGTTTTCATCAGTTACAAACCAAACACACACAGAAGGTTTTCTACAAAGCACAATAACTAAAGTGCTAATTTCTGATTAATCTTAATCTAGGAAATTACCACGAATTTTTAAAATTCGTGGTAATTAAATGCCTCTAAAAGTGTAACGTAAATGTCCAAGATTTTAAAAAAGTTACTAGTGAATGTAAAACCTATAATTGAAGTTCAAACTTATACTATTCAATGCAATTGCATTGCAAAACACTCACACACACACACACACGTTTTCTCCTTGTTGGATTAACACAAAAGAAATTGTTCTGATACAGTTCACTCACCTAGTGTGATTAAGGCGGGTCGTAGAGTGGCTGATATTATAAATACGTCGAAGAAAACAAGAGAAACTGATTGTTAATAAACCCATTCTCAAAATAAAGATTTGCCTTATTTTAATGCTTTTTTTAAATCATTTACTTAAATTTTCTTTATAAGTTGTTATAAACATTCGCGTTTACTTTTTTCGTTAATTTCGTGATCGTTAACTTTTTGATCGCTTGCTTCTAAAAAAACGTCATAAGAAAAGAAATTGCTATAAAAGTTCCTTTTTTAAATTTGAAAATGGTTTTGTTAACTAAGAAGAAAGTAAGAAATAAGCGATTATGGGATGGATGCAAGCCTCATTTTTTGTTAGCGCAATTTAAGATACTAAGCAACTGGTTGCTTATGGAAAAACAAGTAGCTAGTAGTTAGCTGACATTAAGCTGTAAGATTTTGGATAAATCAAGGATGTTTATAAACTTTTTGGGGTAAACATTTTATTTGATAGCTAGATAGCTTTGGTAAAGTCCTTTGCTTATGTTTAAAGTTATACGTAGCTAGCCAGCTGACTATCTATATGTTATATACGGAAAACTGTTGTAATTATTTTAAAGAAACCCCCACCCCAAAATAAACCTTATTTAATTTGGTAATGTATTTTAAGTGATTTTACCACCATCTATATTATAATACCCGTATACGTCTGTCTGTCTGTCACGCAAAATGGTAGCTTAGCTGCGCAATAGCGAGAAGCACGCAATGCGGTATAAAAAGGATGGGCGAACCCGTGGATTTTCCACGGGCTAACGACTAGTTACATATAGTTTAAGTGTGGACAAGTAATAAATTGGCTTCAGATAAAGCATTATAAAGTTAAGCTTGGAATACATAAGCAACATGTGCTCGCGAAGAACCATAAGTGGATTAAATTACATTTACCAGGAGTGGAAACAGGTGGATCTAACCAATCTCATTATTTATTAAAAGTAATAAAGTAAGCGCTAGCGGCTTTACCATCACGCAGCAAAATCTGGATAAGGATGCAGTTAAAGAGAAGGTCACCTTTGCTTAATCTCTTAATTTTTATTCGTCTTCCTTTACTTTTTATGTTTTCTAAGGAATATATGTATTCTGTGAAATAAAAATGAACATGATAAGTTTGTAAAAATCACTTTTAGCTGCTTGTTACCTCAAGTTCATTAATTTGCTAATGTTTATTAAAGGCTAAAAATGCATTTCGTAACCATTAAATTTCGCCAATCAGTGATGTCGAAATATTTTGCGAACATTTTTTTGTACGAATTGACCTTTCCGGGATTTTTCGCGCAGATGAATTTTCGCAAATATACATAAGATTCGCTTAATTTGGAAAAATTAATCAACTTGGCTTAAGTGCTTTTAAAAATGAACGAACGGATATATAAATACATGTAAAGATACAGAAGAAACAATATAACAAATAGTGAAAATTTTATTTTATTTTATATTATAATTTTAGTTTAACGATGTCGCATTTTCTCTTGTGATAAGTGTTATTATTGATATTAAAAGTTGAAATTTTGATATGCGTTAAATTTTAAGTTAGAATACAATAATAAAAAAAATAATAAAAGAAGTTCAACACACATCACATTAATCCAGTTAGGAAAAAAACTATTAAAGAAAAAACACTTTTAATCCCGATACTGCCATTCCCACATACTTCAATAAAAGGTGATGAGACTTCGCATCTGCTCTGTTGGAATAAATTATTTATGAGATGCACGTTTACAAGTAAGAGATCGTATACTCTCAACGCACATATCAAGTACCACTGTGCCACATTACCAATAGAAGGTTAAAAGAAAATTTTGTTTTGCAAGTATTAACTTGGAGAAAGGTATCAACAATGCTGCTGGTGGTTGTCATGATGCTATGGTCAATGGTGGACAGTCATCGTCCAGCGGGTAGTTATTACACGGTGTCCGAATTCAAAACGACAGTTTCTCCTCAAAATGCAACACAAAAGTGAGTAGGTTATTATTTTTAGATGTTAAGTTTAAAATGTTTTATATAAATGTTTGGTGTCACCATAAGGGACCTTTCAATTAGTGTGGTTAGTTCATTTACACATTCTCATCAGCAATTGTCAATAGATATCACGACTTTTCTATCATTTCCTTTCAAAAGAATTAAAATGTCACACTTTTTTTTATAAGTATACCTCACGGCACTAAAATTTCCCTGAGGCCCAATGTTGGCTAAGTTCTGTCTTTCACAGGTGCATCCGTTGCTTGCTTGTTGCATGCTGACTAAACACTTGGAAAAAGCTTATATCTCTTTTCTTGTATCCAACTCTATTTAAAGCAAGATATGTGTCGGAAACTCTTATTCAGACACTTTAGGTTCGGTTTTGCTCGTCAGTTCCTTTTTTAACTGACAAAAGAAGCACCAGTACAATGTGAAGTTGGAAGTTAAAACTTACAGACACAAAAGTTCTATATACATGATGCCAGGCTTTTAACTAATCCTTTTAATTTTTCAGACAACGAAAAGTAAGTGCTACAGAATTGTCCAAGATGTATATTGACGTCATGAAGACATATGATAAAAAGTTTCGACCAGGACACGGGGGTTAGTATTGTGTGTTGCTCTTATCTTTAAGTTTCAGGGAGAAGATGGTGAAACTCTTATACTGACTAACTTAAAGGAAGACATATTTCTTTTCCTTTGATACCTCCTTTCCCGTACCGTAGATCAAAGGTCTCTTAGGTAAAGTTCAAGAAGCCGTATTTTAAAATCCAACTAAGACATTGTTATAGTTGTTTTCAGTAATTGTTTGGTTATCTTCTTATCTACGTAAACAGAATTGCATATTTTATTTCTACGCAGCTACTACCTTATCAAGATTTGTTTTCGCGAACTGTGACTTTCCAAAAAAGTACTGTGCTCATTTTTATCAGTATGTTAATCCAAGAAAATAATAATAATAAAAAATTAGAGTGACTTATCTGTGAAAAAAATAAAAGAATATATTTTGCGAAGTATTTTTATTTTTTTTGCAATTTATATATTTTATACTCACCGTTTTGCAATTTATATATTTTTTACTCACCGTTTTTATTGTACATTTACATTTTCTTGTTTTATTGTTACTAATATTTTTTTATCCTATTTATTCCAAGGACCCATGTTGATAACAGACTTTATAATGTCTGAAATGGCCATCCTTGTAAAACATTCGTGAAATAAATAAATAAATAAATAAATGAATAAATTCGCGGATAATTGATTTTCAATAAAGTACTGTTTTGCACAATTTTTATATGTTATTTTGGTACTTAATTCCGTGGAAAGCTGCAAAACTTTTTAATATTAATCCCTCCAACAATTAATTTTATTAAGGTTACAAAGTAGTCATTTTTTACCTTTTTAGAAAACGCGACACTGGTGAAGCTTGAAGTACAAGTGCTATCATTTAGTGAGTTTGATGAAGGAGCAATGGTAATGAATCTGTTAATACGTTTATGAAATCCCTGCTGCAGCAATTTTTATTCACTTGATTGCTATCCTATGCTTGTGTGCTTTTAGAAATATTCTGTAACTTGTAGAATCTAGTAAATTTTTAAGATAAGAAACTGATAATATCTTCGCAAAAGTTCAAAGTTTTATTTTCTCACATAATATGTTTGTAAGACAATAGGTTTGTGAAAGCCAACATAATATTCATTGGAAGAATTTAATTGTGGTATAGTGAAAAACATAAACCAGCTGTAGAAGGCTGGAAGAAAGTAAATTTTGCGACAAAAAAAAGAAATGCATCCAAATAAAACGAAAAAAAGAAATTTATCCAAGAAAAAATTGAAAGTTGCTACAATTTTTTTTCTTGCTATATAATATAGTTGAAAATGAGAAAAAAAGTTTGCATTAAGTAAACCAAAGAAACACTTAAAATTTGAAGGCGTTGTATCGCTTCAGAAACCAGAATCGCTCATCATTTTATGTAAAAAACCCTTCTCCTCAAGACTCTTTGTTATCTCAAAGAGCCCTAAGGACAGGTAAGTAAACAGGTTAACACATCTTGTATACTTCCACATACTGCATAGTTCAAATTGGAGTTAAAGAAGAACTAAACCATTAGGATGAAAAAATCAAGTAATTTCCCTGTCACTTGCTTACTCTCACGAAAGGATATCTCAATTACCTCATTTTCATTATTTAGGAATTTGAAATGGACTTTTATTTCGCTCAATTTTGGAATGATTACCGCTTCAGAGTGCACGAAACACAAGAAGCAGCGCTTATAAATTTGATCGGCAAAGAAGTTGAGAACATATGGCTACCTGACACAGTGTTTATCAACTCGAAGGAGTCGAAATTCCATGATGTAACGATAAATAATAGATTTTTATCTGTGGATTTCAATAGTGGTGATATGCTTTATCACTCTAGGTGTGTATATTATTAAGAAAAAAATCTGAAGAAATTTTATTCACATTGTCAGTAGATGTGTGTGAAGTGTGTGGAGACAGAGAACGGGGGAGGAGGTGGGCCATCAAAGTGCATGCCTACAAAAAACTTCCTGTCGGTGTGTTTTTAGTTAACCTCAAAGAAAAACAAATGAAAAATAAAATTAGATTGACAAGTTGATAAAAAAATCATTATGTTGATTCTTCTTATCGCAACTTAAAACAAAAAAAAAACAGTCTGATTAGTTTCGGTCTTATCATAGTATCTGCAGATTTGAAGAAGTTTGAAGAAGGAGACAATTGAGTACATTACTCAATTGTCATCTCTGAATAAATCGTTTTTGAGAAAAACATTGTGAGTTCACTTGTCCTTTCTTAACAGAATTACAACAAAAGCGTCGTGTCCGATGGATTTGAGAGACTATCCATTCGACAAGCAGACTTGTTTCTTGGCTATAGAAAGTTGTAAGTAAATTATTATTCTGTGAGCCAATCATTCGACGCCAATTTGAGATCATGTGATTTTTTACCATGAGTAGATTTGAAAGGTTTTATTAATGGTTTACGTAAATTTATTTACGTTGATGACCTTAGTTAAAAAATCGATTGTTATGTTTGCATTAATTTACATTAATTAGCATTAAATTACATCATGAATTTACATCATGAATTTACATCATGAATTTACATCATGAATTTACATAAATTTACATAAATTTACATAAATTGACATAAATTGCCATAAATTGCCATAAATTGACATAAATTGACATAAATTGACATAAATTGACATAAATTGACATAAATTGACATAAATTGACATAAATTGACATAAATTGACATAAATTGACATAAATTGACATAAATTGACATAAATTGACATAAATTGACATAAATTGACATAAATTGACAAAAATACAAGTTTAAATAATCCCCACCATAACATCTCGTTATGTAAAATATTTTTTCGCCCTTACTTTTCCTTCTATAATTGAAATTTTTAGATGGCCACGATAAAAGTGATATTCTTTACGCGTGGCAAGACTACAATCAAGACGAATGTACAGGCCAATGTAGACAAATATATGTTTATGATAAAGAAATGTCGAATTTTGATGTGATTCAAGCCATCAAATCACCTAACAAAACAGCATATCATGCAGGTATATAGCGACATTTTTTATGTAATACCTGTATTTATAAATTCCAAGTAAATTGCTTTTTAACCTTATCTTTTTTAAAACAAGTCTTTTATATTGTAAGCAATTGGTAAAAGTTTGCCGCGAAATCTCACTTTGATATCAAATTAATGTGAAAACTTTAAGATTTGGCTGACAATAAAAGATGACTACTTTTATTTTTAGAATTATTTTCCAGCGCTACGGCGCAGTTCACATTTAGACGGCGGGCAAAATACTTTTTGCTGCAAGTGTACTTACCGTGTGTTTTGATTGTCATGGTAACATGGACAACATTTTGGATCACTCCATCGGCAGTGCCTGCTCGTTCTGCAATCTGTGTGACGACTATACTAACTTTGATCACAATGCTAGGAATCGTGAATGTAAACATGCCGAAAGTGAGCTACATCAAAGCTTTGGATATGTATTTGTTTGTGTCCTTTATATTTGTTTTCTTGTCTCTATTGGAATACATTTTGGTCTTAAATTTTGCCAACCATTCCCGGAGAAAATGGCAGAAAAGAAAGATAAAGGAAGAAAATGAGAATGTATGTATTTACTTCGGGCGTTAATAGATATAATATTTTTTTAACAATGCGGAGATGGTGGTAGCGCATTCGGCTTGTAATCATAAGGTTTCGAGTTTGAGTGCCAACTCCGGTGCACTTAAAATGTAGTGTTGTCAGTCCATTTGGTGCCATCTACTTACCGCTAACCGGATTTTTTGGCAGACAAGCAAGTTAGAGCAATGCTACACGCATCTCTGACGGTAATGTAACATAGCTAGTTACAGACGAGAGGGGAGGAGCAGCCAATTGCAAGGATGGAATACCAAAGGACGTTAAAATTTACTTACTTACTGTTATTCTTAAATTTCCTTTAATTTTAATTATCCTAAAAATGCAATAAGTTAGTAGAATGAGTATTTGTTAGATTAGCAATGCAAGTCCGTTGTTTTTTATTTCAAAACGTGTCATACAATAAAAAAATATAACTACAGGGAAATCTTCCTATAGCAATAACATCAGGATATAAGATAACTGTCCCCTGCAGAAAGGTGACTGCTATAAAGTGTATGCTCTTTAAGGATCATAAAGTTATTATAAAAATATGTAGATCAATGGAGATAAATTGCAGTAAAATATTGACAGAAGACAGGCGTCACGAATAAACAACTATGTAATTGTCCGATATGCAATAACGTGTATATCTATAGTTACCTATATCCTATTCCTTTTTTTAGCAAAATTATACGACCAAAAGTATGTGGAGCAGCAGCGATAAAGCGTTTAAACTAAGCACACAATGCCCAAATGGTCGCTTTCCTATTTCAAACGGTGTAAACACAAGACCACGGAGAAGTTATGCTGACAATTTTGAATCTCCCTATAGAGATACCATTATAGATTTAGAAAGGGAATGTTTAACCAACTCAACTAGTAACATAAACACAGCTGACACCAATATGTCAGAAAGAATTTCAAATGTGTTGGTATGGTCTTCATCAAGAACAGACAAGGCAGCACGTTTTCTTTTTCCTTTGGCATTTGCTTGTTTTAATATCGGATATTGGACCACTTATCTGTCAGAAAGCAAGTTATACGAAGAAATGTTGTAATTATGAAGTCATATGTTTGTTTACTTGTTTGCAGCACCTTTGTTTGTTTATTTTGTTGTTTGTTTACCAATGCAAGGAAGACAATTCCAACTATGCGCTTTGTTATTACCGTTTAAGTTTAGAAGCAATTCACATAAAAGACACGTGTAAACAGACACTTCTGTTACTTTAAGGACGTTTCGCGGTTTTTGGTACAAATTTCGCGAAAAAAATGATTTTTTCGCATGAAAAAAAACTTTAACGATTGCTCTCCACATTGGAATATATATAGCTCGAGCTGCCCCAGAGTTCCTGCAGTGCTCAATACTGGCTCTGGTATCCGCTGACGAAGGCTTGTTAGCCCAAATACCAAAGTTGTCTGGATTCTCACGAATCCTTTTGCCGACGACGTGGCTCAGTGGATAAGAGTCCGCGGTGCATCTGATGCAACGATCCCGGGTTCGAGTCCCTGGGCTGCCGAGGCAAAGGGATTTCGCGATTATCCTGCAACTTTGTAATGGTATCCTGTTAATATGATATACACTCACAATTGCTCTCCACATTGGAATATATATATATATATGTATATATATATATATATGTATAAAACCAAATCTTTCCAGTCAGGTCAAAACTCCAATGCTGGAAATGATGAACGACTGCATTTGTAATTGAGTGATAAAATTATATTTATTTAAATTTTCGTCTGTCTACAACAGACTTCATCAGAAAATGACAATGATCATTGTATATATATATATATATATATATATATATATATATATATATATATATATATATATATATATATATATATATATATATATATATATATATATATATATATATATATATATATATATATATATATATATATATATATATATATATATATATATATATATATATATATATATATATATATATATATATATATATATATATATATATATATATATATATATATATATATATATATATATATATATATATATATATATAGAATTTTTTAAAAAATCAATTTTTGTATGTTATGGCTCTTTTATTTTCTTAACCACTAATCAACACTTGATGGTCCTGTACATTTTTTTAACAGAATTTCAAAATTTAAGCTATTGTAAAAACAAAAATTTCTTAATTAATGCTAATGTCACCACAAATTCTTTTCCAGTGGATTCAATGGCTTAATTAAGAAACAGCTTTCTCAAACGTTATTTACGTTTTACGTAAGCATTACCAAGCAATTTAGAAAGAAATACTTCACACTAACGTCAATTTCGGTATGGGATTTTTATAGTAATGCTAATAAATACAAGGTTCTCTCATTAGGTATTAGGATTCAATTTGTTATCTCTTTAGTAATAGCCGTTGTGTGTCTGTTCGTGCGTCAAAATGGTACCGCAAGTAAAGAAACGCACGCAATGCGGTATAAAAAGGACGGGCGCACCCATGGATTTTTCTACGGCCACCGAATAGCTCAGATCTATTTGCTTAATGGATCCAATCTTTTGATTGACTTTGATGGCACATTATTGCATAATTCTTTCGTTCCTACAAAATTCCTGTTTTAGGTGACGTAAATGTGTGGCACAAGTTGATTTTTATAAACAGATGACAGGTAATTAGGTTATGCACATCTTAAGAATACTATTGTTGAGGTATGCTAACCTTAATCACAAATACAAATTGTTTAATTAACAGCAACAGCAATGAAAGCGTACGTGTCAAGGTAATTTGATAGAAAAGAAAACAATTCGTTGCAACTAGTTCCTGAGTTTATATTGCATGATCAAATGCACACGCTAACAAGGAATTTTCTTGGCGCATATCGTCAGCATTGAGTTAATTTGTGACTCATCATATAAAATACCTAATTACTGCTTTGTGAAAAGAGTGAATCTGATTGATGAACAAGGATTAAAAGTGAAAAGTAAATGCTGTTTTCCACTTCAAGAAAATATTCCGCGGAACGGAACGGACAAGAAAAAAATCTTCTGACCTTGCGTACTTAAAATATTTGCACCACGTGAGTGGAAAATGTTTATTTACGTTCCGTTCCGGAAAAACTTAGAAGCGAGTTCAACTTTTTCTTTGCGTGCTGTGGGGAAACGAGAAGTAGAAATTTAGTTAGCCAATCAGATTGTTTCTTTTTTCGAGAGAATTGACTAAAATGTGTTTACTTTCTGCAATAATGCGAAGTGGAAAACGGTTGTTGGTTTTTGACTATAGTGGCTTACACAAAAGTCGAGCTGATGGCGGTGTAAATGTTTATAATCACTGAAGACAAAAACAACAACTTAAATCATCTTAAATATCATATTGAACATCCAAATATAACAGAAATTTTCCCTACATAAATTGGATACCCATGAATTATTGGATATAAGTACTTCTCTTGCTTTAAACTCAAACTTTCCAATAAAAACAAATTTAAACATTTTCAACTAGCTAGCTAGCTATATCCTTCGAAATTTGCATTAAAACATATAAATTTATTGTACATAAAGCCGGGCTAAGCAACAACAATGAGTTAAAATCATTTTAAAGGTATAAATTACTTTCTTTAAACTATTAACATAGCATATTTAAGAAAAAAAGATTCTCGTGTTGTCTTTGCTACTTCGTCATAACAACTTTTGATTTACCGATATACAATATTTTACAGACCGTAGTTATTGTACCTCCAAGAAGAATACTGAAGGAAAAATTTTCTTTCTTTAAAAGATCAAAATAAAAGAGTATTAAATTCATCGTAAAAATATATTTATTTATAAACATCTTGCCTAGACATCCGTGTATTCAAAGTGTGTATAATTTCTTGCGCCTCAACCTTTTAAAGTGGTCCGTTTATTACACGCCATTCTTCAGAAATTGCAGGGATTGAGCTTATTAAATCATTTAACAACATCTTTAAAGATTATTAAGAAGACATAACATTCATTTTATCTACATGTTCTACTAAATATTTCCTTTCAATAAACCTTTGTTGCGTTTATAACAGTAATTAATACTATTCCAATTAGGTCATGTCTTGCGCAAATGACATATCATTCTCGAAAATCGCAATTATTATTGGCATACATAGATTCTTGTATATTCCTCAGCAGCTAGCTTGTGACTGTCCTGTATATGCTATAAAATATTATTCTCGCCTAATTGGATCCAGGTTTTTAATAACTCTTCTTTCACTACATTGCGTAGCTATGGTAGCTACCGAATTTCCATATTTATTCATTTTTTATGCCGTATATATTAGCTCTCTATATATGGATATAACTCGATCAAAATATTTATATTTGATTAAACATAACAACTTCCCTTAGGTTTATGCCTTGAACCTTACTCACTGCGCCAAGAAGAATCATTTTAAAAACTTTGGACATGTTATTAACCTGATTTCGCGAATTCTAAAATTTGAAGTTTTTCTGGCCATATTTGACATTGTGTGGTACGAAATACATAAAACCCGGAAAATGTCTGTACACATTATATCCCAAAACGATTTTTCTCCGGAATATTATCTACTGTCACAGCGTAAACGCAACATCAACAAAATTAACATGCTTAAGTATTTTTATTACTTGTATTGCAGTCTTTTGAGAGTTAATATTCTTCATATCAACTTTGTAGGCTTAATTTTCTTTTTGGTTTGTTTCTTATGCGGTGTTAACATATTTAAGGGAATTATAAAATATTATCATGCCTCTTTGTAATGGTTTTAACTTACTTAGACCTGAAGATAAGTTTAAAACTTCTTTTATAATAATACGCTCATATGCTGTTTATTCTTTAGAAATCGCCTCAAAAATGCGTCTCATTTGCTAAGTGATTATTTCTGTTTGTCTTTTGTATCTTTTTTTTGCAAAAGATATTGTATAATTTAAAATGTAATTTCATAACACAAAAGTTCTTGGTAATTAACTTTTATTGTCCGTTAATGCATTTTTTATGTTGCAAGTACACGAACATTTGATTGTTATTAAATAAATTGTTTATTTCGTTTCAAACGTTTTCCCAAAGCTCGCTCTTTACTGACATTAGCGAACACAACTTTGATGGTCGGGTAAACGATGAATTTCTGCAATTTAGTAAATTATTTGTTCGTTGTCTGTTTACTCTTTGTTTTCGACAGGAATTCAATAAAATTGTTTAGAATTGTGTAAAACGAATTTAATTGTTTTAGGCTTTTATTACATATACGTATTTAAAAAAAAAACACACGCATATTAAAATGGTGTAAAACAATACTTGACCAATGAAAAAACCACCTGCTATTTAAGAGGACGAACAAATTGAATTTGTTTTAATTTCATCAAAATATTTAAATTTATTTACAGTTAGTAGGTAGAAGAACACATTCCTTATTTCTACCCTATTTAAAGTATGTGTGTGTAGTTTTAATAAGTTGT
Organism: Hydractinia symbiolongicarpus; assembly: GCF_029227915.1. Taxonomy (NCBI): domain Eukaryota; kingdom Metazoa; phylum Cnidaria; class Hydrozoa; order Anthoathecata; family Hydractiniidae; genus Hydractinia; species Hydractinia symbiolongicarpus. The sequence continues at coordinate 4,513,408 of NC_079888.1, read as the reverse complement.
AAGGAAAGATGACTTTTGTTTAATAATTGTATTCATTGATTTCATTTGGGTGTTTTTGTATGCGTCTGTCACCGACGGGTAGCCTTGGGATAGTGCGTTCGCTTCCAGTACAGGTGGTCTTGGGTTCAAATCCCGGCCGAGTCATGACAGAGACTATAGAATAGTATATGCACTAGGATCCATTTTTGCTGGACCTCGTTGATGATATTACCAATAGGAACTTAAGAGGTTATCCTGGGTAAATAAATTTAATAAGAATAATATTGAATGTTTTTGTGTAAAGAAATTACCTAGAACGAATTTAAATTACCAATAATTAGCAGGAGTTAGTAACATGATAGTATAGCGTTGAGTCCATGTGTTATATCCAAAAAAAACCTTAAATAGAAGAGGTACTTGTTTATCTCGGCCTGAGGAATCTTTTATTTTCAAGAAATTCGCTTTCCCAGTTTACTCCTTTTGTTTTATTGGAGATTTTACACAAAGTGAAGGGGAGGAAAAATGGTGGGTCTTCTGCCTCTCCTTTTGTCGGGTTTCTGCTGCGTCATGAAGGGGATGTTACATAATGCAGTCTCCTTGACTGCAACGGAGCCTGGTAGTGTGCTGCCTAAAAATCGTCTGGTTTGAAATAAAAAAGAATGGTATTAAAAATGATTATTTAATATAATAACTATGCTCTATTTACAGAAAAAAAATCTTTATTTTATAAACCAAACTCGTAAGTAAAAATAAAAATTATATTATATATAAAATATAACACTTGTAAAGTATAATTTATCATCAAACAAAAAACAATTTTCATATATTGAGGTCAATCTTGAGTATATAAAGTTTCAATTATTAGTAAGGGTATATTAACGACTGCAGTGAATTAATTGATATAAAGATGCTTCACATATCAAGTTAATTTAGTTTCACTTCCTTAATGTGTAGTCTAGGTAAAGAAAACGTTAGGATCAAATTAGACCTAAAAGATTTCTTAGTTATTTTAGCTTAAAAGTAACTTCCTGAAAGTAACAGAAAAACCACAAAAGACTTTATGAAGGATCCACTGCATTTTCTAAAAGCTGTGAAAAAGTATGGAAGGTTACATGCCAACGGTTTGTACATTTCCAAATAAATCACGATCAAGCTTCCCATACATTCTTTTCAATTGTTGACCAGCACCTACTTCGAATATGTTTTCCACAGCACCAGATATGTACTTCCCTCGCAGTTTATTCAATATCGTATTCCAAAGCACAGGTTCCGCAATCTGGCGTGCCATTAATTCCGCAATATTATCTTTGTTAGTATACTTCTCCCCGGTAACATTTGAATACAATGTAGCATCATTTGGAGTAATGTTGACGCTGCAAAGGGCATCGTGAAACTCTTCTATGGCTGGATTCATGTAAGGCGTGTGAAATGCAGCACTCATTGACATTTCAGAAATTTTCACTTTTGCTGGATTTTTAAGCTAAAAAGCCCACCAAAAATGTGTTTAGCCCAAAAGAAAATACCAAACGATTTAAAAATTATTCGTCATAAAAACAAAAGCCTTTTAAAAAATATCAACAATTTGTTAAAGAGGAAAAGCAATCTAAGAATACTGTACTTACAAGAAAGTGCTCTCGATCCAAAACTCTTTGTACTAAATCTTTGGATCCACCTAACGCTATACTTTTGTGGAAGCGCTCGACAGCCATGGAAATATGTTTATTTGGATTGTCAACACTTTCTGTTAAATCTTCGCACATTTGCTTTACGTCATCAAATTCGAGCCCATGAACAGCAACCATTCCAGTTGATGCCATGCTTACAGCTCTATCCATTGACTTTGCTCGTGCTTTTATAACATGCAAAGCTAAAGATATTAAACACCATCCTTATGCTGCATTATTTATGTAACTTTCTGTGTCATTCACTCACGCAGAGTACGTGAGAGTGTTTAAAATGATCACACACCCTTAACGAATGTTGAGAACGGATGTTAAGAACCAATTTATACAGTGGATATTCACAGGAAATGCTTAGAACTAAATCTTAGGCTATATGATTATATTCAAAATTTTAGTGTGCTGGCAAAAGTTACCAAACATGACTTTTTGTCTGTTACTTTCAGAGGCAGACGCAGATACTAAAAATTATTAGTATCTATTTTACAGGCCTAACACTGAAGTGATTGAGGAAGAGTTACAAATTTATAACATAAAAACATATTTACCCTCTTCAAAAGTGATCCAGTCTGCAATACACAACGCAGCAACTTCACCAACACTATTTCCAATGACAAATCCAGCCTAAGATACAAAACAGATTAGGTTTAATAATCTGAAAATGAGATTAAACTGCGCTGATATTCAATTGTTAGTGGAGGAAAATAAAAAGTGTTTTTGTAAGCTATTTATCAAAGAATTTGTAACTTACATCAAAGTGGTCCACATTGTGCTCGTCTAGCAACCTTCCTTTCAACTTGTAGTATCCCAGAATCGACGCCACCATAACAGCGGGTTGGGTATATAAAGTTCTAAATTGTCAAATGGGACCTCTATATCGACATGTCAAATTTGCTGACATAGATTGAAGTTTTTTAAAAGGTTGTCTCAATCTCTCGAAAGTCTATATGCAACCTTAATCATGTTGTGACCTTTACGGTGGTATGATCTTCTTTGTTATTTCGACAGTTGCATGTGAATTTTAGAAACATATTGATTAATCATTGCGAATAATCATTGACATCAATGTATCACAAGTGCTTCTTAATTATTAAACCATTTTTTATTAAAACAATTTCTTGTATGTTCTATATATTTGATTTTTATTTGTGACAATACAAACTAAAAAAATTGAAAATGTCGCTGAATACTACAAGTTGGAAAGTACCTCTTTTCTATATTAGATATTTGTTTTCAACTGGACCTGTTCCCTTTAAGCTTTCTTAACATTTGATTGTACTCGTTGGTTGTTAACAGTTACAAGAAGTACTAATGCTGAAGATGACTGCGTTTGGCATTGTGGCAAGGACGGTATCTGGTGTCAACAATGTGGAAATGCTTAGGTTAATGTGCAAAACTGTGTTAACAGGCATAAACAAATAAAAATACTGCAAGTTACGACCTTTACTAATTAAAAGAATTGTGGCGTTGATTTTCTAGATAGAGAACCCATGCTAGATAGCCATTAGTTAGAAATAAATGAACCTGGTCAAAATGACTGCTACTATTGCGTGAAAATCTTATTTTACTGTTAAAAAATCAGGTTTAAAGAAGTCAATGTTTTCAAACAGCAATAAAAATGCCTAAAATGTACCGGTGTGTTCGTAAGAATCACTACGACAGAAGGTATTCAGCTGACATGAATTTTTCGGTAAAAAGGCGGTAGAGACCTAAGGGCCGGAAGATTGATTACGGTTAATACGGATACTTTTACTTACGATGCAAAGGAATTTATAGCCTTGGAAATTCGCCCCGCCCGTCAGCCCTAACCGCGGCGGGATCTACTCAATAGAGAGTTGGTTAAAGCAGTAAATCTGATTATTAAAAAAAGCTGTGAAATCTACCTAAAAGCATAGTCACAATTTGGACTTCATTCATCAATAAAAAGCATTTGACTGAGAATAACAAACTAAAAAGTAACAAATTTTTAGCTCTGAAATCATTTAGGGTGGACTGGAAAGTATGAATTAGTCCATACCATGGAGAGTTAAATGCGTAATAAAAAGAATTTTAAGAAGAAATAATTTAAATTTTTCAGGATATAAGAGATGAAAGATGAGATGTAAATTAAATATCAAAATGTAAATATACAAACCATATATAAATTTTGAAGTGTGAAACGTCTTGAAGGCTACTTATCCTTACTTACACAATTAGTATAAGTTTATTTACAAGTACTTGTTGTATAAATAGGATTACCTGTCCAAAACCTCCTTTGGTCCGTTCCAACAAATCTTAGTTAAATCATAACCCAATATTTCTGAAGTAATTCTACGCAAAGGCTCTTCAATGTGTGGCTCTAGATTTTGTAGCATACCAACGTATTGTGCGCCTTGACCAGGACAGAGAATAGCTGTCTTTTCGCCATGGTATGCTGACGATGGCCGGCTTCTAACTACTGAAGCGTAATTAAGAAGACCAGAAGCGGTAAACAGACATTTAGTTTTGTTGACCAGTTCAAATAATGATTTCATTTTCTATAATACAGAACAACATAATGTTGTGAAAATAAGCATTTTTTCGCTAAGACAGCTGGCAAAATGTTTAGGAAATAAAATGGTTAAAATAAGACCAAGCGTTTTAAAACTTTCCCGATGCAATCATCCGACTATTGCGTAAAAAAGTCATACTGAGCAGCGAACGTATTGTAGACTGCGGGGAAAAAAGTAAGTTTTCCAGAAAAATTCCCCTAAGTTATAGGTATCTACCTCAGTAGGACATTTTTTATTATGCTAAAAATACTATACGTACCAATGGAGTGCAAATTCTTGCAATGAACATCAGAATGTACCAAAATGAAAAGGTATACCAGAGATATTCCTTAATGGAGCAAATATATATTTCAATGTTATTCTTTTGAAGTTTAACAAATTTAATAATATTGAGCAAAAACAGCTCGTTATATACAAAACTGAAATGCCTATTAGCAGTCACGTGTTTTGCAATGAGTATTAGAATCGTAACTTTGTCCTGAATGCTGACGTTATACACCCAGAAACGAAATTTCGCGATGATTTATTCTTTTGGCACACGCTTTCAAAATTTGGGAACTAGTTACAGAGATTTGTTTCCTTTCTACGAAAATAGCTGAACACGTACACTTTCAAGCAACAGAAAATATTTGTAGCTCATGGCGACATGCCTAATTGGTTTAAATTTCTTAAGGTTTCGGTACATGACCTTAGTACCATTGATCTTCATAACAATCAATTAGTAAAAAATCATTGCGTGACTTTTGACAGGATTTTTAATTAATTAGTGAGACGGTGTACACATTTTAAAAATACGTGCTGTCAAATCATTCAAAGATTTACTGATGAAATGAAATTCCTCAGATGACGTGCTTCTTTGACGTTCTAATCAACCATTGACGTTTTTTAAGAATGAGGAACCAGTTTATCCTGTTTCTATTGTTGAAACAACAAATGCTTATTATCATTTTTACAACAATGGTATACGTAGGCTATTAGGCTGTTCTGGTTTCTTGAAATTGATTAAGGGTACTTTGGTCATTACTCCCTTTTGTCATACCTACGCTAGGAGGAAAAAACTATGACATGATGATTTGAACCTCGATAATTAGATATTTCTTTGTTAGTTTTTACTATCTTTCGTGAGCATTGTTTGACGACATAAAATATTTCTTACAGTACACAATGTGCATTGTGAGTCAGCTTTTTTTACAGCTATAATAATGAACATGTATAATGTATAATGTTTTTGATTCTCCCTACTCATTTTATGAATAGTAATGGGAAGTTTTAACGTCCTTGGAGATTCCATCCTAACGGTTGGCTCTTCCTCCCCTCCGACCGAACTATGTTACATTACCGCCAGAGATACGTATAGCATTGCTCCAACTTGCTCGCCTGCCACATAAGTCCGTTGGCGGTCAGTAGATTGGGCTGAGAACACTGCATTTAAATTGCGCCGAACCTGAAACCCTATGTTTACAAGTAGAATGCGCTACCACTTCACCATCTCCGCTTAAATAAATAAACCAGTAAAGCTCCGCAATAGGCAATTTATGAACGAGAAATTAATTTGGCTAGTCTTACGAGCTGGCAAAAAATACCAGTCATAACACGGTGAACTCTAGAAAGACTTTACGATATGATCAAATTTTCTGTTAATAGTGGAAATTAGAAATGTTGTCCATGGAGCGTATTTCTTCACAATATGTTTGGATCTGAAACGCCAGGGCGATAGTTATTTTTTTAACTTGCTTCTGTGGGAGGTTAGGTAATATTTGGGTCTACGTCTAAGAGAATATATTGGAAATTACAGATGTAGGAAAAGAAAGAAAACCTTATGACTATAAGATTTAATACATTGGACCTTTCCCGAATTTCCTGATTATACCAAACTCAATTAAAGAGCTCGATACTAACAATGATTTTTATCCCTAAGCTCCTTAGCAAAAGGTAGAACAAATTAACTAATTTCGTTAATATTTCTATTCCTTAAATGCCTCAACTGCGAGCCGAAAGTTACGGTCAAACCATTCATATAGCCGAGCTTCCTAAGAATAGCCCCGTTTTCAAAATAATTGTTTTGTTTAAGCCTAAATAAAATCCAACCAGAATATTATATTGCTCTAAAAACTTCATTCATAATATAATATTCTATCTGAAAAATCCTTATTTGAAGAGCACAGTACCATTATAAAATTATAGATGACGTCATAATTATTATAATTTATGAAATTTTGCAAAGGTGTATTGGCACAAAGGGTGCAAATAGAGGGAATTCTGCATCAAAGAAATACACATGTTTGGATTCTTTTGCTGGTATTTTTAGCTAGGTGGAAATTGTCGAGACAGAGAATGTAGCTTTGTGAATGGCAAACGCGTCTAACATAAATAAGTTTTTTCTTCGTTGTGTGGTAAACAATGTTGCTTAACAGAAAAAGCGATTTAGGTATTGTTGCCACGTATCTTCCTCAAAGACCTTCCGCAAAGGTAACACAGCCTCAAGCATATGAATTTTTTTCGTAAATAGATTTAGAAAGTAATGGCGAGTTTTTTGTGCCTTTTTACGTTCGAAAATTAAATTGTGGATAAAAAAAAATAATTAGAATAATTACATTCAAACAATTAAAATTTATGAAATGTGTTTTGTGAGAGCTTTAGCTAGGACGTGGGTCCTTAGGTTACTTGGTTGCGTCTAAACTCTTATAATGCGCATTTTTTGCCGAAATCAGCATGGTTATTTTTTCCACGAGTTTCAGGGACATCGTGAGTCCTGACGGAGAACTTCGTTGAGCAGAGAATACAAACTGCCTTCAACACATAAACAAATATGGATGTTGAAAGTTTAATCGTCACAGCTTTATCAGATTAAAAGTTATCTTATCTTCCTTAATAGGCTAACTTAGGGAAAACCCATTAAGCACCTAGGCTTGAGAAGGATGTGAGGGCAAAACCGTACAAATCCGAGAAAGGTGGGTTTGTGGCTTTTTCAGATACGTGAGTCTATTTGAAAAGCCACAATTTATTGTTTGTGTTTATTTATTTTAGCTGTTATTTTTCTAACACGTTTTTAACAAAAGAAAACACTTTTTAAGAACTTCCAAGTCGCCTTCTGAAAATTTAAAAGTTTTAAATAAGGAATAGTTTCCATACATGTCTTTTATCAATCTAAGGCGTTCAGGTATTATTATCCGATAAAAAGAAATCAGACCAATATCAAGTTTTTTATACTGAAAAAAGGAAGATTACTTAGAAAAAAATGAAAATTTAAACGGAACAGATATTATGTTAGAGGATACAGAAAAGTCAAAAAAGGCATTATTTTACCTTTTTTGATAAATATTTATTCATGTAAATCTCTTGTTGTCTCAAAATCATGTTTTTTGTTGAGTGTTCCTATAAGCAACATCTTTACTAGTCGGTCGTTTCCTAGTTTCACCAAAAGTGAACTTGCTGAAACAGTTAGGACGCAATTTAACAAGGAACATACGCAAATTCGTACGTGACGTACCGGTACTCCTATCAAAAAAATTTTAATAATTTAAACCAATGTATATGATTATGCGGTTTCAAAAATTGCTCGCGCAATCCCCAGTTATTTCTAACAAACCGTTTAATATTTCCTTAATAAGGTCCTGTAATTAATTGGTAATGATAACGCGCTGGAAAATATTGACCTTAAATAAATAACCCTGTCCTCCAAAGTTCATGAAAGAGTTGTTTAAAAATATCGATTCTTTTGTCACATTTTAGTTACCTAATTTTTGATTAAATGGAATTTACATAAATTATATCGGCATCAGTGGAAAATTTTAGAAACATGATTTTATTGTTGTAAACTAAGATAAGAGAAACTCCCGAGCAAGGCGTAGAAAGAAAAATGCAAATAAACATAATTTTGTATATTTTGAATCCTTTTTTGACTGCCTGTTCATGCAGATGCACGCTTCATATTTGGCTTAGCTTGTTAAAAAAGCTGCTGTTTGAAGCAAAAAAAATTTCAAACAAGCTGTTTCTGGAAGGGAACGTTAGTCATTCACCTGGTAAACATGTAGGCTCACTTACATGATTTTGCTTTTTACTTTAAAACCTTGATTGGACTGCTAATGGCGTTACCTATAAAAACATGCCAGAGCACTTGCTCTAAAAGTTTAATGCGATGTAGATGCGAGTGTGAAATAAAACATTAGTTAAAATGTAGATACAAAGGTTTATTTCTGTCAAAAAATATTACTTCTATAGTCAATTAAATTAATTGAAACTGTGTTAAATCAACTTGAAATTAATAAGAAAGAAATAAAAAAAACAAAAAAAACAAAACAATGTAATGGAAATTGTAATGCTTAAAGTTAATTAAACTAAAAGCAGAGTTCATCGGTAAGATAACTGTGTTTCTTTTAAATACGCAGGCAGAAACTGTGGCAAAGCAACAAACTGGCCATATCATATGTAAATTGGGTACAGGCTCTGTAAAGCTGTTATGTAGTGCACTTCCTAATTGTTCAAAGGGGAAATTTGAACATATCAAGATAACAAAAGTAATGGCAAAAGTGATGCCAAAATTGATAAAGTTAATAATATGTACAATACATGGACAGCAACAACCCCAAATAACTCCAGTAAAAGTTTCCGTTCATATTTGCGTCTTGCTTCGATCGAAAGTGTTCAAGAAGTGTTTTCGCCTAATACTAGCGTATGTTCCTTTACTGCCGAGGAAAACGCAGAATAACCTATGACTGTAGAAGAAACGAATAGATAAGATTTTTCAAATTTTGTTTAGTGAATGTACCATGAGCAGTCAATTACAAAGAAGAAATTTGTTTGAAACGGCAGCACATTGTTTTCTATCAGTTTCTGACGTATCCATTTTCTTCAGGTGGTAATCAAATCACACCTGGAAAATTACAAGTATTTCCGATGTTAAAAATGTCTTCGTGCTAAGGTACATGTACAAAGCTGTGCCAAAAAGGTTAATTGGAAAAAACCGTAAGTTACGTCCTTTGGCAACCTAAAGAATTCAGGTGACAATGGCTACTGGTCATATCGCAACGTTTGAAAATTAAAGAAAAACGACGACTACCAATGTACTTGAAAATGAGAATCCAAATATATTCGCAAAACCCAATTACAATGTATCTATAAAGAAATATTTGCTAATAAATATATTCATAAGATACACAGCAACATTTGTGTCCGAGCTCAGTGAAAATAAGACATGGCCATGTATATAACCAGCACGTTTTGTATAGAGTAGGTAACCTTATTATCACGTTTTTTAGCCATAAAAGCTATGGTTCTAGCACAAATTAAGGTCTTCCGTCTTGTCCCACACTGAAATGGAAAGATGTTGTTGAGAACGTAATGCTGATAACTAGTTGCAAAATCAACTCATTAAAAACTGAGGGTTGAATAAAACCACAAATAAATTTTTAATAATTTAATACTATGAAATATTAAACTTCCAAGAGGCCTCTACTTATTTTAAATTGGAGTCATGGCAGTTTACTTGGACAAAATGTCATTAAAGATGACAGGCTGCACCTGTCCAAAACGACAACAAATCTTTGCTGAATAGCAAAAAAAGCAGATTCATGTAGTTTTGTTTAAAGCTCAGTAATATTCTGACTTTGCTGCAAACTTATGAAATTGAATGATTAGCATTAAGGCTGGTGAATATAGTTATCTGACAAAAAAATTTTATTGACATATTTTTCCCGGGAAAAAAGATTTTAATTCATATCACCCGCCATCTTGAATGCAATGCTTTTCACAACTTTCCCCAATGCTTACACAGATGATGTATTGTCGCATATTTAATGTCCAAGTCGAAAGTTTTTACATTTCGAAATTCCGTCAAATCCATGAAAAATTTCCGGATAGTGTTGTAAACTTTTTTTAATGCGCATGCCCATATTGGAATTTTTTTTATGTATGGAAACTATTTCAAAAGTTCAGATCAGCCTTTAGGTAAGGTTGTTTCTCACCTCAAGAAAGGTTTCCGCAGAACGAACGAACTAGAACAGAACAGAACAGAAAATGTTCTTCTCGTAATTTCCATTTTATATTATTGCGCACATTTTAATACAGAAAGTAAACACATTTTGCGCAATTTTATCGAATTAAAATAATCTGATTGGTTAAGTAATATTCTACCTGCCCTTGCCACACAAAAGGCAAGGAAAAAGTTAAACTCGTTTCTACTTTCCTGGAACAGAACAGAAACGACAATTTTCCACTCACTCGATGTAAACATTTAAAGCTCGAATGTTTAGATTTTCTTTTTCTGTCCGTTCCCTTCCGTAACATATTGTAAAACTAAGAGTTTGGAATTATTTAATAAAAGCCATGGGTGTATTTGTTGCAAAATATAGAATTTATAAAATGCAAACACCTCGCAAATTATAATATGTTTACAGCAAAATGCATTTGTCCATTACATTGAAAGAGATTCTTTTATCATACACGGGATCTAATGTATGAAGAAGTCATTTGCTGCGTGTAGATTACAAACTTTTAAAAAAGAAATAAAATGTATCAAATAAAAATGTTTTTGTTTAATCTGTTCTGTTCAGAAGTTTGGCGATCATGCAACTATAAACATTTCCTGGATTTCAAGTTTTCAGATGCATGCGTGTTAAATTTTGAGCTCATTTGGGTTTCACAAAGTCATATTTTGATGACAACATTGTTACGAGCTTTTGCAAATTGGTTTCCAAGTAACACCAAACAATTGTAATTAATGGAGGCATCCCTTATATCTTAAAAAATTCTTTTGGTTCTGATCACGAACTTAGTTGCAGTAATCCTCTGTACATGTTATTAGTGGAATATGTTTACATGACTTGTTATTTAACCGGACGGAAGCACAGAGTAAATTCTGTGCTGTCATAACATTTAAAGGTTAACCACACTTCTGTCTCTTATTTAGAAAAAGCAGTGTCTCAGCAAAATCTTATAGCGTCATGTTATCTTCCATCTATAATTGTTTAATTTAAAAAGGTGATGCAAGCAAATCTTATATCGTAAATAGATCTAGCTACTGAAAAACATCTAGCTACTGAGCTTATGAAAAAATTCCAAGTTGCATGTTTATGCTCAAGTAGAAAATGCCAATTAATAATATTTGATACTTGAAGTGTATTTATTTTTGCTAGATTTTAAATATTTTAAGTGAGGCCGTTGTAGTGAACTTTTATGTGAAAGGTCTAATATTTTGGAAACGCCAGGAAAATAACTGACGTCATCTCACGCGTTTGGCAATGCTGGGTCAACTCACCCGTTTCAGAACAGAGAGGTCAAAAAAGTCTTCAAAACCAGTATGTCTTTGTACCGTTCGTCAAAAGCACATGCCGATCGGGGAAATGTATGGGATATACGTTTCCCCAATCGGCATTTAAAGCTCTATATAATGGAGGAAACAGGTATAAAAAATTTTAAAACAATTTCTCTTCTTTCGCGCAACTTTGGTGACGTCAACAAATCCTTTACACCGATACATTTCCTTAACCTTTCGTCAAAAGCATATGGTCGCACACATTTTCTTCATCAGTGTTTCAAGCTGTACGTATGAGAGACAACGGGTAAAGAAGATTTTTAAATAATTTTTTCTCTGTGCATTGCTGACCTCATTAAAATTCATAAAACAGGCTATATATTTCCATCGTTCTTTTGCCTAATTGGATTTTTCCACAGACTTTTCGATCGCGTTTATTATTGGCCTAACTGTTTCCGCGTGTCTGTGACAAACATAGTCGACATGTTCTTTTTCTTTACAGCAGCACGTGAATGTATTTTAGACTGACGTCAAAGCGTTTAATCAGATCAGTAAAGCTGGTCTAATATTTCCGTTTGGAATCGTTGATTGATGACGTCATCAAAAAGCATTTTACCCGCAATAATAACTTTCCACTATCAATCAGCTTTTCTATTCAATGGACGTAATTGCAAAACAAATTTTTAAAGAACGTTTTTTCGTTAATTGTGTAGCCTTTCTTAACTTCCACAAAATTTTTAAGCTCTAAAAACCTCTTAACCGTTTGTTAAAAACACACGTTCTATGCGTCTTTAACACGAAATTCAAAAAGTAAAACACCAAGGCAATAATTATTGTTTGCATTCTCAGAATAGCTTTCTCATTTCATAGATTAAAGGAAAAAGTAATTTGGCACCGATAGAAATAATGTTGAGAGGAATTTAGAATTAAATAATTCTTCGTGTTTTTGTAAATTTTGTAAGTTTTAAATTTCCGACGGAAAATTGCTTTTTTCCTGCTCGAGGTATAACACTTTCTCAATTTATGTATTTCTAAAAATAAACATCTCTTATCTGAAACAAAGGTTTGATGTTCGCTTAAAGGGAACCGTTAAATGCAAATTCGTACCTGCATCCGTTCTATATATTTTTCCGGGCAACTACTAAACCGTCCCTTTTTATTTTAACTTTGTGAACCCAAATTTTGCAACACTAATAAAGTAATAACCGATTTCCCCGATGTAAAGGCAAAACGTTCAATGTGCAGTTAAAAGTTTACGCGCAGCCAATATTAAAGTAGATTTTTTTTGGATAGATAGCTAAATATGTCTTTTGACGATTTTACGTTAACTGAGTAACAAAACAGCTGCAGGACCGAGACTGACAATTATAGGGAACGTATTTGTGCTACAAAGTTGTCTTCCTGCATTTAGTAGTTTCGGTAAAACGGAATATCGTCTTTTATAGTCAATGTAGGTAGCTAGTTAGCCAGCTATGTTAAAGAAGCTTCTAGCTTTAAGAAAGCTTCCAGACAAAATATTGACGCTAATTCCAGGTACTTTATCAGTAAAACTTAACATTGCTTATCAGGTAACGTATCACAGGAATTAAATATAAAATCATTACAAATGCTTTTTAATCTTTGTGTTCGGGGTTTGTTTACGTTTCAAGCTAATATTAATACCGATCCATATCGGCGCGACATCAAAGGCCTAAGACCATCAGAATGTATTCTCCGCTTGCATAAACCAGATGATTAACAACATGGAATACTATGCTGATAAATAAGTTAGTGGATTTAAAGCGATTTCCTGTTGGTAAAATCCTTTGGTGGGCAACATGTTTAAATAAGGTAACAATTAGATTATTGAAAATCTGTATTTTTACTGATGTAAAATGGAACAATTTTATTGTTTAAAATGAATATTATGGATTTTTATTGGCTTTTAGAAAATGTCTAAGGACAGAAGCAGATGTTTTATTCTGGATATTGCAACATTGCACTACTGGACCCTGCAGAGTGATGTTGTCCCTTTGTGTTCCTTAAGGTGATTTTAAAGCCGGAGCTCAAGTATCTGGTAACTATTTTACCGCGTAGTGACGGACAGTGCGCAAGTTTGAATATTTAATTGCTGTATTTTGAACAATAAATTTTGTTTTGTTTACTGAAAAATGTCGAAAGTTTAGGTATATAATTGTTAAAAATGAAATACAAAGACTTTGTTTTGGCACAACTAGCCATAATAACTTCAGTTTTTATGATAAGCCAGAGATGACTACATCTTGTGCATTATGCAGTAAAAGAATGAAGAGTTGCCATCAACATACTTACAGATTAAGGAAGTCTTTTGAAAGTTATTTTCAAGAGCAAATTATTTACAAGAAAAAAATGTATACAAGTCATTGCTCGAACACAAAAGAATTCGCCCATTACGGGCAACCCAGAAAGAAAATTCAACCCGCAGTGGAAAATCATTTAAACGTTTGTCCTTTTCTCTGCGTTCTATAGTTTTAATTTGCGTAAATTTCACTTAAGCCTTGTGCAAACGTTGTCGTTTTTTTTGGTATTTTACAAATATTATGGTCAAAACACTGCTATTTTTTCTGGCTCCTGCTTACAACATTGAAAGTTCTACGTAGTCGATTGAAGTCTAGTTCAGGGCTTGTACAACTAAAATAAAAAAATTTCCGGAAATGAACTCATCCGTCAAGGCACGAAAGGTGTGTGAAAATCCACAAATATGCGCTAACGACATATAGATCCTTTACGACATCAAACGACATTAAACAATGTCGGACTAACCAGGTTGCTAATTATTCTTATTTTTCTATCATTGTAGCTACTCTATTGTTTTAACCTTGTAACCAATCCTGATTTATATACTCTTATTATAGGGTACTAGTCGTTAGCCCGTGGAAGAATCCACGGGGTCTCCCGTCCTTTATATTTACCCGTCGCAACAAAGGGGATAAAAGATATCGCATTTGAAATTCGTGTTTCCGTAACATCATTTTCTAACTCAGCGGGGGGTCTACACAGAGACAGCAGACAGACGACGGCTATTATTATAGAGAAGTCGTTACCCGGGAAAAAATCCACGGGTTCGCTCGTCCTTTATATTTACCCGTCGCAATAAAGTGGATAAGAATATATCGCATTTGATATTCGTGTTTCCGTAACATCATTTTCTAACTCAGCGGGGGGTCCGCGCAGAGACAGACAGACGGAATACGGCTATTATTATAGAGATACACATTTCTGAATACAATGTTCTTTAAAGTACTAGAATTTTGATGTTTGATGTCACAGTTACATTCAACATCATTGAAATGGTTTGTGTATAAACTTCTAACTTAATTTGACCTAGGAAAGTACCGTTTTAACTTCGTTATTGATATGGTTAAAGTAATAATAATAAGCGTCATTGTCGAGTAAAGATGTATGAATCTGAAACTGCACGAGTTTCAAGCAATGATTTTTCATATTACCATCACCATAATATTACCCAAAATTTTGGGAATTTGCAGTTTCTTTAAACAAATTTAATTTGGGAGCTTACAAGTACTAGATGTTGCACGCGCCGATATACGAAAGTTGGATAAAAACAAAATTGTGCAGTGTCATTTAGTGTTGTCTGTACGAAAATTACTTTATCGTTAGCAGGAGAATTATTGCAAATATAAATTTACCGTGACGAGTACTTTGTTATAAATTATTGTACAGGAAAAGTCACAGGCAATTAATGTTGTTATTATTGTAGAACATTTTTTTAAAAAAAATTTAATTCATTGTTTTGAGTGGATTCTTGCACGCGACTTCAGGTAAAATGATTTTTCAGCCTCTTGAATGAAATTATCAACAAACTTTTTTGTGATAAGAAGCACAATATATTTAAGTGGATTCTTATACAGGTTTTAATAACTAATAAACTAACAATTCACTGTTACTAGACGGATTTTATTTTTTACTTTTGTTGACAACGTCGAGAGTAACATTTGGTAAAATGGTTTCGCTTCGGTAAGTTATTTTAAACTTTATTTCGTTACACGTGTTTGTTCTCACCAGGTTCCAGGGTTTACAGGGAATCGATAAGAAAGCACCGTTATTTTGTTTTCAAAAGTGCAAATTTGTACCCCACCTCACCAGTTTCAGCCTTTATGAAAAGCTTTTAAATTAAGATATTCTTCGTACTAATGTTAACACTTATTACACTAAAATGCCGAAATAATGCGCAATAAGCTATGCTTCGAAGGACCCTTTAAATACTACAAATTACCAAAAGTAACTATGATTAAATATTGCCTTAATACAACTTATTGTATGCATCATGTCTGGTTTTTGAAATAATACCAGTCATATACGTAAGCATAATTTTCGATTGATAAGTTGTAATTATTTCAAGTAGCCTTAGTTACGGTTTAAACGTTTCTGATAATTAAAGCAGTCTGAACAAGTTCTTGTTTTCACTGACGCAATTTCCAGTGGCGAGTCGCTTCACAATAGTCATCTAAGGGTTATTGATGGGTGTAAACAAAGACCTATCATGTTTTTACATCGAGGTAATTGCAATCATCCAATTATCTTTAAAATTTCGGACACAGAGCACACTTAAATCTACATCGCGACAACCATTCTATTTCGTCTTCCTTAAGCTGCATCCATATGTATTTACGGGTTAAGCCACCGGTAATTAATTGTGCAACGGCAGATTGAACGCTTAAGTGGAGGTAAACCGTGCTGCATATCCAGGTGAAGCGCTGTAGTAAAGGTATACAGTATGTTGCAAATCCAGAGTGTTATAACGTTTAGGGTGTAAAGTATTTTCCCAAAAATGACTTTCCCACAGTTTTAAGCTGAAATAAAATTTTTACCCGTTGTTACCTCGTCTTAGAAAAACAGTCCGCGGATATTTTTTTTATTTTTCTTGATAAGTTCCTGGTAACCTTCAAAAATTAGCAGGGATATCCGGATAAGTGTTCAGTACATGTAAAAACAAGCTTGTGTGGAGTGTTTAAATAAGTACACTGTTTTGGCAATACTCTTTCCCCCCCAAAAAAAAAATTATCGCAGCTTAGGTTAAAATAAGAACACAGGAACAGCCTGTTGCGGAAAAGGTTTGCGAAGTTCATTGTCAGTTAAAATAAAAAACACATCCTAAAGCCATACGAAATTAATTGTGGGTAAAAGTAAATCACAAATATCAAAGCTTAATCGACACTTTTCGCAATAATAAACTTTAGACTTTTTTTCAAAATTTATATTACAGTAAAAGGTGTAGCTACCTAACTGCATTTAGCATACGATTATTCAATTTTATTTTACAGCCAACTGTATTTAGCTACCTTCAATTTTTAGCGAGACTTAGCTAACAAAAGCCACAACCCCAGGATAAAAAGCTCTTTTTTAAGAACGAAGAAAAACCTTGAAAGAATAGCAATATACAAGACTAGGTAGGTGGCTTCGGGATGCTCCTTCAAAATCTTCGTTCGTAGGCAAAATCTTTAAATTCGTGTGTTTAAGATATGTACATCTGATTTGTAGAAACCGTAACAATATATATCTTAGCGTATGAAAACATACAGGAAATATATAGTATTTGGAAAAGAAAAAGGTCAAAAGTAGACCTACAAACCGCGCACCCTCATTTCAAAACAAGAATGGGGTTCGTGTGCATAAACGTATCAAAGTATATTTGCTCTGTCAACATGCTGAGGCGCAAAGAACTTGTACAGTTTATTATCAAAACTCAGGACTCATAATTGGTTAAGTAGGCGGTAGCTAGTAGGGATTTTCCGAAAACAAGCTTTGGCGCAACCCTTTTTAACACACAAAATATGGTATTGAGTTTAATGAACTTATCCAAACCTGATTTTGATAAATATTAATTACCATTGTCACTAGCTACGAAGTCACAAGGGTATACAATCAAAACAGAATGTACGTTTGACTACAAACATGTTAACGAATTAAACCAGGTTGTATGAACGCAAAAACACGCGAATGATTGAAGAATCTTTTACATTATCTATTTACTTGCGTTCGAAAGACCCTTGGGTAAAATTAGCACAGTAAATAAATAAACTTTTTTTTGAAATATTGGAAAGTAACACAGTACAATTACATGGATGAAGTACCAACAAAAAAAAGTTAAAACTAGCAAATAACTTTTCGGCTTGCAAATGTAACATCAATGCTGTACAATGCAATTTGAGTTTAAAAATACTGATACTCTTGCAATGTTTTCATTTGAGATTTTGATGTTTTTCCTCTAAGATCATATTCAGCATCATAGAGATGGTGTGTAAAAGGTTCTAACTTATTGGCGGTAGATTAGCTTTAAATTTTTTTTGCTTAAATTTTGGTTTTCGTGACTCCCGAATAAGAATTTAACACTTGCTTTAACTTGTGATGTTATGATTAGTGTAACACTAGTCTCTGGCCTGTGGATAAATCCACATGATTGCCCGTCCTTTATTTACTGCATTGCGTGTGTCTCGCTACTTGCGGTACCATTTTGACACATGAACAGACAGACAATGGCTATTATTAAAGAGTAAGTCAGTGGCCTGTAGACAAATCCAAGGATTAGCCTGTCTTTTATATAGCGCATTGCGTGTGTCTCACTACTTGCGGTAACATTTTCCGCAGAGACAGACAGACAGACGACTACTCTTATTGAGATAACTTTTTTAATAAGATCCCGATGTTCCACATAACTTTAACATTGATGGAATTTGATTTTATTCCATTTTTATGACATGCCTCGTTATTTTTTGATGTACGATTATCGTTGAATTTGCATATTCGCGCAGAAATTTTCAAGGGATTTTGTAAGGTTTATATCTATCTACATGTACGACCTTCTTTCAGTTAAAGGGTGTTGTGATAAACTGAAGGAATCTACACCAAAAACATCTTTATGATACTGGAATCATTCTTTCGCTTAAAGTATATAGAACTTCCTTACCACAACTTATTAATTCCAACATCGATTTGGTGATATAAGCATGAGTGATGATGTCAACTAGTCTGTTGTGGCTTTTGAAATAATACCAGTTATTTACGTCAGCGTACTTTCTCACTGAGGTGTAATTATGTTAAGTAGTCTAAGTTGTGGTTCCTTTTAAAAGTTTCTGATAATTAAAACAGTCTGGACAAGTTTTTATTTCCACTGACTCAATACCAAGTGGTGAGTCGCTTCACGATAGTTACTTAAGGCTTATTGATTGGTTTGATGTAAAAATAGGATCTAACATGCTTTCATATTTAGTTCATTGCAAAAAAAAATTGGACACAGACCACACTGAAATCTACATAGCACCAACCATTCTATATAATCTCCCGATGTCGTCAAAAAGTATCTTTACTGCGCCGTAAAAAGAGGTCATGGATTAGCCCTACAAATCGTGATACAGTTATAATATCGTCTTTGTAACATTTTAATTATGTATATTTTTTTGATTTTTTCTTTCTATTGCGCAGATTTTTCCTTATTTTTTCTTTACCGGCTTTCGTAGAGTTTCGTACGGACAAAATGTTATGTTCGTAAGAAAATCTACGTAAGCACTTACCGTAAAGTATGTGACATGCATGTAGTGATTCTATCTAGCGTAAGAGAATGAATGAACACCAGCAATTTCGTACGCCCTTACCTAGGAATTCACGTGCATGTGAATGCAGCTTAAAAACTTTGTTTTCACTTCTTTATTTCCAACACAACCCTTAATCCCACTGCAGTTGGATTCAGTTAATCATTTGCAAAAGTATTTTTAAGACATGCTGTATTATAAAAATGAGTTTAACTATATTCATACTGTGTTTTTTTTGATTTTAATATGAATTTAACCATCTGAAATTAATTTGCGGTAGCTTAAGAAATACTTATACACCTTTGCAGAAATATGGTATAGCGCCATCGCTTGGTTGGGACAAAAATGTGCAGACACCTGCAGCTTTGCTATGATGTCATCGCTTTTTTGAGAATACTTTCTTTAGTCGTTGACGATTATAGGTGCACCAGATTGGTTTGCAAGCTAACTGATGTGCTTACTGTTTCAAAATTCAGCAAAACGTGGGTAAAAAAACAACCCTCGAGAAATCAAGATTTTTCTAGAACCACATTTAGCAACAAACTTCGAGAAAGGGGAAAATATTCCTTAAAAGGTTGTCGAATTGAAAAATTGATCTCGATTGGCCATTTGATTTTGGATTCATAAATGAAATCAAGATGGCTAATAAAAGTACTACAGAAAGTTTTTCCATTTTTGTGTAAAACGAAATACTAGTTCAAGAAATTATCACAATGAATTAATACGGGCATGGAATAACCAATGGCGAGATCAGTTTTGTCAAAACTTTACTATCGAACGATGTAGTTCACACCCCATTAAATAGTTGTCATATGTAACGGTTGTTTGTAGTAACAACGACATATCTGGTATACGATTCAATAAGCTTAATTCTCGCACATTCTGTAGAAAGGTATGTAATAAACAGACCAGTAGAAACCATATAGACGTCTAGACAACCTGTTTATGAATAATTAATTTTTTATGGTGAATTCGATACTTTTTGTTTTTACTTTGTTAAAAATAAATAAATTTCTTTCAGTATTTTTTTTGCCATAAAATAAGCTACGGTCTGTATAATATATTAAACATCGGTAATTCAAAAGTTTTTTTTTGACTAGGCAACAGAGCTGTAGGTGTTAAAACATTGTTTTTAGCTTTAAAAAGGTAATTATTACGTTTAAAAAGATTTTAAAGTCATTGTTGTTTTTAGACTGACCCTATGTGCAAAAAAATTATATGTCCCTATGCAAAATTTTGAAGGATATAATTACCTAGCTAGTTCAAAAGGATTGAAGTCTATTTTATTAGAAAGCTTAAGTTAAATGCAAGACAAGTTTTTACATCGAATAAATAGCTGATATTCAACATATTTACGGAACTTTTCTGTTATTTTTAGTTTCATTGAAGATTTAAGTTGTTGTATTTGTCCTCAGTGATCATGGACTTTTCCACCGCCATTCGCTGGACTTTCGTGTTTGTCACTTAAGCCGAAAACCAACAGCCTTTTGTTAAAAGAGAACCTATGTCACTAGTGTTAAAAGGGCGCTGGTCCAAAACCCTCTATATTCTTTCGCCTCATCAAAAAGGATGGTTATTAAATAATGAGAAGCTAGACATCGATTGGATGCTTAGCGATTCACCTTCTGCTGAGGTTCTTCGGCTATTGTCTAGCAGTTGTGTCGCTGGAAAACGATTATGTACATACCATGGCTTGAAAAATACTTAGCTAGAAACTGGAAAATACAAACGGAAATTAAGAGGTTGATACTTCAGGTGAAGAATCAAACGATGACTTTGACGGCGACTCTGATGATGATTTGGCAACGACTTTAACGAGGACCATATTTAAAGTTGAATACTTGGGATTTTGAAAACCTGTGACTTTATCAATTCTAATAAATGACCTTTTAAATCGTTTTGATGAAGAGTAAAATGTACTTCCCATCTCTTATAATAATACGGAGCTTCTGTCTGTGACTTTTGCAAAGTGGATAAAATTTCTGTGATAAAGTCTATAAAACATCGCCTATAAATTTGTTCTGTAAATTAGCAAACTTTGACGTTAAAGCAATATTGACGTCAAAGGAAAGTATATTAAGATTAGTGAAGCCATTGCATTGCACTTTTAAATTTAAGGCTAAATAACTTGGAAACGGATGGAAATAACTGACGTCACCTCCTGCGTGGGTAACTAGGGACCACCTGGAACCAATTTGGGTAAGTTTCCCAAACCTGAGTCTCCCTGAATCCGTTTCGGAATAGACGGTTTGATGACGTCATCACAAAACCTACAAACCCCAATATCTCTGCAACCGTTTGTCAAAATACGATGAGTGCAACGGGTGTACAAATTTGTTAAGAATTTTTTTTTGTAACTTTTGGTAGGGACTTTGCTGACCTTTAAACCTTGATATCTCTGCAACCGTTTGTCAAAGATACATGATCATATAAATTTTCTTGATCAGCATTTCAAGATCTATACGATGAAGGCAACAGGTATACAAATTTCTAAAAAAATATATTTATTTTGTAGTTGCACTGCTGACGTCAGCAAAAAAACTAAAACAACCTATTTTTCCATTGTTCTTCTGCCTAAGTGGATTACTCCACGGGATTTATCGACTAGTTGATATATAATACTTTATATTTCAGCTTTTTCTATTTCCTGCTGACGTCAATAAAACGGTTTCCTGGCCTGAAAACTATTTTCGTGATTTTTCTGAATGGTCAGTAAAACGCTTTACAACAAAGCTATACATCTTACATTTAACTATCATTAGAGCAAGCTTTATGAATCAAAACTCAGCATGGGTGTAAACACCACTAAGTATAAAGAATTGAAAACATGACCCCTGTGTCAATACTTAGTTTTATGTATAAAGCAAATGTCGACTGTTTTAGGTTTGATAGTGAAAGTGGTAATTGGATAACAGTTTTTGCATTGTGCATGGAATGAAGATAAGTGATCCGAAGAGAAAAATGTCACAGAATTTTCATATACATAGAAATACATTGAAATAATTGGAGTTTGTGACAAAATTAATTGTTAAAAAAGTTACAATAATAAACAATACTTTACGTTCAAAGCAAATAATGTAACAATTAAATGAAAATATTTTTTAAATATACTCCGTAAATCTGGTCTGTATATTATTCATAACACCTGTATATCTCCTTCGCAGCACCTGGTTAACCACCTGGTAACCAACATTATAGAAATATGTAGTCATATAACCAACGCAACACTCTTGTTCCATTTTAATGCATTATTGTTTAAAAAAATTAGAAAAGAATTCAGTAAAGGGAATTAAGTGTTCTCTAACCCAATTAATTTATTATTTCAAAATTTCATTTTAAAACTTTTGCTTGAGAAGGGTTCGTAGTACTTCTAAACTTCATGAAGTTATTAAAAATTATTTTTTGATATTCTGTTCAAGCAGTCCATAACATCGTGAAAGCACAAGTTAGTTTTTACTATTCTGTTTTCTTTCATAAGAGGCTGCTGTCACGTTTTCTAACAATGGCCTGGAAATGAATAGCAATGTTGACCTGAGTGATTTTTCAAACAAAAAGTGTTTACAAATGAGACAAAACAAATGAAAATTTAAAAAATATTTTTTGATATCGCATTCAAGCAGTACATAACATCATGGAAGTATAAGTTTTTACTTTTCTGTTTTCTTTGGTAAAAAGCTGCTGTCACGTTTTCTATCAATTGTCTGGGACTGAATAGCGATATTGACGTAAGAGATTATTTAAACACAAATTGGAAACTAGCGGTTGTGCCAGAATAAAATTTTTGCTGTCATATTCATTATTTTTTCAAAGTATTGTGTCTGGTTAAAGTTTTTGGAATTTTGTACTTCTTGTGATAATTTTCCTAATAGAAACGGTTTGTCGAAATACAACGGTCTGAAGTGAGGTTTATAATACTTTTTAAACATTTCTTTGTGGCAATTCATTATTATTGCAGCATAACGCGCTCCATATTAATATTGTACTTTTACAGTATTTCTCTATGGAGAGAAAACGGGTTCGAAGAGCTACGTTTGACTAAATCTATTATTACTGTATTTTATTTCGAAATGTTAAGTCTTAACGATTAAACTATCGCTATCATGGAAGTATATATATTTTTTCGTAATTTGCTAGTAATTCATTGTCTCATTGTATCACACACCAAAATTGTCTCATTGTAACCACACACCAAAATCAATTCCTGAGTCAACCGCAACTTCCCTCTATACCTCCTTTATCTCATACCCTAACTTGAATAGAATTGAATCTACGCTAAGTTGAATCTATACGAACTTTTTCTTACGTAGTAGGTCATACATATTTTATTTTAGACACGCCTGTACTCCTACACTCCACTTCAATTAATGTCAATCCTCTTAAGTTGACAATATATGAAATGCATTCATATTCGCAGTTAGAAAGAAGATTTACACAACGTGATCTCCAATTTGGCGCTAGATTATTTAAGGCCACTTGCATTATTTCAATAAAATAATACAAAAAAAATTAAATTATTTTCTTCCCACGGCGCTCTGTTATGACGTCACGTGTTTTGCCATTGGGTTGTTCTTATATATTTTTATTAACCACTTTATTTTAATCTTTTTATGCATATATCAAGTAATTACGCACATCAAGTTATTTGTAAGATTTTTTCTCCACCATTTAGCCCTTTTTTAGCCTAAATAAATGACGTCAATCAATATATTTTCTTCTCAATTTTTTTTCAATGCGCTAACACATATTGGTGCAAAGATTTATGTCAACACCATGCTATCTTCGTCAACTTTGGATGGAAGAGGGTGGTTGGGGGTGCGTGACTTTTCAAAGCCGTAAGATAGAACGCGGGTAATATGTTGTTTCAGGTGTAGAAACAAATGCTGAAAGCATCGTTGTCTACACGTCAATACCAGCATTCTTCATTGGTAAAATTCTGTCTATAATTATTTAAAAACAAAGTCTGGGTTAGAAACTCAACAGATAATTTAGGATTCTTTTATTTAGCTATTTTTCTCCAATACAAGATTCTCGTCAATGTCAACAAATTAAGTTTACATCTAATATTATCATAAACAAATCGTGACTCAAAACACTTCAACATTTGTTAAAAATCGATGTCATATTGGGATACTGGAAGCAAGGCCGAGTCTGCAAAGTTCAGGTGGCATAAAATGTAATCAGAATTTACTTATTTTCATTACCAACAACTATATACCAAAATGTTTCATTTTAAACATATCGACATAAGATCAATGCAAAATATACAATATTAGGTAATGATAAATAATACCAAAACTTCTAATCCAAATGTTATATTTATTTCTTAACCTCCTGTTTGTGCTACTTAAAGAAATAATGTAAAGTAATAGCGTAAGTCTATTTGGTTGATATAAACTTCTCCTTCTCATTAAACAAAAAAAATGCCGTGCTATGAATGGGGACCATTTTACTAGAGGCCTAATTGTAAATATATGGAACTTTTTTGTATTAATTGACTAAAGGACTGTTATGTTTAAGACTTACCTTCAGCCACCTAGATTGGCTAAAATGCACTCCAATAGGGTTACAGTATGAAATTGTATGAAATGGTGACAGTAACGTACCAACTTATCACTTTTAAAGTACAATTTTTAAGTTAGAAACCTTTTAACTTCAGAATAGTGATGAAAGATAACTATGCTTATAAAGCCAGCTATAAAGATTGATAACTCGCCCAATTAAGAAAAATTTTCATTGAATATCACTCTGTTATATACTGGAGCTTTTTGGTCCATGCGGCTAAAATTCAATGTAATGCATTTTTACTAGTGTTTTATATTGAATTCACAATGAAATTTCCAGTTATAAGCGAACACTGTTTTTGTATAAAATTTTTTCTGCAACAAATGCTTTCTTAAATATCCGGTGACTATGTAGCAAAACTTTTTTAAACTCTTTATTTCGTTTTCTTAATCTCGACTTAATCTGCAAAAAACTCTGTTGCGTTTAATATCGGGGCAACCTACTTGTATGTCACATTTTTGTTTCGACAATTGAGGTAACACCAATATGGAAAAGTGAAGTACACATAAATACTAAAATTATATAAACAAGAAAGAGAAATATTTAACAAACAAAAATATTATAAAAAAACCAAACAACTAGTCAAAATAAGAATTAAACTACTGCGTTGACTTTCAGTTCTTGCGAGCTCTTTGTTATCATAAAGTCCTTCAGTTTGTGCCAGTCGTTCGTAAACTTTGTCAAATATTTCTTGATTCTTCGTTAAAATAATATCTGTTTACAGATACTTCGTCTGCATGTTTAAATACTTCTTAATTATACATATCTATCATCCTGGAATCTACTAGAAGCAGGCTAAAATGGTAAAAGATAATATTACTAAACATTTTTTAAGCAATCCTTGTGTTAGGTTGACGATAAGATTATAAATTTCAGGTCAGTAATACAAAATTTAAGTTTCCGACCCCAGAAATGTCTTCATCAGCTTACCAATGAGAGATTATGCGCGCTTGTAAATATAGATATTCACCCGTCGCATTAATTTCTGGCGTCGCTTTTCATTGGCATATATAATTTCTGTTCTTTGTTGGGTAGAAAATATAAATTGATGTTCGATGCATAGCATTTCCAGTCTAATTTGAAATAATTTCGCTTCACGCACAAAAAAGCTGCGGTTGTTATGCATTAAAAATCAAGCTACGTCAGGTATAAAATAAACATTTTTTATAAACAAATACTTCGAAAACAAGTATTTTGAAATCACTTACTGTATTTGACAGCATTTTCCAGTAGAGTGAACAAGTACTCTGAGTGTTCTGTCACCAGAATCATTCCACTTCTTTTGGACTGTTTCGTATAGGGCTTTGTTATACTATTAAGAGTCGCCTCATCTTTAGCAGCGTTTTTTCCAACTCCGATGACGATCATGTCAATACCATTACCTAATATTCTTGGCACCATGGGAAACTCATTTTCACTTACATCAACTCCGAACGTGACTAATACAATGCATTGTTTTCTTGGGTGGTTTTGATGACTTCCCTTTTTATAGTCCCGCTGTTCTTTCTTCAGCAAACGTTTTGCGTATCGTAATCCTTTGCCAATTTTCCGGCCCTCTGATCTCTCCCTGTAATTTGTGAAAAAAGATTTATTTTGATTCTAATATATTTTATGATAGCTATAATTAAAAAAGCACGGATTTTTTTTAAAGGTTGAATCTTATTGTTCACCTGATAAAAAGAGTGACAAAAATGAGTTTCAAAGGAAGAAGAAATTCTGAAGATCCTATAAAATTTACTTGAAGTATATGTAAATATTACATACCGTAATAATTCGAACAAGCACCCTGGGGGTTTATTAATTTTTTTGTTTTTTTGCATGGGCGCTTAATCGAGGGGGACGCTTATAAATTTTTCCTAATTTTGTACAAATTAAGGACAACGGTTTTTTCAATATACCTTTCCCGGGACCATGAGTCATGCTTTGTTTAAACTCGTAAAATATGAATACCATATTTGAATTCAGCATAGTTTGTTTAGTTTATGTGTAAAAGTTTAACTTGATACTCCAACAAGAAGTGCTATTTTGAGGAGATATATATCACAGTTAAAGTCTTCTTAATGCTCAAGTTACCATGTCCCGTCTCGTTTTCCAAAAAAGGTTGGACATGCCACAAACATTTAAATTAAATATTAAAATAGCTAGTTGTTTCCTTGCTGCATTGTTTTGAAATTTTCTTTGTTTATCACATTTTTGACAAGGAATTCAAATCTGTTGTTCGATTTCCATAAAACTCAACAGAAAAAGTTGCGGCACATCAGAGGAATAAGTCTCGGGAAAGGTGTATTTCATTTTTTTTTCCTGAAAACTAAAACTAAACAAAAGGTGTAACAAAATGAATATTAGTCCTTTCAGTGTTTTTTAGTTTTACTTTTTATACAACACCAATATCATCTTAGTTTTAGTGAAAAAACAGTAAAATTTTCAAATAAGCGCCCAGTTACTTAAAGTAGTTTTCGATTAAGCGCCCCTTTTAACAGGTGGGCACTTATTTGAGCTTAAAATACTTAAAATGCTGGGCGCTTAATCGGATCATTACATAGCTGAAAAGACAAAAACATACAAGAATGATTTACTTACATCACTGTGTCCGAAACATTTTTTAGGCACCCCTCCTTAAAGCACTCCCGAAATCCATACTCCAGTCTAGATGTATTTCCAAAGGTAATAAGAGCTATCTTGTTGTTACCTTCACGCATGCCTGTCAAACACGAAGTGGCAAGTTTTCCCAATGCTGCCAATGGTGTGAGATACTGCGTTGTATTGTAACTGACGTCCACCAGAAAGACAATATCCATGTTAACAGCGTAACTAAGGTAATTTCTAATCTGCATTAGACTTGTTGCTTGTTGAAGAGCTTTGGGATCCATCGTTTCATAAATAGGTGTTGTGCTTGGTTCTATACAAGAAAGAAACACAGGCTATTTGACTTTTTTTACTCTTTTCATTCAAAAGATTGTAACATTCTCAAGAGGCTGCAAATCGAAAGGAAGCTCACAATAAAAAGCCTGCAGTCAAGTGACAGGTAAGTTACACTCGTTTTCAACAATGATAAACTCGAACTGCGAGGTATAAACTCCTTGGCTTCTAGACAGCGTTGCTTTAAGATTCTTTAATAAAACAAAAGTAGAATATAAACTATATAAACAGAAGAATATAAACAAACTTAAGATTGTTAAAATGATAATAAAGATTCAAAGACGTAAATATTGTCTTATTGCTTTCTGCACCCATCACCTATTCAGCGATGATTACTATGGCAACAGGGGTAATATCATACAAAGAAAGTTTTAAAAACATTTTGGGACCAAATAAGGTTCAACATTACTGTGATGTAAAAATGTATGTCGTTCTGACCAGTGGCAGTCGTCGCGCTGTGAAATTTAAAACCCTCGACTACGGGCGTGGTATACAGATTCTTTTGACGTCTTTGTACTTCAAAGTTAAACATTAAACCTCTTGGTATTCCTGCTGGACAGATTGCACAATATCCAGTGCTTTGACATGTAAATGTTATTACAAGGTTTTAAACAGAGTACAGGGTGTCACGCTTATCACGATTGCTGTCTGGAGTGTATAGAAATATTTTTTTCTTACTAATGTCTCAGTTACTGAACATAAATATACGTATAGCAGAAAAAATGTTTGACATTGTTTACTTTGCTTAAAGTCACAAGCCGAACAAAAAACCTTCGTTAAAATCGAATTTCTTCAAACTCTATTTAGGCAGGGCGATGGAGGCTCAGAAGAGCCAACAGGGATTTAAACAAGCCTCTCTCCTCCGAAAGTGACAAAATGGAGGCGATGGAGGCTTAGAAGAGTCAACAGGGATTTAAACAAGGCTCTCTCCTCCGAAAGTGACAAAATGGACATCGATCGACAAAAAACTTGGGAATATAATTGGTACAGAAATGAATGAAAACTTGCATAAAAAATTGGATGACGTCATTCAGTCTCCTGACGTCACCGTTGATTTTTAAGCCTTGAAAAAGGATAACATAGAAAAGATAAAAAAACTGTTCTTTAAGCGTCTGGTTGCAGTGTGTTTTTGTGTCATATTTCCACACAACCAGGCTAGTTTTTTTATTCTCTCATGATGAGGTTAAAAGAAGCTATTGGCTAATATGGTCTTAAACAAAGCGAGCAAGTGAAGGTACAATATTCTCCAAATGTCCTGCTTCATAGTAAAATCGTTCACTGCTTAAATAGAATTGTTTTAGGCATCTTGTAAAATTCTCAAGGGAAGAATTCTAGGGACAAATAATCCTTTCCCAATAAAAAATAAAGAAAAATCATTCGAGTTTTCATCGAGAAGCTTTACTATAAAAGGACACTGATCGCATAAAGTTACTTGTCCCTCACAAGTCTAAATACTCAGAAACATTACATGTTGACAAATGACGAAAAGCAAATACTCTTTTAAAGTCTCTTAACTACCTCAATGGTAAACGCAAACGTCTAAAGTCATTTAAGAACTTGATTTAAAAGGAGACGAGTAATTTTACATACCACTAGATAAAACCACGCCAGCCAATAACAACAATAAAACCAAGGTGATTTGCGATTCTTTATGAGACATTATTGATTTATCTTTTCGTCCTCTTGTTGAGGGATCGTCGAGCCTTCTTTTTTCAAATGTTTTGTTTGATAAACGACGTTGTCTGTTTGTTCAGTCAATTACCTTCATTCGTATACAACATATTTAAACGTTTTTGCCAAAAGCAAATAAAGAACACGACACTGCAAACAAACATAATTTGTTATTCAAACAAACATAAAACATTTTTTTATCATTGCCATGGTGGGTAAGTTTGTTTTTTCTTCTTGTTAACTTGGCAACAAGAACGTGAAAAACTTTGTGCAAGGCCACAAAAGTATGGAGATAGACAAGGTGAACGCCTATTGCTAAATATTTGGAAATAGATTTTCTAAGACTAAGTGACATAAATGTTTGAGACATCCATGTCTGTTTAATTCTAATTAAAAACAGAAAGATATGATAAACGACCCGCTTTCTTTGCCAGTTCTAATCCTCTTCCCAAGCATTTTGGCTATAAAAAAAATGTTTACGATTTTTTTTTCGATCCTGTTATTGTTTTCACATATCACGTTTGTGAGGGCACAATGCGATTGCTAAGCTTAGCCACACAATTATCAGTCTGTTGTCACGCCAGTCAACCATCGCATGTGCAAATATTACCACTTTTGTTTCGACAAGTGCGCCTTTGTTAGAGGTAAATATACTGCCATAGTATCTTAAAGTGCTTTAGTAAAAGCAAAAACAACTCAAAGTACTTCGAATCTAATGTTCAAGGATTATTTTACGCACGAAAAGAACACTAAAATAACGATACAGATTTAAAAATCATGTTAACTGACATTGGATTTCGGAAGCAACGTTTAAGTATATCCTATAATTCCACTATGATATTCAAGATTGTTTTAAAGATATTGAACAAAAACATATGAGCAATTAAACAAACATAAAAACATTGGTTACTCATTTCTTTCGTTTCATGCTGAATACACATGTCTGTCTAACATAACAAGTATGACTTTATTTAAATTGATCAATGTATGCCCTCACACACTGATAAACTCAACCTTTCTAGTTTAAAAAATCTGTTGACGAAATACTTCCTCCACGATTCCCCAAAATCTAATGGTAATATAACAAAACAGGGGGAAAATAATTCCTGATCAGGGATATGTAAGATGCTATATTCTCATTTTGTGTTTTTTTGTTATGTTTTTAATTCCCACACAGTTTTTTTGCAGTTTCTTTTTCTTGCAAGCCTTTTTTTTAATAAGAACAGAATTAAAACTTTTCCCCTTTTTGCCGTGAAGTTACTTCAAAGAAAGTCGGCGAAGAAAAGTCGAAAAAGAGTTTGGTCACTTTGACAAAACTTAGTCACTTTGCTAACTAAAATTTAAAATTAGTCGCTTTTTGCTTACTAACTTCTAAATCGAAAACGACCATACACGAAAAGTTGAATTTTTATGCTTCAACAAGAGGACATTGAAAACTATATAAAACAATTAATTTAGATAATTCACTTTTCTTTTTCTTTCATTTCAATATTTTCCCTGCATTGGTCATCAACTTCTACTTCGTCTTTTTCTTCTCGGCTTTCTTTGTCATATGTAACGATTAGTTGGAACAATGTGAGACTGAGACGAGGCTGTTTTTTTGTGTTCTTTCTATTGCCTTTATGGTTTCATAGGTAATACTGAAGTTAAAAACGGGCAATGAAATTGGCCAAACAAAGAAAATTGACAAATAATTTGTTAAGAAAAAATCGGCAAAAAATTTTAGTCGGGTAAAAAAAGTCGATAAAAATTGTTGGCTGGCAAAATATATTAGTTGCTTATTAAATATTTGGCCACTTTTTTCTGATTTTTTCTGACCGATACGGTATGTCAGGATTGATCTAAGAAATATTTTTGCGGAAACTTTTTTTTCCAGTAAATGAAAAGCGGCTATTAGGAAGTGGGTTAGTTCTCTAGAGTTTGCAAATAAATTCACTGTCCGGAAAAAGGATTTTTTTTAAGGACAATATATACAATGAATTCTTATCGTATTTCCATATCTATAATTGTTCTGAAGAAACATAAAAATATGTTACGTAACTTAGAAACACTTGACAATGTTTTTTTCTTTCAGTTGATGATTACATTTAGTTAATTTTCTTCTTTTTTGTCGCTTGAGGCATGCTGTTACGATATGTGATGTAAAATTGTAATTGTATACGAAATGTAAGTGACCTTATCAATACCTAAATATCGGTATGGTATTTGTATTATATATTTCCAAAGGTATCTCGTGGAACAACGATTTTTTAAGGACAAAAAAAAATCGACACAGGAATTTGAATATTTTTTGTTGATGCAGCCAAAATTACAAGGAACATAGCTAATTTTCGCAAATAATTATACCAATCAATTAAAATAAATTGTTTGTGAAAACACCTTAATGTATATAGTCGCAATAATTTCCAACCCTCTCATGTGATACATTTGAAGGCGATTTTCATGCGTTTCGTCATCAATTATCACTATGCCTGTAGGATTTTTCTAGGATATATAAATATTTTTTAATTAATATAGGCTTTCCTATTTGATAACGATTTACAAT
The DNA here is from genome assembly GCF_029227915.1 of Hydractinia symbiolongicarpus. Classification (NCBI taxonomy): domain Eukaryota; kingdom Metazoa; phylum Cnidaria; class Hydrozoa; order Anthoathecata; family Hydractiniidae; genus Hydractinia; species Hydractinia symbiolongicarpus. The sequence continues at coordinate 4,481,702 of NC_079888.1, read as the reverse complement.
CTAAATGATGACGATTGCATTTCTATTTTCATTCATTTAGATTGTTTGTCAGACAACCTTTACGAAGATAATTGTGATGGAGAAGTAATTTTTGCGCGCCCAAATTACTTACTTTGGAAAATGAATTAAAAGAGAAAATGCAACCACCAAGATCGAACAAAATATCTACTCCTTTCCTCGGTTTTTATAAAAAAAACAATAAATCATTTCCTTTCGTCTGACAGCACTAGTAAATTAGGAAATAAAATCAAAAGAAAAAATTGACTTGAAGACGCAACTTACAAAGTCAGCGAGTTTATAATGCTGTCGTGCATTGCCTTATATTGGAGGGGGGCGAAAATATCTCGCACTTCAATCCGAGATAGCTGGTTAAAAGACGTCAAGCATCCAGATGAAATTAGCATATAATTATCGACTGGAATACTAATAGAAACAGTGAGGAACATAATGAATGCATGGAACGCTTTCAACTACTTCTGTGGTTTATAACTATGTGCGTGAGCATGCAAAAAGAACACATGCATCTAAATAAATTCATATAAAGGAAGTTATATGTTATGCAACCTGTTAAAATTATTGAAATACTGTAAATATTGTGGTCGGAATTTTACTTAGATTATAAGTGAGTAGCCGCAGTTTTCTAGACTTTGTAAAAAATGTTTTCTACTTTTTCATTCAATTCGTGCCAACCTCTTACTAAATTAATAAACCTAAACATCTTAAAATGTTGTACTGATTAAATATTATCTATTACCAGTGTTATAGTTACCAGGGGGTTAATAAGCAGATATACAGGTCTTGGGATAAATTACAGACCAGATAGAGAAAGTCGATCAACCGCAATGACGTCTTTTTCGATCCCAATGACGTTATTACATTATTTTTCTTGCTTCAGAAGTCTTTAAATGCAAGATTCTGAATACGTACCACGTTGATAACATGAGCATGAATAATTCGGGGGAAAAAAGGGTTTTCAATCTTTATCGTTTAGATAGGATCTCTCATCCGGATTTTTTATATGAAATCACATTTTTGCCATTCAGCATCAGTAATGCTTAAGAAAATCAAATCTATAACACTCGGATTATGTTTGAATTGACAAAGATTTTCAAGAATATGTTCTATCTGAAAAAAATGTAACCAACTGTATATTTATAAAGCCTATTGATGAATTCCTAAAGGTGCTGTTCTACCAACTGTGTCACATGCTGACCTCGTAAACCTTTTAATATTGAAGGAGTCTTGCAAGCTTAGTTGGTGCTTTGTATATAGTGGGTAGATACGAAGAGGTAGTCATTCTGATGTAAGACTGCGTGTACTCCTAGTTAAGTTGGCTTCAATTTATATATTGGGGTCTGTTTTGAACATGAAGGATGAAGATCAGTCTCGGAGATGGAGACCCGTCACGTCACATTAATTTTAATTGGGTTCTTATAGTTTTTTCGCGCACTTGTCACATTGCTTCTAATCTCCGTACGAATAGGACAAGCGTGTGGTAAATGTGAGAATCGAAAATATCGTAGTTCTTGATTGAAATCTTAACGTAAGGAGTTTCTTCAAGCAGCAAAAGGGTAGCTAGCGCAGTAAACGACGCAATAGTTAGTGTTTCATGCTTTATTTTGTACGTGTAATAGTATGTCTATCGACACAGGATATGTTTGTATTTATTTATGTTGTGCTTATCCTTTTGTATCTTTGTATTTTTTCTGTTTGTATTTAAGCTATGAAACGTCATCGTCATACTGTACTAGACTGACCGATGTACCGTATTTTATTCTACCGCCCCCGTGTGTTCGCATAGTTGCGTCTGCTTTCTTGTGTACCGTCCACGCACAAAACAGGGTCTAAGGCAGTAAAACAAATGAACGAAAGGTCGAAAAACAAACTTACAAGTTGTCGAAGCGTGAGTTTTTATTTCAAAGCTGTCTCATTTTTAACGAGAGTGCAGATTATCTTTCCATCCGTATTTATAGAAGAAAATGAAGAAAGTTTATTTTGCCACATTTAGCCAAACTTTCTATAATATCAATATCCTCCGGTAAGATTTGCGAGCATCAAAAAGAGAGTGACAAAGAGAATTACTTTTTGTTTCTTAGACAAAAGTGACATTCTCTTAAAAAACTATTTATCAGTGGCATCGAAAAGGGCTGGAAAAGAAGGACCTATGACGAATATTTTTTGCTCAATTTTATCAAACCATTCTAAAACCCTGTTGTACCAAATTTTCAAGTCAATTTTGTATTTTTCACTTAATTTTTACCTTATGCGTGAATTTTTATGCCACCGGCACTAAGAGAGGACGCAAGAACTAATCAGTTTAAAATTAATTTGTAGAATTGTCTTTTGTTTACCACCTTGCCTATTATACATTAACATTCCTAAAAATAGGTTGAACTGACATAAATAAAATTTAAGATCCGTCTTCGAAGAACGAGGAATTTGCTAAGGCAAAGTAGATGATTTAAGGGAATAAATATTACAAGTTAATTTCGTGTGTATAAACAAAATAATGCTCGAGCACGTGAGAAACACAAGAAATTATATTTTATTTTCTAGCTTGTAGAAATATTGATAAGGTAGTGTAACGTCTGTTCCACGATGGCATTTTTTACTGATTTTGAGCACTTCCCGTGTTTGACTAGTTTAAATCCAACCTAAGTCAGTTTTTTTTATGATGTTATTGAAAAGTTGCGAATATTCGTTCATTTCGAAGCTTAACAATTTTTTTCCTAAAACATAAGCAAAAAAATAAGAAAAGGAGACGAAAAAAATCTATGTCACTTTCCAACTACTGCAGCAATAATTAAAGCAATAATTTACAACGTTTTGGTGCTAAATATCACGTGTATGTTGGTTGGTTGTTGTTTTTTTCTATAGCTCAGAATGCGAAAAAGAACAGAGTTGGGTTTAGGAGTAGCACACGCTACTCAAAGGAGTCTTGTAGCTTAGCTAGACCTGTGATCAAACCTAAGTAAACTACAATAAACTTTTTTCGATATGCAAAGAAATGATTTGTCTAATTGTGATTAACGAAAAGTAAAAATAGTTTGGCTAGCTGCATGCATAGAAACGTCAATATAAAAATATGAGAAAAAATGTAACGTAATCGGTTTCGATCTCGAGACCATCAACCTCCTAAGTGAGGACGCCGCCACTTAGCTTATTATACACATGGTGATAAATATTGATCCAGATTGCACACCTGAGGACTTGTAGTTCTAAAGTATTAGCGAAATACTCGTTCAGAAACAAAAATTGATTATGACTGTCAACGTCTGTGATTTGCGAGCTAGTTGACATATATTATACGTCTTATTAATTTAATTTGATTAGGATCTGCATGTGTTTGATAAAAAGGAACATTGTGGAACCTGCAGAATATTGAAATTGTTGAAAAAGAGATAATGTGATGTATCCTTCAGTCGATTAAAGTTATCGTTTGCTTTTTTGGCTTTTTTTCGGGGATATCAGACGCTAAAAAGTTCACGCTTTAATAATTCCAACTTTGATGTGGGTGGTGTCTCAAGTACTACAATAGCACGACTATTGATTTCCTTGCAACACTTGTTCACCAAAATACAGTGGAATAAAAACACAAGTCAGGTCAATCAGAGTTTCATCCAAAGTAGTCTGGCCTTGTGGTTATTGGGTAGGTAATGCCGGTGTATACTTAATGTATACATTCCGAACACAGGACCCACATTGATAACAGTGTTTCAAACACTGAAGTGGCTATATCCTGTATAAACATTCGGAATAATAATAATAATGTCATGATTTAAAAAAAATAATATATGACATTAAAACAAAAATCTTTGAATTTCCAATTTCACAGCTGATAAGGTTAATGATGCAGTATATGTAAGATATTTATCATGAGTTTGGTAATACTGTATTGTAGCAAAATCGGCTTTCTGTTTTTAACTCAATGTCAGTATTGTTTTTTAGAAATATATTTCTTTGAAAAATATGCAGATATACTTGTTGATATATTGATAACACAGAACTACTAACAATAAAATAATTTGCTTCTGTTATTCTGTTATATTTTTATCCCGCTCCCATTCCTTAAACCTTTTTATAAGCCATAAAAGTCAGAAACTATTTTTATGATGGCAAAAAGACTTACACCATTCTAGGCAAAAGATATCCGGGGCAGCTGCTAAAAATTAACAATTTAAACAGACAGCATCATTTTCCCAGGACTTACGTGAAACACTTCACATAGTGAACACGATACTAGGTTCTGCAATCTTAACTCGGATAAAGATATCAATTATTTCCTTTAGGTGTTGATGTTGGACTTTAATATAAAATTCAACGATTGCAATGCTAAACACGATCAAAACGCGAGATTTTTATACCAATGTATGAACATGTCAACTATCGAGGTCTATTATGTAGGAAAGTGTAGCTTCGTGTGCAGGAAAGTTTGTATCGGGGAATATAACACAGTGAAGCAGGCCCACCCGCGTAGTTTGCTATTGCTTTGAAATAATAACCCATCCTATTTAAGCATAGGAAAAGTTTCCCTGCGGTCCCACAAGTGTGTCACGGTACTCGCTATTTAGCCGTAATGTATCTGCTTATTGAGGCGCCAACTAGGCAAATAATCCGTAAATTAATACATTACAGACGTATAGTGTTTATAAAGTGCATTTTTGCCTTCTATGCATTAACATTTCAATAAAAATCCAAAACATGACAATCTTAAAAAAATCCATCTACACGATTCAAAAAACTGGGGAATGCTCGTTATTTCTTTATATCCTAAAAACGGTCCTGTCAATATGTAGGTAAAATCGGGAAAACATAGCCAAAAAAGGACCGCCTTAACTCACAAAGACTATTTGCTGTCCTAAAAAGTGCGTCGCATGTTTTAGAAAAAGAATACATTAGGCTACCCAGTACTACTGAGGGTAAATCGTTGGTCTCAGGCACCAATCCTTTAATTTTTGGGAAGATGATTATTTGATGAATGGTAAAAAAGAGTTTTTTTTCGAAAAGAAGGTCGTGGCAATCAAGACATTCATAACATTGAAAACGTGTATAACATTCAGAAATATGAGTAATGCGCAGCTTCTTTGTGCATTGACGATATCTCATTAACATTTCTAAATAATAACAAAAAAATAAAAATCACAATTTACATGTTTAATATTAAATCTACAACATGTTCAATGTCTGAAATCTTTTTTTCTCTATCACTCATTACTCTGTCCAGTAGTTGTTTTTTCATTTTGCGGTGTTCATCCAAGATTTCTTGTACCTCGTTTCTTTTAGCTAACATCCTTGAGACTTCATCTTTCTTCCCCTATAAGATACATAAATAGGTTCTTAGGTTATTATTTGATTATTTTCTTGATTATAGCTGACATATTTTTACAATCAATAACTTGTCTTTTAATGCACAATATTGACTACGCAGTAAAAAGTATTATTATTATAGACTAGAAAATGATCTATTGTGCACCAAAGTTTGTGGAAAAAGAGAGAATGTAAATTTATTGTTTGTAGCTAGAAGGTATTATAATCCCGCCCAAACTTTTCACAGAATCACTCTCATGAATAAGTTTACAACAGAAATTTGTTATTGGTGATGTCTGAAACATGGTGGATTGGAATATTTAAAAAGGAGGAAGCATAATATGTGGATTTAAATTAATCTTTGAAATACATAAAAGGTATTGTATTTCAAAGCATGTTATTATATTTGTCAGACACACCAAGGACTTATTAAAGTAAGGAGTTGAAGAAAGGAGAATAAGATTGGTTAGACTTACATTGTCTTTTTTTCCTTTTTTTGGAATGCAAAGTCTCCAGTTGAAATAGGAACAAGTCGTACCAAAGCTACCTCCACGTTTGACATACTGTCGTTGAATAGTGTTCGCCTTTTCTACGCTGTATCCGGAGATGGTATGTAAAAACAGCACCACTGCTAAAATTTGCAAGCAATCCATATTTCCTTTTTTATTACTGTATCTAAAGCATTATAAATACAAATGTGTATTTTTTCTAACCTATGAGAAGTTTTATTTCTTTTTCGGAAACGTAATTTCATTTAATTAGCTTTTAGGTCACATGGAAAATTTTCTTTCACAAAATTTCTGACATTATGACATGTACTATTTATAATACAGTCTGGCTTTATAAATTTGTCAAAAAATGTTTTTGAAACAAAAGTTGAGAAATGGTTTTTTAACTAACATATTTAGAGTCATGTGAAGCTAAACACTTTGTCATGTTAAAAAGATAAAGACAAAAAATCACTTAGCAACCATGATTAGAGATGAAGAATGGATGATTGTAGTAAAAGATTGTGTATATGGCACTATGTAGTGATATATCCACATTACATTTTGCTAGACTGGTTTCAACATTGTACTCGATCAATAGAAGGTAATCCACCCTAACAGCAGGTAATCTAGTTCCCTTGTGATCTGGTGACCAGTCCCTTAAAAGCAGAGTTAGTAAGATTATTAGTAAGAATGTAAATTTGTAAGCTAAAGTGTTGTTTAAACATTAACATTGTGAAATAATTATGATTAGATTTATTAAATATTTTTGTTGCTGCACTTTGTTTCGTTCAATGGCGTGTCTATGAACATAGTTAGATTGTAATTACGCAAAATAGATTAAGAAACAGACTAAATGTGCAAAGAAACTGAATTTCACACTAATTTTACAAGCATACACCTCGATTTGAAAACCAAACATATTTATTTAAACTTGATGCAGGATTGCGACGCCCCTAATCCACGACGTATTTAATGACTACCTGACTGATTCATTTATGAAGTTAATTCCGTTTAATTAAAACAGTCTATACCGATACTAATGCCAAGTTTCAAGTCGATATTTTAGTGTTGATTATGTTAAGACTTCTAACTTTAAAAAAGAAACAATGCGTTTTTATACACAGCTAATACCAAAATAACCACAGTGACTGTTTTAATATTCTTTTTAAAATTTCTAAGATGAAACATCACAGCGGTAAGCTGCTCAATATCTGCAAACATGTAACTTCACCGCGCGCTTTAACAACGAACGCGATGTCGGTAAAAACATGGTTAGTTATTAATCTTTCATCAGATTCTAAAAATTTGTAAGTTATGTATATTGCTTACTGAATTTTAGCAGAAAAAAGAGGACAAGAAAGTTTTATCTTCACACACATTAAACTAAAAAAATGAAAAACCTAAAATATGCAATTCATTTCAATAGATAGAAAGAGATAAGGAGCAGGAAAAAAAGAAATTTGCTTCGTACTTTCTTATTGCGTTCGTTTATTCTCGTTACTAACTTAATTGATCGTGTTAGCTCCTGTTACTTATTCTGAAGATAAGAGTTCATCTGCGCATTCTTTTTAGAATGAAGCAAGCATTATAAAAAATATTCAAGCAAACCATGCTAAAAAAGGCAAATGTATATTAAAGAACAATAAAAACCAGAATCTTCTTGTCAATTTATTCTAAAAAAATAGAAAAACCTGTCTCTTTTAATGTTTTTTTACCACAGTCCTTCCATTTTATGAATTCCTTACATGTTTCAAATTCACAACAGCAACAACCACAACATTAGCGATGCAGCAACGGTTGTTCACTCTTGTATTTTTGCGAAAATTGTACGTCGTAACTTTATTATTCTATCCAACAATCTCAGCGAAGAAAATATTAAAAATATCTTTTTATTTGGTTTTTTATCTTCTGCATGTATTCCATACATGCAGAAGAATCGCTATACTTTATTAGTTTTCACAATGTCTGCAACAGAAATCATGTTTTTATATTAAACGTGGTGCATGGTAACTGCATACCATGCACACTGGCATGTTCTTTGAAGAAAGATATCATATTATCAAAATAAATTTGTGTGGGAGCAGGAAAAAATTAGCTATCGAAGATATACTTTTTGTTGAAAACGGAAGGGAGGTGATACACTCCCACTGTTTTAATATGCAATGACAAATTTTATTTATAACAATAATTCTTTTTATATTACAGATAACAAGGCGTAAAAAACTGATCAGAGTTGTTGAGAAAATGTATACATTAAACGTGCTGTAAAGGCGGAAATAATAAACAGATGGGTATTTTTTTTTCAAAGCCATTATCTTCAGAAGGAAAACTAAGGATTAATACTTGTTATGGCTTGTTTTGTGAAAACATTGTGAACCTTTTTATTATTGTTGATTTTAAGTAAATCATAAAACCAGAAGAGGAATTTTATAAAACAAAATAAACATGTCAATCCGATATCACTATGCTTTTGTTTTTGTGATATTTTGTGAAAGTAATGATTACGGATTATAAACGCCATCTGATGTTAACGTACGCCTTTATTACACGCCTAAACTTTCAAATATAAAATATAGATATAGACTTTACATTGTAAAATTGGGAAAATACTAAGTAACTGCCTACTTTCTCAATAAAAATATAATATTATTCCGTCCAGAGTACGCAATCTTGTGCAATCCCCTAGGTAAATGACAATCAACCAGCATAAAAACCAATGCAAGGCAGATAATGTTCTCATTACTGAATGTTGACTGACAGATAATTAAGGACGCAAAGTCACCCTTGACGATAATTGCACCTTAGGAGCAAAAACGTTTGCGTTGAATAAGTCAGATTTTCAAATTTGACAGGCATCACCTATTCCGGTTAATATTAAGTATCTTTAAATATTGAAATGTTTTATATAATGTTAACAAAAACAAGCATTAAGTATACAGCAAACACCAAAATCCTTGTTTTGTCATTTTTTTCATTTTTATAACATTCGAAAGCTTATAATTTTCAACATTTTTAAAATAAAAAATATGAATTTTTAACAGGGAAAAGAAAAAAAAAAGGAAAAATGAAAACAGAATAATTCTTCTAAACTCTTCTCAATTTAATTTGTTTACAAAGTTTAAAACTCGATATCTCGGAAACAATTTTTGACCTATATTTTGTACGTTGTTAAGTGTTTTTACAGTGTAAGTATAAGAAAGTACAGCGTAGAAGCACGAAAAACAACTTTTCAATATAAATTCGGAACTAGACCTTTGAAACCAAAACGGAGACACCATTTTAGCATTTAAGTGGAGTAGATTTGAGTGGTGTCAGCAACGTGAAAAAAGGTATTCGATAATTTTATCACGATTTCACTAGGTATATACTCTCCTCTACAATCTTATTCAGCAGTTTATGAATTATAGCCAGTATTCTCAACATGGGTAATAGGTGTTTCTTGTGCAGTAAAATTAAATGTTGTAGGTCATTATAAGAAGTTTGGCGTGATAAGCGTTTTATAAAAATCTTTTCGTGTTTATGTAATAAGAAATTGATTATACGGAAGTAATGGAACATGAGTTCAAACAAAAGATTGCGGAAGATTTAAAATAGGAATTTGAATAGAGCTTTTGTTCAAACATTTCACAAGTTGTAAAATAAGAATCCTGCATCAACAATGTTGTACCTAAGATCTTACTATTTGTTCATAAGAATCGTGACTCAATATCAGTTAAATTTCCAAGATAAGATAATCAACAAAAGCGTGGACGTGAGAACTGAAAATAAGGGAAGATAAAGCCACATGATATATAAGTCGTGTGCACGTTATTCCTAAAAAAGTCTGCAACGACTGAAGATGACTTGAACCTTCATATCAAGGTGCGCCAAAAATGACAAAAGAGCATTTCATGGTTGGTTAGACTATTTACAGTTTTGACACACTTTGCAAGACCTTAGTACAGAATGCTGAGCTTTCTCGCGTAAGATTTTTTAGGGGCAGCCATTTTAAACCGACAGACAAAATACGGCTATTATTATAGAGACTAGTCGTTATCCCGTGGAAAAATCCACGGGTTCGCCCGTCCTTTAAATTTATCCGTGGCAACAAAGTGGATAAAAATATATCGCATTTGATATTCGTGTTTCCGTAGCACAATTTTATAACTCCGCTGGGGGTCCGCGCAGAGACAGACAAAATACGGCTTTTATTAAAGAGACTAGACGTCAATCCGTGGAAAAATCCACAAGTTCGCCGTCCTTAATATATTCGGCAACACGACTTTGTTTCGCGTACAATAGGACAGACGGATTACGGCTATTATTAAAGAGGCTAGCTAGGCGTTTAGCCGCAGATAAACAGTGTCGTACTTCTAGGTGAAGTGCTTTGTATCGTTGCTGACGTCAGCAACAATTAGCACATTTTAAGAATTTCAAAATTTACCAAATGACCTAAAAATAAAATCTTGTCCCAACATATTGTGACCACGATTGTAGCTAAGTGTCATGAAACATTTATCTTAACAAGTAAAACATATAAAAAAATCGTATACTTCAAAATCTGGAGATAATTAGATAAAAGAAAGTCAAAAATTGATCTTCAAAATGATCACCACTGGAACACATCGTCCATCAAACATGTTGCCATTGCTTAAACTTCGTGCTGCACTCATCAAACAACAGTTTGCACAGTGTGCAGAGGGGCTTCATAGTCTAAATGGCATAGTCAAATATCATAGCTTTAATGTAATCAAAACACTGCTTTTTCAGTAACATGGCGACAAGAGTAAAAGACTTAGCGCTACTCTGCTACCATTTTGTGCTTCAAAAGACACAACACGAATATTATTGAAATAGGGATGTTAATGTAATTTATGATTCTTTTAATTTGTTTTTTAGTAATTTCGCAGACGAAACTGTATAAAGGATCACATGATGAGATGTCTAGTCTAATTTATTTAATAAACATAAAAACAGACTAGCTTTTATTTTCACGATAATTCCCTGCCGATTTGTAAATACAACGCTTCGTTTAATCCGGTGCATTAATTAGAACTTTTAAAATGCATGCACGGATATCGAGATCAAGGCTTGATCTCGATATCTCGATATACCTGTCACAACATTTGAGTGTGAGCGCTCTTTTTCATCCATGAGAAAATTAAAAAGCTATACTCGCACAACTATGGTCTCTGACAGACTTAATGGACTTGCTCTCATGTACATACATAATGAAATAGTGCCGGATGTGCATCAAGTCATAAATAAGTTTGCTAAAGACAAAAGACGTCTTGAACTTATATAATAAATTTGAAATAAATAATTAGATACAAATAAAATACTTACCTTATGTAATACTATACACTTTAACTATATTTACTTTTCTACCCCACCTCTGCTACTTCTTTTTCCTTTCTACAGGTTCAGCTTGCTCTGGCTGATAGCACCTGTTCTAGGAGTCTCCTGTCAGGAGCTTTATGGCAACTTTTAACTACCTATTACGTTATTTTATTTCGTTTTATATCACCTCCACGCACTTTACCCCCGGGTTTAGCTTGCTCCTGCTAATAGTACCCGGTTTATTGGAGCGCTAACTGACTGTACTTGTCTGGCACACTAAATAATATATAATGTTATTGAATGTTGCCTAGGCAAGCTGATGAGCCCTGATATTGGGCGAAACAGTCTGATAATATATAATTCCTACCGTTGTTTTTATTATCCCCTAACTTTATACAACAAATACATTTTTTCAAAATTAACGCAAAAGAGTGGTTTTACACGTTAAAGAGTAAGAGGAGATTGGACTTTAATTTAGCCTGTTAACGCTTTAGAATGCCGTAAAAAGCAAAAACTTCCGGGACTTCGCCCCGTACCCCATTTGGGGGGCTTACAGCGCCCCCCAAAACCCCCAGCTGTTTTGGCGCGCAGCGGTTTGCTACGCAAACGACTGCGCTTTTTTGCTTCGAAAAATTTGTGACTGACATAAAATAAATTCTATATCCGCCCCTGCAAGCCATATTTTATTTTTAAACTTTTAGCAGGTATTTTGTACAACGAGGAAATGGTTAATTGTTAAAAAATAGTTTAGTTAACACAGACAACAGATACAAACAGAAGGAGGAGGCAGCTAAATAATTTATTGTTTAACACATTTTCCTATTTCATTGTTTTCTATGATATTTTTTACATATTGTTAAAACAGACGGCCTGATATTTGATTAGTGCAGATAACAAATTATAAAAAAATCTCTCAATGTGTAAATTGAAAAAATGTAGTTATTTTTTGTAACTGTAATGGTTAGGAAACAGAAAATGTTTTATTTCTTAAGTTAACCACCAAAAAAGTTATAGAAAAGAGGAACTTTATAAAACCGTATTGAATGGTCTGTTTCCAGCCATGAAATTAAAACAATAGATATCGACTTGTTTTGATATGAAAAAAAATCATTAACCTTTTCCAGACAAAAACAACATATCCAGTTTTTTTAGTAGACAATCTGCAGCAATTCCAGTTTAATAGCTAACACGGTGTTCAATTATGATCGACTATGAGGGTTATTTTTTCAACTAATAATGTTATGTGGGAATTTATTCTTGCTAGCTTTGCGGGTAATAATAATAATAATAAATAATAATAATAATAAATATAAATATAATGGAATTCGACTTGCTGAGCCCTACAAATCGTCTTTTAACTTGTCCGTATGCTTTTTAATATGCATGCTAATACACTAGTTAGGATAATATCACTGTGTGTTTTCTGTTTACCAACTATTTACGAGGAATCCTTTACCGAGGCGTGCCCAACTCAGTGTTGGGTGTAGCTCTAATTTTACATCGCCTTGTTCTATGACACATCTGAGCCAATCCGGGTAGCTGGGCAACCTTGCTTTATACGATCATGGCTTTGGTGCTATATGAACATTATATGAAGTTTCAGGCGAGGATATTAAAAAACAGATTTACGATTGAAAAAGCAGCGTTACATCTAAGAAAACTAATTCGGGAAAGGTCTATTGCGTCATAGTTTTGCTGAAATTTTTATTTTTAACCAAGATGTCGATTTAACAAAGCGTGTTGACTCGTTTTTCGATCGACCACATTTTATTTCTTATGATAACTTCCTTATCAAAGCGAGATCGAGACAAAGCAAGCCAATCCGGGAAAACTTGGATTTTCCCTATTTGTGTGATCAGCACCTAAGTGTATGCATCATTATATTAACTCATCTACTATTCGAGCAAAGCAAATTTCTTAAATAGGGCTGCAGCTTACTAGCCACCCCAAACCTTCCTGCCACCCCAGCCACCCCTCCCCCCTATAACAAAAAATTACAAGTACAATACCAGTGCAAAGAAACTACCAACAAATGACATGACAGAGATGTCTAACAAAAAAATTGTGTCTTACTTGGAAACTGCTTAATGCTCAATTCAACTTCTTGACCTTGCTCATATAATGTTCCGACACATGTTGAGTTTATGCATGTGCTAGTTAAAGGAAAGAAGCAGTGGAGGTTCACAAACTTATAAATATTTTATCTCACAGAACATTTTTAATCTTTTCTAATAATAACCGTCTTCTCTTATCTTCATTTATATCTGACAAACACCCTGCTGTGATATGTGAATATTTTCCTATTGTGTCGTCTAATTATATTGACAAGATCTATTTTAATTTGATCTTGTTCAGCCTACAAATTATCTGCAGATAAAGGGAGATTTCATCCCTTTTGATCTGAAAAAGATAAACAACTAACAATACAGAACATGATGAAACAATGCTGTCGCCCACAACAATGGATACAGAATAAAGGACAAAATATGTACCACCTACATAGCTTGATCTATCCTTATGGAATCTTGTTTGCATGTAAGTTGTTAAACATTAATTTCTAATTTGATTATTTACGTGTCATTTGCCTTTCAACGATTTCTTAAATTGTAATTAAATACGTATACCAGGGCTAACTATAATCTAGATAGCTTTTGCAAATGGTACAAATCAGAAGGTTTCATTAGCCGTATTTATACTGAGACGAACTAATCGCCTGAGAAGATCAGACTCTCAGACAGCATGAATACAGCACAAAAATTAACAGTCGATGGAATTTTCGTCATTTAATTCACATCTCAATTCGTCTGACGAATCGATGGACGAATTGGAAAGGTTATGTTGACAGAATTAAAATTGCATCAATATAAACAACAAATCCTTTCGCAACTGAGTTTAATTATCTTTTTTTTTTAAATGTATAATGATAAACTTCACAGAATGATTATGGCACCAAAGAAAACTGTTTTTTTAGGTATCAGTCGCGGACGGCGAAACAAGGTTTTCGAGGTTTATCCTATAAAACCTTCACTAATGGCTTTTTTTTCGTGGTGGTTTAAAAAATTGTTGATATAAAGAGCAGTCCTCCATGATGGATGTTGGTTGTCGTGTTTTGCGTTCAGTGGCCTGTGGTTCTGTGTTTTATGTGTATCTCGTGATATATATCATAATTAATATGCTGAAGTGGAGAGTAAATGTGATGTCTTACTACATACGTGTTTTTTATCACTCCTCAATATTGGTATGAAACGATTGAACTTGTTAGCGCAATGTAATGCGTTCTGTCTGAACTACTTCCGACTAACTTGTGTTATTTTGCCATTTCTATTCAAACTTCTTAAATTTTCTGCCTGTCTTACTATTTATGCCGTATGATTATTTTTTTTGTTAAAGGTTCGACTTATTATTACCACTGGTTGTTTATGCTGTCAAACGTATCGCCTAAGATGAACATTTCAAGTTCTTAGACCATTACTTCGTCACAGTATTAATACGGCTATTACTATGACGGAAGTATACAACTTAAGAATATTCTTTTTCATCATATCACTGAAATACGTATTAAAGGCGCAAGCTCTGACTGTATGTAACCCTTCAAATTTTATAGCCAGCCATATTTAGAGATTTCCGCCCTCTTGGATGGTAACCATAGTAACCAGCATGGCCGATGTGGGTATTTTCGCATTCACACAATACAATACTTTCAAGTCGCTGTCAGATGAAAAACATTGGACCAGAATAAGCAGAAGAAACAACACAAAAATGCATATGCAGAAAAGCTTTATTTTCATTTTGAAATCATAGCAAATAACAAAAAACAAAAACAACACTTTTGACAAAGACAGGATTGTATAAAGATTTTGTTCTAGCCAGCTACTTAATATTTAAGTGTTTACGTGATAAACAGGTAAAAAAACAAACTCACAATACACCAATCTGCAAACAGGAAAGAATTAGCACTGATTGCGCACAAACAATTGCTTAAAAAAATATTTGCACCCCTTTGATTTAAAATAAACTATAACAAAACAAACACTATTTCTATTTTTGTTGTAAAATCATTGCGTTACTCGTTACGGTATGATTTCAGGCTCAAACTGTCAAAATGTTGAATCAATATCGAAAATGCTTTATAGCTATTATCCGATAATTGCAATAAACTAATCTGTGGCCCGTGCAAAAATCCACGGCTTCGCCCGTTCTTTTTATACATTGCGTGCCTCTCACTATTTGCGGTACCATTTTGCGTGACAGACAGACGTATGCGGGTATTATAATATTTTTGACAAAACAAAATCTTGAAAAACAGATAATGTAGCTACATTAGACATATATTTACATATACAAAAGTCATTCTCACCATGTTGGTAGAACCACAATATTCCACACCTTCCAGCATTACAAGTTCTTTAGTACATATCTGAAAAAGTTTGAGAACATCATAAAGTCTTGTCAAAGTTTTCCTTCCGAAGCTAGTTTACTCATTTTCGGCCTTATAACACGTTAAAAACAATTACCATCAGTATTCAGAAATTGTCGACTACCAGAAGCTTTAAATCTACAAAAGTAAACGTATAAAGTAATGAATACACGTCAACAAGTTGTTACACATTTTAAAGCTCTTTTACATCAGCTGGCTAGCTATTTCATCTCTTGTGTTGTTATGAAATGTCTTGCTAACGCAAATAAGAAGGAAATCTCAGGCAACACAAAGCTCTTTTGAATTTGTTTAATGTAACAGTACACATCTTTTTATTGGCATTTGCTAGCACAGCAATACAAAGCAATTACTTGTTTCTTACTTTGAGATCAATAAAATTATAATAAACAGCTTTACCTCGAAATTAATACTACGATTTGCACCAATTCAAAGCCACGACTGATTTTCTTCTGCATTTAAAGGCGATACAGGAAGAGAACAAATGTTCTTTATTAATATTTCTGCTGAATAACTTTTTCTCAATCTTCCGTACTCGTACATTCCGAACTTAGGAACTTTCATTTACTTAATCAAGACTTAAATTTTCGACAATACCATTGTCTTTTTATTGTAGGTTAGTACAACACGAGTTCCTCGACACGGCAAAAAATTAATTCAGAGAGAAATCAGAATCAAAGTCATGGTTGAAAGCTCGCCAAAGTTTGCCGAACCTATTAACCAGTACAGGTGCCGCTACAAACCGCAATGGATATCAATCCATAACGATAACAAATGGCATTAGGCTTTATATTAATATCGTGTAATGTATAATGAAAGGTTTTTTATATATTTAGTAGTCGTTAGCGTGTTGTGAATCGTAGATAGCACAAAAAGAAGCGATTTGACTACCTAACTGCGGTTATTGGAGACTAGTTTAAGCCCATGGAAAAACCCACTGCTCAGATTTTAGCCCATTAAAGGTATATCCTGCACCGTTTAATCGTGCATCCGTACACAAGGTTCGCTACAATTTTGGACACAATACAGCTATCGGATCAAATTTCCTCCCGATCGTGTGTGTTTATGCTATATTCTTCACTTTGTAGCACTGGATGCAATTAAACCTTGTTTCTGGAATACTTTTTATAAATAGAGGGCAACCTGGGAACGAGGTTAAGGACACTAACGTTATTCTTGATTGATAGGATTGATAGATTTAATTCATCATTTGCTACAGTTGGTTTACGACTTCGTCCACAGGTCTTAAGCGTAGTTTTAACATTTCATATATCACAATGTGTAACTTGATGATTGGCTCATATTGAGACATTTTTGCAATAACCATTTTTTGTTGCCCAAACAGCTGCATTATTTGCTAAGTGTTTGTTCTATAGCAATGTTCCTAATTATCTCTCTAAAATATAGACATTAGCACGTACAAAATGAATTTGACATATTTTCTAAGTTGCTGAGTCAGCAGAAATTTCTGGCTGGAAATGTATAATAAACAAAAAAAATCTGCTTTTAAGTTCTCCAACTTTTTACAACCATATGATTTTTCATCAGCTTTTGTTTTTGAATGAACTTTGGGTTAATCACGCGGAAGGGAGATCTTCTTGGTAGCCTTTAATACCAAACCGACCCGCTGGACGGACAGAAAACGAGTTATATTGAAGGAGATAATTACAAATTTAAGTCAGAATGTTTACTGAAATACATAACATGCCTGATTTCCCGATGGATGCGATAACATTTTCTAAACCTTAACAAAAAGTAGCTATTTTCGGTAAACTTTATTTTGTTGATAGAAAACATATTTTTATTGACAGAGAAATGCCAATTGCAGTTATTTATGACTGAATCAAAAAATATAACCAATGTAGAAAACTTAAAAACATGGCAATCTTGCATAATATCCTGAGTAAATTTAGACAGAAAAAACTAGCGAAATATTTTGCTTGTGATGGAAACATTCCCATCGAAAACCTTTCTGAAGCGTTTGTGAAAAACTTTGTGCGTTTAACTGTGGATCTCTAAGTCAGATTTGCATAGCCTGGCCCTATACTATCACTATCACATAGACAAGAATATGGATTTTGGTTCGTGCAAACCTGTTCGCAAAAAAGATAGGATTTCGTTTTTTTAGACTTTGATGTTACTGTCGTAATTGTTATTTGGATCAAAGAAAAAAAACAAAGAATTTTGAATGTGGTAATTGCTGCTTTCACGGATAGGATATTATGCACTTAAGCAATTATACCATCAGAAAAACATAAAAATGGTAGTTAGTGCTAGAGTAAAAACACAACTGCAATGATATTGGAATTAGTCTTTCACCGCAATAGTTTGCTATTCTTACACTGTAGTTACATTGAATGTACAATTTATATCTTTTTATCCACGATAATCCGGCTTGTATTGTGTGTTTCCATACAACTTGCCATTGTGGCATTTATAATCACTTGTGCGATAGATTGAAGATCCACAGTAATCATAGTAATCTCGCTTGTACATCCGTTCAGCATGACAGATATACAGCTTTCTTTTAAAGATAAGTCCACCACATAGTCCCCATACTGATTTGTTATAACACCGTCCACTCCAACAAATTTCTGTACTTCGGTTGCAAACATTGTTTGCGCAGGCTTGGTATGCTCTTAGATTGTGGCATTTTCCTCTGAAACAGAATTCATAGCCTCGTTTGCATGCGTTCCATTTACAGATAAAATACACACGTCGAAGGTGGCAGGCTTTTTTCAGACAAAATTCACTCTTTTGTTTGCAGACAGTATTGCCGCAGATGTTGTAGGCACCTCTAAGATAACAGTTTCCTCGAAAACAAAATTGACTTTTTCTATTGCAAAGGTTATTGCCGCAGATACCATAAACACCTCTAAGGTAACAGGTTCCTCTGAAACAGAATTGACTTTTTTTGTTGCAGATATTATTGGCACAGATGCTGTGAACCCCTCTAAGGTAACAGGTTCCTCTGAAACAGAATTGACTCTTTCGGTTGCAGACGTTCCGGTTTCCACATCCTCGGTATACGCTTCGGGCATATAGGGTTCCTTTGAAACAGAAATGTGTTCGAATGTCATAGATGGCGTTACCACAGGTTCGGTAATATATTTTGATGTAAAGTTTTCCGCTATGGCAAAGATGTGTGTTGACATTGTATCCATATCCTCCACCTACATAAAGAATAATTTTTAATGGACATAAGCTATTATTGATAAATAATATGAGAATATATGTTTATAAAAAGTCAAATATCGTTGTGTTCGAAAATTTAGTTAATAATAAAGTTTTATATTTTCTAAAATAATACATTATCGGTGCAGAATCATCTTTATTTCTATTTCTATTTTGCATCATAAAATACGTACAGTTATGTTTAAGATGGCCTCCTCCGAGATTACTACCCTTTGGGTGACTGCTTCCAAGATGCTTGCTTCCAACATGTCTGTTTCCAGCATGTCCACCTCCAAGATGACTTCCTCCAAGATTTCTTCCCCTTAGATTACTGCCTCCAAGATGTTTGCTTGTAACATGTTTGTTTTTAGCATTTCCATTTCCAAGATGACCTCCGCCAAAACGACCTCCCCTTAGATGGCTGCCTCCAACATGCTGGCTTCCAACATGTCTGTTTCTAACATGACCACCTCCAAGTTTTCTTCTTCGAAGATGGCTACGCCTTGCATGACTGCCTCCAAGATATCTGCTTCCAGCATTTTTGTTTCTAACATTTCCACCTCCAAGATTACCTCCTCCAACATGGCTTCGCCTTATATGGCTGCCTCCAAGATGCCTGCTTCCAACATATTTGTTTCTAGCATGTCCACTTCCAACACGGCCTCGTTCAAGGTGACTACCCCTTAGATGGCTGCTTCCAGCATGCCTGCTTCCAACATATCTGTTTCTAACATGACCACTTGCAGGATGGCCTCCTCCAAGATGACTACCCCTTAGATGGCTGCCTCCAAGATGCCTACTTCCAACATATTTGTTTCTAACATGTCCACCTCCGAGACGGCCTCCTCCAAGATGACGGCGTTTAGCATACCTGCTTCCAACATGTCTGTTTCTAACATGTCCAGCGCGAAAATGTCCGCTTCCGTAATGCTCGCTTCCAAAATGTCCACTTCCAAGATGTCTTCCTCCATAATGTCCACTTCCAAAATTTCTGCTGCCAAGATTTCTGCTTCCAAGATGTCCTGACTTATATCCAACGCCAGTGTAACCGTAACTTGGATCTTCTACGTTCGCCTCATCTTCAAATTGTTCTTCAGCAAGTGCTAAGGCACTGATACCAACAAACGCTATCAAGAAATGCAGCTTCATGCCTAGATAGTAAGAAATATTTCATAAAATCTTAACATAGCTACGCCAAAAAAAATAATAATAATAATTTGCTAAAAACGTTGGTACCTTTTGATTGTTCAGTGTCTGTCCTGCAATGTTTGATTATAAGCATTCGCTATTTTTTATAGCTAAATGGGTGAGTAGGTGTAGGCGAAGAAAACGTGTTTGGTTAAGCTTAATACCGAGTACAGCATGATGTTACGTAATAAACTAATGCAACAATGGCGTTAAATATACCTTTAATCGACTGTCAATATTAAACATGTAAAAGACGTTCCAAGTAAGCTGCTTCTGTGGTTATAGGCTGTTAATTAAGTATTATTTTGCTTTTAATGTGTTACATTAAAAGATGTGAACGAAGACTATCTATTTATTATATTTATTTAATATTTACATTCCAAACATAAGTTTTGTATAGTCAAACAAAAATGGGCGTTAGTTGCCCCCCCCCCCCCATTCCCTTCCACTGGCATAATAAGGTTAGAACACTATTAAATAATTACAACAATTTTGCTTAAATTATAGCTACTATCTGCCATATCTTTTAACGACGTTACCATTTTTACTAACATTATAGTTTTCAAATATCTATTAAAAAAAGAAAAAAAAATATTAGGCGTGAATAAAAAAGCATTATTGGTTGTAAGGAGCCAAGAGCGTAGAGTATTCAAACTACTTGTTTTGAAAAACTCAGGGTTCTCTTTAAAGCTATAGTGACAAACCCTGCAAGCTTTTTAAAATTCCTAGAGACATGTTTCCGTGAGTGAAACCTAACTAGGAATTGCATGTTTGATCTCTCCTATCTGGGAAATATGTTGAGCGGGAGCCATTTTAAAGTTCTGTTATAATTTTTATTTTTTCTAAATTATGTGTATTGGTAAATATTTGTTTTCTTCACGTTGCTACGTGCTAAAGGAATAGTTCATGTAAATCCTAAATAAAATAGATTTTGAGTATAAGCGTACATTGTTTAAGAGCTAGCTAGCTACAGCTTAAGTATCAAAACATTACAAACGTAGGTAAAACATTTTAATATTTTCTTATGGTTAGCTAGTATAGCTAACCTAGCAACAGGCCACAGATTTATGATTCCAATGCTTTATACCAAATGTGGCTAGGTAGAATTTTAATTGTCCAGCCTGTGTTTTCATTCCGATCATAGGTAAAAAAATTTGCGGTCAGTTTTATGTTGAACTATAATGGATTTTACCATGTGTCACATTTTGGATATGATTTTCCTAAAAGAATAATGACTAACTAATTTTGGCTAAAATTTCCCTAACATCCCCACAGGCGTTAAAAAAATTACGTTGCTTTATTGTACTTGTTTCTTTTTCATCAAGTTTAAATGCTTAAATCCTGTAACTCAGGAAGCTATACTTACTAAACTATTTTTTTAATTACTTCATTTTTTGTTTACTTGCTTTGTTTTTATGTTACGGTCCAACTTTAAAGCCAATAATAATTTTTAAACACAAGTTTACACAATGTTTTGATACATTTGTGCAATGAGTCCGGAACGCTTAATCATGATGATATGACAACTACGGTTTATGTAATGAAATGTTTATCGCCTTTTATATTTACGTTAACCGCTGACTTATGTGTGAAAGAAATTATTTGATGGAAAAAAATAAACTGATCCGAACATTCATTCTGTAATGCTGCATCTTTCATGCGACACCCCATCTTAGCTAGCATTACTAATTAAGCATTGGTGTAATTTTTAGGCTCAATTTGATTTTAGGAAGCTCTGCTTCGTTGGTGTTATTTTTAAGATCGAATATTGTTAATAATTTGATTTCTCAAGGTCTTGTAAAATAACCATATTTATAGGAAATGTTGTATGTTTTTTATTTTGCCGACTTGTAACAAAAGCCGTAATTGACCACCTGATTTTGAGATAATTTATATTTTTTTTAATAACCAACCCCATATGGAATCAAACTCAGTTACTTACTTACTACAAGTTAATTCTGTGTTAGAATAAGATGTTATAGATCAAAAAGTTAAAGGTAGGGCTTTTTTCTTCACATTCTTTCCTCTGAATTGAATATAGGTACAAGTACATGTCTAATGTTTTCCGTTCCCTTAGCAAGCTAGTATGATCGATATGTCGCATTTTAGCCAACTGGCGATTGAGTGGAAAAGCTAAAATGAAATGGTAAAACGACAGTGTAGAGTGTGCTGGTCTACTTAACATTCCAACTTTACAATGTGTTTATTTGTACTTCACTTTACATATTTTATCTTCGTGCACCTACTCTGAGTTGAATCGCCACATGTTTTCCAAAAACTTGTATTATTCTGGGTTTTTTTGTAAATAAATTGCAGTACCTTACCTTTTAATTAGTCGTGCCCTTTAGATTCTGGTGGTTTTTTAGTGTGTTTTGTGGCCTACTTAAAAACGTCCTTGAGCATGCTTCTCAAGGACGTCTCAAGGACATTATCATTTTTGTCTTCAAATTCTCCAGTTCACCTTTGTACTAAACAAGAACATTAATTTTATGTCTTCGTTCGCAGTACCTTTGATAATAAGGCTTTCTTTGACTTTTACCGTATCATTTAGCTTTGTTGCCAAAGGAAAGGGGGAAACACAAAGATGTTTTAAGAATAATTCACAAATAAACATTTTACATTGTTACATAATAGGTTTTTTCTCTCTTTATTTCCTATATAGTAATACAGTGGCTAATAGTGAATTTTGCAATGACACTCAAAGACCCTGCAGAATTCTTAATTGGCGGTAGTTTGTTATGGTGAATTACATAACATATTTAATTAATAAGGTTGTTACCAAAGTTACCATTTCTTTATGAAGATTATAAATCCACAGAAGCATGGTTTTTATCATCTAATGAAATCTTAAAGTTTATTTCTATGCGTTAATGATCATACACGTTTTCTTAAAAAATGAATTTTTGATAGCTTTTCTTCATTTTGGTATTCATGCTCTCATTACTTGCTGTGATTAAAGAATTAAATGCCGCCACTAGACAAAAGAATTAAATCAGTCTGTTCATTAATTTTAGGCGGAAAATATTTTTATTATTTGTTTACTTTAGTTCCCTCTGTCTTTCTTTTTCATTTTTTATTAATAATACCGTACTATCTTTGTATGTTTGAACAAGAATAGTTTCCCCATGAACACAACCAATAATATAATAATATATATATATAATAATATATATATAATAATAATATATATATAATAATAATATATATATAATAATAATATATATATAATAATAATATATATATATATATATAATAATATATATAATAATAGCAGTTATTTGTTTGTCGATGTGAAATCAATAATGATCACAAATAGGTCGACAGAAGGAAGTATTTCTCAACCAAAACTCGTTCACGTCTGATAAATGCGAGCATCCGTCTAGCAAACAAAATCTCGCTGCGGTATTTGCTAAGATTTTTTAAATTCTTCATAATTATTATCTCCACTTCAGACATTTCCTTTAGCACATCCATAATTTTAGCGAATACCTTCCTTTTCTCTTATATTGCTGAACCTATCCTGTATTGTTATTGACTCTTCTTTTTCTTTCAACTTGATCAAGTTCAGCAAGCCTTCAGCAGAAATATACACATCATTATTTTGTAATGGAGAATGAAAATTTGCATTTACATTTTTTGAGGAATTATGCTATTTAGAAAAAGAGTTTTCATATTTTGCAGGAATTTACATGTTCCGTAGTTGCAATTGAAAATTTTAAACTGTCCAGAAGAAGGAAGAACTATAGCACTGTTGGCAAACAGGCAGTTATTTTGCTCGCTATAAAGATGTAAGCGAACAGGAAAACCTAGAAAAGTTGTTTTAAAAAATAGGTAAGAAAATAATAAATACTTGAAAAGCTTAAAATCCTTTTTACATGTCAAGGTTGTTATGACTTTCTACTTCAATTTATGGTTAAATTTTTGTTATCTTCTGCTATTTTTCAAAAATGTGAACAATAAGTGTAAGCAAGCGTTGAAAGCAACTAAGTGCAGGTAATCTGAGCCGTACAGTTATACTTTAGGTCACACTTGCGTTAAATTAATACTCACAAAAAAACTTTCCCGCAACTATCAATTAAAAATAGAGAATGCAAATTATCGCAACCATCTTGTATGTACAACAGGAAAACGTGTCGTTGTTTTGCAATATAAGTTGTTTTTAAAGTTCCAAAACTATTGTTGAAGTAGTACATGTATGTAAGTAAAGGAAAGTTTTAATGTCCTTAGAGATTTCATCCTTATGTCTGGCAATCTTTCCCCTTTGACTGTAATTTTGCTTTACCGCCAGAGATACGTATAGAATATATTAAATACACAGGAAATAAATATTTTAAACATAGTATCTAGAAGAGAAAAAGGTCACAAAGATAAAAAAATCACAGCAGCACTTCCGAACAAAAATGGTCTTCGTCAATACAGCTATGACACAATAGCGGTATAAAAAAATCCAGTAACCATCGGATTCCGAAATAAGGTTGCGCGCAGCCATCGAAATAGACTACTTGTGGGCCTGTGAGAAAGATACGGGAATTCGCCTGTTAGAAAAAAAACCCGCGGGAATTTCCCCGTCGCTACTCGCACCTGTCATCTTTGGCTCACAAGCAGATAGTTGAGTATTATAGCATAAGATAACTGTTGTACCCAGCGTTGAAACTCCCGGTTAAGCCACAAATAATCATGTGACCTATTCTTGAGCTCAGCGTTAAGCGCTTAATAAAGCCGTAAACTTATCCAAACATTCAGGTAGTGCGCTTTAGTACAGGTATATAGTGTGTCGTTAATCGAATAAAGCGCGCATACCAATATAGTGTTTCGGAAGTTACACAACTTAGCTAAAAAAGCAGTTTACAACCAGCCGAACATATTTTCTTATTTTGTGAAGTAAGTTTTTGTGAAATTTTGAAAATTATATTATGACAGTGAGCTGAGCGCTCAGTATATACAGGTAAACTGAGGTGCCCATTTGTATAGGCATAAAACATTTTTCACAAAAACACAGGATACATTCCGTTGCTCACCCCGGCCTGAGTGCTTAATATATGCAGGTAAACCGTGTTCCATAGCCATATAGGCGTATTATTATTTATCGCCACCTTGGTCTAAACGAAATCAATCAGCAATTAATTTTGTGGAATAAATATTCGTGTAAAATTTATTGTTAGTTTAAATTAAAACACTTTCTAAAGCCTGTTGTTGCGCAAGCAATTATGGGAAAAGAACGTTTGTTGCAGCTAACTGGTATTTTTAACTAACTAACTTTTAGCTAACTTTCACTTTTCAGCAGGTTATAGTTAATAGCATGAGCAACCCAAGTTACAGCTTTGTAATAATTAAATTGGTAAAAATAACACAAAAGGAATTAGGGCGTATGCCAAACTAAATAATGACATTAAAAGGATAGAAGTAAAAAGGTTAGCTAGCTATTTGATTTCAGCAGGCTCCCTCCTCAAAATCTACTTTTGTAGTCAAAATCTTAAAATTGGTTAGCTTAAGATTTCTGCATGGCTAGGAAACGTGACAGTATATCTATCGTAAATATAAAAACAAAACAAATACAGAATATATGTTACAGAAATAATAATGTTTTAGAAGTCAAAGCGGTAAACCAAAATAGACCTAAAATGACCGTGGTAAAATTTTTATTTATTCACTCACGCTTTAAGTGGGTAGTGGTTGAAATGCAACTTCAGGAGCGAAAAGCTTTTGATGGCGTGTCGTTTGTTTGTTTTTGGCTGATTTTCTCTGCCATTTTAAATCTTATCGCACATATGTTGGTTGTTGGTTGTTTATATACTGGTTACTTGTTGTGGCTTTTTGCGTATGTATTTAGGGGCTGTTCATATGGAGGCGGGCTGGCTCGGTTGACCGGGCTGGCTCGGCTGAGCGGGATCTCGATGCTAAAATTAAAATGTGTTCATATGATAACCGGGCCAGCCCGCCTTGCCGAGATCTCGCTTGTTTGTACCGAGGTCTCGGTCAGCCGGTATCTCGCTGTTCTTAAGAAACGCATATAACAATAAAAATGTGTTTATATGCAGGCGAGCCAGCCCGCCTAGGCGAGATGAAATTATCAATAGATTTAAAAAGATTTTCATCAATTATTTAAACTTCGAAATATATTCTTTTGTCTTCATTGTTAATGAATCGTTTGTGAAATGTAAACAACTTTTCCATCCCCGGCTGGCCGAGATGTAAAAAACTTCATATGAACACGAGATGAAAATCACCCCGGCTGGCCGAGCCAGCCAGTTAACCGAGCAAGCCTGCCTCCATATCAACAGCCCCTTAGTCTTTAGCTAGTTATTTTATGGTTTTATATTGATTTAAAGAACTTAAAGCAATTTGATTGCATCTTTTAAGGAACATATAATATAATTATATAGCTATATTAGATACATTATGGAAATTCATTCTGAAGACTTTTATTTTCTTTTAAGTATTTAAAAAGACATATCTTTAAATTTTAAATCAGTGTTGCACATCGTTTTGTATTTTCATGTATGATGTTATGAAACCCTAGATAAGTGTCTTGAAATTTGTCATTTCAGATGATTTTTCACCCCAGTATTGGCATCAATGAAATATAATTGTAAACACAAGGTTTCTATTTATTATAAACAACAACAGTGTTGGTTACGTGACAAACATATCATCAATGAAGTACAGGGTTTTGCAGTTGCTATGTTATTAAGATTTTTTAAATCAAAGTAAAATAACCTGCGTAACTGCTTTTTATTATATAGTATCTAGCCTACATATACGGAACAAACAAGCAAAAAAACAAACAAACAAACAAACAAACAAACAAACAAGTGATAAGAAAATGTATGTTCTGGTGCATTCGCACACGCATATCATACAGCAAATGAGCGACTGCACTAGAAATGATGTCACGCGTCATTGCACAATATAAGGAATTCCCCTAAATCCCGAATTCCGACAGCATCCGATGAATTCCGATCCCCGATAAATCGAATAGGGGAATTCCCATAGGGTCATGATTAGTATTTGAGGCTAGGATTTAATATAAATATGAGTCGATATCATAGTAATGCAACTTGTGATTATTTCATAAACCAAGAAATTTGGACTCGATCGATTGAAGCAGCGTCCTTGTTGCTCGAGTTCGTTCCGGACCATTTCAAGACCCAGGAAATGTGCAACAGGGTTGTTCGGGATTATGCATGGGCCCTTGCGTATGTTCCAGAACGTTTAAAGACCCAGGAAATGTGCACCATGGCGGTTCAAGAACATCCCAGAGCACTGGGGGATGTACCGGATCATTTAAAGACACAGGAAATGTGTATTAGGGCTATTCAAGGGAGGGACTGGCTTCTGCAGTATGTTCCGGACTGGTTTTATGACTCAGGAAATGCAAAGGGATAATATTTATCCCTCGCTGCTCGAAGGCTATCATCAGCGGAAAGCGGAGAAAGCTAGGATTAAGGAGGATTTGCTTCCAATGGCAAGGCATCCAGACAGAGTTATAGATTGGTGTTTTTCAGAGGACGAAAAGGCAGACCTTGCGCTTTTGTGGAGTAAATAAACGATGAAGAAACAATGTGATGAGTTTGAACGGGTATTCGACACCTATGACAGATGCTCCTGTGGACGGAGATTCCTCATAAAAGGTAAACTGCTCTGTTGGTATTGCTATTATGAATACATTACGTATAATGGTCGAAGCTGTACCTGTAACAAACCCTATTTGAACTCCAGTTTCCACGAAATAAAAGGATGTTCCACTTCGGTAACGAGAATGTTAACCCAGGAGACTTTTATGCCGAAGCGACTCCACTAAATATCGAAGATGTAAACATTGAAAATATTGCGTTAAGCGATGCTATTCCAGCAAACAAGGGTAAAGATGAACGCTTCATTGTTGGCTATAAAAATAGTGACAACAAGCTATCACCTCTATTGATTAAAACACCTAAAGGGCTATATTCCAATGGTGCCTCACGTTATGATGAGGGCTGCTCTCTTACCATGTCATTCGACATCTATAACCACCCCGAGTGGTTAGAGAAGTATGAGAGTATCCTGACCAAAGTAGAATCCCTGGAGGGTCATTACTTCACCACCCCACCCGTGAAAAAGGTACATCACCACCAAGGTGAAGGAGGGGGAGGGTAAAGTCAGAACCAACTTCCATTCTAAAAAAGTACCACGAAAACAAAGCTGCGAGTGCAATGCCATCATCAAGCTATCTGGCATTTACAGGCAAGGTTCAAATTACTACATGCAAACCTCTTTGCAGGAGTGTAAGTATAAGGTTGTCAAGTTTTATGGCACCCGCTACCTTAGCGATTCCGACCCCGATGACGAATCGTTCGTCGTAGTAGATTAAATGTATGTGAAAGGTTTTGATGTGTGTTAATCCAGCATACCAAAACAAACATGTTCATTACCGAATTAAAAAAGGAAGCCAAGGCGTTTGGTATCCGTAACATTTCAACCATGAATAAGGCCACCCTTATCGAGGCGATTCGTAAGGTTAAATACAAGGATGCCTCCACTCAAACCGATGGACCCTACTGCGCACCATGTTCAATGACAGCATTGGATAAGCGTATTGAACAATGCTCTAAGGAGGAGCATAGACGAGTGTTATATGATGGAGACTTACTGATAGACGCAGATACTGAAGAATTGCTCAATTCACGCAACAATCAATTAATCTAGCTCAACATACTAGATTATGAATAAGTCGGCGGCTCATCTAGATACCGCTTACATGTTGAACAGATTGAAGTTTTTTCATAAACTCCTGTTTGCCCTCCCCGCGTCCCTTCTCCAATAGCTGCTGTTTCTCTCGTTCATTTAGCGACTCTACGATTTTCCTGGTTCTCTGACGTATTTGTTCCTTGAGCAGCATGTACTTTTGCTTTTCCTGCATAATTAAGCTAAATTCAAAATTACTAATAACCCCATTCTCCACACCTCTACTGATAAGGTCGATAACGGAGTTGAGTTTGGTCTCCGCCAGCAACCTTAAGGGGGATTTTCACGAAGCGAATTGAGCGGCGAATTCGACAGCGAATTGTATCTGAGCTTGCGCAGTTTTGTTTTTTTGTTTGTTTTGATTTTACAACAATAATACCTTGTTATTAAAAGCATACCCCATAAGGTCCTGCAACAGTTGATCAATTATCACAACATAACCTTTATTAACCCTAATCCTACACACGCCGTTTCTGAGTACAAATAGCTTTATCCTATCCCATGCTTGGTTTTTGACAATAGCCGAGAGATCCTCGATTCTATACAAGCCCAGCTCGATAGAGATTGTGACTTCCAATGGCCCTACATTAAACGTCCCGTCACTCATCTTGGCACCCGCTTTATAGATATTGATTTCACTCTTTTTATAAAGATTGACCCACCTTGGGCGGATACTGATGGATTTCAAAGCAATTTTCATGTTCTTACCTAGATGAGGATTTAATATGGTGGGGTTTCGAAATGTCTGTAACCTACAGCTGCCTCGTGTTTCTTTAAAGAAACATGAACATTTACTCGTATAGCCCAAAGGCAAAGTTTAAGTCCAACAGGGGCGAGTTGCCTCTTGGTGTAACTAATTTAGAGCATCAGGAGCTCTACCTGTCTACGACTCAGAACATTTCCGTGGCCTTCCCACAGTTCACCAAGTACCACATCAAAGTTCCCACTAATCTGTTGAACGAATCTGTGAGTGTAAATTGGGAGGGGCAAGCCTTGGACTATTGGAACATCCAGGTGAATTTTGCTTTTCATTGCGCGACAACGGCGTTGGGTATCTCTGCCAAGCACATGAGTGGCTCCGTACCCCTCGTTCAATCCATTTTGAAATTCCACATGTACTATCACATGAGACGTATTCTTGCGAGAATGAAAGTACCTATGTCCTACGAAGGAGGTTTTTCCCAGTACGAGAACCCATACTCCACCTCGGAGTATGCACAAATATGCCATGATACCGACACCTACGCACTCTAGCGTAGGTGTCGGTGTAGAGTTAGATCTGAACACCAAAGCCATGAGCCATGCTGTCAAGCATGAGGCAGCCTTCACCACACCTCTGAGGCAGACTATCGAATAGTTGAAACATCAAACACCAAGTCCTGAAATGGTGCAGGGTCCCACCCCACCCCGGATAGGTTCTGCGGATGTCCATGAGGATACCAAGGCTACCGTTATGACGTTGGGAGTAGGACTGATCCTCGCATATATTTGGTGGAAGTAAGTTTAATTTATTGATCAACAAATTAGACGTGAATTTACGACCTTTTTCCCCTCTTAGCCCCGACGTAAGCCACAACAATCCCCACAGAAGCAGCCATGACCATGTATAAATGCTTTGCTGCGAACTCGTTGACTCTCGCTGCAACTCTGAAAAAGGACAACACCACACTGCCAATAATCCCCGGTAAAGCCGAGCCAGCCTTACCGTTAGGTACTTCAAAAATGTCCCGAGTCTTTCAAGCTGTTTCCGTACAAAACCGTTCCCATCTGTACTTCCTCCAGCACTACCTCCTCCAGCAGCACCTCCATCTCCCGTAACGGCGAGCACGATGGTTGAAATCAGGAGACCAACAGCGGAGACGATACTGGCTATAGTAATACCCTGCTTTTTGAACAGGATCCTGAGTTTTATCATCCCCCGCGATTTTCATCAGAGTGTTTTTAATTTGCTTTAGTTTACTCTGGGTATCTGAGGAAAGTAATCCGTGTGCTTTTCGTGCATCTTCCTTCTTATCCTTTAGTTGTTCTAGCTCTTTCCTTGCCTTTGCGATATCCTCGTTCCAGATACCTAGCTGCTCCTCGGATACTCCAGGCGTAGCTTCCTTGCTCCCGAGATGTTTCACCTTAGCCCCTACTTTGTCTATTTCGCTATCGTAAAATATCATCTTACCCTTTAGTTGCTTCAGGTTACCTTGCAACGTTTGAAGCTCGAGGTTGAGCCCTCTTCTTTCACGTTCCGTGAGGCTTCCATCCCCACCAGGGGAAGTATCTTTGATAAGACTCTCCGTGTCGTCGAGCAAGTTCTCGACCAGTGGCAGCATCTCGATGTCATCAGTCCTTTCCACAACGCGATCGATATCACACATAAGTTTCTTGGCCTCTGCCCTACTACCCTTTTTTGGTGTCTGATAGTCATCAAACGCTATCGCTTTCATGCGTGCACTACCTAGCCTACTCTGGAGCTGTTTTATAGTTGGAAAATTGCCATCTTGCAACGTGAGTACTACTTCCAGTAGTGATCTTTTTCCAGTCACAACCCTCTTTACTACAAGCTGGCCATCCTCTCTTAATCCGAACCTATCATAATGTTTCGCATCGGGCATAAGCCCAAGCCCATCCCTAAGATTCGTGTACAAGCTATCAACCTTTGATTTAAAAAGTAGGGTATCGGTCGACTCCGTACTCAACTCCAATCGCCTACGCGCACCTCCCTGCTCTTCTGGTGCTATGCTGGTATCGAGCTGGATGCCATCGGTTCAAATGATTTCGCTATCAATACTGAACTCCTCGGACTCATCCGAAATGTCTTCTTCTGATGTAAAGTCATCTCCTTTGTATACTGGGTTAATAGGCATTTATTCAACCCTCTACAACCTATTAATAAATATACGGAACTAAGCTAGATCCTCACAAGGAATTAAAAACGATGCTGGCCATGAAAGGCAAGAAACAGCGTGTCAAGGTGAGTCATGTCCTCTCAACAATCAACCAGAACGAAGACTTGTATGTCGACGTACCAAACGTGGGGCAGAATGATGTAATTTTTCCCGGCTCTCTCAAGCTCCTCTTTGATCTTGAATTAACGGGTACTAATACCAAACGCACTATCGTGTCCAACATCGGCAAATCCCTAGTTCAAAACCTTCGCATCGGCTTGAACAGTCACGAAGTGCAAAACATCTCGGACTACAACACCCTGACAGTGTATCGGGATCTGTGGATCCCAAAGTTTGAGCGCGAGAACAATTAAATTCTTGAGGGTATCAATCCCAATGACGGCACCATCAGAGCTCTGCAAGTAAAAGCCAGCGACCATGTGGGGAATGACGAGGAAAAGGCGATCGTGGCAGCGTATGGTAATACCTTTTGCATCCCTATCGGTAAAATGTTCGAACTGACTAGAGATTTGCCCGTCTACCAAGCAGGCTTACGCGATATGTTGCAGTTTGTACTGCACTTTGCACAGCACAGCGACGTAATTAAAGATGGTACGGCAGCATCAGGGTCTATCGCAGCCAAGCCAGCTGATGCTGGTTATAAAATTACCAACGTTTGCTTAGAATTTGATAAATTGACAAATGAGGGCCTAAGCAGCGCCATGATGTCCAGATACTCGAGGCTTGCCCTGCCCTATGAGCGTGTACTCCGCAGCAAGGTTATAACAATGAAGAAAGCTAATACCTCTTACAACCTTCAGATTGATACTCAGGCGAAGTATCTGATAGGCGTTTTACTGTAGTTCGTAGACCCTGCAAAAGTGAAGCCGTACAGCGGAGTCAATGAGGTCTTCCTCAATCCAAAGATAGAGAAAATTGCAATCACGATGGTAGGCGAACCGAATGAACTGTATATCCACGCCATGCTTCCAAAAGATCATCTCGAGCAAATCGTTGAACTTTTTGGCAGCCACGACTCGGAGGTGACGATAGGCCAGCTCATGACTGAGCGCTATGCGCTGTTCATTGATTTCCGCAGTAGTCCAGATCACAGTCTCCATTGTTCTGGCAAAACTCTGCAAAGGTTTAGTGATTGCATAACTTTGCATATAACCAAGAAGGCGGATGGAAGTGGGGAAAATAAGTGCTACGTCTATCTATAACAAGATGCGCAGTTGAATATTTTGGATGGTAGATTTCACAGTGTGGAATATTAGAAATAAACATGGCAACAATCGGCGTGCTCATAGCAGGCGCTGCTATAAACGCATTGGCATTTAGCGGTTCAAATTTCCTTTTCAGCAAACTCTCAGGCCACGGAGAGGAGGAACGGAAACGACACGATTTAGCGGTCGATAAATTACAAGCTGCTCAGCCGCAGTGGGCGCTGGATCGTCTAGCGAAAATCGATTGGTACAACAGGAGACGGGATGAAGAGCGTGCAGCGGATCAGAGTTTGAAAGAGCTTGATGAGGGTATGCGAGAATACTATATCGCGACGATAGAAAAGGCACCTAAATTGTCAGACTTTTACACACCCTCCAAGCAGCAACAGAACGGTGAACTCACCTCCTTAGCACTTATGGGTTTTGCAGCGTACAAAAGGGCGTTTTATAACGCATTTCGACATGTAATAAACATGTCAAAAGTAAAAACATCTAGGCCCACAGAAGAGGAGAAAAAACTAAGCAGTATCTATTACCAACCCGAACATCTCTGTACTGGTCGAAAAGTCATCAAACTACTCACTGAGCAGAGCCGAAAACCTAAAGAGAAAGTGATACATTGGCTAAATCACCAACTGCTCTGGCTCAGACATATCAAAGGCCCCAAGCGCATCAATTATCCGCATTTCACCATCACGAAACCCAATGAGATCCATCAATTTGATTTGTTGTATATGCCCCATGACAAGCTGTATGGAAACACGTACAAGTATATACCCACAGGCATCGGTGTAGCTTCACGCTACAAAGCATCCAGATCCTTGAGAACCAAGAAAGCCAGCGAAGTCGCTGATATCCTCAAGGATATATATAAAGCGGGTCCTCTTCGCTATACGAGTATATTCCAGTGTGACAACGGCAGCGATTTCAAGTCAGACGTGAGCAAGCTGCTAAAAAGCAAAGGTGTTGAGATAAAACGTGCAACTAATAAATACCACCACACTTTCACGGCATTCGTCGAGAGCTACAACAAGGTGCTCGCGGAGAGACTGTTCAAACCTCAAGATGCTCAAGAGTTGGTCAGTGATGAACAGAGTACCACATGGGTTAAACACTTGTATACTATCATGAAAAGTTTGAACAACACCAAGACCGCAATGATTGGTATGAAACCTTCAAAAGCCATCAAACTTGAGGAGGTCCCACTTGCGAAAAGCGAGGAATATCCCGAGGAAAAGCCGTTATCCGACGACGGCCTATACCTCTATTCTTCTACAATCTGGAGAAGAGCATGGTGATCAAAAAAGACGCGCCACTGACGCCTGGTGGAGCAAGAAAACGTATAGGCTGAACCGTATTGTGACAGGTACCCGTCTCCTCCACTATTTGGCAGATGGGCCTGAAGTGAAGTTGATGCTAGTACCCGAGGGTGCTGAAGTACCTCCGGAGCATGTTAAAGAGTGGTAAATATTACAAGTACCCTAAATGGTCCTAATATTTAAATATGTAGTAGATCAAGCAAAAGGTCAGATATGTTCCATGGAAAATTATTTCATTCCTTTCATTATTTTTCTCCCTCTCCAATGCTTCATTTAGCTCTTCATGCATGGCCTCCATTTGCCTTTCAAGATAAGGGAGTCGGTCCATTCCTTCATGACAGGCCTTTAGTTGCTTTTCCAATTGGGAGTTTTCCCACTCCAGTTTCAGCATCTCCTCATATAATCTATCGGTACAAGACATATTTATATAATTAGAATCACTTTAAAATGCTCCAATTTCTGGGATGTTCCAATCTCACGTACAAGCACGCATGCTTGGACTTTTTGCGTTATATCTTGGTAGTCTCCCAATCGTTGATCATGTTCGTCTCTTCATCCACCAGCTTCATATCGAACCTCTCGTGGGGATACCACATAAACAACTGCTTCTTTTGCCTTCTTAGGTTCTTTGGCAGGGCAGTATAAGACTGTGTTAGCAGCCAGAGACTGTGCTTCCTATGTCTCCCGCTGGTAGCTAACTCGAGCAGGGGTTGTCGCTTTTTATCAAGACTTTCATCGCTTATCATATCATCGATAATGAACAGCGTTTCTTCACCTGCTAAAAACCTCGATAGTTGCGCAATCCAATAGAAGAGTTGATTTCCTGGTTCTATAAGGAATACTTTGGGATCCTTCCAAAGTGTAGATCTTTCCAAGTAGGTTGTGTTCTAACAGAGAGTTGAGCAGAGAATAACAACGTTGTAGAAATAGTGCTTTTATCATTCTCTAGGAGATCGAGTACGCGCTGTGTTTTCCCGCACGAGGTAGGCCCAGCAAAAATTGCTGTATGCGGGTCTTTTACTATCTCTAGCATTTATTCTATCTGCCGGTGGCAGATAGAACCTTGTAGGGTACTTACTTGGGTTTTGGTACGATGGAGGCGGGAATCCACCCCTTGTTTACAGCCATCTCACGACTTCCACGCCCGGCTGTGAAATAGACCACCATCTTCATCACATCATTGGTATCCATCTTGGTGCTGGAGCTAGAGGTTCCCAGAAATTTATTTCCAACCATTGCATAGGCAAACGTGAATCCTAGGTCCATGACTGTTTCATAGATCATATCGATGATTTCCTTCTGCTGAGGAGTTACGTTTGTAGACATGTTTATTATATCCTATTTCATCTTAAAAAATATCAATATCTGGCTTAGGTTCCAGCCTCGCGCTGGGTTGATAAGACGTTTTGACAGGCTGGTCAATCGCCACGGGCTGCGGAGACGCTGTGGGCTTTTTACGGAAAATATATGCCCCTCCCACACAGGCGAGTATAGCAACAAGGCCTTCACCAATGTATACACTGCCCGGGGACTTGGGAGGAACTCCGATAGGTTCCTGACTCTCTTGGTAAGTACCTTACCCCACCTTCTTCTGCAAGTCGGCCTTGTTCTTGCGATTCCATTCTGCAAGTCTCTTGCCAGCAGCAACACGGCCCTCGTTCTTCTTGGTATTTACTTGGTTAGTTTCCTCGCTCATTTCTTATAACTCGTTGGAGTTCCAAAATCACTTCCTTTTCACAGAAAGATGGAAGGCCAGACCCTGATTCTCTCTTTCATCCCCGTGAGTATTGCTTCAGGGGTGTTTAAATCTCTCTCAAAGTAACTCTCTAAACGTTATGGGTTCTTCCTTGGACGGAGCTCTTCCAAGCTTTCTCTCCCTCATCAGTGCCGCTAGTCTGTGCCTCTGGCCAACCCTTCCCGGGTACTTTGTGTGTACTTCAACAATTTTTTCGGCGGTCTCGGTTTGTTGTTTTTGTTGGTTGATAATAATATTACACGCGCTGCTCATCTTTTTGTTGCTCCTCATCATCTCGTTCTTCATCTATCTTGGATAACCTTGTCTGATTCTTTATCAATGGATGCTTCGGTAAATTTTTTTGGTAATAGGTGGGCTTTGCCCTTGCGAATAGCATCTTTTAAAACCTGACGCTTGTTTTCATGTTTTTCAAGCGCTTCCGCAGGAGTATCAACAATATCGAAAATTTCTGCAATATCCTGAACCATATTTATTATACATCGATAACGAAAGAAGCAAGTTAGGATCAAGACGTATGGGAGGAGTATAGCTATCAGTAGCAGAGCGTCCCTCATTTATTTGTCGCTAAACGATGATGACCCCTGGCGAGCGTTGTGATCTGGTCCGCTTGCGCTATCCGTTTGTCATCTGATCTATTGAGTGCCTGCTTATTCATCTCCTGCGTGTAGATTTGATACCCCTTATTCTGAATACTTACCCAGGCTCTGTATACATCAACACCATCCTCAAGACAGCGCTGATAGTCGTCGAAAGTGATGGATTTTTTGGTTACGCACTTCTTCACACCCTTGGCCTTGCGATCACCACCCTCTTTAGTTAAGGCTTTGTATGCATAGGCCTTCGCTCTCAAGGTGATGAATTCATCTCAAGAGATGAATTCTGTCATGATCTTGCCGCTTAATTCATCCTTCATTAGACCTACCACCTTTTGTTCTTGCCTATGGGGAGAGGCCTACCATCCTCTTTGCTATAGGCACTCATATCGAAACGTGTCTCTACATCATCAGCAATGTCACGGCAAAATTCTCTGTTCTGATATGATAGACGAAGGAATCCGTGTCCATATAGCAGATCCGCAGCTTACTACCATATTTGGGCTGCATATAGTCGTAGTGAAACTCGTACATGACGGTTTTTGACTGATCTATAATAGCTTGACCAATATAAACCGGTTTGTTCATTTTTATTCCCGTCCTGCCCATTTCAACACCCATGAGGTTCTCGCTAAAATAGTTCCCACCCCTGAAGTTTGGTTGCATGGCAAGTTTTGTATAGGCAGCTTCATTTGTGACTAGCTTGATGTTCCGATGATTACGGATATTTTCCATGGTTTTCCTAAAGACTGAGAGATTCATAAGCTTGTAAAAGTCCTTCTCGAACTCGTTTTTGGCGGCCTTTCTAAGCCCCGTGTTGTGATCGATATAACCCCGCAGCCATGGCTTTTGATTAAACTGGATAACTCTGTGCACCCGCCTGAGCTCGAGCCCTTGTTTCAGGGCTTGATGAAGAGCCCCGATATGTACCACGTACTTCCGCTTATGTTCGACATTGGGTATCAGTTTCTCGACCCTATGAACCACCTTTCGCTCCGGTAGGAAAGGCAGCTTGTTGTGCTTATCATTCAGGCTCTTTGGATGATCAATGTCAACCTCCAAGATATATCCATGCTTGTTATCGGCCACAAGTTTCTCGATCCCCTTCTCTGTAAAGGTTTCAACATTCTACAACCATTTGAACCCATGCGTAGATTTTGACGCATGGCCCAGCCATAGAGATTGTTGGCGTCAAGGTACTGTAAGTATGACGATTCCTTCTCAGGTTCATATTGATCACCCATGTACCTGTTGTTGGCTTTGGCATATCGGTGAACTGCTAGAGTTATACCACCTCGAATACCTTTTTCAAACATCAACGCACCATGCCAGGCCTGGTGCGTTGTACAAATGGGCGGGGTCGAGCTTGTAGTTCTCCTGGTGCACTCCTCGAAAGCTCTGGAAGATGTCAGTCAATAGCAGGACGTCTGGGACGAGATATATATCATGGTAGTCACCATGTTGACCTCAGCACCCTTTGGATTGATGACATTCCAGACTTTTTTGCATGATCGTAGTCGTTGTCGCTGATTTCCTTCATGTTCAACTTGCCATAGAAGACCTCCTTAGGAGGTAGCTCAGTCTCTTTGAATCGTTGCCAGCCATCCATGTATTCATATGGATATACACCTTTTCTGCGCATGAGTTTAAAGTTGTCATCCTCAGCGAAATACCAACGGAGATTTTTGCACTGTTCATCATCGAGGTTGCTTGCCAATTTTTCCAAGCTTGATGCCATGAATCGACAGCTGTCTATGAATCTGATCTCGATCTTCTTGTACGTTTCACCATTACCGTACCCCATGCCTGCATGTACCTTGATTTTACGTTGAAGAAGATGTATTTTTCAGTGTTTTCGGCGATGCAACCAATGTCCTGTGTATCATATTTCTCTCCGAGCTCTCGAATGAACAAGTGGGCGTCGTACCCCGAAAGATTATGGAAGATCACGGGCACGTAGCTGGGTATCTTGTAGTTGAAATTGCAGGTGTTGTGCGGCACCTCTGTATAGACCCGTGTAGTGTCAGTGGTCCCGAACTTTGCGGTTCTTTGGGTCATCGTCGAAGGGTTTCATACAGATATGACATATCTTTGCCGCTTCATGCTCTCTATGTAACACCTCCGTTAGGGGCAGTATGTCATGCTCTGGGAAGGTAGCGTAGAGCCGCTTAACCTCATCCTCCAGGCGTTGAACGTACATCTTCCCACATTCCTTACCGCGATATCTATACAAGGGGTCTGGTACATCCCATATGCGAATGTACTATACTTGCATCACCCACACGGTACGTGACTATTCAACTTTTTCGTCTTGGTCTCCCTCTTATCTTCCGTCTTGGCAGCGAGTAGGGATTCAAAGTCCGCGTAGATAACGAAGGGTACTTTAAATTGCTGCTGGCCATCCTTGTAGTATAACCATTTTTCCTTTTCGCTTGGTATCGCAATCTTAACCGCTTCGTTGTATTTGCAGTATGCATAGTGCTTATCAGGCGATTCGATTGTTGGAAAGGCTTGCAGACAGTTCAGGCAGAAGTGCATTTTTGACGTATTCTTCGATGTCTCACTACCCAATAGCCGTGAGAGATTTTTGATGGCTATATAATGACTCTTTTTATCGTTCGTGAGGAGTAGTAGATTAACCTGTTTCTCGCGTCCATTCTGTGTAGATCTACGCAGGATATTGATCGTCTTTCCCGTCACGTACAAGACGTTCACCGCAATGTCTGGGTTGTTCTTCTCGAATTTGGTGATATCCTTGATGCTTGTGGGAAAGTCGATGCCCCACCAGTTATACTCATCCGCAAATGGTCGATGCTTGCTAATACGTTCTGGATTATATTGTATTTCCTCATGATATAGCGCTGCTATGATACTCCACTTGAAACACTCTTCATCGTTGTTCTGTGAATTAATGATGGCCTTCTTCGTGGCTACTTACTTGGGTGCTTCGATATACGAGGAACCCCTCGTCAGCTTAAGCTTGTAAAAGTCCACGTCGAGATGTAGGATGCGGCCGATCGTGAAGCCACTTTTAGGCAGCGCTGGGTTCTCCACATGTGTTTTGACTTGAGCGAGCATCGTGTCTAGTACCTCTTCCACGTCGCTACCCTGACAAACTGATGCCATGTTGCTGTGGAAGACCTTATTGATTTCGATAAACTTGCTGGTACCCTCCAATTCATCAACTTCGATGAACTCGCTGGTATCATCCACTGGCTTCTTACATAAAATCCAGAGGGAGCACTGTACTTTCGAAAACCCCATGTCTTCTACCTGGTTCTCGATCAGGGTTTTCACGTGTGATCGCACCATCCCCAAGTACCCATCGACATCCGTGCCGTCTATGCCAAGGATGCGGAAGCTTCTGAAGTTTTTTTGGTGGGCATGTTTATGCTCCTGGGGTCTGAAATCTTGGTTCGGTTGCTGCTTATCTTCAGCATGATCCTCCTTTGCCTCTTGCTCAACTTCACCGATCAGGGTCTTCTTGGCTCCATCATAAAGAGCAAGGATATTATTTTTTACCGATGTATATACACTTTGAACCGGCTTTCTAATACCCTCTGGTACATACTTCACAAGCCAGTCAGACCACTCCCGCAGCTTACTCTTAACTATTGGACGTGTTTTCGCCATCTCTTGGCGTTCAAAGATATTCATGGCTTCGGGTATGGGGAGTCGAGGTTTTAATCTTGTTCTTAATTGGACGGGTTTTTGCCATCTCTTGACGCTCGAATATATCCAAGGCATCTGGTGTAAATGCTTGTGGTCTTGGTTCTGACGCGGGAACAGGTCGTGCGGTTGACTTTAATAAAGTAATAAGATCGACTTTGCGTAGCTTGTAATATCCCCTAAGTCCGCAGGCCTTTGCCTCATCACGTAATTGTTTCACGGTATACACATTCATCTTTATTATACACATTTTAAACTTCAACCAGCAATATTTCTGGTGCGGTTATCGAGTGACATCATTTCTAGTACAGTTGCTCATTTGCTGTATGATATGCGTGGGCGAATGCACCAGAACATACATTTTCTTATCTCTAAACAAACAAACAAAAAGCTCTAGCGTATAGCGTCCGTATTAGATTATTAATAAAATAGGCTTTAGAATAGTTTCAGTGCACCTAACATTGAAAAAAAAACATCACGGAAATAAGACGTTTTAGCTGTATCCTTTTTTACTTGATCCTGGGGAAACGCTTACCTTTTTCACCAGCATTTTTGGGAATTTGCGAAGTTATTTTATGGGATCAAAACTATAAAGTTATGTTGCGGGTGGAGTCGCCAGATCGTCGCTAGAGCTGCTTGTTTAGGCAATTAAGTAATAAGGACTGTATACGGCATGTTTCATTTTTCACTTTGAAAAACTACAATTAAAGCGATAATATAAAAAAGAAAAACAACGTTGTTGCCTAATATATTTTATGTATATATCTATAATAATAGCCGTATTTTGTCTGTCTGTCTATTCAAAACGGTTACCGATATTCCTTTGATCTTTCCGCGATTTGTAGAAACCAGGGGGATGTTTAATCGCAAATCTTATTATTGATTAAAATAAATTCTAAAAAATTTTTTTAATTTATTTAGTTAATCGAATTACTTTAATTTATTACCATAAGTAAGAAAAATAAATTTAGTGATAAAAATGAATGCATTATTTTAATACGCCATTTTTAATAATAATTACCCCCGTGACTTCAATAGCCGTTTTTGGTCACGAGCTACAGAAAACAAAAGAGGACAGTTTACGCGGCTTGGGCATGCCAACGAAGAAACATGAGGACCGAAACATGATGCCCATTTTAGTTTTTAAGGAAATAGTGGTCAGTGCTGTTTGTAAGTTTGTTTTACCTTTTTGTCTTCTATAAGCTTTTTATTTTCATAATATTGTTTTTTTGTATGTTCTAACTTGTTAAGATAAATATATTGTCACGGTTTTTAGTCACGTACAGATCTTAAACGCACCAATTTAAGGATTTTTGGCTGAGAACGAAGATTTTGGAGGCTAGCTAGCTAGAACCTTACTTATTACTATTCTGTATGGCATAAGAGCTTTTTATTCTACCCACCATTTATTTTTGTGTTGAGACTGTAGCCATTTAGCTAGCTCCTGTCTTTGGCTAAAAGGTGAGAGTATAAAAATGCAGCTACAACAATATTCTTAAACAATAAGTGTTATGCTAAATGCAGTTAGCTAGGTAGCTACATCTTTTATTATTTTTTCCTGAAAACGTTTTGTGCAAATAAAATGACTGACAGATTATTTAAGCTGAACCGGTAATGACAGGCTGTTCCTTGTGTTTTCATTAAAACTGAAGTTGCAATGAAGTTATTTTGTAAAGGGGTATTACCTATACGCCTGTTCAACTCTGTTTAACTATACTAAGCGCTTAGCCCAGTGTTAACAACAGACTGTTGTTTTTTGGTAAAGGCTGTTACGCCTATGCGCATGTACAACGTGGTTTACCTGTACTAAGGGGTCAGCCCAATGTGACAATTCAATTTTAAACTTTCTCGGTAATCACACCTGTGCAACAATGTTTACCTGGACTAACTGCTCAGTCCTGTTGTGTTTTATTTAAACAGAGTCTGTGGGGAAGTTTTTTCCAAAGGCATATTATTCCTATACGCCTGTGCAACACGGTTTAACTGTACTAAGCGCTTAGCCCAGTGTCACGATAAATTTTTTAACTTTCACAAAAATTTATTCCGCAAAATAGAATAATATTGACTGATTGTTTTTGCTATGATGGAGTAACAACGGTTTGTAAACTGTGTTTTTATTTCAGCTATCGTTGCGGGAAATAAGGCTATAATGGTGTATGCGCTTCACTTAATTAACGACATACTGTATACCTGTACTAAAGCGCTCCACCTGATCGTGTGGCACAGCTTACGGCTCTTGTAAGCGCTCAACAGAGTGTTCAACGTCGGGTCACACCTTGACTTTCGCTTAACCCGGCGTTTCCCGGCTAGTATGTATATATTAATCATTTATATAATATTGATATCGAAGTTTATGAGAATACGGTCTTAATTGACAGCTCATTTGCCTCAGTTTTTACGTTAATTATATCAGGTTTTAAAGTAATCGATTTTCCTCTTAGCCATATGTTCTGTAGGTTCTGCTTAGAAGAGTTACTTCCTTTGTTGACTAGCACTCTCAATTGAGAAAAAAAATAGGTTGTATAATACCCGTTGAAGAAGTGTTATGTTGTACGGCAGTGAGACATGGGCAGTGAAGCAGGAAGATCTTGATCGTTTAAAAAGAAATGATTGGTTAGGTGGATGTATAACGCCAATCTCAGAGACAGGAAAAGTTCAAATGAGCTAAGAAGCAGGCTAGGTATCCATAGCATAAAAGAAGATATTGGGAAACTTGAAAAGAATAGAGGAGTGTAATTGGGTAAGAAAGTGTTAGAGACTTAATAGTTCCTAGGGAAAAACCCAGAGGTAGACCAAGAAAGACTTGGCAGGAAGTAATAAGGATAAACTTGATGAGGAGAAATTAGAGTTCACATCTAACACAATCTACATTAGATTAGAAGAGGGCCATTATTACGCCCAAACTAGCATAAAAAAGGACTTTAAGCCGAGAATGACGATGATGATGATGGTGATTATGATGAGCCAGTGTTGTATCTTTTTTTTGTTATATAATGTGCTCAATTGGGTATAAAAAAAATTTATTTAATTTATTTATTTTAAACTTTGTTTATAAATTCTTTATGCAAAGTTTTCTTACGTTGATCATACGATGCATTCCTGTTTTAAGAATGATTGCTAATTAAAAAAATATCTGCAATTGAATTTGTGCTTTTCCTCTTATCTCGCTGTTAGTTTACAGCATGCTGGCATTTTTGTATTCATAAGCAATTTCAGGAAGTCAATGGGACTGATTGTTTTTATTTAGCTTTAAAAACATCCCTTAGACGTGAAGTAGAAGCAGTTTCTATTTTTAGGGGCGAAATATTTCGCTGTAAACTTTCAACCAATCAGAACGCAACCTTCAGTGTTTATTTTCAGAAAAAATTCAAAATAACTGTTTTTAATACGTACGTATATTAATTATACTGAATTAACCCTATGTTTCTTGTTTCTCGAGGGAATCAACCACATGTTTCTTTCTTTGAGCGATCCCTGCTGAAGACATCAGTGTGTCTAGTATGTCTTGTAAGTAGTTCTTGACTGTCATATTCTAGGCCCCTAA
Source organism: Hydractinia symbiolongicarpus (assembly GCF_029227915.1). NCBI lineage: Eukaryota > Metazoa > Cnidaria > Hydrozoa > Anthoathecata > Hydractiniidae > Hydractinia > Hydractinia symbiolongicarpus. The sequence goes on along the minus strand of NC_079888.1, from coordinate 4,438,081 downwards.
ATTTATTCTTCAATAAATTTGGTACGGGTCTAGTTGCATGGTATAATGATTATATGAAAATGGAGTATTTGTTTTTTTGTTTTTTTGTAATATAAACAGTTTGGAAATTATAAAAAACGGACGGCGAAACTATAAATTTTTGATTAAATCTACTAATAGTATAAAGAAAGGATCACGAATTTTTAAAATCTGATGTAATTGATGCAATTGTTTATCAAATCAAACAAAAAGTAAAAGAGATCTTAGTCAAATCATAAGTCACTTATGGAGTCACAAAAACAAACATGAAGCGTTTTCATATCACAAAAAGGTATTACTGCAGAAAAAACACAATTGTAATGCTTGTCAAAATTTGTATTGCTCTGCTATAGTTTTCCCTAAGATACTATTCCACCAACTCTGATAAATGTTCAATTTATGTTATCCGTATTATTCTGGCTAGTATGGTTTGTTTCCATACAATTTTCCATTGTCGCATCTGTAATCACTTGTGCGATAGATTGAAGATCCACAGTAACCATAGTCCTCTCGACCGTATAAGGAGCCACCATGACAGATATACAGCTTTTGTTGGTAGACACGTCCACCACAAACTGCCCATACTGAGTTGCTGTAACATCGTCCATCCCAGCAAATCTCTCTCTTTCGATTGCAAATATTATTGTTTCCACAGACTTCGTATGCTCCTCTGTTGTAGCATGTTCCTCCTGAACAGAATTCTTGACCTCGTTTGCACACATTCCATTTACAGGTAAAATACACTTGTCTTGAATAGCATTGCCCCTTGAGACAGAATTCAGCACGTTTATTGCAAACATTGTTTCCGCAGACTTGGTAATCTCTTTGATTGTAGCATCTTCCTCTGAGACAGAATTCTTGGCCTTGTTTGCAGACATTATTGCCACATATGCTGTATGCTCCTCTAAGGTAACAGGTTCCCCTGAAACAGAACTCACTTTTTTGGTTGCAGACATTATTACCACAGATGCTGTAAACACCTCTAAGGTAACAGATTCCTCTGAAACAGAATTGACTCTTTCGGTTGCAGACGTTTCGGTTTCCACATATTTGGTACACGCTTTGAGCGTAGACGGTTCCTTTAAAGCAGAAATGAGTTCGGATGTCATAGATGGCGTTACCACAGGTTCGGTAATGTTTTTTGATGTAAAGTTTTTCGCTGTGGCAAAGATGTGTGTTGACATCATATCCATATCCTCCACCTGAAATGAAAATAATTGCAATAGCAATATGCTTTTGTAAACAATAAGTATGGTGTGTTTGAAAAATGTTTTGGCTATTTGTATACTTCTACTTTTTGCAAAAGGTTAATACATAATGTTTTTAAAGGAAATTTTATTTTCTATTTTTACGTCAAATAACTTACAGTTATGTTTAAGATGACCTCCTCCAAGATTGCTACCTCCAAGATTGCTACCTCCCAAATGGCTACCTCCCAAATGGCTACCTCCAATATGACCACCTCCAAGATGTCCGTTTCCAAGATGTCCTCCCTGAGAACCAACGCCGGTGTAACCGTAACTAGGATCTTCTACATCAAATTCATCTTCAAATTGTTCTTCGGCAAGTGCTAAGGCACTGATACCAACAAACGCAATCAATAAATACAGCTTCATGTCTATACGAGAAGAAAAGTTGCATGTACATGTTATCTAACTCTGTTAACAAAGAATTACATTATATAATGAGGATAAACAAACAAAAGTAAGTTGTCAAAAGGGATAAGTATCATTACCTTTCGTTTGTTCTGTGTCTGTCCTGCAGTGAACAAGTCATGTTTTAATTTGAACATTCGCTATCTTTTATAGCAAAGATATGTGAGTAGGTGTAGGCGGAGTAAACGTGTTTGGTTAACTTTCAGACCCGATATACCACGAGGTTTCGCAATAAGCTTATACAACGATGCTTTTAAAAATATGTTAAACCAACTGCCAATATTAAACATGTGGGAAAGTTCCAGGTAAGTCGTTATTGTGGTTTTGGCACAGAATTTCAGATATCTCGTATTGCTTTTGCTTTAACACGCTCGTTTAAATGTGGGACTTTGAGGGAAAATGCTTATTCCAGGGAGATGCCTATTACAGATATTAAAACACTTTAAAATAATTTTAACATTTTTAGCCTGAGTTATCCCTACTGTCTGCTATAGATTTGCTGACGTTATCATTTTTATTAAAATTCCAGTTTTCGAAGATCTATTAGATATTTGACATAAATGCTTAAAAATATTTGCTGAAGAATGTTTGAGTTAATTATTAATTTGATAAGTTGAACGCTAATTAGACTACTCATTCTTATTCCGCAAAGCCACCGAGGCCATAATTAGATAAAATAGTCAACAAAAGTAGGACCTGCGATTTATCCTTTGTTTAGTGAAGATAGCTAACTTTTTGGTACTGTGGTTAACATGAACAAAGATTTACAAAACACACCTTTCGCTTCACTACTATTGATAGCAAAGAACTAGAAAAAGAATAAAAAAGATTTTTGAAAAAGTTGAAAGTAAATCATAAATCTGGAAGAAAAATGACTAAAAAGTATGCATAATCAGGAAAATAACCTTCGTTCGGATTTTCCTTAGAACTTGAAACTACAACACAATTTTATTTTACAAGGAGGAATCATTCTGTAAACGTGACACCACTCAAAAATTGGGAAAAATCGGTTTATTTGGGTAACTTTTCGCGTTTTCTTATGCGGATTATTTAAACATGAAAATATGTTAAATAAATTCTATCGCGCTACTAAAAACTTCAAACGTAATGTTAAAATTCGTTTTGAGACATCTGAGTTGAATTTTCAGCAGATAGTGGTATTTCAGACTAATTTCAAAGCTTCTGGTGATGTCAAAGGAAAGTGCTGCATTAGTAAAAATTTATTGTCTCGTTTTTTTTCCTGCATAACGTAGTATCATACTTCATAGTATGTTTAAAAAACCCGCACCAAATACCGCTAAGCTTGATGCTAAAACATATCACAAAAAAGGTACTACAATATTAGAATCATTTTGCCCTATAATGAAATTGACGATGGCGGTTTGATTTTTTTATTATTGGCAGCTCTCATCAAGACCTACCATGTATTGACTTCATAAATTAACCACACGTATTTTTGATGGCGACATAAAATTTTCACTTTTGTTAAAAATTCCTTTTAATTTAATTACTAAAGGCCGATTCACATTCACACTACAGCAATATATTACTGTAATGTAAACTGCTGAAAATGTGTGATATGAAACAACAATCCTCTGCAATATTAATCAGTTTAAATTTAAAAATATTGCAGAGCATGTGAACATTTGCGCCACATTTTCTTATCAATATATTACAAGCTGTTTTCACATTACATAAATATACTGTGACAGTATTTTGCGCTTATTCACATTAAATTGTTGGCAATATAATGCTGCAATGTAAAATGGGCTTAAAAATCCTAACCGAAAATTACCAGTGTTCACCCACAGTTGTTCGATTTTATGTTATGTTTTTTATTTAGTGCTCGAACTAAATAATATTTATGTCAAAACCAGGGGGGAAGGAAATGCTCCATTGAAGTAAACATTGTAGAAATTAAATAGGTGAATATTTACCATAGCACATCCGTATTTCATTGTCAACAGAGAATGCTTCACTCCGATGAGAACTCTGATCACGACGGGCGAGTACAGTGCGTGTAAGTCATAAGACAAATTCATATAAGCCCTGTAATGCATTTTTGCAACCACAGTAAAAAAACATAACCATCATTTGTATTCAATATGATTTATACATATGTCATTGATACAGTTTACAGCTCTTAATTAAACAATTTAGAAATTAGTCGCATATAAATGTCTGCGCAAAAATTATGCGGGATTTTTACGGGATTTTTACAGGCATATGTATGTAGCTAATACTTTTCGTTTTCTTGCAACTCTCACAAGTTATAGACGCTTGCTACGCATTTTTGCGAGCAGTAGGTTAAACTCGTGAGCTACAACCATGGACAAATTATAGACGGTTACTTTCTAATTTCAAAACAAAGTGATCACATGTTTTGTTTCTATATTGGAGTCGCAGGTATTGAAAGTCCTAATGCTCACATCACTTTTTTGGCTAAATCAATAATCTTGTTTCTAACGCTAGCAAGACCATTTCTTACGAATTTCTCTACCTTCCCGGGTCACGACTAATTATTTCAATTATTTTGTTGTCCTAAACTAAAGAATGTCACTAGGAAATCTTTAAGGATTTGCCCTGCCTAGGTGCGAAAAAGTAAGGACCTTGCAGCCGCAGAGTAGTGAAAATTTAACTCTTTCGGCTGAATTTCAAAATGAACGAAAAATTGACTTTGTTCCATTAATTTGTCCATAATTGTTAATATAGTTAATAACTGCATTGCCAGAGTTTACTGTTGCGCCCGAAAATGATAACGTCAAAAAGAATTTTGTATTTGAAATACCATTTTACAGTTGCTTCTCCTGTACTTTAGAAACAAAATCTTATCTTACTCGATAAAAATGCATCTCTCCTTTTTTAAAAAAGGTTTTTCTAAACAAAAAAGACATTATTTCATAACTTAGTTTACGGTGCCTTTGACAGGAAAGCGTCCTTTCACTTTAGCAATTGGCTTTGTTGCCTAAAAACAGGGGAAGACACTAAGATTTTTTCATACCATTGCAAACGTATATTTTACATTTTTTTTCATGTTAGGAGATTTCATTATTTTAACAATCATACTCCAAGAATTTACAATATTCTTAATTGACGGGAGTTTAATGGTGAATTACATAACACAGGTAGCTAATTAGTTCTTTGCCAATAAGATGAGCAAATTACGGATCTATTTTAGCATGGTTATTTCCTGTGTTTTTCTCATCAAATGCGATTTCCTTTAAACTCGTTAATGATCATGTGCGCTTTTACAGAAATAGATTCTATGTCTCTTTACAGAGATTGTGATATCCAAAAACTCATTACTTGCATTAATTAAAGAATTTAATGTTGTCGTAGTTCATGTGTGGCATACACATGAACTACAACAATATTAACGACTAGACAGTAGAACAAAATTCTTTTTGGTCATAAAGTTAAGATAGAAAATATGTTTTTCTAACTTTAGTTGCCTGTGTGTTAATTAGTTCATATTAATAATACCGCATTATGTTTGTATATTTGTGTACAAGCATTTGTTTTATACGGAGGACATCTTGTTTTATTCACCCGCTTCTAATTCGGCTAAATCTACCAACTAGAAATCTGTCTTGTGATAATGTTAAGATATATATTTTGTTCCTTGTGTCTTTATTTTTCTTTTTTGATATTAATGATACCGCATTATGATTCTATGTTTGTGCACAAGAATAGTTGTTCCATGAAGACAACCAAAACACAGACATTTTGTATTCCGTACGGAGGAGATCTCCTTCTAGTTGGGGCGTTATTGCGGTAGGGGAAAAGCGGAGTGAGATTCTACTGGAAGACTCAAGGAAAAACCTTTTTAAGGATTTTTTTTCTTGCTTTGTGAAATCCTTAGTTTTTAAAACTACTTTTTGGTTTCCCTGTTTGTTTACGTTTTTTATAACTAGCTAGCTACCATTTGTTTTTTTGGTAGCTGAGGATATAAATAACAGAAACATGAACTGTTATCTCTATAAAACAAACAAGATTCTAAATATTTTGAAACATACAGTTGGTTTAAACTTAAATTCTGCTGGCATTGTGTGAAGTGACAGGATAACTTTATTATATTTTGTGGTTCAGTATTTAGTGATATTTAAGATGATTACGTAGACTTACATGAGGTAAGATCGCCTTCTACGGATTTGAATGCAAGCTATATTATTTTTGTTCTGTTCAATAATACTCACCGGCCACCAATAGTCTGTATTTCCTCTCTGACAATTAATAAATAGAAAATTTTTCATCAAAGGATACGAGAATAATCGCTTTGTTGCGTACGCGCTTAGGTATTTTTAGTAACCCTTAGTGACCGTAAAACCCATAACATCCTTGAGTAGTTAATAAGTATACGGTGCTTCCAAATTCTGGTTTTTGATACTCGTAATTTTTACTTTGGCTAACTATACTGAAACAAGCGCCAAACTCGCCGAAATCGGATTGGCTAAACCCGAATAACAAAACAGTCAACGCAAATTGTGATTTTTACCAATAAGAAAACCATTGTGTTTGTCAAACCTTACTAAATTCCACATTATAAATAACGCAGCGGTAAATCATATATTAAGCGTTTAAGTTCAGGTAAATAATACTGCACATCCGTGTAAAGCGCTTGGTGCTGCTATACTTTAAGCTAGACACCTGCCTAATTATTCAAAGAAACTTACCAGCAGCAACAACTGATCACAGTGTACAGCCTATCTTAACTACGTCCCAGAAAAAACACTCGCCCTTTTTTTCATTTTGCAAAATAAAGTCTTGTTTAAGTTAAAAATAACCTAATACCCCTGTCTTGGCATTTTCTCTTAAATAAGTTCCTATGCCAGTTTAAATTGTAATTGTGAATTACCCTAGAATAAGCGCTGATCTGAGTTGCAGTGCCCTCTATTCATGCATAATGCTTTTCTCACTTCCTTGCAACTGTTGTTCTGATTAAAACATATGGTAGCTACATCCCGTCGCCGCCCCATTTAGTCACCTAACGATTTTATACATTTTGAAAAGTTTTGTAAAAGTTCAAACTTAATTACCAGTTATAAAAGAAACAAAGCCTATAGCTCCTTGTCACAAAGTGAATCGTGATTAAAAATTTTTAACACAGTGAAGTATCCCAGGTTCAGTTTGTTGTAATTTTAAACAGAATATCTCTTATTGAACCAATTGACTTCCAGACGCAAGTTTACATTGAACACATACGCGAAATATTATTGTAACTGGCTGTATTGGGCTTTAATAGCGGACAAAAGAGCTTATTCGAACAAAAAAAGTATAGCTAGTTAGCGCATACCTCACCATGATGTACGTTTGTAGAAAATATCCTTAAATTGTTTTGTTTAAGATCAATACAGCGTGGCTAAAACGTATCTAAATATTTTTCATTTTTTCCACCGAATCCAATTTTAATATTTCCAGGATAGAACATTTCTTTTGTGCTCGTTTGAACAGCTAATTTTACTCCCTTAAACAATTATTAAGAAATATTTTGTTTTTTTCAGCTCCCTACATCTCTCGGTCGGGTCACTGGACAATAGAAAAATACACGCGTTCCCAACTGCACTTTTATCGCCCATCTAATTTAGGATTTTTAAAAGTAAAACAGGGAAGGAAGGCTAACTTGTTTTCCATTTAAGATGATATTATTCCGCAGAGTAACTGTTTTGAGATTTGTCAAACTCTGTCTCTTATCCTTAATTCTTTGTTAGTATATGCTCCTATATTTTTCTTTTTACATCACTTCATTTATGTTACCTTGTCAAAAATTTAGTTTTTTCAAAAAATACTGCAAATAATTAGCTATATGTTGCCTATTCTATTACAACCTGCAATTATAAAAATATTTGTATGTGTTTTTACACTGGAAACCTTCTGAAGCATCACGTCACGTAGACGCTAGGATGATTTGGAGCTGTTCTCATTTGCCATATTTTGCTCCGCTTTTTTTCCTTCCTTTTGATATCACTGTCTCATATGACCAGTCCACATGTCGGTAAAAAAAATTATAATTAAAAAAAATGATATATTTCGTAAAGAAAGTTTTAAATTTTTTATAGATGCTAACTACGAAGGTGAGCATTAAAGCATGCGTTTCATCTGACGTTAATTCGCATTTAGCAGATGCAGTTATTTCCAAACCCTAACGGACATCAATGATTTATTAGCGGACCTGCTTTAGGCCGAATTAGCGCACGAGCGCAGGCACAAGTTCGCACGAAAACTCTTTTGGTTATTTCTATCTTTTTTTCAAAATGGCGGAAAAAATAGTTTTTTGTTATAAGTTTATATATTTAACCTTCTTCAGAAAATAGTAATATTTTTATTAAAAAACCAAAGACCCAACGTCTAGGCCGTTTTCTTTTGTACTTTGATTTCTCTTTTCAGTGTACCTTATAAAATCTAAAGCAAAATACACTTCCTTGATGTCATTAGTAATCTTTTGTCTTCTAAAAACGTGTCTATTAAAACGTACTGCGTAGCAAGCCCTGTTTTTACAAATCACATTATTTGCAAGGTATTGTGTAATGAGCCTTCCCAGCCGGCACAAGACGTCTTTAAGGCGTCTTAAGATGTCTTTTTTAAATCTGTTGTTTGAGAACGCTATTAAAATGTCTTTAATTCATCTTCTTAAGAAATCATTTGTACGTCTTTTGAAAGTAAATAAATTCGAATCTTATATTATACGCATTTTAGACGTCTTTTAGAAGATATTTAAAAGACGTCTTTTAAAAGACATCCATAATTTATCTAAAATATATCTTTTAAAAGACGTCTTTCTCTTCTTGCTATAATGCATCTAAAACAATGCATTATAGCAAAAGATTCTGTCAACGAGCGTTTCAAAGATGCAAATAAGCAAGAAATGCGACGCATAATTGGAACCAAGCTGCGAAACGCCCGCAGTGAAAGAATCAGGGACATAACGGGTACCTTAAATGTATAAATTTCCAATAAACAAAGAAAAGCCCTTTCGACTTAATGCATTTATGAATGTCATTTAAATACATTTAATATATCTCTTTTGTTTCTTCTGAACTGATTTCTTTATTATTTCAAATATTTATTTAGTTTATTTCGCCCTTGCTACGAAAAATTTCAACTACTAGCAATTTTCACAGAATTTTAAGGTGATTCTTTTCTTTTGGCCTAGGCTTTTTAATAATTACAATTTGTAAATATGAATATGAATGATTTAATTGTATAGTGTTTATTATAAATAATATTGTATTTATTTATTTCCGGTTATATTTGCTTACTGTAATTGTAAAATATATTTATTGTTTAACACGAGTTTAATATAAAAAATTCAAAATATTTTAATCCCAAAATATTTGTCGCCTTTGATATCGTTATTTATCATTGTCGTTAACGTACGTAAACGTCTTAAATTTATTTTATAAAATGCCTATTTCTTCTGAAAAGTTAAATAAAAAAACAAAAAAAACAATGAAAACAATAAAAACCAAGGAAGACTCATAGATAGATAAAAGATCTCTTTCTAAAGATGCACTTAATAAGTTGCATTAAAGGTGCATTTTAGTCGCTGCTACATCTGTAATAGGTCTAAAAGACGTCTTTAGAAAGACGTGTCGTATAAGAATTTCTTAAAAACGTTTAAAAGACGTCTTTAAAAAGACGTCTTTGAAAAGATGTCTAGAAAAGATCTTTTGAAATGCATCTTTGAAAAGACCTCTTTTAGACGTTAAAAATATGCATTATAGACGGACATATCAGCGCTGAAGAAGAGCTCTTTGTCCCGGCTGGGTTAGTTTTCTAGAAAGTCGAAGTCAGTTTTTTTGAAGATAAAAGCGGTTTAAACAAACCAAATCGTTATTTTTGTTTTATATCATTGGACAACTTATAATAATCCAGTTGCATGAATATTGCTAATTATACATATAATCGTAGTAGCCATAACTTTGTTTACAATATAGAATTACTAAAACAGATTTTATGATATGACAAACAGCAGATGCATTGTAAGGGGTAATGTTAAGACACAAAAAATAAATATTATCGGATGATTACGATAGTTAAATGTTAGTTATAAGTGGTTAGATACAACAGATGCACACGCAACTTAGTTTTAATGCAACCCTGTAATTTTTGTGGCCACAAAATAAAACAAACTGGAAACTATACGTTAACAATGTTAAAACTATTTTTTAACAAAATTGGGAGGTAATAAAGATACACAGCATATCGGTGCTAAAAAATCTTTTAACCACATGTGGTTATTTATTGGTTTCTCGTAGCCATCAACTTTTGAAACAATCTTACAAAACTAGTCGTTAGCCCGTGGAAAATCCACGGGTTTGCCCGTCCTTTTTATACCGCATTGCGTGCTTCTCGCTACTTGCGCTGCTAAGCTACCATTTTGCGGGACAGACAGACAAACAGACATATACGGGCATGATAATATAGATTAAATGGGTCTTACATGATGTCCATATAATACATGATGCACAATACTACGTGCATAACAGTAAAATTTAAAATGTCACAAGACGAAAGTGAAATTCAGACTAAAATAAACTGATGCACAGATTTACAAATATGAACTGAAAGGAAGTTTCACACCAGGACGAAGTATTATGACAGTCAACAATATATCAACAAAGACTGAATGGATTTCACTTTACAACGGGCAAAGTAAAATCCTCGTGCAAATGCTGTCTTAGCACTCTAAACATTCTGTATTATCAATAAGACACACAAAAGCTGATTTTATTCTTGTTAACTAGAGAATAATTACAGAATAATTGCAATCCATCAACTCAACAGCGCAAATTCATTTTATATTTGTGCCAACGTTTTTAATAGTTAAGTTGCACATTTTATTTCCACAATTCCCATTGGTTTTTAAATGGTATAGACATAACTATTTCCATTTTAACAGTCTATTTTTGTAGCTATGTGTGACAATATGTAAAACATGACATTATATGACGGCAATAAAAGAATTTAAAATTTCGCTAAATACCTTTGCACACGAAAATGCTATTTTCCTTGTTCTTATACAAGTGCAAGAACATGAAAACACCTTTTCCTAAATAGCTTTCTGTGATGTACTGCGGTATATTCTCAAATTTTTCAAACAAAATGAATGTGTTTTTTGGAAATCCTAACCTGAAAATTGATAAAATCTGAAATCTTTAGATTCATACAGCAAACAAACAACCTGTTTAAACATTTTTTTTAATTTTGGGCTAATTAATCTCAGCATGAAACCAAGGTTTGTTAGCACAAGTCCAAAATTAAAAAGATTTTGACATAATACCATCAACTGCATTTTCACATTAATTAAGTTAAAAACTTTTACAAACACCAATTCAATGATGCTAAATATTATCTTAAAGTTAAAACATCAAAATTATAAAATAGTAAAATATATTTTGTCATTCGGAGAACGTGTATTTACTTATAAAAAATGTGATTTAACAAGTGACGATTTCTCCTATCAAAATACAATTTTACCTCCTTAGTAGCTTTGGAGCGTCACAGCTTCGTAGCTTTATAGCTAGGTGGCTAACAATTCATATATACCGTATATAAATTTGTGAGGACGAGTTTGGGCAATTTTTCAGGTTCAGGTTGTTCTCTGTTCCTGTCTAAAAATGCCCGAGTCCATCCAAACTATTCCGGAAAACAACGTATTAGGATTTTTATTGGGTTTCACCTAACAAAGTTTGAGTTTATTTTTAAAACACTGTAACTTTAAATGGTTTTTATTGCATTTTTATAAAATCTGAACCCTTGTAATGTATATCCATGGCAAATATTTCTTTACCTTGAAGCAAATCTCTAGACCTTAGAATATTCTTACTCAATTTTCATTCTTTAAATGAAGATATTACATTGTGTTGTTGTTTTGAAAATCCACAAATCCACATAGGTTTAAAGCCATGGCGACATTGAGATGTAAAAAGTGTTTTTAAATGGGAAAATTGTAAAGTTGCTCCAACCACACAAAAAAATGATTAAATGAAGTCGTTAACTTGACCCACAAGCCGGCTTAATACAAGTTGAAAATTTTTAATATCCCAAGTAGCACCAAATTTTACGATATGAAATGGCCAAGATTATACATTAAGATTATTAAGGAAATTTCATAAACCTTTATCCAGGTAAGGCCGATTGCTGGGCGCTGATAAGATGTGTAAATCTAAGCCAAAAGATTGATTAACCATCTTCCCTAAAACTAGGTAACATGAACTTTCATCCACGTAATGCCGAGTGTTGGGTACTTGTAACTTGTAGAATCTGACCTAAAGATTCCTTGTTTTCGGAAAAGAAATTACTAATCCCAACCCCCTTTAATCTTAAGTTAAAAATTTTTTGAACAGTTTTGCTATACTTTCAGTTATTTTTTCTCATAGTCAATATATGTTAATAAAAAGCCTTGCAAAGGAGGAAAACATTGATTTCTTACTGGCATTGTAACATTTTTTTGTTACCTTATCAAAATTAAAGCATTAGATATGAATGTTTTTGTTTTGTTTTCGTGAATAAATGTCATAAGGAAGAGATTAACTTTATTTAACTGTACAATAAAGAATAATAATCGTACATAATATGACGTCAATAACTAAGCCGATTTACTCAACAAATTGGATGTAACGCTCCTCGTTTGATTCAGTTTCAAGTTCAAAATAGCTATTTAATTCATTAGCAATAACCTCTCGTTCCTCTATTTCATCACATTTATATGGAGAACTGTCCAGTTTATCGCGGTCGTGTGGTTCACCTTTATCATTTTTGTCAACTCTGCAATCAGTTTCACAAGGTAGAGAAAACGAATGTCTATTACTTCCAAATATTAGGTCTGAAGATATCTCATATTGTTCTTTCATTGTGTGCTGTTCCTTTTTGTCATTTATATCACCTAAGGATATATACATTGCTGGTTTCTTGCTATCGCTATATTTTTGTTCAAAAGTTTGATCCTCTTCCAATGTTTCCTCTGTATTATTGTCAGATAAATTATTGTGTTTTCCCCTTCTAAGCGTTGGCACGGCATACCTCTCACATTGACTTTCTATAACATATGGGTTTACTTCATAGACATGTGATTCGTAACTTGATGTTTTTATGGGATCAATATTCAATTCAGAATATTTGCTTGGAACATGTCTGCTTGTTAATTCTGAGTAAAACGCCTCATTTGTTTTGGCACTAGCTGAATTTTCGCCTGGATGGGTATTTTGGTTTTCCCTGGGGATTTTTCTATGCTGATATATGCGTTTAACAAAAATGAAAATCACCACAGGTAAGACCAAAACAACTACTGCAGTGCAAACAACGATCAACACAGCATTTAAATTATTACTAGTGCCAGAATTTCTTGGACTAGACATTATTTCATCTAGAAGAGATAAAATAAATACAACGTCAATGCACATCAGTTAAATACACAAATAAATTTTTAATTTTTATTTCTATTTTTTTTAAGTATTTTTGATTGCCTAACTTTGCCTATGCATCATTCAGACATTCGAAGAACTCTGAATTAGCTAAAATTCAAATTAGTTAAATGCAAATTGCCAAAAATAATATTGATATTTTTAAGGTTCATGCATTGGAAATTATTTTCAATAAAATGATAATTTCATTAAGACGACTCCAAAGCTATTTACGATGGTTTTTTATATTATGTCTGCCAATGTGAATGTAGTACATCCACATTGATAAAAGGCTAAAAGTTACATAGCAGACAACAAGAAGTAAAGTTTATCGAAATACCTTTGGATAGACTTAGGAAGTATGTTTTGCCATCATTACAAGAGTAAACGCCATTGTCTGAAGACTCTAAATTTGTAATTTCTAAACTAGTCCCATTTATTTTGTACTTGGTGTTATTCTTAATTTTTTTACCATCGAATGTCCATGCCATGTCGGGAAAGGAACACTTCAAGACAACGTTTTCTTTCGTCGTAAAATTTAAGGTGGGGTTTTCTAAAATAAAGAAGCTCTGATGCATTCCTTTTTATGTATATACCATGGGGATAATATTGGAATGCGTTCTTGAGTCATAACATCTAGGTTTAAATTTTATTAATTTTAATACAATTGCAGACTTTTTAAATTATTTTTGACAAGAATTTCTTTAAAAATATGAAACTTCTGAATTTAATGCAAATTTGTACCATTTAAAGCCGCAAAGAAAATTTTACATAAAATTTAAAAAGGCTTGAGATCATGTAATAAATGCCACTCCCTACCAACATTAGAGTTATTCGTCCCACTTTTTTAATCAAGAAACTTTTTCCTGCAAAAATGAAAAAAATATTTTCTCTCACAATGTTAGGGATGCACTTACTTTAAACTTAAAACTCTATGTACCAATAAACAGATGCAATACATCTTTTTTTAATATGTCTGCGATAAAAAAAATATTTAAAGGTGCAATATATCCTTTAATATGTTAAGTACTTTAATTCGTCCTTACCAGGTCGTACACAAGCTTGTTTCCGACACAAACATTTCGAATCTTTAAGTGGAGGTTCTTTGTAAGAGATGTTTGTATGACCATTACTACAGTTGATGGAAGAGAATGGACAAAGAGAAAAACATGATAAACCCTCTGTTATAGAACATTTGCACATCTGTTTACAGTCTACAGATGCCGTGAATTTTTCGCTAGTGTAAGTTGATCCTCCATCTTTGCAAGTTGCTAAAACATACACAATTTAGGTTTTTTAACAAAAAAATTAAGGAATGTTAAATCAATAAATTAATTTTTAAGAGAGCCTTTCCTTCGTGTTGAAGCTGGAGTTATAGCTATATGGTTTTCTTTCGTTTATTTGTCTGCTTTTACTTTTTGTTTCTTTGTTAGTTTTTGTTGTTTTTGTTTAAATTCAATCCTATTTCACTGTGAAAGATTTAGAAACTTCAATATGATGACCGTTTCATTACACATTACCTTCAGTTAGATATACTTTATAATATTTTTTATCTCCACATGTGTACACGCCAGAATCTGTTGGTTGAAAATTCCAAATTTCAATGGAATTTTTTTTAATGTTGTATTTTCTTCCAGACCGTAAAATTCTTCCGCTGCGAGTCCACGATTTAGATTCGAATGAACAACTTAATGCCGTAGTTTGACCTTGCTTTGCTTCGATGCTAAAATTACCTAAAAAGAGAGAATACACGATAGTTAAAATAGACACTTATAGAGGTAGCTAAAATGACATTACCAAAATTACAAATGGTCATTCTCTATTACCTACTAACACTTCCCATGGTACACAAGGAATCTATCAGTCTCTAAGGAAATGATAACAGGAAGCAGAGCAGTTGAAACAATAAATTAGAAAACAAATTTCGTCACAGCATACCTGGTACAACACACGCCTGTTTTGCACAAGAACATTTTGAATCTAGCGGTATATCATAATGTACTTTTACATTAGGACTAACACAATTCACGACGGTATTCAGGCAAGGATTGTAGCATGTAGGAGCCCCCAAAAGAGTGCACTTGCATTTGCTTTTACAATTAGACGTTAACTGGTAATTTTGACTTGTAAATCTTTGTCCATCTTTTTGACAATCAGCTATAAAAGTAATGCGTATGAAGACGTGATAAAGTGTGATTATAAAACAGATTCTTAGAAAAAGGCTTCTATGCCGTCCTGCCAGACAGGCGAAGCATAATTCGCTGGTTTACTATCTGCAATAAGAACACTCTATTCTATTTACCAGTTTCTTACATTCTAGAAAATACTTTATCAAGAAGGTTATATATGGGAAAAGATGAAATAAACCAGCCGTTAACTCGTGAAAATATAGCTAGAAAGATATTAAATTACAAAAAAAGGAAAATATATAACCCATCTTATCCATATGACAAATACATTTCCTAAATGTTTCACTTAGCAGGAGGTACTGTTAACCCTGTTCGGGTTACATTTACCTCCCACCCCACTCATATTCTTTAATTAACATTTTAACATGTTAATTATTTAGTTACTTTTTGTATCTGGAACTTCGAATTTTTTTCCAACCATTTTTTTCAGGGAAACGAGACACCATGAGGTCATGTTGGACCAAAACCTTTAAGTTCTAATTTCCTTTCTGAACTTTTTTTCTTACATAAAAATGCTTCATAACGATAACGATCCCATGTAATCTTTAATTGTCTTACTAGGGCTGTCGTGCTTAAAAAGTTGAAGAAAAATAATCAGTGAAAAATTAGGAATATTTAAAACCAAGTATAAGAATGGCGTCCTTAATCCTTCCTTTTCCACGAGCACAAGTAATTTAAAAAGCCAGCCCTGTTAAATCCTACAAGATAACGGAGCTCCTATTCGGTCGGTTATAAAAGAAAAAATTTCTCTACCTTTGCAAATGTATCCAACGAATGCATTTTCTCTAGTTGCCCGATCTATCACTTTTGGGTGCAGGAAGCAATTAAAATAGTTATGCGCCGCTTTACCAGCTGTCCATGTTGCTTTGTAACATCGTGAGTTGCTATGACATCTTTTCATACAAGAGTTTTCACTTAACTTATACGCTGCAAAATGTTTATAATATCTGGTCCCCGTTCTTCTCATGCATTGTCCTAAAATTAAACATCACAAGAATACATATATTTATTAAAGTTACATGAATTTGTTCCAATAATTGGTTCTTCCAATTTAGCAAAAATTAAATCAACCCATTATTAAGTGGATGAATTTATGCTTACACTTTGCAGGGTCGATAAGCGCACCGGACAAAATACGTATCTATGAAGCATTAACGTTCAAAAAGCAAGAGACGTTTCTTAAGATTACTTCTTCCCTAAACATAGAGTTTTATCATCCAGTCTTTTTCAAGGTGGTATAGTAGTAAGCATTCATTTTGGTTATTGATACTATACCTTTTTCATTCTCTTTTGGTATGAATTTAAAAAAAAGTATTTATAACATTTTTAAAATGCTCTATATTTTTAGTGCGTATCTTTGAAGAAGAAACTTTACAATATTTTGTCTCTTTTAATAATTAATTTTTTCGAAAATAGCTACTAACACAGATTAAAAACTTTTAAAAAAAAAAAATTGACATGAACAATGTCTGAGCTGATGTTTTTTTCATAACGACATATGTAGGGTCAACCCATGCCATGAGAAGGCATTAAATAAACAGTGCCAGTTTATACCTAATTTATGCATACTAATTTATGCGTGTTTACTGGAATTGGCTACATCCTGTATAAATATTTGGAGTAATAATAATATAGAAATTAACAAATGCGTAAAAGAGTATTATCTTACCTTTCACAAAAATTAAGTAACCAAACTGCAGAAGTAACACTATTACCAGCTTCATAACTTTCATCAGTTTTATTGTTTGGTGAAATTGAATTCTATATAAAGCTACTTTGTCTAAAACATAAAATCACGCACATTTGCAAGAAAAAACAATAACAGTAAAGTGACTGACTATACTCAAGAAAGACAACACTCTTGGCTTCAAATGACACATTGTGTTGTGTTGATCGATAAGAAAATTATAATTGAGACTTGTTACAAAAACTTCTCCCCAAATGATAACATTGTTATCTTTTAAATACATTTGAGTGGGAAGTAATTAAATGCTCATTAGAGAATACAGTAATTTTAAAAATTAAAAAAATTGAAAGGTGAGCACAAATCTTAGTTAAAAATACAACATGACACCATAGATTGAAAAGGAAATTATGATTTGTTCACAGTATTTTACTTTTGAGTAATTTGATCAAACGCTGTATTTAAATACAATTGCCTCAGCGAATCACACGTTTTTTTTCTCTAATTAGAAACCAGTGCGATTAAAAAGTGACATCTGATTGGCGTTGTATGTAGCTGCGCATCTTAACCCTATTTGGTATGGGCTTTTTTAACCCTTGTAAGTATGGGGGGGGGGGGCATAAAGTGCCCGCGGGCTGTAACTTTTGTTCTGTTTGGTTTTAAGTGACAAAACTTGGCACAAAAAAGAATCAATATATCAAATTAATGACACAATATTTTGGTTGACATGTCATCACAGTAAGTTATGACGTCATAATAAGACTTTTTTTTCTTTTTTGGAAATTATTGTTTTTTTTTTCTTTTTTAAAAATATGAATTTAAGTCATTATTAGAACCATTTACAGGTGTTACCAAAGAATTTTTCTAGGGAGAAAATGGAAATCAATCAGAATTCAAATTTGTTTAAAAAATCGATATTTGAGAACGTTGGTGTTAGTAGCTGTCATGGAATAAAACTTGGTATATCAATGCGCATTCATGTTAGTAAGTACTCAAACAAGGCAAATTAGATTGACATGTGACAAAATGACCTATGACGTCACCATATGACGATAGATGTAAAAAATAGGAGAATAAAAATATTCCAGTCTGTAAATTACCAATATTCTGTCTGCAAATTACACAGTGTGTATGTCAATGTTGTATGATGACTTTATGTCAGTATCACCTGCATAATCACACATTCATTGTTAGTATATAAAACACTTATTTTTAGCACTACAGCAAAAGTTGATATGACCACCTGTCAATAAAGGACAAAGTGACATTGACAGGACACTTTTTGTAAAAAAAAATTTTGATTGTCCGAAATACCTATGAAAGTTAGGAAAAGTCCTAAAGTTTCAAGGAATTTCATCCAGTAATGAAAAAGTAATAAGACTTTGAAAATGCCGCGTGCACTTTAGCCCCCGTACCAAATAGGGTAAAGAATGGATAATTATAGTGCAGGCAATGGCATGATATCCGAAGCTACTGTTATTTCATACATCAATTTGCACACACAGTCGGATGCAGAATTCGTGTTTTACCTTTTTTTTATTTCTGCATTTTTCAAAAGTTATACACTGATGATGTGTCGTGTGCTAGTACTCATAACTTGTAGAATCTGGCCTAGAGATTGCCTGTTTTCCGAAATAAAAATACTCACCCACCCCCCTTTTGGGGTGAGTGAGTATTGCAACTTTTTTTTCACGTTGTCAGAAATTAAGTTGTTGGATAGAATGCGTTTTGAGAGTAACTTTATTCAATTTTACAATAAGGAATAACAATGGTACATGATATAAATTACATAGCAAAAAAACTTTACTCAACTAAATGGATGTAACGTTCCTCGCTTGATTCAGATTCATGTTCAAAATAATTCATATGTTGATAAATATCCTCTTGTTCTTCTATTTTATCACATTTATTTGGAAAAGTGTCCAGTTTATTGCGCTCATGTGTGTCACCTTTGTCAACTTTGCGATCAGTTTCAGGAGGTAGAGAAAAGGAATGTCTACTACTTCCAAACATAAAGTCTGGAGATATTTCGTATTCTTCTTTCATTGTGTGCTGTTCCTTTTTGTCATTTATATCACCAAAGGATATATACATTGCTGGTTTCTTGCTATCGCTATATTTTTGTTCAAAAGTTTGATCCTCTTCCAATGTTTCCTCTGTATTATTGTCAGATATATAAGTGTGTTTTCCCCTTCTAAGCGTTGGCACGGCATACCTCTCACATTGACTTTCTATAACATATGGGTTTACTTCATAGACATGTGATTCGTTACTTGATGTTTTTATGGGATCAATATTCAATTCAGAATATTTGCTTGGAACATGTCTGCTTGTTAATTCTGAGTAAAACGCCTCATTTGTTTTGGCACTAGCTGGATTTTCGCCTGGATGGGTATTTTGGTTTTCGCTGGTGATTTTTCTATGCTGATATATGCGTTTAACAAAAATGAAAATCACCACAGGTAAGACCAAAACAACTACTGCAGTGCAAACAACGATCAACACAGCATTTAAATTATTACTAGTGCCAGAATTCATTGGACCAGAAATTATTTCATCTAGAACGGATGAAATAAACATAACGTCAATGCACATCAGTTATACACACAAATTAATGTTTTTTTTGCTAATTTTTGATATTTGGCATTCCTTTGCAGGCATTTCTTAGATGTTTGAAAACTCTGTCTTAACTAAAATACAATATTTGACGAAATTAACAATACGCTAAAGGATTGTACATGGGAAATTATTCTCAATTTAGAAATGATAATTTCATAAAGGCGACTCCAGAGCTATTTACAATGGGTTATGATATTGTTTACGATGGGTTATTCACATTGATAAAAGGCTAAAATTACACAGTAGACAACAAGAAGTAAAGTTTATCAAAATACCTTTGGATACATTTAGGAAGTATGTTTTACCATCATTACAAGAGTAAACGCCATTGTCTGAAAACTCAACATCTGTAATTTCTAAACTAGTTCGATTTATTTTGTACTTATGGTCATTCTCAATTCTTTTACCATCGAATGTCCATGGCATGTCAAGAAAAGAACATTTTAAGATAACATTTTCTTTCGTGGTAGGATTTACAGTTGAATTTTCTAAAATAAAGTAAATGCGTTTTTAAGCCATAACATCTAGGTTTAAATTTTATTAATTTAAATAATATTGCGGCTTTTCGAACTATTTTGTCAATAATATGTTCAAGAATACTAAATTACTGACTTTAATGCAAATTTGCAGCGTAACTGACAGAAACAATGACCGCAAAGTTGAACGAACTCGTGTATTATTTCATAGGGTTAAATACTTTTTTGATGTAGCGCAATATTTTTCTAAACAATTTTAAAGAAAATAAATACGATAAATATTTAAATTCATAAATGACACTCCCCACTTAAAGTCAAAAAATACAACAACGTTAGATTTTATGTTCCCATGTTTTTCATTATCCGAAAAAGCTTTTCATGCAAAAATGAGAAATATATTTTCTTCAAAAACGGCTTGTTTGGTGATTGTTAAAGATCAGATGCACTTGCTTGCGTATCAATAAACAGATACAATACATCCTTTTTAATATCTTTTGAATTAACTTTATTTCTTACTCACCAGGTCGTACACAAGCTTGTTTCCGGCACAAACATTTCGAATCTTTGAGTGGAGGTTCTTCATAAGAAATGTTTGTATAGCCATTACTACACTTGATGAAAAAGGATGGACAAAGAGACAAACATGATAAACCCGCTGTTTTGGAACATTTACACATCTTTTTACAGTCTGCCGATGCCGTGAATTTTTTGCTAGTGTAGGTTGATCGTCCATCTTTGCAAGTTCCTAAAACATGCACAATTTAGCTTATAGTACGAAAAAATATAGAATTGCAAAATCAACAAGAGACAGAGTAATTTTAAAAAAGAGCCCTTCCTATGAGTTGTAGCTGGAGGTATAGCTATATGGTGGTGATGTTCTTCGTTTTCTTTTGTTTTTTGTTTAACTTCAATACTATTACACACTGTAAAAGTTCAATATGGTGACCAGTTCATTAAATATTACCTTCAGTTAGATACGTTATAATATTTTTTGTCTCCGTATGTATAAATACCAGAATTTGTTTGCTGGAAATTACTAATTATTTGTTTTCTATACTAACGTTTAACTTTTAAACAGCGTGTTAAAATGAAGCAGCTAGTCCTCTCTGTGGTACATTAACTTTACCAAAACGCTTTACGCAAGATCAACTTACAATTACTAACTTTTGCAAAGTGATGGTAAAAGGGTATTTCTAGCTATGTGGCTGCACAGGCGATGAGCATGGACTGAAGTGCTTGTTAGAACTTTGTAATGATGGTAAAAGGTTATTTCTTGCTATGTGGTTGCAGAAGGCAATGAGCATGGACTGAAGTACTTGTTAGAAAATACATGACCCCCTGCTAGATTTTACACATCTTTTCCTTATACTCAAAAACTTATAATCAACCTTCATGGTGTAAATTAAATATAGCTAGAAGGCTGGAAACCACTATATCTACAATATA
The DNA here is from genome assembly GCF_029227915.1 of Hydractinia symbiolongicarpus. Taxonomy (NCBI): domain Eukaryota; kingdom Metazoa; phylum Cnidaria; class Hydrozoa; order Anthoathecata; family Hydractiniidae; genus Hydractinia; species Hydractinia symbiolongicarpus. The sequence continues at coordinate 4,416,592 of NC_079888.1, read as the reverse complement.
ATGTATGTTTGGCTATTGCTGCCTAAAAGAAGGATAACCAAACAAAAATTAAGGTTACCTAGCTAATGGTAGCGAAAGTAGAAGAAATAGATAATCGAAAATCAAGCTGAAAGAATCAAGATATGGATAATCATCACGGTTTTTTAATTTTCTTCTTTTTCTTTTTACAAGTGAAAGTTTTTTAATGATGAAGGTAATCTTTAAGGGAGGTGATTTTTCATAATTTTTCATAATTTTTTTAGATTGCTTTTTTAGTTCACAAGTTCACAACTCTAAGAGTTGAATGATAACAATAAAAACTGGTGATATGGTGCCAAAAATAACATTTTTTCTAGCTCAACAAATTAAACACTTGACTGTGAGCTAGGCTAACCTTATTACGGAATCAACAGTTTTTAGAATACAGTCCATAAAGCATTAAAGAATACCTTTTCTTTGATTTAAGCGTTTTAATAGTAAAGCATGGAAGTATAAAAGTTCTTTTATACCTCCAAGGGTAAAACCCCCAGTTAAATTTTCTATTAATGTTGTTGTTTTCTTCTTGTTGTGCTACCATTTTAAAAAATTTGTTCCTACAAGCGCTTTACTAGCGCCCAGATGCGCTGTATGAAAGTCAGTAATAGCTATACCAATTCCATGTAACTTTAAATTTTTGTATCACGACTTTTGTGCTTTAACTACTTGTAAAGAGTTTTACTAGGTAAAAAATTAGGCATATTAAAAATCGATATCGCCATGGTCCTTTTCTCACCAACTAACCTAATATAATAATACAGAGACTGTGTCTGTCCGTAACAGACAAAGTGGATATCGTCATTTTCCTTTGATGTCGCCGAAAAACTTATGTCTAATATGTTAAATTTTCTGATGTTACGGCGTGACGTCAATAACACTACTTTAACGTCAATATCCTATATTAAATTAATGAAGCCATTACAGTGCACTTAAAACTTTGAGCCCAAATAACTTAGAAACGAGGTGGTGACGTCAATGTTTTTTCACCGCGTAAGTAACTAGGGACCACCTGGGACCAATTTGGGTAAGTTTTCCAAACCCGGATCACCGAATCCGTTTCGAAATGGATGGGTTAATGACGTCATCAAAAAACCTTTAACTCTAATATCTCTGCAACCGTTTGTCAAAATCACACGATTATATACATTTTCTTGATCAGATCTATAGTATTAATAATATTAATCTCTTATAATAATACGGAGAGTGTGTCCGTCTGTCTGTGACAGGCAAAGTGGATGTGTTCATTTTCCTTTGATGTAGCCGAAATTTCCTTTGAAGTCTCCGAAAAAGGTATATCCATTTTGCCAGCGGGTTTGTTTGTTTACATCACGTGACCTAAATGAAGCAACTTGATTTGCTGAAAAAATTTTAACGGCTAACTACCGAAAAATGGTAACCCTCGACACAAAAGCAACAACAAGAAAACAGCCCTTTCGTCTTAAAAAATTGCAAAAAGTAATTCAGAGAAAGAAAAGTCCAAGAAATGAAGTGAGAAGTGGTAGCTAGAATTAAAGTAGTAAAGTTAGAAGAAGAAAATAGAAGCTAGAGGTTGAAGTGGATTTGAAATCACAAATAGTAAGAACTTTGATGTTTTCCAAGAAAAGCCTCAAATTCTTGAAGTTTCATATTTTAGCGCTTTTTTAAAAACAAACCTAGCCACCATATTTGTTTATGTTTTTGTTGCATAATTAATGTATCCCCTGGTGCGTAACTAATGTGTTTGTCCTAAAATTCAAAATGCTACATAAAGCTGTTAGCTGACTAACAAACGGAAAACTTTGGTTTGTTGAACTTACTGATCACTGTAATGTTATTATTTTTACATTACTATTGTTTCTCTTTATATGTGTTTTACTAAGCATAAATAGCTGGCTTTAGTTTTAGCTAAGTGTTCCCAGTTTAAGTATATTTAACTGGGGGTCTTAGCTACTGTTAGCTAGCTAATGTTGTCCTCCATGGGCTAGCTCTAACCTATCACTTATATTGTTATTCCTCTTTTTTAATTATCTATAGCTAGCTACCTTAGTTTCCAAACTTCTTTTCTTTTATGAGCACGAATTATGATGTAACAAGCTAGCTAGCTACCTACCTACAAAATCTTTAAAGACTTGAACTTTTGCAGATGTATTTTATATTTCTTTTCGCATTTCCTGTAAACTTTACAAAGGGACCACGTGCAATATGACAAGTGGAATATTTTTTTTCCAGAATTTAAAGCGTGTGTGTTAAGTTATTTTTTATTGTTTTGTTTCTGACATCCTGTTTAACTTTCGTCAGCCTACATGTAAAATGCCAGGTTATTTTTACAGGGGGGTGTAGCTATACATTTGATTGGAAATTTACATGGGTTTTTGACTTTATTTTAATTTATGAGAGGATGGTCGTTCGGTTCGGGAAGGTTGTTCGTGTTTTTGTTTGTGTTGCAAACTGCTGTTTTTTAAAATTTTCTGTAAACTTTTGTGGGAAAAAGACCACATGCAATATACTGAAAGCACAAATTTTGTAGAATTGGCCTCCACTAAAGGCTGTTGTGTAAGCTAATGGCTTTTTCATAGTTCGTATTATAAACTTTTGTTGGGGAGAACTAAACTGTATGTGATGTCATTTTTGCTGGAAGAAAATGGTTTCACGTTTTTGTTAAGAATTTTATAATTGTGGTAATATATAACTGTGTTTGGTGATGATGAAAAAACTTTTTTGTTTTTTATATTTTATGAAATGCCTGATTTTTCTATAATTTGATGTGTTTCATAACCTTTTTGTTGAAGATTTATGGGCAATAGCAATATAGAACATGCTAAATGAACTGATTTTTGTTGATTTGGATGTGCTCCTCAAAAACCGATCTGTTTTACATTTTGTGTTAACTTGTGTGAGGACGGACCGTATATACACTCTGTTTTCCAAAAGTAATATCTTTGTTGATTCAAATTTACTCCTTATTTATTTTTGACATTCACGTTTAAAATGGTTGGTAAAGGTAACTACAGATCATCATACAAAGGAAAATTTTTTTGTGTTCTTAACCTGTTAATTTTTACAATTTGTGTATATTTTTGGGAAACAGGATAGTATGTAATTGAATAAATGTTTTCCAGATATAAATTTGATGTTTTTTGACACTTCTGATTGAAATATTAAAGGTTTTCAACGAAGTATATAAATATTTGAGATGTGTTATTTCTGACTTTATTATTATTGTTAGTGTTGTACTTGATTCTAACATTATTTTGATTAGTGTTTCAAGCTCTACACATAATCTTTGTTGATTCAAGTTTATTCTTTGCTCTTTGATTTTTTGACATTTATGTTTAAAATTGTTGGTAAAGGGCAGTGCGGAACTAAAAGAGAAAATTTTTGTGTTCTTAACTGGTTGATTTTTACATTTTGTGTAAATTTTTGTGGGAGAGGATGGTAATGCAACTAAAATGACTGACTTTTCTAGATTTAAATTTTATGTTTTCCAAACTACGGCTTTTTCATATTTTTGTATAAGCGTAAGGGAAAAACAATATTTAAAATGTGTAAATAACTTATTTTTGCTAACTCTTGGAGGCCTCCTTTTTGACACTTTAGAATAAAATACTGAGGGTTTTCAACATAATCACTTATAAGATGTAAATATTTGAGATGCGTTATTTTTGAAATTGTTATTATCCGTGTTGTGACTGTTGGTGTTGTAACTGTCGGTCTTCTTACTGTCGGTTTTGTGAGTGTCGATGTTGTGAGTGTCGTTGTTGTAACTTTTTATCAACTAGATTTTACACCTTGCAAGCTGTTCTTTTTTATTTTGTGTAAGATTTGTATGGAGGATTTAATGTGATTTGATATTTGACATTTTGTGTAAGATTTTAAGAACATTTTTTTGTATATACACTGCTGACGTCAGAAAAACATCTAAAAGAACCTATTTTCCCATTGTCCTTCTGCCTAAGTGGATTTCTCCACGGGCCTTATCGACTAGTAATAATAATAATATTAATAATAATCTGAAAATCAAAAAATGGTAAAATAGCATTTTCTTACCTCGTCCATAAATTAAATAACCAAACTGCAGAAGTAATAGTACTACTAGCTTCATAACTTTTATCTGTTCTCTTCTTTGGTGAAACTGAGTTCTATATAAAGCTACTTTGTCTAAAACACAAAAGCATGCACACTTGCAAGAAAAACAATAAAAGTAAGGTGACTAATATCTTTTAACTATATTCAAGAAAGACACTGTTGGCTTCAAATGACTCATTGTTTTGTGTTGATCTTTACACATCATAAGAATGAATAATCATAGTGCATTCACTGTCGGTTACGGTTTGAATTTTGTTAATTCAATGCATGACAGGCAATGGTACGATTTCCAAATCTATTATTTTGCATACATCGATTTAAACACACAATCGAACGCAGAATTCGTGTTCTGTCCCTTTTTTATTTCATTATTTTCAAATATTATGCACTAATCATGGGATACTTCTATTGTGTTTTGCAATTTAAACTAATAATTTTTATTTTAGGCCAATATCCACTAATAAGAATTTTTGTTTACTAGCTTCCCTTAACAAACTTGTTGCGAGGGTAATTTTTTAAAAATGATACCACTTGCGCCTTGGAATTGTCAGATTTTGGTGTAAACAAACTAATTATTTTATGCAAATAAATACTCAATAATTTTAGCTCATGAAATAGATATTTATATTTAAAGAAATATTAGTTGTTCTTTCAAGTTTGGGAAGAATATGTTTAGTGGTGCTGATAAAGGTATACTTATGTAGTTATAATTAGGAAGAAAAAAAGCATCATCATTTTCAATTAATAATAATTGAGGACATATCCGCTGTAAACGTACTAGAAGTTATGTAACTACGGTACGATCGTACGATAGAATTAGCCATGTGTACCAGTTTATTAAATTCATTATGGTGGCAAAGAATTGGACATAGCACTATAGGTAAATTGATCCTTCAAATTTTGCGTGTCATATCATCTTCTGCGAAAACATTTTCCTCGATATAGCTAAAAAAAATTTCCATACAAATTTGTTTATATAAAGACGTTCTTATCATATGTCACATTTTAACTTTATTGTACTGGATTACAATTACTAGTATCGTCGTAGTATTAAGAAGACAAACGTTAAAATTGGTTCAAAAAAGTCAATTAGTTTAAAAAAGCGAATAGGTTTGTCTGTGGAATTATTTTGTCATGGCTAAACACTCGCTATGCTTCCGTTGTGGAAACCAAAAGCATTTTGACTTTGGCAAAAACAATCATTGACTAAATTTTAATGTTTCGAAACTTTTTATGTTTTTTATATTAAAGAAATTAATTTTAATGCTTTTTGGACGTTTTGAATGATTAAAAATTATTTTTACTAATGAAGTTGCACGCTAAACACATTAGAAAAAAACTCATCATTTGCATCGTACTAAAATTTGGAATTATTAGTATTTAGTGTCTAATGAAAATATCACTCCTACGAGCAGATTTTTATAAAAACCGTCTTACAAGTTTCTCGCCTTAACTAGACCAATTTATTGACTAGCATACTAGCCTTTTTATGTATTAGCAGTTTTATTGTTGCTAAAGACTTAACAATATATGTTTATAATATTACCCACAGATTATTCAATATATTCCATTCTGCAAAAAGAGTTCCAATAATTATATCAAAAAGTTTTGTGGTTTGGTGGCTGAGTAACTACAGTATAAATCAAATTTTGACACACACCTTTTTCTAATCTTTTGTGCACGATAAAAGATAGCTAGCTAAACGAAAGTAATAGCTTGAAAGTATTTCTATAAGTATTACTTATAGAAAGCGTTTTAACAGTTAAGATTTTTGCATAGCTAAAATTAAACTGTTTTTGAAATTCATACCACAAGTTTCGCACCAATGCGAACGGTAATGTTTACCTGTTCTAAGTTGGAATCTTTTGACTTGAAGTTATTAAACATTCTATGTATGATCATTTAACCATTATTTGTCGTTCTTCTTGAACAAAATTAAAAATGTCTCACAAATAAAAGGCTGATAGCTAGCAAACTGCAAATGCTTGCCTTAACAGAAAGTATTAGGTAAAATGTCTATAATTTATGAAAATATTTACCACTGCCTCCTCCATAAAAACCCTTACTTGTGTATCTTAACAAGAAAATTAGGTAATAACAGTTACCTCTAATTCACTTGTGGTAAATAAGTGGTGTGATTATGATTCTTAACAAACGGGACCAAAAAACGTAATGTCAAAAATAGAATCACGTTTCTCTCATGAGTGATGAAAGGATCCTTTATTATAAGGTGAGTCGGTGGTTAATACACTTAGTTTATGTGTCTGGTAAGTGAAGTCATTAGTTGATAGCAATTTTTAGTTGGAAATACCTTTGCGTCTAAAATTCGTAAGACTTAAAATCTTTAGATGACAAAAGATGGCAAACACTTTAGTTTAATCTCCCTTCTAGTTTTGCAATAGAAATTGTGTGATAATATTAAAGAAAAAGAATTATTTCCAATGGTAACGCCATTGTTATTACTTCCGTCTAAAAAGCTTATAGCATAGCAATTGGACCTTCTTTTTTTCTTCTTCAACGCAAGTGTTTTACGTAAGTTGCATAAGCAATAAAACGTCAATTAAAAACTGCTGAACCATTTAAATGTCCTCAAATGCATGCTAATTTGATATTAAAATCCACATTCGCATTAAGCCTAAATGCAATAATTGTTTTGATAAACAAACACAGCCTACTTGTGCCTCATTTAGTGCCCACACCAATTTCAATTAGCTAACTAATTATATTAATTGCTGCTAAGTTTCGTTAGATGAGTAATAGATAGATATTGTTACAGGAGCATGTGCGGAAGTAATCTTATTCACATTAATCTATATATTTATACTCCTTGTGAGTGTGTGTGTGCGTGTGTGTGTGTGCGCATGGCGAGTCTAAGGACAACAAATTACCAGTCATTGTCGTACTGATCATGTATGCGCCGCCTAAAGCGTGGTGTTGCGTTAAAACTTTACCATATTAGTTAGAACGTTATTTCGTAGCAATCACATATAAGTTATAACTATTTAAGCGCGACAATGTACGATATAAATACATATACCCATATGCCAAAGTACCTATGTAGGAATACATATATATTTGTGCCACATATGAATTAAAGGGCTTAGATGTTTACAGACTACACGAACTGTTAAATTAAGTTCCTAGCATAAAGTAACGGAAATTGTGTTTACAAAAAATATAGCTGTTCTTTTTGAGTGTTTTCTTCATTTTTTTAAAACACTTGAAGAAGAGTATGGTTATATAAATAAAACATAGCAAGGTTTATGCAAAGTGTTTTTAGTTTTTTTTTCAGTTTTGATGATATTATTGATGCGAGACAAGGTTTCTGTAAGGTTTGTTTATTTTTCTTCCAGTTTTTGATATTGTTGATGCGAAACATATTTGAGCTAGCTAGCATAGTTAAACAGCCGCCAACAACAAGAGGAGTTACAAAGTGGAATTTTCATGTAATTACTTTTCTAATGTTCTCTTTTCATAAAAAAATATAAATTGGTGTTCCCTTCTGACGTTTACCGATAGGCTAGCCTATTTTTCTTTTTCTTGAAATAAGGAGTGCAGTGAAAAAACTTGTATTATGAAAAATGCTGTGATTTAACCATGTGCCATCCAACCTTAGGAGCATAGCCCTTTGCTAGTTTCAAGTCCTTTGAGTTTTAGTTATTTTTGAAATTCTGAAACAATCTTGCAAAAGTTTATTCCTGCGAATAAAATTATATCATATTATTATATACCCGTAAGCAAAAACAGCCATTGAATAAATAATCGTATTCCACCCGTATTATTCAATGCTTGTGACGTAACAATAGTTTTGACAAAACATTCGTAAACGCATGTTTTGATTTTATCCTTTCCGCCTCATTAATTTTTATTACCATTAAACTTATTTAGATTGTAACTTATATTGTGTTTATAAACTATTGAATTTTGCATTAAAAATTTGTGTTGTGTTTCAACATTCAAAAAAAAGAAATGAACTTTTTGTCTCTTTGTACCGTGTCGATTTCAACAACATTTCGAAAACATGTCGATTTCACAAAAAAATGTTTCGATCTACACTATAAAATGAAACGAAAACAAAACAAACACAAAACAAAATAAGTAATATTAATTATAACAATCTCTTTTGGGTATATAATAAAACATATATACAATAGGTAAACATAGGTTATTGGATTTATTAACCCTCGGTGATATTATATTCAACTCCGCTGCGCGTCGTTGAACATAAATCACCTCGGGTTAATAAATCTAAATAACCTATGTTTACCTATTGTATATCTACTTATTATTAGCTGTATATATACTCAATTTTTATGGTTTCTTTACGTAAGAAGCAAAAGCCTGTTTGAAAATAAAATTAGTAGAAAATAATCGGTGAAATATAAAGTATCTCTATTATAATAGCCGTACTTTGCCTGTGTGTTCAAAAGGGTTACCGCGTCCCGTAACGGAAACACGAAATGTGATATATAAAGGACAGTCGACCCCATGGTTTTTTCTACGGTTTAACGGCTAGTCTCTTTAATAATAGCCATCGTCCGTCTGTCTGTTCCTGCGTCCGTCTGTCTTTTGTTACAGAAACACGAAATGGTATATATAAAGGACGAGCGACTCCGTGGATTTTTCCACGGTTTAACGACTAGTATGTTATATATATTTTTTAAAAATTGGATTTAAACAGGAAATTAAAAGTACATGTAATTATTTCATAAAATGTTTTTCATCGTAATATAACTATAAAAGAATTAATGGTAAGTCAACTTTTGAACGACTGTACAACAATTATTGAATATTTATGAACCCAAAATTGAAAAAAACAAAATTGTAATCAAAAAATAATAAAGAAAATGACAAAATCAGAAAATCAAAAGTTAAAATGTGACAAGACAGCTAATATTTTTCGATTTTGATTTCAAACTATAGTCATTTTACTTTAAACATAGTGTGGGTCTGATTTAAGGATTTTATTTAATGTATTCGTTAAAAATATATAAAAGTTGTCTTTTGGATTTTCTTTATATTCTTTTTTTACAAAAATGCATATTGCATTATTTTTTATCATCCGCAAAAGTAGAAATTTATCAAATATTTTGTCTTTTACAAAAGTTTGTGCTCTTACAAACTATGCATAATACTAAAGTTATTATGGGTAAAAGGAAATTGTTGAATAACGTTTGTTTTATTTTGACACAAATTTTATAAAACAAGATAAGAATGTATTTTTTCCCAAATGGCATGTTTGTTTGAAATAAACATTTCATTACTGCAAAAATAAAATGAATAAAAATAAAACATTTTCTGTCATCATTTTTTCTAAACAAATTTTTAAACTGTAATTTTTTTTACAAAAATCGCAAACATTAATTAACTTTTTATGGCATCCCAATCACAAAAGTGTTTCACAAAAATGTTCATGCCTTTTATTCTAAGCAAAATTTGAATCAAATTTTTAACATCAGCAGTTTTTGTGAAGTGTCAAATGCAGGCTATCAATTTTGTGTATTGTGTATCACAAACAAAAAAAGTGGGGTGGCCACATTCAAAAAATTTAATTCCATAATTTTTAACCTTAGTTGCATGAGTACTAGGTTCATTGTTGGCTTAGTTGGCCGGTCAACCTGTGTAAAAAACTGATTTTTTATGAGGGAAGTCATCTCAGGACAACCTGGGTACAGTATATATAATGTACCTAGGTTGAAAAAATGTACTTATTTTTTAAAAAAACTAGTGGATTGAAGGTGTAAGCAAACCAGGAAGATACAAGTAAATAAATGGTTTCCCAATTCAAATTTAAATTTCCCTGTTTTTGCTTCAACCAAATTCTCATAATCCAGAAAATACTCACATATTTTTTGACCTTAAGCTAATAAGAAATTTAGAACATAACATGGTTGCTTCTTTTTTTTGCTCGCAATGCGCATGTTTTTTAACATGTCACTGGTCGACCAAATTGATTTTAGATGAATCGAGTCGACTCAATTAATCAACTCATCAGTCTATTCAGTGGATTCCCTTTGCCACAAAGGTAATGGTAACCCAATGAGCTAACTTACCCAAATTGGAAAACGACCCAGCTAGCCTTTGGAATGTTGACTCGCTTCATTAAAAGGCAAAGAAATGTTTAATAGTGGTCTACCATTATGGAAGCTGATTAATTCAAATATGCTGAACATGTGCCGAACCACAAATGAGTCAATCCACTTTATATAAACAGGCTCTAGGTTGGCTCAACAAAACAGTTCTCACATAAATATCTTAGTCCTGTCTATAGCCAGAGATAAAAAGATAGCAATTTTTTACGAGTCTTTTTGCAGAAGTATATTTTTGCAATAGTAGCAACCACTCTGGTCGAGATTATGATTAAACACAGAAGCTCATTATTGAAAACAAAAACGGCAATATAATGGAGAAATAATTAGCTAGATAGTGTACTAAACTTTCACGTATAGAGGGATTAAAAAAATTCAGGATGTTATACTCTGTCTAATCCACTTTCTCATGTTGCTCTAAATCACAAATCCAATTAGGTGCCCACAAACGATAAGTCAAATTAAAAACAACAAGGTTACAAGCACATCATCAGGTAATCCAGTCAAGAAGAATACCCCACATATAGTGGTAATTGTCATCAGGTGACCAGACAGGTCCAAAGCTACTTTCGAGGTTTTACTCTCCAACAGCTCTGGGGACGAGAAAGACAAAATATATGCATTTTGAGTGATTTAAAATTTATGGGTGCGATGTATTTTGAAATGCTTTGGTGATTTTTTTCCAAATAATTTTTGCGTTGTCAGTTCCAACGATTTTAGTCAATTTACCTTTTAAATGTCACATGTCACATATATGCTAAAGGTGCTGTACACTTTCATTTTTGTTGGTCACTTGTATAATTATACAGATTGTAAGATTCGCACTGCCGTATCGTTTTTTTTCATGCATGTATATCTGTTACAAGAACTAAATGAGAAATACAGTGGATCCTTCGACGGGAATACAGCTAGTCAAGAATAATAAATTGTCTCCCCGCTTTATTTAGGTGACATGAGTTGACTGACAGTTACTAAATATGGCCTTGCTGCATATGCAACTATCAATCCTGTGAATATGAAAAGGACCTAGCTACCTAACACTCTGCTACTCGTATTGTCGTTCAGTGTTTCTGAAGATTATTTTATCAAGGGGTAGCCTATAATCGTATTACAAATTGGAGGAAGGCATAAAAGCAAGCATTAAAGCCGTCTCGAAGACTTTTGTTTTTATCTATATAATAATACGCCAGTTCCGTGTCTCTGTGACAGGCAAAGTGGATGTGTTCATTTTCCTTTGATCTTACCGAAATTTCTTTGAAGTAACCGAAAAATGCATGTCTAACATGTTAAATTTTCTGACGTTACGGCGCGACGTCAATAATACTACTTTAACGTCAATATCCTATATTAAAATAATGAAGCCATTACAGTGCATCTAAAACTTTGAGGGCAAATAACTTGAAACGAGGTGGTGACGTCAATGATTTTTCACCGCGTGGGTAACTAGGGACCACCTAGGACCAATTTGGGTAATTTTCCCAAACCTGGGTCCCCGAATCCGTTTCGGAATGAACGGGTTAATTACGTCATCAAAAGTCTTCAAACCCTAATATCTCTGCAACCGTTTACCAAAAGTACATGATCCTATACATTTTCTTAATCAGTGCTTCAAGATCTATACGATGAAGGCAACAGGTATACGAATTTCTTAAAAAAAATTTGGGGTTTTGACGGTTCATTGCTGACGTCAGCAAAATTTTTAATACCTTATATCTCCTTAGGCGTTTGTCGAAAACATATGATCCTATACATTATTTTGATCAGCGTTTTAACCTCTACACATTACAGGCAACGAATAAACTAAACTTCGCCAATTTTTTTTGTACCTGCACTGCTGACGTTAGCAAAAAATCTAAAAAAAACTATTTTCCATTGTCCCTCTGCCTAAGTGGATTACTCCATGGGCCTTATCGACTAGTCTACATAATAATACGCCAGTTCCGTGTCTCTGTGACAGGCAAAGTGGATGTCTTCATCTTCCTTTGATGTTGCCGAAAAATGCATGTCTAATATGTTAAATTTTCTGACGTTACGGCGCGACGTCAATAGCACTACTTTAACGTCAATATCCTATATTAAATTAATGAAGCCATTACAGTGCACCTAAAATTTAGAGGCCAAATAACTTGGAAACGAGGTGGTGACGTCAATGATTTTTCATCGCGTGGGTAACTAGGGACCACCTATGACTAATTTCGGTAATTTTTCCAAACCCGGGTCCCCAAATCCGTTTCGGAATGGACAGGTTGATGACGTCATCAAAAAACCTTCAAACCTTAATATCTCTGCCACCGTTTGTCAAAAGTACATAATCCTATACATTTTCTTGATCAGCGTTTCAAGATTTATACGATGTAGGCAACAGGTATACAAATTTCTAACAGCTCCTGTGTTGTTTTCCTCTCCAAGGTAAAAAGGAAAGCGTCGTAGTTGTTAGTCAGTGAAAAAATTATGGAAATTCACAGTTCTTACATAAGTTATGCAACATGCATCCTTGTTGGTCTGTTACCATGAAATAACAAAATTGCTCTTCGGGGGTAGAGGGCGGGTGAAAAAGTTTAAAAAAAAGCTTTGCCCCCACCTTTTTGAATAGACAAACAAAATACGGGTATTTTTTTTGCATATTATTCGTGTATCCGTACAACGATTATTCTCCCGTGCACATAATGTGGGTATTGACATGAGAAACAGTTGTGGTGAAGTAGTAAACATAATTTTGAGTTAAAAGTAAAATAAAGTACATTTGCGAGCGAAAAAATTTTTGTGAAAAAACACAAGATTTAACCCTATTCGGTCCGGGGGGGGGGGCGGATTCCGCCCCCCCCTGACGGTTTTTTTTTAATAACTCCTGATTGCTTTCATATATGGCTATGATACTTACTGAGTTTCAACATTTATCTATTAGACACCTGCATGCTAAATTTTTAGGTCCCATACCTTTCAGAGGCTTTGATATTGGCCATTACTCGAAACTACCCCTAAAATCTCTATGAAATCCTTATAATGGGGAAAATATAATAACTCCTGTTAGAATTATCCTTAGAACTTGAAACTTGCAACACAACTTTGTTTCATCAAGAAGAATCATTTTGAATAATTTTGACACGTGACTATTCCGATTTCCCGATTTTGTCGGATTTTACCCGAAAATCGGAAAAAAACGGATTTTCGGGCAATTTTTGGCAATTTTTTATTTGATCCATGTAAAAACCGGAAGATATGTTAAAAAAATTTTATTTAGCTTTCAGAAACTTCAAACAGAATGTAAAAATTCGCTCTAGAACAAAAGTAATTATATTTTAAGCAGATAGTGGCATTTTTAACAATTTTCAAGCCTCTGATGACGTCACAGAAAATGTGCCGACGCAAGCAAAAAATTTTTGCCACCATTTTGTTCCTTTTATGACGTACTATAAGTGTGCCAAGTTTGATTCAATTTGAACAATCCTATGAAAAGTTATTGAGGGGGGGGGGCGGAATCCGCCCCCCCCCCTGTCATAGTATGTTCGAAAAACCCCGGACCGAATAGGGTTAAGACTTTTGCTAGCCTTTTTGCTTTTTTCTCATTTTTAGAAACTCAAATTTTGATGCACTTTTTTTAGGCTTCAGCAGCATAGGTTATTAAATCGTTTCTTTCAGTAACTCTTTCATACTCATCGCTATTTTCATTGGAATTCAAGCGTTTAGGCGAGAAGCGGAGGGCATTATGATATTCACACATTTGAGTGTACAATAGTACGCTATAGCTAATACTAATTCAAAAGTAATAAAAAAACTAAAAGCTCAGGGGTTTGAAGATTTCCGTCTTTAGTAATATAGGTAGACAAAGCAGACTTTCAAATTACCCTTCAAATAAGCTGGAAAGTTTGGAAACTTGAAGGAGATCTTGAAAACTAAAGGGAAAAAAGGAAAAGTAAGTCATATAATGAAAATTAAAACATTTAAATCTCAATGATAGGGTAGCTAACTACAATCCTTGTCATGAATTGCAAAAATATAATTTGTATAAAAAACGGTCTTTGACGCCCCCTGCATCAGTGTTTCCTTGATCAGGAATACAAGAAAACAACTTTGGTATAAGGATAGATATAATTTGCATTTATTTAGCCCTTTTGTCATTAATTTATGGCAAGGATCAACGGAAAAGGATGCAATTTCCTTGCTATAACATATTTTTGATGGTGGAGGTAATTCAGAAAGAGAAGAAGTACTTCATTTTTAAATCATTTATAATTATTGGGTATTATTATTATTATTGAGATTAATTACCCAGGATGATCTTTTCAGTTCCTATTGGTGCTGCTATTAACAAAGGTGGTCGTAGAGCATTTATAGCTCCCATTTTAGCTACGAATGTTGCAAAACCACAGCAATCACTCAACTAGACAACCGCTTAATTCCTATTCTTATGCTGAGCACTAAGTAGAAAGGATAGATTCACACTTTTATAGTCTCTGGCATGACTCGGTTGCGGTTTGAACCCAAGACCTCCTGCACTGAAAACGAACGCTCTACCACAAGGCTTCTAGTCCACATCTGACCAAATTTGATAGTTAAGATTTTTAGTAAATTACAATGACAAATAAGATTCCATATTTTGAGATTATAATTTGACAGTTTAAATCATTAACTGAAATTTAGTGAAAATAAAGGCCGTCTCATTGCGTTTAACTTGTCAGAAAAAAGTTCGTCGTGAAAAATTTTGGTCGGGAAGATTCCGTCACTTTTTCCGCAAAAATAACCAAGTTTCTATTTTCTTTTATTTTTTATTATTTTCATTAATGGTATTTTTTTGTCTTTAGGTAAATGTATTTATTGATAGCATATATACTAGAAGCCATATCCGTCAGAGTACATTATTCGTCAGAGAATAAATTAATCATTCGTACGGGAAATTTTTCTACTGTAGACAGTTTTGGACATTCTTTTTTCACGATTTTTCTCTTGATAACATATTTCTTTTATCAGCTTTTAGCATTATCAATGTGTTGGTGAAAATCCTTAATGCTATAGACACCTTTAAAACTGTTAATTGTGCGGTGAAACATTATAAGAACAGTCCATTAGCTGCCAGTTTGATTTTCTAAAAATATATTTCTGAATTCCCAAGTTTTGGCAGCCACTTTAAATTTACCCTCAATGCATTTCGGCGTGAATGCCAAAACTGCTGGCATGTTTGTTACAGTGAGAGAATATTATGTACAGCTTTCTAAGAATATATAACATATGCGAGAAAAAGTCTTTAAAGTGCAAGAGAACTTTTACAAGGTGCAAGAATTTCACAAATTTGCAAGAATTTCTACGAAATTTAAAAAATGAACATTTTACATTGTTTTAAATTGTTTTAGGTACAACTCCTTTTCTGCTTCCACCAAATAACTTTACGCCTTCACAGTGGCGCTCATTTAAGTGACTATAACCTTATGTATAACTCTCTCAAATTTCTAACCGTCAGGATAGAATATAGTTATTTTATTTTGTTTGATACATAGTTTGTTTCTAAACCCAAATTTTATTTGGTCGTTTATTCTTTGGTCTAACCTTCAGTGAAATAAATCGACGAGAAAAACCGGCGGTGCAACTATGAATGCTAAAGCCACTAAAAAAGGTTTTAATGTGTCATGACCGTTTAAATGGCATCAAAAATCTGTTTTGTGTGCATTGCATATCTAACATCTCAACTGCTCTCACGTGCGACATTTAACTCTCTCAAAAATTTTATTGTAGTTGTTCTTCTAGTTGGAATTACATTCGCCTTCAGCGCTTTTTATAAGCTAAAATAATAATAAACTTTGGATAACAGTGATTTTCCACTTCTAATCAATTCACTAGAAGTGGCTTGACCAACCTAAACAAAGACGTGAAAAGCCTAATTATTTAAACTTTTTTTCAATGTTGATAGGCTTATCAAACACCATGATGAGTAACAAGGTAAAATATAATCTCTATTCAATTCACATGTTGAGAAAAATAATAGTATATCTCGCTCGCAATTGGCGCTGGCTAAAATGCATGGCATGTGCGCTTGTATAGGCATCTTCTCTTTAAATTTAAATTTTTAGGACCTTTTTGTTATAAATTCTTACACAGTATTTGAAGAGTAATCTCATGCACAGTTAAACTCCCGCAAAGTTTATTATTTTTCAAACAGCTGGCCATTCCTTCTTGAACAAAATTCCCCGCTTTTTGTGCCCTACTATTACAAAGTTAATTCTTTAGAAAGCTAATAAGTCGTTGAAGTGAGTGCAATTTTAGACCATGCACTGGTAACTCTCGTATTTCTCTTCAGTTAAAACCTAAGATATGATCATTTAACCACGGGACACTAAAGCTTAATGTTAAATGCATTATGATAGCTATTTTAAACGGCTAGAAACTTAAATTTACATAATAAATAACTGAAAATATTACACTCGCATCTTGCAAGTTGGTAAACGTACAACATAAATTGGAACAAATACATGCACGCAATGGGAATAAAATTGTAGTTAAACAAAAAGCGAAAATACCATCAATAGGTCACCAACTTAATGGAAACTGTAGCAATGATAAATATGAAGGCTGGAGAAGTGATCGGTACTAAAGCATTTAGCTTCTTCTGTGGTCTTTAGAAATCACAATGAAAACACAGAGATGTGTCTACGTATTCATGTAGATTCGATGCAACAAAAGCGACAGGAGCTACTCGTTGTGTTATTATATTGTTTCACACATTTTCCACATAAGCAAAGCAGGTGGCGCATGGCTTTGATAATTTTTTTTGGAACAATTTTTAAATGATCATTTCTCCCTGATGTAAAAACTTTCAATTTCCATAGCCATAATGGAGTTCTTCAATAAGCTATTTTCTGAAGAGAAAACCGTAAATGAAATGATGATGCAAAAATATCTTTAATAAACGACTTCATTTCTTTGGTGATAATGTCTTTGACTTTTTTTTTCCCGTTAATAGCTCATAGAGAAGATAGATATGTATATGATATCATTTTGCCTCTATATCTTCCCACCTTCCACTCTAAAATATCTTTTTGCCAAATACGCATTTATAAGAGAATACAAGGTTAAATATGCTACTTGCATTCATTTCCAATCGCCATTTTGAATAAGAAATTCCCGCGTAAAGCAACAAACATTAAAGTATATTTGACATCGTTATCCTGCTCGTGAGCAAAGCGACTTTAACTTCAATAAAGGACTCGGACGTCTGACTGTGGTCTTGTCGTTCAAGAAGATTTCTTTTTCAAACGTCCTAAAAATGTTTCGTAGGCGTCAGTGCTTGTCTTACTAGACAATTTAAGGTTTTCTTATTTCAAGTAAAAAATTTGTGATTGCAAACTCCTGCGCTTAGCAAAAAAGGGTATATTGTTGTAAAGGTGTGAAGGTGTGAAAGGCAATTAAAAAGTTTTAAACACAGCTTTTTGTTTCCATCCTGACCCAAAATGTCTTTTCCGACATCCCAGATTCTCTTTTCAGTTAATCTTTAATCTTTAGTCTTTTTTCCGTCCTCTTTATTGTTGCCAACAAACACCAAGCTTCTTTATTTCAAGAAATTTTGTGCAAGGCTTATTTCCTTTTTTTTGTCTTCTTTCCCCTTTTTCTTTCCTTTTTTCTCTCCTTTTCTTTTCTATCCAATTTCTTTTCTTAATCGTTTATTTCGTTCTTTTTACGGTTGGTATCTATTTTCAGCAAGTACACCTCTATCCATTTTTGCGCTCTCTCCAAGTGTTCTATTGTGTCACTTTCTAATAGCTCCACTCTCATCTTGCTCTTCATCTTTTCTACCACTTTCTTACGTGTCCCTATATGTTCCGTAACCTCTTCATCTCCACGTTCACACTTCCTTCCCTCCCTTGGTTGTTTCCTATGCCATTTATCTCTAGCCTCATCTTCATTATTTCTGTACCTGCATATATCTTTTTTTCTTTCAAATATTTTTGTCTTTTAAATTTCTGATTTTTTTGGTGTCTTTTTTCATCTTTTTATCTTCGCACATATTTTTCTTTTTACTATTTTTTTCCATTCTTGTTTTATCATACCATCCATTGCCAAGTATTATAAACCTTAGACGTTTATAAAATAAAAATGTGAATTTTTGTTATTTTTTATTTGTACCTCGGTTGACCTCATGTTTAAAAAAATTTCATTAGCCAAAATGTTACTTTACTTTCTTTTAAGATTTAACCGTAACAAGAAAACAAGGTTTAAGGCTTTGATACCTAGCTACTACAGCTACTCGTGCTTTAAGAAGAATTTATTCTCACAAAACACAAGCATTATGCTACTTTTATAGTGCAATCGTCCTTAATGTACAGGATAGCATTTGTCCTTTCATTTATTTCAGTGATGAAAACTTTCAACTATGCAAGCCTAAATAATTAGGGTGAAAAGCGAAGTATACAGAAGTATATAATAATGCATTTTAGAACATCTTAGCGTTTTAAGTTTAATTTCTCATCATATCATAATTTTTGCATAAGTACTCATCAAAATAGACGAAACAAAGACATCGATAAGTAATTTATTTGTCACATTTCTTCGCCTCTTGTAAAGCTTTTCCTCGCGTTTTCCCGATTTTACAATGCAGTTAGTAAGATGCTGTATTTTTAGATTAAATACGTCATAAGTATGATGAGGAATTTTAAGAATTTTCGTAAGATGTTAAATTCAGTTGAAAGTTGCTGATTTGAAGATTTCCAATTTATAAATAAAAACCTAAATACAGAAAGGGGTTTTTACGTCAAGTAACCAATTCTAACCGCCTTTTATATGTTTACTCTTCTATACAGCTTGTTTAAAATGCAAATTTCACCATCATAGTTGGCAATAGTCCCTTCGACATTCTCCATCCTTAGATATTGCCAGTAAAACACTAACAAATTATTCCAAGGCATTAACAACATATTCACAACAATAAAAAAAATGTGAGCAACAAAGGAGTTTCAATGACACGAGATGGAACATGTGACAACCCGCACGGTAATCATTTAGTGAATTATTGACTGTCATTCCAGCTTCTAGCTTTATAACGTAATGAACACCACTTGACATCTCTTGGGAAATATGAGCCACTGTTTTCTATCCACAAAAACACTTGTACTTTAGCACATAAGTCACAAACTAGAAATAAGATTGATAAATCCACTTTCATTATTTCATTGCCTGTTTTGGCATCAGGTAAAGTGGGTTTTTGTACACATAGTATCCCCGATAAAATTCACCATTTTCTCCTTTTCCTTCCCTAACAATACTTTTATTCTAATTCAGCAGATCCACCTTTTTTTATTTGAATATTTAAATTCAAACAGAATTTTCTTTTTCAACTTAACTCATCAATAGAATGTTTTTGTTTGACGTTTTAATTATCTCGTAAATTGAATGATTTGAAAAAAAGAATAGACAACTAGGTTGTGGAAGAACAAGCAAAAATATTTGTAACGAAGTACCGAAGTACCATAATATTTTAACCCTATTCGGTCCGGGGTTTTTCGAACATACTATGACTGTGGGGGGGGGGCGGATTCCGCCCCCTCCCCTCAATAACTTTTCATAGGATTGTTCAAATTGAATTAAACTTGGCACACTTATAGTACGTCTTAAAAGGAACAAAATGGCGGTAAAAAATTTTTGCTTGTGTGAGCACATTTTCTGTGACGTCATCAGGAGCTTGAAAATTGTTAAAAATGCAACTATCTGCTTAAAATATAATTACTTTTGTTCTAGAGCGAATTTTTACATTCAGTTTGAAGTTTCCGAAAGCTAAACGAAACTTTTTTAACATATCTTTCGGTTTTTACATGGATCGGATAAAAAATTGCCAAAAATTGCCCGAAAATCCGTTTTTGTTCGATTTTCGGGTAAAATCCGACAAAATCGGGAAATCGGATTAGTCACGTGTCAAAAATATTCAAAATGATTCTTCTTGATGAAACAAAATTGTGTTGCAATTAGGAGTTATTAAAAAAAACCGTCAGGGGGGGCGGAGTCAGCCCCCCCCCCCCCCGGACCGAATAGGGTTAATGCGAAAGTCTAAATTTTATTCAAAAGGAAAGAGAAAACGAAACGAATTAAAATGAAGAAGACCTAATATTTGATTATCCATTTTATCGGTCTGTCTTTATATAATATATTTTTTAAGCCCTGCTAAAAATTAAATTGAAAACAGCAAAAATTTCTAAAAATCGACTTCTACGTTCAAGACAAAGCTAAATATTTCATAGTTCTTTTAACCTTATTTCTGTTGGGCCTTTTAGGGGTTGGGGGGGGCTGATTTGAACCCCCTTTGTAATTTCTACAATTGTTGTCCGTTGGACTTGAAACTTACCAAGTTTTATCCAGGTATAAATAAACTATTTAGTCACAAAAAAATTGATGACGTCGGCATTTTTGGTGATGACGTCATCATGTTTGGTGACATATAGAAAAAGGGCACTAAAAAGAAATCAATAATTGTACTATAATTCCGATGAATTTAGTAACAATAATAATAGAAACACAAAATAATATAACAATATAAAGTAAGTCACATAAAGCTTCTAAAAGCATGTCAAACATTCTTTAGTTTTACTCAACATTTTTATTTCAAAATTACAGATACAAGTTCGACATACACATAAGTACAAGCATAAATTTCTACAGTGGGATATATATATATACCTAAGTGTATCACGTACGTAGAATAAAATGGCAGGAGTAAGTATAAGACTATGCAGTCTCATCATCTCACACCTTACATAGCCGTCATTAAAAAGAGCGTCAAATAAAAATTGATAATTAAAAACTTAATAAAGTATTAAATGTTATGTCAAATAAAAGAAAGCGTTTAATTATCACAAGTAGTGTTGTTTCAGAAGGAGACTCGTTCGTTATTACTCCATAACAGCTGATTTCTTAGTGTAATTTTAAAATTTCTTGTAGATGGAATGCTTTTTATTTCATCATTTAGAAGCATGCTTTAGAGTTTTGGGCCTCGGTTTGATATTGAAAATTTTGTTACATTACATATGATTTTTGGCCGAAGGAAATTATTACCTGAAAATTTAGTTGGATATATATGTTGAACTTTCTCAAATAATGTAATGAATGCATTTGGTGCTAATAAATTTTCAATCTTATACATGAAAATAAGGACCTGAAAAATGTTTAGCTGACATACATTAAGAATACCCAGTTCTTTTAGCAGTGGTTTAGAATGGGAATATTTGTTCTGGCGTAACATAAAAAAAGTGCGGGCATAATTCCAAAAAAAATATTTTTTTGGAAAGTAAAGTTTAATAAAAATTAGGAAAAGTCACAAACTTTGAAGGTGTAACTATAAACACGTAAAAAGATTTTTACAAAAATTTAGGAGGGGGGGGGGGGGGGGGGTGGCTGAATCAATTTTAATTGATATCTTGGATTTAGATGCTGCAGAACGGGTGTGGTGCCTATTTTTATTGTAAAAAATAGTGCTTTTTGTATTACACTGTGCTGGTTGGTTTCCACTCAAAAGAAAAACGGATCGGACCAAAACAAGAAAAATACTTAAACTTGATTGGCTATCTGCTAATTATTCTTTTGTTTGTTTTTTTTTATCTTTTTTCTGACTCTGTCAGCAAGAATCTTCAAATGATTTCAACTTTGAGTTTGGATTAGAGCAGGTCGTAACGGAAAATATTATCAACCAATCAGATTTCAGAAGTCACAATTGTCAGTTTCGTTTTGGTATACAAAAATGCGAGACCTTTTATCGGTTCTTTCTTATGCCAATTTCAAGTCATATATGGATTCTGATCATCTTGTGAACAAATTTCCGATTTCAACTAAAAGAATAAGATTTCTGAAATTAGGCACTATTAATTCTCTAATTTAATGCGTTCTCTACATAGTGCTTATGCCCCTTTTCACCAAATTTTCCCTAAGTTGTAGGGCGACATTCTTTTCAGTAATTTATTATATTTTCCTTAAATATAAATGCGACTAAGGTCGGGTTTTACTCTAATTGGAGTGTGAACATTCTTTTACTTTTTCTTTTCTTTTTACAAACTTAGTTCTAAAAAAGGATCTTTGTCGTCTTCATCGTCCATGCGCTTGTTCGCGTTTTCCATACATTGTTCATAAAATGCATCACTTTGGACTTTGGATCTAAATTTACACGTTGTTGTAAATAATAAAATAACACAAGCCACTATGACAGAAGTAAATATGTACAACAACAAAACAAAAATCGATAAAAGAAAAGAGTGACAAGAAGTAAGAAAATAGAAAAATAAAAAACAATTGTTAATTGTTATTTTTACCCCATATTTTAGTGCGACTATGGTTGAATTTCGTCTCATTTCCAGCGCGAAATTAAATTTTCGAAACTACATAATTTATTTCCTCTTAATATTAGTGCGACCCTCCAAAAATAATTATCTTTTCGGTCGTATGAAATTAGCAAAATGACGTAACACATTGATAGATAATTAGATGCCATCAGTCTGTAAAGTGGACCGAACAAAATGACGGACATAGAAAACCGACATTTCGGATTGTCTGCTGCGCAGACATTCTTTTTAATTACTTCTTCGTAGATGGCTTGTTACGTACGAAGAAGTACATAGAATACTTTCACATTGTTAAGTAAATAACCAAGAAAAGAAATCGCAGTTTTTTTTGTTTGTGTTTTAAAGTACACATCATTTTTTGAACAAAAAAAACTACAGGCTTTGACCTAAAAAAATAAACATAAATCCAGTAACGCAAGGAACATATTTTGTATGTTTTCAACAGCACGATAATTATTTGGTATACTAAAATAGATAAAAAATATTAAAAGAAAATATGTCAGATTGGTGGAACACAAGCATTGAAAATCTAAGTTAAAAGATCTCGTAATGTTTGCTAATGGACTATGCAGGAAAAATATTTAGCTTTTAATATTTCTTGTGGAATTTCAGATTAAAAGTTTTTATATAAAGACAAACTTTGACTTAAGGCACTTGCTGTTAAAGCAAGAAGTTTTACAGGTTTACTCATTAAAATATTTTGTTGCTAGATGGTTCATATCTTATATTTAAATTTTATAGAGTTTTAGTGTGGCACTTGTAAGTGTATCTGAGGCGCATGTGAGATTATGCGAGACCGTTGAGAGTGTATGTTACACTCTTATGAGTTTTGCAAGGCGCTTCTAAGTTTATGTCAGACGCTTATGAGTTCATGTGTGGCGTTTGTAGTTTATGTGAGATGCTTAGGAGTTCATGCAAGGCCTTTAGGAGTTTATGTGACGTTCATAAGAAATTATGAAACGCGTTTATGAGGTTTTGTGAGACAGTGATGAGTTTATGTGAAGCATCAGGTTGAAATATTTGACGGTGTAATCGCATAGTTTAGCTTATCGTATTTTATTTCATTACCCAAAGGGGAGCTCAATAATAATGATCTAAAAAGTAGTTAGAATAATGTAGAGCATGTTAAATGGTGTAGGTATTAATTTTTAGAACTCCGACTTTAAGTAAGACAAATTGTCTGACTTTAGGCATGTTGAAAAATTGTATGGAATCTATAGATAATTATTCCTTGTCTCAACTATAGAAGAGTTTTAAGTTGCTTATTCATATGATACTGTTTGGAATGGTGTTATGAACTAAGCTAAAATTTTGTAAAGCCAACTGAACGTGGTGTCATGTTAAATAGTCTGTAAAGTTATAAACTTTATAAATAGAAATATATAACAGTTAGCGCTTTCCCGATTTTTCCACGTAAAATGATACTTTTAATTCTTTTAATTACAGCTGTATGATTAATTGCTTTTATTAATAGCTGTTTTGATAATGCATCCAGCAAAGCAAAAGTGAGTTTTGTGTGACAAAATGATAAAAACTCTAAACAGAATATTGTATTGTTTGTTTACGTATTTTTATTGTTGTTGGCTATGATTAATTTTTTATTAATTTTTTATTAAAAGTTTTATATTTATCACAAGACAGCCAACGAAATGAGGTGTTTGTTACTCTTTTTTGTGCTTCTACTCAATGCATGGCATGTAACAGGTGAGAGTTTCAAGTTCAACACTCTTCTTTATCATATTTCTGTATTAGTGATACCCTTATTTCTTTCAAAATGGATATTAGTTGCACGAAAAACGGCAGGCGAACATGTGAATTATTTCACAAGCTATTCTAGAGCAAAAGATTTCATATACTAAATATGAAAGAAATTTTTTCTCCAAAAAAAGAGAGTCTAATTTGTGAGTTTTTAGAAGTTATAGTTTCGACAGACATATGCTTCATCATTGACAGAAACCTGCTTTATTAAATCAATCATAGGTCTTTCATTTGTTTGACTATTTATTATTATTGCGAATACCAATCTCTATAATAATAGCCGTCGTCTGTCTGTCTCTGCGCAGACCCCAGCTGAGTTAGAGAATGATGTTACGGAAACACGAATATCAAATGCGATATATTTTTATCCACTTTGTGGCGACGGGTAAATAGAAAGGACGGGCGAACCCGTCGATTTCTCCACGGGCAACGACTTCTCTTTAATAATAGCCGTCGTCTGTCTGTCTGTGTGTCCGCGAAAGCCATGTCCAGTAACGGAAACACGAAATTTTTAAAATGCGCACCAATACCAAATGCGATATATTTCTGTCCACTTTGTTACCACGGGTAAATTTAAAGGACGGGCGAACCCGTGGATTTTTCCACGGGCTACCGACTAGTTTAGAATATTAGTGAAACACCAGATTTCATGTATTTAGGAGTGTGCCTGAGACAACTCAATACAAGATACATCAACCACTTCGATGCTTTTAAATTAAACGAAAAAGAATGCCGGAATAAATGTGACATCAGTCCTCTGTGCTTCGCAGCAACATGGACAGCAGGACAAGCAGCACATGATTATTACAACTGTTTCTTGCATCAAAGCAATTCTAAATCGCAAGATTTTGTAGGATTTATTGGATACATCTGTAAGGGTAAGAAAACAGAACAAACTCTAAGTATTTGGTTCCTATTTGATAGCAAATATGATACGCATAACAAAGTTTATTATTATTATTATTGTTATTGTTAAAATTATTTACCAAGGATAGCCTCTTCAGTTCCTATTCGTATTGCGTTTCAGGAGGGTCCTGCGAAGGGTGACCTAAGGTACTTAAAGCTCTCATTTGAGCTACGAAAGCCGTGCAAGCACAGGAATCGCTTAACTAGACAACTGCCTAAGATATCAAATCCTATTCTTATGCTGAGCGCTAAGCACACAGGATAGATTTACACCTTTATAGTCTCCGACGTGACTCGGCCGGGTTGGAACCCGCGCACTGGAAGCGAACGCTCTACCATATGGCTACCAGCCTGTATTATGGCGGAGAGAATGATAACAGATATCTTAAATTATATTTAAGCATAACTTTATGCAATTTTTGAGGGTGTCAAAGCTACCAAATAAGTACAATAAGGCTTTGTCGCTTGCATAATATGAAAACGTATCAGTAAAAACTTATTTTCTGCTATCATAATAAGGTTGTATACATTTTAACCTAAAAAAGAAAGTTCTAGGTTCTCCAATTCTGTCATTTCTGAATCTGCTGATGTCGCAGTTTTCTTTTATTATTCAAATCAACATAAGGTCAAAAACCCCGAAGTAGAGCACTTTCTTCCCTTCATTTGTAATGTAAAAGGAGTTACTTAAGCATTAATTAACTTAAGGTAATCCGTTTAAAACAGGCTGTTGTTGTACGATTAAGTTTATTCCAGTTCTTGTCAAAAATTTTAAACGCGGAAAATCATCTGACTAATACAGAAATGTGTGTACTATGATTTTACAACGATTATATCTCGTGGAAGGTTCTTGACAAGATAAAATTAATAACGATAAATCTAGGGTTTTGTATTACGTACGTGAAACGGATTTATGATGCAAAAACAATAATATGAAAGAACTCAACATTTTTATTATTTCATAAAAAATGCTAGCAGTTATTCTTTTTTATTTATTTCGTGTAGTACACATTGTGTATGCACAAGAGGTAAATCCAGTTCGAACTTAATTGTGCTTAGCAAAACCTATGTTAATTCTTAGCTTAAGCAAAATTTGGATATGCTAACAATTTTTCTTTTTCGTGCAAAACTACCGTAAAGCCTTTTAGCAGACACCCTTTATAGTAGATACCTCTCTACAACGCACACTTCTCTTAGGAATAGATTGAAATGATGTCGACAGTTTATAGTATACACCTCTTTATACCACACGCCGTTTTAAACCTTAATAAAATAATACCTAAAACGAACTCTATAGCGACGTCGCCAAACACAGGGACAAATAAATCAATTTTTGTGAGAAATTCATCTTTATTTTGCTTAACCCACTATACCTGGATCCTCTTTGACTTTTTGTAAGTTTTGTTGGGCTTGTGATTGGGTGATAGATTTGTGAATATTCCCAACTGTTATTGGTGATTGCCATGTGACGGAAAATTTTTGAAAAGATTTGGTGATTTGCAGGGGTACGGCGAAAAAAAAAAATTTTGCATTTTTGTAAGTTGTGGTGTTACTTATATAATTATGTATTACGTGCATGTTGGTTACGATGTGGCTAGCAAAGTGTTGCTACGGAGATATAAAAACCTAGGTAATAACATTGATACAAGCCAGATAGTAATTTAATTTTATTCAATTTTCCAGGTTATAAGAGGAGCGTTTATTAGAGGAAGGTGCTTATTTTAAAATAAATTTTTAAACAACACTTACAAAATCGTCTTCTTCTTTACCTATATCAGGAGGATTAAACGAGGCTTTTGCTTCTTCAATGTCCGAATCTGTAGGGTCATCGAAAGGATTATTTTCGAGGAGCAACATCGTCTGAGTTCTTATGTGTTAGATAAACAGTTAAAGAAACGAGAAGAATAATATAAAACACTGGGACTTTTTGCCAGACGAAGAATTTATTCAGAAAGTTTCCTGTACTCTCTTTAAAAAAGGAAAAATGATTTGCGTAAAGCAACAATGAAATAAAATCACTTTTCTTCTCGTTTGAGAATTTACAGTATTGTAAAATAGAGAAAATTGTGTTTTTTAGTGTCACGTCATTTCTGATCACTATGACGTCATCAATTTAATTTCTTAACTAGAGTGGATGGAATCTTAACCTGCCAAGATTCATCTTTCAAGATAAGTAGATAGGGATATATAACCCACAGAAACTTTAGCCCATTCCCTCCAAGCTTTCACAGACCAAAAATCCCAGATGTAATGATGTCAGACAGCGTGTTCAAATTATTGAATTGGCTGCGTGAAAACAAAGCAAAAGATCTCCATTTTTTTCAAGTTTTTCAGTCTGTTTAATGGTTTTTAATGAAAGATAATTACAATACGTATTGTCTTTACTCTATTGACATATTTTACGGTCCATCCTCTGTCACCTAACACCCTAAAGCAACATAAGCAAGTTTGTGAAGAATATTTAAATGGCATTCACCTCATTGTGGCAGACACCTTTTTGTGCCACAGAGGCTACACTGTAAATTTTAACTAAACATGTTTTGTACATACCAATGATCTTTCGAAGAAAATGTTACCTACAGCAAAAATGTGACCAGTCTGACGTAATATGCTTACTTATTTCTGGGTTCGCATAATTATAATATGCTCCATTTTTCGGGAATTTATAGCCTTATTATGCCTATAACTTGTGTGGTAAGACACAATGTGTATACCCTTTTTTATCGAAACAATTTTATAAGAACGATAAGGCTGAAAAATAAGAACAAAATAAGAATAACAGCAAGATTGGAATTTTACTGATCCTCTCGTCCTTTCTGTGAAACATGAAAAATACATCTTTCAAGGCAGAAATATTGTCACAAACAATTTTCTGAATATCTGTAAACTTATATTCAGGCAAATTGGATCAGCAATATCTTTTATGTACTATAAAAAAAACTCGAGCTTTAAAACGATAAAAGAACTTGTCATGTAAAAAAGAACAGAGGATGCCAAGTTTTTTTTATAACAAATGCAGCATATAAGCATTAGAACTTTATGCTTCTAGTTTAATACACACATTGTTTGTACCTCTGCTTTCTAAAAATTCAAACATTATTCGAGCTAAGAACATAAATTGAGTTAGGAGCCAGTTAAGAATCTTAATTGAATTAAAAACCCTCCTCCTTTCGTGTAGTGTGTTTATACTTCCTTTTTTTAAGTACATCGTTTCGGTAAGGAATTACAACATTTGCATTTAGCTCGTTGTCAGAAAGATGGACAGAAATTTACCAGCCAGATATATCAAATGACACGGACCTGCAAAGAAAAATGCACGTGTACGCTTAATGGAGATGTGTTATGTGAAAAATGTATACTGTCCAACATCAATCGCGAATTGTATCGCTCCTGAGGTTAAAATCTTATATAACGCACCAATAAGCTCTATATGCAGTTGCCCAAAACAAGTTTGTGTTATACCAGGTAAAAATATATTAGCTTCTGAAACAAAGCATCCTTTTTGTAAAAGGGGAATAAAAGTTGCAATTATTCCTTCAACGCGTAGTCATTACAAACTGAAACCTGAAACTTTAAAAACTAAACAAATCGGGACCATAAGTTAAAACAACTCAGTGCTTCTATTTCAATATTTTCAGGAAATGTTTCCATTGAAGCTGTCAAGAAACAGAGTGTTGTTTTAACTTGTTCAATTTTAAGAATGCCTTGGACATTCAATGGTAAAAATATTAAGCATAGCGATAAGTATATCATCAATGAAACCAGCTTAACGATAAGCAACGTAGCTTCATCGGATGATGGCACATATTCTTGTTATGATGGCAAATTGTACATTTTAAAAGCTATTACAGGTACTGTATGTTTACCTTACTTTCATTTATTACTTATTACTCGTTTGTGTCTCGTGCTTAAACTATTTTTGTCATTATTTATTTGAATGTTCAGGCAATCTCTGTAATAAACCTCCAGTTAATAATATCATTGTCTGCGTTAGTAATCCAAAAGGATTTAACTTCTAGTAATTAAAGAAGTTTTATCCCAATGTATCGTGGCTGATTTGGACGAACTGGATTCTAGTTCAAAACTCGCGGTAAAACTCGAGGCACAACTCGCGGCTGCCAGTTATGTCAAGTCTGGTCCTGGTATCAACGCATGAGTGGCAGCGAATGTCTCGCCACGGGTAATAAATTCACTTTTAATCAATGAATTTTGGTAATACTGGCGGGTAAACAAGGGGTGGCTGCGCCTTTTACAACCAATTATACCAAATCATAACTGGCGCATATATCTGGCGGCCGTGACTTATACGTAGCGGCCAAATGTTATAACTTGCGGCCGCGTCTTATAACTAGCGGCCGCGACTTATTTTTTTTTTTTTGCAAAAAATGCATAGAATGATCTCCAACCATCATATTGTGCTTCATTTTTACATGCAAAACGTTGCATTTTGTACTGTACACAATACGCCTAATGTATTTCTTCCTTCAACACACCAACGCACATTGCAAGATTTGTTTATTATTACCACGGTATGCATCCTAAACCCAAATACAACTACACGTGTTCCATTATTTCTACACATAATAGAAAAAATATTAGTATGTCTCAGCTGAAAGCTATCTGCAAGAAGAAAGGAAAGCAGAAAAAGAAATGTATCAGATGTCATCTTAAAAGGAATTATTGAAAATGAACTGCAAGCATCATCATTAAGTTGGACACTGCCAAATGCCTGAAAATGTGTGTGTAAAATATGGTATTTGTGTGTCTAAAGAAGATGTTCGGAAGGTTATTAAAGAAGTTGACCTAGAAGTTCGAAAAAGTTTTCTCATCAAACGCGAAATGTATTGGTCTCTTGCCCCGGCGATGTATATTATTGTAATGGAAATGATAAGTTAAAAAGATGGCGATTCTGTATTCATGGATGCGTAGATGGTTTCAGAAGGAAATGTCTATGACTTGTTGTTGCATCTTCTAATAATGATCCACTTATAATTGCTAACTGTTATCTGCAGTGCATTACCGGTATAAGTTTTGACCGCAATTTTTGCGAATTGAAAAGGTTGAGAAAACATATACTGTGAAGATTTGAAAGTTTTTCTCACCAGCCTGTCTGATAGTCATCTGTACACAAACTCGACTAGGAATCAACAAATTGAAATTTATTAGTCGCGCCTTGAAAAGTACGCATCAAGAATGTCTCTGATTTGTTTTTATGCCAATAATACAAAAAGAGTTACATGAATTTGCGCAAACATCTGCTAATACACCCGGAGGAACACACGATATACTTTTTCATGTTTCTGAAACAGTTGGCTTTGAAAAAAAAGGCGTTACCATCGCTGAAAATGACTTGCATATTGCTAGCAACTTATTAGGTATTAAACATCACCCTATTCATTGCAGCACAAACTTTTAATTTGCTATGTCTATATGCACAACATAAAAGTTGCAGAAGACGCGGAAGACGGATTAGATATTAGATATGTACATTGCGGGGACTTACTATCACGGATTTATTATTTGACACGTTTTTTTAATGTTTTGAACGGGTTTAAAATATAATATGAACATTTTTTTCAACAAAATGTGATGTATTTAAAGATCGTGTATGCCATGAAAAAACAAAAAACTGTCACTAACACCTTATTAGAAGTCTGTTGAGCAGAAAAAGTTGTTTAAGGGAATGAAAAAGAACATTGCAAATAACGAATAATAGCCGATATCAGTTTTAATTTCATTTCTCTACTAAATAATCTAGACGACACACCTGCCTTACTTTCGCTTTCTCAGTATGTAGCTTGCTAGCGTTTTCTGGATGAAATAAATTGGAAACATATACAATTATTTGATACATTTTCAATCAACTCTTCTTGTAATGTTATATCAGCGCACATTTTTATTTTTTTTTTAAATATGTCTAACTAACAACACCAACTTCATTCGACAACAGTTTGTTTGTTTTACATTTTAGCTAGATTCGAATTATATTCCTATTCAAATTCGAAAGATTTTCTATAAAAGGAAGCAACCTCGGTCCCAGAACACAAAAAATGAAAAATATAGAAGAACATATAAGCTTTAAGCTAACCGTATTGATGAGTAAGCATTGGCATGCCTTGTTCGAAATAACTCTTTGCCATGATTACTTTAAAAAAGAGACAAGCCTTTTCGCTTTGGTTTTCTTTTTCAGTTGATGAACAACTTGTTTCCGTGACATACGGCGTGCACATAGTAAACCGGGGGTAAAATTAAATTGTTCTATCTATAAAAAAAAGAAAACAAATAAAAACATTGAAAACTAAAAATATATAGTTTTAATAAAGTAAAAAAAAATGTTAAAAATAATAAAAAAAAAGAATTAAATGTTTAAATAGTAACCCCCTGATTTGTGGTTTTTTTTAACTTAGTAAATTTTAGCGTAACGCCACGTCGTAAGAAAATGACCCGTGCTTTGCGTGTTGTGGACTCACGTAGTTACTCACACAAGCGAATTATAATATAGGACTAGGTCGCGGTACGAGGTCAGATTGTTAAAAAATTGGTCAAATAAGGACGAGGATAAGAAGAAAAATAAAATTATTTTGATAATATCTCAGATGTAATCCGAAATCTTAATGAGGCATGATTAACGAAGCTTTACTTTAAATGCCAATTTAGTGCATTTTGAGAAACGTCGTCATTTTCGCGCTTGTGTTAGGTTATATTGCCTTCATCGCGAAAATTGCTCAGACCCTGGGCTTCTTTTTTAATCTTCTTCTGAACAGGGACGTCTTTTTTATAAAAAAATTATATATATAAGTTGCAATTAACAAAAAAAAAACACATTAAAAGAACATTTTTATGATTAGGACTGATTTATACTGTGTGATTCATAAAACTAGCTGATTGGGTTCATCGTCCCGGTTTTTAACACTGTGCACACGGAAATGCTGCTGTGTGAGGATACATGAAAATTTAATGTGTCGATTTTGTTTCATGAATTTCCTCGTGGTTGAATACACACATATATATACATATATATACATATATATTAATAATTATTAATGAGCATTTAATGTTCCAACTTTTATGAATTGATTCGGTTTCATATGCGTATGTATATTTTAATCTAGCGGTGAAAAACACTTATAATAATTTTATCTTGATAACACCGTTTTTGAGCAATGGCAGCTAAAGTTTATCAGGAAAGAGAATGTGACGATAAGTGTAACGTTATCACGTTGGTTGTTACAATATTTGTCATTACATTCATAATGAAAATTTATTACGACTTAATGTTGATTTCCTCCACACCGATTCATGGCGGTATCGTAATCACGCGGACATTAACTACATATCAACGACCGTATTACAGCATGGGCTTCCACAACAACAAAATAGCGCTCGGAAGATTAACGAAATTTGTTTCCATTTCAAAATTTTACGAACAAGCTGTTTCGATAACATTTACTGAGAATAGCTTGGAAAGTGAATTAAAAAGAACTTTGGATAAGTACGAATTCAGGTACACGCCCATCATTAATAAAGACAATTTGAGAGGAAAAATTTAACGAAACCTTAAAAACATTTTTTTTTTGCAACGATGTTATGATATGAATGTTGATTTCAGATAATTTGTTAGGAAGAATAACGTCCAGCTTCACCCATCATATAATTGCCGTTTCACGAAAGAACATTTTGATGTTAACAAACAAAACAAAACAAAAAATTTGCAGAAAATAATTTCGTCTTTGTTTTCCGTTTATTCTCGGCCCCAATACTCTTGAAGATAAAACATCACAAAGAGCTCTGGGGGCGAGGTTGTTTTTCGTTTACATAAATTCATTCAAATCGGGAAGCATAAGTCTTGCTCAATTCGACACTAGCTACAGAAAACAGAATGTTGGTGCCAATCATCCAACTTCTTTTAGATTAGGACAACACGAATGGTTTCTTTGTAGGGTCTATTCCTCGAAATGGCGATCTAGCACTAATCTTTCAAATAATTTTGAAAGAAACTCTAAAACTTTTCCTCAAAATAACTTTTTATTTCATTTTTTTATATTTTGTATATTTAACAAGAGAATAGCCCAGACTCGTATAATACTTAAGTCTGTTGTGTAAAGATTCTGGTAGGGACGTTTACGACAAGCACCATTATGATTTTTCTGGTTCACGAGAAAGCAGTTCTAAAAGAAAAGAAAAGAGGCTGTAAGTTAAAAAGTATATTTCAAAATACTTCTGTCCTTTGCAAATTTTGTATTCTTTAATTCGATATTTGCTATTATTATTAATAGTCGATAAGGGCCGTGGAAAAATCCACTTAGGCAGAAGAACAATAGGAAAGATCTGTCATTTAAATTTTGATGAGATCAGCAAATATTTCAGTATATTGAATACTGCCCTTTATCAAAATTAAACTTAAAATTCAAAATAGAGTATTTCCAAAAAAGTTCTTAAAATCTTACACGTCTAATGTCAAACTGCATGAAATCTTTCCAAGAAAACCTTACACAAAATATAAAAATCAACATCTTGCAAGGTGTAAAATCTAGCTGATAGAAAGAGACAGCATCGAGAGTCACAACATTGACTACAACAACACCAACAATTTTAACACCGACAATAATAATAAAGACAGAAATACACATCTCAAATATTTACCTCTTATTAAGTGATGTGTCGAAAAAAGGCTTGCAACAGTGAGCACAAATCAATTGAAATAAATTCTTTATGCATTTTAAACATCTTACTTTCTTCAAAAACTTTGACAAAAGCTTACTCAAAAATACATAGTTTTAAACCTTGGAAAAATCATTTGTTCGGTTCTATACCATCCTGTCCCCCAAAAATATACAAAAAATGTAAAAATTAACCGGTTAACAACACAATTTTTTATAGTATAATGATCCATACTGCCCTTTACCATTTTAAATCTAAATATCAAAAAAGCAATGAGCAAGGAGAAAAAAATGGTATCAACAAAGATCATTATTTTTCGAAACATTGAATATACACAAAAATGTAACACAGATCGGTTTTCTAAATCAACAAATATTAGTTCATTTAGCACGTTGTATGTTGCTATTACCCATAAGTCTTTCACAAAATGGCTATAAAACACAACAAATTATAGAAAAAGTCAGTCATTTTCCTCGTCCATTAGATTATGTACAAAATATAAAAAACAAAAACAGTTTCAGTAATGCACTTATTCCTACAAAATTGTGTAAGAGTATCAACAACAAAAAAAAGTGAAACCAAAGGATTTTCTTCTAGCGAAAATGAAATCATAAAAATATAAAAAGACATCAGCTTACACAACAGCATGAAATGAAGTCCAATTCTACAAAATTCTACAAAAATTTGTTCTTTCAGTATATATTGCATGTGGTCTATTAAAGCTTACACAAAATTTCAAATAACAGCACTTTGCAACACAAAAAATATAAACAGACAACCATACCGTCCTCTCATAAAGTTTTTCAACTCAAGCCATAAACCCACGTAAATTTCCAATCAAATGTATTTTACATGTAGGTGCTGATAAAGGTTTAACGGGATGTCAGAAATAAAACAATAAAAATGACTTAATACACACACCTTAAATTCTACAAAATTTGTTTCACTCTTCACATTGCATTTGGTCCAATTACGTTTGCAGGAAACGTGAAAAAAATTGTACTGTATGGACATAAAAATGCATCACGCTATATATCCTAAAAGTTCAAGAAGTCTTTGAAAGATATTTTTTATTTATTCAATTTTAAACAATCTTTATTAAACAGGAAAGTATTTCAATATTTACAACATTGCTATTAATAACATCCTGTTAAAATATGAGAAATTTAAAAAAGTATTAAAAAATAAAATAAAAAGATAATAATTCACAGCTATAGTAGAAATTATGTATCCCAAACGGAACATGACATTGAAACAATGTCCATACAATACGTTGTATAGACGTCAGAAATAGGATGATGGCAGGAACACTGCATGAACGATGTTTCAACGTATACTGGTTGGGAATAAAAGAGAAAGTATAGTGGATATTAAGACTTCTCAAAGAACTTGGAAAACTTAATCTAGATGAAATTAGAAGATAAAAAGTACTTGTTCAATTATAAATAAAAACTTTCTTTTTAAAATCATTAAAATTTTCTGATTCCGAATTTCAATCGCAAGTTCATTATAGTGTTTGGCATCCATACAGAAAAAACCTGACTTCGCATACTGCAATTTGGTTGATGGAATTTTCAGCATGAAACTATTACTTCTTGTTTCCCGATTGTGGGAAATAATGTTAAATAAGTCATTGAAATTTTCACAAACTTTATTTTTTAAGCACTTTCGAACAAGTAAAATAGAACGCTTTTTAATCTCATTCGCGACTGGTGTTTGATTCGTCCCGGTTAACTTGATCACCAGTTTGTCAATAGATTAAAGTTTCTGCAACTATGTTTGACCCAAATTGAGAATTACGTACAAATAAAGGTAACACAGGGTAAAATCAAGATCTTATTCATTGTTGGTTTGTCGAGATAATTGCGCAAAGATAAAAGCGTACGTAATTTTGACATAGTTTTCTTGTACATTTTGTCAAAGTTGGTGGACATTGATAGGGAACTATCCAAGATTGATTGTAGCTAGCCTGGTACATCATAATCCGTGTTTAAAAAAGAAGAGGAGTTTGGCTACTAAGGGAGCTAAAAGAGAAATAACAACATAACTCATAGGTTAGGGCTATGGGATGAAGCCTTGAAGCTAACATTAGCTAGTTAACAGTAGCTAAGACACTTAGTTATATATACTTGAACTGGGGAGATTTAGCTAGGTCTATAGCTAGCTATTTATGCTTAGTAAACACATACAAAGAGAAACAATAGTAATGTAAAAATGATAACATCACAGTAAGTTCAACAAACCAAAGTTCCGCTTGGCCAGCAAATTTGCTTATTAGCCAGCTAACAGCGTTATGTAGTACTTTGAATTTTAGGACAAATACATTAGCACTAGGGGACACATTAATTATGCAAAAAAAATGTAAACAAATAGGCTAGCTAGCTTTTTTAAAAAAAACGCGGTAAAATATAAAATTTTAAGAATTTGAAGCTTTTAAGTGACATTTTCCTGCGAAATTCAAATCTTCTGGACAACTTAAAGTGTGCTGCATAAAAGTAGCCACATAAAAACCGAACGTCTAAAAATATCAAAGCTCTTGCTATTTGTGAATTCAAATTCACTTTAAACTCTAGCCTTTATTTTCTACTTCTAACTTTACTTTACCACTTTTAGCTTTATCCTCCACTTCCGAAGTAAATTATCGTAGCTTCCAAAATTCACTCTTGTACTTCTGATTTTTCACTTGGACTTTTTTTCTTTCTCAAAAATAACTTTTTGCACTCTTCTCAAGCTGATGGGATCGTTTTTTTCTTGTCGTCTTTGTGTCGAGGGTAACCATTTTCCAAAATTAAACCGTTAAATTTATTTTAGCGAATCAATTTGCGTTAATTTGATCAAGTGATGTAAACAAACAAAACGCACGACAAAGAAAACGCACTTTTTCGGCAACTTTAAAAGAAAAATTTCGGCGACTTGAAAAAGAATGAACACAGCCACTATGACTGTCACACACACTTGTATTATTTTAGAACATAAAAGGTATTTTGTGTAAAAGCTGGTTGAAACTAAGCACTAAAATAGAACAAAAGG
Organism: Hydractinia symbiolongicarpus; assembly: GCF_029227915.1. Taxonomy (NCBI): domain Eukaryota; kingdom Metazoa; phylum Cnidaria; class Hydrozoa; order Anthoathecata; family Hydractiniidae; genus Hydractinia; species Hydractinia symbiolongicarpus. Next base: position 4,379,766 of record NC_079888.1, on the reverse strand, counting down.
TACTTCGACCTATTTTCTATGAAAGTAAAAATAAAAACATTTCATCAACAACCCCTTACCAGAGGTATGTATCAGTGGAATAAATTAGCATAAAAATGTTAACAAAATATTAAAAACTGTATAGCAGACATAGTATACACTATTAATATGATTAACTCATATTTCACCAAAACAACCACAAAAACTCAATGGCCTCTTTATTGCAGTTGCAATATTTTTCAATGGTAACTACCATTTCCAATAACTTGGCATCTGTGACACCAGCAGCAACATTGACATAAGTTTTGTAACAAACGAATAATGAAGGCACTATATATTTCAAATTTCTTGATTGTAGAAAGTCGTGTATCTCTCTTGTAGCTCTCTCACTAAACGTTACAAGCCTAATTTCAAACAAAATCGGAAGTGTAGCTACCTTGTTGTAGTTAGATTGAAGATCTTGATTGAGTATCACAATCTGGCAAAATATTTTAAAATCGCGGTCGCATGTTGTAATTTCGAGGCCGCTAGTTATAAATCGCAACCGCGTGTTTTATAAGTTGCGGCTGCGACTTACATACACATAAGTTGCGCCCGTACTTAATGGTTCATAAGCCGCGGCCGTGAGTTTTAAGTCACGGCTGCGTCTTTATGCCATACAATTTGCTGACCCACTACGTGACATACACATTCCACAGACCAGATGCACACTGCTTCTGTTGGTGAAACTGGCGGGTGCGGCTTATATTTGTAACAAGCAGCCGCGAGTTTTCCCGAGAGTTTTGAACTAGAATTAAGTTCGTCCAAATCAGCCACTGTACCAATAACTTCTTAGCTGGTTATATAATATATTTCTTTTTAACTTGCAACAAAGCATATACTTAATTTGTATTTTTATCGTTTAGATAATTCATTGTCTCTTGATAAAAAAGGAAAAGGAACAGAAAGCAAAAACAATTTTAAAATCGTTTACATAGTGGTGCCAACATTGGTCAGCATTTTGATTGCAATATCAGTTATATTGTGCTTTGTCAAGTACAGACATAGTCAAAAGAAAGAGAGGAAGGGAGCTTGGAATAATAGCAATGCACTACTCAAAACAAAGGAAGCTGCCTACAGCGAGCTGACAGGTGAAGGCAAAAGGGGTGAATATCTAAAGCTAAATGCCAATACTTTAACACGACCGGAAGATACATCTCAATTACAGGGATTGTGCGCTTACGAGGTATCCCCATACTTAGTACAAGATCAGGCCCAATCGGAAGCGTCGTTTACTAAGAAAAGACAAAAACAAAATAATTCCTCTATTCAGTTTAACGCAAAGCAGTCAGAGGATTACATAACAGAGCAATATCTTGATATGCCTCCTTACGTTGGTGCAGATGAGAGTATAAGCAAGGATAAATTTAAAGGATATGAAGTATCTCCTGATCTGGTATAAGAAAACAAAAATTCTTAATAATGCGTATTATGTCTAAATAATGGAGTGTCAAAAACCTGTTTAAATCTCTAGAAAATTTATTGGAGTAATAAAAATAAATATTCGACAAATTCACAGAAAGTTAACATTCAATGCAATACCATAGATTTCACGATTTGTGTGTATGGGCTGACTTCACTGCTTCTTCGGAGTATTATGCGAAAATAAAAATAACGGAACACAGCAAAGAAAAAAACTTTTAATAATAATTTTATATAGGATAAAAAAATACGTCTTGATGCAAGTTTGCATCAGTGTATTGGATTGAATTGTAATGTGGTTGAGCCTAGGAACCAAAAATATCGGCGAGACAAAATTGCTGCTAAAAAGGCCGCCCAAAATATGTCTACCGTAATTCTGAATTTCGCCAAACTTTCTTCTGGCGAAAATTTCTTATTTCTTTATTTTTTTTGTATTTTCCTAATATCAATGTCGAAATTTTTTATCCTTGAAATTTTATTGATCACCTCTGATTCTTCCATGCATTGCTGGAATCTATATATTTCATGGCTTACTTAAATATAAATACATTTTTACATGATATGAATAGCTTACATAAATGTTAATTAGTTTAGAGTCAGTAAGAAAATATAATTAAGCAGGTGATTCCAGGTGTAGGTATTTGATGAAAGGTACGTTATGAACAGAAATTTTATTTCAAATGTCCTATTGATCTAGACAGGAAAAGGTTTGTATATCAATGTACTTAAAGCATTTAAAAGTTCTGTTTTATATTGATTGTATATAAAAATATATTTTATATATCTTTTATATTGCAAAACCTTTGCTAGCCTTAAAATAATACTCGGTCATTTTTGAAATTTTAATCAAATCCCCTTTCTAAAATAAGGGGAGTAAAAAAAGAAAAAACGTTTCAAATGACGCACTGCGTGCTGCGTGATGCACCAATCGCGTTTGAAGGAGATATTACAACACCTTGAAAAAAAGTTCAGAAACCTTAAAAGTTGATGCCAAACATGTTATAGATTTGCTTGTGCAAAAAATTTAAATATACATCACAAAAGATACAAAGGATTTCATCGTGTACGTAATAAGAATTTCCCGAAATATGTCTAATATTTTATAATCAACTGCTGCTAATTGGCATGCTGCTAGCCATCTTAAAAGGTTCTCTGTAGATACATGAAGCGCCACGGCAGGCCATGTTGCGTCAGGGCCTATACAATATCGTTTGCGATGTTTCTCATGACGCTTATATGGTAAAATTACTTAACTTGAAGATATGACAAAGTTCACAAAGCATTTATTGTTGTGCCTAGCTGCACCTTTTTCAGAAAAGTGGTAACATGGCGCATGTGACCATGGCTAGATCCATTCCTGATCTATCATAAAATAAATTTATATAAAACTCGATAAAAGAAAGTAGAAAGAAGAGGCGTGTTAGGAGATGATTATGGAAATATAAAATCGAACGTGAACTAGGTTTTAAAAGCACCCAAGGCAGTAAAGGACATTTCATTAAAGTGGTAAGTGGTCTAGATTTCTACCTTTTGATTGATGGAAAACCCTTACGAAGTTATCAAAAGCTTCTACACGTTTAAAATCTCACCGAGGGTTTGCAACTCTCCAGGAAGGAGTTATAAAAGCATAAATCTTGCCGACTTCGTTTCCAGAACCTGTTGTCTTTTTTTATACCGGGACGGCGAGGCGCTGGAATTATTGCGTATAACAAGGTTTAGTTATTTTTAAATTTTAGTCGCTAATTATAACTCGCAGTCGCTTGTTTCATTGGTTGCAGGGGTAAGTTGGATTCGTCGAAACCGTGATTAATACATGCGGGCTGATCATTTGCTAAGAGGCATATTAAAATCGGAATAAGAAAAATGATTTTAACATTGAGTTCGGATCGAAAAATAAAACTTTATTAACCAATCACGTCTCAGAAATTGCAATTATCCGAACCAATTCAGATCATGACGCGTCATGCATGGTCACGTGACAAAAAGCCGGCACATATTCATAAAAAATGGCTGGAACTATAATAGAAATCATTGGAGATTACAATTTTTTTTTGTTTTGTTTTTATTTTTCATAATTTGGAAGATTTTTTTAACATAATAGTAAGTTAACCTTTTTTGGTATCAAAAGAAAGTTGACACTAAAAACGCATCAAGCATAACCAAATGCTGCTACAAGTGCTTTGCTTTTAAAATTTTTGTACCTATGCTTTTTATGCCATATTCAGCCAGCTTAACTAACCACCGGGTAATCGGAATGATGATGGAAATATAATAATGAGAATGACTGCCCTAGTTCGCAAAGAAATCTGATTTTGATCCTCGGGACAGGAAAGAGGAGGGGAAGTGATCTAAAACCTTGGATTGATATTTAGTGCGGAATAAATGATTCGTATGTTAGTTATGTTCTTACAACCATGCACCCTTCTTTCAATATCAAGAAAATTCATCCAAAATGAGATAGCTAACAAACCAACATTCTTAATTAAAACTAACAAGCAGAATCAAGAAAATCACTCGGATTCGTAGAAAGCTAACTAACTTAAATAAATCAAATAAAGACACGGTCATTTCCTATTAACGTCAGTTTCGGTTAAATTAGTCGCATTTATCGGCCTTTCTGTTGTATTGGTAGAACTTGAAAACAATAAATCTAAGTCCTGGGAACGAGGTTGTGTGCTCATTAGACATGGCTTTAAGAACTTTAATAGTGCCAGCCGTGATCGTCTTTTCAATGCAAGAAAGAAAAAATTAAATAAGTGAGAACGCCTACAACACACGTGTTCTTAAAAATGAACCGGGTTCACAGAATCATTTGAGTTGACCCAACATTGTGTCTCGTCATTCTCTGTGAAACCACACTATCTTCACCAGGCATACTTTACAGTGATTTCTATGTTTAATTTTTACCACAATTTAAATCTTATTTAATCCTTTCAAAAATATCTGGAATATCGTCTTTAAATAAAGATATTTAAACATTCATTATTTAAGCACTGGATTTAAACTCACTTTTCCTCACGTTTTTTAAAAGAAGCCAAGTACACGGCCGACTAAAAAGTTTCTTAAAATCACAATTTCGTTTAGGTACGTCAAGATTACCCATTCGACATTCCTCTAGTTCCTTGTCATAGCAGGTAATAACACCTGGATGCCATTTTAATGAAGGAAGTTTTTTACGTAAAAATTTTACAATTCTTAGAAGCAGTATAAGTTTGTTAGTTTAATTGGAAAGCGAGTAGTCAGTTTGCTTATAAAATATTTTCTTATAAAAAACATATAACGAAACAAAATCTATGAAGACTTATAATTTAATGTACATTTGATGCTTTACAAACCGTCTCTGATTATATTAACAAAAATTTCGAGGAAACGACGTGTGGTCTATTCCTAAAAATTTTGGGCAATTTTTGGCAACTTTTCATGCGATCTATGTACTAACCGGGTAATTTGTTGTATAACATTCATTTAGCTTTCAGAAACTTCAAATAGAATGTAAAAATTCGCTGTAGAACTAAAGTTATTGAATTGCAAGCAGGTAGTGGCATGTTGAACAAATTTCAAGCTTATGCCGATGTCACAGAAAATGTAATGACGCACGCAAAAATTTATTGCCGCCATTTTGTTCCTTTTGTGACGTACTATAAGTGTGCCAAGTTTGATTCAATTTGGACAAGCCTATAAAAAGTTTTTAGGAGGGGAGGGGGGTCCCCTGTCATAATATGTTCAGAAACCCCAGGACCGAACAGGGACTAAATAGCGAAAAGATTTTGTGTATAGGTGATGTACGCTAATTAGAGAGACGATAATTAGGAATTAACTTTCCATCAAGCTGTGATTTTAAATACCAAGAGCGAATTACCTATCTCCAATCTCAAATTTCGTGTTTAAATTTATTATATGGTACGGTGACGCCATGTTCATTAAAATGTCTAAAAATCTAAGTAATTAAGTGTTGTACAAAAATAAGAATATTCAAATGAGAATAAATGTTTCGAGTGTTAAGCTACAATGGTGAGCATGGAAAGTTCTTTTATTTCTAAACTTCAATTCAAAACATTTAAGTGCAAACCATACTAATAGGAAAACTAGATATTGTAGATATTCATCAAAGAAATAATTACCCAACCTTCAGCGGTAGTCCATGGCTTTTTTGACGTCATAAAGTTTACGCCCTGTGCTTTTTTATCATGCTTGTTGTAGCATATAATGCTATCATTAAATGTGGTAATAGTAAAAGCCATAACAGACGTAAAAGAAATTTATTCATCCCTTACATGACGTATTTTAGCTACACAATTATCTCTCTATTAGACAATTAATTTGTTAATATAGATTGCATGGAATCTGTTTGTAGCTAAGGTAACGAAATTTACTAGAACGTAGAGATGATATTGTATGACGCAAATAAATGGCATTGGTGTAAATCTTACAATCAGTTAGATATAAATAAATAAATTCATTAAAAATCAATACACGTCTACATACATAAACGTTAATATACACCTTAAATTGCTTATGTCTCGCCTATTTTGTAATTTTAATATCTATAAAAACTTTAAGGCGTGTCATGTAAATATGCTTGACTGACTTTTGATCTCGTTTGCAAGTTTGTAGAACCTACTGAGCTTTCGTGTTCATGTCTCATGCATATTGTATTGCAAACAAGATAGATCTTCCACAATCTTAGATATTAGGCATTGCTCGAAACCACGTCTTGAATATGTAAAAAACTTTCTCCACCGTAGTTAAATTTTCTCCACCATAGGTACATTTTCTCCACCAAAGCTAAGTTTTAATAAAAATAAAGACATTTAAGATGTACAATAAAATAAAATATGACAAGCTTTGTATTGTATTTTATTTGCACATTTTAAATGTTCTTATTGCCAATCAAACTACCGTTGTAGAAATAGTTAGAAGTTAAAGTTTAGAATTTCTGTAAGCTTGTACTTTGGAGGTTTCATTGCTGAGACCTGAGTAAGTGATCTCCCGACATATTAAAAATTAGGGTAAACACAAAAATTAATTAATGTCGTTTATCAGAGAGTTAGAACAAAGCATCAAATTTTATTAAGGATATGTAAAGTAGTTGCAAATGGAAGAAATAAAGGCATGAATAATTTGAACTGTTATTACGTTGTATAATACGTACTATTTTGCAGAATGATTAGCTCTCAGACAGTTAAAATTAGACTCAATCGGATTTTTAACCGATTTTCAAATATTATCTAAGTTATCTAAGATCTGTCAATTCTTTTTATCCATATACAATTTTGTAGGAAACAGACATAGATAACTTATAATCAGACATGGATGCTTTGGAGAAAATTTAAGCTCCTATTGACGTCAAAGAAATATGCTATCATTTAGTATTTTTTACGCCGGTAAACGCCTATACAGTAGACTTATCATGGGAGAGCCTTTAGGTAAGAAGAATAAGCCTCCTTCCCTGATGCCATAATATACTCAAACTTTCTGGATTCAACGCAGAATCACAAAGATGATAAATTTAAACATTAGCACTAAATGTATCATGAACATGATTAACTAAGATATACCTCACATTTTCAAGTACAAATTTTGTTATCTAAATGATTATTTAGATTGGAGGAAATTGAAAATAACGAATAATGAGATTTACTGCTGCCATTTTTGCTAACATAAAAATTAGTCATAAAATTACAATGTTGGCTTTCATGTTGGCTTAAATTCAAAATTGATAAAAAATTCGAAAGCAAAACAACAGCTTTATGATTCAAATTTGTGTAGTTTATCAGGCGTAGCTATATAATTTTTTTGTAACTGAAAGGATCTCGTAAAAACACTCAAAAAAGTTACTGGACCTTATGACAATTTGAAACTATTAACAATATCTCAATATATTAAAATATATCTAATTAGCCATATTTTAAATGAATCAATGGAACAAACAGAAAAAAGCACTTTGCCTACCTATTGATAAAAATTAGGCTCGTTGAATACGAAAAATATCCATCATATTGCATTCAGTACTGTGTAGTAAATATAAAAACTAACAAAGAATGCTCGAAGAAGCAAAACATAATAACTTAAAGCTTACCTACCGCGAAAAAACTAATTAATTTCATTTATATAATAATAGGCCAGTTCCGTGTGTCTGTAACAGGCAAAGTGGATGTATTGTTTTTTCTAAAGAAACAGCCGCGGTAACATGTCACTTTTGCTAAAATTTTATTTTTATTCTATCTTTTGATTGCTTTAAAATCTTTGTTTTAAAAAAGTCACGATTAATTTATTTTATTGTTCTCATAAAAACCTTTGTGTAATGATGTGAACTTTATTTCACAAAAGTCACGGGTAATTAATTTTTATTGTTCCTTAAAGCACGTGTCTGTTGTTTACTGTTATATGAAAAACATATCTGTTTTATTTATTTCCTCAACAAAGCGTTTTTGACAAAAAGAGCAATGAATTTCGCTGTTTTTTTTTATTCGGTATCTATAGTGGATTCTTCCACGGGACTAAATACTAGTAATGAAAATAATGTTAATTCCATATGAAGGAGTGTAAAAAGTTGTCTACAAATATTTTTTTGAAAAATTTGGATTGGTTCTTAAGATTTGTAAATTTAAAGTTTCACTAATTATGCCTGACATCATGAACTAACTCTGGGTGAGGTGTTAAATTCAAGACGTCATAACTTCGCATAATTAGAGAACATACATATCAAGAAACAATAAGGATTTTTAAAAAAAAATTTAAAAAATTCTAAATAACTTTTAAGGGTCTTTCATGCGAGAGTTTAGCTTGATTTTTCGCAGGAGGTAAGCTTTAATCTTTTGAAGAGCTCAGTAGCTATAACTTCTTTTAAAGAAAGAATATTAGTACCTAAAAATTACCAACACAAAGCTTTCAGCGTGTCTGTTAATCCTTTCAGTTCCACACCCACTTCCGTGATTAGGTAGTGAAAATGAATTGATTTTTATTTTCAAGTTTGTCCACTAAATGTAAATTTAATTAATTTTAATAATCATAGATCGTGGTATTGTTGATTGCAAGTTCTTGTAGTGAGTCACGGCTGTTATACATTACCAATGTTACATGTGTAATTTCAGAGTACTACATATTTCACATTCGGTACACTTTGAACATATGAATCATATCTAATGCAATTCAAATTGCCAAATGTAATTGTGCCTGTTTAATGATGACGGTTATTTGCCGGTAATGAATGAAGCCAATTTCAGGCAATGCATGTGAGAAGCTGGAGCAACAATCAATGTGAGAAGTTGGCGGGTCATGTAAGATATTTGTTATTCTTTTTTTTTTAATTTAAAATTGAAACTTTTTTTATGTAGTTTGTATATATCTCGTGTTCTTAAATTACCGCTTAAATTCTGCCACTGCGACATTCAGAAATTAGTAGCCCCTAATCAATTGCAGTCCAAGCAAGTTTTTTCAACAAAAATATGATATATTCGATATTATAGCTAGCTAAAGATAGTAACTACAACTAGCGGCAGATGAATCTCCGTGTATTTTTGACGAGCTAACGACTAGTTATAATATGAAAGCTTTCTTGTTTTGAAACAACTTATCATTTTTTGTTATATATTTTCGCACAAAAATATTTGAAATGCGACTGTAAATTATTTTTAAATTGCAATTTCTATCTATCTCTTATTTCATAAGGGCATTTTTTATAATTATGATATTGACGCAGCGTTGAGCCAGAGTTACACAAGAAATAATATTTGATATAGTGTTTAATATAATATTTGATAATATTGTGTAAATCTCATCCTCGTCCCCAGTGTTTGTTGCTTATGCCTAAGCCGCTAACGCTTACTTGACGGCTAAACTAGACCATGGTACAGCCTGCTTTTCATAACCCCGTATATGGGTTACTATAAATAATTAATGAGTTTGTCTCGCTGTTACAGTTTCCCTGGCTAGTAAAAGCATTTTGATCGAGTCCTTCACACATGGCGGGGACGATGTCTTTTGGTTGTTTATGTTTTTTAACGCTTGACTTTAGAAAGTTTTATTTTAAACCAAGTTATTTGTTTACCCTGAAACTATACTTTATAGTAATTAAATCTTTTAAGCAGCATTATTTATCAATTATCAACAAAATGTGGTAATGATAAAGCTGATTTTGTTGGGACAACCTAGCTCAACTTAGCTGCTGTTTTACAAGTCAGAATGTGTAAGTCTTAGATTGTGGCATGTAGCTAGTTATATGTTCAATAAGGAAGCAAAACTAAAGCTAGCTAAGTATAAAATATGTTTTCAATGCCTTATAAATGTTAGCTAGCTGAATAATTTTTTAAAGCAACCTAGTTAAAAATATCAGGTTTAAATTTGGGTCAAAATTAACATAATGCTTAGCAAACTATAGTCCTTATATCTGTTATATCGATATGTTCTCTTCCTTTCCCTCGGCTATCAACTTTCCTAGTTAAACTATAGTTTGCTATAAGCAATATATACTGCGTTTAAGCAGCAATATAATGTGACATGAAGTGTCAAGGTCTTGTTTACATTTCCTGAACTGTGTTGGTAAAATAAAGGTGCTAGGTGCCAAAAATAATTAGCTACGAAACTTGTATTCAGAAAGGCCTTAGCAATTTAATGCTTGACCCAAGAGATGACCAATCTGCTATCACTTAAATGTGTTACATATTGTATAGCATTAGCCATTCAATAATTACGTAGCACCCAAATTGGTCATTTTTTTACGACTCCCCACCTCTTGTAACCAATCGCAACAAATCTAGTACTGCACACAGCCCTTTTTACTTAATCTTTAAAATTTTAGGAGCTGATCTATTCATTTCCATAGAAAGAAATTCAAGATGTACATAGATCGTATACTAAAATTACTAAACATATCAGACATACATAAAAACTAAATTTTCAAAACAGTGCTTAACAAATATGATCACACCCTACCCCTCAGGCATTATGTAATTATTAAATGGCCCCTTTAGCTATATAATTTTTTTCTTTGGTTTGTATGTTTTTAACTGTAATTCTTTTTGTGGTGTTGATTGACTGGAGTTGATACATTTTGCGCAAGTGTGTCGTTCTGCTTGCTAGTTTAAACTTGTTGAACTTGTTAAGCAGTCACATCAGTTGTTTATAATAATTTAAAGACGCATTTAGCTGGTCTGACTAAAACTATACTTTTGGAAGAGCACTTGTTTTTTTAAGTAGAATAATGAATATTTTTTTTTATTTAGTAATTGCTTACTATGCCTGCCTATGTACATGTTAGCCATATTAGCTAGCTAGCTACATTTATTTTCTCATCCAGCTAAATTGCCAGATTTATGTTTTTTACTCAGCTTTAAGAAGAACCTTCATTTTCATTTAAAATGTCAACAATGGAAACCCGCCAGAATAACATCTTTTATTAAAATATTTACTGTTTAGCTCACCCTTTGCGGGGCACGAGGTTGGTGTAAATCTATTATTATCTATAATAAAAGCATTTAATAAAATCGAAGATCTTTGAGTGCTTATTTTGACCATTTTATATTAAATTGAAAAAAATTAATATAAAAATCGAACAAATGGGAAACGGGAAAAATATATATATATATATATATATTCATATATATTTTTTCAATACTGTAAGTAGATTGATTTTTAAAATGACTGAACTATAATTGAACTATAATTTTGGACAAGTTATCATTATTTTTTGAAGGGTTTTTAAGAAAACAGAACGTAAGGTACTATAGGTATCAGTCTTGCCCTTAGCTTGTTTTTATTTTTAATAAAAATTGTTTTGAAATCTTTGTCTAAACTTCGTAATAAGTTGGTGCTTAAAAATATTTTGTTTGAATTTTCTTTAAAAGGCATGCAGAAACTGCTTAACCCTATTCGGTCCGGGGTTTTTCGAACATACTATGACCGGGGGGGGGGGGGCGGATTCCGCCCCCCCTCAATAACTTTTCATAGGGTTGTTCAAATTGAATCAAACTTGGCACACTTATGGTACGTCATAAAAGGAACAAAATGGCGCCAAAAAAATTTCCTTGCGTCAGCACATTTTCTGTGACGTCATCAAAAGCTTAAAAATTGTGAAAAATGCCACTATCTGCTTAAAATATAATTACTTTTGTTCTAGAGCGAATTTTTACATTCTGTTTGAAGTTTCTCAAAGCTAAATAAAAGTTATTTAAGATATCTTTCGGTTTTTACATGGATCGGATGAAAAATTGCCAAAAATTGCCCGAAAATCCGTTTTTTTCCGATTTTCGGGTAAAATCCGACAAAATCGGGAAATCGGATTGGTCACGTGTTCAAATTATACCAAATGATTCTTCTTGATGAAACAAAGTTGTGTTGCAAGTTTCAAGTTCTAAGGATAATCCTAACAGGAGTTATTATATTTTCCCCATTATAAGGATTTCATAGAGATTTTTAGGGGTAGTTTCGAGTAATGGCCAATATCAAAGCCTCTGAAAGGTATGGGATCTAAAAAATTAGCATGCAGGTGTCTAATAGATAAATGTTGAAACTCAGTAAGTATCATAGCCATATAACAAAGCAATCAGGAGTTATTAAAAAAAAACCGTCAGGGGGGGCGGAATCCGCCCCCCCCCCGGACCGAATAGGGTTAAAGATTAAAATATGAAACTAACATATATCACATGTGAGTTTGATAGTGAGGTTCAACCAATCATGGTTTGATAGTTTTAATTTCTCGTGGAAAGTGTAGAAGTTTGTTGACAATTTTATACTCAATTTATTTCTACTAGTTGCTTTTGGTATATTAAAAATCTACAGCCTTAGTTGGATTTAAGGATACTGTAATGGTATAGAAATATTTTTTTACGAAAATTTTTTTTTTTCAAAAATAGGTGGAGATTGATATTCTCTAACATAATATAAATTTTTTTAAAAAAAAACGAACGACGCGCTTTTTCGAAAAAATGTGACAAAACATTGCTGCTATGGTAATGCTAAAGTTCGCTTGACACCTTCTGCACATCTTTGAATAGGCTATTGTTGTAAAGGTTATGTTGTGAAAAACCCTTTTACGAGGAATTTTAGATGTTCGTTTTTCACGATGCATACATGACTTAAAATGTCCGAAGCTTCCCTCCACGATGGAGAAACTCAACAACTTTGCACACGTGCTCATCAATACGTGCTGCAAATAACCTTGTTACAATTTATGTATATTTGATTATTTAAAGAAAAAGACAAGTTAAAAACAAAAAAGCGAGCAAAAATTCATTTTTTCACAAATTTTTTAAAAAAAAACGAACGACGCGCTTTTTCGAAAAAATGTGACAAAACATTGCTGCTATGGTAATGCTAAAGTGATTGATAAATATGACGCAGAAAAAAAATAAAACGGAGGGAGTTTCGGACGTTTTAGTGAAAAACAAAGATGTGGATTTATGGCTACCTGGAAAAATAACTAAATTTCATATTTATATTATCCTATAGACAATTTAATTTGCTTTTATATTCAATAAATAATTTTAAAGAAAAAAACATAATTTTTGAGAAATAATGAATATACTGAATATGTGTCTAAACACTTACAGTATCCTTAAGTCTCTGTTTATAATATTGCCTGAAGGGAAAATAAGTTCAGTACGGATTACGATTTAACAAGGCAAGCTATTTTAGTACATTGTGTCGTCGTCATTCGTTAATCACATGTATTTTTTCTGAATGAACAGCAACAAGACTTCTAGTTTCTTGAGATCACATATCACCTGCAATTTCGTCAAACGTAAAAAATTACCCCTGCAACCTGATAAGTATTGCCAGTGGCTAATAACAGAAATCAAGCGAGTGAACAATAGCACGTGTTTTTGTCCAATTATTACTTTACAGCAGAATTTACTGGCCATCAATTTGACCTATTAATTTAATTACTTAGCCACTTATCACGAGTTACAGTACCTTTGACACGTCGACAACTCAAGGACATTTTGTTGCCAGAAAGTAAAATTTCATATTAATTTTTTCATATTGCTTTTTTTTTCAACTGGGTACGAACTAATTACTTTTGATGTTTAACATTGAATAAACTTGCAGCGACTTTTTTACAACCTTATCAATCTACAATCTGTTTGAAATGAAAAGAGACATGTTGATATAATGCAATTCCCAACAATTACTATTCTAAAAATAACTATTCTGATCTTTTTCTTACAATCTGACTTTCTTTAGATAATATGGATATAAAAAATAGTGTAACAATAAACGATAAACTCAAAAAGAAGATGCTATAAGATATTAAAAGTGCTTTTTTTTTCATTTTTGAAGAACACAAACATTAGAGGTCCTCAACGGCAAACGTTTCATATGTAAGAATACATAGAGTTGTCAGTAGAAAAAAAATTTAGAACCTCGCAATTGAACATTGAACATGCATACACTAGAGACGAAGTTTAACATTCATTAAACATAAAATGACCATGTGACGTATGATAGTGCAACTTATGTTCCATAGCTGTATTAAAAATAAAAAAAACAGATCAAATCTCCAGTGTTGTATGCTTTTTTTTGTTATTGAATTTCCGAGGATTGAATTTATACACTATAAGCACTCGTTGGTGATATTGTTTTTGTTTTCAATTTATATGTCCTTCTTCCCTTACACGTTTGGTTTTATGATAGCCACATACAGGATCGGATACTTAAGTTCAAATTACTTTATTAACAATCCTACCCATTCGGTGTAAAGAAGAAAATTGCAAAAAATAATGATAAATGATATGATTTAACATCTCAACATTCAGAACATCCGTAATAATTCTCCGTCCTATTATTTACACAGATTTTCTTGAAGTAATTAGATATAAATAATAAATCATTAAAAACCTTCCATTTTACCTGGTATGTGTTAGGAGTTGGAAAGTGATGCAAAAAACAAGAAGTATAATTAAGGAAGTTTAATGGCTAATGACTAGTACAGTCATTAGCCATTGGAAAATCGACAGAAATTTTCCCATCGTTATTCCCAGCCACCATCTTTACAGACGGGCAAAAAAGTATCAATTTTTTCTATGTTTTATTAGTAGAAAAGCAAAATAAATACGCCAATATCAGTCTTAATTTAGTCCTAATAGCTGCATATAGTACATGTTAAAGTTAGGAGTTATTTCTGAGCACAATGAAGAACGCATTGAAAGATAAGTAATTCTTCCAAGAGAAAGAAATCTTGGCATATCTACCAAATGTTTACATAAAAAATTTCCTTTTGTGTGTATAGACTTGTAGAATATGATAATGTGACTTCTGTATAAATCCTATGTAATTCTTTTTTGTTTATTGTTGCATGTCTTAAAGAAAGTGCTAACAAATGAACAAATAAAATGTAAAATAAAAATAGATTTAACAATTGACGTCCTCATAGGATTAATAACATTATCAAAAACCTTTTGTCAGATATTAGCAAGAAAACCTGTTCGCTTTAACACACGATCCGATCCTATAAATCAACTAAAATCTAACCCTGACAATTTGCAAAGCAAGGAAAAATAACTTGTGCCGAAAATAAAGAAAGTCTTCAAAAGGTGAACAATTAAGAATGCACTACAACAAATGAATTCTTGCTCCTTATAAGTAGCTATTTGAACATTCTTTGGTTAGAAAATAGTCGATAAAACACTTTAGGACGAAATAAGGCTAAAAATTTTGAGAAATTAATTGGGCTGAGAAAAACGCTGAAAAAATTCAGCTGAGAAAATTAATAGACTTTTACGTAGCTATAACAGAGTGAAGACATAAAATAAGAAAGATTTAGTGTCTTCCCTTGAGGCCACCATTTTAAGCCCAAGGGTTATGCAATTTTAAAAATTCATGGTTCAAATAATGTAAAAAACTGCAAATCATGCATTACAAATCTTATTGTTGGTTGTGATTCTTAAAGAAATGGCAAATTATTTGAGGATTAAATTATCAAAATTTTGAGAAACTTCAGGTTCAACCACTTGTTTAGGTATCTTATAAGAGATTGTGTTTGATATAATAAAACAAAAAAGCAACAAAACTTTCATTTCCACCACATTGCATTAAGAATTGCTTCTTGACCATGTGAATCCTTCTTATTAGTACAAAAGCCGCAACGTAAATCATACCACTGATGAGATCCTCAATGCAACAACTTCAATAAATACATAGATGACTAAACTCTAGGAATTTGCATGTGATAAAATTGTAATATAGATATTTAGACAGTTAGCTAGCTAGCAAAAAACAGCATAGCTAGCTGCCGTAACAAATATATATGCCTAGTTTCACGGAAAAATAATTTATAGAGCATACTCCAAGCTCAACTCAGACAGTTCAGGTTCGTTGTCGTGTCTTATATTTTCTGTTGAATTTAGAAATAAAACCTGTTCTTGCAGCAAGAACAGGTTTTATTTTAAAGCGATACTTCGCGGGCCAATGTAAACAAAGTTTGCATTGGCTCGCGTTTAGTTTACATTAGTTTCAACTTTTTATTTGGCAGAAATTAGGAGATTTATTACAGGCTTTCAAATTTATTCTAAGTTTTTCAGTCTTATTTTAATTATGTCGCAACTACTTCTTGTTATTGCTTTTGTTGTTGTTTGTGTTGTTATTATTGTTGTAAGTTGCATTGTTGTTGTTTAAATATTTTCGATCTGCTCCTTTTGCGTTGCAAAAAAGCATGGTTGCACGACTATTACTTTTCTGTTACAATTTTCCCCCTGGTAAGGATGACCAAGGGAGGAATGTTAATAAAAATTATTGTTATCGCTACCATCATTCATCGGATTGTTTATGTAAAGTATTTCGCAAGGAAAGATACTTAAGGTAATTCAAAATTATTGTGTGAACAACCTTCTATACATTTTTATCAAAGTAAAAAAAAAGTTTTGAACTAACTCGAGAACTTTTTAACTGCAGCAGTCATTATGCATGTTATGAACTTTTTAGGATTAAAAAGAAATATCTTTTCTAGCAGCATGGTATTGTGTTTTTTAACAGGTCTTTGAAGTGGCCTCGTGTTGTGTATGTTCGATGTTATTATGACTACAGGTTATGTGTATTACTTTTCATTAAACGTGTTGTGTTAGTAGATCAATAACTGATTATAGCCCTTTACAACTTCTGCAAGATTTAGACGCCAGAAAACTTTTAATACGGTTACCAACTAGTATGTTTTTGTCTCTGCATGACATATTTAGACTTTTGATGTCGGTACTTAAAAGTAAAAAAAGAGCTATAAAACGTAATTTTAAGTATTGCTTTTTTATTACGATTCCTAAATTAAAATTAAATTGGTTGAGCTAGCTAATTCATCTTAGAGCTGATATTTTTAGAAATAAATCTCTTTAATATAAATCGGTAGAGCCCATGTATTTTTGCCTAAGTTCAAGAAGCAGAGAAATTACTATAAAAGACAAAAATAGCTAAAATGCAAAAGCTTTACCATAGTTCAGATTTCAACATTTTTTTATTATTTGGACCTTTTTGAATCTTTTTAGATCATTTTGGTTTTTTTGACTGTGTATGTCCGTGTAGATGGTATCTGAGTATTCTGGTTGTAATATTTTTATATTTTAAAGTAACATAGCATTTATTTTTTTTCTGCTGCTGTTTTATCAACCAGCCATATACAATACCAACAACAAAAATATTGTTAGACACCATTTTCTTACTCAATTATCTGTTAATGAATTTAAAAAATAAAACCTTTTTATGTGATGAGTTGGAAAAGTTCTCCGAAAAAATGTTTCTGACCATGGTTAATGTGGCAGAAGATTTATTTTGATCCAATCTTAAGGTTAAATGTTAAAACAGCATCTTTGTTTACATTTTTCACATATAAAATAATATTTTTCTGTATGCTATTGAATTACATAATATTATGCTAAATAACATATTGATTTTTTTCTGGACCAATAAATTTCATGAAACTCTTCAGAACAACCTGACACGCGCTAGAATTTAAAAGGACGACATGAATAGATTTTCAACTGATCACATTGCGGATTATTTCAACAGAACATAAGAGTTTATCTCACTGTCGGTTTCTACCTCTTATCAGTTAATGACAGCATTACTAAGAAAATGAGGGAAAATTAAATTTTCTATTATCAATTAATCAAGCATTATGTTTTTATTTACCTCGTTTCGATTTGACCCTGTGCTGCATAACGACTCTACAATTTCACTAGCAACGCCGAAAAGACGAGATAATAAGAAAAAAGAGGAATTACAAAAAAATATATATATTAAAAAGGTATTAAAAATATCTGGGTTTTTTTCTCTTATTTGGTCAATTTTTTGGAATCCCTATTGTAGTTAGAATATGAGAAATGTGTGATTCTACCCTTTCTGCTTAAAGTTCAGGATGAGAATAGGATTGATATTTTAGGCAAAATATCTGGTTGAGCAGCTGTTGTGGTTGCACGGTTCTTTTCGCATCTTCCTGAAAAACACAAAAAACAACGACTTTTTGGTAAGCATTGGTTCTTGCTCTAGCTGAAAGCGCATGCACGTAATTTGAGCGTTTGCGTGTAATGCACAATCCGACATCGAGTAACATCGCGTTCCATAGCTCAAAAGAGAGTTTTTAATGCACAGGAACTCCTTCACAGGACTCCAATTGATAACAGTACCATTATAGGAACTAAAGATGCTATCCTGCATGTATAATAACATTATTAAACTGATGCCTTGCTGATTCTTCTGCAAAAAAACACAGCCTAAGGACAAAGAAAAAGAAGGAGAAGCTTCTTTTAAATCTTTCATAACTGTAAAATTAAATGCCAGTTTTCGGGCACAAGTGTTCGAAAATATGTTCACGCCTATTGATTTCTAATAAGCAATTAAAAAAAATTTAATTAATGTTTTTAAAGACGTAGTAAACACACCAACCTCGACCTCAGGGCCTGAAAGATATAGGCATGGTGACTTTAACACCGCTAAATGTGCTGTATTTGGTCAATTAGTCGCCGTCGAGCAAAGAAAGCTAGCAGACAAACTTGTCGTGTAAACAAAGTCTTAAATTAAGCTTTGGCGTAAATAGAAAACCTAACAATATTTCTTCAACAGAATGCAAATTTTTTCTTAGAAAAATATAAAAGCGTTTTATTTATAAACTAAAATGAATGAATTGGTGTGTAATCTAGAAGGAAAGATAGAAAAAAGAGATAAAACTGAGAACTTTTCATTGTACTAAGCTTGGTGAGGATTGGTTGAAAGTAAACAATCTTTATTAACTCTAATTCGTTTGCGCGCTTCACTATAATTTAATGTTTTATTAAATCTTTTAAAGATGGCTGTGAACGCATGGTCGATCTCAGAAAAGTGCTTTGTGGTAAACAAGACCTTTCTACACGTTTTAGGAGATAGTGTTTTGGCGAAGGAATATTGTATGTATTTATCTCTGTAATTCTAAAATCACATAGATAATTACAATAAGAACTCGTAAATTATATAAGATTTTAAAAGAGCTGTGTATACTATATAGCTAGCGTGCTAGCTTAAAAAGAATTGAGATTTGAGCCTGCAGTGTGTTCTTCAAGAACTGTTGGAAAAATTAAATAGTACCTTAATAAAAACTATAAATACATGCCATGACATAAAATGTGGTTGAAAAGATGAGAGAAAAAAAAGCCAATATCCAGTACAATAACCACGTACATTCAGGAAAGAATATTTCAACAAAATAAAGTTGTTTTCACATCCGAAAAATTATAATCCTGCCAAAAATACATTTTGTTCTCTGTCAAACTAAATTCTCCAAATTTCAAGTTTACTTTCACGAACTCTTCTCGGTCCAAAGTTTTGTAAGTATCCATGATTTGTCACAGTACAATATTTTCTCTATTGATAATTGAATAATCTTAAAATGTTTAGCTCTGGTGATTCCTATAAAAAGAACTCCTACAAAAAAATCGTGTATGATAAACGTCAAACTCTGCAATCATATATTACTATTTCACTTTAGTTGAAGCACAAGGTAAATCGAATGGCAATGTACTTTAATGATAAATGGGAGATCAAAATGTTGAAATCTGAACTATGGTGAAGCTTTTGCATTTTAGCTATATTAAATTTTATACATTGCAAAGCTTACAACACTACCTTCTTGAACCAATGTTTAGTGTAAATCTTATAATTCGTGACTGAACCCTTAGTTAACAGTGAGATAATGATAACTCTAGCTATATAACACTTAGTCTCCATTCATTAAGGATATAATTGTAAATTATTAATGTTTGTGATACTTAGGTACTTTTTCTGGACAACTTTAAATCATGGATGTGCGACACTGTACAATAATAGGGAGTATGATTTTTACTAAGCTTTATTCTTCTTTTACTTGATTGCCATTTACAAAACATTTCAATGCGTCACCACTCTTGAAGCATATATTGAAAGGTAGGTGCTGCAGAAAATATACTAGCTGGTTGGATAAGATCTTTATAAAAATTGATCTTGTCTTAGCATCTACGTTTGTAATATGCAATTTTGATCCTTGCCAAACAGTCTTCCATTGTTTCATAAACTTCACACCATAAACTTTTATGGATTTTAACACATCTAATCCATTTTCGTACAACAAGTTCTACAAATTGCTTTAAAAAGTTATTATAATAGCTAATTTTTTTCTCTATTTTTCTCGCGCACGGTTTCACGACTTCATAAGTTTTAACATATCTACCCACATTCACTAGTTATCAATTTATACTGTTTCAATGCACTGTTAAAAGTCATCAAACTTGGAATTCCAATCACAAACACACTTTCGCATCTGCATAGCATCACCAGCTAGATTATAGAATGTTGAGTATCTTTAATAGACATCACTTCTGCTATGCTTTAAAGCAAAATTGACGCAAAAAACTATGCATATTTGTCTAAAATATGGCCACTGTAGTCATTCATTCACCCAAAAAACATTCTTTTTCAAATGTTTATCAAATAAGAAAGTATTGATGTAATTCATCAGCCTGGTTAGCATCATGAACATAGCATTTAATAATGCAGATAAAAACTTTTTTGCCAACAAAAAATGGCAAAGTGCAGGACGCGAAATTTACGGTGAGTCTATATAAGAAAACCAAGTATCCCAGTCTTTTCCATAAAATTTGAAAAAGCGCTAGGGTAAACAATGTCAACCTTTCTTTAAACTTTAAGATACTTAAAGCCATATTATTTTTAAAATTCAGACTTTTCTGTTTTAACTATTAGGGAGAAACTAACCTTGATTTAGAATGTTTTCACTTCATAAAATTTATATTGCAAGAGGGTAGACTAGAAATTCAGATTGTAAAATGATTATTGATTTGTCCAATATTTTTTGCTAATAATTGGAGAAAGATAATTCAAAAGCTGATTCAATAAATGTAATTTTAATTTTATTCACATTTGTCTTGATTTTGCAAGCAGGCAATACGGGTTTTCAGGCAGTCTGATTGGCTTAGCGGTATTTCCTGTCAAGAAAAATGCTTGCCTTAAATGTAAACAAGCACGAAAATCAATTTTCAAGAAGCAGGGGAAATACTTATACATGTAACTCTTACAATATATTTATCTATGAAACAATTCAGAGGGTAGAAAAAACAACAATGCCAAGTTTTACTATTAAAGTACCCAGATTTAGCGTCAATAAATTTGTCATTTCAACATAGCTAATTAACTGTCTAGCTGCAGTGTCCATAAAACGACGATAAGATATCTAGTTTTATCAAAAATACTAAAATAAGGGACGACGAGTTTATAACACAGTTAGGTTCCCAATCATTTTCAAATTCGCTCCTTTAGCTTCTTGGTAACTTAGTCAACACAAAAATATAGGTATATTTCCACCTCTTTTTCCATGTTCTAGAAAATGGACAATGATTCTGCTACTCTGCCAATCAAATGTGCTGGCTGTTTTAAACGAATCAGAAGTCGATATTTCGTTGAAGCACTTAACAAGCCATGGCATGAACGTTGCTTGACGTGCGATGTATGCAATGAAATCTTGTTCAGCTTTGGTAAAACGTTTTACTATAAACATTATAAAAAGCTATGTCGCTGGGACTACATGAGGTAAAACTGCAAGTTCTTTTTTGTGTATTGTTACAAGAATGTCTTTAATTCTTCTAGAAATATTTATGCAAAGTGTGAATTGAAATATTTTAATTCCAAATGGTTTTATTAAGAATGTTTTATTTATGTAAATTGCCAAAAATGAAATTTAAACGCTTTTAGTGAAATATTCGAAATTTAAGTCTTTGGTATGCACTGCAAAAGCCTTACAAAGAAGAATTTCTAATGTTTCTTTATAAAAAAAAATTTTTTCTTTCAAAACTCATGTAGATTTCTTCTATACATGTTTCTTATAAGAATCACTTAAAACAATGAACTGCCATAAAAGTTCTTAGGCGAAGTTGGGTGAAAATTACCTCAATCTTCCATATTGATTAAAAACATCAACTAGCATCTTTTTCAATTTCCTTATCAGTTAGCCGTCTTCTAAAACATCAAACTTAAATATATGATTTCTTCTTTTATAGGCTGTACGTTCGTGGTGGTACCTGTTCCATGTGCGCCTGCGCAATCCCATCAACAGAAAAAGCTTTGAAATTTAAAAACAACACAAACTACCATGTAAAGTGTTTCTCATGTGTAGTCTGTCGTTACAAATTCTCCAAAGGGGATGTTGTTTATATACCACAACCAACAATGGTACTGTGTCACCAACATGGGATAGAATACAATTTTCTTTGCTCTTTGAGCTCAGTCACATCATTGTTACATCCTAAATCATGCTGACAAAGCTATACCTCAAAGCAACAACTACTCTCACGGACCAGAAATATTTGTGAATACGCATTTTTTTCAAAATAAAGCAGGGCCTGGTTTTATCCCAATTGATTTTATTGCAATTGACACCTTCGTTTGATCCTGCTGTGAAGGGAGTGACCATTCCGTGGATAAGTTTTTACTTTTACTGCGTATTACAATATGTTTAAACGAAGTAGAAAGAAACAGTCGCTATCTTTCCTTTCCACACAATCGTAGAGAGTAGAGAGAAATTGTAGCACCAGCTCTCATACAGACGTTTTTGCACATATTTTGCTCCTTTCATTATGTTTAACAAAATAATTACCCATGTTTTGTTTCTGGATAGCAAGTAAGGCAAAGAAAATTTATGTTAGCTAGCCCAGAACTCCAATGTTAGCTAGCCTCGAACTCCAACGTTGTAAAACAATTAGTAAAAGTAGTTTTTCTTTTATCTTTTCGGATGGAGAAATATGGTCGGAAAAAGTACCAGAATAAGGTTATCAGACCTAGGGGTACATACCAACTTATAGAATCCTTACTTTTGTAATCTGTCATTTCAGATGACATCTTAATCTAGAGTAAGTACAGAAAAAAAAATTAATCGTCAGCACAATGATGCGACAGCACACTAATCTTAGTTTATTTTTTTAGTTTTGCTTTGTTTTTAGCAAAAAAAATTGTGATGGAAAGGGATTTAATTTCAAAACTGTTTATGGAAATACATTATCATTTATTATTTGCTAAATTTGGCTATGTTCTTGTTTATCCTACGGTGAAGCAACAGCCTACTGAGTTTATAGAATATTTTTAGTTATAGTTTTTAGAATTTATGATCCAAAAGCTGCAGTTTGGATTTATATACTTCAACACAATTGTAAGTGTCCATAGTGTCTAAAGTTGAAATTACGGAGAACTTTCTAATAATATAAGGCGAATGACAATGACTAAAATAGCTAGTAAGTCCAACATGCAGTTCTTTAACATCAATCGACAAAAAGGAATATGTATTTTAGAAGTTTTTTCCAGGTAAAATAGTATTTCTAAGAAACAGATCCCGCTTTACGAGATAAGGAAAAAGTAATTCTGCAAAAAACAATCACTTTACTTTGAATCTTAAGGTGCAGAGCAGATATAAATTCCATTAGGTAAAGTCTATTAGGACAATTAATTGTAATTACCAGAGTCTTCCAAATTATTAGTTAACCCTATTAAGGCCGAGCATTTTCGGGCTTTCTCTAGAACAGGCTTCTTCTTGAGTCCCCTTTAGGGTGGATATATAGCTTAACCAAGTTCTCATAGCTTGAATTTGATCTAGGCTGAATTTTGGAACTAAAAGTTTAACTTCCTGGTGAAGTTGTACTTTTACATCGTTTAAAAATAAATCAAATATTCCGGCGTCTTAGGATGGTAGAATTTAAGACATAGAATAGGGTATTTGGCTAGTCTCAAAATCTTAAAACATGCTTATTTTTTCTGACGTTATTGTGTTGAAATACACGAGTTTTCAGAACCTTAGCAGACTTTAGCGTTTATCGTTTCGAACGCGGCAGAAACCAACATTCTAACGCAGTATCGGCTGCAGCGTTTTGTGAAAATGATTCGTTTTTTCCATTTGTAGAAATAGCTAAAAAAATCCTATTGCAATAATACTATGTCCCTTACTTTTATTTGAAGACCGCAAATTATTTTTGACCATGGTTACACGTAGACGACAAGGAACTCATGACGAAAAAAAGGTTTTGTGTCTGTGATGGTTACATGTTTTACGCGGGCACGATTTCTTATCTGTCTTTAGGGCGGGTATAAGATCTTAAGCGGCATGGAAAAAACAGTTAAATCTACCTTACCGTAATAAAAGCCGTGTTTTGTCTTTTAGCCAAAAGAGATTGTTACAACTTCATCAGTTATATCGATTGGTAATAAAAGTTAATCTTATAATCTATCGAATACGTTCAACAAAATTGTCAATGCCCTATAAAAATAAAATCTTGCAACCAAACTAGGTTTTACAACGCTCTGTCGAAAGTCACTTCTGAGTATTTTCAAAGAAAAGAGAAATTTAGATTCTATTCCCTTGCGAATATTTTTAATAACCTTCCAAAGTATCGATTCTACATTCGACAGAAAAATTTAAAAAACATGCCTAACTGCACATGAAATCTGGAAGCTACGAATGACAAATGCGATATATTTTTATCGACTTTGTTGCAATGGGTGAATTTCTGTGAATTTTTTAATTCGATGTGATATGAGTCTCGATAAAACTTATAGCAGCAATTAAAACTCCGAAAATATTACACAACCCTATTATACCTGAGCTTTCTGGCCCTTGTAACCCGAAGAAGGGGGGGCACAAAGTGTCCACGGGCCATTAATTCTGAACCATTCTTAGTATACAAACTTATTCCAAATGAAAAAAAAATAATTTGATGACGTCATAGAGATTAGAAATGACGTCATAGAATGTTTTGAAAATAAAATTTTCTGATCCTGATAATTCTAAAATTCTTCTCTGCATTATATACATCTTCTGGTATGTATCCTTGGTAACACAAAAAAATTCATTAGCATATATGAAATGTTATAGAAACAATACTTTAAGAATAATTTAAAAGAAATAGACTCTTTGTTTAAAAGAGGCGGTAAGTTCCAAGAAATTAAATTTTTTTCACCCAAATTATTTTTTGCCAGAATCTTTAATAAAACTTAGGAAAAGTCACCAAACCTCAACATTGAATTCCATCCACAAGAAAGATTTTCCCAATTAAAATTGCCGCGGGCACTGGGTGCTCCCCTTCTAGCTATAATAGAGTTTATGTACACCCCTCATAGTTTTACTACTTCTAGTCTTATCTACTATTTTATCATTACTAAAGTAACCTGCAATGTTAAATAGCTTCTCTTCTATCGTCTTTTCTCAAAAAACACCTGCTTATGTGGATCAAAAAAATAGTTTACATTTTAAGGCCGTTAAAAAAACAACTGTTTACAATAAAATTTTAATTTTTACTCTGGGGTGTCTTTCAACTCGATCTGTGATTTAAACTCGCCTATGACCAGCAAATTCATACAGAAAAAAAAAACACAAAAAAACTGAGTTCAGCCAAGACAAAAACGCGATCCGGATTATTTAAACATAAACTGTATGGACACAGTTATGGAGACGACACAGCCCAAGATGTGATAAATAAAATAAAAGGATAATGTTGATGCCATTAATTATAGAATGTTGTTTTCCTTTTGGTTCATCTCTTTAATAATAGCCGTCGTCTGTCTGTCTGTGTGTCCGTGAAAGCCGTGTCCCGTGGCGGAAACACGAAATGCGATATATACAGGACGGACGACCCCGTGGATTTTTCCAGGGGCTAACGACTAGTCTCTTTAATAATAGCCGTATTTTGTCTGTCTCTGCGCGGACCCCCGCTGAGTTAGAAAATCGTGCTACAGGAACACGAATATCAAATGCGATATATTTTTATTCACTTTGTTCCCACGAGTAAATTTAAAGGACGGGCGAACTCGTGGATTTTTCCACGGGCTAACGACCAGTCTATATCATAATACCCGTATACGTCTGTCCGTCTGTCACGCAAAATGGTAGCTTAGCTGCGCAAGTAGCGAGACGCACGCAATGTGGTAAAAAGGACGGGAGAACCCGTGTATTTTTCCACGGGCTAACGACCACAATCATGTTCATAAATTATTGGAAAACGGCTTTTGAGGGTTTTTTCAGAGTTTGCCCCCTCTCCTCCTACAGTCAATGTTGATTTTGCGTTGATTTGTGCCCCAAATTACTGCCAGTGACTTTGGAAAAGACCTCCAACCAACACTGAAGAGTGGGGGGGGGGGGAGAGTGGCTTTTCCAAAACTATTATGAACATGATTGTAGTTTCTCCTATACTGTTTGGAAGTCATTGGCACAAAAAGTTACGATAAATCATTGACACAAAAAAATAACAAAAGAAAATCAACAATTCTTGCTTGTTTTTTTTACATCAGTTTTGAGAGATGTCATTGTCTTTTAAATTGTCACACTGCCATGGAAATAGTCACACTGCCATAACTAAACACTTACGGGATCATTCACCGTACGTTGAGATTCAAGTTAAGTCTTGCTTTACGCAGCCTCTTTTATTGTAACACTTTTTATAAGTTCACAGTAAAATTGTTACGGCAAACATCTGGCGCTGGCGATTTTGTATCCTCTAAGTTAATGATAATAGGATGACAAAACAGCAAGATAATACTTGTTTTTAGACGGGACGTTGCTCACAAAAATCGATTGATTAAATAACTTAGTTCTTTTAGGAAGGACATTTTCAGTCAAATTCCTTGACCAATCTTTGTTGAACTCTGTTCACGATTTTAGGTATCTGGCATATCTACTAAATGCACAATTCCTGTATGAACAAAACTTGTATCATATTTCATTTCTGATATTTCCCTCATAATAACAAATGAGTATTTAAAACCAATTCTAATTACGTAGATTCTAATTAATTGATATTAGGACACACTCATAAGTAATTTTCTATTTTACGGTCGTTTTTGTATGACCGTGTTTTTATAAGCGCAATAAATTCGACGACACTCTTCACTGTACAAGTTATAAAAGTTCCTCTATCACTCCTTTTGTTCAACTGTACTGTCAATGTAAGATATGTTAGAATGGCCATGACGGTCACACATATGGTCATTCCAGTGACAAGTAAGAATAATTTCAAGCCATTGTTATTACTGTTGTAAAATATACTTAAAGCACACATACAACTCAGCATTTCTAAGAACAAACATATCTGCAATAAATCGTCTTTGCTTTCATCGTTTACTTCGATCATGTTTTATGACTGCTACTTTCTTTACGTGATCTCAAGGATTAAGTATAAATTATCATATCCACTTTAAGCTTCAAAACATTTAAACCGTGGTAATTATCAACAAAAAGAGCATAGTGAGCGCTCTTTTTAATTACAATTTCCTTTGCACTTCCCCATAATTGGGAATCCGCAATTTCAAAAGAAAAAAAATAATGCGTTGTTATTAGTGTTTCTCTAGCGACAGAGCCATTATTTTATTTTCGTCGAGGCTACATTTACACTAACGCTGTTTTCTAGAAAGCAGATACGCAATTCAAAATGGCCCTAGCAGACTTGTCTCTTTTGTGCAGTAAGCATGTGACAACGCACGTAAAACATAACAAATGAATACCATTTTGAAAAATATAATCCGGATTTTTGCCTCGATTATGTGGGTAAGAACTTCCAAACTGTGAAGAAGCAGCCCAGTAGAAAGAAACAATTACTTTACCACATGCGTACTTTACCTTCATGACTTCTGTCAAAAACGTGATACGTTTTTATCCTTGATAATGTACACCCTCCTCCTTGTTCGCACAATTGAATGTCAAAATCACACAAAATGATTGATTTGAATGTCTCTTTCTCGACAGTTTTTAATTTTCAAATCTCACTGTTTTTAACATGTGTTATTTACTAACTTTTTTGTTGTTAGAAGAGAGAGAGAGAGAAATAAAATTGGAAACGTTAAGAGAAGAATTAGGCAGCCCAACTCGGAGATGAGGGCGAAAGAATGTTAATGCAAGAACTTCTTAAGCATTTGTTAGTTACTAATATTTTAAGGTTAAATGTTTTTTTTTAATTATTATATATTTTTTGCGTGTTACATATGTTATATTTATATATTTAGTTGTTTTACGTTGGTAAATGAAGCCTTTTAACGGTAAAAATTTGAAAAGAATCTGTCCCATGGCTTCTCAGGGTTAAAGTTCTGAAGGTGCTTGATCCAAGAAAAGATTCTTTTCAGAACGGATACATGTTGTTTAAGGGCTAAAATAGATTTCGAAACGCTTGTTTTTTAATAAAGGGGTTTTCAACCTCGTTCTTATGACGTGCTAGCTTTAAATGTTGCGACATTCCCTTTAATAGACATTTTTTTATAATCTTTGGCATCTCCGTTCTGACAAAATAAAATAAAAGTCTAGGTATTTGATGAGTGTAAAAAATTAATTTTAACGGCCTTCAAAAGTGTGATATTATTTTTTAATTAAATTTTAACTTTAATTCTAATTAACTTATTCATTTTCTCAAACATCTTGATCGTTTTAAATATTTTCGTAAAAGCGCCAATATACGCTCTAAAAGTAATAAATGAGAGATTAGATCAGTTTTTTCATCTCTTGATCTCATTGAAGATAAAAATTGCGTTTTAAAAAAAAATTTAATTTGGCTACTGCCAAGTAATTAATGCAAGATAGCTGATTTATTCCACTATCTTGCATTAATTACTTGGCAGTAGCCAAATTAAATTTTTTTTTAAAAATTGATATTCAATCTTTCCCTGCACAAACAACTTAGACTATTTTTAATTTAATCTCCTACAAGCCAGCAACACACGCAAAAAGTACCCATTACCGACTTTCATACAGCGCAGTCTGGGCACTAGTAAAGCGCTTGTAGGGACACATTTTTCATAATGGCAGCACATTAAAAAAATAACATTAAGAGGAAATTTAACTTGTGACTTCAACATTATAACACTAAAATCAAAGAATTGCGTAGCCAATGATTTCAGCCATTGCTAAAGCGAACTTCCTTTTTTTTTTTTGAGTGCATGTAACTTAATTAAGTAACTAATGTTGTTTAAAGAGTGCTTAAAAACTATGGAAATTAAATAATTCCGTGACAACTATTATAATATTAAGTAGCTGTAATAATAGGAGAGTATAGATATACCTTACGAAAATAGAAAGGTTAAACACAACTGAACTCGTTATTAAATATCACCCAAGTAAATATTGGAATTTGCAGCAACTTTTGCTAGATTCGCGAAATATTGCTTTTGTATTTCTTTGAGTGACTACGTTTGCTTTATTTTTTTTTTGCAAATAAGAATATCTTATCGCTTATAGGACTCCTTTATATTTTGCTGATGCGGTATTTAAACGGCTTAAGATAGTCAAAAACAGCGCATGATTAAAGACAACAGCTCTCGTATGCAATATAAGAAGATTAAAACGGTACATCTCATATATCAAACAATTGATAAGTGAGATTTTTAACAGCTGAAAAACGCCTGTTTCTTAACGTTGAAAAACGTTAGTTGTTTTTCACAGTACAAGAAACAGTTTTTTTAATGTGTAAAAAATGAGAAGAAAATCATACTATCAGGTAGTGGCCCAACCATCGGTAAGTTGGCAAGTATGGGGATATATAAGGAATATTTTTGTTTGTAAAAATTGCAACAGATGTCTTACCTAGTCTTTTTTAATATTCTACAATGTCGTGAATGATAGGTTATCGTTTTTATTCCCTAAGTACCATTTTAGCATGTTTGAGTTAAACTTTAAACGCATGAGGTGTTTTTTGACAAATCTAAAGAAAAACATGAAGTTTTGCAGAAAATCTTTCGTTACTGAAACAGATATTTTAGCCTTTAACGATGGGCACTGCTAAATAAGGAAAATTCAATCCTTTGTGTATTATCTTAGATATCTAAAAGTTGAGTGGTAATATTCATGACATCTTGGTATTTTGGCTTTCTTGAGAAGACGCCAATATTGGCGTGGATATCTCATGAAGGAAAAAGAAACTAGGGTTTAGGTTTGCCAGGGAATACTTTTTTTCACTAACACATAGAATTAGTTGCCCCAACTAAAATAGAATCCCTGGTAAATAAAAATGTCCAATCATTTAGAAAGAAAACGTTGATGTGTATGTTCTTCATGGCCGTAAATCCCTCTTGTCAACGTCAGAGTTCTTTAGTAAAGATGAAAAACTAGATGTTTGACTTTAGTCAGATCAAAATGAGAACATTTTAATAAAAATTAGCCTGACAGTAAATTTGTTAGTGGCCAGTGTACACTTTAGTCTGCGGTCCTAAAGATTGGTCATAAGGTATTCAGGAACCTACAAGTGTTGCAATATAGAAACTGTGTGTTTATTTGCTGCTTCGTTCTTAGTTTGTAAACAAACTTTAAAGAAAGGACTAACAATCTCATGGAAGGCTGACATGAAGCTGGATAAAAAAAAACGGTTTAGTATTTTGAAGTCATTTACAGTTGGTACATTTATTTTCTACTGGCGGCTGTTTAACTATATTCTTTTCCTCCTTTAGGGTACAAGCGAACGTCTGCTTTCACTATTGATTATAATATGGCTATTAGTCAACTTTATAACTAGTCCGTTTGCATTTGCATATGGTAAGTCGCATATTTTGTTATGCTTATCTGTCCATAAATTTTTAGGCCAGTTCAGCAGCCACCATGTTGTTAGATAGAAAACACGATATTTTCCTGCAATATTGTCTGATAACTTGTTATTATTATTTTTATTGTTATTATTCCGTATATTTATACAGGATATAGCCACTTCAGTGTTGGAAACAGTGTTCTCAATGTGGGTCCTGTGCATTGAATATATACATTAGGTATACACCGGCATTGCCTTCTTACATTGCATGGCATAGAATAGGTTGACCCATAACTGTAGTAAAGCCACTTTCTAAACATAACCGTGCTGTGAACCGAGCCACGGACCTTGTGACTGCGAAGCGAATCCAATAACTACTAGGCCACGCACCACGCTGTATGATAAAATAGTATAAAGTTATTATATTTAGGTATAAAGAGCTGGGATCAATGTCCAGTGGAAGAGATGATACCGATATTTCTTACTGTTCAGGGCGGAGTTTCGATATGTTTCGTTATCCTATTTTTCTGTTTGTTACTGTGTTGTAATGATGAAGAAAAACCGACAGCCTTATTTCGAAGTGGCATGATGGGTATAATTATCTTCGTCTGTTTTTTGGTGGTTTGGCATGTCATTGGAAGCATTTGGGTTTTTACCAATTGGAAGTTATATTCACAAGAGCATGCATGCAATAGTTCGGTGTTTATGTTGTCATTTTTATTTTTAATAGTGCAAATGATTTGCTACTCTCTTGCAATGATTGTAACAGTTTTTCACGCCGTCAACGACGTCCTTTGAAATTTGTCGAGTAGTGTGGAACACAGTCTAACACAGTGAAACACAGTCTAACATTGATACACAGCTATTGAGTTGTGAAAAACTTCATTAAAGGAAATTCCAATTTAACGAATTTATTTCGTGATATCCTCTCCTATTACTAGCACGGTTTGTTTCATACAGAATTTCAGCAATTAAAGTCTGTAGTGATGCCAACAGGAATATAATCTTAACGAGAGGTTAACCATATAAACAGAGCATGTGTACCTATACCAGCACGAAACAGTTTGAATGTATTTGTGAAATGTAACAAATTAACTAATGAAGAAGAAGAAGAACAAAACCGATTTTTTAGAAGCTTCGTCATAATTGTCTTGAATATCATTTGTTTGGATTGACTGTTGATAGCCAGTTTATGCTTTCGACCTGATTTTTTATCAGCTTTTTAGTTATCTAAATTTAGTTGGTAAAAATAAAAGTGCAGAGTCCTTTGGATAGCTGTTTTTTAACCTTAGTAGTACCGGGAGCGGGGGGAGGTCGGCATTAAGTGCCCGCGGCTTTATTGCAAGGGGAGGAGTATTTCGTTTTCCGCATGGGGTTAATTTTTGTAAATTTTAAAATGTGCTAACTTGACTGTATGATTTTTGTCACATGTTGCATTAGTTCTATAATTCTTTATTACACGTGTGTTCGTTACCAGGTGATTACTAAGGTGTTGCTAAAGAGACACGTGGGTCCTGCAGATAAAATACAGATTAAATTTGAAACTAATATCGATTAAGCGATATGACGTCATTTCTGATCCCAACGATGTCATTACATAGCTTTCTTTACCTCGAACAAATATAAATGTCATATTCGAAACATGTACCAAGTATAATGACTTGAACAACAATATTTTTAGGAAAACTATATTAACATTCATCATTTTTCATATATGTACCGTAATCTCTCTAATAGACGCCCTTGACATTTAATTAATTTTCGAGATTTTAGGGTGCGCGATAATTGGAGAGGGGCGTTAATTAGAGAGAAGGCGTTTATTGAAAACAATTGAAAACAAATATCCATTACTTGAAAATTGTTTTCCAGTAATAGGTTTCATTTTTTTGAAAAAATCATTTAAAAAACCTTTCTACAAAATCATCCTCATCGTCGTCTTGATCTATTATGTTGAATTAAGCATTTGCTTCGTCGATATCGGAGTCTGTTGATGCGAATGGCTCCTCATCGAGGTTCTGATCATTTAACAGAGTCATTTGATCTTTCAATATCTGTTTACCAGCAAAGCATGGTTGTTTTTCTTTTAAGCAGTGAATTAAGCCATCGTCACTGCCGTCAGCTTTGAGATTTAGAGCACATCCTTGGAATGACTCGATTATTTGCTCCTTCGTTAATTTGTTTCCTTGCTTTTCTTGATTTTAAACTTTTGTAACTGTCTACTTATCACTAGTTCGATTTAAGTGTAAAATTCTAATAAACGCCCCTTTACATAAATATTTAATGCGCGTTAATTAAAGAGGGACGTTAAATAGAGAGTGGGCGTTTAATACGGTTTATGATGTCTTACTGTGGGCGTTTATTGGATAAGGATTTAATTGAGAGTAGGCGTTAAATAGAGAGACAAGAAGCCCTGTGGCTTAAAGATTTCCGCCATTACCAATAATCTGAAAAAGTACTGAACTTTGAAGAGGACTGAGTAATATGGGGGAACAAAATCATTGTATATTCTAAAATTTTAAAATTCAATTTTTGATTATTATTGTAACTGTAAATCATAGCTAACTTAACTTACATAAACTTCATTTCTTTATAAGAACAATTTTTAAAAGAAAAATAATAAACCTGAAAATTAATGAACAATAAAAGCAAAATGAAAACAACGGCAAGGCTGAAAATTTATCTATTTTCTCTTTTTCTCTGAGAAACAGCTAGGAAAATATCTTTAAAGGTGACAACATTTTTATTTTTTTTTGACATAATCAGTTAGGAAAGTTTATTTTCAAACAACATATTCTTATTTTTTTCTTTTATGACACATGAAACACGATTTTATAGCTATAAATCTTTCACCAAAAATATTCAGCCTCAACAATTCCTCTAAATTAAAATTCATGAATAATTAGCTTTAGTCTACGTGCTTGCAAAATTGTACAGAGGGAAATGGCTTAAAACTCAATTTAGCCTCGTTCTCAGAAAAGAATCTGTCAAAACGAGGATTTAAGCTTTAGCCTGGATAAGTTTTAGGCGTCCAGGCTCTGGGTTGTCTCTATCTATCTATCTATCTATCTATCTATCTATCTATCTATCTATCTATCTATCTATCTATCTATCTATCTATCTATCTATCTATCTATCTATCTATCTATCTATCTATCTATCTATCTATCTATCTATCTATCTATCTATCTATCTATCTATCTATCTGTATAGGTAAATAGGTTACGTTTTCTACCTCAAAGAAAAGTCATATTATAAAACCGCGCGTGATGTTTGAAGGGCTGCCAAAGGTTATTTTATATTTTTTAATAAATTTGCAACAAGAAAACCTAAAAGTTTTGTAAAAGTGTTGCGATTAAAAAAAAAATGAGTAAGCTAAAGTTAAGATAGTAGGAATCGTAACCTACGTCGTGGTAAGTAGAATTAGGGCGTGGTATGGGAAAATATTGATTATATGGGTAAAGATCATCCTACCACGCACCAAAATAGCCCCCTAATTAATTACCACCATTCGCCATTATCCAGTTTTTAACGATTTTTTAAAAAAAAAATTCGAGTGCAATCACATACATAACATACCCCTTATCTTTTTAAAAGTAGGTCTTTTTGCAATTTTGGGGGCTTCATGTTTGCACTGTCACTGTGTAAACGTACTGTGTCAAAAAATCTTGAAATTACACATGAACATTCTGCTAACATACACTGGCATTCGTACCAAAGGATTTGACGTGTAGTCACTTCAATTAGGATTTCTGGACCTGTCTGTTAGAGGTACCCTCGAAAATTTAACACGTAGTTAACGTAACCTTTTCAAGATATGTACAACAACAACAAAACTTTCTTAAATTTTGATTATTCTTCATCAAATCATGTGGTTAAATACTTTTTAAGTTTGAAATTGTGTTTATATAATTTCTTTTTGATATTGCTACTCTGTTTCTAGTCGGATGTATTCTTAATATTCTATCGATGAGTTACGTTATCGACCTGAGTATAAAAATTGCGCATATTAACCCTTTTTGTGTCTATGAAGGTATATGAAAGAGAATCTCTTTATTAGCCCATGTAAAATAAATATATGTGCTAAGAATTAACGTAGTATTATCTCTTTCATCTTGGTGTTGCTGTCTTACGATCTATCACAGCATGGAAGTGGAAAGGTCGCAGACTTTTCCTACGGCGCGGAATCGGAAAAACGATCTTAGTGCACTCTAGTTTTCGTATTGTCTTTGTAAGAAACAAAACGGTGATAGACATAACAAGAGGAGGTTATTATGTGAAAGGTGTTTCTATTAATTTTTTGATTATGTGTCGTCAACCAAAGTTGAGGCTAGTATATTGAGGGAAGGGGGATGCGGTAGTGCATTACCGCTAGAAGGTGGGTGTTGTTGGGCAAAACATTTTCCTAAACAAAATTTATCGTGTGTTGGCTTATATTTCATAACGTTTGTAGGAATAATTTCTAGATAACACAAGACAAACAAAATTTATGCATTAGACGATGACTGTCAGCAATATTTTATGCTGACGTCAGCTTTTTTAATCAATATTCCCGTTTTCAAAGAATTTTTTACATATAATTTCGTTGTCATTTATAACTTTTAGCACTTCTTTTCACATCTTCCTGACAAACACAAAAAACAACTACTTTTTGGTAAACGTTGGTATTTCGCGCTGGCTGAAATCGTTAAAATCCATCGTGAATAATGTACAAGTACGAGTAATACAAGTAAAGTTTATAACAGCAGCGTCAGTGTGAGATCATTGCACGAAGACGATCACTTTTATTGTAATTGCCTCCTACTCCAGGATAAAAACCACCGTACTCTGTAATAGCCAAACTAGAGGTTCTTATCGCTTTTTTCGGTTGGGAAAACCTTTGAGATTGCTACGCAATGACGACGTATACAATTTCCAACATAATTTCCTATTTAACAATGTTTAGAAAGAATAATAAATATTGAACTATTGTTGATTGTTGCGTCATCCTTTATCTCCAAGATTTGTTTTGGGAGAAGAAGAATAATCTTAATAACGCTACTTAAATTTGTGCTTTGATGTCTGCTTTGTCTTGCTGTCTATATATAAAAGCCAAATCATAATATCGCAAGTATAATTGTTAGTGGTCAAAACTGCTATTGTATTACCCACAGTTTTTATAATAACGTGCTGTTCAAGTTATAATACGGATGCGTTATTTACAGACTCGAACATGTTAAAAATATAGTAGCGTGACCTAACAATAGTGCTGCGCCATTAACCGGGACATTATTTTACCTTCTTGGCACACGCTGCAATAAATGACCATTGTTACTATTCTCGACTTTCCCTCACTTTTATGACAGTATGTTGCGTATTTATTTGAAAGGATATTTTTGTTTTTATTCCAATTTGTTTTAAACAGATGAGGACACTCCCGCTCTTTACTGCAGGGTACTTTACAGAATGCTGTTGCAAAATTAAATAGACCGTTCCTGGAGTTTAGCTGATACTTTTCGTTATAATTTCGTGATTTCTAACCGACTTATTAAGTACTAAATTTAGCTAGATGTGGCACCTTTTCCGGTTAGGAACCCCATTTAATATTTCTCCCCTACGGTAGTATAACATTTATACTTCTTTTTTCAAAACGCCCATTTTCCCTTAACGAGCATCAAGGGCGCTTAATGGTGCATTTATTGACTGTTTTTAGTTACTTATTCAAAAAATTCACGAGTTACGTGGCATCACCTAGGCACATGGCAGTTCTCCCTAACGGCGACTCATAACACTCATAACGATAAAGGCAATGTAATAAGGATTCACAAGGTACACGTTTTTTGTTATAAGCAAACGATGTTAGGGTGAATGATGAATAATGTAGCAAATTAAGGAAATTTTGTTCATTGTTTTTGCATAACTAAATATATATATAGAAAAATAACATACATAAAAATGTCAAGTGATGCACATAAAACATAACTTGTATACTGCAAAACGATATAACTATTTTTAACAAATGGTACTTATTTTAATCCATACTCTTGTCTCAGCACCGTTAAGAATTAAAACGTGCGCTACAGATCTTTTTTTTAACGAACCATAAGAATTCAAAGAAAATGAAAACATTCTCGATACATACAATGAGGAGCGTTTAATAGTGGGAAAAATAATTAAAAGTGTGCGAAACTACACCAAATTATAGTTAAATGTTTCGTACAGTAAAGGTAGAAATAAAACAGTTTAGAAACACTTTCTCCTGGAACTTTTTCTGTACTACAAGCGCTCATATTTAAGCCTTGTTTGTATTTGCGACATGTCAAAGTTTTGTAGTACACGTTTTCCAACAGAGCTTGATTCGAGTGCACGTTCTACTCTATTGATGGATATTGGTCCAGAACGAATGATCTCGGCACACTTTTCGACAATGATGTTAGCTTCAACATTCAAGAAAATTTTTTCCTTCCCAGAAACTGTATTTTCACAATCATCATCTTCACTTTCTTCGTCAACATCTTCGTTTTCACCATGATGCTTATCTACTATATCAAAAACAAAATTGTGTTTTCGCAACAAGAGCACACCACACACTATTAAGCCTTAACTAAAGAAATATTGGATCGGGCTGCTTTAAGTGCATAAACTTTCGCAACAGAAATATTCGCGAATTGTAAATTTCACAAAAAAATTGCATTTCGCGAGTTTCTGCCTGTGAAAGCTTCAGCGCTTTTTTCAAAATCAATTAAGCTAGCAAGTAGCACAACACAAACATACCTCCTTTTGACACAGATTGTTTGTATTCAGTTGCAATAGAGGAGCATGAGTTGTCAACAGCATCATTACCATCTATTAAAAGATAGGAAATGAATTCTTTTAAATTTAATAAAAAAATAGGCACAATTTTCATGAAAATCTTTATATTTATACTAACGTAAAACAAATAAAAGTCACCAATACAACATATAAGAAGAAAAATGCGATAGTTTTAACCTACCTTTCTCCTCTTCCGTGACTCCATAGCGCCAGTAGCTTCTCAATTTATCTAAAATCTGCCTATCAGACAAATGAATAAGATGGATAAACTTTGCACGTAGATTACGTACATCGCCAATTCTGACAGATTTCGCAGTCAAAAACTGCTTAAATAGAGTCTCCAACTCCCCGACTTCGGCATCAGTCCACGTTTTCTTTTTTTCGTAAATATTTGTTTTGCCACGTTTGTTGAAAGTTTCCTCCAAGGCAGCTGTACCCTTAAGGGCATACTTTTCCTTTTCTATCAAACGGTAGTATTTTTTGAGGTGCTCTCAGAGTGCGTCAACAGGCTAGCAACATATGGAGCTTCACTTGGATTTTTATCTTCAATGATGGTGGATCCAGACTTTTGAAATATATTTGAAGTGATGTTTATCCTCACTGGCGGATCATTTTCACCATAAACACCGGACCTTTTCCAAGTGCTATTAATTTGTTTCGATATTGCTCCAGATTCTAACATCTTGCCATTATATGAAACAAAAACATTTTCAAAGTCACTGTGTATCTGACTGCGAATTGAATCGAAAAAAATTAAGAGCTGTTGGTACAAGTTTTCTCTCGTACACAGATTAACAGGACCGTGTTTCCTAAATGTCTTGTGACGTTTTACTTTAATAATATATTTACCATCACGAAATACAGCAGCCTTCACCTCATCGATGTTCATGTTGCTAGGTACGCCAGACCTCTGACAATTAATTATAGTTATTTCCGTTATGAGAAAATCCAGTATACACGCATATTCTTGACGAGACAAGGTGTTTTCTCGGTAAGGGCTACGAAAATTTTTAATTATCGAGATAGCCTCCTTTGCACTGGCAGACTCCTCATACCGTTGGATCTGCTCAGGCGTGATAAGCACTTGTTGCTCCTCCATCTGTCTCTCAAGCTGCTG
Source organism: Hydractinia symbiolongicarpus (assembly GCF_029227915.1). Lineage (NCBI taxonomy): Eukaryota > Metazoa > Cnidaria > Hydrozoa > Anthoathecata > Hydractiniidae > Hydractinia > Hydractinia symbiolongicarpus. The sequence goes on along the minus strand of NC_079888.1, from coordinate 4,341,444 downwards.
TATCTCTACCGTTCCATTATTAGATTTGCTCCATCGAGATACACTAACTTTCATCCTTAAAATCATATCTGGTGCTATTCCAGGTAGATGGATCTCCTCAGTAAGGAGAAAGTCATAGAAGTGTGGCAGTGACAAAATATACCGTTTAATGGTTAAAGCTTTGTATTCCTTTGTCTTTTCGGCATACGTTGTCAAAAAGGTGTCGCGAATTCTGACTAAATCACTGGGATATGAGGAATCCAAAGCTGCCCAAATATCTCTCAATTGCTGCTTTGACTGAATAGCACTCTTTTGGCAACTCTTCCCTCCATCAACTGAAATTTTATATGTCACAAACCTCTCTAAAATTTCAGCAGAGTCAACCACTTCGTCATCTTCCATGTCACTATCCGAATCTGTTACTTCGGATCAGTGGCGATCATCAGTGGCGACATTCTTGGCAGGGATGGATGTCATATGTGTACTTCGTTGTTTGATGCAACGTCACACACCCTGGCTAATTTCAACATACTATAATAGTAAGGTCCTTTTGATAGTTTGTGGACGTCTTGGAGGTGCAAACTCATTCTTTTGTTTCGACAACCTAAAACCTAACACCTGGTTTCCTCAATCCGTATATGCCAACGCAATTTTTTGCCTTACTCTGGGGCCAATAGTGTACTTCTATCATGTGCCGAGATAAATTTGTAACACAACTATCACATGACTGTAATGGACATTTTTTGCGGTTTCTATGAAACAATTCAAACAATTAAATTAACATAGTTTGAGACTGCAAGAAAACGGTGGGAAACAGAAATTTCTTCTTAGTATTTTAATTGCAATATGTCTTGCACGAGTTGAATTTCGCAGGAATATATTACATTTAAACTAAGATTTTCGGCAGAATGAAGCTTTTGCAGAATATTTTTGTTCGAATTTCTGGTTTAGCTAATTTTTTTTCTCTTTTACTTTCAAATAATAATTTGAATACATTTAAAATATAATTCGAATAAAGGAGATAGGAGAAACAAAAATCTACATGTTGTAAATAGTATATGGCAGTAAAAATCATACTTTTCTATAGGTAAGCTTGTAGAGTCTGTTGAAAGTTGGTTCTCGAGCTCTGAAATTTTCTTCTTCAACCTGATATTTTCTCTCATCAACATACTAAGGCAAGGATAAAAGAATTTAAGGAATCTAAAATTAGTAACAGTTAAGGCTGCAGACTCTTTCTTATATGCGCAACTTCAATTCTTAATTTAATCTTAAATTAGATGGTTATACAGCAATTTCAGTACATATTAAAAAAGAAATGAACATACCTTTCTAAACTATTTGACGTAGACGATGTTTTAACCTGAAACAAACAATATCAAAACCTGATTATAGACCTGACAATAAAAGAAAGACTTTCATCGTTTTTTCCAATGACTTTTAATTTGCAATGAAGCGCCTCAACATTTTTACTTCGTACCCTGATGTCACTATCAACATCACTATAAAATTTGACAAAAAACCTAGCTGAAAATTTCCTTATTTTTGTTATAAAAAATTATAATAAGTAACAATGTGTTTAGAAAAATGTGTGCCATACTTACTTTCCAATCGTTACCATTTTTTTCCCAAGATAATAGAATAGGCCATGCCATCAGTCCCATTCCTTGTAATAACTGTTATGGTACCAACCAATACAAATGATTCTTGAAGATTTCGCTATATAAAAATGTATACACATATATTTACCATTGTCAAAAACAAATTCACACACTTTGTGCCAACTGTATTAAAAAGACATCCACACAGCTACATATAGTTTTAAAAATATGTTAAAAAGGTGAGTTGATACAAAGGAAGTTGAGTTTAGATCTAACACAGTTTAGATCAGATTGGAAGAGGGTCATTAATATACCCCGTCCAACCCATGCTAGCATGGAAAACGGACCTTAAGCCGAGAATGATGATGATGATGTGAGTATGGATTGTGTGATTCCATAATATGTGGAATATGATATTTCTGTATATAATTCAGTTTATATTAAATATATTAATAATATTAATTATATTAGCCAGTTTATATTAATTATATTAAAAATTACCTTCCGTAAAGAATAATTTTCACAAATTAGTCATTTTAAAAAATTTCAAAAATTTATTTTTGAAATAAATGTTTAAAACGAATAATTTCAACTTGCTTTGCAGTGAATTAGTTTGCAATTTTAGTTTAGGTCCTTATAAATTATTTGGGATTTATATAGCTTTCAATTAAAGCTGCTTACAAGATTCAGAAATCTTTTTGTTTTGCTAAAAATTCATGTTGATTAATTTTAACAAATAAACCTTTTTGCAGGAAAGACTTATTTTCATAAATTGACTTTTGCAGAAATTGTACACATATATATTTTCACTAATTGTCGATACAAAACTTCCTAGAAATAAAGATATACTGTTAAGAACAAGAAAAAGGTATATAATAGTATATATATAATAGGTGTATATACACAAAAGACTGTTGTTTACCTTACTATTACCAAAACTCATGATAAAATATGCTTCCTACTTTTCTTGTGACCTGCTTTGACAATTCCAACTTGAAAAATGATTTTTTTTATTCTGACAATGTAAAATATATATGAAATACTTGAGCAAAGCACAACTGCAGTGTGATATAAAAGAAAGCTTAATTGTGTACTTAACTAAATTATCATAATAAAAACCGGTGATATAAGTTCTTTGAAAGCATGGGTACAACAGACAACACACTTTTTTAACAATAATTTATAACAGCTTTTGTTATGATTTGATATCATTTTGATTAGGAATAATATATCTATAAACAACACTGGTTGTTTAAAACAAGTGTGTGGGGTCTCCAGAAAAACAACTTCAAGCATGGTCATTATTTTTAAAAAACAAGAGAAAAATAAACAAAATGTTTTAAAAACAAATAGGTGTGAGTCTCTCGAAAAACAACTTCAAGCATGGCTATTGTCTTTAAAGAAACAAGAAAAACATAAGTAAGAATAAATTTAGTGAAAATAAAATGAGCTTTTAAACAAACGCTCAGAGGTCATATCAAAATACCAACATGAGAATAAGGACTATATAAAAACACACTACAGCAATATACTTAACTACACAAAAAGACTACCAAGGAACATAATGCTATTGTTAAATGACCATAGCTATAGCTCTTTAATTCTACTAATGTTATTTCATTGAACAAACCTAAAAAGTTCAGATTGCTATTTGGGGTGTTACTAGCTACAAAACGTTAGCTAGCTATGCACTTTGGTTGCCCACAAAAAATATATTTACATAAGCATTTACAACATTTAAAACTGTTAAATGACAAAATAAAACTTACCAAAGAAAAAAAGCTTTTCTGTTTCTTATATCTGATTGATATGATTAAAAAACAACAACAACAATCCTTAACTGAGAGTATCTTTCACGCCGCAAGCCGCCCTTATGATTTATTTTTAATATTTGCACATGCGCGTTGACGTAGAAAACGTAACCGCCATGTCGTGGGTAACCGACGTAACCTAAGCGTAACCTACTGCTGGGTAGGAAACGTAACCGTCGTACGTAGGAAAGGTAACCGACGTAGAAAACGTAACCTAAAACAGTAGGATTCGGTACTGTTTTCGGTCAGGAGAGTAACTGTGAATATATCTATCTATCTATCTATCTATCTATCTATCTATCTATCTATCTATCTATCTATCTATCTATCTATCTATCTATCTATCTATCTATCTATCTATCTATCTATCTATCTATCTATCTATCTATCTATCTATCTATCTATCTATCTATCTATCTATCTATCTATCTATCTATCTATCTATCTATCTATCTATCTATCTATCTATCTATCTATCTATCTATCTATCTATCTATCTATCTATCTATCTATCTATCTATCTATCTATCTATCTATCTATCTATCTATCTATCTATCTATCTATCTATCTATCTATCTATCTATCTATCTATCTATCTATCTATCTATCTATCTATCTATCTATCTATCTATCTATCTATCTATCTATCTATCTATCTATCTATCTATCTATCTATCTATCTATCTATCTATCTATCTATCTATCTATCTATCTATCTATCTATCTATCTATCTATCTATCTATCTATCTATCTATCTATCTATCTATCTATCTATCTATCTATCTATCTATCTATCTATCTATCTATCTATCTATCTATCTATCTATCTATCTATCTATCTATCTATCTATCTATCTATCTATCTATCTATCTATCTATCTATCTATCTATCTATCTATCTATCTATCTATCTATCTATCTATCTATCTATCTATCTATCTATCTATCTATCTATCTATCTATCTATCTATCTATCTATCTCTCTCTCTCTATCTTCCCAGGCGATATTAAAGATTCCGCCCTCGCCGGCGGAAGTCAAAAACAGTAATAATTTTTTTTCTTCGTTTACAAGTCCACCAAGAGTTAAGGCCGTATCGTCAATAATGTTTGAGAAAGTCAAACTTATTGCAAAACTCGAAAAAAAACCCTTTTTAAACATGTATGACATCATTTTTAAACATAATGACATCATCAAAATAATATTTAGCTTTTAATCTTTTCTAAGGAGAATTTCTTTAAGTGTGCTAAGTTTTATAACCAAAAGGCCGATCTCAACTTGTTGGACAAGAAAGTTTTTTGGAGATATTTTTTTACCAGGACAGGAAAATTTAATTCATATCAGGCACCATCTTGAATGCGATGGTATCCGAATTTTATTCCAATCTCTATACACGTGATGCATTTCTAACATTTTTATTGGCTGATAAATTTTTTTCTAAGAAAATTCTTAAATATTTAAAAGTTTATAATTTTTGGAAATTCGTCCAATCCATGAAAAATTTCCTGTCTAGAACGGTATGCCTCAGAAGTTATCTATTGTTGCCCATCATACTAAAATTATTTCCGCTGACGCTTCGTGTTTGCATACGTTTTTATAATTATTTAACCAATCATTTCGCCCCTATGATGATCAAGTTTAAACGTCATTTAAAGAAGGAGATAATAAAATGAATTATAGATGGAATTAAATAATATAGGGCCTGAAATGCTTTAAATGAAGAATTTACCGAAATAAAAAAATTATTGTTTTAGTATTTATAGAACATTGAACAATTTAGCATTAATTTAAGCCCGCCGATAAAAATTGTCTTTTGCTTTTGCATAAAAATCTTATTAACCCTATTTATGGGGAGGAGGGGGGCGGATTTCGCCCTCCCCCGTCTTATTTTTTCCAAACGCCTTTTTTTCAATGCGACATTTACTATTATAGTTCTTCAGATTTTATATTTATTTATTAAACACCTGTATGTTAAACTTTAGGTCCCATACTTTTTAGAGCTTTAGATACTAACCATTAGTCGAAACTGCCACTTAATATTTTAATCAAATCCTAATAATAAAGAAAAAAGCTGTTGTTGACAAACTACCAAAGCAAAAACAGTCGATCAGGAATTTTTATTTTGCAGAATAAGTATCCGTCAATGTTCAAAAATCAGTCGTGACACCAGGATGATCGCTTAGTGCATCTTTGTGTGAAGTGTTTACATCAGTGCGCAGTGCAGGTGCAAAACTATTTCTTTCAACATTGTTTTCAATAAAAATACACTTCACAGCCTGTCGTTACAGAATTTATTGTGAGCAAAAAGTAAACTGTAAGTATCAAAGGTTAATCGAGGCTGTTGTCTCATTAAACCAATAAACTTTAGATTCGATATTACACTAAAAGATTTAGTAAAACTTTGTTACAGCTAACTGTGTTTGTTATGTGTTAGCCAGAGTTAGCTAACTGCAGCCAAACCCCCAGAGGTGTGGCGGAGTAAGAATCTGATTGGCGAAAGTTGGCTGGGATAAAAATCTCTTAAAGGAAAGTGAAAAAGAACAATAAAAATTAGCAATAAAGCGTTGCTAGGTAGATTTGGAAAAAATCTTAAGTTTGATTTGTTTTTTATTTATACATGACTAGAAAACGCGATGATTTACTTATCCTAACATGTAATAACAAAACAGAAGTAACAAAAGGCTTTCACAAGAAAAAAAGGTCAACAGAAAGAGGTCTACAAACCTCCACGCGCAGCTTTCAAAATGGCCGTAGTCACGTTGACTGTGATTTTTTAATGGTTCTTCGTAAGCATTTCATAAACGCAAAATAATTGCTGGTTGGTTATCTGTAAAAACTGGTCTTTCTAATTGGTTTAATACACGTTGGTAATCAAAACAAAACCGGTAAAAATATTTCGGATTTTTTATTTTTAGCATGAAGATTTCCTACGTGGTTAGTGTGACCCGATTTTGACCGACATACAGAGTATAGGTATCGGTAACATAAAGAAAATTATTATCAATGCTTCTTAAGATTTCTTTCTTCGCGCATTTTTAAATTTTAAGCTGGTATTTTTTATCCCAAAGAGCAATACCAGTCCATATGGCACGTGTGCAAGAGCGCTAAGCCAATTAGAATGCTTAAAACCCGTATTGTCAACAAATACAGTAATGAATTGTTGCTAGCCAAATTTAGAAATTATGTCGGACGGAATTTCGTTTAAGAAATTAAAATATATCGAAAACAAGATGCATATATTGTAAAAATGTAATGAAAAAACTCCACATCTTATAAACGCAATAAGAAGGAATATTTTCAATTCTGGAAGACATTTTTTTGTATTGGAAATTATAACTTTTAAGTTAAATTTTATGTCGGACGGAAAATTTTCAACTTTTTTGTAATTAAGCTTTCGAAACTTTTTTTTTGAGAAAATGTATGACTTTTGTAACATAATGGAAAAAGTAATTATAATTTTCCGTCCGACATATAATTTTTCATCATTAGCTAGCAATCATGGTAAAAAATTTAAGAATTGAAATTTTATGACATTTTCTATTCCTAACTAAGAAAATATAATTGAAAAAAATTTAGTAAAAAAAACTTTCTGGGTGGTCACACGCAGGGGTACAAGTGGCGTTGTCGGCTGCTTTTAGACAAAATGGACCGAAATGTAATAAAGAGCGAAAATCAACGGGTAAAGCATTGTATGCCATGATATTCCTTTTGCTAGATTATAGGTGGTTAGTCTTGCTTCTCAATCACTTACATGTAGAAAAATCACTTTTACATTATTGAGGAGGACCTCACAGATTAGAGAAATTTTGAGTTTTTTTTTAAAAAATAAGTTTTTTCAAAAATTTTAGATATTACACTAACCAATATAAATTTTGTTCAAAACTACTTAAACTGGGCATAAAGATAGATTGTTATATTTTACCTATCAAAGTAGAGCTTCTTGGACCAAAATACTGTAGTATTAGGACCGAAAGTGTTACCCTTTGACATAGAAACTAAAACTAAAAAATAAAAGTATTCTTTTATCTGAGTTTCTGAAGTCTAATTTAATAGTTACTTTATTTACTGCTAAATGTGATTTTATGAAGTATATAATCATGTAAGATGTATTTCAAACAAAACATATCGCATTACGGAAAGTCTGAAAATTTGTATATTTGGGCTCGACTGACTGACCGATGTGACCGCGCGGCATGCCGAGAAAATAATAGAAATTTTTAACAAGTGACGGCTAGTAAAAATTAATAAAAGTCGTAAAATTTCAACAGGCTACGGTGAAAATTTTGGAAACGGTGGCTAAATAGATCTGCTCTGCGCACATTTTTGCACACTGCCGGTATGAATAGGGTTAAGGGTTCTTAGCAACTGGGTAGGAAGACGCCGCCTAATGAATTTTCTACAGCTGGCACAATAACAGTGAAAGACAAAATATTTCAGTAATTAAGATAAAGCTGCAAAAAAGTAAGGCTGGTGTACAACGATTTTTCTAAAATTTTGCTAAAAACTATTTTAGAACATTAGTTTCGCGAATTACTAAATTGACCCAAAATTCGCTCGAACATGTTTTCGCAAATGGCAACAGTGGCATTAAAAGCATTTCGCAAAAGACACCAAAATCGCGAAACTTAATTTCTCTAAAACTTATGTTTTAATTATATTTCTTTTAAGGGTATAAGGATTTCTTCTGTAACTTCTGATTGCCTCTCAGAATTTACTTTAAACATGCCGTTATATCATCTATATCACAATGGCAACAGAAACTTTATTTGAATCTAATAACTCCTTACGCCCTTTTACCTCTAAGCACATAATACTACGTCATAAGGGCGTAAATATTTATTCATTTTTACCTTTCTCGATGTTCCAAGGTGTATATTGTGATGCTTGGGGTGTGTGGGCGTATTGCAAGAAAAATTGTTATTTTTTATTTCATTTTGATATAACGCAACTGTAATAAACTTAAATGGAAACCTGTGTATTACTGGCGCTTAATTCTAGTTGTAAGAAGCTAGGATACACGTTAAAAGTCTAAAAAACCTGATTAATCATTGTCTATAACGTAATTTGACACAATTTGGACATCTGTAGCCATTAAAATGAATTTGTTGCAATTTTTTGCGTTTTTGCTGACTTCATCAATTAACTACTTAATTATACATGAAAATGAGGCTGTCATGTTTGTTAGTTTGTGACGGGTGTTACATCTGCAAAGTATCTTTTAAAATAAGGTAGTAGTTAATATTTACAGGAGTAGGTCATTTTTACCACTGGCAGCAAGGTAGAATTAGTATCATCAGAAAACCTATTAGCAAGTTTGTTTTGCTTGATTTGATATGCAGTAACAAAAAGAGATAAAATTATACAATTAAAATTTGTTCACGGTAACAAAGTATTGGACTTTTGTAATGTTCACACTCGTCAACGCAGTAGTGTGACTCACGGATAAACATATTGTTTCCCAATCATTCAGGAATTTATGACACGTTTTTGTAGTTTTAGTTACTTATACTTTGGCATCTATATACGATGTTGTACGAAGGTGTACAAAGTTGTACGAAGTTCTACGAAGTTGTACAAAGTCTTTTTTTACTGATATATACACTAAATAATAAGTTCCATAAGACGTTGTTGAGAAAAGTGAGTTGATAATAAAATTCACGCCCTGTATAAAAATCCTAATGCTGAGAAGGGTAAAAGTATGCTGTTTGATCCACTTTGTACTGGTTAACATCAAACAAAGTTCAGTCACAGAACACTGCATAGACATCTGCACAGGAGCTGCCAGCTCGATAATGTTCATACAAACCTCTCAAATCTGGAAGGTACCAGATCCTCAACTCGTCTCCATTTATTGCAGCAATATGTATATTATCAAACTCAAGATATGGCGAGTTGCCATTATATCCGGATAGGTAGTAATATTTTGTCGGATTTGAATTTGGACATATGATGACGTCATTTTTGTCAGTAACTGCTGTCCAGATCTCTTGTACACTGGTGTAATCGCACCCCCATAGTGAGACAGCAGTTGTACCAGGAATATAGCAATTTAATGTGGTTTCGCCTGTATGTTGAAGCTTTAGCTTTGTAAGTGTGCCAGTATGACGTAACGTGAAGTTGCCATAACTGTCATCTCTTGCACCGAAACACACATTCCCTGCTTGTAACTTCCAGTCATCGCCTAAAATGTTTAATGTAACCATATTACAATCATTATTATTTGTGCATAACTGTGTTATGTTTAAGCCATTCTTTGCGTACTAGTCGGTGGCCCGTGGAAAAATCTACGCGTTCGCCTGTCCTTTTTATACCGCATTGCGTGTGGCTCGCTACTTGCGGTACCATTTTGCGCAACAATCAGACACAGACGCATATGGCTAATGATAGAATATTTTCACGTTTTTTAAAATTTTAGAATTTTGATGTATTGACTTCAGGATCATATTCAACATCATGGAATTGGCGTGTGTGTAAATTTTTAATTTAGTTCGACATGTGAAAATGCTGTTTTAGTGCTGTTAATGTTACGGTGAAAATCTTCTTAATTTTCGACTTGTACTAATCAGCCTCGGTTTCAAGCAGAGTTCAATTAGAAAAAAATCAAAAAACTGTTGTAACAGGTTGTTTGTTTACAGTATGAATCTAAAGATTTAACATTCTATCAAGTTTAAAAATTAAAAATCAGATTCATTTCTTTTGAAAAAGTTTAGAAATAGCAGCGGTACATCACAGAAAACTAATTTGGGATAGGTGTATTACTGAATAAAGAGAAGAAGCATTACAACTCACTTATAAAATTTCGATCAACGATAAATTGCTGCAATTTATTTGAGGCTTAGATTCTGCTCACATGGACAATTTCATTCCAATTTAAACTTTTAACCTCAAAGCAGACTCAAAAATGTCCATTTATTACATTGAGATTTGAGCACAACATCAGCCAAAAGTAAAAAAACTTCATAGCACATATAGATTATGATGGTCCATAACTGTTATTCTGTTTTATAATAAATTCTGTATTAACAAACGTGTTTAGAATTTTTAAAGGGAAAACCTTAATAGGTGTATTCCATAAAAATTTAAAACTTCATTTCTTAATTTTTTCACACTTTTGTGATTAATGTGATACTTTTTCTTTGAACCTATGTTTTTCTGTTTCTTATTATTTCTTATAACTTTGCAAATAAGCTTGATTGATACATTTCTTAAAAATCAAACCACTGACCACTGCGCGTTATATTTCAAGGCAGCTGAAATGAAAATTACATTTCACATATCAGTTTGATGATTCCTATAAAAAGGCTTATTTTATAATTAGAATCTATCGTTCAAATGAAATAAAAAAGGCAGGGCTTGAATCAGTTGAAGCAGGTCAAACGAATTATTTTAAAAATCTTACTATTGCAGTGGCATTTATATTGCGTTGCATCGTTTGTATTTTCGCACGTTCCATAGCTGCATGGTTTGTTGGCTTCACAGTAAGAAACAACCTAGAAATTAAATGTTCTGTGAGCATCCACATGTAAATTTTGCACGACAGACTTCTGTTACATGTCTTAAATTACAGATTAAGCGCCCAGTCCAAATAGGCAGACATTTTGATTAAAAACCTTGATAAACGACCACCAAGTCGAATTGAGCGTCTATTAAAAGTGAGAGACGAAAGCACGTTATTTTTGTATCCTTAAACTATATATAGGAACGTCTACAACGTAATTTTTAAAGCGATTCTGATTAAGAAGAAAAAGAGTTAAACATGATATGCGAGCATTGATGACAGAGGTTCATGCAACGCGTACAGTGAACAAAAACGCGCCTTATTCAAATAGGCGCCCAGAGTATTAGTTGAAAATCTATATCTGCGCCCAGAGCACCTTATCGCTAATTTACAGTAGTGCCTTTATTATTTGTGGAATTTACTGAAGAATGCAGGGTTGTTCTAGAGGTGAGATAGCACGATTAGACAGCCTAGCAGACTTAGATGGATCTCGCCCTCATAATAAATGTTCAAAATACGGAACTGTGTTAGTATGTAATACCTCAAATTACTTGAAAGACATCTCACTTCTTTATAAAAGTTCCTTCGTAGGTAATTATTCCATATAAACTCTCCAATACGGGTTTGTTGGAAACATTTTGAGAAAAGTATAGGCGTGAAATCATAGCGTGATGGTTTTGCACAGACGTGCTTCATAACGTTAGACATTCGTGGACGCAACATTGTCAGTACAATAAAGTGGAATCAACATACAAACGCTGGTAAATATTCATCTTACTAAAGTTAGTCAACCTGGCATAGCTTAACTAATAAGAACAACCGAAAATAAAAAAATAGGTAAGCATATCAGAAGGTTCTTTGAGTATTGTATTGCATTTATTGCATAAACTGACTTTATTGGCCATTGTTTAAAACAACATATATTACTAGATACAAACCTCTTTTTCGGGACTACTCTTATTCTTTTCCATTATATCCTCGCCCTGTTGCTAAAGAAAAAAAATGTACAGGAATTAGTCTTAAGAAGTTAAGGCGTCTTAAAAGCCCCCTTCCAACTTTTGTGTGATTACTTTTGGAGAGTATTATTTTAAAGGCAAACGTTTGGTACCTTTCCAAGTTGTTCAGTTGGTTCAGTTCAGTCTAGAAAAATTGGTACGGCATCACGTCATAGTGAGTCATGCTTAACAGGTGGTTAGGAAAAGTTCCACTCCATCAAGTGCGTCATTTTGAACATAACTTGCAATCACATTACTTAAAATATATTCTAGTTTCCAAAGCTGTTACTCGAATGTTTTGGCACGTTAAAATATTTGTTCGCATATTTTGATTTCGAAGTTTACTCCCATCAACACTACTAATCACTTATTTATTATATTATTCATCTAGTTTTAAATTAAAATAATGTTTTGTAACACCATTTTTACCAGGCCGGAGAAAAAAAAGAAGAAACAAGAATTAAAAACTTCTCTTGTAAAATACTTTGCCCAATGTCTTGTAGGGCTTTTATTAAATTATCTTCAGAAACGCCTTACTTGAGATTGCCGTTTTTTTCAGCATTTATTTAATTTTTCTCACCTCAAATGTTTCCATTTTATCACCATGCGATGCCTGTGGAAGGTGCCACTCATAGCCTTCTTCTTCCTTCACAAACCAACACTCTCCAAACCTTGTATCACCTATCTCTGCCTTAAAATATGCTTTATCGCAATTTTCATCGTGACGGCATTTCAATATACAAGATGTTCTTGTTTGCCCTGTTGTATAGTCTGTAATCCTTCCATTCGTAATGGAATTAACATTTTGTATAACATGAATATAACCCTCTGCGGATATGCATTTGATGGAAAAAAGTAACAAGACAGAACTAAAGCTTTTAACACTCATTCTTTCTTCGTGTCCGCGAACCAAAGCGGAGTCAAATGAAACTATTGCTTTAGCTTGTGTGAAAAATATATACGAATTTATTTTTAAGTGAATCTTTTATTAATGACATCCAAATGTTACCACTGGCAACTGAAAGCCTAACCCTCCTATATCCATAGCCGGTGTAATTTAAATATAAAGTTAAAAAGTAACCAATCTTTGTTCGTAAAAATGCTTCAGCTCGTTACTAAGATAACTTTTTATTGTATATTATAGTCGTAGCAGTATGTTTACTTTGTGCCCACTAAAGTTCCGCCATTTTGATTACCTAAATTAACGTATTTGGGAATGGGTTATTCACACGCTATTTCTGTAATATCTTACACACTGAAGCTTTCTCTTTTGGTGCAAATTATGTGCTTCTTGCAGGACTTCTACGTCTGCTCTAGGATGCTCATCTGTCTAATAAGTGCATAAGTTTATTTTCAGCATTGGCTGGTAGTTGAGGGAGCTAGAACAGTTACGCTAGAGCAGCTGTTAGTCCTGATTTCTTTTTTACAGACTGGTAGTATAGGAGCCGAACTATTTGTCAGCAACTCAGAGAGGCGGTTCCATCAGCAGGCTATAAATTGCATTGCAGATGTAGTGCAAAGTTTTTCTTGGAGAGTGTACCTGCATCTATAATTGATTGCATGCTAACAGGCCAGAACACGGCTTTTAAGAGGCAAAAAGGCTCACAATTAACGGCATAATATGCTAAAATAATGCTTTTGTATACGTTTTTTAATCAGCAAAGCTCGGAACTAACATACATCATAATGGCAATTTTTAGTACAGGTGAATCACGCTGTCTTAAATTTACTATGCCATATTGTTTTCAGAAAGTGACTGAAAGGAACGACTTTTAACTAAACTACGTGGAAAGAAACGGCATATTGTGTTTAAGACGTACGATATACAATCTTGACGTACATTATCCAATGGATGTAAAGATCCAACGAGCTCACATCAAGGCCACATCGCTCATGCTAAGCGCTAAGCAAAAAGGATAGATTCACACATTTATATTCTCTGGCATGACTTAGTCGAGAATTGAGTTCAAGACTTTCATCACTGGAAGCAAACGCTCTACCACAAGGCTAACAGTCGGTACGTAACTACCTATTTGACACAGTATTTTAGCAAATAATTCTTATAAACGTTTCTTTATGAGTCCAATAAAATACTGTTTACTAAAAGAAGTTTGGAAATAGGAAACCCTTTGAACATAAAAACAATTAAATAACAAGACGAAATGCATGCCAAACCCAAGCTATTTAGACTTGCAAATATTAATCAAAAACAGTGATCTTTCTTAAGAAAGAGTTTACTATTCCCTTTCAGACACAGAAATTTTCGTCAGCAATAAGTTCTTCTGGATTCAAATTACGTTTTGTTTTCGGACACTTTACTTCAATGAGTTCCGTAGAATTTGTTCTCGTGTCAATAGCACTCCATGGGGACTTTCCGCAAGACAAACTAAACTCGGTTGCACGACAATTCCTGCTTCTCGCATGCTTAAATCACTTTGCACGAGGGCAGATCCAGGAATTTAAACAAGATCCTTCATTTTGTATGTTATAACTACGCAAAGCGTTAAAAGGCGTTTTCTATTAAAGCCAAGATGAGGAAAATTAACCAGGAATAGAGCTCTATATATTTGTCATTTTTATGAACTTTTTAGAAGCGGTTATTTCATAAAGTGTGTTCGGTGAACACACTCCATTTATAAGGTCATTTTTTATGTGAATACGAACCTTCCCGTTTTTTACCTTACTTTTAGTAAATAAAAATTTCATGTGACGAAAATTTTATAGTTTAGTTCATCTGTTATTATACCAGTGCAACGAAAGTTTTTTTAGCACACATTTTATCTACATTCTGGCTAGCTAAAAAAACTCTAAAAATATTAGAAAACCAGAGTTTACCTATTGTAGCAAAAGCATTTCGTAACACTGGCCATCGATAAACAAAAATCACCAGTTAAGGATTTTTCGAGATCTTTCAAACTAAACCATTTTCTTAAGGTAAAATCGTTGATTTGAAGAAAGCAACTTCTTAATTCCACTTCAAATTTGTTTGGAAACTCACAGTATCAGGCACAAGAACTTCCTTTATGCAACTTAACTAAGAACTAATCTTCGGCAGAAATAACTTTCAAGCTCCAAATATGTCCTTGCAACACCGTGTTACAAAGTTTCATGGCTGAACGTTTAGCATGGAAATAAAACTTTTAACAAGCCAGTCGTAATTGATTAATGAGGGGGTAGTTGTACAATTTCTGTAAAGTTTGAATTTTATAGCTGTTTCATAATTTTAAAAATAAATCTTTAAAATTAAATAAGTTTTTTATTATCTTATCTTTTTAGTTCAAAACATTTTTGTACAAAGAAGTATCTTTTTGCGTTTAACAGGTTTTTACATACCTCTTAATGAAATATTCTCGACGTACTTATAAAATTAAAATTGTAAGGAATTGTTGATGTTTTTAAATACCATTTCAGTTGCACTCGGTTCGTTACCTATTTTAAAAATTTTAAAAATATGATACATATGGTCTTCTTTGATTTTTTAAAACAAAATCTGGGAAAAGGTGTATTATTAGCAAACGTAGTGAAAAATATACTTATTTTGTTTTGTAGAACGTTAAAAGCGTGATGAGGTTATGTGAATTGTCATGTTTTGTGCTTTTAAAAATAATTTAAAGGGAAATTTGGGAAAAATTTATCACTTTTTGAAATTTTAAAGTCTCGAGGGGGATTACAAAATTTCAAAGAAAGTACAAGGCTAACTTATCAAGGAGCAGCTAAGGGTAACTACATAAAGATTACTCAACAGTCATTGAATGAACAGCAAAAACACAGTCAGCAGGGGTAAATTACAAAACAGCGCATAATTTCAAAAAAAAAATCTTATTAATGACGTAAAACAAATTTTACGTAACGATGGGATTAAGTCGTAACAATCTTCTATTGACACACAAAATACATAGCTAGACAGTTAAGAAAAACAAATTTCTTATAATTTAAAAACAGGAGACTCTAGGATTATAAGGAAAATTCGAATTTTTTGCATTTTCAGGTTAGATTTTTTGAGAAACATAAAATTTTAGACCTTTGTTAAAGCAAAAGGAAATGTCAAATAGGTATAAAATTAAAACGCAAAATTTCTTTTTCAGCAAATATTATTTCCGGCGGTTTATTAGTTATAATGCTCAGAGTATTGGTAAATAACCACAATTTTTGATGACTTTTAAAAATGTTTGTTGCCTTCATGCGCATGCACAGGAAAAATAAGCTTAGATAAAAGACCCCTTGTTGCACCTATTATTTCGTAGTGCTTATTAAAAGAAATCGAATGTCAACTTTACAAAGTAAAAATGTGATATTTTATCATATTAGTACTGCTGCTAATTTCAAATTCACATTGTGACAGACAAGCAATTTAGTGATAACAGACGGGTAAGGACTAGTCAGCAGGTAGGTTTGAGGTTACAACCGGTTTTTCGTTCTTTGACTTCATTACACATATTGCTCAAATATAAATAACAGCTGGCACTACTAGGCTAGTAAAGTGACTATACATAAACAATGGTATAGGCGTTACTGGTTATACATAGACAGGTATGCATAATATATGGTTGTAGGTCAAAAAATTCCTTGATTTTATAGAAATTTTATTAAATTGTTACCTACTTCCTAAGGCATCTTTGTGTGTTTCAATATTCAACTCTACTAACTGACTGGCATTGGCTTGAGCGACAAAACAGAAAATGAAAAGTTTGCAAAGTTCCCACTCGCCACTTAGTTCAATATCTACAGTACATTGTGTGCATTCTCCAAGTCTTATATTCCGCGATTGTAGTACATTTTTAAAACTACAATAGCACACAATATGATCTTCTAAGAAAACACCTTGATGATTTTAATTATTCTGTTTTACATGTCAATTTGCAATTTGAGTTTTTAAGTAAGGGCGATTCACATGACAGCAAAAACCCAGACCATTTAACAAGACAGCAAAATAATTTTTTTTATTGTATTTACACAGTCAAGTTAAAAACGTGCGTGAGCAATATATATTGTTTTTATAGATAATATACTTTTAGTAGATGTTTATAATGTTGTTTTGATAACATTGTTTTTGCGTCAACGAAACAGACGTGGAGAAAAGTACAGAAAATATAAAAGAATAATTCTCTAGCATCCAATTTTAATTGATATTATTGTTTTTGGAGGAGATATGTTGGGGTTAATTATGCTTGTCCTGTTACGGCTCTAATTTTTATAAAACGAACCACTTTATCAAGAAATATTTGTGAAAGCAAAACTTTTCCTATTAAATTGACATTTCCTTTTTTTTGTCTAGGCCAAAGTTTGCTTTCATATTGAGACTAGTAGCTAAAATTCGTAATAGACTTAAAAATTACCAACAATAAAGGCACGCATGTGTTTTGTTTTGTTTTGGATGGATATTGCACACAGGAAATAAGGTGCAGCATTTATTTTAGTCTTTCCAGGAATGATTTATTTGTTGTTTTCAGTTCCATAAAGAAACGTACATAATTTAAGTTAATATGAAACCTATACACAAAGGTAATGGCTAAGATAAGTCAATTAACACCTAAAATTATATGTTTGCTACCGTGATTAATTTGATGCCGTCAACAATAATTAAAAAACATCGTATTTTAGATTTGACTACCTGGAACTCCGGACAGAATAATGAAATAACTTCTTAAAGTAAAGCGCATAGATTTAAAGTTGACGAATAATATTTCTTTTTTTTGATGATGTGTCAGAAAAAGTGCAGCAAAAATGTAGCTAGAATCAGCCTCTGGTCATTGAATGTTTTTAAAATCCCGGACTAAAAAGGGCTAGACTATAAGTACAAGAAAATAACTTCAGATATAGAAGTATGATACATTGCAATGAAATTAAATTTTTAAACTAATTTTTGGAATTAGAGTTTTTTCAATTAATTTTGGAGCATTTTTAATTTTGTATGTGATATTAATTAATTAATTAATTAATTAATTAATTAGAAGAAAATTAATTAGAAGAAAAAAACAAAAGAAAAAAAGTTTTGTGGTCAATTACCCTGATAACTTGATTTTGTTCATGCCGAATTTCCTTTTCTGTTTTCTTACCTTGATGAGATAGTATATACATTTAACCCAACATTCCAGTATCAAGGGTCAGCATAACCTCAGATCAACAATGATTCATCAATATCAGAAAGATTTACCAAAATATTAAAAAATTAGTTTTATAACAACGCGATTTCAAGGTTCAAGTAATTGAACTTTTGCAGTTGCATCGCTTTTACATACATGGACAAAAAGGAATGAAAGAATGAAAGAAACTGGCGGATTTGCAGAAAAAAGACAAAAGGATTTTTTTTATCCTATAGAACCCAAGATTTTGCACTGTAAAGGTTTTGCCCATATAACGTATGCAAAAGTAATGCGGCGACGCAAGGTAGTGCGTTTTTTTGTGCGAACATAGATTTAGAAAAGCGTTAAGTTGACAAAATATATTGATCTGACACTGTAATTTCATATCTTGTTAATTATCAAAGCAAGTTTAAATATTTTTGTTTTTGTTTCATATTATATTTACATCTCACATCAGATCACTTTGCCCTAGGACTTAAAAAGTTAAACCTTTTAATTTAAAAGATAAATATCTTATCTGCAAAAAAACACATCCAATAATCACACTTATAAAGCAATTCAAAAAGAAGGTTAAGATTTCTTTACAATTAAAAAAGGCGAAGAAATAAGAAACATCATTATTCACTGAACTGGTCTTTCAAACCATCTTCCTTTCTTTATTCCCGGGACAATACGAGAGAATAATGAGTTCCAATTAAGTCAAAATGGGTCATATTATACCACCTGTTGGTTTTTCTTTTCTGACTTTTTACAGGCTCTTTGCCTGGTCTTGATAACTATCAACACAAGTTTTAAGTTGCTTAGGAAAATTTAAAATTAAATTAATTCCTTACACATGTAAACTCGCGGCAAAGCCTTAACCCTATTATACCTGAGCGATTTTGGTTCTTGTAACCCCACAACCCCGCAGGTTATAAATCCTGAACCACTTTAAGTATAATAGGGTCAAATGACAAAAAATCATACAAAAAATAAACAAATCAACTATTTACTGCAAATAATATCTCACATTTGTTTGTTTAGTTTATAACAAGACAAATTTAGCATAATAAGGATATCACAGGTTCGTTGAGCAGCATGTCTCCATCTTGTGTTATCTTCATTTGGTGCATTATCTACATAAAGCCAATCCAAACCGCCTGGCAGTGTAAGTAATGTAAAAATTGAGTTGAAAATATGTACACTTTAAATTATATATTACTGAAGTTGAAAGTAGAATTTAAACATGACTTAATAACATTTTTTTTGTTTTATTCTTAAATATACGCCTTGCTTTTCTCGTACAAACACGAGAGAAAAAAAAGCGCGGCATTTTGAACGACTTGGCGTTATAAGAAGACGCGAATATCACAGCAAAGTCATAAAAACTCCCAACGAGACTGAATAATTCTGATTTCTCATTTACCTGCGCCAAATATATGTGTCTTGTTATACTTTTATGCTAAAACTGGCGTATTGTGCCTTATCTCTTAGTAAAGACTTTATCCTTAACAAGGAAACCCTTAACAAGGAAACCCTTAAAGAACGCATGGGAGCTACTGCTGAATAATGTTTGATATTTGATATTGAATACTTAATATTTTGTGTTTTAAACTTTACATTGGGCATGTTTAAAAGATTGTAGAACATATAAAATGTATCGTACACTGAACACTCTCTGACAGTTGAAGGCAATGAACCGAGAGATTTTAATTTAATAATTCTCCTTTTAGTGATGGTAACCTCAAAACAATGTGACATTGTGCATCGACAGATTTACCTCAATGTCACGTACACAATTAAAAATGCACCAAAATTATTTTCGCCAGAAACAATATCAATCCAGGTCAATCCCATAACATTCAATTCTAACAACTGGACAACCATTTGTAAAAATATTTTGGCGAGGCAAGATGGTCACTACACTCAACAAGTTCGATGTAAACTGCTTGATATTGTTGATCCAGGAATGTATTCAATACGATTGTTGGTAAGGAGTAACGCAACTCTTGTTAGTAATACGCTGTTATATCCGTTGTATTACGCAGGGGAGCAAGCATTTCACTGCTATAGTAAGTTTTGACACGCGAGTCTTTAATCCAGAAGGTATCTAGGACTAGTCAAAATTTTATTTGTATTTGAAGGCCTTGTTAGACGAAAACATTATTACATAACTATTTCAAATATTTCCAAACTGTACGCTTTTGGTCATTTAAATGTTTATGGTTATTTTGTTGGCCTTTGGCAGGCACTTAGGAACCGGAAGGAGGTGGAGAAGTAATGATATTGAAATAAGAGCATAAATCCTTTTTATACCACCAAGAACAATGAAAGATTAAATGGTTTTCAGGCAATCTAAGTAGCCTAAATTGCCAAATTTTCTATACCATTGGACCAACCATAGTGCTATTATCACCCAATCCCTTCCTGAAAATGAGTTTGTTTTTGACCTGAAAATGACTACGTTGAATTCTGGTAATTAAATTATACTGTATACGCATACTG
Organism: Hydractinia symbiolongicarpus; assembly: GCF_029227915.1. Lineage (NCBI taxonomy): Eukaryota > Metazoa > Cnidaria > Hydrozoa > Anthoathecata > Hydractiniidae > Hydractinia > Hydractinia symbiolongicarpus. The sequence goes on along the minus strand of NC_079888.1, from coordinate 4,320,996 downwards.
TATAACTTCTTTTTGCGTACAAAAATGGTTGAACATATAACCGACATAGGTTTTGTAATTGATTTGCCAAAAACGGCCAAACCCTGATAAACTGAAATATATTACACTTTGGTCGAAAAACAAAATAAAATAATTACTAAAGGGGTCTAATTCGTCCCAACAAAAAGTGAACTTAGCAAAGCTAGATTTAAGTTACTTGGATTATTTGACATAATCTAGGGTAGTAAAAATAACATGTGAATTATATAAAAAACCTTTAAAGGGTAACTTTATTTGTTAGTAATAATTGTTTTGTTATTCGGGAAGACATTATTTTGTTCTACTGTAATTTCTATAGGCCACAAGCTTAGATATCTGCTAATGACCCCATCTTACAACTCTGTTAGCGTACAATGGAAGTATCCGTATTTGGATATGTATTATGTGGTGAAATCTTTTCTGCTTGTTATGGAGGATAATAAAGTAACAAAAAAGGTAAAGAAAGATGCTGTTTTTTAAAGCATTTTTGTTCAAAAAACAAATGAGTGGTGAGTCCTCCCCCCATCCGGCAATAATGTTCAAAGATAGCGTTGAATCAAAGGTTAAACTTTATTATGTTAAAGCATCCTACTAGAATAGCCTAAGTCACTTCTGCAAAGCATTGTTTTAATGCAAATTTTGTTTTGGATTTAAAAGGCTTTTTTTGTGCACAAACCCGATCTTTTATGCACGCAAGTTATATATATACGCTTACTGACTTGGAGGAATTTCGAAATCTTTATTTATTTATTTATTTATTTAGGTTTCTTGTGGTTCCAACTTCAACAACAGAACAAACTATTGCGTATTGACAAATCTATTGTCTTGCAAGAGTTACTATGTCTGTGTGTTAACCTGGTACAATGTGGGCTTGGAAAAAAAGATTTGCCAGTCAGTAATTACAAATTGTGTGCATAATGAAGCGGTTTAACTAACCTTGGAACGATGAATACAATTTTGACATTTAAAGCGTTAAAGACATTATTTTGTCATTGTAATTTTAGTATGATTTTAGACATACTTTTCTACATAATTTAGTTCAATGAAAAGAATTATGCATTTGTTATAAAAGTGTTTAGATTCGTTCAATGAGTTTCCGTGGAGTGGCTGTTTTATCTCTTTCGCTTGTACAAAAAGAGTAATGAGCTATTTTAAACCTTCTACAGAACTTACAAGTTCATGACAACCTACATGCGACATATTCTAAAAAAGTTTTATCAGAGCTTAGGTGAAGGCGACGAATACGTTATCTGCACCACCGTAAGAAGTAAATTTTCGTTTATTTACAAAAAATACATGCTTTTTCTTTTCACTTATTCTTATTTTTTTCTTAATAAAGAGAGATATTCACTTCTAAATTTCGTGTTTTTGCATTCACATTTTCCTATCAAATCCCCTCCTTTTTGTTGAGTAAAAATTATTGATACTAAAACTCACACATCCGTATTTCATATTCAACAGAAGAACCCAGTACACTACGTGTAGTGGGTTCGTCTGCGCCTCCTAGTTCTGAGCACCGCGGATCAAATCCCGCTCACTGCTTGGCAGTATGTTAGTGTTGAACAAAGTAGTTCTTCTTCAATATAAAAATATTGTGATTTTGCATAAGAAAAGACTATATATATTTTTTCTCATCGGCGACCATGATCGCTGCTGAAATATCTTAACAGCATTTCTATGAAATTTTGGAGCTGGAACACTCAGGTACCGTTACTTTTATTTGCCTTATCAGTTTATTGGATGCCATATCAAAACATTACGAAAACGTAAGCACAAAAAGGTTAAAGTAGAATATAAAAGAAACACGTCGAAATGACAAATAAACTTCTTAAGCTTACAATGACCCAGCACTCCAAAAATATTAAACATAAAAAGTAATATATACTAACTTGATAGTTATACACAACCAGTTTATAGATACAAGAGAATTAGTTCTTATAAAATCATTGTCACTCGAGTCATTCTCTTCGATGGGAGTTTAACGGTTAATCTCATACAAAGTCTCCATCCAAGCGACAACAGACGAAACCCAATTTAAAGCGGGCTTTTATGTACCCAATAGCTATCTTGCGCGTAAGGGATGGGCGGTAGATTAACCACCTGTAAAAACTTTTAAATGACCAAAATTATGTTGATGAAACTTGGCACCCATTTAAATGGATTAAATGAGTTGGCGCATGAATTTTGTTTGGTAAATTGTTTCGATATTAGCACACTTTATTACCTGTTATGACAATTCAGGTAAGTGAAAACGATGCTCATAAAATCAGACATTTTTCTGCCTTATTGGAGCTGTATCTTAGGATTTGTATAAAAACAGTGAGTTGGTAGTTGAACAACCAGTATAAGAATGTTCATAATAATATTCTTTTTTCACATGTTGTTTAAACAAAATGGACCTCGTTGCATATCATACGTTTTGATGTCAATTTATATTTTCCTTTATAGGCCAGCTAAATGATTAATGAGCCATTAATACCATTACATATAAGAGAAATACTTAATGACGACAAGACGTCCTGTCAAATTAAGGTCCTCCAAACGTTTATTTTGTTAACAGTATCTGAAAATTTTGCATCAAAATAAATTAATCCCACATAGTAGAGTGCAACATGATTTAAATGTTTGATCAACTGAATAGATGTACCTGCTACGAGTAGCTGCAATTCTGATACAAAAATTGTATATTTTATAGAGTGCATGAAGTCTCCATAAGGCATTCAATCACTTGATAATAAATTTTTAATCTAACTCCTATATGTTTTGGTTATTGATTTGTACAGTGTATAACAGATGGTGGTGTAAGTTTTTACGATATATCATTTACTTTATTTTTTCTTCATTTTTGTGTTTTCTCGTCAACCTCTATATCTTACTTGTCATGTAGGTTTTCCACTAATTCAACAACTTCTTAAAGAAAATAAAGTTGTTGTTTTCTTCCTAAAACTTTCCGGCTTGTCGTAAGAAAGTACAATTTTAGCTACTAGCGTGATAAAGGTATGATCAGTGGAGAATAAAAAATGGAGAACTTGGACGTTGTCATTGTACGAATTTCTATAGAGCTAATCGCGGTTGAAAAACTAAAGAAGTATTTTCTCACTATTGACATGTTTTAAGTATATTTTTATATCGCTGTTGTTATGGTTGGATAAGTGAAAATATTTTTTAAAGAATAATTCTTAAATAAATTCAATGTTATATGGGGACACGTTTCATTACTTTTAAGCTGTGTGATCGTGCAAATTGATTTGTCATACACGCTTTCTTTCTCTAAGTTTTACGAGTTTTCATAGAAACAATAGCCTGTTTTATTATATAACAACCGGGTTTCTTTGGTTCTAAAGTTTTAACATTGTTAATTTCGATAAAACATGGACGAACTCATCATACTCAGAATTATTTTTACTGAAGCCTTGGTTTCGGTGATATCCAATAAATGTATTTTTTTGAAGAATAAAAGGAAATGCTTCTAGACAAATAACATGGCTAATATTCACAATTTGACGTTTCCGTCAGGAGTATTTGTAAAGATCTATATAAGCCTCTGTAGTATTCTTTGAAGTTATCCTATTTAACCTTTCAAATCTCGACGTAAACATAAATGTAAATTGACACAACGAATAAATTGACTTGTGTAAACCAAGCTTTAAACGTTTTTTATATAATTGTTTACATTTCATGATGTTTTCTTATCTTCAATTATAATATCTGTTAGAGATTAAATCATTCGACTAACTAAAATAATAAACTAAAGTTCTCCAAGCATAAACTTACATAACCTTTATAAATATTTATTTCTAAGTTTTAAATTTCCATAAGTTTTAAGGTGATTTTGTGGAACAAAATCTAATAAAAGAAACCTTCCAACCACTGTTGCGCAGGCAGAACTGACTGCGTTTGAAAAAAGGTCATGCACAAAAAATCGAAATAGCTAGAATCTGATTTTTATTACACTTTTTTAAAACTTCAGCCATTAAATTTTTAAAAGTATTAACTGTTGGTGTTTCTTTTAAGTTTTCCAAAATTGGGGTGTTTTTAAGTTTTCCAAAATGAGGGCAAAATTTTGGCATTGTCGGACGGAATTTTCTCCTTCTAAGATGTATGTGTTTTAGAGCTCAAACATCATTAATTCAAAAAAATTGGTAACTATAGAGACAAAACTGTGTTGTTTAATAAAAAAAGAATTGCCATTGGATCAATAAGCCTAAAGTATGACGTGTTTATGACGTCATAATTGAAATATAAACCACTAACGGTGTTCACAATAGAATAAATTTCGTCATGCATAAAAAATGCTCTCTAAAACTTGCTAGGTTTTTTACTTTCTTATCCATATATAGGCTATAGTGTGACAGCAAGATGAGTAGTAAAAAAATAAATATTGATTTTCGTTGTTTGTGTTTTAAACGTTAATGTTCGTGATAATACCTTCACATGAGTATAGTGTGTAGTTGCTTTGTAAACAATCAATCACTTTTTATAGACCTTTTTAACAATTAGATAAAAGTAGGAAAGTTTATGGCTTTATTTAAATTCAAAGTTTGGTAACGTCTCGAGCTAACCTAGATTGTTCTAAAGAACTATAAACTATGATCTTGTCAAGAGAGAAGTGTTTTTTTCGTATATCTCTCATTTCCTTTATCATTGTTTTAGATTTGTTTGATAGGTGAACTTACATAAACTCTATCAGACATTATTTTACGGACTAAAAACTGAAAGAAGAGCTGAAAGAAGTACCAATTGGCTACAAGAGCAAAAAAGTTGTTTATCAGGTAAAACCCTTTAGTAGTTATTAAAATACAACCACTGCATCGATTTATATTACCGGCCAGTATCTGTAAAACTTATTTATTATTGCTTTCTTTACCTCAACCCATTTCTTAGAGAAAGAGGCGGGCGGTGTAACAAGCCCCCTTCTATTTATGGTAATAATTATGGCGAACACAGCACATATGACGTAATGATTTGTTTTATACTTGTTGGTAGGTTTCTGATGAAAGCATGGAAAGAACGACAATAATTTATTTCTGGATGCTATCTGTCGCCGTTCTGTTTACGAGAAGTACTAACATATTAATAAAAAAAATTGTTTCTTTGTTGTCTCTATCAATATTAATATTGCATTTATTTCTCTCTAACACAGCTTCCAGTTTGCAATGCCATCGAAGAAGCTACACTGGGAACAACACAGATATAATCTGCAGGCCTGGTCAGGTCTGTTTAGGAGCACATGTAGGATACACTGTTGAAACAGATAGTGGGGAAAGTGATTTGGTTAAAATGAGTCTAGGAAGCTGCTATGACAGCAATAACTGCCAAAAATTTTGTGCAAACAGTAGTGCTACTGGAGTACAGGTAAAGACATGTGAGGTGAGTAAGAAAGGACAGCTGTCGTTGTTGTCGCTTTTTCTTTTATTTTCATTATTTGTTTTTTCTCGTCATCGTTGTCATAGTAGCTACATATGATAAACTATTTTTAATTTAGGTAGACTGCTGTAACACGGACTTTTGTAATGCCAAACACACAAAAACAAAAGGTAAGAATCAGAATAAAGTTATTAAAGTTATCATTCAATAAAATTATACAAAATTTTATACAAACACATGGTGTACAAAAGCATACCATTATATAACTTAATTCTTTTGTACTACAACCAAGCTTTTTTATAGCCAACTAGTTTCTAAGCGACTGTTAAAACTAATAAAGACCTTTGATGTACGCAACAGTTTAAGTTTTTTCGGGGATTCGGGGATTCCTCAATGCTAGGGAGGGGAAGGGGGCTGACCCCCCCCACCTCTGTAAATTCTAAATTATTCTTCAATAAACATGAAACTCACTTAAAGTGTTGCCCACACCTTGGGTAACAATTTAGCAAAGAAAATTGCTGATGTTAGCATTTTTTGAGACTGACGTCGTCAAATATGTTTAATTGGGTGAAGAATAATTGTATGATTTCTTTGTTTCTAGCCACACTTATATGAGAAACAAAAATAATGTATCAATATATCTAAGAAGTCCCCTAAAGCTTATGAAAACAATAATAACTCACGTGATAAAATTGGTTGCCATCAAAACACTTCGACATGGTTTTTTAGAAAGAACATAACAGAAAATTAAAGTTATATAAAGTTAGGAAAAGTAAAAATATCAACGTCTTACTACAAGCCAGTACTGTTTATTTGGTTTGCTTATTCCAATTTTAACACGAAATCTTTTGCCAAAATTATTATTGTTTATTCTCACTTGATTCTGTGCGTTCTTATTTTGTTGGACATTGTTCTGTAATAAAATAAATAAATTTCTAATCTGTTCAAAATTATTTTTGTAGGTGAAATAAGAAAATGTTTCGGCATGAGACCACAATCAACCGATACAGCTTTAGTATACTGCAACGCTGCAACCGAAATGTGTTTTGGTGGCGCTATGGAATATGTAATTAAGGCCCCGCAAGGAAATCTAACCATTAATGGACCAATGGGAGGTTGCATACCTAAAAGTTATTGTAATTCATTTTGCAAGTATTTTGACAGAACACCTCCTTTTAAACCGACCCTCCATAAATTAATCATGGGAAAATGCAAGGTAAAACTAACACAATTTCTGGACTAAGGAAAAAGTATTGACAAACCATCTTTATTTTTTATTATCCCATAAAAAAGCTCTTGGCAATTAAATTTACATTTTTCAGAAGGTGAAAGAAAAGTCATTTTTTATTGAGGCACTGAGAATCTTAAAATTTAAGTTGATTTTAAGACTCAACAGCCGCGTAACTTCAGATCTTAATTTTGTTTTGTTTTATAGATTGGTTGCTGCAATACCGATTTGTGCAACACAGAAGCATTTGTTAATAGTACAATAAAAGAGGGGACAGATAACACTAACGCATCTAATGTTCTCAGTGGAAAACAAAACTCTTTGGTGGCATTAGTTTCAATTATTCTTTTACTATTTGTGTTTAATTTTTATTAAATTTAATTTTTTTTTCATTTTTGTTTAATTAAATAGGCACAATTCATTTGTATATGTAATCGCACGTTTACGAGTGCAATTAGGAAATAATCGAACGAGTATTTTTTTTTGCTTTTAATTTTCCGAGTCCGTGAGGACGAGGACAATTTTGAAAAGCAAAAAAAAATACGAGTTCGTTTATTTCCAATTGCACCAGGAACCGTTCGATTACGAGCTAATCACGCAATGAACTATTTTTGTAAGAGTAGCACAGGATGTCAATTTCAATGTTTTGATTTTTTTATTACCCGATTTGTAATTAGTTCGATTCATTGTAAAGATATCTATTTTGACTTATCATAAAACGCGAATAAATATTTATGGGTATGAATCCAAAAGCAACAGTAATTATTTTAAACGACAAGTAAACGCTTTAGAAATTTTTTTTTTCTGTATCGAATGTTTTTTTTTCTCTTGTCCAGACTTAATGAACCTTATTGTTTTATGACCTTTTTATTACCTTTTTGTTTATGGGCTTTTTTATTATAGTTCGAATTTGTAACATCATATATATTTTTTAAATTATCGGCGCTCCTTAAAGAGTGCGGTTAAGATTTTAGAGTGAAATTAAGAAATAATTGCACTCCACAGAGTGCAATTACGATATAATTTGCACTGTAGAAGAAGCGCCAAACAAGAAAAATAGGTCATCGTGTGATTTCAAATATAAATTATAATTTCCTTTGTAAAAGTTTAATTACAAGGCATTTTTAGAAAGAAATATTTATGAAAGTGTGCTGATCATGAATCCCCACATTTTCGCCTAAACGCCAAAATAAAGTTCTTGGTCTAAACCTATCTATGCCATAAAAAAGAATGTTTTTCTTTCTGTCGTCTAATCACTGGCATGTAGTTAGGTCGCATTAACTAATCGTTTTTTAATGGTCACCCAAGATATACCGTTTTAGCTAATACGTAAAGTAGAATTACTAACCTTTTTGGAAGAAAAGAGTACTGTAGATTAATTGTTCAATATAACTATCGTCCACCTTCTAGGTAGATTTTTAATATTAATTTAACAAAACAGAAGCCACGTTTCGACTTTGTATCACAGTTGTTGACAGTTTTTAAACGAAAAAATTGCGATGGCTAAACCTTGTCTAAAACGAACAGCTTTTCTGAATTCATATCACTTACAATACGTGCCTAGACTATCTACGATGGTGATACACAAAGTACGGCAATGGTTACGTCATTTACGATTGTGCTTTCACTGTGATTTTTGCTTGATTTTTCTTATGTAAAGCATCCATTCATGCGCACTTTTTATGTGTAATGAACCAGACAATTCTTTTGATGCGTTAAATAATGCTTAAACTAAAAAAACAAACCAGCTATTAGGCAAGTGTGACCTTAACCACAACAACGTAACCAAGCGGAATGTAACAATGTAAACATAATTTCAAGAAGGAAGTTTTTTTCTCGTTAGCAATTTGATGTTTGATGCCTTTTGACCTTTTTAAGTTAAATCAGATGTATTACTTACCAGTCTGTGGATATGGTTTCCTCTTCCTTGTCAACGACAGTTTAACTATTAAGTTAAATGCCAATTGTCATTAACCTTCGCTAATTAATAAAAAAGGGAAAACGTAGTTTGTTGTATTTTAATAAGCTTCTTATTGTTATTTATGTACAGATAAATTGAAACAATGCTCCAACACTTTATAATTTTTATATGACTTAAAAAGTAGGCAGTTTCGTGTAAATTGCAAATTTGTGAGTTCATTCCGCAATGTCACATGAGTCAGCAAAAGTTCAAATTAATTTTCCAGATTTTTTTTAATAGTAAACTGAGATGGCTTATCAAATTTAATAAAAATATTAAAAGATGTGATATTGAAGATTAAAACGCCTGGTTATTAAAAGCTGCAGCGTCATCCAGCAACGCTTTTTTTCTAGTGTAGCTACGTTTCTTTCAGCGACCTATATGATGCAACATGTATCCCCGTTAAAGCGAATGGAACTAAAAAACAAGCAAAGAATTATTGCGTTTTACTTTTTCAATAGTTTCTTTTAGGGTAGTTTTGCTTTCTAATTACTGTTAGAATACTACAGAAATTCGGTCTGTTAGAATACTACAGAAATTCGCCCAATTTTTTACGGAAGTTCGCCAGTCACAACAAAGTCGACCAGAATCTACCGCATTCACTATTCATGTGTCTGTAGCACGATTTAATGTCGTAGATAGACAGAATAAGTCTATTAATAAAAGAGGTGATACTTTCAACAAAAGCAATACGCGATGTTACATAACTTTAAATTTATTCTTTAAGAGCAGACATTATAGTCGCATAAATTAATGAAAAAAAATAATCTTGACGTTTTTAGCTGTATGTCTCTTGTAACTATAGATGTATTGTAATTTCTTGAACAAGTTCGCCGCACAACATAATGTGAAAAGAATTAAATTCGAAATTTTAAATTAATCCGAATTGACATTCGAAAGCAAAGCAATTCATTCGATTCAACATTTTAATCCAGGAAAGCAACATATTTACTTGCTGTTGGTTTACAGTCTAATGCTTAGATTTTAGTCTGTAGTCTAAAGGAGTATGGAATCCTAATCTCCGGAATTTCAAATTACTGCTATGCTATATCGGACGATATGTACTTAAATCAATTCCGAGATGCAATCACATTAATTATACTTGTGCAGCAAATCAATTTGTTATAAAATTTCCACTGTTTCCCGTGAGATAAAAGTGTAAAACGGATTGTTCCGAAACTTGTAAAAAACAATTTAAAGACGTAGCGTCGGAGAGTGACTATGTTAAAATCTAAGCGGTGGAGAGCGAAAATATAAAATTGATCAATTGCATGTATTAAGTAATGTGAAAAGAAAGTTTCAGAAAGATATGGTAAGGAAGGAGACAACATTGCTGTAACATGTGTCGACAGACTATTGTTTTATCATTGTTGCTTTTTGCATATCAAGGTAAAGAGAATTTAGAATTTAACAGTTTATCTTCCACGATTTGTTTGTTTGTTTGTTTGTTTGTTTTTCTAAGAACGTTTACATATTTTTTGCTGGGGTTGGATGTGCTCATTATATTAACGAAACGAAGACTGGTAATGTTTTTTTTTTTACTTTTATGATTAACAATCTTTAACACTGAGCTGAACTTTCTTTGTCATAAATTTATTTGAAACTTAATAATTTGGTTCAGACTCAGAAGTTTATAAAACTCAGAAATTTTTGGTTCAATATCTCCTTCAATGATTCTTTTTAATTATATTTAATAAAAAACCTTTTAACAGAAATTTAACGATTAGCCACGACAAATAAATACGGTATTACACAAAGCTAAATTTCTTTAACGAAATAAAGTACGTTTCTACAAAATCAGACTGTATGCAGCTTTAGTCTAATCGAAAAATAAAAGTTTTTCAATGAACCAACTGACAACTAACATTTTTAAGAAAAATCATAATTTTTTTAATGATCTTAATGGTAATTTTAATAAGCCTCGACAATGCAAGTTTAATTATTTGCTAAGGACTCTTTTGTATTGTTTTTGTATAGTTTTATGTTCTATATTCGTGTCTTGTGACTTCAAGTTTTTGCTTTAACTCGTTGACAATGTTTGACATTTATACACGATAACCTTGTTTGGCAAGTTTAGCTTAGTTGCTTAATTAACAAAAACACTTAAAATACCTGTAATTCCAAATTACTTCTGTCCTTGTAATGTCATCTAATGCTTACATTAAGGCATCTTTTGGTATTGTTTAATAGGGAAAAGAAAAATGCGTATGAAGCTCATATACTCTGAAGCGTGATAAGTTTAAATAGCTTAAAAGAGATTGTTAAAACATCTGTTGTCCAATTGCCAGTTACTAAGCTTTTTCATATAGGCATATAAGAAAGTTAATGGTGATTATAGTATTTACCGTTGCATATATCCAATGTACTATATCTAAATTAAAAACGTGTGTTCCTTTTAGCCGCTCCGAATGAAGCAAATGAGTTCAAGGTTTCGGGAAGAATCATTTTTCCAAAGGATGGCGTGTATACACATATCCCTGAAAACAGCTGTCTTGTGGTAAAAGTATTTCAAAACATACAGTGTATCACTACGCCTTGTAATACACCACAGAGTGGAAAATTAGTAACGCGTAATGTTCAGATCTTAAACAATACGTTCGAGTATGAAGTGACATGCAAACATTTAGATGCACCACTTTACGCTATCAGGTGAAGTAGTTTCTGACTGCTGTATGATATAGATATAAATGTATGATGGTACGCATGCTGAAACATTTAAAAGCTGATACTAAATTAGCTAGTTATGATGTGTGGGTATTTTATAGCTGTTATAACTTGATAGGAGAAGAAACGATTTAACAGGGTTTATGTAGAGTCCAATTAACTAGTTAACGAAAATATTGTGAAAATAATAATATAAAGAACACAAACATATGAGCGTAACAAGGAAAAAGAGATTTTCGTAGCCCATTTTATTTTCATAAACTGTCCATATCTGATTTCTAATCTGTATGGTGTTTATTAATGACAAAAAAAAAAACAGCACCAACAGAAGGCCAATTACGTTGGACTCTCTCCATCTCGACTACTCTCTTCTCAAACACAAATTTTGGCCCCTGGAAATTTGTTTACGCTCTTACCTTTTTTTCGCTCTTTATCTCTAACTTTTTCTATCTCGAACAAATATGTTAGTCTCTTGCGAGTTCCAGATAGAGAAAGTGCACTGTAAGGCCTACATTGCAAGGCCGTAAAAGTTAGGAACCCTAAAATTTCTTTCCTTTTGATTACAATGGACACAATCCTGGTTACTTCAGCTCTAAGTACACAATAATAAGTCACTAGGGCGTATAATACCCACGTACAGTTGTTTTTATTTTTGCCTCATTTTACTTTTTTGTTATTGTTATCTTTATGTTTGAGGGCGTGTAGGTACATATACTTGAAAAAAATTGTCATTTTTTATTTCATTTTGATGTAAGAAAACTGTAACAAACTTAACTGGAAATCATTTTGTCGCTCCATTATGGGCACAAGAAGCTTTAAAACAAGTTCAAAATCTGATTATTTATTGGCTAGAGTAGTAATTTAACACCAATTGAATATTTAACATCTTCCCAAAAAGGGCACATTGCCACAATCATTTCCCAATTTTTTGTATTTTTGCTGACATAAGCAGTTAATAACATGATTAAAAATCAAAATGAGGCTACCATCTTTGTTAGTTTGTGATGGATGTTATAACTGCCAACTATCTTTTAATATAATAGTTCATCAGTTACAGGGGTAGGTCATTCTCGCACTCCCCAACCTTTGATCGGATCACTCCAATCCAAACCTGAATAGGGCTAATTAACAAATGTGTTAAGCTAAAAGCCTTTATATTTCTTTTATCACCCATGTAGCTCTCAATTGCACATTGGATGGTGTCCAACTGAAGATTACACAGGCGGATATATTAAGGAAGGAGATTACGACATTAAATGGGCTTACGATTTTACGATTAAGGGTAACGAAACAAACAAGAATGTACCAGATATTGAATTGGAACCATACATTAAAAGTAAGTTTGCTACATTTTATGTATTATATTATTATTTATTAAGGTTTATTGGGAGTTTTATAAATCAGATTTTTCTGTAATTTTGTAAATTGTTTTAAAATAAAGCTAAACCAATCAATTTCGCCATCTTCAGAATTTTTATTATCGAACTGGCAAAGCGGGAAAGACACTTTTTCCGACTTTTTGACGACACATCGTAATGTCGCATATTTTAACTATGAAAGTAGGACATCTGCTCCAAAATGTTTTTTTTTGTTTGAATTACCCTCTCTTAAAAATTGCTATTCAAATTTTGTTACTTTAAAATTAAATAAACTTATATTTAAGGTGGCTACTGATAAAAGCTATATAAACTTTTTCTATTGTGTGTTTAATTAACTCTTTATCACTCTTGAACCAACACATTGTTATAGAACTAGAAAAAAATATTATATAACAAAATCTGACATGCTTATTATAATTTATATTAAGACCTATGTGGAGCAGAAAGATGCAGTGTAAAGAAGGAATCGTGCCAAATGAATAGTAATGGTACACCGTATTGTCATTGTCTTGATCAAAATGGATGTGGAAGTAAGTCAATTCAGTTGTTTTGATTCCTAATAATAGATATACTTGATATACTAGATATATTATTAATGAATTAAATTTAAAATATGTAGAATTATTTTTACTAAAGTAACTAAATATGAGTCATTTTATATAAAACAAAGAGAAAACGCCTGGTAGCCTTGTGGTAGAGCGTTCGCTTCTATTACGGGCCGTCTTGGGTTCCAACCTCGGCCGAGTCATGTCAGAAGCTATAAAAGTGTGAATCTATCCTTTCTGCTTAGCGCTCAGCATGATAATAGAATGATATCTAAGGCGGTTGTAATGGAAGCTTAATGCACTAGGACTCACTTTGCATGACCCTCGTTGATAGCGTTACCAATAGGCACTGAAGAAGCTATCCTGGGTAAACAATTTCAATAATAATTTATATTGTAGAAATAACCATACCGCATGAAATTAGTACAGACATGGCCTTACTAATTCTTTTTTGAAGAAGTGACAATGATCGGTAAATAAAAATCGTTATATGAAAGAAATATTCTTTAATCATAACAATCAAAGAAAACAATTGATATCATATTCAATATAATGTTTTTACCTGAGGCGCTTCTTAGATAACAAATACTAACCAGTATGCAAAGGGCGTACGCTATCAGAATTACATAGCTAAAAGGCACTGAACATGTTGCACCAACACAAAATTGTCCCCTTATGTGTTGCAACATCAAAAGAGAAACGAGCATAAACCATTTGCTGGGATTCACAAAATAAACAAGATATACTACATTTCGAAATCTCAAAGTCTAATTAAAATAATTCCTGAATGTGAAAAGAAGTAATTTTCAGATGTTCTGAGCCATTAAACGTAAAAAAGACCTTCGAATCTAGATTATCCCAAATGTTTTACACACGATCGTAATACCGTACCGTAGTTGTTGGTTTTGTTAATACTACTCTGGACGTTGCAACATCTGTTGCAGCTAATAATAATAACAAACAATTAAGTTTGTTGTGAAACATTGCGCCAAATATGATAATATATATATTATATATATATTATGACATACAGACAGAAAACATACAACAATAAGCGGAACGTGCATTATGTGTATGGCTTTTTTTCTTTGATTACGCACGAATCTTTTTTTTATTTATCTTTGCTTTGAAATTAGTTCAGTATGTGGTATAAAATAAGAACTTGTTTGTCATGACACTTAACTAATCTTTTTCCTGTTAGTTATTATTGATAAAAGGTGTGTTTAGCTGATTGATGCGTGGCCATCACAACAAAGAGATAAACATTTTATCGACTATGAATTTCTTGTTAGAATACTAAAATGTATATGTTCATCTCTGAAAGACATCTTTAAGATATAAACATATATAAATACTGGATAATGTAACAGACTGGTTGATGTTTGGGTATATTTAAACAAATGAAGATGCTAATTATCCGATGAAAACTTTTTAATTGCTGTAAACTATTTTTCACTTTTCTTGCATGCTACCTAGAATTAATTTGCAAAAACTAATTTAATGCTTAAATACAAGTAATAATACAGACCTTCAATTAGGTTTTCTATATTTCGTGCCTAATCTAAGCAGGTTTGCAAAGAATTTATTCATACGACAAAATCTATTTTATCTGACAAGTCAATGTCGGTAAAGACGCAAGCAATAATTTTCAACATGCTTCCCAGACTTTGTTTTCGGGAAATATTCGCCAAACTTCACAAAATTTATTGTTTTTAGCTGGTTCTAATGTTCCTTTATAGCTACTTTTTGAATAACTATGCAAATCCAAATTACATAAAGAAGGGACTACATCTTTAGAAAATCACGCAAGGAGAAGTCCCTTTAGATTGGTGATTAAACCGTGACCTTACAGGTTATGAATGGTAATGTACTGCTGAATGCTAATGTAGCAAGAAAGATAAGCACCTTGCGAAATATAGCTAGTTTTATGTTTACTAAATCAGTGACTCACAGTCGGAATGAATTCGTCAAAGTCTGTAACTTGTAACTCTTCTACCCACTTGTCCTAAAACTCATGCTTTAAAAACTATGTAAGTGTTATACTCAGCAGCTTTCGCCATTCAATTTTGCGTGACATCATCAACCATTGTCACATTCAGACAAAAACAAAAAACCTTTGACAATCTAATTGCGTTGTTACTTATATAACTTATCTTCCATTCTTAATGCACACAAAAATCCTGGAGAAATATGAGAAAAAAGTCGTATAAATTAAAAACGAACAATTTTTGTACATTTAAATACTTATTTGATCAGAACTTATTGCTTTTGCCATTTTAAAGTGTTTACTGGAGTTGGTAAATATCATAATTCTGGTTACATCGTTAATAACTTGGTGTAATTGTAAAATTTCTTCATACTCCTTAATTTTCGCAACAGTTCAGAAAGTATTCAAGAGCTTAGTTTTGATAATTCACGCATCTCCGATGTATATATATATACGTTCCCTAGATTTTACAATTGTGTGTTCCTTTTAGCCTTGCAGCCAGAAAAAGAATATTTTAAACTGTCAGGCAAAATCCTTTTTCCAACGAATGGTGTGTACACACATATCCCTAAACACAGCTGTCTTGTGGTAAAAGTGTATAAAAACATATTGTGTTTTACCACGCCTTGCAACATACCACAGAGTGGAAAATCCGTTACGCATAATGTTCAGATTTTAAACAATACGTTCGAGTATGAAGTGACATGCAAACATTTAAATGCATCATCTTACGCTATCAGGTAAAGTTGCTTATGACTGTTGTGTTATATAGATATAAATGTATGATAGTACGTATTTTCAAACAATTATACTGTATGAACTAGTGTGTAGTTTATAGGTAAAGTGGTTTTTGGTTGCAGCGATATACAACGTGTAAATCATACCTTTATTTACAAAATTTTCAACAACTGATTGTGAAAGAATGGTAATTTGGCTGCGCCTTTTAGTAAAGCCTGAGGAAATTAGATTGCCCTAAAAATAAAAATAATTATTTGGAGTATTTAAAGCAGGTCTGTAGAAGTCAAAGAGTAGCAATATATTAAACGTAAGGAAAAAAGGTCTGCAATATCGTGATCACGAAAGTCGTTTTGAAAAAATGATCGGCTTAGTTACTAATTTGTTTTTAATGTTTCTGTGAATTCTTATTGTTTTTGTTTTTAATGCTTCAAAAATAATTTCCAGTTCATACTTTTAGTTGAAGCTGTTAGCTATATCAAAAGAAAAAAACCTGCACATATTTTATATTTTCTATATCGACTATTATTTTTGGCAATTATATTAGCACACGATTAGGCGGCGAAAGGTTGCTAAAATTCACTCAAAATCAGTTTTTGACCTTTTTTTTGTCCACTTTTTATTGACCTTTTTTTAGCGACTTATCTTACTCGATAACGCATTAGGTAGTTAATAATGTTATTGTATTGTTATTAAACTCTAACCTTATCACCTATTTAGCACTCAATTTCACATTGGATGGTGTCCAACTGCAAATTACACAGGCGGGTATATTAAAAGAGGAGATTATCACAATGCATGGGGTTATCATTTTATTATGAGGAAAAACGAAACGAACAAGAACGGACAGGATATGAAAATGGAACCATACATTAAAAGTAGGTTCATTAAATATTTAATTGGCAGTAGCTTTTCTACTTTTTAGTTTTAACAAGAAACTGGTATTTTTTTTACGTACAGTCAGGCTGCAATCTTTGGAATTAGAATTACCCAATTTGGCTTTACTTTCTGAGGAATTTAGTTGATAGAATGGGGAAATTTTGCAACCAGTAGTAATGATCCAAAGAATAGGGAATTTATACAGAAAGACATTAAAAGCAATAGCGAATAATTATGCATAGGAAAATTACATCTTAAGAATTTCCTTAAAAAAAACATCTCCATAAATAGGTGCATAGCGGAGTTACCTTCCGCTGTTCATCCAGCAGCATGTTGATATTCGTACAGTTTTTTGAAAGATATTTTTCTTCGTTCAAACTCCTTGAGAAAGGACAAAATCGCAAATTCATCCCCAAACCCTACCACCGTACCCCATCCACACTACAACCTATAGCACACCAGTAAAGTATTATGCAAAGCAATAATAAATGTTTCCCAATAACTTTTTTCAACCTCTTCCTAAAAGAAGAGATTTATTGTAAATGCTGGATTTAGCCTTGCTCTATCCCTTCTCAGGACAGGAACATTAAAATAATGCTGCCATTTTTATAAAAAAATAAAAAAAGCTTTCTTCTCTTGAATTATATGTCAACAGTTCAGTAGAGTGATATCACTCAACCTTTTCTGCATACTTTACTTAAGGCCTTTGTGGCACAGAAAGATGCATGTTAAGGAATGAATCATGCCGAATAAATGATAATGGTAAAGCGTATTGTCATTGCAATGATCAAATTGGATGTGGAAGTAAGTCAATGTTGTTTCTTTGTTTTTACTAATTACTAATGCCTGAAAAAAATTACATAAGGACATTGAGTATGTTATTAAGAACAAAGTGTTTTAACCTTAATCATTTGTGCATTTACACTATTGTTTTGGAATTTCACATTGTTTAAGACCTTCATTGTAAATATGAAATAAATATATCATATATCTTATGACAATTCAGAAGTAAAAAAAGTATAAAACCAGCAAAATAGGGATGTAAACTTATTACTTGAGTAACGTTCATCTTTGTTTCAACGACTAAAAATAGTTTTACTTATAAAAATAGTTTCAGTTTAAAAAAACTTGGAAATAGTCTGCAAATTATATACTTTCCCTGGCTTTCTAACAGATAATTAACAGTGTTGTTTTAATCAGCCTTACTACCATTAAAAATAATTGTCACGATAGAAGCCTAGCCCTATAACGTACCACGCCTATAATACAAATTTGTTAAGACATTTTAGGCTCTTAAATTAACTTTTTTTATTTTACGATTAGACGAAACCAAATTTACTTGAAAAACAACTTTGTGTGCAATACGTTGATTTTGAACAAGTCTTCTCTCTTCTCCGTTTGCATACGTTTAATATCTACTGTCCATATGTGTTATGTTATGGTATTGCTTAATCAAAAACTCCGTACTGTGTGAAAAGTCTTGTAGATTCAATGAGTAATTTAATTTTGAACGCCAAATTAGAGAATTAGTTATAAGTTTCTTAAAGGTTTTTGTCTCAGTTGATTTTTTTGCATAGTGATTCTAACATTACATTATCACGAAAATATCCTACATATTATCAGGAACAACAGTACCTACAACAACAACAACAACAACCAAATCAACGTCTATCAAAACTACCCAAACTTCATCAGTTCCAATATCACTTACAATTCCAACAGCTCCAACAAATGAAACAATAACACGTAGCACGGTTACAACAACAACAAAAACCACAACAGATAAGATTACAATTAACTCTACTCCAGGACAAGCTCACGGAATAGTGCTTGCGGGAGCAGCAGTTCTACCTAGCAAAGGTATTTATCCTCCTGCTTTGCCTACTGAAAGCTGCCTACATATAAAAGTGTGGGATAAGCCCAATTGCATGGACGATTGTGGACGAAAAATGGTGGTTCATACAACTATAAAGAATCTTAGTATTAAAAATGGTACGATTCTGTACATCGACAGAATAGATCATCTAAATGTTGGTGAAGAATATAGTGTGAGGTAATATATGGCCTAAATAAAAGTGTTTTGTGTTCTTAGGTTATGGAATCAGATAGCGCTTACAGTAAATATCACATATTCCTATTAAATGTACCCATTCAGAAAAGGTCTCTTATGATTTTATAAAATCAATTAGTCCCCCAATAAATATAACTTGTTAACATCATTTTTTGTGGCTATTCTCTTTGTTTGTTTTGATATTTTCAAGGGCGTGCGAAAAATTTTCTCTTTTCTTTTTCTTTTAAAGAAAATGTAAAATTACCTGCCCCAGAAGAATTTCTTTTGATCAATTTTTCCTTTATAGTGCCATATTGAACGTGGGATGGTGCTATAAAGAGAAGGATGGTGTCCAAATAAAAAGTGACGACTACGTCAGTGATACAAGCAATATATTTCGAATCAGAAGTGGGGTTAAATATTACTACGTTGATATTAACATGAAAAACAATGGAAAATGTATGTTACTTATTACTTGAATTCTTTACTTTAATTATTATTGATATTAGTTTCGATGATTTACTTTTAGGCTTTCATGAACTGCACTCTATACGCATAGTTTCGGCTTTTAATGCTGACAAAGGCAAGCTCAGAGAGATCATACAAATTCCAATGCTTTCATTTATTCTTTATAGATCATTGTGGTGCCACTATGTGCTATGCAACAGAAAAATGCATGAATAATGATTTCTTTAGTAAATCATATTGCCAATGTCCCTATGATTATGCTTGCGCTAATCCATCAGAATGGATTTGCGCAAACGATGGGAAAAGTTATTCTTCGGAATGTAAGATGAGACGAGCAGATTGTAGTTCAAGAACTCTTCAAAAAGTCCGCGATGGAAAATGTGAAGGTATATCGGCGTATTCCTTTTCAGTTATACTTTGTACTCTTTGTTGCATCTGTTAGCGGATTGTTTATGACATGAAAAGTTACAGAATGTGTTGAATTTATTTGCAAAAGCAATCATCCACACTTGTATGAATTTAAGTGACATGTCCCTAATTCTGTTGCATATATGACATTAACGTAAATTGATACTACCTTAGATGCTGTGACTTCAAACGCGTCAAACGGAGAGAAAGAAAAGGACATGGTCATGATATCTAGTATCAGTGGTTCCGTGTTTCTTTTGTTGATTGTGTTGTTGATTGCTATGCTGGTATGTTTGTCTCGACGGAAAATAAATGCAATGTCCGGGGTAAAATCTTGCTGCTATGTTTGTTTGTTTGTTTGTTTGACATAGAAACGTTTTTATAAGATTTTTATTTGTTCGTAAGATCATTCAATTCCTATTTTTTAATATCAAATTCAAAAAATTGCTACAATCATGTTCACAAAAATTATGGGAATCAATGTGTATTATAACAACAAGCTCTAGTTTACGGCGTTCCCATATCACACTTACGTACTTTAAACTTTCAAAAGTTCACTTACAGCGGACTTAAGATCTTAGGTTATTTGGTTAGATCTGATGCTAAAAACAGTGATAATTTTTGCCGACGTCCGCATGATTTTTTTTTCGAGTTCATAGAACTACACAGGCCGTCGCGCTTGTTGTTCTACAATGTGAACATCGCAGAAACTGCG
Source organism: Hydractinia symbiolongicarpus (assembly GCF_029227915.1). NCBI lineage: Eukaryota > Metazoa > Cnidaria > Hydrozoa > Anthoathecata > Hydractiniidae > Hydractinia > Hydractinia symbiolongicarpus. The sequence continues at coordinate 4,300,593 of NC_079888.1, read as the reverse complement.
ACTAGTGAATGTCTAACGCTCTTCCCCCGCCCCACACATCTGCCAAACTAAAACTCTCGCAGCCTTTCGGCAGGCGATGTTGTGTTACCGCTTCGAAAAATTAAAATTTCTAAGAACTTGTCATTTTGCAATAGTTTATGAAAAAGATTGGAGATTTTTGGTATAAGTAACAAATATATTTCACATATGCACCTTTGTTCCTATAAGATTGGAGATGATACTATTACTTCAGCAAAAATGTCATAGGAAAGAAGTACAATAAAGATCTGATGGAAATTTCGAAATACTGTAGCAATAACTTGCCTGTAAAGAGAATGAAAATATCGAGGGTGTAATACAACAAACTCAGCATATTTATATATAATTTATTCATGATAACGTTTTTAGAATGTTCAGGAAAACAATGGCAACGGACTGGCTGGTTCAATAAAGAAGAAAAAAATCCTGGAGGATTTTGCTGCAAACGAGCACGAGAAAGAGCAAAGAGTGACAGAAAATGTCTATGTTGATATCTCACCTACACGCGTTAAAGCTCCACCTTCGTATAAAGAATACGAGTTTGACAAGCCACCAGTGTATGAAGATATTCGTTGTTTCGAGAATAACGCATACAAAATTTAGGTTTAGATAAACCTCACACTTTTAATACTGTTAATATTAACGTGCTATTGTTTGTTAATTATTTTTTCTTAACGTATGTATGTGTATCAATTAATTAAAGAAAAATGAATTATAAACCAACTGATAAATAAATGAGCATTCCATAACTCGACCTCAAGATTGTAAATGTTTTTTTTGTTTCTAATTAATATTAGATATTCCGTGCGAATATTTTATCAAATAATAACAATTAATTCGAACGTTAATGTAATTTTATTTATTTAAAAACCTGTATTTTGTTACTTTCTCATATATTTTTTGCAGTTAAAAACTTTTCTTTTTCGTTCTCACACATGGCGTGCTACTTTCTTTATTTTTATGGACTGAAATTCATCGCATATCCATAAGCTCGCAGATTTTTTGGTGACTTGATAAGAAGTAAACTTTTGTAATTGGTAGCTAATTTTAACAAGGATTGCAAAACATAACTTCGCAAAAAAGGCACAAAGTATCTGGACGGTCGTGATGAGTTCCTTCGCGAATGTTATTCTGAATAAAGTAGTTTGTTATAACTTAAAGGCAAAATTTTATAACCAGCGATTCGATTCTTATTATTCTGCTAGCGCCAATACTCAAAACTTTCGATGACTTCTTGCATATACGATTAAAATTTAACATAGCAGTTATTAATTGAAAACGTTACACGGTAACACTAACCCTGGTTTTCGTAAGACTGGACGAAACTGTTTTATAGTGTCTGTTTGGATAAGTGAAATACTTGTAATTTCAAACAAATTTTTCTGGTTTCTTGAAATTGCTTTATCAAATCCCTCTTTCTTGTTAGATCACTGGAACATTGGTGGAACTTTTCAATAAGTGGTAAAAAAAATTTTTCTTTTGTTTTTTTCTTTTTTCAGTCGAACTGAATATAGCCGCATAAGTGAAAAATTTCTCAAAAACCATCAAGAACATTTGATTTTTTTGGTGTGTTAGAATGTTCCAATCTTCCCCTAGTAAGGGTACAGAAATCCAAACGCTTAGTATTGTATTTCTGGTAAATAAATAAAAGAATTTGTAATCTTATTTTTTCGATTTCCTTTTTTAACCCTTCTGGCCGAGGGTTAAGAAAAGGAAAAGTCCGTTTGTCGAAAAGCCCAATTTTCAACTGTTACTCTAACTTCAATTGATCATAACTCAAGAACGTTGCCCTCCTGTGCCCCTGGGCAACCGACTTAGCTGTTGAATTTAGTTTAGCAAAAAGAAAGGATTGCAAGCAATAGATGTGGCGCAAATGCATTGGGCGCATGCTAAGTAGGTGCACGATGACACAAAACTGTGCTTGGGTGATTTTGCGCGGCATTGGCGGCCCGTAACATGACCAAAAATTCTAAACAAATTATTGACTTTAAAGGCCCGAAATTTCAACAAAAAGAGCTTTTAAACTTAGGGTTTCATTTTAAAAGGCATTGTTTTTGGTCTGTGAGCAAAACATGTTTGTTGAAATTGCTTGTGACGCAGCTGGCCTGTAAAACGCACGGCTATCCCGCATATTAACGGGACCTGCACCAGCAGCGTAATATTCGTAATTGACACGTTTTCTCAAATATCGGTCAAATGGAACATTCGATAGGTGAAAACATTTTCTTCGGTCATATGAAGGCTTCACTTATCGAGCGCATAATGAACAGTGCATTTATTTCGTTACCTCGTATATCCTGTGAACATGAATCTACTATTTATCCAGTTTTTGAGGTCTTTATAACAAAGGAGAAAAAAATAATGTTACACTAAATAAAACGCTTTTCTGCATACTAAGTTCTGTATGATGCAAATATTTCATTTTCTTAAGGAATGTTATCTCGCAAAAAGTTGTTATATTTAGACTACATATTTTTGGGTACGCTACATACATAGTTTTTGAAAAATTGTTTTTTGCTAAAAGAAATTTTTGCAATAAAAACCAACAAAAACAACCACGAGTCAGTCTTACTAAAAAAATTACAATTTTCAGATTGCCTACATAAATTGCTCAACCCGCAGTTATTATTTAAAACTTAACTATCATGGATACGTTCGAATCACAAAGTTAGACATGGTAACTTTGATTGTAAATGAAAAACGAAGCGAGGAAAGGTTTAGGAAAATGACACAGTTTAACAACCTTTTAAATGATAACATAAAACTATTTTTTAAAATTACCAATATTTTAAGGTTTATGTTAGTTCACAAGTAACGTTTATCGATGCAAAATTTACACCTCCAATTACATGTTAAAATTCCACCTTCGTTTGTGCTCTGATTTATGTTGAAATTCGTTCAGAATTCTCATTGTTTTCTTTGACATTTCGAAAGTTTATACTGTTTTGCTTATACTTGTTTTGTTTTTTCGCGCTCAAAGTAGCAGAAATAGGAGCCGATGGTTGATCGGCAGAAATTTCAAAACTTTCCAAATTTCTTAAAGTTTTTTTTATCGAAAATAGGTAGTACTTCATATTCCAGCTGTTAAGTTTAAGCATTACCAGAGATTATTGACCACTGTTAAAGTATAGTCGATGCAATACTTTTAACACTGGTCAACGTTCTTCCCGTTATAAATTCAAAAAGTTAGCATAGGTTTAGTTATTATTGTAGGCGAAAAAATACAAGTACAAAGAAAAGCTTACCGCAGAATCTTGATTTTTTTGGATTTTGTTTTGGTTGCACGCAGTTTAATATCATGATCGCGGTAGAACCCGAAAAAAAACATGCTACAAAGGCTATTTTGTTTTGGATTTGATAATTTGTGGTGCTTCTTTTGACTTTTCTTTTCTAAATTCTCCATATACAGGAATATTTATTTTTGTATGTTTCTCTTGCCAAGATAAATATATTATCACGTTCTCTAGCCATGTAAAAATCTTAAACATACCAATATCAAGATTTAGCGTTTTTTAGCTGGACGGGGTAATGACGAGCTGTATCCTGTGTTTTTATTTAAACCAATGTTGCGATAGGGATTTTTTGGAAAAAAGTCTTTCGAGGCAGCATTCTGCTAAAACCAGTTTTTATCCTATTTTACCTTGGGGAGGGGATGAGGACCAGAAAATTTTATTTTGCAGAACATTTCATGACGTCATTTCCAATTCCTATGACGTTATCATATTATTTTTTACCTGAAATGAGTTAGTTCTAAGTTATTCTACAGCTGTTGTTGTTTTCTGTGGGTTTTTTTTAAAGAAAGAATGAAAAATACAAAGTGCACGCACAATGATAAACTCGACCAGTTAAGTCTTAAAATTTCAATTCTAGAGGTTTTGCTCCTCTAAAGAAGATGCTCATATAAAGGAACACAATTCTTCTATTTTCCAAGGAGATAATTGCCACAAAAATTGAACAAACAAACAGATAGAGAGAGTAGGACAGGACTTCTGTAAAGGGTACAAAGGTTTCGATTCATATTCCTGAACCAAGGTACCCAAAACCAATGTTACGATATTTTTTTTTTGTAAAATGGTATTAGGGCTATACTGATGTGCGATACGGTGTACTTGGAAGAAACGTTCAGCCCAGTGTTAACATGCTGCTTGCTGTGTGCTTTTATTTAAATTGAAGTTGCGATAAAAAGTTTTCTTCGAAAATACTATTACGCATATACGCATGTGTGGCACGGTTTACCTGTACTAAGTGCTAATTCGGATGTCACGATTAATTTTTAAGAGTTTACTGAAACTTGTTCCGCAAAATAAAATAATATCGACCTATTGTTTTTGCTATGATGAGGTAACAACAGGTTGTAAACCGTTCTTTTTTTAATTCGGTTAAAGTTGCAGCAAATTATTTTTTAAAAATACATTGCACCCAAACACTATGTTTTGTGCGCTTTATCTGAATGTGTAACACAGTTTGCGGCTCCTATTAAGCGCTTAACCCTGGGTATTCAACACAGGCCCCAGTTATTTGTGTCTTAACTCGGTGATTCAAAGCCGGGTCTTCAGATAGTATAAAATAAAATGCGTGTACAGACTATTTTATAGGAAGTCAGCGCAAAATGCCAAAGACAGCATAATTGTCAGACTCGAAATTAGTATTCTTTGCAAAGTGATATCAAAAATAATTACAGAAGGTATATCTGACATCATTAAGCAAACTTTTGTTACAACCAATTATAGAATTTGATGCCATAGTTTTGCTTCATACTTCAAGTGCGAACTATTACTCTAGGCGCTTATTCTGTCACTGGGCGCTTATTATCTAATGGAAGTTCAAAATAATTTAGAAATCGTACAAGGAATTCAGTGCTAGACTCATACACAAAGCGTACAGTCTATCCGCTAGCTCTTTCCACGAGAAGCGTCAAGCTAGACTGGGTGCACCTCAAACTTTAGAGCAGAGCGCAATTGTTTAAAGGTTTATCTTAATTCATATTTACAAGATTTCGATGCTAGACTCGCACACAAAAGCGTACAGTCTATCCGCTAGCTCTTTCCACGAAAAGCGTCAAGCTAGACTGGGCGCATCTCAATCTTTACAGTATTAGCAAAATTGTTAAAAGCTAAGCACCCCTGGGCGCTCATTACAAGCTTTTTATCAAAGGGTCGGGAGCTTTTTCAATTGATGGGCTCTTAATCCGTAATGCAGTGCGTTAAAAAGTTTCCCCTTAAGGTGGCTCACCAATAAAAATACCCGATTTTAGTCAAAAATTCGATTTTCAGATTTTAATTGATTTAAAGTAAATAAATATCGCTAAAAACGATTCTGAAAACCAATTTTTGATATCTGGTATAGTTTTTCAGGATTTAGCACATTACCAGTGTTTATGACAAAGGTCCTTAGCAAAGGTGATTTGGTCCCTTTTAGGGCTTTAGTATTTTTGACCAGCTTGGTTAACCACTTGGTTAACTAATAGACCAGCTTAGCTTAAACTTTATTCGAGGCCATCTCGGATGATTTTCAGGCATAAACAAACGGAGTTTGAGTGAAGTGATAAAGAGGTAATTTGTTTTTTAGAGACCTTGCGTTCTATATTTAAAACGCTTTATTTTGTTCATATTTTCTTGCAGGAATGGAATGAATAAAGTTGAAAAGAATTCAGTGCAAGGCTCGTACACGAAAACTTCTCGATAGCGAAATAATACTTCAAATAGTCTCCATGTGATTGTAAGAAATAATCAAATTGACAGGGGCTCAATGAAGTAACTTTTTGCCGTATCTGAAAGGAAACAGTCATAGTTGCGAACCTCGCCACCCAATGCCCCTGCAACAACCCGTATTACAAGAAAGTTTACAAAAGTACGTTTATTATAAAAGTCTTTCTAACACAGTAATGTAACGGCTAATCTGCAGTCTCTTTTCGGGCGTTTTGAACATCATGTTTAAAGCGAGAAGTATCATGCCTTCGTTCTTAACAGCACGCGCAATTTGATCGATATTGTAGCCCAGTGATTAAAAATCAGATGCGATGGTCTGGTAAGAACCGGGTATATCACGCAACTCATACGCAAGAAACATATGGATCGAGTTGAATCTTTTGTGACGGCTGGATCCAGGTTCTATTTTGTATTTTAGCAGATCAATGATAAGCGTTGACTTGCCAAAATCTATCACTTTTACATTAGATGTATTACGGATTAAAATATTTCGTGTGTGAAGATCGTTGTTGAGTAATCCTTTTGTGTGAAGACAATGAATAGCTTTGCACAAATCAATGGCTATCTTCACTAATTTCCAATGTATGAGTGCAGTTTTGTGCAAAATGTCTGCTAACGTTGGAGATGTAGAACCGTCATTTTCGCATACATACTCTAATACTTTACGACTAGGGCTTAGGAAACCAAAAACGAATGAAAAATTAGGGTTACCAGTCATTACCATTGTTTTTTTACATTCGGCTAGTATTTCTGTTACACTGCTATTCAAAGAAACGGTCTTTACAGCGATCCGTTGCCTTTGACTAACTATGTATCCGTTCGAGATTTTTCTGAAGACCCCATTACCTATATTAACGTCATGTATCTGGATATCCGTCTTTGAAAACTGTGGGATATGGTAATTGAGGTGTTTATTCATGTTAAAGTTCTTATCTTGATTGAGGTGCATCATCAGTCTGGAGGAACATGTTAGGTGAATATCACGACTATTCATTCCTTTTGGTTTCTTTACGCATCTTTTTAGTACTGAGTTTTCAAGTTCCAACTGTGGTACTTTTTCATTCGATTGTAGTTGAACTTCCCTTTCCTTTAAGTGTTTTTCTCTTCTCCTTTCCTTTCTCATGGCCTTCTTTTTTATATTTCTTCCTCTTTTCTTCTCAGTGGAACGTTTATGGTTTCGAATATAACAATTTTGAATATTTTATTTTATTTATCTTATAAAAAAAAGTACGTCAAAACTAAAAGGTAAAAAGTAAAATTACCCATAAAGAAATTCGAAAGGTTAATACATAAAAGTGAAAATTCGAAATTAGGTGCTACACTCTTTTGACTTGCAAAAAATAAACAACTTAAAACTAAAATGTATATACCTAATTTCTTGAAAAGACTTTGTTGCATCAATTTTATTACAATCCTTGTCTTTATCCATCGGTTCTTTTTATTTTTACTTGTATTTTTTTATTAAACCTGAAACAAATAAATGTTTATACATTACCAAAAGCAGAATTAAAGTATAAAGGATGGTTCAGTTGTATGTGCTATTATTGTTTTTTCTTGAAAGCCATTATATTGTAAATCATTTCAAGCAAGAGGTGTTTAAAATATCCACCGCAAATGATCTTTTCAAAAATAATAATGTTACACCAAAAGAACAAACAAAGAATGCTTAAAACAAAAACAGACATTCGGTTTTAAATAATAATCATGTTATAACACCTTTTATGTTGGTTCGTAAGTACGAAATTGTGCGAAAGCCAAATAAGTTCATACAAATATCATGGTAAATACACAAAACAAATCCTCCCCTTTAAAAGTAAACCTGTTTTAAAAAGATTTTTTTGCAGAACCTAATTTCTATTGAAGAAGAACTACTTTATTCATCACTAACATACTGCCAAGCAGTGAGCGGGATTCGATCCGCGGTCCCCAGAACTGGAAGCCGCAGACGAACCCACTACACTACGTGCGGCTTTATGTTAGTGATGAACTCAGATGGTTTATCCGGATGGTGTGGATACATATAGGTAAATATTTATCATAGCACATCCGTATTTCATTCTCAACAGAGAATGCTTCACCCCGATCAGACATCTGATCATGACGGGCGAGTATAATGTGTGTAAGTCATATTGAAGAAGAACTACTTTGTTCATCACTAACATACTGCCAAGCTGTTTAGAAGAAGAACTACTTTGTTCATCACTAAAATACTGCCAAGCAGTGAGCGGGATTCGATCCGCGGTCCCCAGAACTGGGAACAGAGATCATAGGTCTGATCGGGGTGAAGCATTCTCTGTTGAGAATGAAATACGGATGTGCTATGATAAATATTTACCTATACCTAATTTCTATTCTAATTTCTAAAATGCAAATTTTCTCATAAAAAAATCTAATTGCAAACATTAGCTCCGAATTTTTTCATCAGTACTCCTAATTTGCATAAAAACTTATTGTAAAAATGTGTTCTGTAAATGTAAAAAAACACCATCCTCTAAATATATACATAAATATATAAATATTATACAAGCCATTTTAGAATGTTTTTTCGAATATTCATTAATACGGCCATTACATTTCGACTCGGCAACTTGGTTTTAATATGCACAAATTTCGATTTGATTCTTTGTACTGGTATTAACGCACCAGCAATCTCAAATAATTCGGAACTCCATATTTCAACAGGTTTTCCATGTTTGTATCGCTTATCATCTCCCATAGGTAAAAACCATTCAACAGATGCAAGAATATGTTGTTTAGGAATATTATTAACATACAACAAGTGTGATAAGAAATAATAAATTCTTCCAGGTCGGGCAAAAAATGCATTTCCTTATCCGGCTGAATCAACCCATCTTTCCCAGACCAAAAAGCAGTGACATAAGAAGATCTATGACTGCCCGAACCTTGATACCCACAGAGCTCTTTATATGCACGAACAATCTTAAATTTCCAACAAGACAAATCTATGTCATTCAGCTCTGTATGTATTGCCTTGTAGCAAGCTGTAAGACATTGGTGTTCTTTGTCTGATAACGCATAGTTTATCTTTGAACCAGAACATGTTATCCTAGCATTGTCAATTTCTGTCCAATCTACTTTCGTGTAATTTGTGAATCTTGACGACAGTTTCATGAAAGGAACAGCACCTCTTCATTTTCAACAGGAACATTTTTTGTGATAATGGTACTCTCACGACAAAATCTATTTATAAATTGAATTTCAATGTTTTTTTATTTGTGGGATATTTCCTAACAATCCATTGTATTTTTCAAAAGAAAATAGCCAAAAAGAGCAAATTGGTCCATAATCAAACATGCATTCAGCCAAGTGTCCATGTAAATGCATATTCGGAGTTACGGCTTGATCTCCATATAATTTTGAAATTTAATGCAAAACCGAATCAAATAGTCATTACAAATTCTAATGTCGTTTGCAGTTATAACACGATTACATAAGTAAGTGCAGGCAATTACAAATTTTTGGAGACATTCAAAGTCCTCTTTCAGTAAAATTCCATGCAAAGAAAATATAGCAAACAACAGGTAAAAGTTTTTGAGCTCATCTGCAGTAAAGCCATCAAATGTAAAATTATCAATAACTCCAGGTAGCTTGCCAACATCTGCAGGAACTTCTGCCGAATCAATTATGTCTTGAATGAATTTTAAGTTGTCACGAGTCAGGTATCCCTTCTCTTTCCAAACCTTAATCAGGTGTTTTGAAGTTTCTGTAGAATGAATAAACACGAGAAATAAAAAACAAAAGTCTCCACAAATTTCACTTTCATATTATCATGTTTGATCAGTCAACATGTAAAAATTTTTTAGAATTGACAACAAAAATTATAAAGTTATAAAGAACTATCATTTTCTGAAAAATTCTGCTTGGTTTAAAAAACCTACCTGAAAATAAACGGTGCATGGGATCTATACCTGGCATTCTATTGAATCATAGCAGTGCAATCTGGCAAGAACAGTATATCGTGTACCATATTGTGATTCCATTGCTTCCTTTCACCTTTATTTTTGCATTGTCTCATTTCATCTATTTCCTGTCGGTGTTTTCCATTTGTTCTTTTTGTCCACGTAGTACGAAAGGTTACTGTCAAGGAAACAATTTTTTTAGGTTTTTTGCAAAAAAATCATGACATATAGAAAAAGAAATTCTCTTTCGAATGACATATTTTATATTCCATAAAAATATTTGGAACATCCCTTTTTTCTGGAAAAAGCCTTTTCAGAGGTGTTTTATCCTTCACACCTTCAAGAAATTATGTGCAAAATGAGTTGAGCATATTTTTTGTAAACATTATGCATGATATGAGACTACCGTGTAAATATATGCATAATAATATTTTTTAGATAGTTTACTTTCAGCATCGATATATATATATATATAAAACCTACGAAAATCTTTAAAAACAAATATCTCGTTAGTAAATTTTTGCATACATGCCTTTACGTTTGTGGTCTCTTTTTCCGAAAGCTTCCTATTGGCTTACTGAAATTTTCGGTAATGGAAAGCTGAATAAATTATGCACAAAAGGTTCCCGGATTTTTTTGTATAAATTACTGATTAGCGAATTATGACAACAGAAAGAAAAAAATATGCATTTTTTTGAATGATTATATATAATTACAAATATTTTCATAACGACGTTGTTACAAAAAAAAAACCGGGAACCTTTTTCAATTTAATTTATGCTTAATGTAATAGTGCAAAAACGAGAAGTCTGCGACCACGCGTTCGGAAAAAGAAGCCATTTTAAAACGTACGGTGAAAAAAATGGTGTGTGTTTAATTCATTATATTTTCTTTTTGGAAAATTAACATCTCACGAAAATAACACCATCAAAAAAGTCTTTTATCAAACATTCAAAAATAAAAAAAAAAATAAAAAAAAATATGAAAGTATTGATAAATTATAAGGGTTTTTCTGAGACTACTCATTCCCCTAAAATAGATATGTTGACATATCTATTTTAGGGGGAACACCCTATTCTCAAAAGGTAATTCTCACAAATTCTCTGTAATTTATTGATGGAATAAGAAAAATTTGATGAAGATGAAGTGCAAACATGCCTTGATTGTTTGTTAACAGCAGGGGATCGAGCCTTGTATCCCAAAAGTCCTGCACAAGACCTCAACAAAAAAATAATATAGTAGACACGCTGTGAATGGGATCACGAACGAAAGTTGAATCTCGTTGGCGTAGAGTTCTCAAAAAGACCGCATTTTATACAATTTACTTAAAATTTATGGTTAGTCTCACAACTCTTTTTACTTTAAGGATTATCTATGTTACCAAAGTCAACGGAATTGAAACTGCTGGTTGCATATCGGTAAGAATTCGGGCGAGTGCGCGTCTTCCGAACAAAAAAAATTGTTAGAAAAATCGCCCAAGTTTGCTCTCATATATATGAGGCATTTCAACAGAGTAGTCAGCACCCTTGTATAGATATCATAAAATATTTTCTTTGAGGAGCTGATAAGAACAGATCCCACCCCTTCTATGGCCAGTATGGCCAAGAAAGCCGCTTGCAGGAAAAGTTTGTTTCTATTTAAATTCGATTTTAGATTCTGCATTTTGCACTAAAAAAGTTTCTAGCTAAGCTGCTGGTGCTGCTGGAAACTGTTTCAATAAAGATAAATTATTTCCTTATCTAATTTGACTACGTGGGCAGCAGAAGGAGAAAAGACAACATTGTTGGCGAACTTTTTTTTTAGCTATTTAAGCTATTTGGACTAAGAAACAGAAAAACACATATTAACTGGCTCTATACTTCCGCTACTCATCGAAAAGAATTATTCTTGAAAAGCGGGCCTTCTTCGCAATCCTATTTTTGAAATGAACGTTAGCTATAACTTACATTGCAGATTCTTGTTTAGTCTTTCTTTCCCTTTCCTCCTGTTGAACTTGCATTACATAGCTTTAGGTAGCATTTTTTTGGTCTTTGTTCGGAAGACGCGCGCAACGAAACAATGCGGGTAGCCATCTGGTTTTCTGTGCATCTAGGACAGAATTTACCGGGGGTAATAATTACAATGTTTAAGAATAATAATTCAAATTACTTGATGAAATAAATCAATAGAGCCCCTGCTCATTTTTCCTTTTATTTTTGTAGTTCTTGGCATTAACATTTTGGCCTCAATATGAATTAATTCGTCTTAAAGATAATGACATTATTACTTAAACACCCTTTGATAATAAAAAAGGAGACTAGAACTAGAAAGCGCGAAAGCGTAGTCAATACAAAAAGCTGGCTGACGGCCATGCTGACTTTCTTTTTCTGTTGGCGCCTGCAAAGTTAAATCATGTCTGCTTCAAATTCAAAAAGAGCAAAAGTAAGAAATTAAGCAAACTGGCTTTCCTCAGCTGTAGTGAAGACGAAAGTGGTAACTCAGGATATTGCAGTGATCACCACACACAATCGACACCATTATCTTCTCCACTATCGTCGTCGTTGAACCGCAGTCGAAACATCACTGAAAACAACACACCAAAACCTAAACCTCGCCCAAGGAAAACACCTATACTAAAAAGAAAAGTGGCTAGGCAAAAAAGTGAGGAGGATGATATACTTGGAGATTTATCCGGTAAAAAAGTTTTTCTAATTTTTGACTCATATCTTCTAGTTAGCTAGTATATAATTGCTGTCTTTTTATAGGCTAGTAGTTTCCAATATTTACAAAATGTACGTGCTTTTGTGGGGGCAGAAAAAGCAAAGCCACAGTGATATAGCTACAAATTATTCCTAGCTTCATATGCTCTTTTTAAGGCAACACAGGTTTATACTTTCTGCCCCTATGTATGCACTGCATGCCCATTGTTCTTGAGGTAAAATCACAACATATCACACAACATGCCGACGTGAAGCAGGCAAATTGCGTCACGTCAGCAGTTTTTTGCCAACATGTAATAATTGGGTTAGCAAGGCTGAGCTAGAACCTTTTTTTTTCAGTACCTGCACCAAGAGCAATAACCGTTGATGATTGACAATCTAAATGAAAAATATCAACAAATTTTAGAAAACCAAAAAGTTTTGTTTGACAAGTTAAATAGCGTAACGACCAAGAAGAAAAAAATAATAACTAATAACGCATATACCAAAGCAAGATTTTTTATTTTTAAGACCTTTATGGTAGCTAACCTCGTACAAAATCAAAAGACATTGACCAGTATATATGTAGCTAGCACTTTTATATCTAATTTCCTTTAAGCCTAGTATTGTCATTGTTATATTTTATTTCCGTAGAATTTGAGGAATTCTGGTTATTTAGAGGGATCTAACAGAGATCTAAATTGGAACTTAGATAAACCAAGGTATAAAGTTGTCAATTTGATCTACCATTGTTACATGTCAGTTTATGTTTTTTTATTATTTGCAGTTTTTTAAAAATGTTATATCTCGGTCTAAAGTTTTGTTCAAATCTTTTTATTTTACTTTCAAATTATTGTATCTCTAGCCCATTTCTCTATAAATATATTTATAAAGGTCATGATTGTGCCAACATTGAGATCAATGAACGTATTGATCACGATAAGGTACAGACGTTTTTAGACTAGGTATGTCAGCACACCAGAAGCAATCTCATGCTGTCCATAGACTACCAGTGCACTTGCCTAATAACCATATTGTTTATTTTCAGCAAGACTAGGCTGAAAAATCTGTGAGCCGCAAATCAAGCTACAAAATTAACAGCTTGGTTTGTGCTGAATGGACAGAATCACAATGTTCGCCAATATTTGTATTCACACATTCCTCTTCATTTCGTTTTCAATAACGACAGAAAAGTTTGAGGACCAAGGCAAAACTGTAACCCTAAAATTTTATCCAGAATGTATAGTGTTATTTATGTATGATATCATTGCATAGGCGTGGTGCAACATCTTATGAAGACTTCTGACCATGGATAGCAATGTTACTGAAACATTTCGTCAAACCTATTAAATACGTGGACTCCTGCAAGATGACATGAATGGCGTGCAATCGCACGCACACGCCTCCGCACACACTATGTGAAATTCGGGCGTGCTCTTTATCACACGCCTTGTTCTACTTCGTACACAAGCTAAGCAGAACTGAGCTATTTTAGAGTAATCCCTTACCCAAACTTTACCCAATACATAATTGTTCTTCCGCGTTAAAATGTATCTCTAAAATATATTTCTATAAAATACCCACCTTCATTAAAAATGCTGACGTGAGATACATTTCAAATGTTTTGCGTCGGCATTGCGTCGACTATAGCTGCCCTTTTGCAGCAATATTCAATCTTTATTATTTGTTTTAATGCAATCTTTTTTGGGTGAAAAATGTAAATATTTATATTCAATTCAATCCTAAAAACTAATCCTAAAAAACTATTCAATCCTAAAAAACATTAAATCTTTAAAAACCATTCAATCTTTCAAAAACTATTCAATTCTTCCAAATTTATATTCAATCTTCCTGGGGCGAGCGCGGTCTACTGGAAGTAGCGGGCACACCCAGCCAACGAAAGCTCTAAATCAATCTCATGTTTTTATGAAATCCAAGATGGCGTGGGAATACAACAACATAAGGGTTGCTCAGCTGCTCGAAGAAGCTAGTCAACTTCTTAGAAATGAGACTGAAACGAAAAGGAGTCTCCATTCAACTGTTTGGCGGGCAACTGCTATGTTGCAGCAAAGTTCTTCCAGTGGAGTTTTTAATCGTCACAGCAGAAACAAGACACTGGGGGCAACAAAACTATACAGCATTAACAACAGAAACATCAAGACCAATAAAGCTACTACCAGCACTAGTGTTAGGAGATCAGTTAAAAACAAAACTAAACCTATTGAGTTTGCTTTTCTTTCAAAAGATGAAGAACAGGAGAATGAAATTATGAAGTGGGACAGTCTTGTCGCAAATGGGATAATAATGGTCGACGAGAATGATAGAGAAGAAATTATCAGGTCAAAAATAAGGACTCGCTCAACAAAAAGTTTCCTTTAGTTAGTCCCAATGACTTTCAGTTTGTGAAAGTAAGAAGAAAGCAAATTTCAACGATGAGTTTGGCATCAGTCATGGAATATTCATATAAGTCATAAAAAAACTAGCAGGTCAAGATAGGTCTCAAAAGGTTTTTATGTTACGGGTATATTTCTTGTTGAATTGACAGCTCTTTTTTGATAGATTTTTTTTGTTTGTTTATAGTATATTTCACAAAAAGAAGGTTATATGGATTTTTAGCACATAGCAACAAAATCATTGGGTTGTAAAAAAATTGGCAACGATAAGAAAATAATTTACCAAGAGGTGGCTAGCCACCGCAATGATGAACTCAACCTGTTAGGTCTTTGAAAATAAGCTAAAGGTTGTACTCCTCTAGAGAAAATGCCTCTAAAAGCACAATTGTCCCTTTTTACAAGGACTTAATTAAAAAATATATAAAAAATTAAAAAGGAAACAACACATTTGAAAGGATGAACAGAACTTTAACCAAGGGCAGGTAAGTTTCCACCCATATTTCTGAACCTAAGTACCCTGGATGTCTAGCTGGTTAACTTCGAAGAGGTCCGCGGACGGTAATCAGCAGAAACTAGACATCCCTATCTTCCTAAAGTAAACTTTAACCACTTTCTGTTCAACTGTGCTATTCTTTGTTTTTAACTCAGGTAATAAGTGGAGTCGTTACTCTCCAAAGACAAGATCATGTGTGATCAACCCCCCCCCCCCTCCTAATATTTTTTTTTTAAAATTGCATCAGAAGTCTACATACCTAAAAACAACACACCTTGTCTATCCAACATAAAGGATTTTCGCCCCATATCTCTTCTGAATGTTGAAGGAAAGCTCCTCTTTAGTTTGATTTCCAAGCGGTTAGAATCGCATATTATTAAGAAAAAAAACTTCATTAATACTTCCATTCAAAAAGGTTGTATGGAAAAGTTCCGGGTTGCTGGGAACACATGTCTCTTGTTTGGTCCACACTTACCCCTATTATATCTGAGCTTTTTTGGCCCTTGTAACCCTGGGGAGGGGGGGAGGCACAAAGTGCCCGCGGGCCATAAATCCTGAACCACTTGTGCTTAAGTGATGAAACTTGGCTCAATTGGAGAATTTTTTAGTACAAACCCAATCCAGGTAGAAAAAAATAATTTGATGACGTCATAGGGATTAGAAATGACTTCACACATGTGAAAAATGGTAATTTTCCCAATTTTTCAGTACATTTTAATTTCTCGCGTGTTACTAATGATATTGCCTTGATTCTTGGTAGATTTGTGAAATGAATACCAAAATATGTGTTTCACATGAAAAAAGTAATTATAATGACGTCATTGGGATAAAAAATGACGTCATTTCGGCAAAAAATTCTTATTTTAACGATAAAGATAAAAAGACCCGTTCTACCAGAAATATTGTTGCTCATGTCATTAAACTTGGCATATATGTAGAACAGGACATTTAAAGATAATCGAGGTAAGGAAAACAATACAATGACGTTATTGGGATCCGAAATGACGTCAATTTGCTGGATCGATATTTCCTTCAAATTTAGTCTGCTTTTTGTCCCTAGTAACCATATATCACCTTAGCAACACCTTGGTTACCACTTAGTAACCAACATACAAGTAATAAATAATTATATACCCAATACAACATCTTATAACATTCTTACATGAATGTCAACGGTTTTCAAAATTCCAAAAAAAGCAATACTCCCAGCAAAGCACAAAATTTTTCCAAAATTTTTTTTTTTCATTAGAAGCAATATAAAAAGTTAGGAAAAGTCACAAAATTTTAGCGCTTAATCATACGTGTATCTAAATTTATGCCTAGTCAAAAAGGCCGCGGCTACTTTGTGCCCCCCCCTACTTTGTGCTGGAAAAAGTGCAGAGCACCCAATTTGGGACAGAAAGGTCTCAGACACGATTATAAATAACAAACCTGATTAAATGGACATAGATTTAAAAAAAGAGTCGTTTGAGGCTGATATTAATCCAGTTGTCTTTCTGCATATGCAACTATTGCAAAAACATTATGAAAAGGCCTGTTCTTATTTCGCCTTGCGAACACCACTTTTGTTTAAAATGCACGGTTAAAAATGTTGAAGGGAAGACACTTCAAAATGCAAAATGCCCATCTTGTAACAAAAACAATTTGCCTGCTAGTATACATCCTTCAACTGAAACCGTAAAGTTAATCAAAACGTTAAAGATGAGATGTGAAAAAAAAATGTGGTTTACTCTTTAAATTCGATGAGGTGTTAGAAAAGAAAAATCATGAAAAATCATGCATCAGTTCATCAAGTCCAAGTTATTTTCTACCACTGTCAAGTCTGCTCGAAGTTAACAGCAGTCAAGAAATTACAAAAGACATGGACAATGCTGTTCTTCATGTTATCAAAACAAAATTGGCTGATTCTGAAGATAAAAGCATCGAATTCCAGCCTGGCGGACCTAGGGTATGCATGTGCCTAAGGGGGCAGCTTTTTATTGAAAGGAATGTCATATTAAAAACCACACTGGAAAAACAAACTGGACAAACAAACTGCACAAACTTTTGTACAGTCAGAATTGTACAGTTGCATTTGTTGCAAAGTGGTGCTCTTATGTGAAAAATGATTTATCTTGGAGAAAAATTCTTTCATTGCCACAATGTCTAACTTCCTTTTGTATAGGGGCAATCTACGACACCTTTCCCTCTCCAACCAATCTTGTGAGATGGGGAATTGAGAAAGACAAAAGTTGCAATCTGTGCAAGATATCATCCTCAAATGTCTCTCACATATTGGGTGCCTGTAGGACCTCCCTTACGCAGGGTAGATACACATACCGTCATGACTCGGTTTTAATAGTTTTGGTTAAGGCATTAAAAAAGTTTTTGGTATCATATGAGCCTCTTAAGGTTTCCAAGCGCAACAAAATTAATTTCATTCCGGCCGGTCAATCACCATCTAAGAAGAGGAATACAAAGTGTCCAGGCCTTCTTTACCTTGCTTCCGATTGGAAAATACTGTCAGATTTAGATTCCGTTTTAGTTGTTCCACCATACATTGCAATAACACAACTACGCACAGACGTGTTATTAATATCAAGTTCTTCCAAAACTGTAATTATGTTAGAACTGACTTGTCCATGTGAAGAGAACACGGAATATTGGTACAAACGAAAGCTTAACAAATATTTTCACTCTCTTATGCTATGGATGGATCTTTCATTTCTTTGCCATTGAGGTGGGTGCAAGTGGTTTCAGTTCGGAATCAGTTAAGACCTGTTTTCGTCGCCTTGGTTTCCCTAACAAGCCTTTACGTCCCCTATTAAAATCCCTAACTTTTACCTCCATGAGTGCTTCTTTTTACATCTGGATGTCTCGAAATTCTATCACTTGGGTTGACCTTGAAAAGACATCAATCATTCCTGAAATTTCTTCTGTTAGAAAATAATTTACAAAGGGGTGGCAAGCCACCCCAATGATGAACTCAACCTGTTAGGATTTTGGAAATAAGCTAGAGGTTGTACTCCTCTAGAGAAAATGCCCTAAAAGCACACAATTCTCCCTTTTTACAAGGAATTAATTAAAAAAATCTAAAAAAATAAAAAGGACAAAACACATTTGAAAAGATGAACAGAACTTTAACCAAGGGCAGGTAGGTTTCGACCCATATTTCTGAACCTAAGTACCCTGGGTGTCTAGCTGGGTTACCTCTAAGAGGTCCGCGGAGGGTTAGCAGCAGAAACTAGACATCCCTATCTTCCTAAAGTAAACTTTGACCACTTTCTGTTCAACTGTGCTATTCTTTATTTTTAACTCAGGTAATAAGTGGAGTCGTCACTCTCCAAAGACAAGACCTAGTATGATCAAACCCCCTTGCTTAGTTAATTTTTATTTGGTTTTGTTTTATTTTTGACTGGGGTAATAAGTGGAGTCGTCACTCTCTAAAGACAAGACTGAGTGTAGTCAAGCCCCCTTGCTGACTCATTCTGGTTAAAATATTCTAAACTCAGCTCTTCTAAAAACAAAACATATGACTCGTGACTGTTAATAAGGCGGTCATCACAGAAAATTACTGCTCTATCGTTGCAATGTATCCACCTGTGAACCATTTGGTCGAAGGCTATTGTTGTGTAGTGACCATTATTTAAGCTGCCGCAATGGTTGATAATAGCCCTTAATTGAAAGTTTTTAAGAAACTTCACTTCTCCATCTACGCTAAAAGGTATGGAAAGGGTACCAGGGTTAGCAGTAATACGAGAGGCAATTTTTGTCACAACGCCGTTGGCACTGGCAAAACGTTCTAGCCGTGAAATGAGATGGGGACCGCACGACACTACCTCTTTTTCAACTAGAGCTGTTTGATGAGCGTTGCAAACATCGCAGAAGTAGGCATTGGTGTCTGACAACTCCTCGCTTTCAAAGAAATTATCTAAGGAAGATTGTAACGTAGGGTGCAGAGAAAGTTGGATGCATGGTGCTATAACTTCTGAGGATCTGGTAATATGACATGAATTGCAAGTGGTTGATATCTTGATGGCAATACTAAAAAGCCTCCCAAGAAATGGAAAGTCTAATTACAGACCAGGTAGGAGATATTCCAAAATCTCGGGGACGTCGTGCTGAGCAAAGATATTAAATGCACTTCCCTTCGCAGCTGAGATATGATGTTTCATAGCACGCAAAAAACGGGAGGGATCAACTGGACTTCTAAAAACAGCCAAACTTTGAAGAACACCTACAAATGCTTCGCCTAACTTTGAGGTTGTTTTGCTGACAGAAATGGCTTCTTTAATTTTTGGAAGGTTATAAAAGCATTGTAAGATTGAGCTTGCATAACATGTGTTTCCCAAGTTTTTTAGACCGCTATTTCTAAAATCAGGGTTAGATGGCAATGCGACTGTTGTGTTGGAAGACACTGTAGCAAGTTTTTCGGGTATTTTGATTTTACAAGATTTTGTGTGACTCTCGGAAGATTTCTCAGGCTTTTTTGATTTCTTACATTTTTCTCATTTTGACATAACGAATATTGTAGAAAAAGCAAAAGCAGAACAATTTATAAACCAACTGAGTTATTAAGATTTCCGCACAAAGAAATTATAGTTGGTAAAGTACTAGATATTGTTAAGTTGGATATAGATAATGCTGAAGAAACTAATAAAATTTCTGTAGATAGAGATGGCATTCTGGAAACTACTTTTTTAGAATTCAAATAGATAGACAATTTCTGCAAAACATTTGAAGTAGATTTTATGGGAGAGGAGTGTATTGACCTTGGAGGGCCAAGAAACGAATGGATAGGTTTAATGAACAAGGCAATATACTCTAAATATTTTGAGCATGGGTAAAAGATTATGAGATAACAAAACAGCAAGCTGTAGTGATTCGACTAGTCTAATGACTCTTAAGTGGTAGATGTTAAACCCTCTAAAGATCTCTATACAAAGCAAGATCTCCCTTTTACAAGGATGGTCTGCACAACCATGTTAATTGAAAAAGCAATCCACTGGACAATACAAATATTGCAACAACAAAACAAAAAAACAACATATATTGACATAAAACGTATATATATACAAATAAATAAAAACTATAAAACGGGGGAAAACAAACACAAGCCAAGAAGCGCGACTCGACATCAGCGTTACGGGTTCCTGGACTCCTGGACAAAGAGCATTTTTTGATATAAGGGTCTTTGACCTAAACGCTTGGAGGGACAGGGGTCTGGAGCTCGAAAAATGCTTCAGAAGAAATGAAGGGGAGAAGGAAAGGCACTACAATGAACGTGTCAACAACATCAAGAACGCCTTTGGTGTTTTCGACGAGTGGTGGCATGGGTCGTGAGTGTAAAACATTTTACAAACGTTTGTGCGAGATGATGGCTGAGAAAAGAGGTGAAACATCTCAAAGAGTAACAGACTTCATACGAACGAAGCTATCTGATTGACATTGCTGTGTTTAAGAGGCTCACGTTCACTAAAGATCGAATACAGCCTGAGTAACATTCATCTGGCCAACTATCTTTCAAAAGTTCGAGGCACTGATGAATGAGTATTTACTATATTTATTTATTAATTTACTTATTATTTTTAGTTTTGAAGTAAGACAGAATATGTATAATTATGTGAAACTATACCGTCATTATCATGTAAAAATTAAATATATATTTGTACAAATAAATAGAAACTATAAAAAGAAAGCAAACAACTACCTATGCGCCAGGACTTGTGAACGTGGCTGTAGCTTTACACGTGTTACAGGATCCCAACACTCAGCCTTACACAGGTGATTGATGCTTAGGACCAGCCTTGGTCAGGACCAGCCTGAAGTTACTGGGGTGATATGCGTGGGCGTAAAACCACGAAGACATGAAAGAGAAATTTATTGTCATCAGATGAATATCAAATGGAGTTATTAATAGTGATCTAAATCCATGCGTTAAGAAACTATGTCTGGAAATGACAGGACTGACAACGATTATCAAAGAATTTCCAATCATGTTACATTTCTTTAGGCCTGGAGACCAAAAGAAAGTCAATGTTGCAAAACCCAAATGTCTATTAAAGCCTACTTTTTTAGAGACCGGCTCCAATGCTCCTTTAAAAGAAAAAGAAGTACATGCTTTATTCATAAGTACTTGCAAGAAGTTTTTGCTGGAAGACGGAATACAGACACTGGAAAATTAGACCTCGAGGCAATACTGGAATTCAAAAAAAAAAGTCTTCAGAATCACTTAATGTAAACCCATTGCCCCCTCCCAAAGATCCATGGAACGAGATTTATAAGCCATAGGAGAAGGGGTTTTCAGAAGTTGTTACATAATTGGCCTGCCCTAATTGCCGTGTTTGAAGCCGAAACTGATCGTGGATATAGAGGTACGACAAAGCGAAAAATTATTGGCATACTCGCAAGTTGCACGATTATAAATTTCTATGTAAAGTGGCTGCTTATCTCAATTTTCTGGAACGACTTTCTTCCTTGTCTCTGTTGTTCCAAAAAAGAACAACTTTTGCCGTACGAAATAATTCCAGCTGTGAACCAAAGAAGAAATAGCACAGGAAGAAATCCATGATATCATTGATTCAAATCTAAGAAAATTTAGGATTGTGGATCAGGACGGATTAGTTACTCTGGTATCGACATATCCAAAAGCTGGTCATGAACTAAAAATGGTTCAAAATCGCAAGTATGTAGACATTGAGCTCGATAACGTCGCATATTTGAAACATGGATCCATCGAAGCAGCAATCGAAACGAGGAAACAAGGTGCAGAAATCTGTATTCCGTTGATACGGGAGAAGTTTTCTTCTTTTAAAGAAAACATTTTTAGCGATATGAAATGGCTAGATCCACAGTATTGGACCGACTCTAGAGAAGATGGAAAGAACGCCATAACGCAGTTGATGACTCATTTCCGTGAACTTCTATCGGCAGCTGGCTTCGATGAAAGTCTTTAAAGAGTGGAAAGCGCTGCGATTCACCATCAATATTTTTTACAAAAATGTGAAGGCACTGAGGGTTTGGGAAAAAATGATGTTGTACAAGAAACGGGAATTTCCCAACATTCTACTTGTCGTCGAACTGGTGCTTTGTCTTTCCAGCTCAAATTCATCCCTGGAGCGTGTGGTTATGACACTAACGTTTTTATTGTCGGATCGTCGACTCCGAATGAAACACAACACGATGGAGGAGTCATTGTTAATTGCTGTGAATAACTCCCTGTGGAGTGATGGAGAAAAGAAGAAATTTTGAACAGCGCAGTCGATTCATACATGCAGAAGAGGAGGTTTGTCAGCATGGAGACACCTGTTCTAGTAACAGGTATAGATCACGATACACGCAACAGCGACAACGAAGAGAGTAACGAGAGTAGTGATAGTTATGAAACAGACAGCGATGTATAAATAATCTTTAAGTTCGTTAAAAATATATACCAAAACTTTTTATATTTATAGAGACAACAGCACGTCGGTTTCGATTTTAAAATTGTTTAAGGCCATGTTCACACGTTGCGGATAGATTTCGTTCTGGAGAATAACTGTTTCGAAATGCCCAGCGACCGGCATGTTCACATGAAAAATAGGGGTAATGGTTTGATGTTCTCGCCCAGCCAGTCCAGTTAATCATATAACTGGACTAAATATTACGTGGATGAGCAAGAGCGTTAAGAAAGTAAACAAAATGGCGTCTGAGGGCTCCTTCACATGGACTGATAAGGAGATTGAGCTTCTGCTGGAGACAGTGAAAGCCTACAAAGTGGAAAATGAACTACAAGGAAAAGACTGGGAGAGTATCAGGACTAAGTATGAAACAATAACTGGAAACTTTCAAGATTCTTACCCAAAGAACAGTGATGAAGACTATCCAAGGAGTGGTAACAGACTCAGCGAACTGAGTAGGCAGAGAGTTACTAGCAAACTGAAAAACATACGTTCCAGCTACAAGAAGGCTGTAGATGCTGGCCGCAGAAGCAGTGGGGGTAGAGTGGTCATGACATTTTTTGACCTGTGCACTGACATATGGTCAGGGTCACCATCTACTACTAGCCTGAGTGGTGGTTTTGAATCTTCTGCAACAGTTCCAACTCAGGAAAGTTCTACTGTGGAATTATCAGAGCCTAATATTTCCCCTGTTCTGCCTCTGAACTCTACATACAATGATGATACAACAATTGATGACCATGGTGAGTTAGTTTCCTCATGCAGTTCAACATCTTCCAGTAAGGACAGCAGCAGTAATAATGAAGACAGACGTAAGAAAATTGGAAAATACTTGAAAGATGAAAGGCATAATCGGCTATCAAAAAAGTTGTCGCTTGAAAATCAACAATTAAAACTTGCGAGGGAGGACTTGGAATTAAAGCGAAAGTTATTAGATAGAATTGATCAGTCAGATGCAGACTTTAAGGACAGTATGTCTAAAATGGCAAAGTGCATTGAACATGTGGGGAACACTATTGCACAAAGTTTTGCAAGTATACATGCTACAAATCCCCAAAGACCACAGGTTGTAACATATGATTTGTTTCCAAACGTAAGCAATACAGTTTTGAACCAACCTGGGGTTCGAGTGTCAGAAGTCAATGATATCTTAGAACGTGCATTTCGAGGTCAACAACAGAAATAGTGACATATTTTAAAACTGAAGTAATTTTCACAGCTTATATAGATATTTTATTTACAGCAGTATATATACTAATTTTTCTGGTACTGTACACCAGGTTATCCAAAACAAATATTAAAACTATAGCTATGGTATAGTTTGATGTAGGAATAATGTTTTTGGTGCCTTCATTCAAAGTACTTCGTAAATATTTTTCGATTTCGTTTTCCTCCCATATCATTGCTGGCGTGTGCATCAACTATAGTTAGAGGTTGTTGTTGGTTTTGTTCTTGATTTACTGTTTGAGTTATATCATTAGATAATGTTTCTTTGTTATGTTCACAAAAATTATGCAAGATAAAACATGCATATATTATAAGCAATGTGTCTTCTAATTTTGTGTCCATCTGTTTCTTCAGTATCCCAAAGCGGCCCTTGAGTCTACCAAAAGCACATTCAACTACCATCCTAGCCGAAGATAATCGGTATGAATAAAACTCTTCCTGAGGATTACTTCCTCCAGCTGCATATTCTTTCATAAGATATGGGAGAAGTGGATAAGCAGGGTCACCTAACAAACACACTGGCACTGGTGTTTCTCCTGGAACAATCACTTTCGAATTAGGTGGGATTGCACCTGCCCTTAACTGGTCATTGACAACAGAATTCCCCCAAATTCGTGCATCATGCACACTCCCAGGCCAACGCACAACTACAAAAAAAAGCAATACCTGTAATCCACACATGCCTGAACATTAATAGAATAGCGTCCTTTTCGATTAATGAAATCACTTGCGTTGTCTTTTGGGCATTTTATATCAACATGAGTTCCATCCACAGCCCCTAAACATTGAGGGAAACCGTGACTGCTCTCGAATTTTGTGGTCATTTCATTAACTCTATCGATAGTCATGGGCAAAGATATCAACCTGGGTCCAAGATGATCACAAATTGCTTTACACACTCGCTTAACAACTACCGAAACTGTGCTCTTACCAATACCAATCGCATTCGCTGTCTTTTGCATTCTTCCTTCATCAGATAGGTAGTACAGAGTAAGAGCAACTTCAGTTTCAACCGATATTGCTGCACGCATTACAGTTGTTTGTTTGAAAATGAATGGTCGCAGAAGGTTACATAACTTGCTGAAGTTTGTTTTTGACATACGAAAACATTCTTTCCAGTCGTTGTTGACCACTTTGTTGAACAGGAAGTTTTCCCACCAAATACTCGTTCTTCCTGGTTTCACCCAATATTCTCGCGGAAAGTTCTTTTTTCCGCGAAGACAGACTGGCTTTCCTTCAGAAATTCTGATTGTGGCAAGTCGTTTTCGTTTGCGAGTAAAAAAAGCAACTCTCATATATTCATAAGCCGCACAAAGTTGTAAAAAATATCCAGTTAATGCCTTTAGCTCTTGGAGTTGTTTACATTCTACTGCCGCCATCTTCCTCAATTTGCCGCGCTATTGTGTTCACACTTTGCGGTTAGAATATCGGAGCGAAATCATTTCACTTTTCGAAGCGGAACGAAATTATTTCGCTTTTCATAGCGGATAGCTTCAAAACCGTGTGGTCGCAAGGCCTATCCGATATGAAAATCGTTCCGAAACATTATCTATCCGCAACGTGTGAACATGGCCTAAATAACACTTGCGGCATAAACAAAAAAATCCATTAAATTCGGACCTGCTATGGTTTCCAATTGTTTTGTTAAATGAGGAAATTATCTACAATTAAATCCATGATAAAATGTCTGTTCCGCCTGTATATTATTTTTATTTTGTAAGAATAAACTCTGAAAAATGGGTTAGAAGTTTAGAATATCCTAATAATATGTCTAAGCTTGATGATTTGTTTGTGTTTAAATATGAACATTTGCATGACGCACAAAATTGATTAGAAGTTTATTTTTTATTGTATATCAAACGAATTGAACTTTTTTGTGTCCAAGCAATGGACCGTTACATGTAGTAGAAATGCCATTAGCTAGCTATAGTAACTTATAGCATGCTTTATTTTATTAAGGCATTATATATTTTCAAGCCATAGTCATGTTAAGAACATATTGAGAATAATGAGGATAGCATTTGTCAAAAAAGTTAAGAACATCGAGGGTGAAACTAAAACACACTATTTTTTATAAAAACAACGTGTATATCCTAGCGAAGAATTTACATAACCTGTGAAAAGTAATTTTTCCGTTGTTACTGTTTTTAACACTACAAACTGTGTGATTCAGTGTTGATGTCGTTATAAATAACCTAAACCTAAAACCTGAACTTAAATCAATGTGAACATCTGTTATGTTACGATCGTTTTAAATATATTCGATTCTTAAATTCGAAAACGCTGCATTGTTATCTTCTTTGATTTTATGCGTGATTTTCTTGATTATAAAGTTTGGGTCTTTTAAAGCAAACTGTTCTTTTAATATTTTGGATTGAAATATTTCGGTAGATATACAATTACCAAAAGATTCAAGTTTTTATATTTATCTTTGATGTGTTTTCAAGTACTAATTTCTTATATTTTGAGTATAACTTTGGAAGGTTTGCCATATGCAATAGACTGAGAAGCTGATTTTGCATGACTTAATGTTTGGTATCCTTTTTTTTCTGGTGTACTTCTGGAATGGCAAAGCAAATATATAGTTTTAGCGTATTTAGCTTCTTACGTAACGGTTTTTAGACGCCTTTGATATTTTTGGACATTTTCCATTGACTTTTTTGTTGCACATGCTTATATTTCTAGACGTATTATTTCAGCATTTATAAACATAGAATAATGCAGACTATGAGCAAACTTGATTCCAGGGCTTTTTTTCTCTTTTTGCCATCCCGTTATAACAGAGACAAAAAGCGCGGGGTCGAGGTTGAAATATGTGTTTTGAAAACTCAAATTACCTGTGTTGTATGCTTTTGTTTGGTATCCCTTACATAGTTTTAAATAGAAATTCAGTGGGTTCTTTCACGGGAATTCAACTAGCATTTATATTAAACCTGAATACGAAGATGAGAATAAGAAAATAATTTACAAAGAGGTGGCAAGGCACCGCAATGATAAACTCAACCTGTTAGGTCTTTGGAAATAAGCTAGAGGTTGTACTTCTCTAGAGAAAATGCCTCTAAAAGCACAATTCTCCCTTTTTACAAGGAATTAATTAAAAAATATGTAAACAAATAAAAAGGACACAACACATTTGAAAAGATGAACAGAACTTTAACCAAGGGCAGGTAGGTTTCGACCCACATTTCTGAACCTAAGTACCTTGGATGTCTAGCTGGGTCACCTCGAAGAGGTCCGCGGACGGTCATCAGCAGATACTAGACATCCCTATCTTCCTAAAGTAAACTTTGACATCGATGATTCCGTATCACTGATACATTCTGCAGTCCAGAATGCTCATTCTGATGAATCAGACTCAGAGTTACAGATACCAAGTTTAGGTAGGTTAGCAGTCTAAAAGAAAAAAAAAATGATCAGTTCACAATCGAAAAACGTGAAAGAGCAACAAAACCTAGCGAAATAGAACAGGAAGAAATGGCAGAACTTCGTTCAGTCGTAGCTGCAGCTGACGTTGATAATCATAGATATGATTTTGATGTATTTGGTGAGCTAGTTGCAAGAAAACTGAGAAAACTGAGTGGTGTAATAGATGAAGACACAATGGAGATAGAAAATAATTTACAAAGAGGTGGCAAGCCACCGCAATGATGAACTCAACCTGTTAGGTCATTGGAAACAAGCTAGAGGTTGTACTCCTCTAGAGAATATGCCTCTAAAAGCACAATTCTCCCTTTTTACAAGGAATTAATTAAAAAATATGTAAAATTTACAAAAAAAAATAAACAATCACGTAAATTCCTTCATTGTCAAGGTACAATATTTCCACTTTAATCTCCTCTATCCATGAAACCATTTGGGGTATAACAGGCATTGTTGGTGTTTGTCTTAAGTAATTATAAAGAATACTTGCTGCTAAAATGATTTTTCTACCTCTTTTAGTGTAGCTTTAATCGGTTTCTGAAATACCACCCATCTTGCAATTAAAATGCTGAAAGTGTTCTTAATAAAGCCACACTTACACACACGCTGCGTTTGCGTCAATCTTGCGCACTGTGTGAACATGAATGAAGTAAGTGACGCAAGAGCCACGCAACAACGCAAGAATATCAAAATTTTTTGATACCTTGCGTCGTTGCGTTGCTTTTGCTTCACTCATGCGGCAGAATTTTATAATGTGAACACAAAAAAAGCAATGTACGAAATAAACGCAAAGAGATTTTTCGAGAAAAAAAAATTTAAAAAAATCATTTCACTGAGAGAAGTGAATAAGTCAAAATTACCGCAACTAAAAAAGAGCAAAAATTTAGTGAAGCAGTTAGAAAATACCACGTGTGTTAAATCATAAACAAGACAACTTTTAAAGATAAAAACAAGAAAAAACTTGCTTGGAAGGATGTAGCCAAAGAAGCAAACTTGTTAGATGGTACGTAAACCATTTTTTAAAAAATACTTAATTTTTAGCATATAAGATTTCTCGAAAAAATGCAATATTAAATCTATTATATCGATATGTGAAAAGTACAAAGCATATTCAATGTTGATGTACATTTTTTAGCCAGAAACGCTGGGAAAGTGTTCCGAAACATAAGAAACATATATGGGAGAGAAAAAAAAAGTAAATAGTTAAAAAAAAGCAGTGCTTTTTCACCATGCATATTGCTAAGTTCTTTATGTAAGTGTGAACGGCTTGCGTTTTTCTTGCTTCACCCTTGCGTTTTTCTTAAAGAAGCTGCTATTGCTCATGCTTTCTTCACGACGCAGACGCAAGCAAGTGTGAATCAAGCTTAACTGTACAAGCACGCGATAATCGATAATTAAAAATCTTCCGATTTTCACATCTTAAGGCTCTGCCAGAATAGGGTCTCATCAACCAATTTGAAAGAGGTAATATCTCATCTCCAAGAAGAAAGTATGGTAATTCGAGGTCATCACTTTCTGGAATTCTTTCAGGGTTGGGTATGTTTATTTTATTTTGTGCAAATTTTCGATCCATACTCGAATTTTTTAGGACTCCAATGTCGTTGTTGCTCCTGTGTTCTCCAACATCAACATTAGTGAAGCAATACCGTGCATCACAAATTCCCAAAATTACCATGCTAAAAAAACTTTATAGTTGTACTAGAGGGAGCCGGAGGATGCTGGTTTTCGAATCGCAACATAATGCGATAATGCATTCCACAGTTCTTCACAAACTTCATTGATTATACCATTTACACTTGATCTTCCCAGCGTTAAAAGAAACCTGAGTGAATGTTGACTATCACCTGTAGCTAGATAACGCAATGTCACTGCCAAGCGCTCTTCAGGGGATATTGTTTCACTTATGTGAACTGTCTTGGTTATTTTGTTTCGAATCATTCCTGCCAAGTGATCGAAACGTTCAGACTTGCGAACAAATCTAAACCAAGAATATCTTATTATAAAAACTGCATATTCTAAATATGCTTTTATTCAAATTTTTTCTACTGCCAATGTAAAGATGGTTGAAATTACCTGAAAAATTATCTTCGATCAAATGTCTTTTCTGGGAGAAAGGTTGAAAAGAATGCTTCCGAAATTTGCCTTCCCAAGTTGGTGGTTGTATCCCAGGCTTTTTGTTTTCTTTTTTAATGCTACTTTTGCTTTTCGGCAACTACCCCTTCTTAGAATCATTAGTGCCGCAGCCAAAACAAGATACTTTTAGACACCACCTTATTAAATAATGATATAAAATAATTACATTACGCAAAATCTTTCCGTACATGTAAACAAAACTATACGTACATGTGAACAAATCAAGGCTTTACGTAGAAACTTTCCGTAAGCTCTGACGTCAAAAATTACGTGCATGTGAGCGTAGCTTAAAAGAAATGTCTGATTCTTGCTGTGCAGTACGTTGCTCCAATAAAAGAGTAAAAGGTGGAAAATGAACAATGAAAGGTGGAAAATGAACAATGAAAGGTGGAAAATTTTATCGCATACCATTCGGTCACCCCGAAGAAAGCAAGAAACTTAGGGTACAAGGCATAAAGAAATGGCCAGAAAACAAATAGATAACTCAATAATTTCCAGTGAACATTATATATATAGTAAATAAAAATACTTTTTTTTAGATATAACATAATGTTTAACAATAAAAGTAATGTTATCCATATAGCTAGCTAGTTATTTAGATGTAGCTAGCTAGCTATATAAAACTAAACTCTTCCTTTAAATGCTATCTAACCTAGCTAGCTATTTAGTAGCTATAGGTCAACTGAATAAGAGACGAAAAAGTCTTATATATCAGGAGAAAAATCTAGTCCCACACCATCCAGATAACGTACCATCAAAGTTTGCATACAAAAAAGAAGGGTTTCAGCAACAAAAGCCTTACAGAATTGAGCGAGTGCAAAAAAGGAGGATGTCTTCTACATCTACTCACACTGACACTGATGCTGACTTTGATACAAGTGTAGATAATGTTAAAAATTATGCAGAGCTGCGTACAAAACCATGACAAACTAAAGTTACATTGGAAAAAATGCAGCAAGAAACTTTTATAGATGTGCATATTTTACATGGCTAGCCTCACAAATATCGAGGATATACCCTGTCTATTATTTCCAGGAGGGGCCATGCCGTAGATGGAGAGTCCTAGAGTATTTAATGCTCATTTTGAGCTACGCAGACCCAATTTGAGCCCGCGCTCTACTAGACAACTCCCGGCAACATCCAACGGCCCACACAGTGTGCCATCTTCCCAATTTCCCTCACATGGCTTGGGTTAACCCGGGCTATGCACAGAGTACGAGAGCTATAACCACTAATCTACGGCGCCACAAATAAAAACTCTCCAAAATAAAAAAGAACGCATTCAAGAAGAGTTATCTACAGCTAGGGTGGAATTATTCGAAATTAAGAATGATATTGTTCAACCAAAAATGCTGCAAGCCACAAATTTTCGTATGATACTGTGGTTGCTGAAAATATTGAATTCTTGTACTGGTATTACCACACCTGGTTTATTTAAGTAGTTTTTGTTGTTATTTGTTAGAAAAGTGAGATATTTCTGTGAGCAAGGTTCTCATGATCATCATTTGTTGCTGGTACTTATGAAGTTAAAACTAGGTTTATTAAACAACGATTTAGCTTATTGTTTTGGCTTGAACGGGAGAGTAGTTTCTCGAATAGGTCGTAGATGGATCCCTATCGTATCTAGAGAAACATGTTATTTAATAATATGGCCTAATAAAGAAGCCTTGCGACGTCAATTTGCAATGAGCTTTAAAATTCTTTTTTCAGAATTGTACGAAGGATCTTTTTTTCCTAGCGGTTTAAAATTACGCCTGCTGGGTATACAATTTGCCGTACCAGGTTCACAAGTCCTGGCACTTGGGTGGTTGTCTGCTCATATTTATAGTTTTATAGGTATATATTTATTTATTTTTATAGCAAATTCTTTGTTGTATTGTTGTAATGTCTGGCTTCTGTTCTCATGTTGTAAGTTTTTGAGTACCAACCGTTAGTTGTACGTATTGTATTGTGTATAGAGGGTTGTTTGGTTCAATTACCTTGAATCTACAGACTATTCTTGCAAAAAGGGAGATCTTGCACAGCGTTTTGATCTTTAGAGGGTGTAACCTCTACAATTTTAACTTTAAGGGTCGTTAGGCCAGTTCCATATCACAGTTTGCTGTCTTGTTATCTTATAATCATATTTAATTGATTGCACTGACATTTTTGACAAACGGCCGTATAAATTAAATGCACGTGCACAAGCATAGTCAAACTGCAAAAAAACTGCACAAATAAATATCTTATCGGAATAATACTGGGGCTGCTAGGTTTACGTCACGTGGTTATGGTGGTAAATTTATGTTAAGGAAATAACAACACAAAGTGGACTTCTTCATCAGTTGCAGCATGGCGATTGTATACTGGCTGATCAGGGTTTTACCATAGCACAAGAGCTTGCTACTATGGACGCTTACTTGAAAATACCTAAATTTGCAGGTGGCAAAAGCACAAATGAGTGAAAGTGATGTGGCAATATCCCGGGAAATTCCTAATGTTCGTATACATGTAGAACGTGTTATTGGAAGACTTCGAAAGTTTTGTATCTTGCAGTCAATTAGTTTAAATTAGACACTTTAGCCAGATACTAGAACAAAATGGAATATTCCTGAACATTTACACATGCATACACATGAAATTATGCATGTATTATGAACATATATTTTGAACTTTCTTAAAACTTCTAGATTCTTACAGTTGTTCATTTTTCAAGTTAGAAATATATTGAAGCATAACGAAACATTAATTAACAGGTTATGGGCTCTGTTGTTGCCCAGAGTAATTGAAGATAACAAGTGCGTACACAACCTTGACACCATCTTGGAAAAACGAGCTGACAGCACTGCATTTAATGTACGCCGAAGTGGGGACTAGAACTTAAAACGTAATGAGAACAAGCTGAATGTGCTGCCACTACACCATCTCCGCTTAGAAAAGTAGGTTTTTAGTGCAAAAATACCCCTTAGTATCGAATTCCACCCTTTTCCCTTCTGTCAATAATGCAGATACACGAGGATTTAAGCAGACACTGTCAAAGATTCCATTTCTCCGAAAAACAGGTTCAACACACTTGGAAGTAAGGGGTGGGGGGGGGGGGGGGGGGGGGGGAGAGGTTCCCTAAAGTGTACACTAAAGTCAAAAATTGAAGCACTCAGAAATCGTTCAAACAGATCACATGGTCTGTGTCTGCCATCTTTAATATTTCCTGAAGCCATAACATTTTTGCGGAAATTCAAAATATAGTCAACCGGGGTAAAAACAGGACCCTAAGAGTGAGGTAAATATATAAAAGTACACATAATCCATTTGGCATACTGAATTTCTTAGCATGTAGCCCAGCACAGCTTTCCCTATGGTCCATAACAGATTAACCCACCACGGGCACCACGATTGAGTTTCTATAGGCGATTTTTGACTCGCTAGATTCTGCATCGTAAGCTAAAGAAAATAATTTACAAAGAGGTGGCAAGCCACCACAATGATGAACTCAACCTGTTAGGTCATTGGAAATAAGCACAACACATTTGAAAAGTTGAACAGAACTTTAACCAAGGGCAGGTAGGTTTCGACCCATATTTCTGAACCTAAGTACCCTGGATGTCTAGCTGGGTCACCTCGAAGAGGTCCGCGGACGGTCATCAGCAGAAACTAGACATCCCTATCTTCCTAAAGTAAACTTTGACCACTTTCTGTTCAACTGTGCTATTCTTTGTTTTTAACTCAGGTAATAAGTGGAGTCGTTACTCTCCAAAGACAAGATCATGTGTGATCAAAGCCCCCTGCCAATAACTTTTTTTTCTTTTGTTTTTTTAACTGGGGTAATAAGTGGAGTCGTCACTCTCCAAAGACAAGACTGAGTGTAGTCAAGCCCCCTTGCTGACTCATTCTGGTTAAAATATTTTTACCCCAGCTCTTCTAAAAACAAAACATATGACTCGCGACTGTTAATAAGGTGGTCATCACAGAAAATTACTGCTCTATCGTTGCAATGTATCCACCTGTGAACCATTTGGTCAAAGGCTATGGTTGTGTAGTGACCATTATTTAAGTTGCCGCAATGGGTGATAATAGCCCTTCATTGAAAATTTTTACGAAATTTCGCTTCTCCATCTACGGTAAAAGGTATGGAAAGTGTACCAGGGTAAGCAGTAATACGAGAGGCAATTTTTGACGCAAGGCCGTTGGCACTGACAAAACGTTTTAGCTGTAAAATGAGATGGGAACCGCACGACACTACCTCTTTTTCAACTAGAGCAGTTTGATGAGCGTTGCAAATATGGCAGAAGTAGGCATTGGTGTCTGACAACTCCTCGCTTTCAAAGAAATTATCTAAGGAAGATTGTAATGTAGGGTGCATAGAAAGTTGGATGCATGGTGCTATAAGTTCTGAGGAGCTGGTGACATGAATTGCAAGTGGTTGATGTCTTGATGCCAATACTAAAAAGACTTCCAAGAAATGGAAAGTCTAATGACGGACCAGGTAGGAGATATTCAAGAACCTCGGGAACGTCGTGCTGAGCAAAGATATTAAATGCACTTGCCTTCGCAGCTGAGATATGATGTTTCATAGCACGCAAAAAATGGGAGGGATCAACTGGACTTCTAGAAACAGGCAAACTTTGAAGAAAACCTACAAATGCTTCGCCTAACTTAGAGGTTGTTTTGCTGACAGAAATAGCTTCTTTAACTTTTGGAAGGTTATAAAAACATTGTAAGATTGAGTTTGCATAACATGTGTTTCCCAACTTTTTTAGACCACTATTCCTAAAATCAAGGTTAGATGGCAATGCGACTGTTGTTTTGGAAGACCTTGTAGCAAGTCTTTCGGGTTTTTTAATTTTACAAGATTTTGTGTGATTTGCGGAAGATTTCTCAGGGGTTTTTGATTTCTTACATTCCATATTTGTAACAGAAAAAACTTCAGGAATGATTGGGGCCTTTTCAGGCTCAACCCAAGTGGTAGAATTTCGATACATCCAGATGTAAAAAGAAGCGCTCATGGAGGTAAAAGTTAGGGATTTTAATAGGGAACGTAAAGGCTTGTTACGCAAACCAAGTCGACGAAAACAGGTCCTTACTGATTCTGAACACAAACCCTTTGTACCCACCTCAAGCAAGGTGAAACAGGCCTGGACACTTTGTATGCCTCTTCTTAGATGGTGATTTACCGCCTGGGATGAAATTAATTTTGTTGCACTTGGAAACCTTAAGAGGTTCATATGATACCAAAAACTTTTTTAAAGCCTTAAGCAAAACTATTAAAACCGAGTCATGACGGTATGAGCATCTACCTTGCGTAAGGGAGGTCCTACCGGCACCCAATATGTGAGAGACATTTGAGGATGGTTTCTTGCACAGAATTCAACTTTTGTCTTTCTCAATTCCCCATCTCACAAGATTGGTTGGAGAGGGAAGGGTGTCGTATGTTGCCCCTATACAAAAGGAAGTTAGACATTGTGGCAGTGAAAGAATTGTTTTTGTCATTTTTCACATAAGAGCACCATTTTGTCCAATTGCCTTGGAAATGCAACTGTACAGCTCTGGCATGGTAAATATCTTCTTCATTTTCTTCAATGATATTGGAAACAAGCTTTGGGTAAGCATAAGTGCCTTTTGGTGGTATATTTTTGTGTTCTAAGAGCCCTAAGCCAGCTCGACCAGTCTGATGCAAACCTAAAATCCTTTTGAAATTGAGCTGACTATCCGCCGAAAGAACTGCCTCACTAACTTTCCAATTTCCAGCTTTTAAATCTGGAACGCACTTAGACACACAAGGGTAGACACAATCTCTTAGTAACAGATGTCCACTGATTTTGGCAGATTTGAGAACAGATGCAAGACTTTTCAGGGGAAGAGGACAAAGCGATTTCGAGGAATATAAGGAAATGTTGGAAATGGAATGATGCAGTTTTAACCATTTCCTAATGAAAACTGAAAATCTTTGCTCTAGTTTTGTGATAGTAGATAGAGAAACTTCATAAATTAATAATGGCCAGCGGATTCTGGGAATTAACAGATGGTGTAAAAACCAAACCTTATGGACCCCTTTATGAAAGGACCTGTCTATAACTAGAAGTTTGTCTTCGGCATCATTTAGAAATTCTTGTATTGCTGCAGAATCAGAGAAGGATGAGTTTATTGTTGTGCCTACAAACCTAATTGGATTAGAATGAATGGATGGAATTTTTTCGCTGCCAACTGTAAACAGTGAACTTTGGACGACTTTTCCCTTATCAATAACAATGCTGCGTGATTTAGAAGGCCTAAACGACATGCCTACCCAATCAAGAGCTGTTGTACACCTGTTTAATAAATTTTGAGTACTTGGAATTGACGTGGACATTAAGAATATATAATCCATAAAAGCTTTTATTTGGGGTTAGTACTGTTGAGGGTTAGTTAGTACTGGGATTTTGTTTTTATTATCTTCAGTATCAATAAGGCTGGGGGTAACAAACACATATTCAATAATAACGTTTATAGCAGCAAGAAATAGTATAATGGAAAGCGTACAGCCAATAAAAATTCCCCTACAGTGTTGATGCCAACTGGATGGAGCAGAAGCCGAAAAAGACTTACTCCACAGGCTGTCGTAGTATAGCGGTATGAGCCCTATCCAGGATTCTGGTACACCATAGCGTCTGAGAGCCAAAAAAATCAGCTTGTGCGGAACTGAAGGGTACGCATTAGCAATATCAGCCATATGGCTGAAAGTGAAGAATGTTCTGCCTTCGCATTCTTAAGTGTGGACCAAACAAGAGAACTTTTTCCATACAACCTTTTTGAATGGAAGTATTAATGAAGTTGTTTTTCTTTATAATATGCGATTCTAACCGCTTGGAAATCAAACTAAAAAATAGCTTTCCTGCAACATTCAGAAGAGCTATGGGGCGAAAATCTTTTATGTTGAATGGACAAGGTGTGTTGTTTTTAGGTATGTAAACTTCTGATGCAATTCTCCATTGCACAGGAATAAAAGACTTCGTTAGACAAGCTTGAAAAATGTTAAACAGAAACGATGCAATATGAGGACAGTTCTTATATACTGTGTAAGGAATTTAGTTCAGCCCAGGAGAAGAAGCATTTCTACGATAATGTAGGACAGCTTGGAAATCCTTGAACTTTAGAAGAATCGAAAGCTGAGACTAGATTTGGTGGTGAAGGCAATCCTGGGAGATCTGAAAGAGGTCAATGGCGTGAAGGATCATTCAAGGTTGAATGATTGTGTGAAACTTGTCTTTCCAAAGTTTTTTAGACCGCTATTCCTAAAAACAGTGTTAGATGGCAATGCGACTGTTGTTTTAATAGACCTTGTAGGAAGTTTTTCGGGTTTTGTGACTTTACAAGATTTTGTGTGACTTGCCGAAGATTTCTCAGGGGTTTTTAGTTTCTTACATTTCATATTTGTAACAGAATGATTGGGTCCTTTTCAGGCTCCACCTTAGTGGTAGAATTTCGAGACATCCAGATGTAAAAAGAAGCACTCATGGAGGTAAAAGTTAGGGATTTTAATAGGGAACGTAAAGGCTTGTTAGGCAAACCAAGGCGACGAAAACAGGTCCTTATTACTGAGAATAGGAGTAACTACATCGCAATGCAGATATAACAAGCCTTTTAAGACAGAGATGTTAATTTCTCTCCAAAGAATAAGAAGCCACTGGAAAACTTCTGTATTCTCCCCTTTACAGGGATGATCGAAAAGCTAATGGATTTCGGCTGTACTGAAACAAACACCTATGAATGTGGAAACACGAGGATTGGTGAAATTCACTCATGCTTGGGATCTGGTGCGGGCCCTTGAGTAAGCATCCCCTGCCTCCTGCAAGACACCAGCCACATTCATTGACAGCATCCGCCAAAACCAATAACTTTTGTTAAACTATGGAAAAAGAAGAGTCGACAACTACAATTCGTATCGTTGTTGCTTTTACCTACTGACACAGAGCCCAGGGCTAAGAAAGATACACTTGGAACCCAGCCCTTAGAAAGGTTGTGGCAAAGAATGAAAAGCAGCAAACCTGGAAACAAAAAAGCTTTCTGACCTTAGACACTTGAAAAATCGTATCGTAATGCTTGGGCCGACCAAGAAACAGCCCCTTAGAAAGGTAGACTTGGATATCGTCTCGAACTTAAACACGTAATTCACTTCACCACCCATTAAACTTTCATGCTTCGAAATCCGCCGCGCTCCACTCTTTGGAAGGAGTTTTCAATCGTATCGAGATTCTAAATAGAAACCCCTTGCACCCACCTCAATGACAAAGAGATGCACGATCCATTGTTTTTCATAGCATAACAAAGTGAAGAATATTTGTTAAGCTTTCGTTTGTGGCATAATTCCGTGTTCCCTTTACATGGACAAGTCAGTTCTAGCATAATTACAGTTTTGGAAGAACTGGATAATAATAACACGTCTGGGCGTAGTTGTGTTACTGCAATGTATGGTGGAACAACTAAAAAAGAATCTAAATCTGACAGTATTTTCTAATCGGAAGCAAAGTGAAGCAGCAGCTTAGACTTTTCAGTGGAACCGGCAGCAAGAACATCTTGCAAAACAACTTTACACTGTTTTAAAACTCATTGGCCAGATGTTTTAAAATCACATTATAAACTTTTCTTTATAATCGCGTACTTTTTTCTTCTGCTCTGTATACACTGCTCACATATACTCTCTGGTATGAAAAACAATGCATATCATTTTGAAGTACAGCTAGTTTGTACAGGCCCAATATCGAGACATAATAAGTGATATTTGCTTCATGTTCTTTCTTTTCAAAATTCCTCTGTTCCGCGATCACATCAAAATTACTTGTTGCAGTGTAGTAGGTTGTTCAAATAGTACAAAAAAGGAGGAAAAAATCAAAGAGAATATAAGACCGGGGAAGAAAAAAATGTGGTTTAGAAAATATCGCCCAAAGATCCAAAATTATCAACTGCTTGGATTAAAGCTGTAAATAGAGAATACTGTCATTTCAATACCAAATTATTTCAATCTTTTCCGTGATCTTTTTAAGGAAAGTTGTTTTGAAAGTTCTTGTGCAATGCAAAATGGTCTTTACTATAAAGACAGGCCAAAAAAAGAATTTTGATACCAGGGTCAACCCGAACTATATTCCCTCATAAAAAGAAACCAAAGGAAAGAAAAACATTAAAACGCAGAAATAAAGAGAAATAAATGTAACAACATGCTTATGTTCGCAAGCGTAAGCTTTAACCTTGTCACAAGGTGATTATGGGATAACAAAACAGCAAGCTGTAGTGATTTGACTAGTCTAATGACTTATAACTTTTTAAAATTGACATATTTAAAACCTTTTAGATTGACAAAAAAGTCATCGAACATGATACTGTTAAAAACACGGTGGACTTCAGTATGGATTTTGCCTGAACATCAACCGAGAATCCTCCATACTAAAATATAGGATGTCAAGCTACAACGCAAACTCGGAAGGGTTCCACGAAATATAAAGATGTTACGATAAAAAACGCAGCAACTCAGAGTGAACACAGTAACGTAGATGTCCAGACACAAACAATAAACTGGGTTCCAGTTTTTGCATATGTAGATGCAAGTTGTCATGTCGACCCTACAGATGATATCGGTGATTTTGTTTCTTTACACAAATTAAAGTGCTGGGAGACATCTTGTGGGTAAACTGGATTACATAATTGTAATAACGCCATTCCTTTTATCAGAGTCTGATGAATAGTACACTTCAATTTGGAAAGGGAGGTAAGAAATGTGACGAATCTTTTGGGCGCTATTAAGCTTAGTAGAAATTGGATTTACCTAAGCTTGGTAAAAATTGGATATAACTACACCATGCTCTTTTTCTGTTTAAGATGATTTATGTATATGCTCGGTTTGTCACACTTGAACTCAATGAATCCGGACACAGCAAACAACATATCTTCCAACAGGAGTATCATGAATCATAAAGATATTGGACACGATATAATTTCCGAATAAGAGAATGAAACAAACAATGAGAAGGGAAGTGGTGGTGTGGATAATTACTTGGAGAGAAGTCATTGTACAGGTATGTGTAATACCAACATCGTTCACAGGGTTATTAATTTATTGCTAAAAAGTTTGTTGATCAAGATACCTGTGTTTAGAAGTGACAAAACTGATCCCGATTATATTATTGAAGACAATGATGATATTTCTGACCATGATAATGATAAAAGCTTTACCTAAAACAACCATACTCATGTTTAAAAGAACTATTGAAGCACTGTAATAAATGTGGATTGTTATTGGATCAGTTTAGCACAATTGAAGCAAAAACTACAGTAAGCCAACTCACATTTAACATATTTTGTGTTTAGGGTAACTTGAATATCCGACCTAGTCTCCAGGTCTCTAAAAAATACGCACTTTTAAGAGTAATATTATTTAAAATATTCTTGCAGCATTTTTCAGGTTGCGAGTATTCATGGTCATCACAACCCAAGGGAAAGGGTACGAAGGGCATTGGCAATTTACTCATAACAACAGCAATTGATTTTCCAATTCTTCATTTCCCAAAGTTAAACGCCTTGCGAACATTTTAAATCTGACGTTTTTTGACAAATCGTCCTACTACGAACACAGTGGTCACTACGCATTTTCCGAAATTGACCGTGTTTGGCGAGAAAATCAAAGGAAGGAAGGAAATAAAAAGCAGTGGAAGATCTTTAGAACTTGCTGTTGATCGGCATTGTAACTCCCCCGGGCATAACGCAACATACATCATGGTGTCAGCTATGGATACCCATACTGATAAAGTCTTGAATTTTAAAATCATATATGTGC
Source organism: Hydractinia symbiolongicarpus (assembly GCF_029227915.1). Lineage (NCBI taxonomy): Eukaryota > Metazoa > Cnidaria > Hydrozoa > Anthoathecata > Hydractiniidae > Hydractinia > Hydractinia symbiolongicarpus. Next base: position 4,260,405 of record NC_079888.1, on the reverse strand, counting down.
AGGCAATTTTTGATCATGTTTTAGTTATATTTTTTACTGATACTCGGTCCACGGTTTGACTAGGTCCACGGTGTCTGTGGCCTACGGACAGTTTTTTGTTAAATAAATGTACAATCAATACATTATTTAGGAAGTACCTAGCTTTCATGCGATGGAGGAAAAAAGGCTTCATCGACTGCATCAACGATATTTTAGGTAATCAAAAGCTATCTATTAAAGCTATTTCCACCGATAGACACGCCTCGATTAAGATGATGAGGTGACAAAACAGCTAGCTGTAATGATATTTCTTGTCTAATAACAGCTGGTTCTACTATGGTTACAGGTTGCAACCCTCTAAAGATTTTTCAAAAAAGCAAAACTAATCCGCATGAATAAAAAGCCTTCATCCATCAAACATCATTTTAACCCTTGGCATATTGGCAAAGGATTAATAAAAAAATTACCGAGAGCGTCGTGTTTCCATGTTATATAATAAAAATTGTATACTTCAGATCTGAAAATACTTGCTAGATAGGGACTCATCCTCGTCCCCAGGGTCTTGTGGCCCCTGAGCCGTTATTTCGGAGTGGCCAACAATGACCCTGGAACAGGCTGGTCATGTGATACAAAAATGCCTAGATATACTGGGCATTTTTGAAATTCCAGAGATAATGAGATGCAAATTTGACGCTCGTCTCAAGCTTTAACAGAGACGCATTAATACAAGCGAGATAGGAGTTAGCCAAAAGATGGATGTGTTGAAACGTTTGAATTTTGTATTTAATTTGCACGAAGGTTTTCCTTCTCACTGCCTTAAGCCTAAACAAGTTCAATGTTTTGAAGCTCTTTTAAAGGGCAGGGATGTTGTAGCTGTCCTTCCTACGGGTTATGGAAAGTCGTTAATTTTTCAACTTCTTCCTGACGTTATACCACAAAAAAGTACAAGGAATATCGTTATTGTGGTGTGTCCTTTATCTTCAATTATAGAAGACCAAGTGCAGTTTTTAAACAGTGTTGGTATTTCAGCAATGTCACTTCATTGCAATAATAGTTCCACAAGCTCTTATGAAAGTTTGTTTCCGAAATGAAAACTCATGAAGAAATCAATATATCAAAAAAGGTGCAAGAAGGGGATATAAATCTACTATTCGCTCATCCAGAGGCAATACTTTCCGAGCAAGGCAGAAATTTATTAAAGTCAACTGTGTATCAAGATAATGTTGTTGGAATTGTTATTGACGAAGCCCATTGTGTAGAATTTTGGTAAGTATATATATACTGTTTTTTTCTTCTCATATATATATTTAAGAACAAGTTAGCTACATCTTAGAAACATTTTTGACTAAGTTAAAGTAATTTACAATGTTATGACTAGCTATGTGTACTGTATTGTGGAAAACCTAAAGTAGATAAGCGACCTGCAACTCTGCAGTTCGGGTGCAAGTCCTGATTGGGTTTTTGTACAATAGCTGGTCATGTCATTAAATTACCTCGAATAGCTAGCTATACATATGGAGTCAAAAAAAAACTATTCATTTCATTTTGATTTTACGTTTCGATTATTTCTTTGTCAGGTTGACAAAGAAAATAATTAATAAAAAATATATAACAAAATAAATTAATAAGATGCTGCTCTAAAAAGGACTATGTACTTTTATATAAAAAAAAAAAAAAAATTAACCAATAAAATATCTAAATATGCATTTCAGGGGAGAAGAATTTAGAAAAGATTTTAAAGAACTTTCCACAGTGCGCACTTATTTTCCAAAAGCATCTATGTTAGCCCTTACTGCAACTGCCTCACCTCATCATATAACAAGTTTAGTGAAGTCATTGAATATGTCAACAGCAAAAGTTATCAGAGTAAATCCCAACCGCAAAAACATACTTCTTGACAAAAAGATCCGCAAAAGTAATGTTTCTGGATTCGAAAGCTATGACAATATATTGTTACCTATAGCAAATTCATTAAATTCAGTAAGAGAACAATTTCCAATGACAATCATTTATATGAAATTAAAATATTGTGGTCTTGCCTTTAATCTATTTGAAAGAATTTTAAGCACATTTCAATACGTGGGATTTGAAAAAACACCATCTAGTCGTTTGTTTTGTCAATACCATGCACCGCAGACAAAAGCTATGAAACAAAGCGACCACTGCGCTCGGAATGGGTGTTAATATTCCACATGTAGAAAATGTTTACCACATTACCCCACCCAGCAATCTTGAAGCTTATGTTCAAGAAATAGGACGAGCTGGCAGAAGTAAGCAACCTGCAACAGCTATTTTGTTTTACAATAATTCCGATGTTTCGGCAAATAAAACAAATGTGGATAAAAATATGAAATTGTACTGCCAGACATCAACTTGCCTAAGGGAGCATATTCAAAAACATTTTGGTTTCAAGCACGAACTTCAAGAAAAATGTTGTTCAATCTGTGAAAAAGTGGAATTGGTAGAAAAACCAACCACTGTAAGAACTCGTTTAACAGCAAAATTAAGAAATGAATGAAATAAGGAACTATGTATGGCCCTATCCAACATTAGTGAAGAAAATTCGATATTTTTGTTTGGGACTCCCAAAGAGCTTGCCCGCTGACATTTGTTACACAAGCTCACAATCAAACACAGGTGCCCCTGATTTATCCTTGTTAGATGAGAACATTGCTAAAGAAGTTCAAAATATTTTGTCAAAGTATTTTTGAGAAAATACATATACACTTTGTTTCATAAAAATACCAAAAGTCTTCCTACAGAGGTCAGTAAAGTATTATATTGTTTAAAGAAGAGTATGACCAGCCTTTTATATCTATGCTTTATGAAAAGAGTGTATATATTTTTTTTCTTGATACTAGTTTCACGCAACAAACTGTCCAAAAATTTGAAATAAAAACATATATATAGAGAGTAAAAGTTTAGTAAAATATATAAAGTAGAAAAAAACCCATCCAAAACCATCACAAATAACTTATATACTTCTAATTTTCTGGTAGTTCACTTAGATGTTTTTTAATCCATTTTTGATGTTCCATGACGTTGATATATCGAAGTGGAGATCGTCTTATATTCGGAAAGCTAGAATGGTTGCGCAATGGTGCATGGTCAAAAGGCTTAATTGTCAGCAGATCAGCAATCATTTCCTTTGCGTCTTGACTTGAATCACGGGTTTGATGTTGTACTGACAGAGGATGGATCCCTGATGTGTTGTCATAATTTTCTGAAATTTCTCTGATACCACTTACAGCTTTACATACCTTGCTAATAGATTGAACAGTTTTATTAGGGCCCATTCTTTGAACAATGCTCTTGCTTAACTTGTTGCAAATTTCCTGAGCAAGATCTTCTTCCATATTATTTCCAGGACCACCTCTCCAATTAACAAAAAAGCCATATTTAAACTGTTCTGATAAACGTGGTGTCAACATACATTCAATTTGTGCAATGCTAACGAACATTTCAATAGAATACTTACTAAAACCTCCTAGTGATCTGAATACAGTTAACAAAAGCTTTTGCTTAATAAGGTTACGTTTACCATCACCATCTTTGGCTGTATCCTTCATTTGCAAAATTAAAATAGTAAGAAAAATCGAACATAACCCATAGTTCTTGACATAATCATCCCCTCCTGTGACATTTGGATTTTTTTGGAACAAAAAATTTTGAACAAATGTACCTAACACATCATCAAAATACCTTCTTTGCTTTTCTTTGTCATGTGTAATGTTGACTGGAAACGGATAATTTGATGGTCTGTCTTCTAGAGAGCTCATACCCAGAAATTTCATTAATGCGACGATTATGTAGGCACGACCCGTACTTAAAAATAATTGTTCACTACCTTCATATGAATCTAATACTTTAGACGGTTTTGCATCCTTTCGGTTATACTTTTCCCTGAAATATTTAAGAGTTCCAATTTCTTTGACTGATTCAGGTGCATAAAGCAGGGAATAACTGTACTGCAATAGTGACGCTTTACAATGCCACATCACAGGTTTAACCCTATTCGGTCCGGGGTTTTTTGAACATACTATGACCGGGGGGGGGAGGGGGGGGGCGGATTCCGCCCCCCCCTCAATAACTTTTCATAGGGTTGTTCAAATTGAATCAAACTTGGCACACTTATAGTACGTCATAAAAGGAACAAAATGGCGCCCAAAAAAAATTGCTTGCGTCAGCACATTTTCTGTGACGTCATCAAAAGCTTGAAAATTGTTAAAAATGCCACTATCTGCTTAAAATATAATTACTTTTGTTCTAGAGCGAATTTTTACATTCTGTTTGAAGTTTCTGAAAGCTAAATAAAAGTTATTTAACATATCTTCCGGTTTTTACATGGATCGGATGAAAAATTGCCAAAAATTGCCCGAAAATCCGTTTTTTTCGATTTTCGGGTAAAATCCGACAAAATCGGGAAATCGGATTAGTCACGTGTTCAAATTATTCCAAATGATTCTTCTTGATGAAACAAAGTTGTGTTGCAAGTTTCAAGTTCTAAGGATAATCCTAACAAGAGTTATTATATTTTCCCCATTATAAGGATTTCATAGAGATTTTTAGGGGTAGTTTCGAGTAATGGCCAATATCAAAGCCTCTCAAAGGTATGGGACCTAAAAAATTAGCATGCAGGTGTCTAAGAGATAAATGTTGAAACTCAGTAAGTATCATAGCCATATAACAAAGCAATCAGGAGTTATTAAAAAAAAACCGTCAGGGGGGGGGCGGAATCCGCTGTGGGTCTGGTAACTTCTCTAACTGTCCCGCTTGATAGTAGATTTCTGCAATCCAATTTTCAAACGTTCTAAGAATTTCAACACAGTCTGAATATTTTGATTTGTTTGCGTTAATAATTGGCATGGAAATAATGGTTGATTTTTGTTTCATGCATTCACTATGTGGGTGAGGTAAATGCACTGGCAGCACGTCAACAAATCAGTAAAGCTAGTGACATTTGCCTGTATTTTACATGCAACTAAAAACTTAAATTTCTATCTATTCCTGGTGTCTTATGTTACATATAATAATAATAACTAGCTATATATATAAATAATATCACAATCCCTAATCTTTTCTAATGTTGAGTCAATTTTTTAAAGCTGGAGACCAACAGCCCAGCTGCCATGTTTGTTGTTACTGCCGCGAAAGACAACTATGCATAAATTATATTTTGGGTATAATTATCATAAATTATAAGCGATCATGTGACCAGCCTGTTCCAGGGCCTTTTCGCCGCTATCAGCTTTATCAACAAGGCAAAATGCCCTGGGAACGAGGTTGGATAGGGACTAGCAGTGGTAAATCAGTTATACAGGTCCATAGCCACATGTTATGTGAATGGCGTTAAATTGGCTATAAGATTTTTGTTTCAGTGATCCATCAACAAGTTTTATTTAAAATACGATCAACCTGGTTAACACGAAAAGGTGGTAAAAGTTGTCCCTCAGGCTACTCTTGTGAAAGACTTAGAACAGATGACTGAGCAGATCCATACAACATTATACAAAGTTCTCCATGCAGTAAAAATCAGGTAATGATTTTGGCGGGAAGAAATTTCCCCGATTTTTATTTCTTTAAGGTGCTTTCCAAAATCTATATTCTTCCAAATGGAGAAAATGATAGCTGGGACGCAGTTGGCGGTACTGGACCAAAAGAAAGTAAACAGGATCAGGTAAAGTCTAAATTAACATAATGTAATACAACTTCAGTCCCAGTAATTATGTGACTATCATTTTTAAGAAATTCAAAAGTGGTGAAGAAGGCAGAGAGACATCATTGCTTAAAGTGGCGTATTCAAAGCCACATAAAAGGTTCATGGCAAAATTGATAAAAAAGATAAGAACTATGACCACCTTAAATATATTGTTAAAAAGATTTTGAAACCTGCTAAACATGCAAGGAAAACTATGTCTAAAAGTTGCAGAAAAGGGAAGACATTGTTGCGTGACATCGTTCCTCCATTAGAACATTGAGCAGGGGCGGATTTAGACTTAGTAGCTTCCTACACTTATGAACTCTAGACTATATTTTTCATGATTTGCAATTATAGCCGCCCGAACAGGAAGATGAAGTTGTGCCGAAAGACACGATAGCTGAAGAAGAAAATTTTATTGACATTGAAGTATGCATTTTTGATTTTTATAATCAGTCTTGCATCATTTCAATAGTGATGTTTTGAAATTGTGACCTTTTTCCATCTGCCTTTTAAACAACATGGAAAGTTGATCTAAAGTTACTTTCTTATATTCTTTTTAATGTACCAACAAAAATTTTCCTACAGCAAACTGACTTGAAAAAAAGTAAAAGTTGAAAATAATTTTTTTGTCCATAGGTAAAAGTTGAGCAAATTTTGTGTCCATGCTGCACAATTATGCCAAAAATTGCTTTTACATCTAAAAAATCTTAAAAAGTGGAGAACAGGAGTAACTTTATCGCAATGCAGATAAAACTAGTTGTTTAAGACGGAAAGTTTAATGAAAAAAGGTTTTTCTCCAAAGAATATGAAGCTGCAAGAGAACTTCTGTATTCTCCACTTTGCAGGGATAATTGGAAAGTTAATGGATTTCGCCTGTACTGAAACAAAAACTATGAATGTGGAAACACGAGGATTGGCCAAATTCACTTATGCTTTGGATCTGGTGCAGGCCATTGAGTGAGCATCCCCTGCCTCCTGCAAGACACCAGCCACATTTTTTAACACTGTCCGCGAGTCAACAGCCAATATGTTTCAGCGAAAAGATGCATGGAATTACGCCCTTCCTCAAAAGCGACAATATTTAGCGGAAGACGGCTTTTTATGAGATGAAGAATAGTCAGATAAAAAAGATTGGAACTGGTATAATACAGGAAACAACTTTGACGAAAATGTAAGTGTTTTTCGTCTCAACCCTACCTTTAGGGGAGACATAAAAAAATCTTTGAAGTTGTTTGATTACAATTCTCCTGAACTAATTCAATTACGGTACTCATAGCAAATTGGGTTAAAATCATTGTCAAGTTTTTTTTAGATCGTATTGCAATTTTCCCTACAGGCTTCGTTTAAAAATGAAGGGCTAATCCGTAAAGGAGAATTTTTAGTGGTAAGAAAACAAAGAAAAAAACAAGGAAATTTTAAAAAAGGTTTTAAAAAAATCAAATCAGCTGTTACCAAATTAATACAACAAAAAAGTGTTGAGAAAATGGAAAAAAGGTTAGAGATTTATTAAAGAAATTTTTGGGTGGTATCGGCGTGGTGGATAAAGTTATTTGTGGCGAGCAAAGAAATTGTGTGTACAAATGTCCTGAATGTAAAAGATTTATAAAGCACAAGCTTAGTAGATATTTGATTATATATCCCAAGTCTAGCATAACATATGCAAAAATGAAACAAAGCGAAGTTAGAGCTTTTTTTCTTAGTGCAGACCGAATAAGCACAACGCACCTTTACGATGATTTTGTACGTTGTGATGAACGCTCAGAGTAGTTTTTGCGTTTCGATGATCGATGCGTTTCGTAGAACATCACAAAAGACATCAAACCTTAAAAAAGAAGAGCACAAACGCATAATCATCCAGTAAACCAAGAGAAGGTTAAAGAGAAGGTCAAGAAAGACAAAAGAGAAGGAGAAACAGAGAGGCCAATCAATCAGAGCTACCTTCCACCTAATGCTGGTCAGTTATCACAAAATGAACTTGATAAGTAAAGATTAAGAACGAAATTTTTTTTTGATTGGACGAACACTTGCTCAAAAGGCAACACATACTGCATGGCTCTGCAGAACGAGCCTTTAAAATGTGCTCAAGAAAAGTAAACTTGAAAGCCCAATCGCGAGTCAGTTTAAAGGCGATGGTGGAAAAAGTTCAAGTAAAAAACACGAATAAAGCTAGCAAACGGGTGCATAAACATAAGGAAGTTATGCACGATCAACACAGCTGAATTTAAATCTGACATCAATACTGTGATAAAAGCCTCATCCGTCAGCGATTCTGTCAGTGTCAGTGACATGTTCCAATCGAGGCTTTTGAGAGACCTTTTTTGATGGAATATTGCAAAGAAATGAAATATGAAGCTGACACAGTTACCAGATATTTGAGACTTCTTGTGTGTGGAGCTCAACAATCTGGTGTTAGTGCAAACTAGATGATGGCCGTTATGTGATCAAAGTTAGAGATCACAAACCTTTCACGTATATGGGCATGTCATTGTGATACTAGAAAGACATGTGTATGATTGGCTATAACTGTTCGTAAATAAAATACGCTCTTCACTTAGCGTTTTTTGTCCATATATCTTTACATTATGGTCTGGTAGACATAAAAGATAAGGTGCTATCAGTCGTCAGCTGCACAGTCGTTGAGTAAAGGCAGGCATTTATGCATCAAAAGTTAAGTTGCACAATACTAAGAAAAATTCCTAGCACTGGCATTCGAGAAGTAAAAACAGGTTTTTATGCTAAATCGGCTGCAGCGAAGTGACATAGCATTCAAACTGCAGAAACGCCCTATGTGAATCGTAAATGAATTAATTAAAAAAATATAAAAAAAATAAAAAGGACACAACACATTTAAAAAGATGAACAGAACTTTAACCAAGGGCAGGTAGGTTTCGACCCATATTTCTGAACCTAAGTACCCTGGATGTCTAGCTGGGTCACCTCGAAGAGGTCCGCGGACGGTCATCAGCAGAAACTAGACATCCCTATCTTCCTAAAATTAACTTTGACCACTTTGAAATCATAAGCGTGAAACTTTGCGTGAAATTAATACACCAAAACATTAGAGGATTATTTTATAACCGAGAAAATTTACAAGCACTTTTTTCAACCGAAAATACTATCATAACCTTATCAGAAACTCACATAAAATCCGACAGTTGTTATGACAATAAAAACTTATACGAAATGCCGGGGTACCAATTTATCTACAAAAACCGTACTAAAGGTGAAGGAGGTGGAGTAGCGATATATATTTCTGATGATTTAAAGTGGAAACGACGAGCAGATCTAGAAAAGGACAACGTAGAGTGCATATGGATTGAGGTCATCATTTTTAAAGGAAAAAACTTGCTTGTAGGGTGTATATATCGACCCCCTGATTTATCAAACTACTTACCAAAAGATTTTAACAAGTTTTTCAAGGACATGTTAATCAAAGTGAATACTCTCTCCATGGAAACGTTTCTCTTGGGTGACATAAACGCGAATTACAACGTCAAATCTTCTCATAAAGAACTAAAAGAGATAATTACGTCTCAGGGATTTTATCAAATAGTTGAAAAAGCAACACGAATTATAGTTGAAAAAGCAACACGAATTGAAGCTGAAACCAAAACGCTAATCGATGTTATATTGACCAACAAAAGATCAAATGTAAAAGTTACGGACGTCATCCCATTAAGTTTGAGCGATCACGATTGTGTTTTATGTGTCAGAAAAATTAATCATAATAAAATTCCACATCGCACTATCAAATGCAGAAATTAAGCGAAATACAACCACGAAGATTTTCAGGAAGACCTACGATCACGTGACTGGTCCCGTTTGTATATGATCACAAATGTTAATGCGGCTTGGCTTTACTTTAAACAGATTCTTTTTCCGATATTAGATAAACAAGCTCCAATCATTGAAAAACGGGTGAAAGGTAAACGTTGCCCTTGGTTACCAAACGACATCAAGAAAGACATGAACACTCGAGACCAGCTTCTCCGTAAAGCGAGAAAATCCAACAAGGGATCTGACTGGTCTGCATATAAAACATTAAAAAATCGTTGTAACAACAGAATAAAATATGCTAGACAGAAGTATCATAGTGATTTACTTTCTGAGAATTGTAGAAATCCTGCAAAATTCTGGAAGTGTTTAAAAGAAATCCTAACTCCGAATCGAAAAAATCACAACAAACTACATCAAACGATAGTTCCAGAAACACTGCAAGAGCAAAAAGTTTTTGTTATTACTATTCTACTGTTGCAGAAAAACTCAAACAAGCTGCATTTCCATTGCAAAATTTCATCTGGAAGAAACCTAAGCAGTACGACCGCAGAACTGACAAAACCTTTAAGTTTGAATACGTTAGCAAACTGTTTGTAGAAAGAGAATTACAATCGTTGAAACGTAAAAAAGCTGCTGGATGGGATAATCTGCCACCGGGAATTTTGAAAGATGCAGCGACAGTTCTGTCAGGCCCCCTTGCGCATATCATTAATCTATCGCTACAAACTGCTACGGTCCCAACAGAATGGAAAATTGCCAAAGTAACTCCAATTTACAAAGGAGGCGACACAAAAGATTGTGGTAATTTCCGCCCAATATCTGTATTACCTGTTCTGTCCAAAATACTGGAAAAAGCTGTACACAAACAACTTATCGATTATCTGGAAAATCACAAGCTTTTATCAGAACACCAGTTTGGATACAGAAGACGCAGATCCACAGAGCTCGCAACAATTTTACTAGCTGATAGTATCCGTAAAGAAGTTGATAATGGTAACCTAGTCGGTGTGCTGTATATCGATCTTTCAAAAGCATTCGATACGCTCAACCATCTAGCTCTTCTAGAAAAGTTATCATCATATGGTATAAATGGTACAACTCACGAATGGTTTAGTGACTACCTTTTTAATAGAAAACAAATGTGTGTAGTTTAAAATTCCAAATCTGACTTGATGAGTGTGACATGTGGAGTGCCTCAGGGGTCAATACTAGGACCGTTACTCTTTCTGGTGTATTTCAATGACTTCAATGAATGTCTACAAAATTCAATCGACATCGAATTTGCTGACGACACAGTCATATACATAGCGGGAGCAAACAAATGTATTATTGAAAATCTATTAAACAACGACTTGAAAAATGTATCTTCGTATTTTGAAGAAAATGGTCTTGTCATCAACCTGAAAAAAGGCAAGTCAGAGTCAATGTTATTCGGTACATCTAAAAAACTGACCAAATGGGGAGATGAATTGTCATTGTACTACAACGAAACACCTATTCCAGCCACCAAAGAATACAAGTACCTAGGAACAATCCTCGACAACACCTCATCACTGAACAGCAATTTCAATCGAATGTACAGAAAAACCTGTGGCAAACTACGTTTGATGAACTCCATCTCGAAGATGTTGACACCATTAGCTAAACTGAAGGCATACACGGGAATGGTGTTACCTTGCATTACGTATAATTGTGCTGTTAATCTGAATTTAAATCGCACGCAACTGAACAAGCTGCAAAGTATCGATAGACTTACAGCAAAAATAGTGGTAGAGAAACAACCTACGGTGATCCACGAAATACATAAACATGCAGTGATACTGGTGAAAAAATGTCTGACAAATGAAATTTGTGAAAGTTATACTGATTATTTTGAGATCCACACACACGGAAGAGCAACCAGAAATAGCGGATTTCTGCTCCACGTACCTGTTACTAAGCTGAAGTTCGCTACGTCTGGTTTTTTCTCCATGAGAGTGAAATTATACAATTCCTTGCCTATAAAAATAAGGCAAGAGGAGAGTTTTTTGGTTTTTAAGCAACTTTTTGTAATTTTTGTCTGTAATAGACATACTTTACATTACTTCCCAGGAGTCTTCTTTTAGTGGCCTATGTTCATCACGTCGGCAAATGTTTCTTGAACATATGGTACTTGGTGGTTCGTTTGTTTGCCTTACCACGCTCGTGACATCTCTTTACGTAGTGTTTTCGTCGAACCGTTTCTTTTTATTTTAAATTTTTGTCATGCTTTTTACCAACGATCTTTTCATTTTATTTTATTGTATAATATATTTAACTAATTTTAATTGATTATTCTTACATTTTAACTTTTAAACAGGACGCATATTAATAGCAATATTTTTATATTGAAGTGCACATCCTGTATAAATAAATAAATAAATAAATGAATGAATGAATGAATGAATGAATGAATGAATGAATGAATGAATGAATGAATGAATGAATGAATGAATGAATGAATGAATGAATGAATGAATGAATGAATGAATGAATGAATGAATGAATGAATGAATGAATGAATGAATGAATGAATGAATGAATGAATGAATGAATGAATGAATGAATGAATGAATGAATGAATGAATGAATGAATGAATGAATGAATGAATGAATGAATGAATGAATGAATGAATGAATGAATGAATGAATGAATGAATGAATGAATGAATGAATGAATGAATGAATGAATGAATGAATGAATGAATGAATGAATGAATGAATGAATGAATGAATGAATGAATGAATGAATGAATGAATGAATGAATGAATGAATGAATGAATGAATGAATGAATGAATGAATGAATGAATGAATGAATGAATGAATGAATGAATGAATGAATGAATGAATGAATGAATGAATGAATGAATGAATGAATGAATGAATGAATGAATGAATGAATGAATGAATGAATGAATGAATGAATGAATGAATGAATGAATGAATGAATGAATGAATGAATGAATGAATGAATGAATAAATAAATAAATAAATAAATAAATAAATAAATAAATAAATAAATAAATAAATAAATAAATAACAATATTCATGTTCCCGAAATTGAATTCTAACGTTCCCGTTTTTCTAAATTGTTCCCTAAATTGAAATATATTATTTCAATTTCGGGAACATGTTCCCGAAATTAAAATTTTTGTTCCCGTTGTTCCCTAAAATGAAATAATAGCATTTCAATTTCGGGAACATGTTCCCGATTCTGAAATTGATGTTCCTTTTTGTTCCCGAAATTGATTTTTTAAAAAAACAGGTTCCTTTGTTTTGTTCATCGGCTACATAAATTCAGAAACGCGTCCAAGCATGTACTGTATATGCAAAGAAGGAGAGCACTGTTGTTCTTGAGTGCGAGAAAGTTTCTACTTCCCTGTTTGTTTACTTTTGTTCTAGAGTGCAGGGAAGCTTTTACTTCCGTTTTTTTTAAGATAGATGTACTTATATTACATGGCTGGCTATAGCTGGCAAAGCTAAATAATTTTGCAGCTGATGTAACTGATCCTTTTTGAAAGCAGCGGTTGGCGGTAGCTTAGTCAAGAACATACTGGGCTTGTTCAGATTTCAGATGGATATAGCTAGCTATATATATAAAAAATCAAAACAAGTGTTGTGGTTTGCCAATCAGGAAAAACTAACAATTAGCCTGTAACACAGAAGTATATAGTTAGCTTATATACAGGATATAATTATACTGTATTTGGTAACTATCAGCTTAAGGCTAATCATCAGTTCTTCCTGACTGTTTGTGTGCTGGTTTCGATCTATAACGTTGTGATAAATCCATTATGAATTGAGGGGTAGTAAAAGAAACAGTACATTGATAACTTCGTAGTTAGCTATAGCATCAAAATAGTCCATTGCTTTAAGATTCACAAAATGGCATTTTACTTGAGATCCAAATGGCTTTCATATTTTTCAGGCGTATTTCGGACTGTTTCCAAAAAACTATATTTTTAAAAATAGCATCACATTTTGGATGCAAAATTCAAATAACGAATATTGTTTGATACTATATGTATATCCTTTTTAATAATTTGTGGTTAACTTATTTTTAACGTTAAAGCTTACTTCACGTGACAAAAAAGTTTTAAATTGAAGCAATATTTGTTTGATTTGATTTGATTGATCATTTCCAGCCTCTAATAACCGCTGATCATTCGCTAAAAATTCGAATGAAAGAATTTAAATCACTTGTTGAAAAACACAAAATCGAAGATATTCTCATTAAGTACGGTGAAGAGACACTTTTATCAAAAGTTAGAACGGAAAGAAAAAATTTCCTGCAAAGCAAAAAGAGAAAAACCGGCACTTTAAAAGATTAATACGTTAATGCTTCACTTTTTTGTAATATATTTTTTGTTTTCACACGCATCTGCTTATTTTAGGATCAGCGTTAATGTAAGAATTATTGACGCTACTTTTTGTTTATGTAATGTTTTTCCCCCCAAGTTTTTATTTATTATTTTTCTTAAAAGCTGTAGAGAAAACAAAACTTCCCTTGCTCGAACTATTGTCGTTTTATTGTCGAGGATAGGATACGGGGACGTAAAACTAAGATGTTTTCACGTTATGAAGAAAACGCAAGTTGTTTCGTTTTCCAAGTATTTTTTGCGAATTTTGTTTTGTGTTTAAATACGCATTCTTTCCAATTTCTTAAACAAAATGTGTACATTTTGAAGAAATATTTTATTTGCTTGAGTTCTTCTTTGTTCTGTACGTATATTTTTCGAAGTTTACTATTAAGCATGATTTTTTTTTATCAGGTTAGGTCGTAAAAGCAAATAAATTCAATATCGTTAATCATCTTAATAGTATAAACAAGAAAAAGAGCATCTTTTGTCTTACAGAAGGCTTATATCACTTCATTCTAGTAATAAACATAAAATGCATTACATTACTTTACGCGCTTCTTTACTTTCTTTATGCGTACTATAGGACGTTTCATTTCCCTAGTTGCCGTCGTCTAAATTTCCGTCTTTTTTACGTAAGGTCGATAATTACTGGTCACTTTGGAATAAGAGCCCTGGTTAGGACAATAAATTAACAACAAGCGCTCAAGTCAAAGATTTCTTACAAAATATTTTTGTGACACCAGTTGTTATTAGTCTCTGCTCGAAAAGATCATGAGAACATTGAACTTTGGTAATTCGATAAAATGAATTTGATTTTGATTTTTAGGCACAATTTTTTGAAGCCTGGTCACGAGTGAAAATTATTTGTGATAACTTTCTGAGGTCGATGTTCACGCACGAAAAACATTTTGTAGACCAGAACGGATAAACTAACAAAGCGTCGCAAATATGCAATTTTAAGTTGTTGTGTGATAATCTAAACTGAAAATTTACCGATCTTTGTAGGAAAAAAGGTTGTTGTGTTGTGAACGTTTTTTGAAATATGTGGTAGGACAGAACATGTTTTCCGTGTGTGCACATTTGCCCTTACAGTATCATGTCACAATTAATTCACACGTACGCAGTATTCATTCTTTTTTATCCAGGCATAAAGTTCAGGTCTCGTGTCCCTGAGAAGATTCTCTCACTAAGTAACCCCGGTACTCCCCCCCATTCCTAGAGACCTCGATTCCGACCTGAACTAGCCCTGTATTCGACGAAATATAATATGCCACACCAATTTTGAGCGAAAACAAATTTATTTAATAAAAGTCTGGAAAAAGTAGGGTTTTTTGTGTGTTAAAGTCTACATATAGAAATGCACGAGATTTTTTCTAGAAGAGGTCTGCATATTTACTCAATCTAGCTATGAAGCGTGAAAGCAATGACAACGGTTTTTTACTAACAATTTTTGGCTAGTTGCCATGGTAACCCGTTAGGGTGCTGTTTCTACAGTTTTGATGTGCGTTTTTGTATTTTTTTAGACCTGTGCACAAAATAATAAAATATTATTTTTTTTAAAGTGTCCTTGGCTGTCACAAAATCTTGCGTTAGTCGCGGAAAGGACTAAAATGCAGGGATTCAATTCATATTGAGGAGAATACTACTTTTCATTGAATTCTCAATTAAATTTTGTATCCTGAAAAGAATAGAAAAACATTTTCAAAATCTAAAATTTTCCGACGGGGTTTACTTTGTAATGAATTTTGATCATCTTCGTTTTCTTTTATCGGAAAATTGTTCAATTACCGTGAACAATAATAGTTTATCACACACATTAGGGTTTAACAAAGGAAATACAAAACCCAAGCTTGTTATTACGAAAAGTTCAAAACCTTTTTCTTTCTGCATTCTCGGCATATACGCACACGCGCATCGTGAGCTACGCTAGCGAAGTAGACTTTCTTCGCGTTAATTTTCTGTGCTTCAGGGCACAAACCACACTTAAACAAAAACAAGCAATTTGAATACCGCCGTCGGCCATTAAACATATCAGCGTAAGTTTAGGTGACAGGTCATCAAAATATTTTGCAATATCAAACGCTTTTACCGGTGCGTTTCGAGCAGACATGTATTGTAACAACCATGTTATACCAATGATGAACAATTTTTAATCAATAATATAACAGCATCCGCTTCGCAAAGAACAATGTCTTATTTCTCACGGCTTTTGTCACGTCTCCACCTCCATTAGTTACAACAGCCGCTAAAAATGATCTTTTATTATCGGGGAATTTAGATTGCGTATTAGCGACTGCGACACAGGCTGTTTAACGGTTTACTAATCACCACGATAGTGCAGGATTCATTCTATAGACATACACGGTTTTTACTCAAAGAAGAGGTAGTCGCTAACATGCAATCTTTTAATTTTATATACCACATACAGTAAAGTAAATCTAGTGCCGATTCCGTGTACGGTTCTTGACTATCGATCATTTTTCTTCAGGCTGTAGTGGAACTCTGGGTCTAATTTTGGAATGTTGTTAATAATCTCTTAAGACTTGTGCAGCACCAGGGCAACCAAGACTTTTATGTTTTTATTCTCAACATTCCGCTGACAGTTACAACACCCCATCTTTCTGCTAATATGTCCGCTGATGCAGATACATTTTTGCAATAATGAAGTCATTCTAGATAGTTTTCTTGTTGTTTTTCAGTGGTATCTTTTTCCATAGGATGTGTCAAGACGAAATGTAGCGTTTTATTTAAAAATTCCTAAAAACACTTAGCTATAAAACGAAATAACAAGAAAACTACGTTCCGCGCCGCGTCTTAAAATGAGTAATAAATAGTTCCCGAAATTGAAAATTGAAAAGTTTGATTATCGCGATTTTGGACTTAAAAATACATAGTTTAATTTTGCTGCATATCAACAGTTGAAAACCCGGGCGTGCAATACTTATCACATCATCTTAAACTGAAACAATTTCTTTGACAGTGTTATGGGAACGCGCATTCCAAAAACATCATGTTCCCGAAATTGAAAATACGGATTTTGTCTCGTTTTAGAGGTAAACGAGACACCCTTGATATGTATTAGATATATAACACTAGCGAGGATGTCCAGGTAACCATTTTTGCCCATTGATGTCTCAACATAGTGTTGCAAAGGAAGATAAAGCTATAGATCGTGCTGTCACGAAAACGGTTTTCGGTGCGGTTTAAAAGAGCAACTAAGACTTGCCTTGTTATACTTGCAGAGGACATTCTGCTCTCCAAAAAAACTGTATTTTGTAGATAGATAAGTGATGTTGTTGGTGAAATTAGGTGAATTAAATGCGTTTTAGTTAACATATCAAGGGCTTGCTCTCAGGGTCTATACCAACGTTTGACGGGGGTTTGGTAGGCGAAATAAATATTGATGTTCCCGAAATTGCAAATAGTTCACGGATGCCACAAAGACATAAAATTATTTTAAAGATTAATTCACTCAGAACAACAATTACGTTCTAATTGAAAATAACCCAACCAACCCGAGTTTTCATTGCCCAAGCTGTATTTAGAGATGAAAATAGTTGTTCCCTTGATTTTAATTTCGGGAACGTAGTGTCCAATTCATGAATCTGCAAATAAATAAATAAATAAATAAATAAATAAATAAATAAATAACAATGTTCATGTTCCCGAAATTGAATTCTAACGTTCCCGTTTTTCTAAATTGTTCCCTAAATTGAAATATATTATTTCAATTTCGGGAACATGTTCCCGAAATTAAAATTTTTGTTCCCGTTGTTCCCTAAAATGAAATAATAGCATTTCAATTTCGGGAACATGTTCCCGATTCTGAAATTGATGTTCCTTTTTGTTCCCGAAATTGATTTTTTAAAAAAACAGGTTCCTTTGTTTTGTTCATCGGCTACATAAATTCAGAAACGCGTCCAAGCATGTACTGTATATGCAAAGAAGGAGAGCACTGTTGTTCTTGAGTGCGGGAAAGTTTCTACTTCCCTGTTTGTTTACTTTTGTTCTAGAGTGCAGGGAAGCTTTTTTTTTAAGATAGATGTACTTATATTACATGGCTGGCTATAGCTGGCAAAGCTAAATAATTTTGCAGCTGATGTAACTGATCCTTTTTGAAAGCAGCGGTTGGCGGTAGCTTAGTCAAGAACATACTGGGCTTGTTCAGATTTCAGATGGATATAGCTAGCTATATATATAAAAAATTAAAACGAGTGTTGTGGTTTGCCAATCAGGAAGAACTAACAATTAGCCTGTAACACAGAAGTATATAGTTAGCTTATATACAGGATATAATTATACTGTATTTGGTAACTATCAGCTTAAGGCTAATCATCAGTTCTTCCTGACTGTTTGTGTGCTGGTTTCGATCTATAACGTTGTGATAAATCCATTATGAATTGAGGGGTAGTAAAAGAAACAGTACATTGATAACTTCGTAGTTAGCTATAGCATCAAAAAAGTCCATTGCTTTAAGATTCACAAAATGGCATTTTAATTGAGATACAAATGGCTTTCATATTTTTCAGGCGTATTTCGGACTGTTTCCAAAAAACTATATTTTTAAAAATGGCATCACATTTTGGATGCAAAATTCAAATAACGAATATTGTTTGATACTATATGTATATTCTTTTTAATAACTTGTGGTTAACTTATTTTTAACGTTAAAGCTTACTTCACGTGACAAAAAAGTTTTAAATTGAAGCAATATTTGTTTGATTTGATTTGATTGATCATTTCCAGCCTCTAATAACCGCTGATCATTCGCTAAAAATTCGAATGAAAGAATTCAAATCACTTGTTGAAAAACACGAAATCGAAGATATTCTCATTAAGTACGGTGAAGAGACACTTTTATCAAAAGTTAGAACGGAAAGAAAAAATTTCCTGCAAAGCAAAAAGAGAAAAACCGGCACTTTAAAAGATTAATACGTTAATGCTTGACTTTTTTGTAATATATTTTTTGTTTTCACACGCATCTGTTTATTTTAGGATCAGCGTTAATGTAAGAATTATTGACGCTACTTTTTGTTTATGTAATCTTTTTCCCCCAAGTTTTCATTTATTATTTTTTTAAAAAGCTGTAGAGAAAACTTCCCTTGTTCGAACCATTGTAGTTCTATTGTCGAGGATAGGATACGGACGTTTTTACTAACTGTGCTTGTGTATTACATTTTGAACGCTATTTCGTTATTAATTGGACGTAAAACTAAGATGTTTTCACGTTATGAAGAAAACGCAAGTTGAGTCGTTTCCCAAGGTTTTTTTATTTTTTGCGAATTTTAGTTTGTGTTTAAATATGCATTCTTTCCAATTTCTTAAACAAAATGTGTTTATTTTAAAGAAATAAATATTTTATTTGCTTCAGTTCTTCTTTGTACTGTACGTATATTTTTCGAAATTTACTATTAAGCATGATTTTTTTTTATCAGGTTAGGTCGTAAAAGCAAATAAATTCAATATCGTTAATCATCTTAATAGTATAAACAAGAAAAAGAGCATCTTTTGTCTTACAGAAGGCTTATATCACTTCATTCTAGTAATAAACATAAATTGCATTACATTACTTTACGCGCTTCTTTACTTTCTTTATGCGTACTATAGGAGGTTTCATTTCCCTAGTTGCCGTCGTCTAAATTTCCGTCCTTTTTACGTAAGATCGATAATGACTGGTCCACTTCGGAATAAGAGCCCTGGTTAGGACAATAAATTTACAACAAGCGCTCAAGTCGAAAATTTCTTACAAAATATTTTTGTGACACCAGTTGTTATTAGTCTGCTCGAAAAGATCATGAGAAGATCATTGAACTTTGGTAATTCGATAAAATGAATTTGATTTTGATTTTTAGGCACAATTTTTTGAAGCCTGGTCACGAGTGAAAATTATTTGTGATAACTTTCTGAGGTCGATGTTCACGCACGAAAAACATTTTGTAGACCAGAACGGATAAACTAACAAAGCGTCGCAAATATGCAATTTTAAGTTGTTGTGTGATAATCTAAACTGAAAATTTACCGATCTTTGTAGGAAAAAAGGTTGTTGTGTTGTGAACGTTTTTTGAAATATGTGGTAGGACAGAACATGTTTTCCGTGTGTGCACATTTGCCTTTACAGTATCATGTCACAATTAATTCA
Source organism: Hydractinia symbiolongicarpus (assembly GCF_029227915.1). Classification (NCBI taxonomy): domain Eukaryota; kingdom Metazoa; phylum Cnidaria; class Hydrozoa; order Anthoathecata; family Hydractiniidae; genus Hydractinia; species Hydractinia symbiolongicarpus. The sequence goes on along the minus strand of NC_079888.1, from coordinate 4,240,428 downwards.
CACGTACGCAGTATTCATTCTTTTTTATCCAGGCATAAAGTTCAAGTCTCGTGTCCCTGAGAAGATTCTCTCACTAAGTAACCCCGGTACTCCCCCCCATTCCTAGAGACCTCGATTCCGACCTGAACTAGCCCTGTATTCGACGAAATATAATATGCCACACCAATTTTGAGCGAAAACAAATTTATTTAATAAAAGTCTGGAAAATGTAGGGTTTTTTTGTGTGTTAAAGTCTACATATAGAAATGCACGAGATTTTTTCTAGAAGAGCTCTGCATATTTACTCAATCTAGCTATGAAGCGTGAAAGCAATGACAACGGTTTTTTACTAACAATTTTTGGCTAGTTGCCATGGTAACCCGTTTCTTCGAAAATTGGGCCTTTTGGACAACATTCAATGTTTGCTCTGGCCAAAAAGGAGAAGAAAGAGTGCTGTTTCTACAGTTTTGATGTGCGTTTTTGTATTTTTTTAGACCTGTGCACAAAATAATAAAATATTATTTTTTTTAAAGTGTCCTTGTCTGTCACAAAATCTTGCGTTAGTCGCGGAAAGGACTAAAATGCAGGGATTCAATTCATATTGAGGAGAATACTACTTTTCATTGAATTCTCAATTAAATTTTGTATCCTGAAAAGAATAGAAAAATATTTTCAAAATCTAAAATTTTCCGACGGGGTTTACTTTGTAATAAATTTTGATCATCTTCGTTTTCTTTTATCGGAAAATTGTTCAATTACCGTGAACAATACTTCACACACTTAGGGTTTAACAAAGGAAATACAAAACCCAAGCTTGTTATTACGAAAAGTTCAAAACCTTTTTCTTTCTGCATTCTCGGCATATACGCACACGCGCATCGTGAGCTACGCTAGCGAAGTAGACTTTCTTCGCGTTAATTTTCTGTGCTTCAGGGCACAAACCACACTTAAACAAAAACAAGCAATTTGAATACCTCCGTCGGCCATTAAACATATCAGCGTAAGTTTAGGTGACAGGTCATCAAAATATTTTGCAATATCAAACGCTTTTACCGGTGCGTTTCGAGCAGACATGTATTGTAACAACCATGTTATACCAATGATGAACAATTTTTAATCGAAAATATAACAGCATCCGCTTCGCAAAGAACAATGTCTTATTTCTCACGGCTTTTGTCACGTCTCCACCTCCATTAGTTACAACAGCCGTTAAAAATGATCTTTTATTATCGGGGAATTTAGATTGCGTATTAGCGAATGCGACACAGGCTGTTTAACGGTTTACTAATCACCACGATAGTGCAGGATTCATTCTATAGACATACACGGTTTTTACTCAAAGAAGAGGTAGTCGCTAACATGCAATCTTTTAATTTTATATACCACATACAGTAAAGTAAATCTAGTGCCGATTCCGTGTACGGTTCTTGACTATCGATCATTTTTCTTCAGGCAGTAGTGGAACTCTGGGTCTAATTTTGGAATGTTGTTAATAATCTCTTAAGACTTGGGCAGCAGCAGGGCAACCAAGAATTTTATGTTTTTATTCTCAACATTCCGCTGACAGTTACGACACCCCATCTTTCTGCCAATATGTACGCTGATGCAGATACATTTTTGCAATAATGAAGTCATTCTAGATAGTTTTCTTGTTGTTTTTCAGTGGTATCTTTTTCCGTAGGATGTGTCAAGAGGAAATGTAGCGTTTTATTTAAAAAATCCTAAAAACACTTAGCTATAAAACGAAATAACAAGAAAACTATGTTCCGCGCCGCGTCTTAAAATGAGTAATAAATAGTTCCCGAAATTGAAAATTGAAAAGTTTGATTATCGCGATTTTGGACTTAAAAATACATAGTTTAATTTTGCTGCATATCAACAGTTGAGAACCCGGGCGTGCAATACTTATCACATCATCTTAAGCTGAAACAATTTCTTTGACAGTGTTATGGGAACGCGCATTCCAAAAACATCATGTTCCCGAAATTGAAAATACGGATTTTGTCTCGTTTTAGAGGTAAACGAGACACCCTTAATATGTATTAGATATATAACACTAGCGAGGATGTCCAGGTAACCATTTTTGCCCATTGATGTCTCAACATAGTGTTGCAAAGGAAGATAAAGCTATAGATCGTGCTGTCACGAAAACGGTTTTCGGTGCGGTTTAAAAGAGCAACTAAGACTTGCCTTGTTATACTTGCAGAGGACATTCTGCTCTCCAAAAAAACTGTATTTTGTAGATAGATAAGTGATGTTGTTGGTGAAATTAGGTGAATTAAATGCGTTTTAGTTAACATATCAAGGGCTTGCTCTCAGGGTCTATACCAACGTTTGACGGGGGTTTGGTAGGCGAAATAAATATTGATGTTCCCGAAATTGAAAATAGTTCACGGATGCCACAAAGACATAAAATTATTTTAAATATTAATTCACTCAGAACAACAATTACGTTCTAATTGAAAATAACCCAACCAACCCGAGTTTTCATTGCCCAAGCTGTATTTAGAGATGAAAATAGTTGTTCCCTTGATTTTAATTTCGGGAACGTAGTGTCCAATTCATGAATCTGCAAATAAATAAATAAATAAATAAATAAATAAATAAATAAATAAATAAATAAATAAATAAATAAATAAATAAATAAAACCATCACAAAGCCTAAACAATTCTGGCAAAGAATAAAAAAGTGCACCGGGAAATCCAAAGCAAAATCGGAGAATAAACCATTAATTATTGTTAATGGAACTCTGTCAACAGATAAAGAAGAAATTTGTAGCGGCTTCTGTTTTTTTTCACTCACATTAGAAAAACTCTTCAGAAATTATTACAGTTCTCTGAAACTGGCATATGGAAGAGGAAGAAAATAATTTACAAAGAGGTGGCAAGCCACCGCAATGATGAACTCGACCTGTTAGGTCTTTGGAAATAAGCTAGAGGTTGTACTCCTCTAGCTAGAGAACATGCCTCAAAAAGCACAATTCTCCCTTTTTACAAGGAATTAATTTAAAAAAATATAAAAAAAAATAAAAAGGACAAAACACATTTAAAAAGATGAACAGAACTTTAACTAAGGGCAGGTAGGTTTCGACCCATATTTCTGAACCTAAGTACCCTGGATGTCTAGCTGGGTCACCTCGAAGAGGTTCGCGGACAGTCATCAGCAGAAACTAGACATCCCTATCTTCCTAAAATTAACTTTGACCACTTTCTGTTCAACTGTGCTATTCTTTGTTTTCAACTCAGGTAATAAGTGGAGTCGTTACTCTCCAAAGACAAGATCATGTGTGATCAAACCCCCCTGCTAATATTTCTTTTTTATTTTTTTATTTTTTTATTATTATTTTTTTTTAACTGGCGTAATAAGTAGAGTCGTCACTCTCCAAAGACAAGACCCTAGTATAGTCAAACCCCCTTGCTAACTTAATTTTTATTTGATTTTGTTTTATTTTTGACTGGGGTAATAAGTGGAGTCGTCACTCTCCAAAGACAAGACTGAGTGTAGTCAAGCCCCCTTGCTGACTCATTCTGGTTAAAATATTTTTACCTCAGCTCTTCTAAAAACAAAACATATGACTCGCGACTGTTAATAAGGCGGTCATCACAGAAAATTACTGCTTTATCGTTGCAATGTATCCACCTGTGAACCATTTGGTCAAAGGCTATGGTTGTGTAGTGACCATTATTTAAGTTGCCGCAATAGTTGATAATAGCCCTTAATTGAAAATTTTTACGAAATTTCCCTTCTCCATCTGCGGTAAAAGGTATGGAAAGTGTACCAGGGTAAGCAGTAATACGAGAGGCAATTTTTGACGCAAGGCCGTTGGCACTGGCAAAACGTTTTAGCTGTAAAATGAGATGGGAACCGCATGACACTACCTCTTTTTCAACTAGAGCAGTTTGATGAGCGTTGCAAATATAGCAGAAGTAGGCCTTGGTGTCTGACAACTCCTCGCTTTCAAAGAAATTATCTAAGGAAGATTGTAATGTAGGGTGCAGAGAAAGTTGGATGCATGGTGCTATAAAACCAAAAAGAAGCGCTCATGGAGGTAAAAGTTAGGGATTTTAATAGGGAACGTAAAGGCTTGTTAGGGAAACCAAGGCGACGAAAACAGGTCCTTACTGATTCTGAACAGAAACCCCTTGCACCCACCTCAATGGCAAAGAAATGCACGATCCATCCATTGTTATTCATAGCATAACAAAGTGAAGAATATTTGCTAAGCTTTCGTTTGTGCCAATATTCCGTGTTCTCTTCACATGGACAAGTCAGTTCTAACATAATTACAGTTTTGGAAGAACTGGATATTAATAACACGTCTGGGCGTAGTTGTGTTATTGCAATGTATGGTGGAACAACTAAAACGGAATCTAAATCTGACAGTATTTCCCAATCGGAAGCAAGGTGAAGAAGACCTGGACACTTTGTATTCCTCTTCTTAGATGGTGATTGACCGGCCGGAATGAATTTAATTTTGTTGCACTTGGAAACCTTAAGAGGTTCATATGATACCAAAAAATCTTTTAATGCCTTAACCAAAACTATTAAAACCGAGTCATGACGGTATGTGTATCTATCCTGCGTAAGGGAAGTCCTACAGGCACCCAATATGTGAGAGACATTTGAGGATGGTTTCTTGCACAGAATGCAACTTTTGTCTTTCTCAACTCTCCATCTCACAAGATTGGTTGGAGAGGGAAGGGTGTCGTAGGTTGCCCCTATACAAAAGGAAGTTAGACATTGTGGCAGTGAAAGAATTGTTCTCCAAGATAAATCATTTTTCACATAAAAGCACCATTTTGTCCAATTGCCTTGCAAATGCAACTGTACAGCTCTGGCATGGTAAATATCTTCGTCATTTTCTCCAATGATATTGGAAACAAGCTTTCGGTAAGCATAAGTGCTTTTTGGTGGTATATTTTTGTGGTCTAAGAGCCCTAAGCCAGCTCAACCAGTCTGATGCAAACCTAGAATCTATGTGAAATTGAGCTGACTATCCGCCGAAAGAACTGCCTCACTAACTCTCCAATTTCCAGCTTTCAAATCTGGTACGCAATTAGACACACAAGGGTCGACAGAATCTCTTAGTAACAGATGTCCACTGATTTTGGCAGATATGAGAACAGATGCAAGACAGACAAGGCGATGTCGAGGAATATAAGGAAATGTTGGAAATTGAATGATGTAGTTTTAACCATTTCCTAATGAAAACAGAAAATTTCATTGCTCTAACTTGTTTGTCTACAAAGACCACATAAGACTACAATACCTTCAGGATCGAGCGAATTGTATTGTCTATGGGCGTAATGCTACCCCTGGAGATCCGTGAATAAGGAAATGAAATTACGTTGTGCAGTAGACGTTTTTAAATGCTTGGATGGGCTTAATCCTGAAAACTTTCGAGAATATTTTACCAATCACACCATTGTAAAATAACTGGGGGAAATAATTCTCTCATTATATTGCCTAGGGTCTGCACTGAATCTGGTCATTTATAATAACCTTAACAAGAGTGTTCGAGACGAAACTTCGTTAGTTTGCTGCAAAGACCTTTCTATTCACCTTAACTTCTCCTCCTGCCACAGCTTTGCGCGTCTCACGATTCTTTATTTTCTCGATCTTAAGTGTTTAAATATTTTTAGTTTTAACCACATGCGTCATATTTTGTTTTGTTTTTCAGAGTGCCCAAACGTCGACAGTCCTGCGCACTTGATACTCTCTTCGACTGTGTGTCCTCCCTACACTCTCCTATAGCGAACATGCTTACATTATATACATATTTAGATATGTTTTTAACATTTTTCAGTTTTTAAAATCGGTTAAGAACAGACTGATAATGTGGAATCAGATCTGAACCTTAATGATGACTCTAAATCACAGGAAGTTTGAAATATTTCATAGTGTTTTACGAATGTTATCATAAAATGGAAAAACCCGACTTAGATGATTTACTTTCTTTATTATTTGTAGACTAATGTAGCAGGGACGCAGCCATCTGCTGTTGCATCCAGTAATATTGCCTCACGAAAAACGTTTTCGGAAAAAGAAATTGAGTAAATTCGTTAGCAATGAGGCCATATAATCACAAGTGGGCAAAAGACAGATGATCGAATTAAAATGGCCTTAGATGGCTCTAAGGTTTTTCAGAAATACACATACAGTTGAGAACAAGAAGAAATAAAGCATTTTCCAGATGTAACATATTTTGAGCATTTATTTTAACATTTCTTTTTGAGTTTTTAGTCTTGTAACCTTTAGTTCTTCAGTTTACCATTTAAAACGACACCAAAATACGATATGTTTTGTGACAAGTAATAAGACTAATACTTGCCTACTTTCTATGTTTTACACACGTCACAAAACTAACTTAAAATTTCTGAGTTGTTTACCTAAACGCGTCCTTACACTTACACAAAAGTAACCCCATTGATAATCGATCAAGACTGAATATCTTCCAGATATAAATAACTCTCACAAGTGCAAAAAATAAAAACGTCACAACATAAAAGCTTAATTCTTTGGCGGAGGTTTTGCGGTGTTTAAATTTCCATCCAAGTCGAACCACAATCTGCCGTTAGGAAGGGTTGGGTATATCCTTCGACATTTAAATATTACATATGGTGAGATATGATTTTTGAAGAATATAAAGTTTTTGAACTGATTGGTCGTCTTCGCGCTTCACATGAGTGCATGTCATATTGCTTTCAATTTAAGAGATTACCGTTACTTAAATATAACATTTTTTTATTTCCACGTTTGATATTTATATTTCAACCTCGATTCCAGGACCTGTAGCGTTTTTTGATATAAGGAAAAAACGTGTACAAGGCCCTGGTACAACAGACTTACTCAACAAATGAGATTGCGTGTAGGACTTTTTAAATTATGTTAAGAAGATAATTAATGAGAATAAGAGTAACTATACCACAATGCAGATATAACTAGCCTTTTTAGACAGAAATGCTAATGAAAGAAAGGAGGTTTCTCTCTAAAGAATAAGAAGCAACTGAAGAACTTCTGTATTCTCCCCTTTACAAAAGCTAATGGATTTCGGCTGTACCGAAACAAACACCTATGAATGCGGAAACATAAAGATTGGTAAAATTCACTCATGCTTGGGATCTGGTGCAGGCCCCTGAGTAAGCATCCCTCGCCTCTTGCAAGACACCAGCCGCATTCAAAAAAGTCAAAAGTCAAAAGCAATAACTGTTAAACGTTGAAAAAAGGAGAGTTGACAACTACAAATCGTATCGTTGTTACTTTTACCTACTGACACAGAGCCCAGGGCTAAGAAAGGTAGTCCTGGAACCCAACTCTTAGAAAGGTGCAGAAATCGATAAATATGGCAATAAGCATTTCGAAGATTTTTTTGGTAACTTCTTTGTGAAGAAAAAATTTATTAATTCATGTGATTTTTTACTTTTCTTGCTTTGTTTATAAATTTATCGAATCTGTTCAACATTTTTCTATATTACTCTTGTATTCTCACTGATTGTAAAAAAGGCAGCTCACAACTCAAATGGAATCAATTACAAAGTGTACGCACAATGATAAACTCGACCAGTTAAGTGTCATAATTTAAATTTTAGAGGTTTTGCTCCTCTCTCTAGAAAAAAAGAGCTATATTACTTTTTAAACCACATCTGCCTCATTTGTGAAACTTAGTTTGGGTTCTTCAATTTTATAAGCTATTTGGAAAAGTTGAAAAAACTCATAAGAAAACAAATTAACTTTAGATGTAGATTTTTGAAACACTAAGTTATTTTGTTGTTTTTTTAAATTTGTGCATATAACAAAACGGCCAGATTTTCTACGTTGCTTTTTTATAAGCTCTTGATTAAACTCCAAATTCTCAGTGTGCACCTGGATATACTAAAAGAGAATTTGCAATCAGTTCAAATAATGTCTGACGCATATCTATGCCAAACATTATAGCGAACAACTTTTTTTCGGGCTATATAAACAGTCTAAATATGCATTGAAATCGGTTCACTGTTCCTGCTTTTAATACGCCTAGCTGACATTACTTAACAACATGTTCACTCAACATTAAAGAGGTGCTGATATTAAAAAACAATTTAACCGCCAAAAATTATTAAAAAATAACTCTTTAACCATGAAAAAATGAAAAATAACCCTGATTGTCAAAGTGCAACCCTTTTGTAGGGCAGAAATACTGCTTCTAAGGTACATTAATGTTAAAATTACTCAAACGTCACCGACAAATCCAGATTTCAAAAGTTAAATTTTAAAGTATGAGACTGAAGAGATTAAGAGTAACAAAGCACGTAGTGTGATGACAAAGCTTGTCTTTAGACGATGTTGGTGGTTTGACAATAATATTTCAAAATGACCTGAATAGTCATTCCCTTTATTTCAAGGTGTATCCGAGACATTTTATTTTTATATGCAACATCTAGTATTTGTCCATAACGTAATTATGTCATTCCTGGCCAAGTTATTAAAATTTGCAACATGAATGTTCTTTCATGAATATACTACTACTACAAATAATAATAATAATTGAATGCTAAACAACCATGTCTGAAGTCTTAAACTTGGATAATATAACAAACAAAGAAACAGTTATTTGATAAAATTAAATCATTTCCTTACTATACCAATAACACGAATGTGCAGAAACAGCAATGCAAAGCTAAAATTTTGTGCAGGGTCTTGTGAAAAGTATTGAAAGGGTCGCTAAGTCTGAGAAAAACCTACAAAACGGTTTTGTCAGCATGTTAGAGACAATCTGATTACCAACCTGTGCATAATGAATGGGTTAAGATCATCAAACCTGATAGCACTCATGGTTTTGGATGTCAAAGAAGCCCACACTAGCAAAGAATATCCTGGATAATGGTGTTTACCAATTACCGTTATAAAACATCCACAATATATGGTGAAAAGGTCTTTGCAGAAGTTAAAAAAAAGGTTGAAAAAACTTACATCTGCAATCTTTAAGAATAAAAAAAACTATGCCCTGTAAAGATGATATTATCAAGTGGGTAAGCAAAAACAATAGCCTGAAACCAAAGGAATTGTCAGATTTTATGGATATTTTGAAAGGGGACACAATAGAATTGATAATTTCTACAACAAAAATAAAGAAAATGTAGAAAGAAAGTAAGTTTGATCCATTCTTTGCTTGTCTTTCTTAATTATACGAAAATCATGGTATAAAGGTGATTGCGTTTTTAAACTTAAAATTACTTTTTTCACAGACGGATGCCAAAAAGTCTGTTGCCGTTCCAAAGACAACACTAAAAACATATCCAAAGCGAAAACGAAAGGTGCTACACTTTTTTGCTTTATAAGATAAGACAAGTATCACGCAATATAGATGCAGTCAATTGCTTTAGATCGTCCACAATGTGAAAAGGTTAAAAATACAGTAAGCTGCACTGAAGTATCTTATCTGCAGGGTAGGTGAGTAGATAGCAAATGAGGTTTCTGGAACAAAAGAAAGCAATTATCTTAAACAATGGAGAGTAATTATCTCCAGGTAATTACCCTAGCTAGTTTATAGCTAGGTCCCAAAGTAATTAAAGCTAGGTCCCTAAGGTATGCAGCTTCTATTGTTCTATTGTTTTGTTGATTACCTAGCTTCCTGGCGCACCTGGCCAGCTAGATTTGCTAGCTAGGTAATTAAAGCTAGGTCCCTAAGGTATGCAGCTTCTATTGTCCTATTGTCATGTTGGTTACCTAGCTTCCTGGCACACCTGGCTGCAAGATTTGCTAGCTAAGTTATTAAAGCTAGATCCCTAAGGTATGCAGCTTCTATTGTTCCAGTATTTTTCCTGGTACTGACCAACTAGATTCGCTGGCTAGATAATTAAAATTTTCCTTGGATAAGTACCTTGTTCTAATGTTGGCTAGGCAGGGGTATTCAGGGTATTGTTCTTATATAGCTAGGTATTTTAGCTAGCGAATTACCCTATAAAAAGACTCTTCCTCCCTCAAAAAATGTATCATCTGTAAATTACACTTATTTGAAGATGGCTACTAAACTCTCTGATGGTACACAGCGTTTTTTAACTGGAGGTAAACAGTTTGCAAAGAGTCTATCGAATCAAAAAGTAGTATATGCTAGAGAAGGTGATCCAGAAGACACTTGTATCGTTCGTTCCTGCTATGGAGATGATCAGTTTGCTGTTTTTGGAATGAAAGGTATCAAGTCAATTCAAGATATATTTTTTTCGATGATAAAGCTGATTCATGCTCAAGAAACCACTTTGAGAGCAAAGTCTTGTTATGTTGAGGATAAAATTTTTGATAACGTTTTATCAATTTGGAGCGAATATTCAAGTAAAGCTGATTATAATCTCGAACTTCGAAATGAGAAAACTAAAAAGACTAACAGTAAACTGTTATGTATCAACATTGAGACTCTTGGTACATCGAAGACGAATACATCCGTTCGTATTGGAGTAATGGCAGATGGAAAATATCCAAAGATAACTTTATTCAACTACAGTAATGGCGAGATAATTAGCGGGGTATATTTATTTGTGTCGGAAGCTGTAAGGTTATTGAAGTACATTAACAATAGATTCGATTTTGTTTCTGGAGAAAATGCTGGATTTTTGATGAATAAAGTCAAGGTGACTGCTACAGACAATTTCTTTTGAGTAAACAAGGAATTTGTATATATTATTACATTTGTTTGTAGGGAAATAAATAAATAAATAAATAAACAATTTATGATATTTGTATTTTTTCTCACAAAAACTGTTAGTAATAGTACACAATGATGAGAAGTGAGGTTTTTACTAATTATTTCGAAAAACTTGAACTGAAGAAGTGACTTTTTTTCAGTCATTCTGCGTTTGCTTACACAGAGGTTAGTCGTGTTGATAGAAATTATCAATATTAATATTTATTCACTATCTTATAAAATTAAAAAATAAAACTTTTGAGAGTGAGAAGAAGTATTTTGTGGTATTGATCTTATTATTGATCACACCTTGGAAAAAGTCAACGAAGGACTTTTTTATTGTCATTCATAACTTGGAAAAAATTAACTACTACGAAGAACTCTTAGAAAAGTAAGATTTTTTTTTTTTTTTTTTTCTATTTATTTATTTTTCTATCTTAGTTGTGTTGCCCAATATTGATGCTCTGCGTAATCATCGCTTTGTTTGTAATTAGGGAAAACACTTGATACAAAATATTTCACTTTCATATCATTTTCTTCCAAATCACAGGAAAAGAGATTGAGTATTTGACTCAATTGAACTGTGTAGTCTGATAAGAGGCAACTGAAGGTCAAACAATACTCTCCACAAACACTAGACCAAGGGCTTTGCAAAGGAAAATGAAGATAATAAATAACATTTCCGATCTCTTTTAACTTTTTTTCTATACCATAATGATGAGCAGTGCGAGCTAAAGAATCTAGAAAAAACAATTCTCCATTTCTTCTCAACACGAGAAACCAGTGGCTACTAGGCATTTCTTTCGGTTGATCATTACAAATGAACAAAAAATTCATATCATTTATATGCGAATTACTTAATTCTAACAATTGATCTAGAGAAAATACACTCCTAATTGGAAATTTGTTCTTGAATAGTTCTGTGTTGAGTAGTGTTTCCAATTCTAGGGTATTCATCATATGTGTTTCACAGTTTAAAAATCCTTCAAGATATTTCTCGCCTTATTCACATGGATTGTGTTTTCGAAATCTGCATACATGAAAACTGTAATCGTATTAGGTAGGGCAGTTCCAAACTCTAATGCGATTCGAATACTTCCTTGTCTTTGAGGTTCGTAGTGTTCTCCGTTACAAAGAGAAGGTGACAGGTCGAAGCCAAATAAACTATAACCATCTGAATATTCTTCTCGATTAATGTCCAAACCTTCGTCTCTATTTATTTTACCAGTTGCAGTGAAAAGGCTTCGATAGCCTTGTAAATAATGTCCGCCAGGGAAATTTAACTTCATAGGATTAGCTGGTAGTGACTCCCCATTGACATAAACACCAATGGATGTAACATTGAAATGTTTGAAGTTAAAAGGGTTTTTCACGTAGGAACCTGTATGAGCATCATTGTCTGTGAATGCGATGAATAAACGATTGGGTAGTTTTCCGAGAATAGCATTGTCCCAATTCAAACTTGTTAAACCAGCAGCCAAAGAGTGCGTTTTAATTTGTACTCGATTGATTGGATAGCAGGCTGGAGTTCGCTCCAAACTAGTTTGTATCATTTCAAATTTCTTGGGAGTGAGTTGTAATTTTCGTAATCGAAGGGACACATCCACAAATTTTACTTTGAAATCAGGATTATCTCCATTAGTCATTAAACAAAAAGCATCCTTATTTCTATGTAGTGTAATTTTAAGAGATAGACCATTGAGCAACAGGCGACCTTGATTGAATATATCACAGTGTAATCTTCCTGAAAGCTCAACAATTCTACTCCGTGCAGTGTATCCCTGCCTTTTCACTAAACCAGCATTATCTCCAGCTGCTGCATCGCTTGCATCCATATGTCCACTAGTATCCTTTGCAAACAACCCCATCGTCAATTGGCTCTTTTTAGCTTCTTCTCCATAGTTCAACAATGTCTCGATAAAAGCTCTATATGAATAGGTGTTAGTGGAAGAGGAAATAATACTTCCTCCAATACTCACATCTACTTGACTGAATAGTGATGAAATAGGATAATTTATTAGTGCAACAGCACCATCTGTTGCTGTAAGATTTGTTCCATCTGCTTTAGTAACTCGACATTTAACATTCAATGTGCTGCTGACTAAATCCAAAAACTTATTCGTTGCATTGTCAATACTAAACTCAACTGGACCATTATCATCAAGGTTAGTTATCGGAAAAATATCTTCAAAACAGCCATGTTCAATATCAGATTGAACAAATGCAGGTGTGAAAACATCGGTATCAGATAAGGTGCATTCAAGATGACTTGAATTTGTTTTAGCCATACCTTAAAGTATACCAAATGTCTCGCGTTTTCTCTTTTTCGAAGGCACTTTACGAGATGCTCTACCTTTCACAGACTGAGAGCGAATGAGGGAATTGGATGTTGCTTTTCGTTTTTTATTGTGCAGAGCTGTTGCAACCATTTCATTTAGATTTTGTTTTGCTCTTCTTTTGAGTGCCACCTTAGCACTCTCTCCATTTGCTATGTCACTTAGTGTTTCCATACTTGTTTTCACAGCTCTTTTTCCAACGTCGATTAATCCCTTCTTGAGAACAGGTGCAGCACTTCGTAATAATCCACGAAATATTCCACCAAGACCATACCCTCTTTGTATAGCACCACCCCGAAAAACGGGTATTCCTGCACCATATTGTGACCAATGGTAGGGTGAATGATGAAAGGAATAATTTGAGTGTCTCATGACTAACTATAAAACTTTGCTTGTTTCCGTCTGAATACAAGTGTCACTATCACCTTCCCAGACTCAAATGAAATCAATTCTCCTGCGTCACCTCTTAAATCTATATTTATAACTTGTATGTGTCCTCTGCTTAATGGTAGAAAATGTGGTCTGTCATAACTTTTGCATACATAATCACCATAGTTGGACTGAACAGGTATAACAAGTAGGAGGGGTACGTTGAAATCGCCAGTATTTTGGTTTTGAATGATGTTTGTGTAGCAATAGATAGTACTATAACGATGAGTAGTGGAAGTTGACATTTCCCTCACTGCTCCAATCGATGAATCTATAAGTTTATTTGCTTCAAATCCGAGACAATGTGCAATATCGCTGCCAGCATTATCAAATTTTATTTCGCATTCTTTTTCCAGTTGAATGGATGTGCTATTCGAACGTTCACTGAAATGATATTTTGTCTGTCTCAACAATTTGACCTCTGTTTTCTCCAACTCTTCAATGATCTGTTTGACAGACGAATAATGTCCACTAGGAACTTTCAACTCTGTACGATAGGAAAGGTGATATGAACTATCGTCTTCTATACTTGTCAATAACTTTTTTCTTTTTTCGTTCTCAGTGTTAATATCTTCCCATTGAGTGGGGGAAATAAGATATTTATTTCTTCCATGGTTGGATTTTTCATATTTTTCACTATTGTGTTGTGACCTTCTCTGATATTATACCATGAATGAGGAAATTGTATTTCAGATAGAGCAACCTCCCACTTTGTAGGATCCAATTCAATCGGTTTTGGTAGGTTAACTTTGAAACTAGATGTTTTGTTATCTGGGAATGTTAACATCGAACTGTTGCTTGGTAGTACAATATAGAATTGGGACATTTTGTTTTACTGGCGTTCAATATCTTCCTCAGGCACGTAGCTATTGAACTTACTTGAATAACCCTGCCACTTGACCAGGTAGAAAATGCGACCAGTTTTCTTATCAGTCTTTTTACGTATCACTTTCTCAATGCGATACCTTTCGGGAGCAGGAACCTTCTGAAGTTCTTGTTCATAAAACACTCCATTTATTACTTCATCAGACTGATCTTTCAATTTATAGACAGTTGGATTACCTGGTAGAATATGAGACACCACAAACAATTCCTCACTCCAACCTTGTAGGTAACCCTTTCTAAAAACACCACGTTCGATGCTTATGCGAACTGTATCATCTACATTGATTGATTTTTCCTTCTTCTTTTTGCTCTTGTTAATTGTTTTTATAGGGTGCAGTCTATTTTCATACAAGTTTATCCAAATTTCCACTTCATTGTCTTTATTAACATCGATTGGGCGACATTTTATAGATCTGTGATAGCTTTTATTGTAACCTGATACTAGATCTTGTAATACATCTACATACTTTCTTGTTTGAAATTTCGTAAAGTAACGCCACATTCGAGCTTTCAATGTCCTATTCAACCTTTCAACCACTGAAGCTTTTCTTTCGCTGAATGTGGTGAATAGTTTTATATTTCTCGATTTCAACAAAGATCGAACATTTGAATTTAGAAATTCTGTACCCTTGTCCGTTTGAATAACTTTAGGTGTTCTTTTGCTTCTTTTGAAAACTTTTTGTAATGCTTTAGTTATCTCAATACCTGTTTTAGTTTTCAACGGTTCAAGCCAAGCATACTTCGAGAGGACATCAATAATGACCATAAGAAATTTGAAACCCTTATTTGATTTTGAAAATTTGCTGAGATCAACTAAATCTATTTGCCACTGTTCATCAATGTGATAAACTACAACTGGTCTTGTCTTGAAACTTCTTGTGATAGGTTTGTGAAGTGAATAAGCTAATTGCCCTTTCAACCACTTTTCAACTTCATCAAAAGTAATAGAAGAATCCCTTTCACTTGCAGCTTTGTATAATCTTTGAACGCTGCTGAAACTAGAGGGAGAACCAATCGAATAATACAAATTCTTTAATAATTTATCTATATTTTCTTTTGAATAATCAGAGTGTGAAATACTTTTGTCTGAAGTTCTTGTGGGGGATGAGTGCTGTTGTTGTTGTTGTTGTTGTTGACTCTGTTGTTGTTCTATTCTCCCCATCCTCTATGTCCAACGTAGATTTTGAGATGATAATTTTCGAACCACAGCAAACGAACGTACACTGAACTCTTCTTAAGAAATCGCGTATTCTTGTACGTATTGCAGGCATGCTTGTCTTACGGCAACATTCACGATAATGAGACGGTCAGTCATTGAACAGTGTTATTTATTCATCTACGGTTGTTTGTAGAAGAGAGCCACTTCACATCGCTTACTTTTTTCTTATTATTGTTATTATTGAAGCTGTTGGATTTCTTTCTTTTCACAACTGGACTTTCATAGGATGCTGTACTGCTATAATATGTACGATTCATCTTTTTGCTGTCTTGTCTCTTCTCTCCTTCTACTTCTTCTTCTTCTTCTTCTTCCTCTTTTTCCTTGTGACTATCACGTTGACGATAAGCATGATACAGATTTAATTGTTTCTCATTTCGTATCCATTCTTCAGGTACATTTAATTCAGCTAAAATCTTTGTAAATGTTGAAGTCGGCAAAGTACCTGACTTATCGTGCTTACCAGTTTTTGTGAGTATATTTCGAAATAAATCGCTAACATTTGAACCACGAATGATGTCGCCACGATATATCAATTCACCTCTCTCATTCCAAGCTACTCTATCAGAGTACTGTCTCAAATATTGCTCCAACAAACCTGCTGTCTTTTTCATACTCTTGGGTAAATTGCTTATAACATACTCCGTAGATGGTGGCGGCCGCGGCTGTAATGCTTTGGCGGCGGAGGCGTCAGCGGCGGTGGCGGCGACATGTAACTTTTTATCCTTTTCAACGGTATTGTTGTCTTTGTTGTTGTTGTTGCTGCTGTTGTTGTTCACATCGAACTTTACTTCCATTGGTCTAGGAGCTGTTAATGTATCATGGAATGTTTTGAAAGTGTTCATTTCTTTTGTGTACTGCTTTACTTTCTCATCGTCACTCAATTCAGGTCGATTCCAAACATCTTTCATTTCTCGATCAGCTTTAAGCATAGCTAATTTTTCTGGAGGTAACATTAACTTTCTTATGCTCGATACATCACCATCATCGTCATTATCATATGGATTTAGAACCATACCCTCTTGTATTGCTTTATTTGACTTTGTTCTTTGATTTTGAATCAACATTTCATACGTTTCAGGTGATAAAACAATATACTTTTTGCCTGGTTTTGCACTCATCTTTTTCTTCGTTTTCTTCTTCTTATTATTATTATTGCTATTATTGTTTTATATACTGATTGCACCCACAAGGGTTTGTAAAACAGGACCAAGGATAGAAAAAAGAAAGCCACCACCGTGTTGAACAAGTAACTTTTTCTTCTTAGTTACAGCCTCCTTAGGACTCGAAAGCTTTTTCAGCACTGATACTTTCTTCCGAAGTTGGCACTTTTTATGATTGCTGATAGGTACTTTACCATACACAACATTCACTATGCAATCACATATAGCATGAATTAAATCAGGTCGTGCTACACGCAGTATTTGTTTTCTTTCGTCGGGAGAGCATTGCTTCAGTGCATGAAGCATATGATAATTTTTCTTAATACGTTGTGTCATCTTGATTGAGTAGGTGAAAGAAAAATTATAGAAAAATAATTGTAAATTGCTGTTGATGTGTGTCTCAACTGCAGCACTTGTACTGTAGACTAACTAAAATAATAGTCAATACGTTATTTATATAGACATCATCTTTTCTCTCGTTTATTGCATGTATACAAATTGTGGTTCTTCACCAGGCATTATTTTCGTTCTCACTCTATGTTGATCATTTGTGTTTGGTCTCAAATCTAACATGAGATAGGTATGAGGTTCTGTCGTTGCATCTTTATAAGCCCAATTCAGGAATTTAGTGTTGGTGGGCATCACTTGCTTTGCAAGGTTTCCAAATTGTGATTTGTCTCTTACATTTTTGAAAATAAACATATAATCAGAATTCAAACTTATACTTCTTTGTTTTCCATGGAAAAGATTTTGTGTAAGGTAGATAATGGAGAGGTTATCATGCCTTCCTCTTGAAAATAACTGTGACACTCTTTTATCTTCACCTGACTCATCCATCAAGTCGTCCAATATTATCAGATTGGTTTTACTTCGATCGAAATAAGAGTCGAGATTCAATGGTATACCATGAACATATTCTAATGAGGGAACCATTTGCTTCAACTCATAAAATAATGCAGGTTGGTGTTTTGCATAACACCAAACAATTCTCTGTATTGAAGGTTGTATCAATTTGTGTCTAAATTTCAAAAGCTTCTTGGTAAACTCAGTTTTACCCACTCCTCTTCCACCAGATACTAGCATACTGAAAGGGTGTACAAGATGAACATCCATCTTGGTAACTTTGAAAAGAAATGACCGAATATTGAACGTGGAGCAACATATAAAGATAGTTCTATCTTTACTGGTATTTTGAGACATGCCCTTGTAACATAGGGCAAGTCCATGTCTGAATAATTTCCTAGCTAAAATTCTCACACATTTTCTATACATTAGACGATTGTTAATTGCTCTCATTGTTCTCCTCCTGTTATATATATATATATATATAACCTTGTTGTGAACATTTCAGTTTCATCTTTTCTGAAGTAAATCATCAACACGTTTTCTATTTTCAGCTATAACTATGGGTGGAAATTTCATCTGTGAGGTTTGTTGGAAAGCATTTGGCACCAACCAAATGTTGAAACGCCACAGCGTGGTGCACACAAAGGCACGCCCCTATCAATGTGAAAAATGCAAGAAGAGATTTGGTCGTGACGACACGTATAGCCGGCATGTCAGAGATTGCATTGGTAGCAATATCAACTACAAAAACAACAAAAACAACAACAATATCGATAATAGCGTTAACTACAATTTTTACAACATGTACGGACAACAGCAACTGCAATTGCAACAACAAGAATTGCAACAAATAGAACTGAATCAAATGAATGATGATGATAATGACAATGATGACGATTTCTTCAAAATGTTAGACGTGATTCAGAAGAATATAATGGAAGAAAGGGAGAATGAGGAGGCAGTGGTGGTGGTTGACCAGTTATTTGATCTTGGGGATCTAAGCGAATATTTTAGAAACAATGATTTGACACTTGGAGATGATAATGACATTGCTCTATCAAATCAATCAAATAGCGAAGATGTTGATTTTTGTATAAATGCAAGTGATTTAATTTCTATCGAATAATTTCTGGATTTTTATTGATATTATTTATTCTTATTTTCACTATGAACATTTACATATATATGAATATAATTATATACTTTATATAGAATTATCAGCAATAGTTTTGGACAATTCAAATGTTTTCCATTCTCATCCCCAACAACCCACCAGCATGAGTTTTCAACTAGATCTTTTTCATTTATTTAGGCTGTCAGTCCTATTGATCTTGAGTTCGACGAAGACGTTGTTATCAATGAAAATGAAGCGCAGGACTTATCATTTGCAGATAACACAGCTGATAACGATCTTCAACCTAGCGAGGGAAATATAGCAGATAAATCACAGGACTTTTCCTTCCCAGACAACGACATTCATGACTCGTCAAATATAAGCTTGAATGACTCCATCAATATCACAGACATAGAAATGTTGACTTTTAACGAATTGAATGCTACAAATCGATGCCAATACTGCGCTAAATCATTCAAAAGAAAAGCAAATAAACAATTCCACGAACGAAGTTGTTTTCGAAGTGGAAATGGTGAACAACAAGGACAGCAACAACATGAAATTGCGACAGATATTCAGTCGGGTCATGGTAGCAGTGATCCTCAGGACATTTTAGATGAACCAGAAATAATCTCAAGTTCATTAAATTCAAACTCCAAAATATATAGGATCAACATCAATGATACCACCGATGCATCCAAAGACATCATCATAAAAACAGCAGTGGAAAAGTTTAGGGACATTATAACTTCGCATGATCAACACAAATACTATCTATCATTATCAATGATATTTCACAAGTTTTCAGATCCAAGTGTATTAACTGATCCACCAGTGGTTTTGAGAAGCCGAGTATTCCGACAACTGAGTGGAAGCGTCATAGAAAAAAGTCTTCAAGACATCATCGATGACATATTACAACAAATTGACGAGTATCAAGCCAATGGATCCGGATGGGTTATCCATCGTCTAGAGCAGTTGGATCTTGGTAAGTTTTCATTGCTTCGAATCATTCAAGTTTCACACAGAGTTAACGTTTTATTTCCTTAAAATTTTTTTTTTTTTTTTCACACAGTTTTTCCCATTACATATTTTATTTTGACATTGTTTTATTCAAATCGTCTTTTAGGTTTAGCCAAATATGATCCACTCAGAGGATCATCATATGTGGAATTACCAAAAAAGTTGGAATCAAAAAAGGCTGTGATAAATATAAAAAATTCCGATCAAAAATGTTTCCTCTGGAGTGTCTTGGCTCACATCCATCCTGCAGCCAACAATGCACATCGTGTAACCAATTACACCGCCTACGAAGATGAATTGAATATGCTGGATGTTACATACCCTGTTCAATTGAAAGATGTAGCAAAATTTGAGAAGTCCAATCAAATTAGTGTAAACGTTTTTGGATATGAAGAAGATCTAGTTTTCCCATTGCGTATCACCGAGGAAAAAGATATGGATAATCATGTGAACTTACTGTGATATACACATGAAAACAAGACACATTATTGTTTAATCAAAGATATGAGTCGTTTGCTGAAGTCACAACTAACTAAACATAAGAATCCGGTCCACATCTGCAACTACTGCCTCCATCCGTGCTCCACTCCAGGTATTTTGGAAAAGCATTTGGAGAGATGCAAGCTTCATGGCGAACAAATGATCCTAATGCCAGAAAAAAATGATAAACGTGGAAGAGACAAAATTAGATACAAAAACTTTCAAGGTCAACTTCGACTACCCTTTGTAATATATGCTGACTTTGAGAGTTTACTTCGACCAGAAACAATAGCTGCTGACAATACAAAAAACACGATCAACATTGCGAAACATGTGGCTTGCAGTTTCAGTACATTCATTGTTTCAACTGATGATAGATTTTTTCGATCGCCATACACTTATAGCGGTGAGGATGCTGCTGATAAATTCATCGAGCATATTCTGGGTGAGGTGAGTGAGCTGAGGAATGTATTGAAGAGAAAAATGCCGATGAAACAACTCACACAACAACAACAGGAGCAATATACATATGCAAGAAAATGCTACATCTGCCAAAGTGATTTCAACTCCTTCGATTCAGATGAGATCAACAATCGCAAAGTCAGGGATCACTGTCATCTGACAGGAGAGTATCGTGGAGCTGCACACAGTATTTGCAACCTAAACCTCAGAATTGACCCAGAAAAAATTAAAATCCCCGTATTTTTCCATAATCTAAAGGGCTATGACTCACATTTGATTCTTTCCCACATTAAGAAGAATCATGGTGATGTAGAAGTTATTCCAAATAACACAGAAAAGTACACTTCATTTTCATTTGGTGGAGCGACATTTCTCGATTCTTGCCAGTTCATGCAAGCTTCTCTTGATTCACTGGCGAAGAATATCTCTGATAAAACACATTTCAAACAGATCAGGAGATTTCTGGAAAATCAAATCATTGACAATAACGAGAATAATGATGAAAATAATGTTGATGATATTGAAATGGATGACAATGATGGTGATGATGAAAAT
Source organism: Hydractinia symbiolongicarpus (assembly GCF_029227915.1). Taxonomy (NCBI): domain Eukaryota; kingdom Metazoa; phylum Cnidaria; class Hydrozoa; order Anthoathecata; family Hydractiniidae; genus Hydractinia; species Hydractinia symbiolongicarpus. The sequence continues at coordinate 4,219,282 of NC_079888.1, read as the reverse complement.
GAAATCGATGCTGATGAAGATATTGAAAATCGAAGTGATTACCGGTGTAATCCATTTGTGAAACCAGTATTGTCAGAAGATGAGGAAAATACCTTGAATGAAGATTTTGATCTTCTGATAAGGAAAGGTGTATACCCATATGAGTATATGACTAACATGGAAAGGATGAGAGAGCAAGTAATACCACCAAAAGAAGCCTTCAAAAGCACTCTGAAACAAGAAGATATATCAAATGAAGATTATGAACACGCACAGAATGTGTTTGCACACTTTGAGATGGTTGACTTGATGGACTATACACACTTGTATGTAACAACAGACGTTTTGATTTTAGCTGATGTATTTGAACAATTCAGAGATACATGCATGCAGCATTATGGATTGGATCCGGCTAATTTCTACACTGCTCCAGGTCTCTCATGGCAAGCAGCTTTAAAAATGACAAAAGTAAACCTACAATTATTGACAGAAATTGATATGCATTTATTTATCGAAGAAGGTATACGAGGTGGAGTGTCAATGATTTCAAAGCGTTATGGAGAAGCGAACACACCAACATCAATAAATTTCAATGCAGAAGAACCAACAACATCTTTAATGTATTGGGATGCTAACAATTTATATGGATGGGCAATGTCCCAAGCTTTACCAACAAGTGGTTTTACATGGTTGACAGATGAAGAAATTGCAGAATTAAACGAGGATAAAATACAGCAAGTTGCAGATGATGGGAACATTGGATATATCTTTGAGGTTGACTTAGGTATGTATATTTCAATGAACTATGTGTGTGTGTGTGTGTGTGTGTGTAATAAGTGCAAGATGTTTGCGTGTGCCTGCAATTTATAATGCGCATACAATTGGTAAAATTTCTACTTTCTCATAGATTACCCTGATGAGCTGCATGATAACCATACTGATTACCCACTGGCACCGGAAAGAATGCTCACTACACCAGATATGTTGTCACCAAAACAGCTTGAACTACTTGGTGTCGAGTCTGCAGATGAAGTGAAGAAAACAAAAATTAAGAAGTTAACACCGAACTTATTTGATAAAAAGAATTATATTACACACTATCGCAATTTGAAATTATATTTAAAACATGGAATGAAGGTGAAGAAGGTTTGTGAGAAATTTCTTTCAATGTGTTTCAAGATGAGTGTTAATTGTTTTAAAGGTATAGAGTTTCTTTGCATTTTCAATTATTTATTTATTTATTTATTTATTTTTTTCCATTAGATACATCGAGTATTGAAATTTCAACAATCCGCATGGTTGAAACCATACATTGATTTTAACACCGTACAACGTACAGCGGCAAGAAATGATTTTGAGAAGTCCTTTTTCAAATTGATGTAAGTATAATTTTTATTTCCACACCATCATTAAAAAGAACAATTGATTGATTTTGATTTTTATTCATTTAGGAACAATTCTATGTTCGGAAAGACGATGGAAAATTTAAGGAACAGACGTCACATTAACTTAGTAACATCTCCTGAAAAACTTAGGAAACTAGTGAGACAACCTTCTTTCCGTCAAGTGACAAATTTTCACGAAGATCTTGCCGCTGTAGAGCGTGTTAAAGTTCAATTATATCTCAATCGCCCAATCTATACAGGATTTTCGGTTTTAGATATCAGCAAGGTCCTCATGTACAAATTTCATTATGAATACGTTAAGGTTAAATATCCAGGTACTATGTCCAAATTGCTCTTTACAGATACTGATTCGTTATTATACGAGATCAGAACAAATGATATTTATAGCGATATGAAGAATGATGCTCATTTGTTTGACTTTAGTGAATATAATATAAATCACTCATGTTTTTCAAACGCTAACAAAAAAGTCTATGGTAAAATGAAAGATGAATTATCAGGTACGCCTATGTTGGAATTTGTTGGTCTGAAGGCAAAAATGTATAGTTTCAAGACCCAAAACGAGGAAAAGAAACGCGCAAAGGGCATACAAAAAGTTGTCGTCAAAAAACGTATGACCCATGAAGATTACAAAAGCGCCATTTTCGAAAATACCATTAAACATGTCACCACGCATTCCATTCGTTCGTACAATCACGAGTTATATACAATCAAACAAAAGAAGAAGGCCTTGAGCGCTTTCGATGATAAAAGGTATATCTTGGATGATGGCATAAACACATTACCGCATGGTCACAAAAACTTGAGAAAATAACTAATTATATTTTATTTATTTATATTATACTTCAATAATATATTCAACATTACATATTTTTGTAATAATCACTAAATAGATTCTCCACAGCTGATTTCCATTCATTATCATTTTTCAATTGTTCATAAGTAATGTTCACATTTCCAGAATATTTGTATTGATTTGCGCGCGAAATTTCCAAGCACTCCTTATTTGCATTCTCATTATCAACACGCTGTAAAATTTCGTCAAAACATCTTTTTAACACTACACTTTTATCATTTAACAGACAGTCATGTTCGCGTTGACTTGGATAACCAAAACAGCATCCCTCGCATGTTTCTTCCATAAATTCACAAAGTTTGTACTTCATCTCTCTAAAGTATATATCCGCCAACTTTTTACGGTAGTATGACTGTGCGGAATCAATATCCAATTCATCGATAACAATTGGGTTCGATTTCGTTCCAACATCATCAATAATAATAGGATTTGCCTTCGTGCCAGTTTCATAGTTTATAGTTTTATTCATCTGCTCATCCACTGCCTCTTCATTTGATTTTTCTTCTAACTTCTTGTTGTTGATAACCTCGTTGCATTTACCCAAATTATTTATTAACTTTTGGATATACGATCCATGTACGACAACTGCATTATCAGCTTGACCCTTCAAAAGCGATTTTTGACGAAGCATTATGAATAAGTCATTTTCCAACACAGGAGATCGATGCTTAGAAATTTCGATTTCAGTTTGTGCATTGTTCGTTTTTTGCCACTGTGAAATTCGACCATTAAACAGTTTAGCTGCATCAGATCTATTAGCTTTTTTCTTCTTTGGTGCATCTGGTGTTTTCAAAACTATCAGCCTTTCGTTTAGGTGTACTTGTAAGAATTGGTGAGAATTCCATGTTGTAAAAATATTGAAGATATATCGATAACAAGATGATACTTCACAAGCAAAATACTTTTCGAAATGAGGTATACACAGCATTTGATATATTTATACAGAGAACTGGAACAATGAATAGGTAATTAGGGAGAATAGCTTACTAGCTAGATAATAATAAGACGTTTGATTACAATTACTCGAGGGATAACAAATTACAATGGGAAATACTGGAACAATAGATAGCTAGCGATCCAATGGGACATTCTAATTACCTAGCTAGCAAATCTAGCTGGCCAGGTGCGCCAGGAAGCTAGGTAATCAACAAAACAATAGAACAATAGAAGCTGCATACGTTAGGGACCTATCTTTAATTACTTTGGGACCTAGCTATAAACTAGCTAGGGTAATTACCTGGAGATTATTACTCTCCATTGTTTAAGATAATTGCTTTCTTTTGTTCCAGAAACCTCATTTGCTATCTACTTAGGTGTTTGTCAAATCTGGGGTTAGGCTCCCAAAAGGTGCCTAATTCACTTTTTTTCCTTCTTACAAGCATGAGTATTGTTCAACTTGGACCTATAAATATTCTTTGAGAAAGTCTCAAAGAGAAAAAACAATTCTTCTATCACAAACAATACGACAAAAAACAAAAAATGTGTATGTCAAAATATGTAAATATAAAAAAAAAGTTGATTAAAGCTGTAGCTTTCCACAAATGTTACAGGGCCCCAACACTCAGCTCTACATAGGAGATTGTCATATTAGGACCAGACTGTAGACATTTTGCCAAGTCTGAAGACCAAGTTAGTAGACTTAGAATTTAACCGGCTGGCATTTTCGTAACTTTTTTACGTTGTCTTGAAATTTTATAATTTTTAATATTTTTTCAGGGTGGTCTCGGTCCCTAAATGTTTTTTGGGAAAATCTCAACAGGTTGTTCTCAGTAGGAGGTCTTTAACGACTGGTCCAAATCTGAAAATCCAACCCAAATCCAAACCAAAATCTGAAATTCCAATTTAAGTTCTTATAAATGTATATTTGTGACGGTTTTGGGGAAAACGGTTTCAACCTATAATATCGGTAATTATTTTATCGGTAGTATTGATAATAAAACAAAAGAAATAACGATAGTATTGGTAATCAAAAATTACAAGTATCGTTACATTTTTAGCAAGTATCGGTAGTGCTAATAATATTATCGATAAATCTCTTATGATTTTATTGGTATTATCAATACCAATCTATTATCGATACCAAAGGTATCGGTAATTATTTCCAATATTACCGATACCAAAGGTATCGGTAATTATTTCCAATATTACCGATACCAATTTATTAGCAATACTAGTGCTCATGATAGTGGCCGTAGACTGAATATGGCTACCTGACAATCAAAAAGATTACTGATGCATGTGCGTTTATGAATGAAATAAGCAGGACCGTTTAAGACGACTTGCCTTTTAATAAAATTTATGAAGTTTTAAAAAAGATACCATGCAAAGAACCCTAAAATGCTTCTGTAACCACGCTTTTCTTTTTGAGAATAAATAGTTTAACCAACTTTAGCAAACACTTTATGGTTTAGCTTTTAGTATTTTATTAAGGTGGTCTGTTTTTTAATAAATTCGTAACACACGGCACACGGTAAGTCATCCCTCTGAGAAAAAAACTACGATGTTTCGATAATAAAACTGTAGCTTTTTACTTTTGCCAAGGTTCCTGCTATTTTTTTTCTATTTTTTTGCGAGGAGGAGGGGTTGGGGATAAAATTTCATAGTTTTTGTCAATAGCATAGCAAACAAAAAAAGAAAGGGGATTAAAATCTCCGTGCTGTCGGTCGGTTTTAAATTCTGGTTCTGTAAATTAGATATTCTCACTGTGTGTTTTTCATGTGGTAGCGTGGGAATTTTCTCTCTTTTCTGAATTGCCATTGAGTCAGGCGGTTGTGCAGGGAAACGGAAAGCGAAATAGGTAGCTAGCTAACTAAATGTATTTATTATTTAACATTTTATTTATATATACACTAAAAACTTACAAGCAATAGTTCTCTGTTTACAAAAAAATATAGTTTCAGATTTCAAAACAAAATAGACCTCTTTACCAGTTTAGCTAAGCTGTTCGTTTATTTTCAAACTAATATAATATGTAAATCAGAAGTTATCCATCTACACTCAGTAATATTGAAAGTTTCAAACATGTTTCCGTAGAAAGAAATAGACTGAAAAAGACCATTCCTGCGTCTTTCTGTCATGCAGTTCTTAGAGCTAAAAAGGCACTACTGTGGAAAATTAATATTCAGTCTGTTGAAGTATGCATATTCTTATTTTTAATTAAAAAGCTGTATCAACATGTGAGGTGAGCAGTCTTATTTGCTTTAGTAGACCCTGACATGGATTTTTAACTGTGTCTACAGGATACGAGGATAGGTGGTAAAACCTCTTAAAATAGCCTCTTCTTTTTAGCACTTTTTTATGTTTAGCTACCAAGAATGGATGATTCGAAGTCAAACTTGAGAAGACAAGTCAATGCAAAACAAAGGTTACTTAAATCCGTAGAAGCATCCAAACCAAAGTTAAATGTATATTTCAATTTAGGTATTAGTACTTAGATCATTATCTTTTTTGCACTGTTTTAATGTAAATATGTACTGTATAAATTTATAATTATGATTTTTTAGCTAATTGAATTTTACGGAAGTTTCTGAGTTTCAAGTTTATGCCATCGACCACCCGTTTCCATTCCTGCTCTCCCACACCAAATTTTGCATCCACATGAGCCCTAACCCATTCCACTTTTCCCTTTTCTAACACAAGTTTTCCTCTTTTACCTGACAGGGAAGATGTCATCAACTCCTCTGTTGAGAAGATTCCCTTCATTAGTTGGAATGCACAGTCGACTGCATCCGATGAATTGGCCAACACAGCTGTAACTCCAAGGACATCCCTAGCAAGTCTGCGAAACTTACTTTTTAGAGGACAATGAGAAAAAAAATGAAATATCCGGTAAAAGAAAGAGATCGGAGTCAAGTGAAAGAGAAAGAGGTAAATATATAATTTACAAACGAATTAAATTGTATTTTTGCACTGAAGAATTGAATGAATTGGTCATGTATTTTTTTACAGGTAGCAAGTTTACATGGAAAGAGTTCCGGGCATACCGCAAAGCCCACCCAGGCTCCGAAAACGATAGAAGTTTTAAGGCCTGGATCAAAAATGGGGGTCGTGACCGTGACGGGTTTGTTTGGGTGCCAAAAAAGAAAAAGATAAAGCAATCCACACACCACTACAATCTACAAATTTCAAATCCTCCAGCTCCAGCTCTACCACAGGTCAAAAACATTAATATTTTTTACGGTTTCCAAACTTTAAACTTTTAGGCTTTTTTTATCTTTACTTGGTCATATTTTATTTTATTTTATTTTGATTCATTTCCCCCTTTTTGATTGTTATTTTAAAAACAAATTTTGTGTTAAAGTCTAAACTTGCTTAATGGATTCAAACAGCAGTTTTAGTCTGACTTTTAGATTAAATTGGAGATATTACTACGTATAAAGCTACAATTTGTCCAGTCAGTGTTATTTACTTGGGTTATCTTTTTTGTGAAGTAGTTGTTTGATTTTGCTTTGAGAACAATACACGTTGTGCATGCTTTTTTGTAAACTGCAAACTATTCTGGATAAAGTTTTGCGAAGTCGAACATTTGCCATAACTGAAATTAGAAAGTTTTTGTAGATAAACAAAATGTTTTCAAAAGTGTTTATATATTAGCATTTTTTGTGTGAAAAGCACTATATATTTTTTATTACTACAGTAGACTCCCGGTTATTTAAACCTGCACTTATTCGAAATTCTCGGTTATTCGAAGCGATTTTCATACCCCTTGAATTTTCTAACTCGTTTTAGAGTAAATCTCTCTCAGTTATTCAAACTTCAGTTATTCGAAAATTCGTTTATTCGAAGTGGTTTTCTAACCCCCTTGGCTCAATATTCTCTCAGTTATTCAAAATTCTTGACAATAGCTGGAGTAAAAGTGAGAATTTTCAACTTCAAACACTTTTTATAAAAGAAAAATAGTCTTTATTCCTAAAAATAAAACTATGTACAAAGCAATTTTTTTAAAAGTTGAATGCTTTCACCATTTCCAGAAAAATTTTATTTATTTGTTTTAAGTAAACATTATATTTGTATATTTTAACGTTTGAACCACTCGTTGCGTTTAAAACTGTAGAGTAGAAACTTGATATGACTACTTTTTTATTCAAATCCCTCCAATCCGTCAGAGTGAAAATTGGACCAAAATAAGAAAATTTTCAGTTATTCGAAATTTCGGTTATTCGAAGTAAATTCCTATAGAGCTTCGAATAACCGGGAGTCTACTGTATATTATATATTACTGCATACTATTGTATGTTATAGCTAGCTATACATTATGCACCTGTTTTGAAAGAAACCTGTTTTTCTTTTTCATCTTAGTTGTAAATGACTTTTTTGAATTGAACAATTTGGTATATTTTAATAAGAGAGATAAATTTAAACTGCTCTTTCAAATATAAGATAAAAGACAAAAAAATAACCTTACGTATTAAACAAATTACTTGCCACGCTGTCACATGTAACCATCTTGTCTCGAACGTTCCTGCTCCGTCAACGTGAGTCATGTGGACGAAGTATTACGGAGGCCGATTTAAAATAATCAACCTCGTTTCCAGCGCATATTTGTTAACAAAATTGATTTGTAACAATCACCAAGATTAAAAGGATAAGATTATCATACTCTACGTGAAATAAACTATTACTTTAATACCACTTCTTCTCGTTCTCAGAGATTCTTGCCTTTCCTCGAATTTATCGCTTGAATATTTAAATAGCGGGAATAAGGTAGCCAGGAGACCCAGCGTAACTTTTCTTACCACTGGGAAATCGGAGTAGTTAAGGTGGGAAAAATTACGCTGGGTCTCAAACGATTTTTCTACGGCCAATATCTGGCCGCGCTTTTTGATTGGCTAATTCTATTGTTCTTTGCTCACGTGGTCCATGTCGGGGAAAGCCCTTCTCATCCGAATATTCCAGCGAGTGGTTTCACTCACCCTAACAAACATTAGTAAACTATAAAGTTTTTACCACAGTAAGATGTGGCCAAGCTTGGTAAACAACTCACAGATAAATTAAAATGGCCTCCGAAGCGATTACTCACATTGTCCAATTTAAACTCGGGGTTTCCGCTGAGTCATTCGTTCGCGTCCAAACTTTAGTTTGAGAGAAACTCATTTTATCAACTCGAAGAAGAAAGCTTAGTTAACTAGGCTAGGAATAAGGTTGATACATGCGCAAACAAAATACCGAGCGTGAAACAGTATCAATACAGTATTATTACCGATATTATAGGTTGTTACCGTTTTCCCTAAAACCGTCACATTTGTGAAATAAATGCAGAATAAAATAAAAAATGTGTAAACAAAGAAAAGAGAAAAAAATTTAAAGTTGTAGACAATACAATTTTTTATTGGAAATTAATTTTTCTTTTACTGCTTTTACATAATAAGTAATCTTTTTTGGATATATTGAATCAATTGACATTTATTTAGATGGAGATAATACCAATAAAGAATTGATTAAAGGTGTAGACGAAGCATAAGATGAAGATCATAAGAAAAATGAGGATCACAAGAAAGAAGACAAGAAACACGTGGTAGGTGATGGTAGCACACGTAGAACAGTATTGTGGCGTCTTTGTGAAAGGACTAATTTACAAGCACCTAAAATGTGGGACACGTTACAAGAGGGTTTTTTACATAGGGTGCAACTTTTGTCATTTCAAATTCCCCACTTGACAAGATTTGTAGGAGAAGGAAAGGTGTCATAGATTGCGCCGATGCAAAACGGATAAACTTTGCTGCAGAGAAAGTAGATTCTACCAAGAAAGAACATATTTAATAAACGAGCACCACTTAGTCCAGTTACCTTGGACATGATGTTGAACGGCTCGAGCATAATAGATGTCTTCCTCATTGTCCTGCACAACAGCTGATACAAGCTTGCGGTAAGAATGGGTACCAATTGGTGGGACACTCTTATGGCTTACCAGTCCCAAACCTGCTCTACCAAACTGGTGGAAACCAAGTATTTTCTTAAACTTAAGTTGACTTTCTGCTGATTTTACTGTCTGATCTACCTTCCAGTGTGCAGCCTTAAGTCTGGAGGAGAGTCTGAGACTACAGGATCAGTCATTATTATTGCACAAAATCAATAACACCCTAAAAACAACCTTAAGAACAACAAGAAATGCCAAAGAAGGCTTATCTAAAAGCGTAAACAACTTGAAATAAAGAAATTAATAAAGCGTGCATTTCTTTTATTTATTTGCAAGTACACAGAACTGTAGATTACACAAAACCATCATTTAGCATACAGTCCGGTTTAGATTTATTCACACACTCTACACAAGCAGAATGCATTAGAAATTTCCCACCTCAGCAAGAAATATAAGGTACATAAATGGTTTTAATACATTGTAGCAATGTTCCAATAATATCAGTTTGCAATAGGATAACTGTGGAGTTTGTTGTGAATCTTCAGGTAATCCCCTTCTTTTAAAGGCACAACATATTTTTAAAGCTCAACAATTCTGTTCCTGTCAATACCACGCAATTATAGCAAATGTCTTCGTTGTTAAAAGTAAATCAATAAAAATTATTAAAGGAAAATTATTATATCCTTGCTGTGTTAAATAACACTTTTTTAGCATTGTGCCAAATAGTCATATTATAAAGTGCAATTTATCAAACCAAAGCCAATATCAACTCATAATACTAAGCAGTAAAAGCACCAGCTCTCACAAAAATGACCCTATAGCAAAATTTCTCCTGTCAGCAATATTTTAATTCTTCCTGAACTGGTGGTAATTTAAATAAGCAGTTTATTCTCAGAATATCCAGGAAAAGTGGCAGTATATAAAAGTTCTAATCTGGGTGTTTAGCGGTGGTTAGTACATTTTAAATGTTCTACTTTCTACCTTCGAAAGGGAAATGTTAAGTGTTGAAAACAAAAGAGAGTTTGGCACAGCTATTGCTAACCAAAAGGTGATGATGCTCTTTTTTAATTCAATTTTTGTTACTGTTGTAAAAACGTGTGTTTAGCAGCACCAGTTTGTTCCATAGCTACTTTATTTTGAAAGAGCTGTATTTATTTTAGAATGTCGAAAGGTTAAGCATAGATGACTAATGCATCTTGAATACCGCAAGCGTGGAGGTAACGTAATCGTTTTCTTTTTAAAAAAATTTTTTTTTCTGTTTCTTATTGATTTGCTATGCCAAATATTATAAATTTTTTATTTTTCGAAAAGTAATGGAATAGTGAAGTTTAATGTGATAGTTCCTTATAGTTTCTTTCCTTTAGTGCTCTTAATATCAACCGAAATTTTATTTTGTTTGAAACAAACTTATTTTTAATGTTTTAGTACATTTGATCTTAGAATAACGTGTTGCCAGATACTTCTGAAGAATTTGTACAGTCTTTCCTTCATTACCTTTGACATATACTTTTCTGTTTTTCTTTGTTCCTATTTGTTCTATCAAAGTGATTGACAACCTGCTGATACTGATGCCTATACCATGTATAAAAAGGCGGAGAGAGAAATTCACACAAGTTTCGAATAAAGTAAGGAGTGTGGCAAGCTTAGTCAAAGCTTTTAAAGCAAAACACAAGGTTTCTTCATTGTCAGTCAGCAACATTATTGTGGTACCGACACAGTTGCTATTGCTTGAGCAAATAGAGCAATTGGTACAAAAACAAGAGTTTTTCTTGAGTTGCACTTTGAGGAATGGCATATTAATGCCAATCATCCCCTTACAGAGGACAGCAAGAAAAACGGCTCTTTTTAATTACAAAATTGGAAACAGTAACGGTGAGCATTAGACAACGCCAAGAAATTAGTAACTTTCTTATTACTCGTAACAAGTACAGTTATTTCGAATCGTAACGTTCAACGCACGTCAAGGAGTACCAACAAAAATGACACTAGAACATGGGGTCAATAAAGATAAGTGGAAGCGTCAAGAGGACATTGACAATCTTGAAAATGCAACAGAAAAAGTACTTGAAGGAAGGTTGAAATTTTTGTACTCAAGAGTAAGAGGAAGAAAGGAGCACCACATTATTTACACTGAAGGCTCAGGCATGCATTAATGTATTGATAATGGCGCATTCGCAAGTTGGAATAAATGGATACCAACCAATACTTCTTTCCTTGTGTATTTAAAAAATCTGAAAATCACGGCCTAGGATGGGATGTGCTTAACAGTATCGCAGCCAAGGCTCACTTAAAAAACCCAGAGCTTATAACTTCCACAAAAATCCGCAAATAAATGGCTACTGTCTTACAATTTTTAGGCATGACACCTGCTGAATTAGAATTCTCTATTTACTATTAATTCAACATCTTTGCCACACAGCATATGTTCACAAGACGTGGTATCTGCAGGAGACGTTCACAATCAAATTGAAAAAAGTTTCCACTCTACTCTAAGGATAAAGTAGTGAGCTTTAAAAATAAACGAATGAAGGATATCAGTAAGTTTTTAAGAGAAAAAATTAGCATAAACGCTTTATTAAAATCAACTCAATCTTTCTGACCAGGCCTTAAGTTCATAATGTTGGAGAGTTTTCTTGTCTGTCAAGTTGCTTAGCTGAATTTTTTTTACTAACATAGTATTGCTTTCACAAACCCTACTGTACCAGTCTAGAATCTAATGAATCCATTAATTGTTGACAGATATTTTGAAGGGTCTGCGCAGTGGAGTATTTTTTCCTGAAAGCAAACTGTTCCGTAAAGATAATTTTATGCAGAGTTAGAAACTGATGTACACGTTTGTTTATTAGCTTCTCAAAATTTTTATTAATGTTACATAATAGAGAAATGAGGCGATAATTGGTGCAATTTGTTTTGGGACCTTTTTTATGAACAGGTATCACCTTTGCAATTTTAAGCTGCGATGGAAAGATACCAGTTGATAAAAAAAGATTGATGAGAATAGATAATGACTTGGCAATTTCATTTCTGAGAAGAGATAATATTGAATCTGGAATGCTAAAAGGACCAATAGATTTATTTAAGTTTAGGGAATAGATGCAAAAATAAAGAAAATGTGTGAAGTGCTTTGATAAAAAGGGTAGTTTTGGCCGGTATTTTGTAGCCAAAAGATAAAAATAGTTGTTAAAAGTGTTAAGGTGGTAGGGTCAGAAATTAGGTTCATTGTTTATTTCAAGACAAGTGGGAGAGGATAAATTGTTGGATTTAGAAGAGATGATAGAGTTGATGCTTTTCCATACCTTTTGGAAGTTTTGTAGGTTATCACGGAAATATTGTGCCAGATAATTATTTTTACTCTGCCTGCACAGGTATACAATTTGATTGCGATGTAGTTTTTATTCATTATGGAAATTTATTCCAGCTTTTATCGTTAATCTCTTGGGCAAGACTTTTGCGCTTAAAATTTTTCCCATCTCTGAACTTTGTAAAGTTTTTTTGAGGAGGATCATAAGGATTTCTTTCACAGATAAGAAATTGTGGTAAAGCAAGCTGTAATGATAAAACTTGTATATGTAGAGGTTGTACCTAATAAAGATTCCGAATTAATCAATAATCTTTTTTGTTGCAAGGATTTGGCGAAAAATACATTGACTACTTTGACTAACATAAAATTAATACAACACACAAGAACGAAGAAGAACAAAGAAGAACAAACTTCGAATACAAATACCTGTCCACAGAAGACATTGAACAAAACAATGATGAACAACAGCTACAGTCAGAAGCAAAAAAAAAACAAGCGATCCAAACTGAATTAAGGAGTACGTAAAATAAATAAAACTTATTGCAAAGAGAACATCCTTAAACGATGAATTTTAGAAGAATTTATAACGCAACCGTGGTAACAAAAAAAGAAGCAGGCAACCATCTGTGCGAAAGAACTTGTGACTCTGGCAGTAGCTTTACACGTGTTATGGGCCCAACAGTCAGCCCTACACAGATCATTGCTGCAAAGGACTAGCCTAACGACAAGACCAGACATGTCGTAATTGAGGTTTTATCCTATCAAGGTCCAAAAAATAGGACAAATGGAAAAAAAAACTCCATTTGTATCCCCATTTGCATATGCATCACAGAGTGCACGCTTCAAAAGCAATTGTAAAAACAAGTGAGTTTTACCTGAAGGGAACAGCAAACTACATTAGGTCACTGGTCACTGGCTATGGTTGTATACTGTCCATTATTTTAGTTGCCACAATGGTTGATATTAGCTGTTAATTCAAAATGAGAATAGGAGTAACTACATCGCAATGCAAAAGGTACAAGTAGAGACTTAATAGTTCCCTGGGACAAGTCCACTGGCAGTGGCAAATGAGAACTGCGCTGCACCACCTCCTTTTTATCTAGAGCAGTTTGATGAGCAATGCAAACATGGCAGTGTCTGACAACTTCTTCCTTTCAAATAAATTACCTAAGGCAGATTGATTGTAGGGTGCAAATAGAATTTAATGCATGGTGCTTTAACTTCTGAGGAGCTGGTTATATTACATGTATCGCAGGTGGTGGATGTCTTGATGCCATTATCATCATCATTCTCGGCTTAACGTCCGTTTTCTTTGCTAGCATGGGTTGGACGAGGTATATTAATGACCCTCTTCCAATCTGATCTAGACTGTGTTAGATCCAAGCTCAACCTCCTCTGTATCAAGTCTGTCCTTATAACCTCCAGCCAAGCCTTTCTTGGTCAGCCACTGGACTTTGCCCAGGGAACTATTAAGTCTCTTTCTTACTCAATTATCCTGGCGTTACACATCCACCTAACTATTCTCATATCATTCCTTTCTAAACGGTCAAGATCTTCCTGCTTCACTGCGCTTGTCTTACTACCATACAACATAACACTTCTTACACAGGCCTCATACAACATACTTTTTACAGTACAGTCCAGATGTAAGCGTACACGTACGCTCCAGTTTCACACCTTTTTCTCGGAGGCGGTAGTTGTTTGTGTTTTGTTCTTATTAATTATTTTGCGAGTCCTGTAAGTCATAATAGTGTTAACATAACTATTCCCAATAGCATAATTGGAAATGTTATCAACTCTATCAATGTGACACGAAGAGCCTTTGTTTAATAGTTTTATTAAAAAAATATTTGCGTGAAACTAAATAAACTAGCGAGAAGGCCTTGTTGGTTGTGCGGGTTAAATAAAGCTTTTAAGCGATAGAAATTATTATATTTTAACAAAGATTGAAACTTTAATTTTGATAGAAAAGCTTTTTTAGATCGTATTTAAAAGTTTAAAAACGAAAAACGGCAATAGAAATGTCTTTTTAGATCGCATTTTAAAAGTTTAAAAACGAATAGCGGCGAAAGAAATGTTTTTTTAGATCGCATTTTAAAAGTTTAAAAACGAAAAACGGCGATAGAAATATTTTTTTAGATCGCATTTTAAAAGTTTAAAAAAAAACTGAAAAATAATAACGCTTTACAACCACGCAAGCAGCAACAACAACAAACAACAAATCAACCAGAAGCCGCACAACAGAAGGAAACAAAAGCACCACTTACTCAGCAGCAAGACCAACAACCACAAAACAACTCTTTCATGGTTGACTTTGACATTGTAATTCCAGATTCGCCACCTAGACCAGTTTCGCCACCTAGACCAGTTTCGCCACCTAAACCAATTTTGTCACCTCCACCAACACATAGACAGCAACTTGCACCAACCTTTTCAATTCATCAACCACCACCTCCGTTTATCTCAAAACATCATTTGAATATGCCACCGTACATTTCACCTTATCCACAGCATGGACTGTTGAATATGCCGCCGTACATTTCCCTTATCCACAGCATTGACTATTTTCTGCGCCACACCAACCATTTTCTCCACCGCACCAGCCATTCTCTCCACCACACCAATTGTTTTCTATTCCTCCACAGCACAGTTTTAATCATATTCCTTCCAACTCATATTTGACCGACGACGTCATCTTGTATGCGCGCAATCAATGTGGTGGCAAAATAGGAAATTTTGCGACAAAACTAATGAAAAAGAGTTTCACCGTAGAGGAGAGAAAGGGAAAAAACATTTTTGGTATGAACAAAAAGTCGAGTATATTAAGCAGATTGTTTTTCGGTACTTTGATGTTTCAAAAACGAACCAAAAATCGACTTGGGCAGGCGCAGTTAATGCTATGAATGAGTATTTGCGACGATCGAAACTAAATAACAGTGACTTCATGTAATTTTATAGCACTTTTTTATTAATATTTTCAAGTTTGTACTAACTCTTTTTCCAAGATTGAGTTTTAACTTTGTATCTTTTCATTCTTACCAGAACGAGCGCTTTCGCCTTTTATGCGCGTCGAAAGTTATAATTTTAGACTATTTCTTCGGGATTAAAATTTAAAACAAAATGTTCTCACAATGAGTGTTTTGAACTTTCCTGAACATTAAAAGAAAATAATTTACAAAGAGGTGGCAAGCCACCACAATGATGAACTCAACCTGTTAGGTCTTTGGAAATAAGCTAGAGGTTGTACTCCTCTAGAGAAAATGCCTCTAAAAGCACAATTCTCCCTTTTACAAGGATTTAATTAAAAAATATAAAAAAATAAAAAGGATTTTGAAAATATGAACAGAACTTTAACCAAGGGCAGGTAGGTTTCTACCCATATTTCTGAACCTAAGTACCCTGGATGTTTAGCTGGGTCACCTCGAAGAGGTAAACGGATGGTCATCGGCAGAAACTAGACATTCCTATCTTCCTAAAGTAAACTTTGACCACTTTCTGTTCAACTGTGCTATTCTTTGATGAAAAAGGTTTACAATACAGCAAGCTGCACTGAAGTATCTTGTCTACAGGGACGATGGATGTAAATAAAATTGGGATGAGGCTCCCAGAAGAAGGTGCTGAATACACTTTCTTGCTTATTACAAGCATGAGTACTGTCCAACTTGGACTTATAACTATTCACTGAGAAAATCTTAAAGAGAAAAAACAATCCTTCAATCACTAACAATACGACACAAGACAGAGCTAACAACATAAACGGACTGGTTACAGAACAAACACAAATGGAAAAAATGCATATGTCAAAAATATATAATATAAAAAAGAATTATATAAAACCCTCCTGTGCGCCAGAACTTGTGACTCTGGCTGTAGCTTTCCACATGTGTTACAGGGCCCCAACACTCAGCCTTACACAGGAGGTTGTCATGACAGGACCAGCCTGTACATATTTTGACTAAGGACAGCAGGGTTGTCAAGCGTGAAGACCAAGTTAGTAAACTTGGGCACCTTACTGAACTGGGGTAGAAAGTGGGGTCGTTACACCCAAAGACAAGCTGAAAGCAAACCCCCTTGCTAAGCTTCTTTTAAGTTACCAGAGAAGAGTGAGCTGAACTCTTTTTTAACTCAGGTAATAAGTGGAGTCGTTACTCTCCAAAGACAAGATCATGTGTGATCAAACCCCCCTGCTAATATGTTTTTTTTTTTATTATTTAACTGGGGTAATAAGTGGAGTCGTCATTCTTCAAAGACAAGACCTAGTATGATCAAACCGCCTTGCTAACTTAATTTTTATTTGATTTTGTTTTATTTTTGACTGGGGTAATAAGTGGAGTCGTCACTCTTCAAAGACAAGACTGAGTGTAGTCAAGCCCCCTTGCTGACTCATTCGGTTAAAATATTCTTACCTCAGCTCTTCTAGAAAGAAAAGATATGACTCGTGACTGTTAATAAGGCAGTCATCACAGAAAATTACTGCTCTATCGTTGCAATGTATCCACCTGTGAACCATTTGCTCGAAGGCTATGGTTGTGTAGTGACCATTACTTAAGTTGCCGCAATGGTTGATAATAGCCCTAATTGAAAATCTTTACGAAACTTTACTTCTTCATCTACGGTAAAAGGTATGGAAAGGGTACCAGGGTAAGCAGTAATACGAGAGGCAATTTTTGACACAAGGCCGTTGGCACTGGCAAAACGTTTTAGCTGTAAAATGAGATGGGAACCGCACGACACTACCTCTTTTTCAACTAGAGCAGTTTGATGAGCGTTGCGAACATGGCAGAAGTAGGAATTGGTGTCTGACAACTCGCTTTCAAAGAAATTATCTAACGAAGATTGTAAGGTAGGGTGCAGAGAAAGTTGGATGCATGGTGCTGTAACTTCTGACGAGCTGGTAATATGACATGAATTGCAAGTGGTTGATGTCTTGATGCCAATACTAAAAAGACTTCCAAGAAATGGAAAGTCTAATGACAGACCAGGTAGGAGATATTCAAGAACCTCGGCGACGTCGTGCTGAGCAAAGATATTAAATGCACTTCCCTTCGCAGCTGAGATATGATGTTTCATAGCACGCAAAAAATGAGAGGGAGCAATTGGACTTCTACAAACAGCCAAACTTTGAAGAACACCTACAAATGCTTCGCCTAACTTTGAGGTTGTTTTGCTGACAGAAATGGCTTCTTTAACTTTTGGAAGGTTATAAAAACATTGTAAGATTGAGTTTGCATAACATGTGTCTCACAAGTTTTTTAGACCGCCATTCTTAAAATCAGGGTTAGATGGCAATGCGACTGTTCTTTTGGAAGACCTTGTAGCAAGTTTTTCGGGTTTTTTGAGTATTAAAACTTAATTTGTTTTCGAAATCTTATCTTGAAAGAAAAAGTCCCAAACGTAGGGTTTTTCCGTTTGCGTTGCTAAACATTGCTTTTTATAAAAAGAACTTTTAAAAGTTCCGCATGTTAAATAATATGTTTTGACGATAAAGAAATATTACCAAGCTCATTGGATTCGTTTAAAGAGCTTGTGTTTTTTAAATATATGGAGATTAAAATCCCGTTACTTTAATTAGTGGGGAGAATAGGAGTAACTACATCGCAATGCAGATATAACTAGCCTTTTAAGACAGAGATGTTAATGAAAAAAAAGAGGGCTCTCTTCAAAGAATAAGACAAACACCTATGAATGTGGAAACATAAGGATTGGTGAAATATACTCACGTTTGGGATCTGGTGCGGGCCCTTGAGTAAGCATTCCCTGCCTCCTGCAAGACACCAGCCACATTCATTGACACCATCCGCCAAAACCAATAACTTTTGTTAAACGTTGGAAAAAGAAGAGTTATCAACTACAATTCGTATCTTTGTTGCTTTTACCTACTGACAAAGAGCCCAGGGCTAGGAAAGGTACACTTGGAACCCGGCCCTTAGAAAGGTTGTGGCAAAGAATGAAAAGCAGGAAACCTGGAAACAAAAAGGTTTTCAGGCTTTAGACATGAACACTTGAGAAATCGTATCGTAATGCTTGGGCTGACCCGCCCCTTAGAAAGGTAGACTAGGAACCCAGTGGCGGCAACCCAGAAAACCTTTGCACATCGTCATGAACTTAAACAAGTAATTCACTTCACCACCCAGTCAACTTTTACGCTTCGAAATGTGCCACGCTCCATATTTTGGAAGGAGTTATTAATCGTCTCGTTCGTTGTTAAAAAGAATAAAAATTCAATGGCCTGAGCGTTTAGTTTTTTCTCGCACAGAGTATTGTTTATAAACAATGTTCCTTGCTATGCTTTTGTTTTTAAAACGAAGCAATTATTTTTGCGCAATTCGAAAGGAACTTGCTAGCCTAATGTTTTTTTTGAATGAAAGCAATTAATATTGCAAGTTGAGCGTAGGCATATGCTTATGTCTGGACTTACTGTACCTCAATCGACAAGACTCTACTAGTCACCAAAGGAAGTAACTCTCTGAACTTTTTCCAAGCAGAACCGATCCTGCAAGTAACACTTCAACACCCCCTTCACTGCCCAATATATCACTTAAGTAACAGAAGTTCTCAACTATATCTAACAAGCCACTGTTACCCCAGACAACTCCACTTCTTACCCCAGTCAGACAATCTTGGGTGCCTGGGGTAAGAATTGGAGTCATCACTCTCCAAAGATAAGACCAGTGCCGTCAAACCCTCCCTTGTTGACATAATTTTTATTAATTTTCTTTCCTTTTCAACTGGGGTAATAAGTGGAATTGTCGCTATCTAAAGCTAGGACCTGGTACAGTCAAACCCCCCTTGCTGCTTTTATTTTTATTTGTTTTTCGCTTTCAATTTTACTGACAAAACTACAAAAAAATATAAAAAAAAATATAAGAATAGTCAAACATCCTTGCTGACATATGACATAAGCCGGAAGTTGTGGTGCCGACTGCAATTTACCTAAGCTCTTCAAGGGGAAGGATGTAATGTTGTACACCATTAAGCAAGCTTTGTTTGCAAGGGACCACTGCTCTGTCGTTGCAATGACACCACTTACCATGCACTTGGTTATAAGCAACAGTAGTGTAACGGCCATTGTTCAAATTTCTATTAATTACAGCCCTTAAGTTGTAGTGCTTGCGACAAGAGACTTCAATGGCTACAGTGAGTGTATAAAAACGGTGCCCCGGTAAGATGTGACAGGAGAACAAACCTTCGACACAAAGCCTTTGTTATAAGCAAAGCGCTTTAATTGCAGAACCAAAATTGAACTGCACTCTGCGACCTCTTTTTTAACTGTTGCAGTTTGGTAACTATTGCAGTAGTGACAAAAGTACGAGTTGATACCTGACAATTCTTCGCTCTCCAAAAAGTTTTCTATTGAAGATTGTACAGTTGATGTCAAGGGAAGTTAAAGAAATGAAATCAGAAGTGCTAATATTATTGCAAGTGCTGCAAGTAGTGGATATTTTCACACAAGTGTTGAAAAATCTACCAAAGAAAGCAAAGACAACTCTGGTATGACATACTCAATAATCTCATGGACAGCTTGCTGAGAGAACGGATTAAAAGCAGCGCCCCTTGCATTAGAAACATGGCCTTTTTAATGCATTTAGAAATGAAGAAGGATTCACTAGAACCTTGGAGAAGGATAATTTGCGTAGAATACTTACAAAACTTTTACCTATTGCCATATTGGAATCATTTGCAGAGATGGCTGTGGCGACTGCAAGTAACACATAAAAACATTGCAAGATGGAATTGATGTAACATGTGTTGCCCAAATTTGTAGCAAGCTTTTTGCCTTTGTAGCAAGCTTTTTGGGTTTTTTGATTTTACAAAATTTTGTGACCTGCAAAAGATTTCTCTGGGTTTTTTGGTTTCTTACATTCCATATTTGTAACAGAACTTTCTTCATTTTCTTGATGAAGAATGCATTTTTTTTCACATCATGTGGATCTACGTAACAATTATTTATTTCACATAAATTATGCAAGGTGAAACAAGCATAAACAACAGTTGGTATGTGTACCAATTTGAGCTCAAACTGCCCCTTTATCTAGGTTAATAGAAAACACTGGGTCAGGCGCATCTCTGTACCTTTCTTCCTTTTCTTGATGAAGAATGCATTGTTGTTTCACATCATGTGGATCTACGTAACAATTATTTATTTCACATAAATTATGTAAGGTGAAACAAGCATAAACAACAGTTGGTATGTGTTCCAATTTGAGCTCGACTTTTTTAGAAAGAAACCGCCAGCGTGCTTTTAATCGGCCAAAGGCGCACTCCACAGGGTTTCTTGCAGGACGTAAAATAGTGTTAAACAAAACCTCTTCATTATTGTTGCAGCTATTAAATTCATTGAGACAATGTGGTGTTAATGGATATGCCGTGTCACCAATCAAATAATTTCGAACTTTGGTACAATTAGGTAGCACTTGTTGATAAGTAATGGGTAGTTATTTTGACCACATAATTTTGTTTAGCTTGGAGTTAGCAAATACTTTTGCGTCATTAACACTTCCAGGCCAACGACAGTCAATGTCCATGAAAATGCCTCGAAAATCACACACAGCCTGGACGTTTAATGAAAAAAACATTTTATAGCAAAAGTAATCCTGGGAGTCTACTTGCGGAAGTTTGGTAGGAACATGTGTTTCATCTATGCAACCAAACGCTTGTTGTAAGCCATACTTCCCTTGGAATTCAGCTGACTTTTGTCTCATCTTGTCGTAGGTTTTTGGAAGCTTGATATACTTTGGACCTAACACATGAACTATTGCTCTACAAACTTGATGTATTATGTTGGAAGTAGTGCTTAAGTGCAATCCAAATGTGTTAGCAGTCATACGTAAAGACCCAGTATCCTTTAGGAAATAGAGTGTTAATGCAACTTTTTTTTCTGATGAAACAGCTCGTTAATTTGGAGACGTAGGATCAGGGGATATCAATGGACGCAACTCGTTGACAAGTTCGTTAAACGCCTTTCTGACCAGTCTGAAATTCCTTTGCCATTCTTTCTGATTCACACTAACATTCAAGGTGTTGATCCACCACATTTCTGTTCTACCCACGCGATACCAAACTTCACAAGGTTTGCGATAAGACTTCTTTATCATTTTTCTTTTCAATCGTTGTAAGTATTGGTTTCGTTCTTTTTGATAGTAAAATTATCTGAAAGTTATTCAGTAATTTCAAATACGCTTGAGAGGAGCAAATAAATCCATTGATTTGCATTAAGTGATAGCACAGTTGTTTTAAACATCAACAGTATCGCTATCTTCTTTCTTCTGTTGATGAAAGCCATATTTGTTTATATATACTCACCCCGCCATATCAATTCTCGCTAATTTTTCTTCATATAAACCCGGGATGGAAAATGACATATTTACATATAAACCCGAGTTGATATTATCCCGCTCTACTGGGAAACTCGATAGGCGAGTTTCCCGGTTCTCATATCCCTGCCCTGAGAGTCATTTTTTTTATATATGTGTTTAGACAGCAATACACAACTTTCCGGTTTCAAAAAATCATGCGCGCGCATCTTCATAAATGACGAAATTCATAATGGTAGAATTTTGGTAGGTAAACACTGCATTTCACCAGAAGACCAAACTTTAAAACCCTGTCAAAAACATTTAGCAATATTGGAAAATTGATACTCTAATCGAAAGTTCATTAAATTAGCTGTAATGTCTCGACACTGTGCCGTAACAGGATGTAATAATGGCGATTATTTATTAACAAAATGGCGTAAATCAATATGCAACGTTCATAAAGTATGTCATAGTGAAAGTCAATGTTCTTGCGAACCACCTTTTACGTAAGCATTTTTTACATACATTTTTAGTATTTTATTGAAAGAAACTGATTGAAGTTGAAGGAAAAGGAGTGTTTTATTTCTATTCTAGCTACAGCTAATGTATAGCAGCTAGCTAGAGCTACTAAAGCTGCATAGCCATAATGCATATAAACTTTTATTTTTAATAGATTGTTTCCATTTCCAACTGAGAAGAAGGATTGTATGATGAGGAAAATCTGGCTACAGATGATAAATCGTATGGATGCAGTAAAAAGGAACAAGTTGTGGTCTCCAGGAAAGTCTTCTAGAGTATGTTCCAAACACTTTGTTTCACAAAGTCCTACTGATAGTCACCCATTTCCATCATTGCATATGGGTTACAATTGTAAGCAAAAAGCTGAGACAGTTATGCGTCAGATAAAATCTTCACATAAAATGGAATCCCCTTTACAAGTTGCTGTTTCCACATTAAAAAATGCAAAGGAGAAATACGTTACAGAGTTACAGATTGCATCACTAATAGAATTCACCAAGAAGGAAGCACATTTAATAAATTCTGTTTATAGTCTTCCAATTTTTTCACATAGTTATTTCTACCTGCTCAAAATGTTCCTGTTTTTGAGTAGTTATTTACCATTTTTCTGTATTTTTGCAAAATGTCGCACTGTTGAAAATGCCCCGTCACAACATAAACAGGAAAAGTTACTGTTGCAGCTGACTATTAAAGCTCTTCTTAACAAAGTCAACATTCTCAACAGGCTTAATAA
This sequence comes from Hydractinia symbiolongicarpus, assembly GCF_029227915.1. NCBI lineage: Eukaryota > Metazoa > Cnidaria > Hydrozoa > Anthoathecata > Hydractiniidae > Hydractinia > Hydractinia symbiolongicarpus. Next base: position 4,196,336 of record NC_079888.1, on the reverse strand, counting down.
ACAGCTGGAAGAGAAAGTAAAAAACTGTACATGCAAGAAACCTGTTAATGAGCTGCTATTAAATTCTGATGAAGATGTTATGTTTTATACTGGAATTACTTCCAGAATATTATTCGATAAACTATGTTCGTATATTACACCATATGTCAAACGTAAATGGAGAGGACTTAAAGAAACCAATATTACCCTAGTTAGAAAATATAAAAGGACACCAAATAAATCTGGTCCTAAACCAAAGTTATGTGTCAAAGATGAATTCCTGTTAATGCTAATGAAAATTAGGCTTGGATTATTAGGGCAAGATTTAGCTCAAAGATTTGGTATTTCTGCTACTATATCTAGTCGCATATTTGCAACTTGGGTAAAAGCAACAGCAAGTGTATTGAAATCATTTGTTTACTTTCCTGATTATGGACATATTGCTGCTACAAGACCTCCAAGATTCAGAGATGTTCAAAATCTTCATTCAATAGCTGATGGTACTGAAATAATCATTCAGACCCCCAAAAATCATATAGCACAACGGCAAACCTGGTCTAGTTACAAGCACCATAATACTGCTAAAATATTGGTTGTAGTTCTACCTAATTCTCATATAGCATTTATATCCAAAGCATATAGTGGTTGCATTTCTGACAAAGAATTAACAATACAATCTGGATACTTAGACTTTGTTGAACCATATACAGATGTAATGGTTGATAAAGGATTCAATATTGCTGATGAATGTGCAGCTCGCTGTATCAATATAATTGTTCCACCAGGTAAAAGAGGTCAGAGCCAAATGTCACAAGCAGATGTTAGAAAAACCACTAAAATTGCAAAGTTGCGAATTCTGGTTGAACAAGTTATTTCTCGTTTGAAAAAGTTTCACCTCATTGCAAAAGAAGTTCCTATAACTCTTTTATGCCACTTAGATGACATCATTATAATTTGTGCAGCCTTATGTAACCTCAAAAAGCCGATATATGGAAAGTAAATATATATAATAAATAACCTAGCTATATAACGTATATATATACACATTGTTTTAGAATTTATTTACAATTTGGACAAAACCTTTCTTCATCTTTAGGTGGAACATTCTCTGATTTTATTTGAACACAGAAAAAGTGATACCATAGTGGACATTTATCACAACCAATACTGTTTTCGTCAAATGATTTAGGTGCATATGGGAGTTCTTTTTTGCACAATCCACAGTAATATTTATTTTCCACTTTAGGTGCCTTGTTGGTGATTTTGTTGTCACAGTTATCTTTGTTCTTTCTTTTCTTTGTGCACTGCTCATCTGTTACATTTACAATTCTTGTTGGTAATAGTTTAGTGAGATTCTTTTTAATCGTTTTTTTGTTGTTTACATTTATGACACTTGTATTAGTTGATATTGTTTCTTTTGCTGCAATAACAAAATCCACTGGTGATGTTAACATTGTATTAGTTTTTACTTTTGAATTAGGAGGTTCTACTTTTATTTTATTGCAATCCACTGTTATTTTATTGTTAACATGCGTTTGAAATGTAGGCTCTGATTTTTTCATTTTTCTTTTTGGAGTTTCTCCAATAATTAAGTTAGATGTTGAAGATGCTATAGGAATGATATTTACATTATTTATGGAAGTGGTGTACTCATTTTTCTTTTGGTTTTCGTCATCTTCACTATTTTTCGAAGTAGAACATATAGTTGAACCTTTATTGATAATATTTTTATGTAATAATTCAGGTGCTATGTAGTGCGTCCAGAAAAAATCTAGTTTTTCTAATAAAGCAGTCCAAAAGTCTTCAACAAATGGAATTCTCTCTTGAAAATATCCATGGTGGGTATAAACAAAAAAGTCACAGTAGCTCCGGCCTGTTATACCCATTTGCCCTTCAATTTGAAAATAGTAACTGGTGTTCTTTTTTAATGTCACCCTAGCTCCTAATTCGTCTGTAACTTTATGTAAATAAGAGAGATTATTGCTAGTGGGAATTTGATCTTTGATTGAAAACGGGCATTTTATTTCTACTAACCCTGCTCCACAGCATTCACATTCTACAAGCAAATCAGGAGATGCACCTATATAAGGATATTGCTTCAATACAACAAGACCAGAGTCTTGTGTTTTAAATTTTTTATGTTTTTTTTTATTTAAAAGTTGATATTTTCTTTTTGCATGTGGCTCTAAAGATGTTCCATGTTTTAATGCATGTGTTGTAGGATTGTCTTTATACCCCATGAGGTCCGAAATTAAAGCATCAGCGGAAACTGTTTTTTTTGTTGATTGAAGTGTGGTAGTTTTTGTAAATACTCTGTGGAAATTCGATGCAGTGATTCGACCCTTTCTATGACTGTGCCATTCTGAACTTTGATTTTGATTTTTTGTTGCCTCATTGAGATATCTAATATGTTCATCAGTATAAACAAGGCTTTTTTTGAATGAAGTAATATTTTGGTTGCTGTCTATTTTCCCATTTTCTAAAAACGTTTCTGCTTCGGCGGGTAAAGTTAACAAAGTTGTTTTGTTTGAGTTCATTTTCTCTGCCTCTCTAGATATGCTAATGCCTTCCATACATTCCCACAAGGTACTGCCCTTGATGTCGTCTTTAATAACTGCGAATAGTTCTGTTCTGATGTTATCTTTATTTTGAAGCTTTTTTAGACGACTGGGATCAGATGGTGAAAATAACTTAAACTTTGCTTTAGTTTCGATAATTTTTTGACTAGCCTCGTGATCTTTCATGTAGTGTGGTTTATCGAAATGTATTTCACTAATCTCTTCAGCTTTTGTATTTACTTTCGTTCCTGAAGGGACGTTCCATGTACATAATGTACTGGTCTTGCTAGGATTAGTCATGCCCGCTCTTACTGCGTATTCAATACGGAAACACATAGCTGTTACATGATTGCATGCACCATAAAGCCCAGCGGTACACGAGCAATAAGCACTTATGATTTGTCCACCAGGTCGACTTGGAGTATCTTTTACAATTATTGCCCAAACAAAGTAGGGTTTGTTGTTGACTCTTTGCGAAGGAACTACGCGACATTTCAACATACAATATTTTAAGTCTTCGCTTATTGTATTTATAAATATCTCACGAACAAACTGACATGCGAAATATGTGAACGATTTCCCTTGCTTGTAATCACTTTGCATAAGCCTTAGAAAATCAGGCTGTTTCAAGCCGATGTAGTTTGCTATATTCAATCGCGTCTGGTCGTCGAGGTGAACGGACGTGTTGTATTAGCTGAAAACTGGCGGGAAATTAAAGTGCATCCCTAGAAGCCAAGGGCACATAGATTTTGCATCAAAATCAATAATCTTCACTCACCTAATCATCTCTTCGTGTTCTCTTCGAGCTTATGGTCAATACTCGCAGCAGATCATACGAAATGGATACCTCACCAAACTCATCAATAACTCTGGAATTTTTGTATTGCGAAATCCAGAGTTTGAAGACATCGATTCAATCTTCTAAGGCGGACATATTTAAAGTGATAAGCGATACCAAAGATGAAATCATCGAAAACTTACAAACGGAAAACGAACTATTAAAAAAATCAATAACCAAATTAAAAAATGAAGTTTATGAGAAAGACTGTTTGGTAACGGATATCGAAAAAGATTTATGCGAACTACAGCAATATGTTCGGAGGAACAATATGGAGATTACAGGGATCCCTGAAGACATTCCTGATGATCTATTAGAGGCGAAAGTCATAGAGATAGGACATGCGATGGATATTACAATTAACGAAACCGATTTTGAGGCATGCCACCGTTTACCTAAAGGTAAACATGTGAAAGCATCTGACCCGCGGAGAACAATAGTAAGGTTTGTAAATAGAAAGGTGGTGGAAAAAATGCACAGAAATAAAAAAATCCTTAGAACTGAGAAACATCGACTGGAAAATATTGGACTCGACCCGCGCAAGATTTATTTAAACAATAACCTGTGTCCCTACTATCGGATGCTATGGGGCGAATGTAAATCCCTCTACAAGGATGGTAAAATTTCCAGTTTCTGGATCTACAACGGAACGGTTCGGATAAAAAAAGGAGAAAACTCAGCCGCAGAAAAAATCTTGCATTATGATGACCTTGAATATTTAAAAGTTGATGTTGATAAATAATTCTATATTATTTTTTTTATATTTTGAAGAATTATTTTTTTTCCTCGGGGCCGTTTTCGGACCCCGTTACTTTCGCGTTAATTTCTGTGTAACAGGCCAGCCCCAGTTTTTTAAAACAATCTTATTAAAAATGGCTACTCTTAAACAGCGAGCAAATGAAGTGAAATGAAGTATGTTATTTTTCTTATTTATCTACTGCCCTCTGGTTTCTGACAAAAACCGAATAAGCTCCCCGTTTCCCTTGTTACGTGTCATTATATGTTTTGTCTGTTTTTTTTTTGTATATCACTATGATTAGTCATCCCTGCAGGATCTGTCTGAAATCTGTTGCTTCAAACCATCGAGCAATTATGTGTGATGTGTGCGGTTTCTGGGTGCATATTAAATGTAATGGGCTTAATGCCACTGATTATGAAATGTTACAAAACTCTAACGATAATTGGTTCTGTCTTAAATGTATAAATGATTCACTTCCTTTTAATGACAAATCTACCCCTCTTGTTTTCAACTCTGCTTTATCTTCCACTGAGAAAAGAAAATTCCTATCCAATCTTAATACTCTTAACAACAGTCCTTCTGAAAATGATAACACCAATTGTAAATACTATGACTCTGTTGAATTTGTCTCTCAAAACTTTAATTCTTCCTACTTTTCCTTGTTCCATCTAAACATATCTTTCTTATCTAAACATTTTAATGATTTAACCTATCTCCTCTCTGACCTTAATTTTAATTTCAGTGCTATTGGTATAACAGAAACGGGTTTTCAAAGTAAATCTCCTTCTCTGAACTGTAATCTAAATGGATATACATACTCCTTCAGAAAGCATTAAAGGTGGCGCTTTGTTATACATTTCTGATAAGCTCTCCTGTTCTAGTCGCCCTGACCTTGATCAACTATGTTATATAAGTCACCAACTTGAATCAGTATTTGTTGAAGTTATTCATCCTAAAGGTAAAAATTATATCATAGGTTGCATCTACAAACATCCTCATATGGACCTACATGACTTTAATATGAACCATCTTACTCCTATATTAAGCAAAACCACCTCTGAGAACAAAAACATTTTTTTAATGGAAGACTTTAATGCAAATCTATTACTCTCTGATTCCAACCCTGATATTTCTGATTTTTTAGACTCTATATTTTCGTTTTCTTTAGCTCCTTCTATACTTCTTCCAACAAGAATTACAGAAAATACTAGTACTTTAATTGACAATATTTTTCATGACCCTTTTGAACTAAACTGCAAGTCTGGTAACATCATATCGTCAATATCTGACCATTTCCCACAGTTTCTTATAATAAACAAACAACACGTCTTGCCGCCTCCTCCCACAAAAAGATCTCCTATTCCAGACTGGAATAAATTTAACCAAGAATTATTTTCTCAAAAAATATCTGCCATTGACTGGAATGAACTTCTTTGCTTAAATGAACTTGACCCATCTAAATCTTTTGATATTTTTCATACCTTTGTCAATAACTGTATAAATGAATGTGTTCCTCTCAAAAAATCTTTTACTAGAAATAACACAAACCCTCATAAAGAATGGATCACTACTGGCATACTCACCTCTATACGCAAACGTGACGCTTTATATAAACAATTCATTAAAGAAAAAGATCCATTCATAAAATCTCTACTGCACACATCCTTTAAAAAATACAGAAACAAACTTGTCACTCTATGTAGAATAAGTAAAAGTAACTTCTACAAACAATTTTTCATCAAAAATAAAAATAATTCAAAAGCTATCTGGGATGGTGTTCGTTCCATCATTTCACTCCGGTCTGCCAAATCTCCTACTCCTTCTTGTTTAAACATTAACAATAATCTCACTACAGACCCATTAACCATATCTAATTCATTCAACAGTTACTTCAGCTCAATTGCAGATAATTTAAGGAAATCGATTCCACCAAGCTTTAAACACTTTTCTTCGTATCTAAAAAACCCAACAGCTAATTCAATATTTTTTCGCCCAACTAATGATTTAGAAGTCCTTGATTGTATTTCTCTCTTTGATAAAAAAAAATCAACAGGTCCTTTCAGCATTCCGTACCAAGTCCTTCTTCCTACTAAAAAACTCCTCGCAGTTCCAATTGCTAAATTAATCAATCTTTCCTTTTCAACTGGTATTTATCCATCTTCTCTTAAAATTGCAAAAGTTATCCCTGTTTACAAAAAAGGCTCAAATGTCGAACTTTGCAACTATCGGCCCATATCTTTACTTTCAAACATTGACAAAATTTTCGAAAAGCTTATTTTCAATCGTTTATATAATTTTTTTTCTATGAACAATACTATCTTTCCAGATCAGTTTGGCTTCAGGAAAAAATTTTCTACCTCACACGCCTTACTAAACATTACTCAAAAGATTATGGAAGCTATTGACAATGGTCTTCTTGTTTGTGGTGTCTTCATTGACCTACAAAAAGCTTTCGACACTGTTGACCATGAAATTTTAATTAAAAAACTTTATCACTATGGTATTAGTGGGGTTCCTTTATCTTTGCTGCACTCTTTCCTAGCCAACAGAGAACAATTTGTGTTTATCAATAATTCGTCATCTTCACATAAACCTATTCGTCATGGTGTTCCTCAGGGCTCTGTTCTTGGTCCACTTTTATTTCTACTCTATATTAATGATCTTCATACTGCAATTAAACATTCCATGGTCCACCTCTTTGCAGATGATACCAACCTGCTAAATATTAGTAAGTCCGCTAAACAACTAAATAAACATCTTAACTTGGATCTCAAATTCCTTTGTCAATGGCTCAATGCAAATAAAATCTCATTAAATAAATCTAAAACTGAACTTGTTATTTTTAAAACTCCGTTAAAACCAATTTTATTTAATTTTAAATTTCTAATCAATGGAACTAAAATCGTTCCTAGTGATACTGTCAAATACCTTGGTATAACTCTTGACTCAAACCTCTCCTGGAAATCTCAAATTAACATCACCATCTCCAACCTCAAAAAATCTAATGGAGCACTTGCCAAAGCTCGTCATTTTGTTCCAAAATGTGTTCTTCGTCAAATTTATTTTGCTATTTTCTACTTCCAAATACAATATTGCTCCTTGGTATGGGGCCAAAAATCTTCTCTTACCCGTCGAATAGAAATTTTACAAAACCATGCTATCCGTATCATCTCTTTTAGTACTTTCAATGCTTCTCCTACCCCACTATACGGGAACCTAAACTTAATTAAATTCTCTGACATGATCTGTATACATAATATAATTTTCCTACTGAACCTTTATTATAAAACTCTTCCTATTAGCCTCATCAATACTTTCGCTATCGACTTCGCCCATTCCCACCACACCCGTGCTGCTGACAAAGGCTTTTTGAATCTACCTCTTGTTCATTCAACTGCGTTTGGTAAAAAGTCTGTTAAGTTCTTTGCAATAAACTCATGGAACCGTCTTCAAAATTCCTTACCCTTTAAAATCTTGAGTAAAAATACCTCTGAGCTAAAAATTTTTTTACATAGTCACTTTATTAACACATATAAAATCTAATTACAATTTTATTTTATTTCACCCAGTCCAAATTCCTTTTTCCTGCTTGAAGGTTTGTTTTAAGCAGCTTCCAGACATTTCATGCTATTTTTGACTTTGACTCTGTGATATCCTCGTCTGAATGTTCGTCTTGTCCCTGTGTTGTCCTGTGGCTTCGTCCTACCTGTTGTTCTCCCAGGTAGCTAGCACGTTATTTAAGCACATAAAGTGCTTTGTGCTAGTTATCCTTTTATTAGGTAAATGTTCAATATATTTTTCATATTATATATTTTCATTGTAAACTCCTAATAAAAAATAAATCTCTCTCCTCTCCTCCTGTCAAGATAATTTAACGAAGGCCACGAGTTAATGCCACTTTTACTGTGCTCTCCAATCCACCCGTCTTTTAAAACAAGGGGGTCGTCAAATACGATATCTTTCAACGTCAGTTTACTACGATACTCCTCCAAAACGTCTCTCTCTCTCTGTTCAAGTTCAGGGTCAACATCAATGTTATCACACCAAGCTGCATAAGCTCTGAAATTGTTTAAAATACGCTGATAAGAAAGTGAAAGAAAATTTTTTACTGAGTTTGTAAATAGACGAAAAAATACCTGGCAGAAAATTACCTGGCAGTTAGTTCTTCAAAGGATCCATCAGTGATTTTGTTTCTTACATGTAGAAAAGATTTTAAGGCGTTTGTACTCCACAGTTTAAATTTATCTAGGGACATATCCAAATTTATATCATCAGTCATGTCGCAAGTGTTTATAGCTAACACGTGAATTCTCAAAAGAGTCACACGTGAAGTTTGTTTTGAAAATTTTCATTTCGCTCTTCGGCATAATTTTGGTTATGTAAAATGCGCAATCGAAATCTTATTTTGTTTTGAAAAGCGACAGCCGCAAAGGTTAAAAATCATTGATACGCCAGTGTAAAGTAAGAGAGATTTGTGATACTTGCATTGGTCTTTAACAAAAAAAAATTATATGGGCTAAAGCACCATTAGTTCCTTTCACGTTATCATTAAGTAGAACAAGATTTATATGAGTGAGAAAATAAAAAAATGGATAAATATCACATGTAAACATAATTTTTAGCGGCTACAATCAAGATTTTTCCTTCAAAAACGCACAAAAATAATATTTCTTAGTGTTTTTTTATTGAAATACCAAGTTCAATCTTTCCTTTGTCGATATTTGTATAGGTTTTATATAGTTGTTGACAAGTTTAACTCTTTTTTTGAGATTTTCATAGTTATGTAAAATTCACCGTTTTTCGTGTTTACCTTCCAAAAAGCTACCATTATGATTTTTTTTTATTTTCCGAAACCGGAAAGTTGTGTATTCAACATGGGCGGGTGAATTTTACCATAGCCCCCAGTTAACCCAAGCCATGTGAGTGAAATTGGGGAGATGGCACACTGTGTTGGCCGTTGCGTGTTGCCGGGAGTTGTCTAGTGGAGCACGCGCCCTAATTGGATCTGCGTAACTCAAAATGAATATTAAATAATCTAGTACTCTCCATCTAAGCCATGGCCCTCCTGGAAATAGACACGGTATATCCCGTAATTCCAAATCTTTCCGTTGCTTTGCTACACGATGTAGTCTATAACAAGCAAAGAATAGGGAATTTTTGAGTTGTGATGTTCCAACCCGTATCTTCGTCTTTTTACACCCGTTCGCCGAATTATTTATTTCCAAAGAAATAAGAAAGAAATAACATTTAATTAACAAAGAAAGAATTTAGAAGCCTCAGCAAACACAAAGGTGTTGGTGCGATTGTTTGTGTGGCACATTTAAGTCACGCGCCATCGCACCCTTTGACACACTTGACCCCTGTCCACTGACAAATTATATCCATGCATGGTTGGTTTTTGCGACTTACCTCGTCCTCCTCCGCCATTTGCATCATCCAAGTGGTGTCAATAACTTCTTTCAAGGAATTGGCAGTGCCAAAGTTGGCTAGGTCCTTTTTACTGGCAACACTTTGCTCCTTTGCCAGTTAAATTAGATCACATTTTTGATCCTCTTGAAAGACACAGCCTTACCTCTCTGCTAGAAATGGTTGAGTCAAAGCTGCGATCCTCTAAAACTAGAACCATTGCATCCTGTTTAACACCTCACACAAACAGTCAGGGAAATCCTCTTAATTAAGCTGTACAGCTTAATTTGGATGTCAGCTTAATTAGGATGTATCATACAGTCTAATTAGGCGTTCTACAGCTTAATTAAGATGTACAAAACTTTGATCGTCGAAAACACACATTTAACTGAATTTTAGCATCTATCTAACTCAATAAATCCAATACTTACGTGCATATAAACATCTCCAATACATTAGTTTTTTCGTAGCACCCCGGAGATCTGCTAAATTTGAAGTTTTAAAAATGTCCGCTTAAATAGGCTGTATCATGTGACGTGCATCCTAACTAGGATGCAGTACAGCTTAAATAGACTATCGCTACGATGAACCATTGTTTCAATTTACACCGGACTTGGGAAAAAATACTACAGAAGAACTAAACATAAACACTGAAGAAGAAAAATGGAGGCTGTATATGTGACTGACAGCACAATTAGAGGATATCATAGTTTTAAAGTGAATCCGCATCCTAACATCAAAATGTTTGTGGAAAAAGAAAATGGAAATTTATACGACGAAAATGCTATGCAAGTGATAATGCCAGCCTTGGATGATATTCCTAATCACTTACACACAGATGTTACAAGATTTGCAAAAAAAGAGAATGAAACAAACCAGCTAGTGAAAGATGTGGCTGGTAAAATAGTGGGACGTGTCCCAGCAAACCTATGCCGTGTTTTCAGACAACTTCTAGATGAAAGAAACGCACAAAAATTATACTGGTAGGATACTAGTAGTATTTGTAATAATTATCATACCTTCAAGAAAAAATTTTTATACCGTGAAACAATGATATCACGTGTATTAAAACTTGCATATTTGTTGCGCTCAAAATTGAAAATGAGTAAAAAGTTTACCATTTAGTTTATGCAGGTCCAATGTGTATTTGATATTTTGTATTTTTCAGCACTTCTACGGCTCCTGCAAGACAAAGCAAAAAACCTGCCGCCCACGAAGGGTATAGATGCAATCCTTATGGCATGGACAAGAGGGGTGGCGGAGCAGTTATTCCTTGCCAATATGAAATTGTTACAAACAAGCCTGTGGTCGTGTTTAATATATTGCAAGGCTTTTTCAAGACGCAGGAGGGAACAGAAAAATGTGAATATCGCAGCAATACACCCGAAAGCTGTGCTGTTTAGAGCGTTGTACTCAGTTGCTTTTATTTTTTGAATATATATTTTCTCAACATGCACGTGTCATTTTTTTGGGAAAAAAAGTCTCTGTCTACTAATGTATTTATTCACTACTTCTGATTATCTTCTTTTTGCGTATTTTCGTCAGAAGTAATTGAATATATTTGCTTTTATTTTATCAGGAAAAATGTTAAAATATTCTTGTAAAAAAATATGCAAGTGCACCGAACATGCTGAATGGGTGACGAAAGATGAAACTTTCTATGTTCATGATACGAGACAACGAACAGTGAAAGGATCGATTTTGAGTTATTTGCAACTACATACGTATTTTGGTCCGCGAAGTCACTTCATTTGCGAAGGATGTGTTACAGTTGTACGGAATATTATGACCGCTAGTTCTTCAGTTCCAGTTCAAACTACTGAAACAGCTATAACAAAAGATAGTGCTTTGGATTCAATTGTTTTAAACCTAACTTCGTCATTGGCAATATGTTCGAAGGACGATGCCGTCAATGTGAGTTATTTAGTCAGATTGGTCAAAATCATAGCGGAGAAATTTGTTAATGGAAACATAGGTACCGATGGAGCAGGACTAAGTGGCATTTATAAAAACTTTGAAGCATTAGAAAACATTGACGTTGACAACTTTATACTGGAACGAAACCCAATTTTGAGAAGCTTTTTGGAAGGATTGTCTGGGTTATCTTTCGATAAAAATCATTCCAAGTTAATGTGTTATCGTATTTCTTGTGTAATCGAAGCTATATACCAATTACGTAATTTTAACTGGATACTCCCTAATACATTTATTTCAAGTCTTATTCAGTCAACTATTTCTGGATCAAAAATGGTTACAGCAATAAATGGAAAACTGTATCCTGCTGGAAGTTACACGGCATATCTTAACTGGTTGAAAGACCAGGGACGTGGGACAATAGTTTGTCCGAGTGGTGATCTTGACACATACTTTGACAACATTGGAAAATATGTCATTAAAAACTATCGCGTCTCTGCAAATAAAACTGCTGCAGCTGATGTCATCACTACCACTTTACATATTATCTTAGATCCTTCAGGAAACCTTCAAACAAACGAAAACCTTAAACCATGCAATTGGGGTAAGGGAGAATCTGAAGAAGAAGTACAACGTCGAATGGAAAAAATGATAGAGCATGGAAAAAATACATTTAGAAATATTCGCCTGGTATATATATCAAAAATGCTAGAAATGTACGCTAAAGACGAAAAGGAAGTAGACAGTCGAATACATCAATTTTTGAAAGCACAAACTCGTCAATGCACGAATGAAAAGTGTGGAAAAATCTATCACAATTTGAAAAGAAAGTGTGACGAATGTGGATTCCCTGTGCAAAAAACCGTTATTGAGGACATACAACGATCAACAAAGACGGACTCATCTAATGAAAAGTACTTAAATTTAGGTGAGAAGAGTGTAGTAAATAACAAAACCATACAGATTGGCGAACCAATATTACTCAACCCAAACAGCTATTGCAACGTTGAGCTGATACTTAAAGAGTTGAAGGAAAACTTACATATACCTGACGGTAGAAAATGGTCTTATCTTGGTTGCGATGGTCCGCCATATTGTATCGCCAGCCGAATCTGTGAAACTGACAAAGAAAAGTATGATTGGGTGACACTTGTTCCCGGATTGGGGCATTTAAACATGAATCAACTGAAATGTTTTTTCAAAATTTTAGACCGAATTTGCTTGGAACCATTGGCAAAAGACGTGTTAAATTTCAAATCGATTGCTGCCTATCAATACTTCGTAAAGTGTAAGGACAACCACAAGGCTTGGCAAAGTTTCGAAACCTTCCTTCATGGTACAACTATGGAACTACTCCGTTTATACGATTCTGAAACAACAGGAAGTTTGTCGCCATTGGGATTCCTCAAATGGCAGTCAAAAATAACTTCGCCAACACTGAAATTATTTACGCAACTGGTATTAACTTATGGTCTTGGTATTTATACACAGCGGGTGGGAGATAGGAGCAATGACATCAAAATTAGTGATGCGGGAAGATTCGCATCTCTAGATTTGTTTTATGCATTCAATCATCCGATCTACAGGGAAATAGAGTACCGCGACCTTCGGAATAGAGCTATTTATCCAAATGAAGTGAAGGAACAACGAAATCAAAATCTTAGTTTCTCTACAGGGTCATTAGAGAAAAAAAACCAAGGTGGTGATTTTCTTTTAGAGCAGAAGATCCAACGTCAAAAAATGATCGCTCCGAAGGGCATCGTTGACAAGTCAACTTGGAAAAGGATTTCAAGATCCATAGATAAATTTGATAGCTTGTACACGAAATACTCTAACATTTTGAAAGTCAATGAAAAGTCTGGTTCAAGAAACATAATTCTCAATGAAGAAGTCATTCAATGGCGCTCAGTTCTGAGATATTCTAACTATTTAACACAATATAACCAACATGAAGCTGCTTTTAATATATTTGGAGAAAAGTTGCATGATAACCTTCTGAATTTATCAAATAAAGCAAAAACAAAACGGTTGTTTTATTGGGAACAAAAAAGAAATGGCAAAAACCTTCAAAATATTACTTATTTACCTTTGCGAATTATAGAGTATGAAGAAGACTTGATGGCTGAACTTTCAGAAGATGAATTGTCTTGAAAGAAGTATGAATATAAGAAATATGCCCCCCCCCCCCACGAGGATTATGTACAAGGTTTATAAATATATTATATAATAGAATATAAATAATCTGTGGCTGATATGTATATAATAAAAATGTGATGGCTTTTGATAAATAACAACTGCTGGTTTCATAAGATACTTTATGTGTAACAAAAATATGGGTTTTAAAAATATGTGTCTTTAGAAAACATAAAAAGTGTTGGTAAATAATACCATTATCGTTTTTCTCAATTGAGTTCTTTCAGTCCAGCTTGAACAAAAATTCAACAAAAAATGTGAGCACAATCCTTATTTGCTTTGCTACTACTATTTCTTTTTAAAAAGTCGTTTTCGTGCAGCAGTCACGCGAACCGCATTATGGGTTGGACAAAAATATTTCAGATTTTTTAACCATTTGTCACTGATGTCAATGCCAACACATACTACATGCACCCAATAATCACAGTTTCTACGGTTGCAATTCACCCACGTCGAGTCTAAATCCTTTTCCACGACATGTTCTATTTTACAGATGTGACACATGTTGCAATTTACATCAGTTCTCTCCTCAATATTATTTGATGGTGATATATTTTTTAAAAAATCGATTTCGTTGACATTGTATGTTTTACTTTCATCGTTGTTGTTAACAGGAAAGATATCTTGTACTATATTTTGTGGTGTGTTTACAACATTATTATCAACAACATCATCATTATTGTTATTGTTAATGTCAGTATAAGTATTGTTATTATCAATATTGTTGTGAAGATAATTTGACAACAAAACATCTGAGAATGTGTTACTACCCCCACTACCCTCATTTGGAGATAGCAACATGTTGGTATATGTTCCTCCTAGCCATGGCATAGATGGTAATAAGGGTGTTGCTGGAGGAAGTGTTAAATTGTCGGATAAGAGCAAATTATTCAAATGTTTCTGCATCAATTCTTTTGAGGTTGAAAATCTTGCTGGAACACTTTCTTTCTCCCTATAAAATTCCAAATATATTTCATCATTAGTTGTTAGTTTTAATAATGAAGCACTTCTCAGTATGCCTTTTCGACGTTTGTACCTACAGTCTGCACGTTTTTTTGCTTTGGCAATCAAATTAACACCCCTTTGTCTTGTTTTTTTTGCATTTGTTTCTTTATTTTCATCTGGAGCCGTTCTCGCTGCATCACCACTGCTACTACGATTATTACTAGTGTTTATTTCATTCAGTTTTTCATCGAAAATTGACATTTTAATTGCTTGAAATTTAATTGCACTTTGGATTGGATAGCAACAACACAAAAGTCCCCACAGCAGCAAAGTTATTTCGCGGTTTTTTTTCAGGTTGCTGCCATTATGAATTCGAACAAGTTAAAATGAAACTGCATGACCGGCGCGTTATTTGACGCCGGGCTCGCGATTTCTAACATTCTTTATCCATATCTTTTGAACCCGGGGTGCTGGAGATACCATTCTTTTTTTATAATGTAGTGGTCAAACTGATGATGAAAGAGCTGCGGCGGTGATTCTCCTTTCAATTTAGAGCTGCAAAAGTGTGGAATAATCTTCCAGACCAAGTGACCTGTGATGGAAGTCTGCTTTCGTTTAAGACTTCCATCTTTAATGTATTTGGCAAATTCTAATGGAGATCACTTTCTAATTTTTGTTTTTTATTCTTTTTCTTTTCAATTTTCACAGATTATAAATGTTACTATGTTTGATTGAGCTGAGGCAGTCCAAGGTTTATCATTTTTTGTTTCTTTTTTGTTCTAGTGGCCCACAGTGGAAACAATCCACTAACTATAGGTTTTTGTGATTTTCTGGGCTAGCCACTTTAAATATTTATTATTATTATTATTATTATTATTATTATTATTATTATTATTATTATTATTATTATTATTATTATTATTATTATTATTATTATTATAATATGAATAATCGGATAGATTTGCATCATTTTTCTTTGATACCGTAGGATTTCATATACTTATTAGAAATGTTTTTTTGTCAGTATTTGGACAAGATTAGGATAAATACCGATTATTCGAAAAAAATCTCTTTTATTTGAAGCTGCGTTATTTGGTTTTTGGTGTGTTTTCCTTTTTGGTAATAATTGATAATAATTGATAATAATTTTCCAAATTGTTATCAATTATTTGTCAACTTATGAGCGACTCGCCCAACGGCAACCGGCCTCATAATGGTTGACAACTTCATAATAATTGACAATTTCGTAATAACTGTTGACTCGACCACGGATTTGTATTGATACTATATCAAATAAAAGGTATTGGTGCCAACCAATATAGCGAGTAGTTAAGGTTAAAAATTAGAGGCGTACAGGTGAAATTATTGCCACTTTGTTATTGGTATACTAAAGTGGCACCACAGCTATGTCCCCAGGACCATCCCATTACTAATAATTAAAAAAGAGCCCTCGGGACGAGGTTGATGGTACCAAAGTTAGCCCCTTCCAATCGCGTTCCAAACGCCTGTTTTTTCTTTATCTATATCAGGATGGAAAAAAAAGTTCGTATCGCCGTCCCGATGTCAGAAAATATACAAGTTGCTTTCGGGACGAGGTTGAGCAACTTTAAAGTTACTACCGTGTAATCAGATTTACCATATGGAAACTGATTTTTAATTATTACCCATGATATAATCCGGAGTTCAGGCGGTATATTTTGAAAAGCATTAAGTAAAAAAGAAGATGCCGGCGGCTTTCGCAGACACCCGGCGATATTCGTTTTATTCCTGAGAAACCTGCCGGCGACAGGGTATTACTTTCAAAGAGAATTAGTTATGCTTTGGTTAATTATGCTTTCTTCTTTTAGGCGCCCCACACTTGATTAAGCGCCTCCTCTTTCAATAATCTTCTAATAAACTTCCCCCTTCAGAGTGCTTTTTTTCGAAACGGAAGTTTCACCGATAAGATAAATACCTATACTATATGAAGTATGGGAAGAAGATATGATCGACGTTGAACGATCTTAATATAATTGGCGATGACGATATTGATAATGATGTAGATATTATGTGAAAATATATGTATTCCATCGGCAAAAGAAAAGAAAAAAATACAAACATTTATTGAGCGCCTTCTTTTATAAACGCCCCCTTCTAATACGACCCCTATATAAATGGAAAATTTATTAAAAACCCCAGGTGTTTATTCGAAGAGTTACGGTCCACACGGGCATTAGGATCTGCGATTATATCTTTACAAGAAAAACTCAAAAGGTTGAGAAATTCGGATGAAGTTAGCACAGCCATTTTTCTTCTAATTTTGTACCTTTGCGGGTTATGTTAAAGATTGTTCGGTAATGCAAGCATCGCAAAAAGCGCGAGTGGTGAATGCAGCGCTCTTAACATGACCTATGCTCGTGAGAAAAATCTAATTCTGCAGCCTACCGACTTTAAAGTTATTGCTTGCCCGCTTAGAGTAATGATTAAAAATTCGCAAGAATATACCTTTTTTGTCGCAGAGAGAAAACAAAATTTGCATTTCTTTATCTTCTAGAACATAATGTAAGAATGAATACAAAATAAGAAAATTGTCAAAAGTACAGGTGTAGTAAACAGGTAATTGTGTATATGGTACGACTCATACAGTCTCATCTCAAAATGGAAAAATGAGAAAACCATTAAAAAACAAAATAAAATAACACAAATGCCGATATGTGAACAAACTTACGGATCAAAATCTAATGACGCCATCCTAAGTATGCAAACTGTGAACCAGTGCTAGAAAACAGTGACGCCACAATTGACATTTACTCCCATACATCTTTCCCGAAATACAAGAGATCTTTTTACTGCTGGGGATTGTATGACTTCTTTAAAATATGATCCGTTACAACAGCAAAATTTAGCTTTTCGTTAATAATATGATAAAATAGAGACGCCCGGTAACTTTTTTTCGATGATACCTCAATGGAATTAGTGCCGTAGCATTAAAGAAGTCACAATCAAATTTTGACGATAATTTAAAAAAATTCTAAGCGTACGGATAATAATAGTCGAAAGTTCCTTAAGGACATTTCTGGCAAAAAATTTTGCAAGAAAGTGTTTTTCAAAGTACAATAGACATGAAAAGATAATTTAAATCAATAAGAATTATCTACATGTAACCGATATTTGACTTACTGTCATTAGTATTCTCTAAACAAAAGTTAACTTAAAAGTCATGGTTAATAAATAACAAGAAGATATTCGTAACTCAGTTCTTTTTTCACAACATCTGTCGGCCATTATGAAGCTGAACGCAAAGTAGTAGGCTTGGCACACCTCTTGCTGCTGAAAAAAATTGTGATCCAACAGTATATTTTATTTGAGCACAACTTAGACAGGTAAAAAGTAACCGCCATCTGTTGTAAGGATCAAAACAAATCCCAATTTCATGACAATGGGTATGGAAGTATCCAATCAAATTCGCCACTGTAATACACTATAGACTAATAAAAAAGACAATCGTCGATCAACTTACCTTTCTTTTAGATTTTTTATTCTTTCTTGTTCTTTCGTAGGACAATCTAGTTCGGATTTGGCTGAAAGAATACTTTTCTAGAAGTCCTGTACCGTCAAAACATTCGTCCACTCTATCTTCAGTAAGCTTTCCGCCCTTGATTAATTTCTTTCCTCGAGATACCAACACATCTAAGTCACTTTCTGAAAACAAGCAACGACGCTGAGACGGAGACCTTTTCACTTTGTTCATCACTCTGAGTTTGACATATACTTGTCTCGGTGAAGCATCTATTGAACTAATTGTCTCACATTTCTACTTAACAAAACCATAACTAATTTCCTCAATTTTGAAAGCGGTTTCTATTTCACTCACTTCTTTTTCAGACCATAACTTCCGTTTGCTTTGCGAAGTAGGGGTGCATACTGATTGCGGAGTTGCTGTTTTATCAGGTGAAGTAGTTATTGGTCGGTTTTTGTCATGGTAATCACTCCCGTAGAATAGATCTGTAACCACATTCGTCCCAATACTGGCTGACTTTCTCATATTTCTTATGTAATAATGGTCTTCCGCCGTACTCTTACTATGCGCCATCAGGTTGGCAACTTCAGCGGTAAATTTGCTTTTATTTTAATCCGGTGCTTGTGGATTTCCTTATGATGTTCGCAGTTAGATTTTCTGGTACCTCTTTGCTCTCAAAGTTTCCTGCTTTCTTCCATGCTAAATACAATCTTTTACTTACGTCACCAGAGTTAATTTTCTGTCCTGACCAAGTTACGAAAACATTCTCAAATTTTGGGGATGTTTGAGGCCTTGCTCTAATGACGTAGATCTTCAACAGTTCGTAGTTCTCTGTTGTTAAAATCACCTTAGCCGGACTGTAGTGCTCAACTGTCTTATGATCCCACACTTCTATGAGCCATTTCCCATCTTCTTGCAACTCTGAACTTTTGAATTCTGCGATTGTCATGTTTGACGTTACGCCTGAGGGTGGTGCACTTGTAAAGTGGATCTTTGTGTACAAGTGATCCCTGATGAGGCAATACTCCCGGTGTTTCATAATGTTTCAAAGACCGCAACAGCCTTTTCACTATTATTATAGCGTTTTACCTGTTCTTCATCAACAAGCATCTTAAAATTATCAACAGACTTTTATGTTTTAAAATATTTTCCTGCCTTTCATAATGTTTCCTCCACTGTTTATTTTTTTCAATAAATGTGTGCATGTCTCTCCTCTTTACATTCGCCATCACTATGTCTTCTGCAAGTAAAAATTCGCAGAAGTCTATCAGCGAGTACAGATATTAATTGATACTTGAGGGGTTAGTTCCTTTGGCACCGCAATGTTTGACGATATACAGATCACGGAAATCCGTTTCTAAAAACGATATCTAAGTCATCTTTCACTCCAACGGCAACAAAAATTCGCCGCACGTCACCAAAGATAACGGATATTGAACGCTCCTTTCGGTTTCTGTCAGGACCAATCATGTAGTTGAAAAATCTGTCTAATAATTTTTTTACACTTGGACTCATTCAAGCCTCCAATCGGTATTTTCGTCAATCTACCAATCGTATTCTTCTTCACTTTCGCTGGATGTGCATTCCTTACCTGAACTCTCATAACTATCGGATGAACTCTGTGAAAATATACCTTCTTCATTTCTGGAGTCCTTCTTTTTACCGGGGTTGATCCTCATGCGTCGTAAATGCAAATATGAAAGTCCAGTTGTTTCTGTGTTCAAACTTATCGTTATGTTTTGAGCAGATGATTTTTCTATATGTTTTTTAGAGATTTCTGGTTTGCTGTTTGACGACTTGTTCTACATCAGTATTACCAGTATTATTTGTTGAATTCGCAGATCTATTTAATGGTGCTGTAACAGTGTGTGATGAGACGATGTTTCGTAAGCGCAGCTGTGAAAATCCAATTGTTTCCAAATTCTTATCTACCATTGTGTTTTGTGAGAAAGGATTTTCTATATCTTTCTTCGGAATTTCTGGTTTTTGGTTGTCTTGCTTGGCGACATTATAATTGGTCAAGTTTGCAGGTCTATATAATGACATTGTAACAGTGTGTGATACCGCCAAGCTCTGTTCTTTGTGCGCCATTATTAACTTTCTTGGAGATTCCAAGAGGTTTTCTGGCATTATTTCCATGTTATATCTAACAGCACTCTTCAACAAGTCGTAGTAGAGCGGACCTCTAGGGATTTTATGTTTTGTTGATAAATGTTCAGACATATTTGTTCTTACTTGCAGACAATTATCAATCGGGCAAATTTTTTTTACATGAAAATTTTTACTTTTGTTATCTTTATCTCAGTTTGTAGATGTTTTTCATGATCTGAATAAGATTGGTCGCAAATTTCACAATACTTAAGGGTCACAGCATATTTGAAATTCCTCTTTCTTCTCCTTTTGCATGGAAAATAACTGCTTTACTCTCATCGTCAAAGTTAAAATCTGGAATGGCAAAGTTACGATACACCTGCGGTCGATATGCTCTATACTTGTCTTTCAAGTACGGTTCTTGAAGCATCTCAGCAGATCTATCGATGGACCTAAAGAGCTTTTTTTGGCAACAGGAGAAACAGAGGGATTTACTTTAAATATTTCTTTCCCAGCCGTAGATCAGATTGTATCTTCTTGTCTGTAAGGACGTTCTGAATTCAATACTTCTCCAGCAGTAACAGTTTTGTTGTTTTAGCTTTAAACGGTTCTTCAGAAGTTTTCATTTTTAGCATGACTAATTTAAAGCTTTTCATATTTGTTGTTATTTCTCCATGGTAGAAACTTTTTCAGTTCACGTACCTCAGTTCTGTATTCGGTGATATATCTTTAACGGCAATCAGGCAAAGATGTGGTCTGTTGTCGCTCAATTTCAGCATCATTTTACAATTTGCGTATTGCGATGGCGAGTCATTCACAAATCTGGCAACACAGTTCGATCCAGGACCGTCTATGCGCTTTTCTTTATTATTGTTCTTGAAGTAAAACAAATAACTGCCAACGTCGTCTGCGTATGCCATTGCCCTTTCATTTGCCTCAGTTGCACTTAATAAAGCACTGCGGTATGTCAGGAGGGCATCTCCTCTTCTGTACGTTTCACATGAAAATACACCATGTCCTATAAGTGATGATAATGATATTGTTGCTCCTATTGTACAGACATTATTCCTTACAATAAGCAATGACTACAACTTACAATTACTTAACCCTATTCGCTCCAAGTTTTTTTGTATATATGAAAGGAAAGGGGCGGGGTGGATTCCACCCCCTCCAAAACTTTTTATAGGCTTTTCCAAATTAGATCAACTTGGCACACTGAAACATAGCACGTCATAAATAAATCAAAATGGCAGCAATAATTTCTTGCTTATGTCAGCACTTTTTCTGTGACATCACCAGAAGCTTGAAATTTGTCAAAAATACCACTATCTGCTTAAATGCAATTACTTTACTTTTAGAACAAATTATAATACTATGTTTCAAATTTCAGGTGAAATCTGAAGTAATCGGAAAATCGGATTAATCACGTGTCCAAACTTTAAAGAATAATTCCCCTTAATGGAATACAATTGTGTTGCGACTTGTCAGTTCCAGTTTATAAGTATTTAATAGAAATTTACGGGGTGGGTTCAAGTAATAACTAATATCTAAAGCTCTAAAAGGTATGGCACCTAAAATTTTGGTATGCAGGTGGTAAATAGATAAATATAACAACTCAGAGGTATCATAACCTTGTAGCCTAGCAAAAAGAAGTGATTAAGAATAAACCAGCAGGAGAGGCGGAATCCGTCGTGCCCTCGGAGATGAAAAAATTGCGGATTTTTGAAACATTTACGTGTTTCTTGGATCATATATGCGAAATATTGTTTTTCTGTAGGTTAGTTTAATAAAAAAAGTATTTTTTCGCTCCCTTACCTTACTAAATATTACTAACAGGATCCCTATTTTTTTATTTATTTTTTTTGATTTCGTTCATTTTCATTTTAGGCTCTAGTTTTTTCATTTTTTTTACGTGGATTTAACTTAATAGATCACGCAAATAATTATGTAATTCACTTAATCCTTTATCAACGAAGGGGTGGCACATTCCCCGTCCTATGTTACCTTTCTTGCTACCATGGATTGATAAAGTAAGCTACCTGAGTTTTACTAAAATCTTATTAAACAAGATGCCGTGAGTTGATTAGTTCCCAGGCCTTCCTGCCCTTGATTTATTAACCATTATTTAGAACTATTGATATACTTCTTTGGGAATCCTTGTAAAATAAAAAATCGTATAACTTTTGTTCGTCTCAGTTGAATGTTTAACTAGAACTCGAAATTTCGATTCAGAACTCTAGGACTTAAGTGAACACATATATTCTCGTTATTTTTCGGAATCTTGATGACGTCATAGATAAAGTAACATAAGCGTTTGACGCGATTTTGTTGCTCCTATAAATTTTAATCATTTCACTAAATTTCATCACATTCGTGTTACACTATCATTAGTTTCCTCTGGAGATAGTTTGATAAAAAAATCCAAATGAATTAGGGCTAACGTACACTAACGATTGAGAAAAAAAAACTGTTCAGTATAATACATAAATACTTCATATGATATAAAAAATATTCTTTATATGAATCGCATCGCAGTGGAGGGAATTTGCAGTTGGCTGAACTAAGAAGTATTTGACAACAAAAAAACTACATTATTTGCGACGAAGTACAAAGTTCTCCTAAGTATATACAAGTTTAACAGTAACCATAGTTACAGATTAAATACTAATTGTATAAATACAATGGAGTAGATCTAATGTTGTTATTAAACTGGGGACTATCCTGCATTATGAACAAACTCTCTTTAACCTCTAGCAAATACCAGTTGTTACGATGACGCGACGTCTCACCTATATAAGTGGCGGTGCAGACACTGCACTTATATTTGTAAATGACGCCCGACTTTAATTTGATAAGAAGTATTTCATTATTCAATCATACCTATGACAGAATCGATTTGATATGGACAAATCCACTTCCGTCTGACAACAGTGTATCCCTCCATGGTCTAATTGCATAATTTCTCACCCAAGAACAAAAAATATATACAACAATTAAAATGTTTGCCTTAAAAAACACAAGATTAAAATAGCGTAAATGATTTTTTAAGGTTTTAAGGGCGCTTATTCGAAAGAAGCGGTTTTCGAATAAGGGGGCGCTTATTTAAAAAATTGAAATTTTATTGTTTAAATGTTTTTGCTAAAACAAATATCTCTTTTCCAGCCTCTTCTATATCAGAATTTGTAACACCAAAGGGGGGCTTTTCGGACACATTCCAATTATCACTTTGAATGTCCAATTTCTTGGTGTGGCCAAAGAAAGAGAAATAGGGAGGTTGGACTTGTTGTGCCAGCCATGTACAGTGTTATGACAGAAAACAAAGAAATCAATCAAAACAATAAACTCAAAAAAAAAGGAAAAACGTAACCATTTTGAGATGAATTTTGACTATCAAATAGAGATAAAAAAGAGAGCTGTGTACTTATAAATGCTAATTTCTATTTTATAAATTAATAAAAATTTAAAATAAGCGCCCTCTTTTGTTCCTAATTTCATACTCAAATAACCGCCTGGGGGCGCTTATTCGAGTAGGGGCGCTTATTTAAAATTTTCGTTTTTAGGGAGGGGTCGCTTATTCGAACATCTACGGTAAGTAACAAAAAGACACGTACCCTCGTTCTGGAAGAAGTCTTCTGGAAAAAATCGACAACCAAGCGAGGTTTTTCAAAGTTGGCGTTTCACGCAAAAACATATCACACCATTAGCACGTGAGTAAATTCTTTAGTCAAGAAAAAATTGTAAGAAAATCTAGACTGAATTCAGTAACAAGAGTCTACCTACCAGTCCTTCAAAAACGTACACTCAATTTTGGACGAAAAAAATTCATGATATAGTTTTTATCTTATTGCTTATTTTGTGTTATAAACGCAAAATCTCCCATAGCACTAATTTTCTCATTCTAAATGAATTTTGACAAGAACGCACAAAATGGAAAATATTAAATACTTTAAAAACAGCAATAACGGGGGAAAATTCGAAAAAAAAATGTGGAGCGTAACTAGGGGTAATATTAGGGCACTGTGGGGTAAATGGGTGTTATTAGCAAAATGTGTAATGTTTCTGAAGTATTTACACAGTACCATGAATGAAAGCACTTTGAGATAGTGCTATTAATAACGGGCGTGTTATACCATATGCTTGCCGTACCACCTGCTTCCTGCTTTTCTAAAAACATCATTTCGTCTTTTTTTCAAAATTAAAAAATATCGCCTTTGTAAAAGTCACAGACAGACAGACAAAAGCTCCGTATTAGTATAAGAGATAAAGAGATAGCTATCGGAGGTTCCACGGCATTGAGTTACCCGTTTTAATATTCCCTTGGCCTGAATAAATTTAACAGGGCAATAATATAATCAGTATAACTCGAGTACTCGAAAACTCGAACATCTCGGTTGGTAGAACAAATTTGTCCGTCTATCGGAGGAATTTCTCTCTATAAGTCTTTGTAACTAGAATTCGAACATTCAAATGTTTCCAAATCGTTCGATTTTGAAAACATTGTCAAAGCAACCAAAACTAAAACAAAACAACCAACTCTTGTGTTTAATGCTGTGCAAGATGGCGACTGCAAAATGGAGATTAAACAAGCTAGGGATTAAAAAACAAGGACGTGGAAGAAAGTAATAAATATAAACTGACTACTTTATTGGAAAAGAAGGGAATGTCTTCTTCAAGAGAGAGCACACGTTGTGGAAACTTCGATCAGTACACACGGGAGCGAAATTCGCTCTCTTATAGTGAAAAAATATATCGCCTCAGACATGACTTTCGACTCACGTTCAGACAGACAGAGTACGGGTTTTAGTAAGGAGACTAATCTTTAGCCCGTAGAAAATCTAACATAGGATGACATAACATGTAACGATAACCAAAACAAGCCGTTCATTTAAGTCTTAAGTTGAGTGAACGTAAACGTCTTTTTTTGACCGCGGCAAAAAAATATTTGAATTATCGGTCGATGTCTTCTGAAAGTAGTTGCGTCCTATAAGTATTACTGCGAGGATAGAATTCAATTATTAAGACTTTACTGAAAGACTTAAATACTTTGCGTCTACTGGAATAGTCCTTAATCGATATCGTCGCGATAATACGTTACTTTAGCATTTAATAGATTCTAAAATGTCTCACCAAAATAGCCTGGAATTGAGCTAATTACGATATTATGCTACCATTAAATAGAAATTATTGTATAACATCTACTGAAATACGGGTTCCATTCAACTGAAATACGCGTTTTAGGAATAGCACGGCCTTATTTAATTTTCCCTCAAGTGGAGCAAGGCAGGACAATGACCCACCGTTCTCGGTAGCAAAGCCTACAAAAAGTGCTAAAATGTAAAGGCTAAAATTAGAGACTCTTTTTAGAGAATTACAGTTTACCTTGAGATGTTTTTTTTCTTATATATCAGCATCTCATTTAAGCCTCTCAAGTCTTGTTTTATAGCAAAATTATATAAGTTCCAAACATGCCAAATCCAAGGTATTTCGGCAATACGCGAATTATAACAGGATACTAGGTCTAGAATTTAATACTGGTGCCCAAATGTAGACGAAAACCTGTCGAGATAAGCAATAAATCTCTCAAAACTCCTTTTTAGATCTTCTTTTATGCTTCACTACCAAGAACAGTAAGTTAGGCAAAGTCAAACTTGCACCACTTACGAAAAAGATAAGTATAGCTGCGCTAATTCCGAAAAGGCTAATAGCATGGAATCGAGGCTGTTAATATATTACGCTAATTATGCCATGACATCTTCAAATATTGCTGACGTACACACCTTGTCGCACCACAAGTCAAAAATTTTTGCCATTTAAGTTCGAAAATCCCGTAAAACAGGAAATCTTAAGATCAAAACACTTATACTTTACAATTGCAGGTGAGTGTACCACCTAGTTTTTAAGCAGAACCGATTTTCAAATCGATGGTTTCCCTTGAATTTCGCCCTTATACTCGTCCTAGAAATTTCGCATCAGTTCCCTGGAAGATGATTCAGCCTTAAAAAATTCGTTTTGCTTAATCCACACACGCGACGCTTGAGAAACATTAAAAGTCGAAAACGCGCCGTGTTATTCAGCTATTTGGTTTGGCGTTGAGCCTCATATTTTGCCTAGAAAGGAATAACTATTAATATCCTCGTCAATTTTTTTCTCTATAACTTCCTAAACGAATACATTGAGGACTCAACACATTTGACGTTGTCGCATCTGGATTTACGCTTGCAAATTGTGCCAACCGAGTTGTGTCACAGAATCCCAGGTATAACAGAGTAAACAGACATAAATTTATTTAACGTCAATTAAAAGGATACAAATGGAAATGTCACCTCTTGTATGAAGTCATGTATAGGATTTGATAGAAGTGTACGACTACACTTGGCTAAAATGACGATATAAAAATAAATAGATCTAATAAAAATAATAAGACTTCAGGCTGTGAAGAAAATGAGTTCAGACTTTCAGCTTCCTTTATACCGGAAGCACATCACACAAATTTGCCCCAATGTAGGATACCGTCTGTAGACCATGTCGTGCGTTGCAATTAGGTCTACCTGTCAATTTACATAAATCTGTCGTCCTATAATACAAGTAGCTGCATAAAAATAGGATTGCAAATGAGTTTTCGTACGTATTGTTGGTCGGACACGGTAGTTGACAAGCAAGAAGGCTTTTATGGAAAAAAATATGTAACAATTTGGACACTTTCTTCGTTTATTGAAAACAGTATTTGACGCCATTCTTTTCAAGTATAATTAATCTTGCTGCACGCTGACGTAACAATGGCGACATATTTTTAACAATTTCCAACGGTTCTACCAATTTCCATATGAACGGTTAAAACATTTGGAGGGTACACTAAAAAATGAAAAAAAAAATGCATAAGCAGACCTGCAAAATATGGATAATAAAACGTGAAAGTTCTAAACCTACATTTAATAATTTACATTTTATTTGATCTTCTCGTATTTAAGTTACTCCAGAGTGGCCACTTATTTCCAAAAAAATAAATTAAAGGAGCTTCCAGAAGTTCTCTGTCCTTTCTCCAGAAAAAATTCGTTTGACAAAAACAGAAATTTCAATAAGCAAAATAATAATAAGATCACAACTCACTCAGTATTTTGTGTCACACATCTAAATGAACAAATACTGAGTAATGCAATTCTATCCTATCAATCCATAATAATAATAAGATCACAACTCACTCAGTATTTGGTATCACACATCTATAAGAACAAATACTGAGTGATGCAATTCTATCCTATCAATCCATAATAATAATAAGATCACAACTCACTCAGTATTTGGTGTCACATATCTATATGAACAAATACTGAGTGATGCAATTCTATCTTATCAATCCATAATAATAATAAGATCACAACTCACTCAGTATTTGGTGTCACACATCTAAATGAACAAATACTGAGTGATGCAATTCTATCCTATCAATCCATAATAATAATAAGATCACAACTTACTCAGTATTTGGTATCACACATCTATAAGAACAAATACTGAGTGATGCAATTCTATCCTTTCAATCCATAATAATAATAAGATCACAACTCACTCAGTATTTGGTGTCACATATCTATCTGAACAAATACTGAGTGATGCAATTCTATCCTATCAATCCAAAATATTAACAAGATCAAAACTCGCTCAGTATATCGTATCACACATCTAGAAGAACAAATACTGAGTGATGCAATTCTATCCTATTAATCTAAAAGAATAATAATATCACAATTGACTCAGTATATCGTATAATTAATTGGATTAATCCAAAACTAGCTGTTTCCCGTGGAAGAATCCACTGTATTCCATTTAATTTATGTAGCAGATAAATGTCCATCAAAAAACAAACAATACAGCAGTGCGCATCTTACATCTGCATTATTATATAAATGACCAAAAAAATTAAAGGTTTTCAACAACTGCAGTATTTATGTGACATTTAAAATCTAAATCTACTAAAATTACTTGCTCTGACCATCTGACAAATGCGAAAATTATTCGGAAAGAAGTTTCCAAAAGCATTTCAACATACATCTCACCCATAAAATTTAAATCACTTAAAACGCCACATATATACAAAAAAGCTGATCAATGTCAAACACAAATCTCTCTCATTGTATATGTTAAAATCAGTTAGTTTATTGCAAACCCTGCCAAAGGTTGACACACAATGTGAAAAATAAACAATAAATTGTGCCTCTGACAGAATTTTTTATCTAAGGTGTAAAAAAAGGGATTTGCAAGGACAAATTATAATGCAATAAAACATTATTTGATATATTGCATACAGTCCCTCCTCACCAAACTTTAGACAAAATGCCAACAAAATAACGGTGTTTAAACCTAAAATTAATAAAGTCCTTTTAGCAATTTGCATGCTGTTTTACCATCAATAAAGTAAACAAAATTTCAAATCTCACATAGTATTCTGTCACAAATTTTCATAAAATATATATATAAGTCATAATGAGTCATGTTAAACAACAGCAATCAATCTGTATATAAGTTCATTTTATGTCAATTTTTGCACCAATTTTGCAACACAAAATACAAATTCTAAATAATACTAAAATCTCTTATTTTGGTCCTTTGCATACCGACGGTCTCCCACAAAAGTTTAATCAAAATGTAAAAAATGAGAGGTAACGACAAAATCAAAGTTTGCAAAATTTAACTATTTCAGTACATATATCTACTGCATATGCCCTCTAAAACAATATTTTAATCCAAAATGCCAAAGAAAAACAGTTTGCAACAAAAATCAGTTATTTCGATAATATTGCATACACTCTTTCCTCACAAAAGCTTCACAAACTGTAAAAAAAAGAATGGTTGTAGGGAGTGCTTCTGATTCAACAAAAAAAGTTTTTTTGACATATTGCATCTAGCCCTTACCCATTAAATCTTACACAAAATTTCCAAAACTATATACGATTTAGAACACATCAAATTTAAATCGAGAAGGATCAGTCATTTCGATATATTGCACGGAGTCCTCCCCAGTAAGAATTTATACAAAATTTAGAAAAACAAAGCTTGCAAGGTGTAAAATTGAATTCTTCTTCTGTGTATATATATATGGTCCTTCCTCGCAAAATTAACATAAAATGTCAAAAAGGTTCAGATATATATAACATCTAACACAACAAAAATCAGTTCTATCAGTATATGTCATGCCATTGTCTTCCACCAAATGTTCCCCTTAAAGTTTCACAGACACAGCCTGTAAATTAAAAACAACTAAGATCAGGTATTTTGGTCTATTTCATACCATTCTGTTCCAAATAACTTATAAAATGTAAAAATTGAGTGGTAAAACAGAAATGTCAAAAAGAAGAACAAAATAGCTTACAAAGAGTATAAAATTGAAATCAACAAAGTAGCTCTTTTGGTGTATTAAATATAAGCCATACGCACAACAGTTTACACTGATTGTAAGAAAATGGTTGTGTTTAGTAATTCTAAATTAAGAAAAGTCAGTTCTTTTAGCATGCTGATTAAGGTTTTTGCCCACAATTTGAAACAAATTAAATTTACATTTTAAAAATAAGTAATTTCTGAACTTTATTTTCAGAATATTTGGAGGAAAAGAACTTCGCAAACGAAAAAAAACCCAGGAAAATGTTTAAAATTTTCAGGGTTAATAACGTTTGATGTGTTTTGTGGGAATATATATACTGGGAATCTTTAGTTTAAAGCTAGCATTAGCTAGCTACAGCAGCTAATAGCTAGTCACTTAAATATAAACTGGAGACTTAGCTAGGTATAAAGAACATGGCTACACATATATATATATATTCCTAGCTAGCTAGCTAGTTGTTGGTGGTGGTTGGCTTTTTATGATGCTAGCTATAAAACATGTCTGGCAACAATAATATAATCAAAACTGAAAATAAAACATGAAAAAACCTTACAGAACCTTGCTATGATTAATTTATAAAACCATGCTCTTCTTCAAATGTTTTTTTAAAGATTTATTTTGAATGAAAGAGTAGAGAATCCTCAAAAAGAACAGCCATCTTTTTCGTAAACACAATTTCCGTTTTATGCTAGGAACTTCATTTAACAGTCCGTATGCTTTGTGAATATCTAATACCGTTTCATATGTAGCGATACCTATATATATATGCTAACATAGAGTTTTTTGGCATAAGGGTATATATATTTATATCGTTATTAGCAGCGGGTTATATATTTACAGCTTATGTGCGATTTCTATAAAGTACATCCCTAATCTTTTTAGTTAAATTTTAGCGTACAGCCACGTCATAAGAAAGTAACCCGTGATTTCCGTGTCGTGGACTCACAGTTTTAGTCACGCAAGGGAATTAATATATAAGATAATAATAAGATTATAACAGGCTGAGGTCACTATAAAGTGTTTCATGGTAAATATATAAACGTCACAATATTTCGGAGAAGTCTTCCATTTACAAAAGTACTGCTTTTTTTCTTTCAATTTTATCAGCTTTCCTTTAGAAGCCTAGATTACCAAAGCAGTCTCTGCTCTGTGAAATAATAGTTACCCGCCAAAAACAAAAATTAACAGTGGATTAATATTACTCCAGATAATTATACACAAAAAAACATACCTTTTTAGACTTTATTGGCTTTTACAACCAAGAAATAGAAAAATAGAAATGTGCCGTAATCTTTCGGTACACAAAGAAAGTATAGCTTAAGATCGCTGTATTGTGTTATATATATATAAAATATAGCAATTGAAACTAAATCATGGTAAAAAATTATTGTCCGTTTATTTTAAAAAACATAAATTTCAATAGCTTTCGTGATCGTTAGCGCTTTTTAGCTTAAATGTTACAAGAACAAAAGGCTTCATCATGTCTTATTGTTACGGTTTACGCATGATGATAACAATAGAAAACAATTAAGGATACTATAAGGGTATAGACACATATTCAGTATATTCATTATTTCTCAAAAATTATCTTTTTCTTCAAAGTTATTTATTGAATATAAAAGCAAATTAAATTGTCTATAGGATATATAAATATAAAATTTGAATTTTTTCCCTGTCCGTTTTATTTTTTTTCTGTGTCATATTAATCAATCACTATAGCATTACCATAGCAACAATACTTTGTCACATTTTTTCGAAAAAGCGCGCCTTTTTTTTTTTTTTTCTGTTTTAAAAATGTTAAAAAATGAAATTTTGCTCGCTCTTTTGTGTTTTAACCTCACTTTTTCTTTAAATAATCAAAATATACATAAAATGTGACAGTCATTTGCAGCAGGAATCGATGAGCTCGTGTGCAAAGTGGAGGGGAGTTTTGACATTTTACGTCATGTATACATCGTGAAAAACAAACATCTAAAATTCCTCGTAAAAGAGTTTTTTGCAACCTGACCTTTGCTACAATAGATATATATATATATATTTATATACCCTGTTAAAGAAAAATCTGTTGTGCTGAATGTCGGTTGGTATAAAAAAACAAACAAACTTTCAAAACAAATTAAAATTAAACAGAATAAAAAAAAATGACTCTAGAACACGCTAGAAGAAAACTGATCAAGGAAAAGGTTTTCTTGCGACATTAAATCTACGAAAAAAGTTTAAAAAGTATGCTGAATAATTTAGCTTGTTTAGATAATATCCACACCGTGATTGCTAGAACTTGTAGAATGTTCAAAGTGAGATTCACACATAAAATTTTTTGTAAAAAAATTATATTTATACCCTCACAGTATCCTTAAGTTGGTATGTAAACAAAAGATATGTGAAGGTTCTATGTGAAGTTCTATTATGTAGATTTGAGGTTGTTATGCAAGGTTGTAAACTTTGCGTACACGTAAGAATACATTTAAGCGGTACTGTAACTTGTGTACACATGACCCACTTATGATGGTTTCTACTGGTAACATAAAAGAATAAGTCTATAGTTACACTGATTATAAGCACATTTTATGAAAAATTGTATGCTCAACAAAATGTATGCAGGCTTAAAGTAATCTATACACAGATAACAATGTTTCAGTCATCATTATATTGCCACAGAATAACTCTATAGCTAGCTCTAGTTAGTATTGAAGTATCATTTACTAGCCATATTGCTAGCTAGCTAGCTATATATTTCTTAAAGCATTCAGCCTACCCACTTCCAATTCCTAGCAAAACTCATCCAGCAGCTAGAGCTGAAAGCCAGAGGCACAGCTCAGCTAGCTGGATAACATAACATAAATATAAATTGCTTCCATTTACCAACGAGATAAAGAAACTTGTGGGTAGCCACGAGATTAAAGAAATATATATGAGCTAGCTCTAGCTAGCTAGGTGAAAAGACTTGACAGTGAACAGAAACAAATATATGTATGGCTTAGCTTATTAATATAAAAGTCCACATCAACTAATGACCTTCGTGTACTACTTGCCAAAATAAATAAGCAGTAGCAGTTTATATAGCTGCTCTTGCTCGTCGTACGACTCAAGGTGCCATTTTAGAAATGTGAAAAATTACACGGCAGCCGGAAATGATGCAAATCTATCCGATAGCGATGCAAATCTATCCGATAGCGATGCAAATCTATCCGATAGCGATGCAAATCTATCCGGTACCGATGCAAGTCTATCCGAACGATGCAAATCTATCCGAAAAGTGATGCAAATCTATCCGAAAATGAAAAAGCATATTCTTATTATTATTATTATTATTATTATTATTATTATTATTATTATTATTATTATTATTATTATTATTATTATTATTATTATTATTACGGTGGTAGTATAATTCCCGAAAAGGTAGTATAATTCCCGGGTGGTAGTATAATTCCCGAAAATGGTAGTATAATTCCCGAAATGGTAGTATAGAAATTATGGTAGTATAATTCCTCTTCGCAATTGACGCGTAAATGGTAGTATAATTTCCTAATTACTCTTTTGTCTATTTTAGGTCATTTCTCCGTGATTAAGATATTTAAATGCATATTTTCGCTATTTTTTTATTGTGTGTATGGATTCACTAATTTATTCTGATTTTAAATTATTCCAATCTTAATTTATTCTGGAATTATTACACGTTTTTAAAATTATATGTTTGAAACTTTAGATTTATGATTTTATGTTATTGTTTTTGGACTAAGCATGGCTAAATAAGCCTATTTGGACTTTGGGAATTACTGTTTCGGTGGTGTAATTGTCACGGTCAAAGTCTGCTAAATTTTCGACTTCTCATAATACGTCTGGTTTGAAGCAGTGGTCAAGTGTAATAAAATTAAATAAATCGTCGTAACAGGTTATTTATTTGCTGCATGATTTTGAAAATTTCTGTCCTTTTTAAACTTCAGGTAAGGTTTTCTAAAATCACATTCATTTTCCTTAAAAGAGTTGGAAAAAACTGCGAAATATGAAAGAAATAATTCGGAAAATGTGTATTTATGCATATTTAGAAAATCTTTTGGCTGAGAAAATTTCGTTAGACCACCAAATAGTGGATAAAATTTAAAATATTTCATTTGGAAATATACCTTATCAAGGAAAAGAAACCGGGGAAAAGTGACTAAATTTAAGGGTTGGTGACTAATTTTTCCCCGATTTCCTTAATCCTCGACTAAAAATTTTACAAGTAATTTACTAACGGCGTATTTTGTATTGAAATGTTTAAATTTTGTTTTAATCGACTTAGTTTTCATACTAACTAATGAATTTTAATGATTACAGACGGGAAAATATAGCAAGGAAGTAGATATATTTCTCCTTATTGAGACCCAATTTTATTCTGGGGAAACTAATTAATTCTATGTAATGGTGAGTGAAATTTTCACCGATTAACTTTACCCCCTACTTTTTTATTCCCCGATGAGGTATTATATTTATTGTTCTGGAAATACACGCATTTTTATGTAAGTAACAAGCTGTAAGCAACATAAGGTCAAATTCTTCAAAACACGAAGCAACTTGTCCAACACCGATCCCGAAGTGAGTAAATAAAAAAATAAAAATAAATGGACAAATTACAGAAATTTAAACAACAGCAATTGCTTCCAAGATTTTCCTTGTGTGAAAGTTCATGTTACATACAACGACAATGTCAATTTACCAGGCTAATTGAGCAAGCAAACACAAGATTCTGGTCCGATCCCAAGTTGATCATGACAATAAAAAAGCGTGGAGGTGTATTCTCAATATATGTTTATTCATTTACACCCCCTTCTATCCCCTCCCCCCCTTTCCCCATCCTTTTCCACACACACACAATTATACACGGATTAAACACTAGATAAAAATAAAAGCTTGGTGTTCTGAGGGAAGCACAGGAAGGACTCAGTCGAGAAAACAGTGAAAGCACACGACTCTTGATTATCAGAAAGGGAACAAATCGCGTGGCGTATAGAAACTTGAAACCACAAACCAGGTTGTGGGAAATAAATCTTTAGCCACCTTAAGTACAAAAGCTAGCCTAAGCCACTAACAACATTGTCCAAACGGGTCTTCTCAGTATTGTACGATCTGAATGGAGTCCTTGACCCTTTTAAACAAAGCAAAGAGGCACGTGTTAGTTCCATAAAGAGTCGTGTACGTAACCATGTCACTATGGCTGCGTAATTGTCATCAGTTTTAGCAGAGATTTTTGCTGCAAAGCTAGCTAGAAAACGTCCGCATTCGTCACCAACACCACCATTTGTCCCAAAGACCAGTGGCGTGAAACAGGCATGCTCAACGTCCAGTACTCGTTCAACGTACTCGCATTTATTGGCTTCTTCGTGTCTTCTAAATTGTTTTTGGGAATCAAGGTTTCTGAAGGATTCTGAATGAACGTGCGTGACTCTAACATCGAAAAATGCAGTTTCTCCCTTCCTCCAAAAACCTTTCTCTTTAACATCCAACCTATCATCGTCGCTGGTGTTGGCAGTTTTCAAGGAAAATTTCTAATATGTGATAGGCATTAAACGCGGTTCTGTTTCTACGTCATTGCAGACTTTATTTAAACACACTGCCAAAAAATCTCTAATGTTGTCGTATCTGTTTACTACAAATCCATCCGTCTTGCAATTCATTGCGTGACATTCATTAAATCTTTCGCCACGCGCACAATATGTTGGTAAGTTTTTGAGTGGCGCATTGTACCTTAAGCGAAGGGCGTCTCGAAATTCCTCTTTGTTAAGGTCTAGGTTCTGCTCCTTAATGGGTAA
Organism: Hydractinia symbiolongicarpus; assembly: GCF_029227915.1. Classification (NCBI taxonomy): domain Eukaryota; kingdom Metazoa; phylum Cnidaria; class Hydrozoa; order Anthoathecata; family Hydractiniidae; genus Hydractinia; species Hydractinia symbiolongicarpus. The sequence continues at coordinate 4,161,006 of NC_079888.1, read as the reverse complement.
AGCATTCAACCATCCACTAGCTCCTTTGTCGTATGCCTGATCTATCAGTGATTTTAAGTTATCGGGTAGTTTTTCGTGAATGGCATTAACCTCATCTTTTTCGACATCGTACGTTTTGAATTTACTTCTGCTTTTAATTCGCTTACCGATTTTCGGTTACCATCGGTTTCAGATATTACATTTTTCTGACTTAAAATTGCATTGACATGATGTAATTTTAACGGAGGCTTGGTGTTGTTCGGTTGCTATTTTTGAAATGGTGCTAATTCCGAGTCCTCCTTCTGATGGATTCAAGGAGAGCAAGTCTCTATGATTGTTAAATACTTCGCACAGGGCGGGTAGGAATTTGTCACTAAGCAACGAGTCAGTAGTTCAGTGAATTGCTCAAATCCTTAGATTGTCCGGATGAAATAAGAAAATTTGGATTTGCATCCTTTCGTAAAAGCTGCATAAGCAGCCTGCGGTTGGGTGTCGGCGATTTAACACAATGTTTAAAGGTCTTTAGTCCACCTTTCGACCAAATCTCCACAATCTCCTCGTCGATAGTCCTCTGATCCGATACAGGAACCAAGGTGCCTTTTTCCACGAGTAGTAATATTCACTGATTCACCGAATATTGTAGCTGCTTCTGTTGCTAAGTCGTCAGATTTGACAATGAGCCAGCATTTTGATTGATTAACATAGTAACCGTAATTTTCGCGAGTTGTTTGTACCACATCTGCAGTGAACGTAAATTACCAGCTGCACTGGCGTCATCTGCAAGCCAAACTTGCTTAATGGATGGTTCACACTGTCTCAATGCATCGATAATTGTCACTGTACTCAAGGAGTACCACGGCATTGCAAGGGGGTCTCCTTGATTCGTCCCCTCTTTTGAGAAAATAATATCTCCGCCCGAAACAAATAAGGTCGCTGGTTGACAGTATGTGTTAATCAAATACATCGATAAAATTGGGCAAGTTATTCGAATGTTATGTAAACCAACTGCTCCGTTTAAACAATTGAACGCATTTTGAGCATCGATGAGTAGTACACCGTCACTTTCATCCTACTGGAAGATAAGTCTCATGACATGTATGGCTGCCTCTGCTTCTGCGCCATGCCCTGCACATGTTTGAAGAGGACCCGCGGATTCCTTTATCTCCTGTCTACAATGGTGATTAATTGTCTTTCCAACAATCCTCCGTAAAACTTCCCCCACTCTAGGGTTCTTATCAAGAGCTATTAAACGACATGACACATAACTATCCAACAAGTCCGGGTTGGAAGAGCGTGCGGCTTCGTTTCTGGTGAAATTTGCAATTTCTTCATGAAGTGTTTTGCACTGACTTCCGAAGGACCTGGAACATAAAATTTGGCGATATGAATCAGAATCCATTCCACTCGAACCTGCAGATCCCTTCGTTCGTAGTGCAACATTAAAGATGTGCGTTTCGTCAATTGCGTCGAAGAAGTAGGGCGGTATGTTTTGCAATGGACCATGAAGGAGACTGTCTTCCTGAACTTCTGCCGCATCCGGAAGCTTAGTTTTGAGGTCTTGCAAAATTTCAGGCGTATATTTTAGAACTCCAGAGGAAGACTCTTTATCTAAAAATTTCAATGCTGCCGATATTTTTCCTTCCATGACCAATTTCGAAAAAATTCTCGAAATGTCATTCGCTGTCCTCTGGTTTTTTTATGTACCAAATTTTCGCTGTATTTGCCTTACTTCCCGCATTATAACCTCAAAGTTCCCACTTTGCCATTGCTCCAATCTCCTGGTTAAACAAGCTAGATGGTCTTTTGCTTTGGAACAACGTCGGCAGTATCATGAACACTTTAATCGCTATTGCATTAAGTTTTGTATTGGCGTTGAATTGTTGCAACCAAATGCTAAGATTATCAATAAACATTTCCCCAGCCTTTCCTGTTGGTACTCTGAACATGCAAATGGCCAAATCTCACTACAAATGGCCAAATCTCACTGTAAATGGCCAAATCTTACTGTAAATGGCCACACACACACATGCACGTTTTTTGCAAAGTAATTCTCTTTTTTGGTGAGCGCTTGTAATTTTACCGCTGCAGAAAAAACATTAAGCCATCAACGACATAAGTCGACATTAAAACGTGTTCTGATAATCCTCGCAACGAAGAAAAAGAAAAGGCATTTTTCTAGAATACTTTGATTTATCCATTAACTGTTAAATGGAAAATTCAACACCACTAAAATAACATCAGCCGTCAAATAAAGTAAAGGGCGGCCCCCACTTACACGCGCGATCACAGCGATCAATGTTAAATTAAGATTTAGGGAATTTTTGTTTATTTTGATTGGTGTCACGACAGCGTCTCGACGCAAGAGTTGAAACAACTTCCACTTCCAGACGTACAAAATATGCGCGCTGGCTTTCGCTTTTTGCTAAATAAAAACAATAGATCGCCGTGATTGCGGTTGTAAGAGGAGGCCGGCTCTAGTGATTCGAATTAGCACCCAACGCTTTTGAATATGTGCCATGTAAATTCCTCAAATTTTCGTAAGCCGCCCCATCTATAAACAAGAAGCACTGATTATGATGATTATTCCGGGGTTTTTGTGTATATGGATTCTAACGCATTTCCATGATGTCAATTTTTTTTGCAAACATTAGCTATTTTATCGAGTCACTCAAGTTTCAAATTTCATCAAACTTTGCAAGATCTATCTTTCGCAAATCGTTCTGCGCACCAAATCCTTTGCAAAATAAAGGAAGAACTAGAACCTATCTTTAAAATTACTCACGTTAAAGTAACAACTAGAAATAAATATTAAAATAACAGGAAGGTACCGTAAAAAAATTGTCTTCACGAAAGATCATTGGTATACACCTTTAAACGGTTTGTTGTTGCCTATAAAATGATTCAACATCCTCGCACCATTTTCCCCATTTTCTCAACGTTTTAGCGTTTGCACTTCTAAATTTATTGCGCAGCGTATGCACACAGTACTTCAAATCATTGACGTTCATTTTCTTTATGTTGTCAAGCCACGGATGGTCAGATACTGCCAATTTGTCATGTAGCTCTGAAATAGCGAACGACTTCATATTATACTCGTTTGCGTAATCAGCACGAACGACGATATCACGAAAAATATTTGTTAGGGCCAAGTATGTTTTTCTCCCAAATCTTCTGGACGGAACAAAATCGTCAGGTTTGGCCATATCTTCGTCATCCAGGCGTTCTCTCTTCTTTTGTTTCCGTAACGGCTATGGATATTATAATAAAGTTAGACAGTTTTAATCTATAAATTTCTACAAAAACTTTTTTCAAGTTAGTTTTTAATTATTATTTTAGGGTGGTTATAAATTTTTCAAAATATTTCTTGGAAAGACGGGCTGACTCGCTTCTCTTTTGAACACATGTTTTTTATAAGGTTTTCTGAACAATAGCAAGATGCCGAGTTAGCCAAGTCAACCGAACCTGCATATGCGCGATCCATAACTCGCCTCCATATGCACAGCCTCCAAGTTTACAAATTACCACCGAACTATTTTAATTTTGTAAACAAAAGAAAAAAATGAAGAGAAAAAAGTGCGGGGAAAAACACCTTAACAAGCTCCTCGTCGTTCTCAGAGTCAAGGTCTTCGCTCACATTTTGGGACTCTGGATTGTACGCATCATTTGACTCATCCTTAAAATTAAGCAAGTAACAATTAAATATTATAAAACACACATGCATGCACTGAAATTTAAAATGTACAAAATAGAAAAGTTTTAAGGAGCGCTTATTGCTGTTTACCAGTTCACGATTGCATTGAACTAAGTCTGGGTTGCAATGGAAAAATGGCCTGAGATTTCTGTTATCGTTAAAATTTTGGCTTGGCCTAGAGTTCGCGTAAAATAGAGGGCTCCAAAATAGTACATCAACACGAAGGTAGGTGAATTAAGATATTTAACATCTCTTTAATAACAGCCGTATTTAGTCTGTCTGTCCGCGGTAGGCGAGTCCCGTGGCGGAAACACGAAATGCGATATATAAAGGACGGGCGACCCCGTGGATGTTTCCACGGGTTAACGGCTAGTCTATATTATAATACCCGTATACGTCTGTCTGTCTGTCACGCAAAATGGTACCGCAAGTAGCGAGACGCACGCAATGCGGTATAAAAAGGACGGGCGAACCCGTGGATTTTTCCACGGGCCACCGACTAGTATTTAAGTAATTGTTGAAATCAGTAATACGAACCGTGGATGGAGCATTAGCTAACTCTGTCTTTTTCAATGGAAATTTACATTCCTCCTGAAAAAAAATTTAATTCTTTAAAAAAATTGTAGCAGACACGACTGAAAATTAGATAAAGACTTTCATAATCAAATGAGCATTAATTATCTACATCTCTTATATGTTTTGTTTTGCAAGTATCTACATAGTAAGCAGGTTAGATTTTAAAAGATAAGTATCTTAAAGCATATTTAGTGCAACAGCTGGCCAGTTGAAATTATTTTTGAATTTTAGTTATATAAGTTTTTATTTTGGGCATTTATAATTAAGCTACGCAAAGCTTTAAGGAAGATATTGTAATATGTACATTATTTATGCCGAAAGTTAAGTGTTTTTTTTAAAGAAGAACCACAGTTAATTCACAAAGCGTGTTCTTCAAGGCTCGATGCTTGATCAACATCGTTCTTATTAAGCTTTATATCGGGAGGTTTCGTTACTATTACCGGTATTTATCCTTTATTAAAAATATCCTTCATTTGAAAGAAGTTTTAACCAATGTTATAAATCAAATTAAAGTTACCTTTTTTCTCCACCAGAGATTTTTTCTATCCTTATAGTCATACCGCAATTCTAAACCCGATGGTATGTCTTTGACGGCAAAGAGACACAAAAAAGGCGAACTTCTGACGATGACTTTATTCATAACACAGTTCGGAAACGCAGAATCATTGACATATTTGCAAATAGATTCCGTATTGGTTGCGTCAACACTAAATTAAAGAGACATAACATATTTCAAAGAGACAAATGCAACGATTTGGTTTCAAATCCCTGAGATGCCGAGGCAGTTTGTTTGTTTTGGACAAAAAAAGGTTTTTATACCTTAGCCATTTTTATACTGTTTGTTTTTTTGTTTTGTTTTCCGTGAAAATTTAAAACATTTAATTCAATTTGTCTCACAGAAATCTGATTAGAAGCATTAAGTAAAGCACATAATGTATAGTAAAGCGTAGCATATTTTGTATAGTACAGCATATAATGTTTTTTCTTTAACGAATTAAATCTATCATTGATTACCATAGTGTTTCTTTTCTCTCGTTCTTTTTATGATCAAAAAAGTAGAGAAAACAGCCGAAACCATCCTCTTCGTATCCCATTTCGTTCTTCTCAGCTTCGTCTTTGGAGAGTAACTGCCCTCTGTACTGAAGAAGGAACTCCCCTTTCTTAAAACTTTTGGTTGAAAGTATTCCAAAACCTAAAAAAAATTAATTATCACATAGTGGCTTGGTATGAAGTTAAAAAAAAGCTAAAAATAATAATCGTAACGTGTAATAATATTCTACTGTATTAAACTAATCTTTGACACAAGCTAAACTATCATACCAATGTCGTCGTTAATAAAAACTTTTTCAAATCCGTCTTGGTCAATGCCGAGTTCTACAAATCTTCTCGCTTGCTTCTGTTCATCTTCCATATCAACTTCTCCAATACTTATAAATCCGGACTAAATTTACATAAGCTATTAACTCTAAGATGCATTTTAACTAACTTTTTTTCTACCACCATATTCAAGGAATAATTTAATGTTGTCCTAATGATTAGACTCACTAAAATTAGTTCTTATGTCATAAACAAAACTTTCTTTCTAAAATCCTGAAATACACGACCCCTTAAAATGAAGGTTTTTAGAAGCAAAAGTATTCTTTAAACAGCAGATAAGGAATAAAATTTGCTAAATCCTTTCTTTTACTTAATGTAATACCAAAACGAAATAGACTGAATAAAGGCCTGGAACAGGCATGATCCTGCTTATTCTATTCAGGGAGGAAACAAGACAATGATTAGAGGTGATCACGTTACTTTTTGTTCTGGGAAAATTGAATTAAGTTTAACATTTTTTCGCAAGCTAGCAAGACAGGACAATAAGGGGGCAAGCATGTTTCATATCAAATGTACAATGGAAATTTTACGTCGGTATGAATTGTTATTAGGACATATATCATCAAACGCCCTTTATTACAACCAGATAATAATTCCAATGTTTATATTTAAAAAAAATGGCATTTCTACAAAGCAAAGCACATACCGAAGCTGTATTCTCCATACTTATCGTCGACCTTGTTTTCATTGTACTTTCAGTAACTTTAACTTGCTAAATCACAATAAATACTTTATACAGTGGGTATACTCGGCTAATTCAGCACATTTTCAATGTCCGCTATATAAAATATTACTTTTGAAATTTTGTAGAAGCCGATTTTTCTTGTTTTTATACTATTTTAACTAGAAATTTCTACTGACTCAGAAATTTAGATAATAATTTGACATAATTTTCACACGTCTTGGTCAATATTTTCCAGAAATAGTAAAGAAAATTTGTATACGTAAAATATTGAGTAAATAATGCAGCTGTTTGGACAGGTAAATAAGGATTAATGCTACATAAGTTAGTTAATTTTTGCAAAAATTTGTTTGCATGAAAATAAATCTTCGTGGAAGAACTAGAAATGACTTAAATTAGGGGGTGTTTACATGGGAAATCTCATCCCGGGATAAAACTCGTCCCGGGATGAGGTCATCCCTGTCTCTGGCCAAAGTCTTTATACTGTTTACAAGTTTTAGGCGGGATGAAATCTCATACCGGGGCGAGTTCATCCCGGTCGAAATGACCGAGATGAAATTTCAACCCGGGATGAAACTATTCTCAAATCTCCATGTAAACAGAAAAAATATTTCATCCCGGGATGAAACTACCTTTATTTCTGAACTTTATGCGCAATGGTTTTGAATAATTTCATCCCGGGATGAAATTATTCAAAACTCGCCCCGGGATGAAATAGAGATGTAAACAAAAAAGCTTTCATCCCGGGACGAAAGTCATCCCGGGATGAAATTTCATCCCGCCTACATGTAAACGTAGTCTTAGTGCAATTTAAACAAAAAGATTTTCTTGTTTTTCTTCCCTTTTTTTTCGGTAAAAAATTATTAAACATAACGTAACTAGTGAGCAATAGTTGTCTCTTTCAAAACTAGTTTTAGCACTAGTAATTTACATAAATACTAAAGAATTATTAAAGCTATAATACTTACTTCTCTACATATAGATTTACTGCTTTTTATACTAGGTGTAGGTGGACAGAAATTTTCGATCTAATAAACAAAGATGTATGCGTAAATAGATCTTGAAGGCTACAGTTTGTTTACTTCTTTAAGATTGCCATTCTCAACCAAACCAAGAAAGTTGATCACACTTACCTTTCTAACTTCATCATCACCAATTCCACCGCCATCCTCAACATTGCCATCATTTTCATTTTCAAGACACTATAATTAAAGCAGTAAGTTTTTCAAGTAACAATGCAATTCTAAAACAAAAATAAAAAAAGCCGTTTGCTAAAGTATAAGTTTAAATTATAATCCAAAATTTTCCAATTTTTTTTACTTAAACCTATAATGATCAAACACTTACATCGCCATAGAACGAACTCGCTGTTTTTTCTGCAGATATTGTGGATGGGTCGGACAGCTCTTCCAATATCTGGTCAATGGCGTTCATTTCCATTGCTGTCAAGTCAGAGTTTCTCAACTTTATCCACTCTAGCACTTTTTCTTTTGAAGGCAGTTCTGAAGGTCGGGATTTTTTTAAGAGTAGATTTGTCAAATCTTCTCTTTCACTTTGTTTAATGGTGATACGTTCACCTCCTACTTGAAACCCATCGCCGACCATCATTGCAAGACTCAAGGCATGCTTTACATTTGAATGCAGATTGTAATGCCTCTGTGTTGTTTCCTCTTTGTTTTTCATGAAGTTCTTAGCGAAGAATCCAATGTCCATGCCTTCAAGGTTACATGCAAACGTTGCGCATGCACATCGAATTCTGGTTGGACAAACTCGTTGATATTCTTTCTCGCTAAAAACTTCGGCATCTTTAAAGCTGCTTGTTAAAGCACTGCCAACAACACCGTGAGACATTTTATCTTCATTTGATGACGGCAAAAATAGATATTTTGATGATGCATTTTCAAACAAAGGACGTAAATGGTCCATGTATATTTTCAGATGATTAAAGATCGCATCTGGTATAGCAATAACCTTCTCCCCATATATCGTCGACGTCTTGTAATTAGAGTTGATGATTACCCAGTGTCCAGGATAATCATCGTGACGACTGGCCTCCTTCACATCACTCACTAGCAATTCTATGAGATTCGAGGCTCTTAAACCATTCATAATACAAATATTGGTCATTACGTAGTCACGTACTTTCAAACAAAAGCCAATGGTATACTTGCTTTTGCCACGTGTACTATAATTGTTGAGCTTCGCAACAATATCTTGCGTAAATGGTGAGCGTCCATACTTTATCATGTGCTCAACCGTTAACAAGTGCCGTGTCTTCAAACGTCTCAGATTGACCTTCCTTTGCTTTATAAGAGGGCGTAATCTAATATTCCAGTCTTCGATTGATTCCTCCAGAAGACGAAAATGCTCTCTTGTAAGGCCTGCATAGATATGACGACGTCTCAGAAACTTCAGAAAATGCCGCAAGGAAGAAAATCTAGTGCGCAATGTATTTGCCTCAACCCCTCCTTTTCCAACAAGTTCCAGAGACAATCGATGGTAGTTGTCCTCAATACAAATTGGGTTAGAAAATGCATGAAGAGGGAACATTGTTCTACTGGGGTCAACTATATCCCATATGTATTCAACATATTGGCAATGTTGTTTTGCTTGCCGTTCTGAACTACCATTTGCCACTAAATCTTCTTCGAAGGCCTTCATCAGAAATGCTTGGTCTTTATAATAAAAATTAAAAAAGTCTTTTTCCTTTAAATTCCATAATTGCCTATCGAATTCTGTCAAAATAAAAGAATTTTTCGGAGCATAAGAGGCAGCTGGTCCTTTATATAAATTGGCCTGAAATCGGTCTTTGCTTCTTTTGCTGATCTCATCATTTTCAGGTTCTAAATGTTTTACTCCTCCTTTCTTCGCGGTTTCAGCAAGTTTAGCTGTGCACCAGTACTCTTTCCTTGCACTTTCCACAATTTTATTGATGTCTTCATTCTGCAAATCCTTGTGCTTATACCTTAAATGGTTTCTTAGCCGCATATGCCATTTATTGCAGATCACACATGGCAAAGGCTTCTCACTCCCATGCTTTTCTTTTGAGGCCCATAAAAACATTACTCTGAGTTCACTTTCTTTCATGCGAGCTGTGTCACTGCTATACTTATGTATAGTAACTAAATGACCAGCCAAACTATCGCTTTTCATGACCTCACCGCACTCAATACATTTCATTTCAAACTTTCTCTTCTTCTTAACATGACTTGGCTTGACGGTATCGTGTGAAGGCAAGTACAATTCTAAATTTGCTATAACTTTTTTTCTCAACCTTTCCCTTTTTCTTTTTTCCTTAAGTTTCTTTTCCTTATACTTAAGGTCATTCTTCACCCTTTCCTCACCTTCTGCTTCCTCGTGACAAATTTCTTTTTCGCTGCTTACGTCCATAAACTCCTTCTCTGCCGCCCTTTCAGCCCTACGCAACCGTTTTCTTAGATCCTCAATCTCCTCCTCAGCTTTTCTTTTTTTCCTTTTTCTCTCTTCGTCTTTTGATTTTATGCGATTTGTCTTTGGCTCAATTCCCTATGATAAAATTAGTTCGCATAACCACAATGACACTTAAAAAGGACAGGAGTGTGCACCCAAAATTTGCAACAAAATAAAAAGTATTGATATTGTTCCAAAAATGTAAGTAAAGGGATCATTGTCTTTCTTTTCGTGTGGTATATTCATTTATTGACTTACTCTGAAAATATAAAAAATTTACTTTCTGTGCCAAATGACAAAATTCTTCTCACAATTTCAAGGTACATGAAAAAAAAGGAACTAAAGAACATTGGTTAGCGGTGTTCAAAATCCTGCGTCAACAAACTTTTTCTTGCATTTTAGTTTGCGTATAAGGGATAAGATGCATATTAAAATGAATTGTACCTTACTAACAACGATCGGGGAATCAAAGTCAATCCCGTCTTTTCCAATTAGTACGTCTGGGGAGCTTGGGCAGTGCTGTAGTAATAAATACCATTATTGAACAATTTTTTTTAAGAGCATGCTTATAAAAAATCACATAATCAACAAAAGTACTCACCACCGGTGTTGCATTTGTTGTTTCTGACATGGACTGTTTTTCAGTTGTAGTAAGTGACACTAACAACAGAACGTAAATATAATGTGAAATTTAAATTTGGTAAAAAAATCCTGTTTATAATTATGTTTATAGCCTTATGTTTGCTTACCAAGGGATGAATTATCTTCATTTTCTTCTACAGATAAAGCACTTGCGAAGCTTTCTCCATCTAAAGTTAGGGTCAACGCCTACAAAATCATCGAACAAAATTATTAATTATCTAGGTAACTATTAATTGTAAGCTTTATAAATACCGTAACACAGATTACCTTTTTAAAACTGATGTTTTGAATCTTGCTTAACACTAAAACCAGGGTGTCTGGCAACAAGACTTTCATAACACCGTCAAAGAACTAAAACAAGTATTTTTTTTACACATCACATGAATTTTTTAACTACCTTTCGGTCTCAAATAGATAATGCAGACTAGTATGATTGTCAAATGCAATCGAGACAAAAACAACTGCGCAACCAGGAATACAAAACAACTACCTTGGGGCTAGAAAACCAAGTGATTAATTTGCCAGTAACATATTCTACCATCCCATCTGAGAAGTAGTTCAAACCATTGTTGGTATCCAGAGAGTCTAGAAGATTCAGTTAGCCTTCATATGACTTATATCAACATATAAAAAACTATATGATGTAGTAAAGCATGACATAAAACAGTATAACGATAGATGTGTGGTTTATAGAGGTTTGCAAAACTGAACAGATAACAGTTACACAGAAACACGAAAATGTCTAACATTAAAGAAATGTTTATCAACAAGATCTTGGAGAATGAACTTTTCATCATGAAATTTTATATATAACGCTTACGTCTATCATCGCCACCATTTATGTACAGTGTATATCTATCAGTCGCAGTCTAAAAATTTCAAATAATGACACAAATTACACAAATGCACAACATAGCATGCTACTCTAAATGTTCCTCCAACTTTTACCTTTCCCGACATGATCATGTGTATCTCCGGTTCTAACGTATCCATTAGATATTTCAATTCATCGAGAGGTATATCAAATTTTTTATCTAAAGAACACAGTCACATATTAAATTTTAAAGCATAAGTCGTGCAAAGATGCATACTGTAGTACACATGGGGTGTATGGGATTAAAGTACGTATTTTCGTTTTTTTGCTGAAAGTAACTCCCAGTGGAAAACGGTTTTTTATAACAATCCTGACGAATGGATCTAGTTCCAAAGGTTTTTTATCCTTAATTTTAGTTCTTATTTAATATTTACTTATTAAATTTAAATATTAATGTTTGAACTGTGTAGATATACTTCATAGATAAGGGAGTAATAAATAGTAAAAGCATGCATGATAGATGGCTTAGTATCAAAGCATACATCTGCTTGAAAAAGAAAATGGTAAAAAATCGCTCATTTAGAGTTAAAAAAGAAATTATCAGTTGGTTCTTAAAATTCAGTTCTCCAACTGATACTTCCCTGTTAACCCACGCATTTTAAATTGAATATACTAGCGGCAATGTATACCTCTGCTATAAAAGAATTTAAACTTCTTATCTCCTACTGAAATCACATCGCCATGTTTCAATGGTGTTGCACACGCGACTTCATCTCCATTGATAAACGTTGGAAAAATTTCCGTGGTAATACGTAAAATATACTAAATGGAAGAATTACATCAATTGGATAGTAAAATGACGGATAAAAATTAGAAAATAAAAATGAGAAAAAATTACCGCGTTATCTTCTAACGACAAATTACAATGGTATGTGTCAATATTTTCATATGTTGCCTCGCTTATCTGGATGTTCGCTTTAGGACTATGGAAGAAAGGTAATCATAATTTTTTTACTCGTACCAACAATTATTCAAAACAAAACATAAAAACACAAAAGCTTTTAGTCATTGTGAAATTAAAAGGGTTTTAGTAAGACCATACACGAGGCTGAGATTATTATGCAAAGGACTGACCAAAGCATGCTGTTGTGCCATTTCGAGAAATAGCAAAAAACGGCCACAAATATCGTGTCCAGGGTTGTAGATAGATTACGCTTATTACAATTACAATTAAAATGCGGTTGCGGTTTTTTTACTCATGTATGTTAAATGAGGACTGTTGTTTAAATAATAATAAATTCTTTTTTGACTTACGAGGTTCCAATGAGCAAGTCTTTGTCCGAACTATGAAGGTAATATGTTCTTCCTGGGGAACCATCTTTTCTAACGGAGAGTAAGCTTGCAATAGATTGATCCATTGTCTATTTTAAACTGCAATTGTAATTACAAATACAGGTCACGACATATACAGAAAAAAGCACGTTTTCATGAGAATAATTGAATTTTAAGTAAGATAATTGTCGGGACTGTCTTGTTTTGACTAATTAAATGAACTAAATCGACAGAAATTAACTAACAATTTTCCGAATGATCACAGCTGGAAACAGGGGGAGGGGATAAGGATTTGAATTCTCTTTTAACTATTGCTTGACGCTCAAGAAAGGGCAACTGACTAGATAAAAAATAAAAATGATTATTAGAAGAAATTAATAAATAAAAAGAAAAAATTAATAAGTAAAAAGAAGAAATGACTGCCAATATTTATGTACCGCCTATAATAGTTTATATCATCCTTTTTTGACTTAAGAGGCATTACACACATTACATAGGACAAACATTTTTTATCTTTTAACGGGCGTTTTAGCCAATATAGAGGCTCAAATTTGAAAACCTTTTGTTCGTTGGACGCAATCAAGGTTGCGCATCCTTAAATACTAAACTATTTAGCGTCTCCACGAATTCTAAGCTACAAACTTGTGAGGCGAAATACAACTCTATACTCATAACTTATGTAAACGCTATACTTTTTATTGTTTTTCCATAATTACAATCGCTCGCGATAAGTTGCTGGACGGGTTGGTTGGGAGGCAAAGGTGCGTATCGGACTACAAATTGGTACATTTGACATAAAAACACTGTTTAGCACTGACACGGTTCATCAGAATACAGGGTCGTTTGTCCTATCGTTATCCTTTGTGGGGAATGACGGGACGCACGGGGCACGTGTGACTAGACTTATAAGTTAAAGGGGCAAGTTATAGTACAGTTTTTCGTCACATTTTAGCCTATACATGCATTCTGGACCTGATTTAAATAAACGTGTTGTTAAAAGATAACAACCGCACGCACTAATTTATCTGCAGGCACTATTTCAACAACCATACATAGTAGAAATGCGCTTATTGGACTGGAGATTGGTGCATTTGACATAAAAAGACACCGTTCAACACTGAAGCCATCTATGCGAATGCAGGGGTGTTTATTCTTTTTTATAGGAATGAGGGGCGCATGGGGCAAGTGTAACTTTACTCATAGGTTAGAGGGGCAAGCTATAGTACCGTTTTCCGTCACAATTTAGCCTAGATAGACCTTCCGCACTAAATTGGAATAAGCGTGTTGCTAAAAGATGACAAACACATCCACTTATTTACCTACAGGCACTATTTCCGCAACTTTAAACTATAAATGGACACACAAAGTGTCGTTTGGAACTTATTTTTAGCCTCCTGTTTTTCCCAAAGAATGAGTTAGGTTACCAGCCACGATGGAAAAAAATTGCAAAGCAAGATCAAGTTTGTTTGTTTATGGTTCCTTAAGAAAAAGAAGGCACTCTAATCAAAGCACTATTTTGTGTACCTAGCTGGTTTGCTAGCTACATAATTGGTCTTTAGATTGGTCATTAAATTGGCAGAAATTAAAAGGTGTGTGTATTCTGGGTACAGTATTATACATTATACAATTTATAGAACAGTAGTAGAACAGTAGTATTACATATCATACAATTTATAGAACAGTAGTAGAACAACAGCAGTAGAACACAGCACCGGGCACATATACATTATACAATATTCAGAAGCGGAGGTGATCTCTATCGGCGAAAGTGAAAACCTGACCGAGCGGAATTTGAACCAGCGAACATTGGGTTAGCGCCCCACTGCTCTGCCAACTGAGCTATCGTTCCGATAGTGAGACGAGTTTGCAATTGCCTTTTCTCTCACTACAGGATCGAGCCCCGTTGGTGGTTCGAGCCCACCATATACATATGTATATCTCTATCTTCCATCAGGCAATTTCAAAGATTCAGCCCAGCGTAGCGGCGACGGAAATCAATTGACATAAGAATAACCTAATAGAATTTATAGAATGTTTTTTCCAGATAATTGCGCACACATTAACTATATGGTTTGGCATTTTCTTTCATTACAATCAGGGGTGCTGGGTGAGTAGGTGCTTACTGTGACTACTGTTCCAGTGTTTTGCATTATCTAGGAGGATATATCAAAAGATAAGAAAATTTAGACAGGGTATTTAAATTTTTAGTAAAGGTTTTCTTCTTACAAAAAACCACCGAGGACTTTATTTTAAAAATATTACCACTTATCTGTTCAGTCATTGTCATTGAATAATATACATATTATCATGTCATCAACAAGCGAGTTTAATCTAGGCTACGAGTGTATGGTATCATTTGACGTTACTTCACTGTACACAAATGTACCGATAAAGGACACATTATATATCATCAGGGAATTACTGCTAAATGATGATGAGTATGAGAACAAAACACGCATCCCTATAGACAAACTAATGTCCTCGGTCCAAGTTGTGCTTACAAAAACATGGTATTTATTTGACGGTAACTTCTTTACGCAAACTGACGGTGTGGCTATGGATGGCCCAACTTCCTGTGGTAGCTGAAATATATATGCAGGCTCATGAGACGCCTTAACAACTGCAGATCACGCTCCAAGAGTTTGGAAAAGATTTGTGGATGACGTCTTTTTAATAATTAAAAGAGCACATCTAGACGCATTTCATGAACATATCAATAATTTGCACCCGAAGATTCAATTTACAACTGAACACGAGAAGAACGGTACGCTTCCTTTCTTAGACACTCTAGTGTCTCGAAACGGTGGTAACTTATCAGTATCAGTATACCGCAAACCAACTCATACTGATCAATATCTCAACCACACATCCAATCACCAACTGTCCTGCAAAGAAAGTGCGGTGTCTTCATTACTGGACAGAGCAGTCAATGTAGTCAGTGGAGAGAATGACCGAAAGAAAGAGTTATCTCATATAAACAACGCCTTACTTGCAAATGGGTATTTGAGACAAACAATTAAAAGGGTTGAGAGGAAAATCAGGAACAGAACTGATAAGAACAGTGACGGAGAGGATGCAGAAAATGAACCAGTAGCTACAGTGTGTATGCCGTATATACCAGAGACAAGTAACATACTTCGTCGGGTATTGAAAGATTATAACATAAAGCCAGTGATTCAATCTAAAAGCACGCTACGTAGTATACTGTCGCATCCGAAAGACAAATTATGTCTAGAGAGTCAATGTAATTGTCTACGAAATCCCGTGTAAGGATTGTGATGCTGTTTATGTCGGTGAAACGAAACGAATGTTCAAACAACGTGTGCAAGAGCACAAAAGAGCTGTACGCAACGCAGATACAGACAAAAATGAGATTGCGGACTATAGCTGGAAGAATGATCATGTTATTGACTGGGACAATAAAAAGATCATAGACCGAGAGTCTGGTTGGAAAGCAAGAAAAGTGAAAGAAACCATAAATAGTATAGACAGAAATACTCACATCAATAGTATTTCCTATCAACTTCCAGAAATATGGTTACCTGCACTTCGGAAAGCGAATATTTAGAAAAAGTGCAAAATGGTTCGGGACAAACGTAACAAAAACTTTTAGAAAAAAAGAAAAGATTTTAATCAATCCATTGCTTCCATCTGGGTCCGTGAAAAAGTTAATTACTTTAATCGCTGTGATCTGATTGGTTGATTTCGATCCTCTAATTATCCTCAAATAATAAATAGCCAAAGATGATTACGATCATTGCCCGTCGATGACAGCTGTAGCTGTCGAAACGAGGACTTTATTGTGGCTTAGCAGATCTGAATAGAGTTCTTTCTCTCTTTTCGCTAGGAGAGGCTGAGGTGCTTTTATTGGAGCGCACATATTACAATTTGCAAATGTTGTTGGGACAATTTGTTCGAATTGGAAACTCTTGCCAACGGAGAGGGATTTTGTGCTTTTCAAAGAAGTACGGATCATTTGTTTATTTCTAGTTACAAAACATTAGTTTCCGATATTCCATGCTTAGAAGGAACATTATCAAAGACTTTTAAATGTTGAGTTTCCTTGGAATAAGAACTCTCTGAACAACTGAGTAGCAGTTAAATGCCCCTGCTATATTTGTTACATGGAAAACTTCCCGTTACTATCCAGAAGATATGGCAAGGAAAAGACGATACAGTTGACAGATGACAGAGATATAGTAATGCAATAATACAACTTGACAAACAAATCGTCCATGAAGAAAAGTCGTTGGAAGGACACGTTTATTAAAAACTGTTATGCAAGAAACGGCAATGCAACATATCAAGGAAACTACAGAGGCACCAAGCTCCAGAACATAAAAGTTTTGAAGCCTATTGTTCGAAATCTTATTCGTTCCCAAGCTTACATTAACAACATACAGTTTAGATTTATGGCTGGACACAGCACACACAACGATATACATCGTTTAAATGTATCCTTTTAAATGCGGGAGAAACACTTTATTAGGAAATAGTCAAGGCTATTGATACTTGATTTGTTTTTAAAAGGCATTGAAAACAACCTCGTTTCCAGCACATGTTGTCTTTTATTATACTGGGACGGCGAGCCGAAATAGAAATAAGAGGCGCTGGGAACAAGGTTGCATAGAAACATTATTGAAAGGAACTGGTCTACAAGATCTCTTTCAAAAGTATATGCCGAAAACAAGGTAACTTAAATGAAAAAACACAATATTAAAAGTAATGGTTGCGTTCATTAAACAATAGTTAATTACCATTAATGACATTATACATTTTTAGACCTTAGTACTGTGAAAACATTTAATCAAATATAAAAATGATAAAAAAATGGTGTAAGTGCACATTCGCAAATAATTATTTTGACCATACTAGTCTTTGGTGTGCCAAAAATCCCACAGGTTCGCGGGGAAAAACCCGACGTAGTATAGTCGATAAAAATATATCGCATTTGCTATTTCGTTTGTCCGTAACATGACTTTTTCTCACGCGCGCAGACAGAATACGGATTCTAAAAATCTTTTCCGTATAGTAAGTAAGTAAGTAAGTTCCCGCCTGTGTTTTTATGGATCACTTATTTGGGCGTGGTTAGCACGACCTGGTTTTCACCCACAGACAGAATACGGATATTACTAGCCATAGTTACCACAAATGCACCCCAAAATGCTAATAGCAAGAATTACTAATTCAGAAAGGGATAGAAATTTAAAATGAAAAATTGTGGTGTTTTATGTGATTGCATGATGACGGGAACAGAAATGTATCTAATGGAGGATTGTTGACAAGCGTTTTGCCCAAAGGAACAGAAAATACATAAAATATGATAATATATAAAATTGCATCAATCAATGCCTTTTTGCCGTTTGATTTATTGTAAACCTTGTTTAGTGTACAACCTGAAGTCAACATTAGAATCATTTTTAAAATTCCACAGTACTTCTCTTATTATACTACCCTTCGCTCTAAATTAATTCATAATTAATTCTGGCTGTGATAGCATTCGTATTGGTGAGAAATCTGGCCACCTGAAAACATTTATATTCAACGAGTCATGTTTCTCAACTTATAGTAATAATTGATTTAAAATAATAGATAACGTTAAACACAAAAGAAAATTTAAGAGTCACAGAACCCCTTTATATCCAATGAAAAAAACCCGATCTCAATTCTCAAATTGCTCACTTGGCAATTTTATTTATTCTAAAGATGGCTAATGACATGATTGAAACAAAACTAATTTGTTTCTTAAATATATTCACCCAATTCGTGATTTCGTGGAAACAGCTATAGGCCTTTGGATCGACGCCAGGATGCGTTCTGAGTATAATTTCATATAAGACATAAGTAGTTACTTTACTTTCTTACTGTTAAAAAGTTTAGCAACGTGGTTGAAACAACAACAAATACTTTCTTGAGTATAAATTCACGTGGGCTGCAGCAATATTTAAGCAGGCTTTTAGATTAAACGAGGCAAACAAACTCCTATTACCATAACAAAAGCGTGTCAATTACATTTTTAACAAAAATTTTGCTGAAGTTTTTGTCTTATTAGTACAAAACACACAGGTCGTGTTATAAGAGCCGACTTGGATAGTAGAGTAAAAGTGCCCCGCGAAGTAGACAGTGAAAAAAAATTATCCATACACAACACAGTCCATTAAATGTGCGCAATTAATTGAGACTAGCCGTTAGCTAGCTCGTCCGCCGGCACTCAAATTTTTGCCTGTCGTACAATTTCCTGCATCGGTATTTCGTGGAAAAATCCACGAATTTTTCCGTCCTATAAATTCTTGCAACAAAGTTGATAAAAATATATCGCATGTGCTACCTCATATGTGCGTAGCACAACTTTTTTTCTCGTGCTCAGATTACGGGTATTATTATTATAAAAATTTTTTATCAAGTAATGGAGTCTTAATATATCTCGTTGGACTAAGAGAAACAAAATGCACGGTGCGGCCGTCCAAATAAAATCATACAATATGTGTCTCAATAGATTCATGGAAACAAAATGCACGGTGCGGCCGTCCAAATAAAATCATACATTCTAGTACAATATAAGACCTGAATTCTACAGACATGCATCAAATTGAAAATTTATGGTCCATTTTGAGCAAGATCGATAAATACAGTCTTGATGCATCTCAATAGATTCAAGAAACAAAATGCACCTGTGCGGCCATCCAATAAAATCATACAATAAGCATCTCAATAGATTCATGGAAACAAAATGCACGGTGCGGCCATCCAAATAAAATCATACATTCTAGTACAATATAAGACTTGAATTCTACAGACATGCATCAAATTGAAAATTTATGGTCCATATTGAGCAAGATCGATAAATACAGTCTTGATGCATCTCAATAGATTCAAGAAACAAAATGCACCTGTGCGGCCATCCAATAAAATCATACAATATGTGTCTCAATAGATTCATGGAAACAAAATGCACGGTGCGGCCATCCAAATAAAATCATACAATCGAGTACAATATAAGACCTGAATTCTACAGACATGCATCAAATTGAAAATTTATGGTCCATTTTGAGCAAGATCGATAAATACAGTCTTGATGCATCTCAATAGATTCAAGAAACAAAATGCACCTGTGCGGCCATCCAAAAAATCATACAATAAGCATCTCAATAGATTCATGGAAACAAAATGCACGGTGCGGCCAAATAAATTGGTAAATCAGACAGTAACTTACACAATAATTTTGTTTGATATTAGAGATACCTAACACCAAGAAATAAAATTAAACCTGATATATAAACCATAAAATATGGGTACTATTTCATCAAATATTCGAATTAAACGGTTACATTGTGTTAGCAGGTGTCGAGTATGTGGCCTAAAAGAAAACAAAGTGAGTTTCACTATTTCACTATTTCGTTCATACAAGATCTGGCTGAGATTATGGGTACTTTTAACTGTTACACCTGAAATATTGAAAAAATATATTGAAAAAACTGATAATTGACAGAGCTCTTGGGTCAGGCTTAGCAAATTTGAGGAAAACTAAAAAGTATAAGAAACATGCAGACAACACCTCAAACGTATAGGTTTCTTGGTAAAAAAAATACGTATTTGTATGATATTACAGCATTTTATAAATTAAAATTTGTTAAGGACAAGTAAATGTATTTGTGCTTTTCTACAACAACCTACTACATATATATACACTTATGTGTAAAAAGCAACAGTAAAAAAAGTTTGAAACTAAAAGTCCTGCTATTCGGTTTTCTTGAAACTATGTGATCTGATTACTTATTGGTTGGGTAGGGTTTTTTTTGGAAGTATATATAATTAACTTTCCAGCGATAAAATTGTAATTTTCTCAGAAGTACCATAGTCAGGAATGTTATGATTCATTACTCTTGAACAATAGAATGAATAGATCTTGCTTAAGGACAGAGAATTGTGTATATGCAATCATCAATCTTTGAGCAATTCACAACAACATAAAAACCACAAAATAATTCTTACAATATAACAAACCTACTTTAGTTCTGCCACATCTCGCAGATTAGTGTAAATTCTTGAACATTCTTAATTAAACCTAAAGATAAAATGATGCAATGATTTTGTCAAAAGCTCAGATAAATAATGTGCAAACAAGACAAGAATTTGGTACAAGTATATACATTTTCACCTTTTCCGTGCATCACTAATTAATGAAAGGATATGCACAGTATAAAATAACCGTATATATATACATGTTTTGAAATTGTTTCAATGCCAATGAAGAAAAAGTGTTGAAAAATATGAGAAACATTTTTAGGCTGATCTGTAATATCTATCAATATTTTCCAGAAAAAATTGTGTGGCCATGACAACACTAATCAGTAATCAAAGCATTATGTTAAGTTGTGCAATATTATAATAGTGATTTATATGTGGGACAACATTGGCTATCATCCTTTCAGGATAGAAATAGTCATGTTACAGTTTAGAAGTTGGGAAGCTAATGTGCAGGCTTACGTCTACAATAATCTCGTTTTTACTGCTTTTAATTTGTTGTCAATAATAAAACACTAAATAATGTTTATCTGTTACGTTGCTATTGATCAAAACTATGTTCGAATCATTAAATTTGAAAATACTGTGTTGTGGATAAGTTTTTGCATGCCAAACTAAATAAACTAGAGATGGTCAGGATTCTCTGACCTGCTAGTAACTGAAATTTATCTTTGTGCCATATTACAATATTTTACCACAAGAGCATTCAAAATCAATGCAACATAGCCAAATATGATATTTTTTTGCCTCACATCAGCAGATTTTTTAAGCAAGCAGAGAGAACAAACATAGGAAATTTCCGCTCTGCAAATTGGTGAAGCGTAACATGCAAAACTATGTGTCAGTGCATATTAAAAACGAGAAATTTTTAAAAAGAGGTCCATAGCTGCTGATGCATTCAGATTGCAATAATCTTAAATAGGGTTGTGAAGCAGGATTCCAATCAAAGTACAGGCTTGCTGTCATACTGGAGATGCTGCTGTTACTGTTAAAAACTATATATGTACCCATACTTTTAAATTGTGAGTCATGATGTCATGACGTCACTGATGTCATTGATGAAATAAGAACAGCTTCATGCTCAGAAACAGTGAGGTTCAGGTTAAATTTTACTGGT
This sequence comes from Hydractinia symbiolongicarpus, assembly GCF_029227915.1. Lineage (NCBI taxonomy): Eukaryota > Metazoa > Cnidaria > Hydrozoa > Anthoathecata > Hydractiniidae > Hydractinia > Hydractinia symbiolongicarpus. The sequence continues at coordinate 4,139,342 of NC_079888.1, read as the reverse complement.
ATATACTTAAAAAAAATAGTATCTAACAGTATCAAAATGAACTGAGTTTTTGTGTATTAACCTACTCATACCTTGTCGTGGAATATAAAAATGTGCCAAATCGAGCTTAATCAACATTTCTTAATCAAATTTCTTAGCATATCAAGAGACTTTAAACAAATCATTTTGCTAAAAATATTGGTACCTATTTGCTTGATTTTTAGTCAAAATCTATTGTTTTGTTTAAAAAGTCTCATCTGTGTCCTTTGAAATGCCTAAATTCTGAAACTCAGGAAGTATATATAGCCAATGCAAAAACATTTTTTATGCTAATTTCATTACATTGACCTATATGCACTCCATAACAACTTTCAAGTCCATAAGCTTTTTTCTACGCAAAATATTTGAATTTTTGAATTCCACGAAAAGGACCTGGGATGCTTCATTATGGACATTTGACCGCTATAGTCACACTATCTGGACATTTATTGTCATTTTTTCTATGTTTATCACTTTACTAATACACAAAATGTTTGTTGTGACATATAGATTACTCACTATGTAGCTAAGTGTCATTGCCTTTTCAGACCATTATATTTCACTACCTAGCTAAATCTTCAAAAATAAAAAAATTAATCTTAAAGGATAAACAGATAAACAATATTTTGTCTTATAGCATCCTTGTATTGCATATACAGGATACTACTGCTATTCTGTAGCTACTGCTTCCATGACTTGTTTAAATTTTCCCAAAAGGTCTTTAACTCAAATCAGAAAATTGAAATTCCCACTTATTTTCTAGAATTATTTTAAAAAGAAGTCACTTTAACAGAGTAAAACATTGTTTTATGCTGTGCAGGAAGGTGTTTAGCTAGCACTTTTAAATTGGTTAGCTACATTAGCTACAGTACAAAACAAAGGGACAGTATGCTTTGGGAGCTCTCCTAGTACAAACATAGCTTTTGCACAAGCTAGTTAAACCAGTATAAAAGCATAGATAAAAGAAACGACCAATTAACAATATAATTAGTGTATTTCGGATTTAAAAATTAATGTTTTACCCAAAAACATGCCACAAACAACAGCTTTACGATGCACAACCCTGCAAACGACCTGGCGAGGTCTGTTTAGCTTTGTATGAACCAAGCTAGCGCTACACACAGCTTTGGGCCCCTTGCCGTTTCGGCTTGAATGGCCCGCTTGGTGTATGAGATTTTGCAACAGGGTAGTATAATTCCCAGAATTTTGTAAACTTTTCTTTTATAAAGCTCCAAGAAATTATTAAAAATTAATAAACTTGTTCCCAAATTACTGGTGCTCTCGTTTCCTTTCTGATGGTGTATACATACACACAAATGTATTCACTTACGGGAAGTCATAATATTTTTTTCTGCATGCTGTTGTTAGAATGAGTGTCAGCGAGCGGAGACGAGTTTAGTTGGGACAGGTCAGCTCGACGTTCTGGTGAAGTCGAAATTTTAATAATTTAATACTAAAAGTTGCTGAAAATTTTTGGAGTGAAGAAAAGTGTTCTTAAAACAATTTGTAAAAACGCATTTGCTTTCTTAAATAATATCCCGAATTCTTAAAAACCCCAATCTAAACATGGTAGTATAATTCCCTTTGAATAGCAATCTATTCCAAAATAAAAGGGTTTCAAGGGCTGGTTTGACTTCAAATCATCTTCATTTAGGCTAACTTAGTTTTTAAAATGGATTTCAAGCATTGATAATTCTTCCGATCAGCGTATTGTGAAATATTGCAAAATAAAAATTAATAGGGGAATTATACTACCAAATTGATATAATTATTATTATTATTATTATTATTATTATTATTATTATTATTATTATTATTATTATTATTATTATTATTATTATTATTATTATTATTATTATTATTATTATTATTATTATTATTATTATTTATTATTATTATTATTATTATTATTATTATTATTATTATTATTATTATTATTATTATTATTATTATTATTATTATTATTATTATTATTATTATTATTATTATTATTATTATTATTATTATTATTATTATTATTATTATTATTATTATTATTATTATTATTATTATTATTATTATTATTATTATTATTATTATTATTATTATTATTACGTCGAGGAGAAAAGAACAGGAAAAAACGGTGGAAAAGGCGTAAGGCTTACCGTGCGTTTGTCAGAGATTCTTATCAGACTGGAGGTTCCTGGTTGTTGGGAGCATATATCCCTAGTTTGGTCGGGATTAAAATCTGCTAAGACTGACAAACCTTGGGTTTCTGCACTTGCATGGAAAAGGTATTTATATTGGTTGCACCCTCTCGATTATTTTTTTCATGGTAGCCATCACTATTATTATTGAATCTGTTTGTGTAGCGGCAAATGATCCCGCTCAACCACCAATGAAAGCGTTTATAGATGACATATTTCTAATGTCTTCATCAGCACATGATTGTCAGAAGTTGCTTGATGGCTGTCATTGATAATGGAGTGTGTAAGTGATTCACGAAAACCCTGTTATGTTTCTTGATCGCACCATTACTCATACCCTTTAAGATCATGTCGCTGTTGACAAATTTATCTCAGAAACTGAACACCCTCTGCAATTAAATGACTCCTTGTCATTTAAAAGCACTTGTAAACTTGATTTTTGCAACACTTTGTAATTCCAAGGGCTAGGTGGCCAATATTAACACATGAAGTTTCTTTGTCAACTGTCATCAAATTGTAACGATAGATTTCAATCCTGATCACGAAATGGTTACATTCAATCACCAACATCTGTTTATATTCAGCTAGCTCACCTTTAAAAGTATGACTTCTATCCTAAAGTCCTCGAAAGTCAGTGGACATTTATTACTTAGGGATTCCGCTAAGCCATGTGTTTGATCCTTTTTACCTACTTTAAAATCAGGTTCATGGAATGTAAGCAATGCCGGTCCCTCTGCCGAAACTCCGCTTCAATATACAAAGGTAGCTGGGTATCATCAGATAGGGAAAGCTGGTTCTGGTTTGATTAAGCAGAAGGTTATACCAACTAAAGGATGCCGAAATTACCGCAAAACCATCTTCGACATGAACACAAAGTTTATGAACACGAAAAGGAGATTTTCCAGGCTTGTGCAGTAAAACTCCATATTCAAGGCAACTGGATGAAATGGTGCAGTTATGTGAAAAACGATCTTTTGTGGAGCACTCTTTTGGCTCTGCTACTATATCTAATTTCATTTTGCATTGGCTTCACATATGACACACTGCCTTCACCCAGTAATGTAGTTCGCTTGGGATTACAAAAAGACGCAAGCTCTAGTCTGTGTAAAGGCCGGCTTCAAATTAGCCCGCTTAACCCGGGCAGACAGAGCGAACGCAGCGCAACAAGCAGGAAAGCAACGTCCAATACATTTAATTGGGAATTTAAGCTTGTAAACAAACATGACTGCTTTCAATCGAAGACAATTATTTTTAATTATAATTATAAGAAGGAGATTACTTGGTAAAAAAGGCCTCGATTTTGGATGCGGCAGTTATATAAAGAATGCAAACAAAAGGGAGAATTTTATCATTTGGTATCAGAAGCTAAACTTCTTTGCAACTGTTTTACGCGTCCTGTTTAGTGGTCAATGTATTTTTCCTGAGAGAATCCTTGTTAAAAGGGAGGGTTTTGCTATTATGCACAATCTTTGGAGACTTACAACCTCTATAAAATCTAACCAGCCGTCATTAGACAAGCCATATCACAACAGCCAGCTGTTTTGTCATTTCATCATCATTTTGACCACGAAATATTCTTCAAATTCTTTAGAATGCCTCCTTACAATTTTAAGGAACTTTTACAGTTAGTTGGCCCAAGCCTGGTGAAAACATTAACGTGAGTCAATACAACCAGAAGAAAGATTAGCTGTCACACTCCGCTACATAGTTACGGGTGATGCTTTTACTACAATTTCTGCTTGTTACACAATAAGTGACGTATCAGTTGGCCGAATAGTCAAGGAAACATCAAAAGTAATCTGGCAACGGTTGACAGAAGAAGGATTCATGAAATGTCCTTCTACTCAACATGAATGGAAAAAAATAGCGACAGAGTGTGAACACTTTTGGAACTTTCCGAATTGTTTGGGTGCTATTGATGAAAAACATGTGACAATACAGTGCACACCACGATGCCGTTCAATGTTTTACATTATGAAAAGTTCCACAGTATTGTTCTTATGGCAGTAGTCGATGCCATGTATCAGTTTACCATGGTAGATGTTGGAGATTATGGCAGACTCGTGATGGAAGTGTTGTCCATAACAGTAACTTAGGTTTTTTAATCTGCAAAGATCATTTGTCCCTCAGCCAAGACTACTGCAAGGAACAGACAAACACTTCTCTTATGTGTTTGTAAGAGACGAAGTGTTCCCTCTTTTCGGGTTAACTTAATTAACCCGTATCCATGTTGCATAAAACTTCCCGAATCAATTGAAATTATCGTATTTCACAGGCACGAAGAATAGTTGAAAATGCCTTCGGAAGTGCACAACAAGATTTCGTGTTTACAGGCATATTCTCTAGAGGAGTACAACCTCTAGCTTGTTTCCAAAGACCTAACAGGTTGAGTTCATCATTGTGGTGGCTTGCCACATCACTTCACAATTTTTTTATTGCAGATAGAAATAATGACATAAGAAACTTGCACTGTCCACAAAATTTAATAGACCACGAGATTCAAGGTAGAATTGTGCCAGGTGAATGGAGGACTGATAACTTTCGTAATGGTTTGCAAGATATATCTAATGCTGGCTCAAACAATTATGCAAGAGTCGCTAAAATAGTTAGAGATGATTTCCTTGACTACTTTAACTCAATAGAAGGTTCAGTTACTTAGCAACTAAGTATGGTCAGTAGCACACAAGATTTGTTTGATGCCTAATGTTAAGCACACATATAAGCAGACATTAACTTGGTAAATATATTGTATATATTGTCAAAAGAAATAAAGCTGTTATATCGTAAAGTAGTATATATATAAAAAAGAAACACAAAATGTCAGCAACACAACAATTATATGTTGAATGTTTAATCATCACTAAATTCAAGATCCAAAAGGATTTCTTCAATACGTATTATTGCTTGTCTGTTTTTCTTTGGTCGTAGTTTTTGAAGTGTTTCGACAATGCTCAAACAAAATAACTCATCACTGCTCTTTTTCTCTTCATGCTGTGTTTCAGAGGTCTTTGATAACGCATCCACCAACATCATGTCAAGCTTACTTTGTTTATAAATTTTTACGGGCACAGGGTTTCAGCCAGTAAACGATTGCCTCTTCGATTTATTATTGGTGTACTTTGCGCTAGTACAGGTGTCTGAACCTCCGAAATTTCTGACTGCATTTCTGGAGTGACGTCTATTTCGGTGGACGATATGGAGTTTGAAGCAGATACGTTACTACATTTCGGTGGCTGGTGTCTTGCAGGAGGCAGGGGATGCTTACTCAAGGGCCCGCACCAGATCCCATGCATGAGTGAATTTCACCAATCCTCGTGTTTCCACATTCACAGGTGTTTGTCTCAGTACAGTCGAAATCCATTAACTTTCCGATTATCCCTGTAAAGGGGAGAATGCAGAAGTTCTCCAGCAGCTTCTTATTCTTTGGAGAGAAACCTCCTTTTTTTAATTAAACTTTCCGTCTTAAAAGACTAGTTTTATCTGCATTGCGATGTAGTTACTCCATTTCTCTCTCTCAAATAAGGCATCAGCTAAAAGCTAGCTAGCTTAACTTAAACCAATGTGTGTATCTAGCTATTAGCTGCTAGGGTATTAGCAAGGGAAATTAAAGGTTAGCCAGCTTGCTGAGGGATGTAATATTAGCCCAAATCTAATAAACCATGCCTTTGTGAGCAACAGAGGTGACTACAAATAAGGAGCTTACCATTTTTGTGAAGTCTTTAAGAAATTTTCTTCCATGCCTGATTTTTTTTGTTCAAGTCTTTGTAACCTCGACATGTATCCCACAATATCCTCATTTGTTTTACTTCTTCTACAAGAAGTTCATCATCTATTTCGTCATCATCAAAGCTAGGCAAGTCAGTATTGTTAAATTGACTGATTTAACTTGCATCTGTATACAAAACCTCTGAGTTAAATTTCGCCATTTTTTATCTGTTTTGAACTGCTGCTGGGGCATGAATGAAATATATTTGATCGATTGACTGAACTTTCTGTGTGTTCTGATATGTCAAAATAAAATGATTGCGCAAGAGTTCGCTACATCCGCGAAGAAAGTTAAATATATTTCAACTTTGTTGGCGGACCAAGGAAGTCCACCAGCGGATTGCGTGAATTTAGAGCATGGCGCCGTAGTTCGCCCCGTACGCTAAGGCCAGCCAACTAATTGGAAGCCGGCTCCATCCGCTCAGGCCAGTCGGGCTAATTGGAAGCCGGCCTTACAGAGAACATCTGTACAGTTCCCCATATTTTCGGAGCTTGCAAAGTTGCCTTAACTCAGGATAGGTTTAGATATGGACATGACACTGTTACGCACCCTTGTAACCTCCCTTCAAGATTTTTTATCATCGTACCAACCATCTCTCTCCAACAAACCTGGCAATATTCGTTTCCTTTCTGCTGGTAGTTACTCCACAGCAAAGAAGAAAAAACCTCAAATAGGCATTCTCCATTCGGCTTCAGATTGGAGAGTTATGTGTGATCTTGATACAACATTAATTATATCACCCGATGTAGCTGTTACTCAACTTAGGCCTGATATTGTGTTACTTTTTCGTATGACAAAGACAGCGATAGTTATGGAGTTGACATGTTCTTGTGAGAAAAATATGGAGAAATGGCATGACACGAAAACTGATAAATACTCTCTGTTATTGGGGACAACGCAATGTAATGGTTGGGCACTTCTTCGCAGTTGAGGTTGACACTCCTGGGTACTGTTTAGATTCTGAGCGTTTACGTTGTCTAGGTTTTCCACCCAAGTACAACAACAGACAGTTTTCCCTGAAAACAAGTTGCCTTTCAAATTTGCCAAAAGCAAGTCACCTGTCTACCTAACTGAGGGGAAAATGACATCCTCAGGGTCAACAAAATATTTAATGCTTACAAACAGTGGAATACAAAATAAGGGTAACACTTGCTATGCAAATTCTATTCCGCAATGTTGAAGCTCCCTACCGCAATTCCATCTAGCCCTCTCGGCAGGAAATCTTTCCTTGTCACCTCTTGCTTCAACTTGCTTGTATGTTTTCCAGCAATTGTCATCTTCGAAAGTCCCAGTTGATCCATCCTCTTTCCTTGCAGCCCTAAAAAATGCTATATTTAAAGTAAAAAGTAATTTTGATATTTTTACACAGCATGATGTGCCTGAGATCCTACGTTATTTGCCAAGTAAACTTGCTGCAGACTCGCTTTTTACTACCACCATGTTCCAGTTTTGTACTAGAACTACAATGACATGTGACACATGTTTCCAATCACACTCTCCTGATGAAATGTCTCTGGTTTTGACAGGGAATGATAAGTGGTTTGGTCCTCTGTGTAATTCCCATCAAACAGCAACACGAGAGACGGAAATTGTGAATAGTGGTTCCCACCTCATAGTTTAGTTAAAACGTCTCATCATGTCAAATGGTCATATCTCAAAAGAAATGTCACCAGTTTCTTGTATCCCTTCCGGTTACCATCGACCCTGAGGTAAGAAGCCGTAAACACTTTAAGATCAGAGTGCTTATGGCACTATACAGCCATTGTTCAAGCCCAAAAGACAGACCAGTGGCTTCACTGCTATGACAGAGCTTTGACACAATGTGACGTTCGGAAGGAACTTAACAGCAAAGTGTCTTACGTCTTTTTCTTCCAGGCAGTTTAAAATAATAGAAAATAAAATAAAAATTAAAATTAAAAAAATATATCTATACATATAAAAACGTTGCCTAGCAATAGGGTTTGACTCGCTTAGTTCCCTCTTTACAGGTTTCTACAAGTCTTGTTATTGGGTGTGACGACCCCACTTATTACCCCAATCAACCCTTTTGTTATATGCCAATAGATTGCACGGTTTAAAGAACATTTGATTTTTTCATCAAAGTTTCAGGGCCTCCTGATGGCCACTTAGTGGACCTTGGATTAGAGGTACCCCGCCTGGAATCCTTCCACCCCTTGGTTGAGGCGTTGGGTCAAAACCGTTGGATGTCAAGGTTGGTATTGTGCAATCTTTGTTTTGTGTGTGTGTGTGTGTTTTTGTTTTTTGTCGCTGATATTGTGTATCCTGCGAAAAGGAAGTTTAACTGTCTTTTTGGCAGTGACTTGGAGGAACAAAATGATTTAACCGTAAAACTTAACAGGTTGAGTATTTCATTGTGCCTTGGTGCAATGTTCCAAATTTTCTCTCCCTTGATAAAAAGTCTCTTCTTCGACTTAGTGTTATGCGGGACAAAACATTCTGACACGTGCAAATTGGTGAGGTGCTGCACTTTTTGGCTTTGTACTCATGAATTTGTCTTTTTCGGCTTCTGTTCCATCCAGTTGGCATCAACACTGTAGGGGAATTTTTATCGACTGTACACTATCCATTATACTATTTCTTGCAGCTATAAACGTTATTATTGAATATGTGTTTGTTACCCCCAGCCTTATTGATACTGAAGGTAATAAAAACAAAATCCCAGACCAACCCCTAATAAAAGCTTTTGTGGATGATATATTCTCAATGTCCACGTCAATTCCGAGTACTCAAAATTTATTAAACAGGTGTACAACAGCTCTTGATTGGGTAGGCATGTCGTTTAGGCCTTCCAAATCACGCAGCATTGTTATTGATAAGGGAAAAGTCGTCCAAAGTTCACTGTTTACAGTTGGCAGCGAAAAAATTCCATCCATTCATTCTAATCCAATTAGGTTTGTAGGCACAACAATAAACTCATCCTTCTCTGATTCTGCTGCAATACAAGAATTTCTAAATGATGCCGAAGACAAACTTATGGCTATAGACAGGTCTTTTCATAAAGGGGTCCATAAGGTTTGGTTTTTACACCATCTGTTAATTCCCAGAATCCGTTGGCCATTATTATTTTATGAAGTTTCTCTATCTACTATCACAAAACTAGAACAAAGATTTTCTGTTTTCATTCAATTTCCAACATTTCCTTATATTCCTCGACATCGCCTTTTCCTCTTCCCCTGAAAAGTCTTGCATCTGTTCTCAAATCTGCCAAAATCAGTGGACATCTGTTACTAATAGATTCTGTCAATCCTTGTGTGTCTAAGTGCGTACCAGATTTAAAAGCTGGAAATTGGAAAGTTAGTGAGGCAGTTCTTTCGGCCGATAGTCAGCTCAATTTCAAAAGGATTTTAGGTTTGCATCAGACTGGTCGAACTGGCTTAGGGCTCTTAGACCACAAAAATATACCACCAAAAGGCACTTATGCTTACCGAAAGCTTGTTTCCAATATCATTAAAGAAAACGAAGAAGATATTTACCATGCCAGAGCTGTACAGTTGCATTTGCAAGGCAATTGGACAAAATGGTGCTCTTATGTGAAAAATGGTTTATCTTGGAGAACAATTCTTTCACTGCCACAATGTCTAACTTCCTTTTGTATAGGGGCAACCTACGACACCCTTCCCTCTCCAACCAATCTTATGGGGAATTGAGAAAGACAAAAGTTGCAATCTGTGCAAGAAACCACCATCCTCAATTGTCTCCCACATATTGGGTGCCTGTAGGACCTCCCTAACGCAGGGTAGATACTCATACCGTCATGACTCGGTTTTAATAGTTTTGGTTAAGGCATTAAATTATTATTATTATTATTATTATTATTATTATTATTATTATTATTATTATTATTATTATTATTATTATTATTATTATTATTATTATTATTATTATTATTATTATTATTATTATTATTATTATTATTATTATTATTATTATTATTATTATTATTATTATTATTATTATTATTATTATTATTATTATTATTATTATTATTATTATTATTATTATTATTATTATTATTATTATTATTATTATTATTATAAAATGCATCATCGGGCTGTTTTGTTACAAATCGTGCGATAATTAAATTTGTCGCTAGCTGCCTCACGCGTCGGTTTTTTTTGTCATTGTTTACTTTTTTTTGTAGTATTTTGTTCTTCTCAGTAATTTTAATTGTATATGTCATTTATTTTTCTCTCGAATTAGGGATTAGCTGAAAAATTCAAGAAAATTTCACCCAAAACATGCCACTTTTTTACATGACTATTTTAACGTTTGGACAAAATTTTTGCTAAAAATCTTTTTGTATCATAACAGTAGTGTAAAAAACCTCCTTAGCTGTCACTTTTAAAGTTGTTTCCACCCAACCGGTGTCAAGAAATTTCCACTGTCACGTATTATTCTGAAATAATAATTAGTGGTTATCATAATTAGTGGTAATATTAGGTGGTAGTAGAACGCAACCGAAATTTAAGAATTCTCAAACTCAAAGCGTTTTTAATAGTGATTTAAGCTTTGTTGAAACAGCTGAGAGGTTAAATGGGAGGAATTACTATAGATATTATAAGATAGAGCAACCTAAAGGTATATGACATGTGATATGTCTGTGAAGCTCAATAACCGATGAGATGAGCTGAAAAGGCGGTTCAGAAAGACATAATAGCGGTCGTTCCAATCTTTCTTAAGTAATCACTATTACTTATTGCAACTTCATGGTTAAATAAACTTCATTTCGGTAACTTAATGACGTTAGTATTAGCATAGACTCCCAAAATCTTTAAATTATGGAAATGTGTTTAACAAACCCTGTTTTGAGAGCATCAAAACAATGTATGTGTTTACTTTTGTACTTGTTTACGGATTCACAGGAACGCATCCTGGGATAACACGAGACAAAATTAAAGATTTTTGATTGAAAAAGGGCTTAAAACTGTTTTATCAAAGTATTCGTGGATTGTAACGACAATATGGTAAAGTTATGGATTTGCTTACTGATAAAAAATTTCGACGTATTTACTTTGTCAGTACCTTTCTCGGATGAAACAGTATAACCGATCTCAACATTATTTTGTTTCAAAACGACAGTAGAAATGTACATCAGAAACAGAATAAATTTTATAGTCAGGCATGTCTTCAGGACAATTAAGGCAATCTACCAAGAAAATCAAAATCTTTTACTTTTTGTATCATTTGCAAGCCTCCGAATTCTTCTGAACATCTATTAAAAACTTTTTAACAACTATCTCACCTTAAATGATAATTGTTAAAAAGGAAGATATTGACGAAACCACGATGTTCGTGAATATATCACTGATTATCTACAAAATAGTGATCATCTAAGAATGAAAGACAATTTTGAAATTAAAGACTTTAAACAATTATTAAAATACGCGTTTATTCAACAACCAAAACACTGATTGATATTGTTTTAACCAACAATGTAACTAGCATCAGTAGTAACATAAATGCCAATTGAAACTTTTTAATTCAACCTCGACGTTCACAACCTTGAATTATCTAAAAAATGTTTTAGCAGATGTGTTCAATCAACACGCTCTTTTTTCCTTTTTCCTTTAAAGAGATGTGTCAAGAAGAACATATGACCTTGCCTAGACAAAGATGTAAAACGAAAATGAAAACCCGAGATCAGCTCATGTACACGGACCGTAAATCAAATAAACTGTCGGAACTGGATGCCTACACACGACAACAAAACTTTAATAGAAATGAGTTAAAAAGATCAGAAAGAAAACGCATATAACTTCGTTCATTTCTAGAAAACAGGGGATTTTTCGGACACAGCTCAGAACTAGCAATCAACCAACCACGTTTACTATTGACCTCTCAGTGATACAGATTTCTGTAAATATTTTACAAAATTTTGGAGTTGATTGAAGCGTATATCGTTCACCCTCACGAACTTACATAACGAAACAAAAAACACTGAAAATCTAGTCCACAGCGACAGACTTTACATTTCAGACAGTCGCTAAGACTGGAGTGAAAAGTCATCGAAAGGAACTCAAACTTAAATGGGCTACAGGGTTAGACAACATTTCCAGGTGCTTTCTAAAGGTTGCTTTAAGCGTCATTGCGAAGCCATCAGTGTACGTCATAACGATATCACTGGTTTCAGACGATTTCTAATTAGCACGAATTTTTTCTGATACTAGAAATTATTAACTAAGGTATCCAGTTTAACCTTTCACCGTGGTCAAAAGGTAAGTTGCCTATCCGAAAAAATTTCCAAATTTTTTAACCCTTCCGATATTTGTTCCTACATGCAGCCGACAAGTTTTTTATTTCCATGGTTTTGTAATTTTGTGCTTTTTGATTCGTTAGTTTAAGCAACAACCGCGACTGCCCATCGTTCGCCCGAGTGTGCAAAAAATCTAGATTTAATTTTCGCTCTGTTTACAATATGTTACAATTAAAAATATCTGGAAATTAAAATACTCGGTGTCTTAGGTATATCACAGATGGCCTGCTCACAAATACACCCGACAAATATTTTTATCTGTAGCCATATGTAACTAAATCTGAGGCTTATTGTGAGGTGACTACAAAGTTTCTATCCATGTTTTATTTTGAAATGACGGATAAAAATGCATATAATTTTTTTCAAAATACAAGAATCTTATCTTCCCTTTAAAAGGATCGCGTATTTCAGCCTTTAACTGTATTTAACCATACTTTAATGCCATGAACTTAAATATTCTGCGTCAAGCCTGAGAAAACACATGCAATTTCTCCGAACTGGTTAAATCATTCGATCTTAAACCTAGGACATGTTTTGTTAGACTATATCTGGCTGATTTCAATAATGAGAAACGCTTCATGTTTTTGTACGTGAGGCTTTTTCAAAATTAATATGCAGCCAAAAACAGTTTATCGTTTTCTTGAGGAATGGGTCACTTCGGGAATTCGGGCACTATGACGATAGTAGGAAGAAAATCTTGTCTATTGCACCAAACCAGTCCAAAACATAATACCATGTTTCAATTCATTATTTTAATTTTTTCTAAAGTTATAGGGCAAAATTATGGTTTTTTATACCGCTGACAGCGAAATGGTCATGGAGGCTAATTGGTATGAAGTTATTTTGTAAAACCTGAAGATGATTTCACTCTAATGATAATAAATGTTTTTTTTTAAGATGATTTATCATCAAGCTGTTCAATATATCAAGATATTTAATATCAATTGATTTTTTTATAAGACATTCCCAAAATACGACATGATTTAACTTTGCAAGGCCCTCAAGCTGGTGTGTAATACAAGGTGGGTATAAGGTCTGACATGTAGCAAAAACCTGTGCTTTTATTTGTAATGGACTTGTGAAAACATTATAAACACGGTGCAACACTATAGGCAATGACCAACCTACCTATACTAAATCCTCAGCCTGGGCAGCCTTAATTCGCGTGGGTCACACTTGTCCACTTAAGGTTTTTCAGGTCGGAACATTATCAAGATTTTCACAGGGAACCTAAAGAATTAACTGCTGCGTTAGTTTTACCGTAACATATTTTTATTAAAGCAGATAGCTATATGTTTATGATGTTTTCAACCAAAAAACATGTCTTCATAAAAGCATGCATTGTAGGACATTTTTGTCAGCATATCGTACATATTTCCCGCATTGTTATTTCATGCATCCATGTTAACTTGTTAGTATGATGGAATGCAATTTATTTGAACGGGTGTTATTACTACAATCATATGTGCGATTATAATGAGGTTTTCTATTTATCAACACCTTGTTTCTAAAAAAATACGGAAATTCTCAGGTTATACCGTCCTTTATATATTTCTTTTCAACTGTATACAGTATAACATTTTTCTAGCGCATAAGTAATATACGGATATTGGTATTATTATGCTTCGAAACTTTAAGCCACATCGAAATGTTTTACCCAGCCTTTAACGGCAAGTTGACTGACTGTTTAGTTGCAGGTAAATCGTTCACATATGTTGGTTAGACTTAAGGACAGATATTCTGCACATCCAGTGGGGCGTCTGCAGGTGTAATGTCTTCCGGACTTCGAGCGTTGAGCACTTCAATTATGTTGCGCAATAAGGAAGAGCGCTGTAGTATTAGTGTATTTTACCTTAACGAAGCATAACTTTAACTAGTCATCAAGTTATGAAATTTAGCGCTATTACTTAAATAGAAAATTACATATGAATTTCGCGGTCATTTTGAAAGTTTACACCTCTAGATTGGCGGAAAATGTCCTTTCAGACGTCAACGATCTGATGGTTCAATGTTATGTTCAATGTTCTATTTCTCTGACTCTCTTTCTCTCTTTTCTTTTTTTCTTTCTTTCTTTCTTTTTTTCTTTCTTTCTTTCTTTCTTTTTTTTTAGTAGGAAATTATTGAGGGGGGGGGGGCTGTGGTTACGGCACTAAACTAATTTACTAAAGTCCAACCATGATACATAAAATATTAAAATAAACCTAGTAGTTAAAAGAAAATTAAACCGAAATAAAAATACTATTGCCGACAAAATATAAATACTATTGCCGACAAAATAAAAATACTATTGCCCACAAAATAAAAATACTATTGCCGACAAAATAAAAATACTATTGCCGACAAAATAAAAATACTATTCCCAAAATATCTTACACGTACAGTAAACGTTGTCTATATTGTATTCTCGAAATCTCAAAACAAGATAATCATTTTATTTAAGTTAGTAGAACCACCTACGGATTAAAATCACGCTTGCATTAATTTGCACCTTCGCAGTAAAACATTTCATTGATTTAGCTTATAGCAAATGAAGAAATTGGGGAAAGAGGGGAATACTCTATTTTGTATTGAGTAACAAAAGTAAACTGGGTGGTACAGAAACAGACTCTGCTAATGATATTGGTAAAAATATCAATTCGATAAATTTTTCCACTGTAGTTTTAATTAACGAAACAGGATATCATCTTTGGGAAATGCACCTTTCTCTAATTTCATGCATTTTTAAACCTGTTTAAACCTGTTTAAGGTACATTTTGTATATCATGTCCATAAAATTAAAAGAAAAGATAATTTTTAATAACTGTTTATAAAAGAGGACACATAATTAAACAAGCCGTTAAAACAAGTTAATTGTCTGCCGCGGAACAGCAGTATTAAAGTGGTCATTGTATACAAGATTAATAATGCCTGAAACGAGATTTGTATAAAGTTTGCAAATAACTGAAGTAGAACGAAATTTATTTTCAACTTCAACTCTTCTTTTCTTCCAGGTTCCTTTATAATGAGGTTTGCCGTTTACGTCATTACTAGATTTGAGTGTCATACGACTCTCCGTTATTCTCTTGTCAAATATACGAACATGAGCAGAAATAATACTTTCATAAAAAGATTACGTAATCACATAAAAACGAGACAAGGGGAGCAAAAACTTTGTTCTCGCGTAAGAAAACAATATTCAATAGGAAAGGCTCCGAAAAGCTCCAATGTAGCGTTTATCACCAAGAAAAGCATGTAAATTGTCCGTTGAACCTGAAAACAATGCTAGTAATATTTCTGAAATCGATTTTGACATTGTTGATAGTAATACTAAGGACAATAATACAGGAGCAGAAGACCTTATTAAGAAGAAGAAAGAACTCGTTACCAAGCGCCAACAGTATACTAACTACGTTATGCAGGCATGTCAAGTATTGAAATATTAACTGCGTTGTTTGGTTTCATTGATCCCGGAATCGATGGTGAAAATATTATTTTACATAATAGTCGTAAAATCAAAGGGAATGATACAAGAGACAGAAAGCAATTTTTTTTTAGGGCCTGTAGCGTTTCATTGTCATCTCAGAAAACGCTACAGGTCCTGGTATGGAGGTTGCGTTGTCGTGTGAATCTTTTTTATTACTTACTACTTAATTTAACTAAACCAAAACATAGATATTGAAACTGTTATGCTGTTGGGAACCAACAATGCCCAAAACACTTTCACAGGATAGTGTATTTCCTGACCCCGGCAACTCGCATTCATGTTTGTTTTTACAGCATTATATATCATGTTCACGACCAATATCGTTTATCGTAAATAAAAGACAAAGTGTTAAAAGAACTATTAACATTATATATTATTCTAGTTTGTATCACTGAGACAAGTTTTCTGTAATAGGATTGATGGTGTTTCACCGGTCGGGATTGTAGCATGGATTGACAAAAATCGTTTAAGACAAGTAAATATGAGATAAAATGTTGAAAGAAGTAGTAGGATTGTATTAGTCGACTAGTTCAGCAGAAACTGACTTTTCGTAACAGGATTGATGGTTTCAAACCGGGCGAGATTATTACATGATTGACCAAAATCACTTACGACAAGTATATACGAGATAAAGTGATGAATAAAAATAGCAGGACTGTATTAGTCCATTAGTCTCTACTACTGAAACTGACCTTCCGTAATAGGATTGATGGTTTCAAACCGGGCGGGGTTGTTACATGTATGACCAAAATCGCTTACGACAAGTAAATACGAGATAAAATGATGAATAAAAATAGCAGGACTGTATTGGTCCACTAGTCTGTACTACTGAAACTGACTTTTCGAAATAGGATTGACGGTTATAAAGGGGGCGATATTGTAACATGTTTGACCAAAATCGTTTACGACATGTAAATACGAGATAAAATGATGAAAAAAATAGTAGGATTGTATTAGTCTACCAGTCTCTACTACTGAAACTGACTTTCCGTAACAGAATTGATGGTTTCAAACCGGGCGGGATTGTAGCATGTTTGACCAAAATCACTTACGACAAGTAAATACAAGATAAAATGATGAAAGAAATAGCGGGATTGTATTAGTCGACCAGTCTGTGGTACTGAAACTGACTTTCCGTAACAGAATTGATGGTTTCAAACCGGGCGGGATTGTAGCATGTTTGACCAAAATCGTTTACGACAAGTAAATACGAGATAAAATGATGAAAAAATTAGTCCATTGGTCTCTACTACTGAAACTGACTTTTCGAAATAGGATTGACGGTTTTAAACGGGGCGGGATAACATTATATTAGTCGACTAGTTTGCATTACAAGAATAGTTTCTTGTAGCAGGGCTCACAGTTTTGTATCAGTTGTACTAGTTTATTGTAGCAGGATTGATAGATCGGATGCAGATGTTGCATAACCAAATTGCCTACACAAAGTACACATAAAACGTATTGATGACACAAAAGCAAAGAGTACATAGATTGTATGCCTCAAACTAATTTCATGTAACGGATTCAATAATTTTAAATTTGGTTGCTTGTTACAAGTGACAAAATCTAAGCCCTACATACGCGACAAGAGTATTTTATTTTGAGGTTGAGAGTATTATATTCTGCTGTGAGTTTTTATTTGCAAGTTAGAAAAGACTGATAACTATTTGACCTGCGTTTTTAACATTAAACCAAAGCGAATTTGGTATCAGAGCTCTTCCTATAGTAACAGGAGAGAGAGAAAGAGTATAGAAAATGCCACTACACCTTCCGTAGCAGATTTGGACAGTCTTCGTAAAATTACCTCGGGTTTATAAGCAGTCTCTTAGGCGGCGGCTTGTTACATGAGGCGGCTGTCCGCATACCACAAGTGCATGGCTAGCGATTATTAAATTAGCGTAAGTTTTGTTATCATGCAATTGCTTTATATGCGATTTTTATATTTCAACCAGTGGTGCAACTTTTTCCGATTCGGTTATCTGCGGACGTGTAAGTTTTTTCACAACAGCTCAAGCGACGGCCTAAGAGACCACCAGTTTGCCTATGGTGAGCGCCAGACTTTTTAAATTTTCGATACTGTTAAGAATATCAACCGAAACGAACAAGGCCAAACCAATTTACTAATATCATATACAAATACTTTTTGCTAAAATTTTATTCGTCGAAGAAAAGGCTTCTTGACCAATGACTTCACCTATGATACTTTCAGCAACAGCAATGTCGATATTTTCAGCAACCATTACTTTAATAAATAGTTTAATAGTTCAGGTATGCATGTCGGAAAAGTAGTAGACAAGTCCAATAAAGTGTAGGTAGTAGTTTACATGTCCCTGATCCATATCTCAATTTATATTTACATTATACACAAAATTTTCCACTATATACAAACAAGAGATATTTCAGTCTACATTAAAGCTAATTTTTTCTTTAAAAACGTGTGGTTAAAAGTACAATCTGAAAACTTTAAATTGAATTCTAACTTTTAAACGAGTTCGTAAAACACGTGCTTATACAAATTACGAAAGTAGAGGGTGTAATAACAAGAAGATTTAAGTTTGCTAAAACAGAATCATACATAGGATGTAGTAGAGAAGACCAATGCCTTTACAGCTCATAAACAAAATATAAACTGTAGAAAGCAGTGCATCAAGCGTTATATACACAAAATGAAATTAAGCAAGAAAACACATTTTGTCTAATCAAGGTTGTATTTAAAGAAAATGTCAGCTTAGCAAAACTTAGTTTCATTAATTAAAACTAGTTGTCAAAAATTAACTCAGTATTATAATCGTCGTCAAAGTTAGGAAAGTACAGTATCGTGCGTGTTAGCAGTGCTGCCTCTGGGATAACATGCAACATCAATTATAAGAACAATTAGTAAAGAAACAAAAGCAGAACATTAACATGTTAAATAATTTTAACGAAGAGTTATTCGTTTTAATGACTGGCATAAGTTCATGGAACAGATGTGTTCATAGTTGTTTTCTTTCGGAGTGCAAACGAGTACGAATTTGTACAAAAGTAAATTTTTTAGTATATCTTCCCCTTCCAACGCCTTAGTGACACCTTGTTTCGTTAAAGGACCATTAGCAATAATATACGAGCACTTTTGACGTAGCAGTTGAACATCTTTATCGCAAAATAAACTTCTTCTCTTGCCCTAGTATAACAGAAAGAAAGAAAAATAAGTATTTCTAAATGATATTTCTTCCAAGAACATTCACGGCAATACATTATACACATTGTACCTCTGATAATCTTTGGAGAGCGTACCAAAAAATTAAACCTACTACTTACTCTAAATAAAGATTTTTGCTGTGGCACACTACTTGCTGTACTTACAGTTTCCTGAAAAATGTGAAAATGTCATTTAGTTAATCTCAGGTTAAAGCTAATTCTCAAGTTTATTTGCCTTCCATGTGAATAGCACAATATGCAATGTATGAGCGGTGCTAAATGCGTTTTTTAACACCTCCCATAAGTTGTATTTACAGCTTACCAAAATATATTTTCTCAGTTACAAAATTTTCAGGATTAATCAGGAATCGCGATTAAATTCAGAAAAGATATGATTATTTAACGTCAAAGTAAGGAAACGAAACCTTAAAAAAACTAGCATCTTATAAAAAGAATCAAAAACTGCAGATTTAAACAGAAGCAGATCCGCTACTTACAGCAATTAAAGGTCGCTTAACAGGAGTATATCGCATATGCTGGCCAATGTCAGTGTTAATATGGTTGTTACAAATTCAGAGCCATGTTAATAAATACTACCAATTTTAAGTTATATTTATCGATCACTTAATAATGAGAAACATTCCATTGGGAAAAGTGTTGCTTGCAAGAAAAACCTCACCTTATAAAAACTAAAAATTTCACGTATAAAAGACTGTCCTTTTACTTGTGCGTGAAAAAGAATTCGTGTTGCGAACATATGCCATTTGTCCATGAACTACGTACTATCATGTGTAACAAAAATCGCTAATCGTGCGTTTCTACCTAAAAACGCCTTGAGAATTCACGAGTGATGTTGGGATTAATTCACATCATCACTCGTAGATTTCCAATGCCAAATTCCAGGATGGAAAACATATTTGACTATTTTTGTTAAAGAATGAGAAAGGGTTCTGAGCTTGCGGGTAAACTTGAGGAAGCGTGACAAATAGACAGAGTTTGACATGACCAACCTGGCCAATGAAATAATTAGCTAGCCGCCTAAAAGCAAACTGAAAAAATAGTTTCAAAGTTTAAATGTTCAGCTTCTTTTTTCATCAAACTATCAAAGTCGATATCCTTTCGTGCAATATCTACTAGGAATCATGGAAAGTTTTTCATACACTAATACAATTATTACAACAACAACACCACCAAACGTAGATTTCCTAAATAAATTATTTACTAAGGAATCACCTTTACGCCAAATAACGTCTATAAAAGATAGGCGTAAATTCTGTAGGACAACTTTTCAAAATACTTGCTAAGGGAGGCCCTAAGGGGAAGCTTATAGCTACACCATCAATTTGTTTTTAAACTTTGTAAAAATGCTAGCAGGCTAAATTGGTCACAAGTCCTAGGTAAATTGTTTTGGCTACGAGGTAGTATTTTAGACACAAACGTGCGAGATCATAAAACATCATTGTTCCTCACTCAAATTTTCTGACATGCGTGACAAGCTTGTCTTTGTAAAGAGCCAAAAATATATAATAAAATATAATCTTTTTTCCAATAAGAAGAAATATGAATTACAATTAAAATGCTATGTTTTGTAAATAGAAAAACATTTATAGCATAACCTAACAATAAATTGAATGTTCTATAATACTTTTAATGAATTTCAAGCCATAAATTGATCAAGTCAATAACTTGTGTAAATTTATTTTCATCTTATTGCGAATGTTTGATGCATGTTTGTTGCAAATGTTCAATAAATATCGTGGATGGAAGAACAGATAAATTTTGGCAGCTCTGAACCAGATGTTCCTATTCCATATATAGTGTTCTGACTCCCTACACTTTCGCTAGTGAATCATCTTTGCAATTAAGCCAGCACCTAAAATCGATGTAGATTATAATACGGATTATCAATTTTTAACCGATAAGTGTATGTGGTCATTATATATTGTCATATAATACTACTACTTTGAGTTTTTAACACCTTTAAACTGTACTGAATAATAATAATAAGTTGTAATTCGTATTGCAACTACTGTTTAAACTGTGTAGCTGGTTTACTAACTAGGTAACTTAAAGACTAAAAATACTTACAATTAGATTTATCACTGTAGACGCTTCTATTTAAAACCAGCTTACTCAAAAGTTAACGTCCTATTACTAACTAGCATCCTAGATTTTCTTTTTACTCTACTTGATATAAGTGAATTTGCACGCGAATGTGAATGCTAGTCCAACGATGAGATCATCTTGTCGTTAGCAGATTAACTGGAGTTTGGACCAATCTTCTTTCATACACAGCACCAGAAATTTTTATTAAAAACAGATAGGTACTTGACATAATGCTGATGCAAAAAGAGCGAATGTAACAAATCATAACTCTAATTGGGACATATCGCTTTTGCTTATGAACTACGAAACGACGGATATCACTTAGAAATCAAAGTAAAAAAACTGACGCTCAAAAACTATGAAGCAAAAATATTAGCGTGAGATGAAAAAATATTAGCGTTTTTTCACATATATTCGGAAATGCACGCAAAAAATGATAGCTAATTATTTATTTGGAGAATGTCCTGAAGATTTATTTTTCTTTATCAAAACCTAATAGCTAATATAAAAAGACTATTATATATTATGACTGAGAAAGAATAAAACGTATCTGCTTCTAATACTTTTCCTCGTAAGAGTTGTTCTAAATTACTGACATTCACTTCTGTTAATGTGTCATACTATTATCATTTTGATGAACTAATACAACATACTAAATGTGTAGTTTCATGTAACTACTTATAATATAACATACCTCTCTAAAATCACATTTCCTATTATTTCTAAGTACATACTTTTTAGCAGCTTTCTTCTTGCATGCTTCGACAAAGTCGCCACAACCAACTTCTTTAGCTATCAACTGGTCTACTTTATCATAATTTTTTGTAGTAACGAAGCTATTATGACGATCACTGTCGAGGGGCTATCAAAACAATAACAATAGCTAAATGAGTCTTTCTGTCAAAAAACTATCAACTTTATTTTTCCATCGATATAAATCTTGTATCCAAGAAACAGATTTGATCTACAAGAAAAAAAGGGGTCATAGCATACATATACATGTTGTAGTGATGTGTAACGTATCTTGCAACATTCACAAAAGCCATCATCGGCAACATCTTGAGGTCTAGGAAGAACATATTTATTACGTGAACATTAATAGAAAGGATCTTAAGAGACGTTGTTGGAGTTATGATAAAACGAATACTTTTGCGCTTTCTTTTACAAATGTGTAGATTATTAGATGACGCTCAAAAACCTTGAAATCGTAAAAACATTTTAGGAAAATCCCCAGTTTCAGCTTGTCAAGATTCAATTTTTAAAGATCTTGATATTTAGATTTACAGTTACCAAAATCACCGTAATTTCAGAAGAACACAATCAAGTTTCTTTTTTTTCAGTAAAGTAGCTATACAGCATTCATGGATCTCTGGAGGCAAAATGTATTCAAAATAGTGGAATTAATTACTAACAAAGTTTTATCCCAAAATAACAAAAGAGGTCTTTTTTTCTTCAATAAAAATGTTATTTCAAATGTCGATAAAATATAGTAGTTATTTATAAAGAAAACAAAGAGGAATAAAAAATAAGAATAAAATAAGAAAATTTGAGCCTATATTCAGTCATTTTGCAAAGAAAATTGAGGCTCAGGTCAAAATACGGTTACCTTTCAAAAAACAACGTGTAATGCAGGAATTGTAGAAAATACATCTAGGCATTTTCTACGTTGTTGATTTGTCATACCATAAAAAAAGTTTTTTGCCGCCCACTAGCTGCAAAGCACCAAGTAATGCTTTTCCAGAAACAGTTAAGAAGTTGTAGTTAGCATAAAATTAAAACACACAGACTCTTACTTTAAAATAGTGACCCTAGGAATAAAAAAGAGCACCATAGAGAATACTAATTTAGATGTGAACTGTTAAGATGCCTTGTATCACACGAGTCATGTCTTGTGATTTCCTTGTCGATTTCAAACAGACAACCCTTTTCAAAGTGAAGATTAGGGATCTTCGTCTTATATATTAATGGCTTGAACAAACTAAAAACATAATAAAGAAACAGGCATATTAACAATACGTTAACGTTAACAATTCAAATTTAATCATGAGATTCAGGTTGTAATAAAGCCAAATCATTATTATTTTTATTTACTGAACACGTTAAAACTACACAAGAAAGGAGAGAGCTACTTACTTTTCACGATCTCTGATAATCATGTAAGGCTCTTTTAATACTATAAAATAATTGTGTCACAATACACGTTATTGATGAAAGGTTATACTTCTCATTGTAAGTGTGCTCACCTTCTACCTCAATTACAGTTTTTTGCCCTTCCTACAATGAAATCATTGATAAATTGAAATAACAAGCAAAAGTTTTAGTTATTAATTAAGCAATCGTACAAAAATTGAATAAACAAGAATGCTAGTTTTATATATTAACATCTCAGGAAATATGCAACATAAAAACAGCGCTTGCTACTAGTTTATTATTAGGAAATGAAATTCAGTGATGTAATACATACCTTCAGTTTCAGAATACTTGCATGGGAGATCTTTTTTAGCTAAGAATAGAAGATAAACATCATATATATATATATGATGTTTATTTTTATATAACTTGTAGTGGAAGAAAGAACAGAAGCAGAACCTTGAGCACACTAATTTTTTGAGCCTTGATAATATGCGAGTTTAACATGCAGTAGGCAAGAAAAAAATTGACTTTGTTTGTGCAAATATAGAAAACGTGAATTCACAATGAAGCTTCTTTTAAATCACAGCTCAAGAATACAAACACTACATTTCTTATTTGTGATCACAAAAATCCAAACAACTGCCTTGTGTGCAAGAATATTTGACATCAATTAATAACTTGAATTGAAATTATAGAATCCTGGTGAGAATATTTGCTTCTCTGGATCTTTAAATTTTTTACTTTTTACTTTTGTACACTACAAGAAATAATGATTTCTACCTGATTCTCTATATCTTTTAAATGTAATGGCACACACAAGTTCTTCTATAAGAAAAAAATGCAGTAAATATTTGGAAGCAAAATAACAGTAAAGTTCCTTAGAGTTAATAAATTACCTGCTTTCTCAAAGACAACATGCATTTATCACCATAATCGTATCTAAGCTCTTCATTAGTCTTTATGAGTTTTAGAGACTTTAAGCCTAGATACGGCACTTTGTCACGAACCAGTAACACCATTTTACAATTGGCACACCGGGATGGGCATGGTTCACGAATCTCGCCAAGCAGTTGGAATGTGTTGCATCAATGCTTAAATATAGTAGAAAAACTATTCAGATACTATTTACGGATTAGAAACAAAGTTTAAAATATCTTGAATTAGAGTTTTTGGGCAACATTTGTGTACCATTACCAAAAGCTGCAATATAATAATTTGTATACCTATATTTGTTATATAAATAACTACATAAAACGTTTCTATCTCTTATAATAATACGAAGTGTATGTGACGGTCATAGTGGATATCGTCATTTTCCTTTGATGTCGCCGAAATTTTCTCTGATGTCGCCAAAAAAAATTATGTCTCGGATGTTAAATTTTATGACATTACGGCGCGACGTCAATAACACTACTACTAACGTCAATATCCTATATTAAATTAATGAAGCCATTACAGTGCACTTAAATATTTAAGGCCAAATAACTTGGAAACGAGGTGGTGTCAATGATTTTTCCCCGCGTGGGTAAATAGGGACCAGATAGGACCAATTTGGGTAATTTTCCGAAACCTGGGTCCCTGAATCCGTTTCGGAATGGACGGGTTAATAACGTCATCAAAAATCAATTAAACCCCCATATTTCCGTAACCGTTTGTCAATACATGATCCTATACATTTTCTTGATCAGCGTTTAAAGACCTATACGTTGAAGCCAACAGGTATACAAATTTCTAAAAATTAATTTTGTTTGTTTTCGCGGGTCTTTGCTGACGTCAGCATATTTTTTAAACCCTTATATATCATTAACCGTTCATCAAAATCACATGATCACATACATTCTCTTCATGAGCGTGTCGAGCTCTACACAATAGAGACAACGGATAAAATGAATTTCGTCAATTTGTTTTTTCATATGCACTGCTGACATCAGCAAAAGGTCTTAAATAACCAATTTTTACATTGTCCCTCCTGCCTAAGTGGATTTCTCCACAGGCCTTATCGACTAGTTTATTATATTGAAAATCACTTTCCCATTTCCCCATAAAAAATGAATTCACTCACTGGATATTTTCTAGCAGCGTTCATGTCAACTTAGCAGTTTAGTTCAATATTGGTTCTTTATCTTTATAACTAAGAAAAAGTAATTCCTATGAATAAGGATAGACAATAAGGCACCAAACATCAAACATGGCTAACCTTTACAGTACAGTCCAGATGTAAGCGTACGCGTACGCTCAAGTTTCACACCTTTTTCTCGGAGGCGGTAGTTGTTTGTCTTTTGTTCTTATTAATTATCTTGCGAGTCTTGTAAGTCATTAACTTGCGCGTAAAAAACAAAAGATTATCGAAGAAAAAATAGCTTATTATAACTGCGCGTAACTATTGTTAAATAGTGTTAACATAACTATTCCCAATAGCATAATTGCAAATGTTATCAACTCTATCAATGTGACACGAAGAGCCATTGTTTAATAGTTTTATTAAACAATTGTTTTGCGTGGAAACTAAATAAACTAGCGAGAAGGCATTGTTGGTTGCGCGGGTGAAATAAAGGATTTAAGCGATAGAAATTATTATATTTTAACAAAGATTGAAACTTTAATTTTAATAGAAATGTTTTTTTTAGATTGCATTTTAAAACTTTAAAAACGAAAAACGGCGATAGAAATGTTTTTTTTAGATCGCATTTTAAAAGTTTAAAAACGAAAAACGGCGATAGAAATGTTTTTTTAGATCGCATTTTAAAAGTTTTAAAACGAAAAACGGCGATAGAATTGTTTTTTTAGATCGCATTTTAAAATTTTAAAAACGAAAAACGGCGATAGAAATGTTTTTTTTAGATCGCATTTTAAAAGTTTAAAAACGAAAAACGGCGATAGAAATGTTTTTTTAGATCGCATTTTTAAATTTTAAAACTAAAAACAGCGATAGAAATGTTTTTAGATCGCATTTTAAAAGTATAAAAACGAAAAACGGCGATAGAAATGTTTTTTTTAGATCGCATTTTAAAAGTTTAAAAACGAAAAACGGCGATAGAAATGTTTTTTTAGATCGCATTTTAAAAGTTTTAAAACGAAAAACGGCGATAGAATTGTTTTTTTAGATCGCATTTTAAAAGTATAAAAACGGA
This sequence comes from Hydractinia symbiolongicarpus, assembly GCF_029227915.1. Lineage (NCBI taxonomy): Eukaryota > Metazoa > Cnidaria > Hydrozoa > Anthoathecata > Hydractiniidae > Hydractinia > Hydractinia symbiolongicarpus. The sequence continues at coordinate 4,113,088 of NC_079888.1, read as the reverse complement.
AAACGGCGATAGAAATGTTTTTTTTAGATCGCATTTTAAAAGTTTAAAAACGAAAAACGGCGATAGAAATGTTTTTTTAGATCGCATTTTAAAAGTTTTAAAACGAAAAACGGCGATAGAATTGTTTTTTTAGATCGCATTTTTAAAGTTTTAAAACGGAAAACGGCGATAGAATGTTTTTTTTAGATCGCATTTTAAAAGTTAAAAACAAAAAAAGGCTATAGAAAAGATTCGTTATATCACATTTTAAAAGTTTAATAACGAAGAGCGGCGATAGAAATGATTTTTTAGAAAGTTACAGAACGAAGAACGGTGATAGGAAAGCTTCGTTAGATAGTGTTTTAAGTATTTAAAATGTTATCAACTCTATCAATGTGACATGGCGATCCATTGTTTGATAGTTTTATAAAATAAAAGATTTGCGCGAAAACTAAATAGACAGCGAGATGCATTGTTTAAATCTTTTAAGAGATAGAGCTGTTGCGCTGAAAAAAAACAAAGACAATGTTTTTAACAATAAAATGTAGGTGATACTATAAAACGTCAAAAGTTATATTTTTAGATTTTTTCTTTCTTCGGTATTAAAATTTAATTTGTTTTTGAAATCTTATCGCGAAGGGAAAAGTCCCGAACGTAGGGTTTTCCCGTTTGCGTTGCTAAACGTTGCTTTTTATAAAAAGAACTTTAAAGTTTCGCATGTTAAAAAATATGTTTCGACGATAAAGAAATATTACTAAAAGTTTTAAAAGTAGCATTAGTTTTTTTTTAAATATTTAGATCATTGCATTTCTTGTTTTTTTAAAAGAGCTTGTGTTTTTTAAATATATCAGATTAAAATCGCGTTACTATAATTAGTTTCGTTGTTAAAAAAAAATTAAAATTCAATAGCCTTCGCGTTTAATTTTTTCTCGCGCAGAGTATTGTTTTTAAACAATGTTTCTTGCTATGCTTTTGTTTTTAACACGAAGCAATTATTTTCGCGCAATTTGAAAGGAACTCGCTATCCTATTGTTTTTTTTAATGAAAGCAATTATTTTTGCAAGTTGAGCGTACGCGTACGCTTACATCTGGACTGTACTGTATATATAAAATAGCAGTTGTCACAAAACATATACATAATAAAAAAATAAAAATGATGTTAAAAAACATTAAATAAATTAGGCAATACAAGAGTTCACAGTTTTAACTAACTATTGTTTAAATAAATCTTTCTCTTGTTACAATGCTCTTTTTTGAGAATTGAAAAATGGAAGTAAACTGTTATGAATTAAGAAAAGTTACAAATCATTCACATATGTTTTAAGTAGGGTTACTGGCAATAACTTACTAAATTTTCATGCCTTAAAACCATTTTTTTTTAAAAATACAAAATATTCATAATGCCCATGGTCTTATTAAATTCACTCCGTTTACTTCCCTTTTTAATACAGAAAATAAGTGAACAACTTAAACTGTGAAAAGGTCAATAAAAGAGAATATAGCACATTGAAATTTTATGCGGGATATAACTTTACACTAGAGGTTTTGGATATATAATAGTTATAAACCAGAAATACGTGTTGACTTTTGCAATTTGATTTATATATATATGTAACATTATATTTTTTAATAAACTTATGAAGAGATTATGCATAATACGTTATTTCAAACAACACAATTTTAGCTATTTGGTCAACTTTTAATGGGAGATTGAGTGCTTAAAGTACAGGTGAACCTAGAGTACAAGTCGAAACCCTTGTGAATTTTGTGTTGGACAACAATTTTTTTTGCTGTTTCAGTGAAAAACGATCTACAAAATTATGTTATTTTGTAGTTCTTCTAATTTCATTTTTTGAAAAATACTGTATTTATATACCTTACGCAATTAAGAATCTTAAAAATGTGCAAATACACACAGAATTTCATAATTGCATATGACATATGAATACAGGAAAATTAAAACTTGGGATCTGTGAAAGATATATATGTCCAAAATATGAAAAAGATAATCGTTTTTTAAGTTGAGTAGAAAATGTACATTACATATACTTTAAAGAAACATATACATGGTCGTTCAGCATATATATTTTTATGGTAATATTTCGACCTCCATATTGGAGGTCTTCATCAGACTATAAAAATTTTTTTAACGGTTGTCATTACATTGACATCAAATCGACGTCGTACCTTACGATCAAATTTATTAAATTCTTGTTAAGCATTTTCGCATTGTCCCAATCATAACCAGCATTACAAGAACTAGAGTGAAATGAATCTCCTGATGCGCTCCACTTTCCTTTAATGTTGGTGTCTTTGTGTTGTTCGAAGCGGGTAGCGATTCCCAACTTCGTCTCCCCAAAATATTTTTTGCCGCATTTGCATGGGATAATGTATACGCCGGGTTGACTTAGTGGTGGTAGTTGGCATTTGTTTTTCGATGTCAATATTGTCTGAATTTTAGCAGAGCTTTTAAAGACAGTTTTATATCATTTAAAGAGTACATTACATATATAATATATAATTGCATCTACCACCGCATCCAGTAGCGCATATATACTCTCTATGGCAAATCAGCTGTTCATTTGTTCTTAAAGAAATATTAAAGAATATGCAAATAATAAAAAAAATTATAGATATTATCTTGTGTTCTTATGGTATCATTATATTATTGCCCTCCAAAAACCAAAGAATGGGTGCATAAAAATCCCTGTTTTATGAGCCATAAACAAATCAAACCATTGCATTTTTCATATAACTCTTCCGTGTATCAGCCAAGTAATAAAAAATAAATATAAAGATGTTTTTTGCATTCAAAAGCTTCTGTGTTTTAACATGATTATTCACACACCGGTGTCAACAAAAGTTATGACATTTTTACAGATAAAGAACGTCATTGATGTATATATAAAAAATATTGTATAATGCCTTTAAACAAACAACTTCACTGTGCAATGTACAAATGGTATTCAAAGACCAGCTATGATGTATATAAGTTGTAATATAGAAATTCACAGCTTAATATATATAAATAAAGTTACAAATGTCCAGAAACAAATGTGTTAGGTATCAGAAATGTTGATGCAGACAAACTTATGAAGTTGTCACAAGCAATAAAAGAACTATATAAATTAACACTTTTATATAAAAAGAATGAAAAGATAATAAATATTTAGTATCCATGATTTAAAAAACATTTATGCCTACCATAATTGTTTGGCTAGGAATGAAATGTCTTGTGTTGTACATTTATGAAGCTATGCTATCTTATTTATATAAAAACATGAAATATTGCACATTGTTCCAGTATGCTAGCTAGACACTTCACAGAGAAGTGAACACAACACAATATTTTCACAAATTAGTTTGGTGTTTTTGGAATAAATATTTGTATATTATATTTTTTCACGACGATAAAGTAAATGTGGTACAGGAAAGACATTGTATTTCGGGTAAATGAATTAAAAGAAAAAAAAATTATATTGTATCCAATATGTCCATATTTTAGTCAAAAAAACTAGCTCTTATAGAATGCTATATAGCAGATACTTTTTCCAAGGTTACTTTTAACACACTCGATACATTTTTGGGAGGTCACATAACTCACATACTTTGTGCAGGAGACGCCGGTTCAATTTTGCAATGCGGCTATTATATATGCTGGTTATTGAAAGTTACCATAGCTCCCCCCCATCCACATGAACCTCCAAGGGAATGTGGATCATGGCTAATTATCCTAGTTACATGTAACAAACTTTCAGACAAGTCATAAAAGCAGTAACATTTTTTAAACTTTTTTAACCCTAAGACTGATAAAGGCTTGGCGCCGCAATATATATGACCAGCCAGCCAAGGGAAATTGAACACTGCTCTGGTCTTCTGAGATGATTTTAAACACTACAATTAGCTACAAGAACCTAGCTAGATAGCTTCTACAACTAACGAGCTAGCTATAGCTTTTGTAACTGGGTAAGATAGCTAGCTATTTCACCTATTCCACAACGTTTTTTAATAATAGTAAAACAAACATAAAATACTTTCATTGAGATAGCTAGCTAGCTAGCTATCTACACGAGTGTTGCTGTCAGCTAAATGAAAACTGGCGATATAAACCAAAGCAAAACACAGTTAGCTAGCCAGCATAAACTTTGAACAACTTATTGTAGAGAGAGTTTTGTTTACAATACAGCACGGGCCCCAAACTTAACGAAAAAGATTTGCTAAACTACTGTTGGAGTGTCGCTGCTGCCAATCACGCTGCCATCTTGAAATTATGCACGGTAACAAAACAGCCGGAATGGTAGCAAAACCGCCCGATCTCCCGTAACAAAACAACCCGATGTGACAAAACAGACCTATTTATGTAGCAATCCCGCCCGGATGTAACAAATCAGCCCTGCCGACATGTAACAAAACAGTCCATGAATATAGTTATTATTATTATTATTATTATTATTATTATTATTATTATTATTATTATTATTATTATTAATCGACATATATTTCAAGCATCCATAAATTACAATGGTTCTTAATGCTGAAATGTGTAAATACTAAATGTATGTGCAAACGTAAATATAAATTCAATCAGTAATAAAAACAAAATTGAGCAAAAAAAGCATAGACGAAGCAGTCAAATAATCATACGAAAGTCTTGAACTGTGAAAACGTATTGAACGGCATTAGGATAAATGAACCATTAAAATTGATCAAAGCTAAAGGAGGCTTGGTAGGTAAAGGACGACCGATAATTAAACTAAAAATTAGGTATAGTAAAAGTTAACATAGTCAATTGAGTGAGAAAAAAAAATATATATTTATATATACTGACAAATCTGTATCAAGAAAAGGCTAGGATAAAACAGATAAATAAATTAAAAATCAGAACAACTTAAAAGTCTGGCTGTTGCCCTATCAAAAAAATATTTTTTCGCTAAGTTTGTAAATTTGTTATAGTTTTTCCACTTGCCGAAGTTGAAATGGAAGGTCGTTGAAGTGGAGGGCAGCAGTGTGGGCAAAAGTACCCTCAATATTGTTTGTATAATTAAATTTGTTCTTATAGTATTCGTTCGTAACGATCGTTCGGTTACAGGGAAAAAAGATAGTTTCAGGCAACTTGGCCAACTTTCTTTGTTGAACAGAGCTTTGTGTGCAAGTTTTACAAAAGAAAGAGATATTCTTTCTTCCACTGGAAGCCATTGTAATGTTAGCACGTCATGATCACTGCAACGACGACGGCAAACGAAACTTGCTGAAGATCTTTGCAGCTTTTTGTAATCGTTTCGAAAGATATTTTGGTAAATTACTGAAGATGGTATTACAGTAATATATCTTTGTCAAGATTAATCTCTGTGCTAGTGATTTTTAAAGATTAAAATCGGCTGCACGTTTAAATTGCTGTAAAGATCGTAAAACAGCATAACCACTTTTAATAATTCCGTTCACATGTAAATTCCATGTCAAATGTTCGCTAAAATACACTCCAAGTATTTTAAATGCATTAACACGACCAATAGATTTATCATCATTTACCAAGGTGACATTATAATCAAACAAATTATGCTTTTGCGACATTTGACTCGTTGAAAACAGCATAAGTTTTGTTTTACTGACATTAAGATGTAAATTGAAGCGTGACGACCAATCATAAATACGTTCCATTTCGTGTTGCATTGATAATATGCCATCTTTTATCTTGTCCACTTTAACATGCCGTTGTAGTGTTGTATCGTCGGCATATTGAAGATAAGTACTTGGTCCATTGTTGCTTAGCAAAGTAACATAAAGATTAAAAAGAACAGGACAGTATGCTACCTTGAGGTACTCCAAATTTCACCAACAATTTCTGCGATACCTTATCGTCAACCTGCACAAACTGGGATAATGATCAATTAGTCTAATAAAATGTTTCGAGAAACCTAATTGGTGAAGATGACCGATCAAGGTAGGGTAGTCAACAGTGTCAAATGCTTTAGAAAAGTCTGCAAATATAGAAAGCGTGATTTCACCCTTCTTCATGGCATGTAAAATATCATCTTTTAGTTTTAACAAAATGGTAGTCGTAGAGTGTTCTTTTCTATATCCAGATTGTGTTGAACAGTAGACTGAGCTTTTTTCGATGAAGGTCGTGATTTGCATCAATATAATCCTCTCGAATACTTTGGACAGAACTGGTAGGACACTTATTGGACGGTAGTCAGCTAGATTCCATTGCTCTGGAAAGGTGGAATTATCAATACAGCAGTTAATAATATGCGTTAACGGCGAGGCGATATAGTCAGCAACATATTACGATCTAATTGCATTTATAACATCTTCGAAAGTAGCATGTGTTAATTGAAAAGAGTTAGGTTTATCAGTAAAACTGTTTATCTGAGAAGTTGTTGTCCCTGGAAGGTGTTCGTTTATTCCAGTTGTTCTTGTAGCAGTACTATTGAAGAATTTGTTAACGGCATCAGGATTTACATTGACATTTTTCAGATTTGGGTGGAGAATTTTGTTAATGACTTTCCACACATCTTTTGTGCTTTTATTTTTAAGGAGTTTTCTCAGAAAAATTGATTTAGTTAAACTTATCTCCTTTTTAAGCTTGTTACGAATAGCTCATAGCAGATTCCATTGTATGTTGTTAGTAGTCCCACGTACTTCCTTCCTTAGACGGTTCCGTTCACGTTGAAGCTCAGTTATTTTAAGTTCCTTCATCCAAGGTGCTGGTGGCCTCGTAAGTTTAACCCGTCTAAGAGGTGCGTGTCTATTTATGCATTCTATGATCAAAGTGTTTAACACATTTAGTTTGTCAGACATGTCTTCCATGGTATAAACTAAGCTTAACGGAACTCGGCTGAAGTCTTCAATAAAGTCTTCAGAAGAGAAGGTTCTTTCATCACGGACAAACTTGTACCTCGGATTGTATTTGGCAGGTTTACTCTTAAAGATGCAAAATGGTGCGTCATGGTCACTAATTTCACCACAGTAAACAATATCCTCATAAATGGTTTTTAAAGACTGGTCAGAAATGATGTGATCAATCATAGCAACATCCTTTCTTGTTGACTTAGAAACTTGTTGTGACATATTATACGTTTCAAGAATGTCCAGATAAAGACGGCTTTCGACTGTCAATTTATTTAAATTTATATTGAAGTCACCTGTAATAATAATTGAACCTTCATGCGTTGGAACAATCTGAGACAACAAGTTATCAAATTTTTCTAGCCATGATAGTTTATCGGCAGGTGTACTACTTGGCTGATATATACCACGTACCAAGAAGGATATTAGATCTTTTGCATTTACCAGAAATTTCAATCCACTGATGCTCTATTGTTTTGTCAAGTTCAATAATGTCTTTCCTCTCCTTAAACTTGATCGACGTTTTAATGTAGAAACCAACGCCGCCACCTTTTCGTTGATCACGATTGCTATAACCAAACTGATAGCCTGGGATTTCCACATATTTTAGAAGATCACTGTTGTCTTTAAGCCAAGTTTCAGAAAGTGGAATCACGTCAAACTCGTGATTTTTCAACATTGCTTCAAATTGTGGAAAGGTTGATGTTATATACTCTGCGTATTTAGGTGTGCTACAGAAAAATGGTTTCGGTGCTGGTTCAATCTGTTCATGACATCTGTTGTGAAGGAGTCTTCTGGAACAACTGACATACTCGTGTCATGAGCATTAAAGAAGGGCAATACAGAAAGAGTACACTTCGAGCATATATAAGGTATACTTGACAAGAAGGTTTACGGACAGGTCCAGGATTAGTTTCAACATCCCCAGAAAGTAAAAGTTGAACAGTTGCTGTGTGATTCGCGTAGTATAGGATGGGAGAAGATCTTCGTTGTTTAGCTGACGTTCCGTGTGTAAAAGTTGCTTCTTTAACGAAATCCAAACCGTGTTTCTCTACATCTTTTTCTGCATTCGGAAGGTATGTCATCAGAAATAAAATTGAGAGAAGTTGAATTACAATGTGTGTAAACTTTTGAGTGTATTTAACATTTTGTTGTTTTTTCTTGAAGATTCCAACTTTAGTAGCTAAAAAGCGACCGTTGCGTAAGGAAGCCATTGCATATTGTCTATTAAAAAAGTTTTTGGTATCATATGAACCTCTTAAGGTTTCAAAGTGCAACAAAATTAACTTCAATTCGGCCGGTCAATCACCATCTAAGAAGAGGCATACAAAGTGTCCAGGCCTTCTTCACCTTGCTTCTGATTGGAAAATACTGTCAGATTTAGATTCTGTTTTAGTTGTTCCACCATACATTGCAATAACACAACTACGCCCAGACGTGTTATTAATATCCAGTTCTTCCAAAACTGTAATTATGGTAGAACTGACTTGTCCATGTCAAGAGAACACAGAATATTGCCACAAACGAAAGCTTAACAAATATTCTTCACTTTGTTATGCTATGAAAAGCAATGGATGGATCGTGCATTTCTTTGCCATTGAGGTGGGTGCAAGGGGTTTCTGTTCAGAATCAGTAAGGACCTGTTTTCGTCGCCTTTGTTTCCCTAACAAGCCTTTACGTTCCCTATTAAAATCCCTAACTTTTACCTCCATGAGTGCTTCTTTTTACATCTGGATGTCTCGAAATTCTACCACTTGGGTTGAGCCTGAAAAGGACCCAATCATTCCTGAAGTTTCTTCTGTTACAAATATGGAATGTAAGAAATCAAAAACCCCTGAGCAATCTTCCGCAAGTCAAACAAAGTCTTGTAAAATCAAGAAACCTGAAAAACCTGCTACAAGGTCTTCCAAAACAACAGTCGCATTGCCATCTAACCCTGATTTTAGGAATAGTAGTCTAAAAAACTTGGGAAACACATGTTATGCAAACTCAATCTTACAATGTTTTTATAACCTTCCAAAAGTTAAAGAAGCCATTTCTGTCAGCAAAACAACCTCACAGTTAGGCGAAGCATTTGTAGGTGTTTTTCAAAGTTTGGCTGTTTCTAGAAGTCCAGTTGATCCCTCCCAATTTTTGCGTGCTATGAAACATCATATCTCAGCTGCGAAGGGAAGTGCATTTAATATCTTTGCTCAGCACGACGTCCCCGAGGTTCTTGAATATCTCCTAACTGGTCTGTCATTAGACTTTCCATTTCTTGGAAGTCTTTTTAGTACTGCTATCAAGACATCAACCACTTGCAATTGATGTCATATTACCAGCTCGTCAGAAGTTACAGCACCATGCATCCAACTTTTTCTGCACCCTACGTTACAATTTTCCTTAGATAATTTCTTTGAAAGCGATGAGTTGTCAGACACCAATGCCTACTTCTGTCATGTTTGCAACGCTCATCAAACTGCTCTAGTTGAAAAAGAGGTAGTGTCGTGCGGTTCCCATCCCATTTTACAGCTAAAACGTTTTGCCAGTGCCAACGGCCTTGTGACAAAAATTGCCTCTCGTATTACTGCTTACCCTGGTACCCTTTCCATACCTTTTACCGTAGATGGAGAAGTGAAATTTAAAATTTTCAATTAAGGGCTATTATCAACCATTGCGGCAGCTGAAATAATGGTCACTACAAAACCATAGCCTTCGACCAAATGGTTCACAGGTGGATACATTGCAACGATAGAGCAGTAATTTTCTGTGATGACCGCCTTATTAACAGTCACAAGTCATATGTTTTGTTTTTAGAAGAGCTGAGGTAAGATTATTTTAACCAGAATGAGTCAGCAAGGAGGCTTGACTACACTCAGTCTTGTCTTTAGAGAGTGACGACTCCACTTATTACCCCAGTCAAAAATAAAACAAAAGCAAATAAAAATTTATTTCAAAGTTGCGTTTAAAAGCCAACGTTTAACAAAAATTATTAGTTTTGGCGGATAGTGTCAATGAATGTGGATGATGTTTTGCAGGAGGCAGGGGGCTACTCAAGGGGCCTACACCAGATCCCCAGAATGAGTGGATTTCACTAAACATCATGTTTCCACATTCATATTTTTGTTTGAATACACCTGAAACCCATCAGCTTTTTAATCACTCCTGTAAAGGGAGAATACAGAAGTTCTCCAGTGGCCTCTTATTCTTTGGAGGGAAATTTGCATTAAAATTTTTGCCTTAAAGCTTTAAAATTTTTACTGTTGTTTAAGCTTAAAGCTAGCTTAAACAACAGTAGCTTAAAATTTTTACTGTTCTTACTGCTCATAAAGCGACAAAAAAAAACAAGTAACTTTTTACACTTTTTCAGGAGTGATGAAGGACGATGAGTTATTTTTTCGTTACCATCGAATGACCCCGGCACGCTTCGGACATCTTCTATCTGTTACACTGCGTTTTCTAGCGACTGGAGAGAGTCAACAATCATTGTCTCTTTCTTACCGTATTGGGCGTAATACTGTATCAACTATTGTTACTGAAACATGCGAGGCCCTATTCACATGTCTGCAAGCAGAATATTCGAGGGCACCCAGCATTATTGAAGAATGGCAAAGAATTTCCACACAGTTAGGCATATCGCATTTCCCCCACGTTATCGGAGCTATAAATGGCAAGCATATCCGTATCGAATGCCCAAAGAATTCTGGTACTTTATACTATAAGTACAAAGGATTTTATAGTATTGTTTTATTGGCGGTATGCGACGCAAATTACTGCTTTACTTTATTTAATGTCGGAGCATATGGTAGCAATAACGATAGTGGCGTATTAGCTAATTCAGAAATGGGGAATAGATTCTCAGATAAAAATTTTCATCTCCCCGAAGATCAAGATCTTTGTGGGTGCCGCCCATACAAGCCATTGCCATACTTTCAGGTCGCAGATGATTTTTTCCCTTTAAAGTCCTGGTTGATGCGACGCTATCCTGGAAATAACAGAAGTGGTTAAAGAACCACTGCGTATATATAACTACCGTCATTCAAGAGCTCACAGAACAATCGAAAATGCATTTGGTATTCTTGCTGCTCGTTGGAGAATCCTTTTAAGACCTATCGGAGCCTCCGTAGAGAATGTGGAAAAGTATACCTGCACATGTAGATTCGACCTTAATAGTACCACCTTATCTTGCTGTAACTCAACTTCGTCCGGACATACTTTTAACTTCTGCCATGACCAAAACTGTAATTATCCTTGAATTAACTTGCCCATGCGAAGAGAACATGGAGATTTGGCATGGAGTTAAGGTTGATAAATACTCGTCACATTGTTCCGTCATGAGATTAAACAATTGGTCTGTGCATTTCTGTGCTGTTGAAGTAGGAGCTAGGGGATTTTGTTCCGAAACAGTTAGAATCTGCCTCCGTCACCTCGGCTTTTCTAACATGTCTGTGCGTTCCACTCTGAAATCTCTTACTGAGTCATCTATGCGATCGTCGTTTTACATCTGGCTATCTCGAGATTCTTTGTCTTGGATTCATCCTGGTAGGGATCCACAGCATACCGCTCAATTGATACCAACTGTTTCAAAGAAATCATCCAAGTCACAAGCAACTTCGACCACTAGCTTTAAGGACACGAATCCCCAGGGCGTAACAAAGAGTTCCACTACCTTGCCTCCACAAGAATTACTAGGCAGCAACAGTGGCTTGCTAAATTTGGGTAAGACATGTTACATCAATTCCATCTTGCAATGTTTTTATGTGTTACCGCAGTCGCCACAGCCATCTCTGCAAATGATTCCAATATGGCGATAGGCAAAAGTTTTGTAAGTATTCTACGCAAACTATCCTCCTCCAAAGTTCCAGTGAACACTTCTCCATTTCTAAGTGCATTAAAAGGCCCTTTTTCTAATGCAAGGGGTGCTGCTTTTAATCCGTTCTCTCAGCAAGATGCCCTAGAGATTCTTGAGTATCTCATACCAGAGTTGTCCTTAGCCTTTTCTTTCTTTGGTAGATTATTCAACACTCGTGTGAAAATCTGCACTACTGGCAGCGCTTGCAATAATATTAGCACCTCTGAGCCAGTAAGTCCATTTCTTCAACTGCCCTTGACATCGACTGTACAATCTTCAATAAATAACTTTTTGGAAAGTGAAGAATTGTCAGGTGTCAACTCGTACTTCTGTCACTACTGCAATAGTTACCAAACTGCAACAGTTGAAAAAGAGGTCGCAGAGTGCAGTTCAATTTTGGTATTGCAATTAAAGCGCTTTACCTATCACAAAGGTCTTGTGTCTAAGGTTTGTTCTCCTGTCACATCTTACCCGGGCACCGTTTCTATACCTATCACTGTAGACAGTGAAGTCTCTTGTCGCAAGCACTACAACTTAAGGGCTGTAATTAACCACTCTGGAAATTTGAACAATGACCATTACACTACTGTTGCTTATAACGAAGTGCATTGTAAGTGGTTTCATTACAACGACAGAGGAGTGGTCCCTTGCAAACAAAGCTTGCTTAATGGTGTACAACCTTACATCCTTTTCCTTGAAGAGCTTAGGTAAATTGCAGTCAGCACCACAACTTCCGGCTTATGTCAGCAAGGGGGTTTGACTATTCTTATGTTTTTATTTATTTATTTTTTTTATTTTTTTTTGTAGTCTTATCTTTGGAGAGTGACGACTCCACAGTCACACAAGATTGTACAGAGTAGGACAGATGAAAATTATGGATTCCTGCTGAAGACTGTTCGCAGACCTCTTTTGAGGTGACTCAGCTAGACATTTCTGTAAAGGGTACAAGGGTTTCGAGTCGAAACCCTTGTACCTGTCTGTTTGTTTAATTTTTGTGCTAGTTATCTCCTTGGAAAAAGGAAGAATTGTGTTTCTTTATATGAGTATATTCTTTAGAGGAGCAAAACCTCTACGATTTAAATTTTAAGACTTAGCTGGTCGAGTTTATCATTGTGCGTGCACTTTGTAATTTTCATTCTTATGCTAGCCTTCTGAAAGGAGGGCAAATGACAATCTGGAAAGACAGATAGACACTGGGAAAGACTAGTTCTTTTTTGTTTTTTGTTTGTTTGTTTGTTTTTGTGTGTGTGTGTGTGTGTGTGTACGTTTGTGTGTGTGTGTGTGTATATGTTTGTGCTGTTTTGTCTCGCATGCATTTGTTTTACTTCAAACATCACTCCCTATTGACAGTTACCAGTTATAAGTGAAGTATTCAGCAATAGACAGGTAGTACTTACACGCAAGGGGTCAATATGTTGAGTTGTGGGATGGCATGAAAAACATGCCTGCCGTCGCAATTTGTAAACACGTCTGTTTTGTTTTTTATCAGATATATTCTAACAAAGATAGGTTCCGTAACATATTCCATTTACAAGTAACTCTCCATCCACACCATCACACGTATGACAAACATATTTCGAGAAACATTCATGGTCAAAATATGCTACGATTTTCAATTTTGTATGGTCAATAGGTTCATGTTTTTGTCCAGTTAGTCAAAACAACATATTAGGAGAGATTAAATCTGCTTCTTCAAACTCTTCTTTTTTTAGTGTAGTCAGTCCACTCTTTGGCTTTTTCCTTTTAATAGTCAGAGAATGATTGTAGATGGCCTATGCGGAACAAAGAAATTTATGTCAATATAATGATATGTATAGCTAGCACAATATTGTCTTTTCTTATTCTATTTTTCTTATAGAAGAAGATAGATCATCAGACTGGGCAGACAAATACTATATATATAAATAGCTATATATATCCTTCCATAAAGAAGTTTATTATTACTCACTTTAGTAATTGTGGTGGCAGATTCCCTTGTGATTTCATTGCAATAAATTTCTTTCAAATCTAAAAATGATCATCAGAAGAAGTGTATCACGTACGTACACGTACGTACGTAGAATAAAATGGTAGGCGTAAGTAGAAGACTATGAAGCCCTATAAAAATTGATAATTAAAAACTTAAAAAAAATATTAATTGTTATGTTAAATGAAAGAAAGCGTTTAATTATCACACGTAGTGTTGTTACAGAAGAAGACTTGTTCGTTATTACTTCATAACAGCTGATTTCTTAGTGCAATTTTAAATTGTTTTGTAGATGGAATGCTTTTTATCTCATCGTTTAGAAGCATGCTCCAGAGTTTTGGGCCTCGGTTTGATATTGAAAATTTTCTAACATAAAATATGATATTTGGCCGAAGGAAATTATTACCTGAAAATCTAGTTGGATATTTATGTTGAACTTTCTTAAATAATATAAAGAATACATTTGGTGCTATTAAATTTTTAATGTTATACATGAAAATAAGGACTTGAAAAATGTTTAGCTGATATACATTAAGAATACCCAGTTCTTTTAACAATGGTCTAGAATGGGAACATTTGTTCTGTCGTAATATAATCCTACTGGCATGTTTTTGCTGAATGTGCAGTTTTTTTAATTTTGTTATAATAGTGCTACCCCATGCAATGTTTGCATGATTTAAATAGCAGTGTATAAAGGAAAAATATATGCTTCTTAAGCAGTTCTTATTCAAAGCGAAACTGGCTTTATATAAGATTTCTAAGCTTTTGGAAACTTTGTTTTACACTAATTTAATATGTTCGCTCCAAGTTAAATTTTCGTCCAGGAGAACTCCAAGAACTTTCATTGAATATTCTCTTCTTATGTTTACATGATCAATAACTAATCCAGGTAATCTAAGAGGTATTTTATCTTTTTTACTAAGTTTGTGAAAAAAGGTATATCTAGTGTTTGAAGTGTAAAGGGATAATTTATTCGCTTTAAACCAATCAGCCAATTTAGCCAATTCTATGTTAGTAGTTTCAAAAAGTACGTTTATATCTTTATGAGTAAAGAATACATTTGTATCGTCAGCAAATAAAGTTGAATTTAAGACACCAGATGCTCAAGTATATCATTCATATAAATAAGAAACAACAGTGGTCCCAAAATTGACTCTTGAGGTACTCCACATGTTATAATCCTGTTGTTAGTATTTCCTTCGTCATAAGAAATATATTGTTTTCTTTCGAAGAGGTAGTTCTTGAACCATGCGAGATATGTATGTATTATTGTATGTGTATATGCCATAATATTTTAGTTTTTCTAATAGAATCTCATGGTTGACTGTATTGAATGACTTGCTCAGATTAATAAAGACCCGATTTTTCAATTTATTTTCATCAAAGGCTTCAAATATCTCTCGATTTAACTGAATAATTGCGTGATCAGTTGAATTACCTGCTTGAAATCCCAATTGCTTATTGTACAAAATATTGTTATTGTTCAAGAAAGAATAAACTCTGTTGTACACGATTCTCTCTAAAATCTTCGAGAAACAGGGGAGCATTGAAATTGGTCGGACGTTAGATACTTTATAAACATCTCCTGCTTTAAAGACTGGGACAACTCTAGCTAATTTTAACTTTTTAGGAACAATGCCTGTAATTAGAGATGAATTAAATATACGCAGTAGTGGAGAGTTTAGTTCATTGAAACAGTTCTTTAAGACATTGCTGCTGATTTGATCAAAGCCAGGACTTTTGTTGATTTGCAAAGAATGAAATGCTGCTTCTAGTTCCTCCTCACTTAGCTCTTCTTTCTCCATTTCATTATCATGATATGACAAATACGATCTAGAGGATTTTGCACCTTTGCGGACCCACTTTAGTGAAAAAATATTTAAATTCTTCAGCTTTCAAAGATGGTTCTTCAATTTTATTTTCGTCGTTTACAAGTTTTGAAGGAAAATTATTACTTCTAATTTTTATTTTACCAATCACTTTCTTGATTATATTCCATGTTTTTCTCGCACTATGTTTGCATTTATTAATGTTCATTGAAGTAAAAATTCTTAGGACGCTTTTTTGTTAATTCAAAAAGGTTTTTATAATTTTTATAGTGTTTCATTTCTGTAGGTTTTCTTTTTTAAATACTTTTTTTTGTTTTTTTCGGGAAGATTTTTGGAGGCCCCTAGTCATCCAGGGATTTAAGAATGTTTTGGTCTTAATAAGCTTAATTTCTTCTGGAAATGCCGCATCATAACTTTCCATAAAAATTTTCACAAAGCTATCATATGCGTCATTTGCATCCTATGATCCTTTTACCACGTCGTCCTTTTTTACCTTAGATAATAAATACTTAAATAATGTTATTGTATTTTCATTTATTTTTCGCTTTTTTATTTTTACATGGTTTGACTGTTTATCAAAGTTTGTATTGGACGTGATAAAGATGGGAAAATGATCAGAGATGTCTGTTTTGATAATACCCGAATATAGTTCTTTGTCGCAAAATGAATTTGTTATGATGTGATCAATTACTGTAGCGTTTTGTTTAGTTACCCGGGTTGGTTTTTTTATGAGAGGAATATACACACTCTGAAATATAAAGTTAAAAAAACACTGAATGTTTTTGTTTGTGTCGTAGTCAAGTGTATTGAGGTTAAGATCCCCCACGAGGTATACTGCTTTGTTGGTGTTTTTATTGTTCAATATAATAGGCTCAATTAACGTTTTAAAATTATCAATTGATCCTGCAGGTTGCCTGTATATTACGGTCACAATGATGTTCGTTGTTGTTTTGTTCAGTATTTCTACACTTAATGACTCACAATCGTTATTATTCACACATAGCTCTGGGTTCTTTTGTACAATAAAGAGTTATGAATAAACACACACACGCCACCACCCGCCTTGTTAGAGTTTCTAATTTGATGAATCACCGAGTAATTACACAATTGAAAATTTGAATTGTTTTTTATGTCTTCATCACGACACCAAGTTTCGGTGAGACAAATTATTAAAACGAAAATTTAGTATGTGGAGAAACTGTTTAAAACTATCAAAATTCTTTTGCATGCTTCTAATGTTGAGATGTACTATAGAAAAGGAATCATTTTTGACGTGTGCAAAAATATTGTCTGAATTTGGAGAATAATATTTTGTATTAGTGTTTTTGGACAATGTACAGTTATAAAAATTTAAGTCTGGGTCATTTTCGTCGTTTAATAGTAAGGTTTCGTTGGTTTGGAATGGATTAAATTCTAAATTTTCAAAATTTGTTTCCGTCATTGTAGTAAAAAAGATAATTAAAAAGAAAATATAAATCGAGTAAATAAGAAAGCGTTAAACAATGTTTTTTGATTTCTTAAACTCCCTAACTACAAGACGATCATAAAGAACAATAGCATATTTACCATTTTCTCTATGAGTCGTCATTTCCTTGAAGAGATTCGCCCTAATCTGATTCGTCGAAGTGAAGTAATCCTCATTTACATATATTCTGGTGCCTTTTAATTTCTTCGAGTTGTTTAATATATTAACTTTATCCTTATAGTCCAACAGTTTAAGCACGATAGTACGCTTTTTCCCATCGTTTTTCTCTCCTGTGCGTTGTGCTCTCTCTACGTGCACATTCGACAATCCTAATTTGTGTTCAAATAAATTGACCACTTTCTTTTCAGTATCGTCCCAACTCTTCGACTCGCTTTCTTCCAACCCATCAATACGTTAATTGTTTCTGTTTTGTCTATCCTCTAAGTGTCGTAGTTTTTCTTCATAAATACTCAATTGTTCCTTACGATTCGTTGTCTGTTCAAGTAAGCCAGCTTCCATTTTTTAAAAACTTTCCCCATTCAAACTTTGTGTCACTGTCAGGCTTTCTTCTATATCTTTTTTGCCCTTTTCTAAGGCTTTAATTTTTTCAATTGCTCCAAATAGATTATTTTTTAATGTCCTATTTTCTTCTTGGATAGTTTCATATGATGATGATGCACTTTCTTTCAGTTTTTGTCTAATTCACCAGTCTGTTCGTTTGTGATCTTCAGATTACTGCTAATGAACTGAACAATATCCTGCTGGTTGCTTTTGAAACATTGTTGTAAAAATATCACGCACCATTTCCACAGAAATTATTTTCACTTGATTAGATTCCATATTTGTAAATATAAGTATGAGTAAGTATTAAGTAAAATAGTAAAAATTAAATAAAATATCAAAATTTAAATTCCTTCCGCAGTAGTTAAAAACACCTCCGCTCTATCATCTAAATAGATTCAAGAAAGAATGAAAACAGTTTTTTCACTTACCTTTTTCACAACCGCAGCAAAATTTCGATTTATGAGGTATTTGCGCACCACGGTTGCAGAACATATCCCATCAAAGTGATAAGTCTGAGTCAAAAAGTGTGGTCATAAAACGTAAACAAAACGCACATCGAAAAGGCTACCATTTTGGGGATGCCATAATAGGGAGCCATTTGAAACGCAAAGATATATGCCTCCAAATAAAGTTTTTAATTTGCCGTGGGAAAGTTTTAATTTGCCGTGACACTTGTGGGCCACCGTGGATTAGCAATTAATTCGCTGACCATTAAAGTACGCAATTATAATTAATATATTTAATCTTTTGTAAACCTTGTTTCTATAGCTGTGGCGTAAGTAATTTATAAGGCGATTATGTAAATAGAGTCCAATAACCTGGGAAAGAATAATAGAAATGTGATCGGCTGCCACACCCTTTTTTTCAATGAACGACTTGAAACAAATTGGCTAATTCCCAGCACAAGAAAACATTGTGCGCTTTGTATACATATACATTGGACCTGGCGACAGAAACTTGTTTAGAAATACTGTAATTATTCTCTGACCATAATTAATCTATACATACTATATAATTATTAGTGTTATTTATTTTAACTTTGTGCGTACGTGCAGGAGCGATCTTTCTGTGGCTTAAATGTATTTATAAAGAGATCATGTAAATGGAAAAAGATTTACGATCCATGCAAGAAACAGTTGTTTGCTGCAAATTTAGAAATGAAAAGATGTAAAAATTTATAACATAATAATAATTTCAGTGATAACGTAGTGAGCATGATATATTTTTATTTCAGTCAAATATGAAAACTAGGCTATAAGTTTCTACTTGCAGGGATTTTTCCTGTTTATATAAAGTGTTTTATTGAAAAAGATATGAACAATTGTTCCTTCCTTTTGATTTGTTGTCATTTCCTGAATAGCCTGTGTGCTGATATTAATTATTTGCATTTTTTAGCGCAACTAATTTATGCGTGAATCATTACACATATGACTGTTGGTAGTATTTTACTGGTTAAGGCGTCATATCTAAAATTAATAATCATGTTACCTTCACAGCTGTTTTGTTAATATGTTTTATATAGAGAGCCCGCATTTTCTGTGAATATCAAAAAGGTAGAGTTTATATCACATATCGATAAAGAGATGTTGTTTATTTCTACAATTAAACAAAAAATTAATATTTAGTTATATTCACTTAAAGTTTTTGAATAACTGCGATATTTATTTATAAAGAAGATAAATATAGGTACAATATTTGACATAAATTAGTGGACAAGTGTTAAATTTCTGTCTTTATTTCGCAGTGCTGTAGTCAAAACAGTGATTGTACTTCAAGAATTCAATCTTAAAGTTCTGCAAGAGGAACACTGAAAGGTTATTGCATTTTTTGTCTAAGATTGTGGTGACATCTCTTCATATAATGTATGTGTCTGTTAATTGATTGTTAATGAACTTAAGTTGACATCTTTAAAACCTTAATATTAGTTGGTCTCCAATACAAAGGTAAGATTTGAAGCTACTGCATATTCAAACTATTTATAAGGCGTATAGTGTAAAAAATATATATAAAAAGCTGATTTACAGCAAGTGTTTTTTCCACAATGCTCAAACACTACAAACACTTTAAGCGTGAAGTAAGAGCAATTAACCCCTTCATTCCAATGATGAAATTAAAATTAATGCATTGACTAAACTTGCCAAAGAACCAATTACTGCGTATTTCAGCAGGAACGAGCCGTGATAAACCTCATTTACTTGATTTCCCTCCGATTGGTTAATTTTGCTTATGACTATTATCCGCTATTGAACTACTAGTGGTTATTACTTCGCCTGATGATATTAAAAAATATTTACCTGCTGGTTACCTGCTGAGTTTGATCTAAGAAGTGATGAATCCTGAATATTAACTGATTCTGTTAATTGTATTTTTTTAAATGTTTTTTTTTCCTTTGCAAAGTAATAATTCATACTCAATTTTTCGATAAACTTAATAACCTAGCAAAACTGTAAACAGTAATTCTAAAGAAATACAGAAGTAAAAGATGTGCGTTGGTGGGGCAATGGCTACAATGATATTCAATGTTCAATTTAGTGAGCAAATTATTACATCAATTTTGCATGTTTTTAATTGTTCAATATAAAAAGTTTATGATAGCTGCAGTTACTTTAGAAATGTTTTAGAATTTAAAGCATTACAAAGTAATCAAAAGTTATACTCTAAACATCATGTACATCTTAAAAAAAAAAATCGTTTCTAAATTGTAAGATGAAGTTGCAGTATTCTCTCTAATTAGCGGACATTTAATTTGCGGACACCTCAGATTAACAGACAATCCTTTTTTACACTAGCTTTTGTCTGGTCAAACGCACTTAAGATTTCCACTTCGTGACACTCCAATTAGCGAACAATAATTTTCGCAAGAAATGGTAAATATGGCCTTTTTTATCCAATCAGCGGACAGCCCAAATATTTTATAAGCTAAAATGAGGAAATTTAGCATTTTTGCGGTATTCAATTTATTCATTTTAAGACTTAACAATCAGAATATCTTTAAAACTTCATTGTTTAATGAACTAATTTACAGTGTCTACATGCCAAGATATTATAAAGTTTTAAATGAACTTATTTTAGGAAGTTGGTTCACTATGTTATTGCGCGTGTCCAGCAAAAATCTCGATAAAAACGATATTCTCCAAGTTCTCAAATGGGTCACTAATACTTAAAAAGAGGGGACTGCTGAAACTGTTAAGAATTGTTCCGCCAAATGTAGCTTAACCAAGAAAACAAATGAATTTGAAGGTGAAAGCGTTAATGAGGAATTTTTGAAGAACTCACATATTCCGGCTGTGATACTAATATTAAGAATCACATTGATTTTGATGTCGAAAAAGGCAGTTTAGTGTCTGTAATTAATGCAGTCGATTAGAGAGTAAGCTCAGTGCAAAAGGTGTGGCTAAATATATCCGCAAATAATTTGGAATTGAGGATGTATTAGGAGTGGTTTCTTTTGATGATAAAGAAGAAGGTGAGAATACCCAGGTTGAAGAGAAAGTTTTTGATACAACTGTATTTGAAGCATTAATGCTACTTGATAAACTTATAAGCGTGTTTAAAAAACATGAAAGAGCTCCCTTAACCTCAATTATTCGAGTTAGAAACAAAAATCAACAGTTAACTAAGGACATATAAATAAATTATGTGCTTAATTCCTTTAATTTTTTTAGAAGACTTCACTTAACAACTATGTAAACCAAGTACAACTTTCCTTTTCTAAAAAAGGGTTTAAACTTCAAATTTTAGGCCGACATAAAAAGCTCCAAAAGACGGATACCCTCAATTACGGACACCTTTTTGTAGCAATGAGGTCAATAGTCATCTTCATCAGCATCAAAAAAAACTGGGATCATACTTGTTTAATTAAAATTTTATTTATGTATCATGTATCAATTATTTTGGAACTGAGGTTGATTAAACGCCATCAAGCAATTTATAAATGGCTTCATGAGTTTTGCATGGATGCTGTATAGCATAAAATAAAATATTAGGCTGAGATTAAATTTATGGACGCCAACAATTTTTTTATTTCCTCATCTTTTTTCTTGAAACACGTACCGCTGACATTGTAAGTCGGTAAGATCAGTTTTTCAGTTTTGAGCGTAAATACTTTTTTTTAAATGTTCTTTACGTAATGACCATAATGAATAACGGCTGTTGGTGGTGGATATCCTACATGCCCTTCTTCCACTGACATTATCATCACCAACTGACAGCATATATGTCGATCAGAGATTATACTTTTAGTGTGCATTGTTTATGCAATTTTTGACTTACGCATTGACCAAAGATTTCATCAAGGAGTTAACTTGCAATACCAAAAACCCAATTTCATTTCAGATTAATAAATTAACTCATTTATTCATAAGGATGTATTTTTTATATATTTGTCTGCTGGTAGTATTGGCCTTCCCGTTACTCATATGATAGCAGGCTTCCTCTGTTCCTTCCTAAACGTAAGACTTGAACTTTTTTCCTGCTTCCCCATTTTATTACATAATTGATGTGTTTTCCAAGTGGGAGTTGAACGATCACCAGCTATAACGACTTCCTTTCCGTTTTTTCTTCATGTGTGTCAATCCTATACGAGCAATGTGGATTGTCAGGTAAATTGATAATAGCACTGTATTTGAATTCTATGTGTCTATCTTGGCATTTTGAATTTAAAACAAACTTTTGGAACAGAAATATTAAGGTTTTAACAGGTGGTCAGTTAGATTGAATAACCGCAAAATTTTTGTATGTAGATGGAAAGTATAATGCCATATCAGTGTGTGCAATCTCTTTCAAGATTGGTTTGACCCCGATCAGGTCTCCGATCATAAAGGGAATAATACTTTGATCTTCGCTAACGTACTTCGATTTCGTCTATCTCAATATAATAAAGTTTAATAATATATTAACCTGATATAAAACCTGATATAGAAATTAAATCAAAAAGACTTTCGAATTGATAATTTTTTCCGCATACTATTTCTCATTAGATTACTTTTTTCACTGTGTAATATCACAATTTATTAGTTGTGAACGCAACATAATGTGCTACATCATCTCCGTGGGTGTATTTTTATTTGCAAGGTCCAGTGTGGGAGATTTTATTTGTTTGTCGACATTTCGTAGAACTCACTTTGTGATTAATTTACGCCATCGTTTATTTATGAAAACCAAAAATGTTTAAATAACCACGCGTGGTCTAAATGTTCTATGAAATAGTAAGAATGTCAAGAAAGAAATACTGAGCGCTATATTATAATTAACCTCAGCAAGCACATCTGCTGGTATTGCATTTTTATTAGGAAATGAAAGCAGTAAATGACAAAGCAATTTTTGTTCTAAAATGCTTTATTCAGTTCTTGTGACTACTTGCAGCATCAGCAGAACAAAAGGATCAATAAAAAGGACCAGTTGCTTACACTTACAGGACAATCTATTTAAAAATGGTGTCGCAAATGTTTTTGTGCTTTTTATCACCAAACTAATTGTTCTAATTTGATAAAATAACCTCAAATAAAACTTCACACGAAATAGACACAAAATTACTATTATTTGACGTTCACAAATATCAATAATATCAACATAATATATAGTTGAAACCTATTCTTTGCATACGCTGTATCCTTTGCAAACCAAAATGTAATGATGTTATTCGAGAACATATGTTACGTTATTCTCCGTAATGTTAGGGAAAAGATACGTAATTTCAGTGGTGGGAATTTTTTCTCTGCTTAGTCAAACTTCGGGAAAGTATACACTTTAAAGTTAATTAATAGTGGCACTTCATTGCTTGTTCAATTGGATTTTAAAACGTTCCAACATTGTCTATGGCACAATATTATATTCAGGCTTAGCTGGAATATCAGTCTTGTTTTCATTTTTTACTATATTTGATCATTGCCTTAGATACAAAAAACAAAGCGATCAAAAAGTCATTCTAATAATAATATAGATTTAAAGAAAAATATCTTGATAAAGCCTGCGCTTTTCTGCTTTACATCCGTGTTTACTAAGTAAAAAATCCATGGAAAGAAACTATAAGTATTTAAGCCATTTCCCAATCAATAAGATTGTGTATAGACATTCACGACGTATTACGACTTCCTTCCATGTTTGTCTTTATGTGTGTCCTATATCAGACAAATTATGCTTGAAAGATATTTGCAATGTATGCTGAAAATCATTAAAATATAATATGCGAGATACATCAATAATACGTTAAGTTTAGAATCTGAGAAATAGTTTGTGTTTGTTTTCTTAATCTTGCAAAGGGATGTTTTTTTAGTTCCTATTAAATTATAGTGCTTTTCAGTTCATTTATCCTTAAAAGACTCAATATATATATAAATTAAATTCAATGGAATGGAATGCAATGCAATGCAATGAAATAAATTTAAACCTTAATCAAGTGCCCGTGATTTTTTTTTTGTTTACGCTAAAAAAAAATTTGCTGTTCTTTCATTGAACGAATTTTCCCAGGCCTTTTAGTTTGATCAAAACTGGGTTTTGATATCGAGCCGAACAGCTTTATTATTGCTTCGAACCAGAGTACTTGCGAAACTTCGTTATAAGCAAAGTTCAGACTTTGCTGGATGTACTTCCATACAAGTTGATTTTGTTAAAGTGTAAAACAATTTTACTCCGCCTTTTTTATTTTTCTGTTTCCTCGCATAATTTAAAGTAGTTAAAGCTAAAACAATGAAGGCAATGCAATGAATGTGAAAAAAGGAACAAAATTCTGATAGGTAAGAAATAACTTAGCTTAGCTTAAAAAGTTTGCTTAGCCATAAGGCAAAGCCCGGCTCGGCAAAAATGCTTTCTCCAAAGTTAGAATCTTGGATCACTAAACGGTCGAAGTGAAATAATAACGCAGAGTAAATATTTATTTTAAGTATACTACATGCCCTACTAAGCTGCGAGTATAATCTCATCAAACATGGATGATATTTTATCCCACATTTTTTAATCATTATGCAAACTGCAACAACAAAAAGGCAGAGACACTGCAATCTTGGATACAAATTAATAATCAAGTATTTTGCCCCCCCCCCCCCCTATCCATTTGTTACAGTTAGTGTTGGAGAGAAACACTGATTTTCCCTTAAAAATTCAACCTCTAAAGGTGAAATGTTCAAAGTACAATTTAAAGCTATAATTTTCTTCTGTTTAGAGAATATTTCCCGTACGTAATTTCTGATTTTGCGACATTCACAAGTGTGACATAATTTTTAGCATTTTTTGTAATCGAATCAATTTTCTAAATGCCAATTTTTTCCTTTTCCTTTTCCTTTTTTACTTTGTAATCAACCAAGATGTCAATCATCTTCTCTGGGGGTGTACTTCTGTTTTTTTTTTAAGCAAATGCAAGTGTGGGAGATGTTACCGGTGGTCTTTTTTTTCTCAGAATTCATTGGAACAATAATTTATGGCATCATTGAGTTGCATAAACAAATGAAACCAGCTGTAAGCATGACATTCTACTAAGTGTTTAGCTGGCGGTAAATTTAATTATTCTACTTTGATTAGAAGTGTTCCCGAATTTGTAAAAGTCACGTTATAAAATTAAATTTAATAACTTGATTTATTAAAGTGATTGCCATTATTACACATCATGTCTTGTCAAAATACAACCAAAGATGATGTGCAAAAATTCACGCCTAACCCAGACACAGTAAAAGCACATATGATAGCTATTTGCACGGATATTATTCAGCAAGTGATAATAGGTCGAACGGAAGGAACAATTTTTTTATGCCTTAATATAATATAATATAGATTCGGTAAACAGGAAGATTATCTGAAACTAACATCTTAACAGCCTGGTTTTTACAAAAATATTATTTTTTACGCGATGGATTTTCTTGTTTGTAAATAATTCAATGATCACGAACTCTTGGAATCAATTAATTGATGTCCTAAAAAATAAGTTCATACCACATAAATGTTTAAAGTTTTCTATTGCATATAAAAACCATGTAAAATTAATATTATTAGTGACTGTTAATCATAATTAGCGTCGGCGTTATAAGTACCACCAATGATGTCTCGTGATAGGTAATCCTACAACCTTGAAAAAACTTTATCGAAATGTTCCCGCCCCCGGTACCAGTGTACACCATTATAAAAGACGCGGTATTTTCTTTCTTTCTATTATCACATTTGCAACAAAAGTTTATCCTTAAAGCAAAAAACAAGAAAAGTAGGAGAAACATGGAATTAATACGATATGTTATTCTGATTGTCAGTGCCATCTCACAGGTTAGTCAACGCTATTTGACATTTCTCATATTAGTATATATTTAAAAGATTCTGTAGAAATCATTCGGCAAGCAATTCAATGCATTCTGCATGTTTAATTCTGTTTCTCATACTTTTTTGCAGTTTCTATAATAACACCACAGATATCATAGGCACATTTACAAGCCATTTGACCACAAAATTTATTGTTAATTAAGAATTATTTTCTGTTAATCAATCATATAATGAGCGATTGTATACCATTTTTTGTTACAAATAAACAGTGTTACCCTGGCTGATTATAAAGTAGTATTACTAAATATCCTGCTTTGCTATTAACTGTATTAACTATAAATACAATTCATTTAGGTGAAATGTACGATTCTATGCCAATACAAGGTTGGAATTGACAAAAACAATGCCCTCAAGTACACTGCAAAAATTTGTAAGCGAAATAGCAGCTTCGAAGTGGATGTAAATAAAGGTGCCGGGAAAGTTACCCATGATGAAATATTCCATATTAAAATATTTTCTAATGACAAAAATGAATACAAGCCTTTTCCTCTGAGCAAAACTGTGAATTCCAAAATTAGAGATTCGCTTTATCGTTACGAGAAATGCCTAAGGAAACAGATTTCCAAAAGCTGCCCTTTACCCACTGTGGAAACAGTCGACGATTGGAGTGAAGAACACCTTAATATTAACGTTGAGGAATCTTTTGATCATTCTTACATCATCAAATCATTTTCACTTAAACAAAAGCGTACGCAAAAGAACAGGTTACGAAGAAATGTGTTATCCCGAAATGGCACAAAGGCAACTATTTCTCCGAAAACTAACGTTACAATAGTAATCAGTAAGCAACCACGCTGTCCAAAAGGTATTATATGCATGGGCTGGGTAAATGTTACTGAGAAGCCAATAACACCTCCCAGGAACTGTCCAAATACTATGACATGTTTTGGATTTGTCACATTTACATATAAACCACAAATGATTCGCGCGAAAGCAGGCAGCACTGGTGTTTTGCCAACACATGCGGCTTACAAACGCGTGCCTTATTGCCCTCCTGGATTTACTTGCTATGGAATGGTTAAAGCAACGCCTGCGCCCATTAAGAAACATGTATTTCCAACAAAACAAAAGAAACATGAAGGTAATTCTATCAATCTTTACTACCATTTAAGACAAAGTCGCAAAAGGAGAAGTTTGACATGGTTAGACACAAAATTGTACGTTGCAGTAACTGGGGTAGGTGAATATTTAAATGTCTTATACAAAACCTTTTCAGTGCTCTCCAGTGTCCGTTACCTTGACTGATTCGTGCAGATATTGCTTTTACTTTAAAAGAAGTCCTTTAATAACATCGAACAGTAGCATATCTTTGAGTCAATTTATTTTAAAGATTTTACGCAATGGCCCTGAACTTTATTTAATGCGTGGTTAAGGTTAATTTTTGTACGGTGTTTTTAGGGAATAGCTTTATATTTGTATTTATTATATTTATTTGGAAAAATATGCAGGCGTAAGAATCTTTACTAATTGCTGGCTGATTCTTTTTAATAAGACCAAAACTTATGGTCAGAAAATTATGTTGAAATCACTTAAAATAATGCAGTAAACCTTAAGGGTTTAAGGAGCCGTACAGAAAACAAAATTATCTGCAAATTTTCAGCTTGATTCAATATGATCCCGAAAGAACTGTAGACAATCAATTATGTTTTCTGAATTATTCCTCTATGAGTACGTCTGTGCAATCTTTGGGTAACACCATGATAACTTAGAACATACTAGCTATTGTTCTGTTCATTTCTCATGCCCTCTATTTGTGTTTTTTCAAGTCTCTTCTGTATCTGCATGTAATGTATCCATTTCTTACCTTGTGAATAGTAGTAGATATTTTCCTATGAACTATCAATGTCTCTTACAATGAAAAAGAGGATGCTAACTCATCTAATTGTTAATAGTTAGTATGAAAAGCATGAATCTAATCCAGGTCAGATTCAAAATAGAAAGACTAAGCTATCTCTCATCTAACTGTAACAAAATAAGAAATGTTAAGAAAGAATATTTTTGGCTGAAACCAAACAATGTTATATAATGACAAAAGTTTTAAATAATCTAATTAGTTTTTCGCTGAATGTGCGAGCATATATTAATTTCTTTTCTTATTTATCCTTCATCTCGTACCGCTAACAATTAACAAAGTAGATGATGATATGATTAAAGGGGCCAGCTCAGCGTTTATCACTTTTAATTTTGAATAATAGGGATGAAACGCATGAATCTCATTCAGGCCAGATTCAAAATAGAAAATTTAAGCATCTTTAATTTAACCGTTCAATATTTTGCAAATAGTAACAACAATTTCAAAGTTATTGGTCACCCAACAAAATGAAAAAATGTTACGAACAAAACATTTTTGGCGGAAACAAACAATACTACATAACGAAAAAAAGTCTCAAACCAATTTAATTTTTTTACTGTAGCTACGTGCAAGAATTTATTAATTTTTCAGTACGAGGATTCCGCTTCGCAACATGCCCAAACCTTGACACCAAATTTCTTTGGTTTTTTGGGCATGTATTTAATATAGCCCACTCGGCTTTTCATACCAATCATTTGTTCGTCTATACTAAGATTTTGCCCAGGATAATACATGTCTGAAAACGTTTTACTTAATTTTTCCTCCAACCCACCAAGTTTGAACAGTTTTGAGTAATTAGGGTGTCCTTTCTCAACATTTTTTCTATTATCTACAAGATGAAAATACTTTAAGATATCTCTGAACCTTTTTCGAAACATTATTGATGCAAACCATGGCATGCGCATAATTCCCCTTGCCCAGTAATCATCATAACATGGAAGTCTCGCTAGTCCCATTGCGACGACCATACCAAAAAACGCCATAATCTCTGTGACTGTTGTTTGTTCAAAGGGTGGCAAAGGTTTGTTTGAATTTGCTTTCAAATAATCATAATATAAATTTGTCTGATTGGAAAGCTGTTCAAAAATGTTATCTGTGAAAAATAATTGAAAAAATTGCAGTGGAGTTTCCGGTAGTGTTGCCTCTCGACTTGGCCCCGTAAATTCAAGAAATTCAATGTCCGCATTAGGATTCACATACTGATGACCTTCCTCAATATTTTTCCAATCTGGATTACCATCAGGCTTTTCTTTTCCATTAGCTTTTTTTCTTGCGCCGCCTCTTCCGTTTCCCTGTCCACCCACACGTCCACGGCCATGTCCTCTACCTCGCTGTCGTCCACGTCCTCTACCTCGCTGTCTTCCACGTCCGTGACGACCTGGTCCACTTCGTCCACCACGTTCACGAGCCCTTGATGCAACATTTCTATTTTGATCAGCAACACTTTCCTCAGAGTCACTCTCTCCAGAACATACAGTTGATTCATTATCACTCATTACATAATTTCCATTCTCATTGTCCACCAAATCGCTCACATTATCTTGCACCTGATCATTTCCGTCAGTATCATCATCATCAACATCGTCGTTATCTTTTTCGTTCATGCGACAAAGCTCAGGCTAAAAACAAAAATATTGAATTTAAGTATCTCATTTCTTCTGTTTGGTGTAAATAAAGATAAAGAATTGATCACTTACATCCAACAGAAGTTCAGAGCTATCTCTGAACCGGGGATCATGTGGGATAAATTGAATGGGAACATCATCCTCATCATCACTACTCTCATCAAGAGAACTCTTTCCAAGGCAGTCATCATCACTAGTTTCATCTGAAGAGTCGAGTACTGCATCCAGAACCTCTTGCAAGCTTAATTGCTTATGTTTATTGGCGTTATCATTGCCTTTTCCTGTACTACTACCACTTGCTTTGTCGGCCATTTTTTATTTGTTGTGTTTTGTCACTTGGCAAAGTTTGAATGTACAAATTCATTGTTTATGTTACTCTAAACCAATCAGAGTGGCAAGATATTAGTTCCGTGCTACTTTAAGACTGTTCACTGAAAATTTGAAGTTAATCCGTTGAACGGTTCTCTTGATTTATTGATTTGTTTTTGGGGGTCCGTTTTCGGACCCCCAGGCATAATTAAGTGTATTGAGGTTAAGATCCCCCACGAGGTATACTGCTTTACGGTGTTTTTATTGTTCAATATAATAGGCTCAATTAACGTTTTAAAATTATCAATTGATCCTGCAGGTTGCCTGTATATTACGGTCACAATGATGTTCGTTGTTGTTTTGTTCAGTATTTCTACACTTAATGACTCACAATCGTTATTATTCACACATAGCTCTGGGTTCTTTTGTACAATAAAGAGTTATGAATAAGCACACACACGCCACCACCCGCCTTGTTAGAGTTTCTAATTTGATGAATCACCGAGTAATTACACAATTGAAAATTTGAATTGTTTTTTATGTCTTCATCACGACACCAAGTTTCGGTGAGACAAATTATTAAAACGAAAATTTAGTGTGTGGAGAAACTGTTTAAAACTATCAAAATTCTTTTGCATGCTTCTAATGTTGAGATGTAGTATAGAAAAGGAATCATTTTTGACGTGTGCAAAAATATTGTCTGAATTTGGAGAATAATATTTTGTATTAGTGTTTTTGGACAATGTACAGTTATAAAAATTTAAGTCTGGGTCATTTTCGTCGTTTAATAGTAAGGTTTCGTTGGTTTGGAATGGATTAAACTCCAAATTTTCAAAACTTGTTTCCGTCATTGTAGTAGAAAAGATAACTAAAAATAAAATATAAATCTTGTAAATAAGAAAGCGTTAAACAATGTTTTTTGATTTCTTAAACTCCCTAACTACAAAACGATCATAAAGAACAATAGCATATTTACCATTTTCTCTATGAGTCTTCATTTCCTTGAAGAGATTCGCCCTAATCTGATTCGTCGAAGTGAAGTAATCCTCATTTACATATATTCTGGTGCCTTTTAATTTCTTCGAGTTGTTTAATATATTAACTTTATCCTTATAGTCCAACAGTTTAAGCACGATAGTACGCTTTTTCCCATCGTTTTTCTCTCCTGTGCAGTGTGCTCTCTCTACGTGCACATTCGACAATCCTAATTTGTGTTCAAATAAATTGACCACTTCCTTTTAGTATCGTCCCAACTCTTCGACTCGCTTTCTTCCAACCCATCAATACGTTAATTGTTTCTGTTTTGTCTATCCTCTAAGTGTCGTAGTTTTTTTTCATAAATACTCAATTGTTCCTTACGATTCGTTGTCTGTTCAAGTAAGCCAGCTTCCATTTTTTAAAAACTTTCCTCATTCAAACTTTGTGTCACTGTCAGGCTTTCTTCTATATCTTTTTTGTCCTTTTCTAAGGCTTTAATTTTTTCAATTGCTCCAAATAGATTATTTTTCAATGGCCTATTTTCTTCTTGGATAGTTTCATATGATGATGCACTTTCTTTCAGTTTTTGTCTAATTCACCAGTCTGTTCGTTTGTGATCTTCAGATTACTGCTAATGAACTGAACAATATCCTGCTGGTTGCTTTTGAAACATTGTTGTAAAAATACTGGAATGTTGGAAAAGTGTGGTCATAAAACGTAAACAAAACGCACATCGAAAAGGCTACCATTTTAGGGATGCCATAATAGGGAGCCATTTGGAACGCAAAGATATATGCCTCCAAATAAAGTTTTTAATTTGCGGTAGAATTTTTAATTTGCCGTGAAATCTTTAATTTGCCGTGGGAAAGTTTTAATTTGCCGTGACACTTGTGGGCCACCGTGGATTAGCAATTAATTCGCTGACCATGAAAGTACGCAATTATAATTAATATATTTAATCTTTTGTAAACCTTGTTTCTATAGCTGTGGCGTAAGTAATTTATAAGGCGATTATGTAAATAAACGAGTCCAATAACCTGGGAAAGAATAATAGAAATGTGATCGGCTTGAAACAAATTGGCTAATTCCCAACACAAGAAAACATTGTGCGCTTTGTATACATATACATTGGACCTGGCGACAGAAACTTGTTTAGAAATACTGTAATTGGATATTGTGTAAATCAGACCATAATTAATCTATACATACTATATAATTATTAGTGTTATTTATTTTAACTTTGTGCGTACGTGCAGGAGCGTTCTTTCTGTGGCTTAAATGTATTTATAAAGAGATCATGTAAATGGAAAGAGATTTACGATCCATGCAAGAAACAGTTGTTTGCTGCAAATTTAGAAATGAAAAGATGTAAAAAGTTATAACATAATAATAATTTCAGTGATAACGTAGTGAGCATGATATATTTTTATTTCAGTCAAATATGAAAACTAGGCTATAAGTTTTTTTACTTGCAGGGATTTTTCCTGTTTATATATAGTGTTTTATTGAAAAAGATATGAAAAATTGTTCCTTCCTTTTGATTTGTTGTCATTTCCTGAATAGCCTGTGTGCTGTTATCAATTATTTGCATTTTTTTAGCGCAACTAATTTATGCGTGAATCATTACACATATGACTGTTGGTAGTATTTTACTGGTTAAGGCGTCATATCTAAAAATAACAATCATGTTACCTTCAAAGCTGTTTTGTTAATATGTTTTATATAGAGAGCCCGCATTTTCTGTGAATATCAGAAAGGTAGAGTTTATATCACATATCGATAAGGAGATGTTGTTTATTTCTACAATTAAACAAAAAATTAATATTTAGTTATATTCACTTAAAGTTTTTAAATAACTGCGATATTTATTTATAAAGAAGATAAATATAGGTAC
Source organism: Hydractinia symbiolongicarpus (assembly GCF_029227915.1). Taxonomy (NCBI): domain Eukaryota; kingdom Metazoa; phylum Cnidaria; class Hydrozoa; order Anthoathecata; family Hydractiniidae; genus Hydractinia; species Hydractinia symbiolongicarpus. The sequence continues at coordinate 4,080,646 of NC_079888.1, read as the reverse complement.
AATATTTGACATAAATTAGTGGACAAGTGTTAAATTTCTGTCTTTATTTCGCAGTGCTGTAGTCAAAACAGTGATTGTACTTCAAGAATTAAATCTTAAAGTTCTGCAAGAGGAACACTGAAAGGTTATTGCATTTTTTGTCTAAGATTGTGGTGACATCTCTTCATATAATGTATGTGTCTGTTAATTGATTGTTAATTAACTTAAGTTGACATCTTTTAAACCTTAATATTAGTTGGTCTCCAATACAAAGGTAAGATTTGAAGCTACTGCATATTCAAACTATCTATAACTATTTATTCAAACTATTTATAATATTAAAAAATATATATAAAAAGCTGATTTACAGCAAGTGTTTTTTCCACAATATTGAAGCTCAAACACTTTAAGCGTGAAGTAAGAGCAATTAACCCCTTTATTCCAATGATGAAATAAAAATTAATGCATTGACTAAACTTGCCAAAGAACCAATTACTGCGTATTTCAGCAGGAACGAGCCGTGATAAACCTCATTTACTTGATTTCCCTCCGATTGGTTAATTTTGCTTATGACTATTATCCGCTATTGAACTACTAGTGGTTATTACTTCGCCTGATGATATTAAAAAATATTTACCTGCTGGTTACCTGCTGAGTTTGATCTAAGAAGTGATGAATCCTGAATATTAACTGATTCTGGTTATTGTATTTTTTTAAATTTTTTTTTTCCTTTGCAAAGTAATAATTCATACTCAATTTAAAATAAGTATTTTAGAAACTTTTTTTACAATGTAGCTATATCCTCTTTTTAATAGTATTAACTCATTTAATGATATACGCGCAAAGGAAGTGCATGTTTGCAATTTTTCCTATCTTTCAAACCCTACCTTTGATAAAGCTTTTTATAAAATTGTATACTTTTTTACGTTCTTCGCTCTTTTTTCTGATTCTCCTAGTCAACTTAAACGGAGAAAAAGCCAACATCAGTTAACTTGAGCTTGCCTTAATGAAACAGAAAATATATTTAGTACCCTTTAAGATTCGTTAAAAAAATAAATATAAAAGTACAGAAAAAGTAGGGATGTGAAAATACGAAATATGGATTAACATAATCATATTTAGAATTAGTTTCAGGTTAATATTAGCTAAAACTGATGTTTATTTAATTTTGATATTGTCTGTAAAAAAAAGAAACCTCGCAGTCTTTTGACACGTAAAAGTTGAAAGATTCCTGCCACAGCAAAGTTCATTGTCATTTGCTACACTTTTTCGATAAACTTAATAACCTAGCAAAACTGTAAACGGTAATTCTAAAGAAATACACAAGTAAAAGATGTGCGTTGGTGGGATAGTGGCTGTAATGATATTCAATGTTCAATTTAGTGAGCATCAATTTAGTGAGCAAATCATTACATCAATTTTGCATGTTTTTAATTGTTCAATATCAATATTAAAAAGTTTATGATAGCTGCAGTTACTTTAGAAATGTTTTAAAATTTAAAGCATTACAAAGTAATCAAAAGTGATACTCTAAACATCGCGTACATCTTAAAAAAAAAAATCATTTCTAAATTGTAAGATGAAGTTGCAGTATTCTCTCTAATTAGCGGACATTTAATTTGCGGACACCTCAGATTAACAGACAATCCTTTTTTACACTAGCTTTTGTCTGGTCAAACTCACTTAAGATTTCCAAAAGGCCTACGATCACTTCGTGACACTCCAATTAGCGAACAATAATTTTCGCAAGAAATGGTAAATATGGCCTTTTTTGTCCAATCAGCGGACAGCCCAAATATTTTATAAGCTAAAATGAGGAAATTTAGCATTTTTGCGGTATTCAATTTATTCATTTTAAGACTTAACAATCAGAATATCTTTAAAACTTCATTGTTTATGTATGTATGTATGTTTCTTTATTTAACGTTGGTCAAATATACAAGATAGCTTTCGCTAATAAAAACCAACTAACGTAACAAATAATAATAATAATAATAATAATAATAATAATAATAATAATAATGAAAAATAACATTCTGGGCAAAGATAAATTAAAGTTTACAATTCATATTTTACACTTTTTTTTTTTTCATTATTTTTTTTTACATATTTTACAATTACATAAAATAGAATCCTGGCAAGCTAATTTAACCGTGAACTTTTCAATGGTTGAACTATTTTTAATTTCACGGGGAAGATTATTCCATATCCAACAACTTTGATACAAGATGGAATTTGTACCATAGGTAGTGGTTTTAGCTTTAGGTAAAGTCAAAGAAGGGCCTCTCCGGAGGTTATGCTCACATTGATATGTGTTAAAACTAAATAAGCACCACATGAATTCAGGGTTCAGATTCTTAATGCTTTTAAACACCTCTATTGCTAAAGTTTTTAAGTGGCGTTGGTGGATGGATTTGTCCTTGTATTTTTCTAAAATGTCAATATAGTCAGCTTTCACTATATCGTATACAACCTTCAATGTTTTATAATGTACTCGCTCTATTTTACTATATGCAGTTTTACTGCAGAACATCCAAATAAGGGGTGCATAGTTAAATTGACTCTGTATAAAGCTTGAGCTGAGTATTTTTGCTTTGGGTTGCGATAAATAAGGTCGTAGTCTTCGTAATGCATGAAGTTTAAAATTTGCCTTCGAGTACAAGTTGTTTATATGTTGATTGAAGTTTAATTTATTGTCAATTTGAATACCTAGGAGTGTAACGTGGTCAGACTCATTTAAAGTAACTGATTCAAGTGGTAGAGTGATTTTATCTCTTGTTTTTTTACCTAGTATTATAAATTGAAATTTGGTTGGGTTGGCTTTTAGTGAGTTGATTTTAAACCAATGTAGCATATTTTGTGTATCAACAGTTAATGAATTTAGTAGAGTAGCCAACTTCAAACCACATGCATACAATTTATTGTCGTCGGCAAAATTACATACCTCTGATTCTACAATAACAAAAAACAAGTCATTAATAAAGATGTTAAATAGGAGTGGTCCTAAAATGGAACATTGGGGAACACCACAAATAATCTCAAGCCATTCACTAAATGATGAGCCTATTTTAACTCTTTGTTTACGGGATGTGAGATAATTTAAAAGTAATTTTAGACTATTTGTGCTGATACCGTAAGCAGCAAGCTTTGCAATCAGGAGATCGTGTGATAGGCAGTCATAAGCTTTAGAAAGGTCCATTAGTACTGACCCTACAAAACCACCATTGTCAAGTTCTTTTTGCCATGCTTGAATTAATCTATATAAAGCGTGTTGAGTTGAATGTGATTTCCTGAATCCGCATAGTAATTTGTGTAGATACTGTTGTATGTACGTATTAAGTTGTTCATAGATTAATTTTTCGAATACCTTAGATAGTAATGGTAAAACACTTATAGGTCGGTAATTTTTTTATCCGTGGTGTCACCTTTGTTATGTACAGGTGATACATCAGCCTCTTTCAATATGTCTGGGAATTCATTATTATCAAACGATTTGTTGATGCAATTGAGTAGTTGTTTAAAAGCACCCTCACTTTGTTTAAGAATTTTAACGGGAATTTCCCCACTAGAAGCTTTGTTTGTAGGTAAGTTTTTAATAGTCCTTTTAATGTCATCTAATGATACTTTTTTAAAAGTAAAGATTCCATTAATTATTGTATTTTGTTTAATGGCCAGGACGCTTGGATGGAATTTAAATTTGTTAATTATGTTATCTATTATGTCAAGGTCATCCTCAAAGTTTTCACCCGGCCAGTTGTATAAATTTAAAGAACTTACAATATTTCCAAAGTAACAATTAAATGTTTTTGCAATATCATTTGATTTAGTCATTATGTTTCCTTGTTCAATTAAAATAATATTGCTGCTGTTTCCAGCTGCATGCTTATTTGAAAAATAAGGTTTACATACCACCCAAAAAGGTTTTGTATTTTTCTTAATGGGGAGTTTATTCATAAATTCTGTTTTAATTTCTTTGTTAAGTTTAGTGACGTAGTTTCGGTGTCTTTTGTAGATGGATACGTCTTCTGGCTTTCCAGTTTTAATTGCCCGTCGTTTTAGCATAGAACGTTTCATTATCGCCTTACGAAGATTTTTATTGAAGTGGGGCTTTTGGTTTCCTCGTATGATCTTTTTCTTTCTTGGAGCGTGTTTGTTCAATACATTTACAAATGTTTCTTGAAAGGTTTCCCATTTATTTAATGAACTAATCTACAGTGTCTACATGCCAAGATATTATAAAGCTTTAAATGAACTTATTTTAGGAAGTTGGTTCACTATGTTATTACGCGTGTCCAGCAAAAATCTCGATAAAAACGATATTCTCCAAGTTCTCAAGTGGGTCACCAATTATTAAAAAAGAGGGGACTGCTGAAACTGTTAAGAATTGTTCCGCCAAATGTAGCTTAACCAAGAAAACAAACGAATTTGAAGGTGAAAGCGTTAATGAGGAATTTTTGAAGAACTCACATATTCCGGCTGTGATACTAATATTAAGAATCACATTGATTTTGATGTCGAAAAAGGCAGTTTAGTGTCTGTAATTAATGCAGTCGATTAGAGAGTAAGCTCAGTGCAAAAAGGTGTGGCTAAATATATCCGCAAATAATTTGGAATTAAGGATGTATTAGGAGTGGTTTCTTTTGATGATAAAGAAGAAGGTGAGAATACCCAGGTTGAAGAGAAAGTTTTTGATACAACTGTATTTGAAGCATTAATGCTACTTGATAAACTTATAAGCGTGTTTAAAAAACATGAAAGAGCTCCCTTAACCTCAATTATTCGAGTTAGAAACAAAAATCAACAGTTAACTAAGGACATATAAATAAATTATGTGCTTAATTCCTTTAATTTTTTTAGAAGACTTCACTTAACAACTATATAAACCAAATACAACTTTCCTTTTCTAAAAAAGGGTTTAAACTTCAAATTTTAGGCCGACATAAAAGCTCCAAAAGACGGATACCCTCAATTACGGACACCTTTTTGTAGCAATGAGGTCAATAGTCATCTTCATAAGCGTCAAAATACAAACTGGGATCATACTTGTTTAATTAAAATTTTATTCATGTATCATGTATCAATTATTTTGGAACTGAGGTTGATTAAAAGCCATCAAGCAATTTAAAAATGGCTTCATTTCTTTACATGAGTTTTGCATGGATGCTGTATAGCATAAAATAAAATATTAGGCCGAGATTAAATTTATGGACGCCAACAATTTTTTTGTTCCCTCATCTTTTTACTTGAAACACGTATCGCTGACATTGTGAGTCGGTAAGATCGGTTTTTCAGTTTTGAGCGTAAATACTTTTTTTTAAATGTTCTTTGCCTAATGACCATAATGAATAACGGCTGTTGGTGGTGGAATACAAATTTACCAATATCCTACATGCCCTTCTTCCACTGACATTATCATTACCAACTGACAGCATAAAAGTCGATCAGAGATTACACTTTTAGTGTGCATTGTTTATGCAATTTTTGACTTACGCATTGACCAAAGATTTCATCAAGGAGTTAACTTGCAATACCAAAAACCCAATTTCATTTCAGATTATTAAATTAACTCATTTATTCGTAAGGATGTATTTTTTATATATTTGTCTGCTGGTAGTATTGGCCAACCCGTTACTCATATGATAGCAGGCTTCCTCTCTTCCTTCCTAAACGTAAGACTTGAACTTTTTTCCTGCTTCCCCATTTTATTACATAATTGATGCGTTTTCCAAGTGGGAGTTGAACGTTCACCAGCTATAACGACTTCCTTTCCGTTTTTTCTTCATGTGTGTCAATCCTATACGAGCAATGTGGATTGTCAGGTAAATTGATAATAGCACTGTATTTGAATTCTATGTGTCTATCTTGGCATTTTGAATTTAAAACAAACTTTTGGAACAGAAATATTAAGGTTTTAACAGGTGGTCAGTTAGATTGAATAACCGCAAAATTTTTGTATGTAGATGGAAAGTATAATGCCATATCAGTGTGTGCAATCTCTTTCAAGATTGGTTCACCCCAATCAGGTCTCGGATCATAAAGGGAATAATACTTTGATCTTCGCTAACATACTTCGATTTCGTCTATCTCAATATAATAAAGTTTAATAATATATTAACCTGATATAAAACCTGATATAGAAATTAAATCAAAAAGACTTTCGAATTGATAATTTTTTCCGCATACTATTTCTCATTAGAATACTTTTTTCACTGTGTAATATCACAATTTATTAGTTGTGAACGCAACATAATGTGCTACATCATCTCCGTGGGTGTATTTTTATTTGCAAGGTCCAGTGTGGGAGATTTTATTTGTTTGTCGATATTTCGTAGAACTCACTCTGTGACTAATTTACGCCATCGTTTATTTATGAAAACCAAAAATGTTTAAATAACCACGCGTGGTCTAAATGTTCTATGAAATAGTAAGAATGTCAAGAAAGAAATACTGAGCGCTATATTATAATTAACCTCAGCAAGCACATCTGCCGGTGTTGCATTTTTATTAGGAAATGAAAGCAGTAAATGACAAAGCAATTTTTGTTCTAAAATGCTTTATTCAGTTCTTGTGATTACTTGCAGCATCAGCAGAACAAAAGGATCAATAAAAAGGACCAGTTGCTTACACTTACAGGACAATCTATTTAAAAAATGGCGTCGCAAATGTTTTTGTGCTTTTTATCACCAAACTAATTGTTCTAATTTGATAAAATAACCTCAAATAAAATTCACACGAAATAGACACAAAATTACTAATTTCTCTTTTAATTAAGGTAAACTTTTCCCATTATTTAGCGTTCACAAATATCAATAATATCAACATAATATATAGTTGAAACCTATTCTTTGCATACGCTGTATCCTTTGCAAACCAAAAGGTAATTCGAGAACATATGTTACGTTATTCTCTGTAATGTTAGGGAAAAGATACGTAATTTCATTGGTGGGAATGTTTTCTCTGCTTAGTCAAACTTCGGGAAAGTATACACTTTATAGTTAATTAATAGTGGCACTTCATTGCTTGTTCAATTGGATTTTAAAACGTTCCAACATTATCTATAGCACAATGTCAGTTATATTCAGGCTTAGCTGGAATATCAGTCTTGTTTTCATTTTTTACTATATTTGATCATTGTCTTAGATAAAAAAACAAAGCGATCAAAAAATCATTCTAATAATAATATAGATTTAGAAAAGAAAAATATCTTGATAAAGCCTGCGCTTTTCTGCTTTACATCCGTGTTTACTAAGTAAAAAATCCATGGAAAGAAACTATAAGTATTTAAGCCATTTCCCAATCAATAAGATTGTGTATAGACATTCACGACGTATTACGACTTCCTTCCATGTTTGTCTTTATGTGTGTCCTATATCAGACAAATTATGCTTGAAAGATATTTGCAATGTATGCTGAAAATCATTAAAATATAATATGCGAGATACATCAATAATACGTTAAGTTTAGAATCTGAGAAATAGTTTGTGTTTGTTTTTTCAATCTTGCAAAGGGATGTTTTTTTAGTTCCTATTAAATTATAGTGCTTTTCAGTTCATTTATCCTTAAAAGACTCAATATATATATAAAAATTAAATTCAATTGAATGGAATGCAATGAAATAAATTTAAACCTTAATCAAGTGCGCGTGATTTTGTTTGTTTATGCCAAAAAAAATTTGATGTTCTTTCATTGAGCGAATTTTCCCAAGCCAATCAAAACTGGGTTTTAATATCGAGTCACACAGCTTTATTATTGCTTCGAACCAGAGTACTTGCGAAACTTCGCTATAAGCAAAGTTGAGACTTTGTTGGATGTATTTCCATACAAGTTGATTTTGTTAAAGTGTAAAACAATTTTACTCAGCTCTTTTATTCTTCTGATTCCTCGCATAATTTAAAGTAGTTAAAAACAATGAAGGCAATGTAATAAATGTGAAATAAGGAACAAAATTCTGATAGGTAAAAAATAACTTAGCTTAGCTTAAAAGGTTTGCTTAGCCATAAGGCAAAGCCTACTTAAGATCAAATCGCCCGGCTCGGCAAAAATGCTTTCTCCAAAGTTAGAATCTTGGATCACTAAACGGTCGAAGTGAAATAATAACGCAGAGTAAATATTTATTTAAGTATACTACATGCCCTACTAAGATGCGAATATAATCTGATCAAACATGGATAATATTTTAGTCCAAATTTTTTAATCATTATGCAAACTGCAACAAACAAAAGGCAGAGACACTACAATCTTGGATACAAATTAATAATCAAGTATTTTGCCTATAATTTTCTATAAATTCTATCTATTTATAATTTTAAAGCTATAATTTTCTTTTGTTTAGAGAATATTTCCCGTACGTAATTTCTGATTTTGCGACATTCACAAGTGTGACATAATTTTTAGCATTTTTTTAATCGAATCAAATTTCTAAATGCCAATTCCTTTTTTACTTTGTAATCAACCAAGATGTCAATCATCTTCTATGGGGGTGTAATTCTGTTTTTTTTTAAGCAAATGCAAGTGTGGGAGATGTTACCGGTGGTCTTTTTTTTCTCAGAATTCATTGGAACAATAATTTATGGCATCATTGAGTTGCATAAACAAATGAAACCAGCTGTAAGCATGACATTCTACTAAGTGTTTAGCTGGCGGTAAATTTCATTATTCGACTTTGATTAGAAGTGTTCCCGAATTTGTAAAAATGACGTTATAAAATTAAATTTTATAACTTGATTTATTAAAGTGATTGCCATTATTACACATCATGTCTTGTCAAAATACAACCAAAGATGATGCGCAAAAATTCACGCCTAACCCAGACACAGTAAAAGCACATATGATAGCTATTTGCACGGATATTATTCAGCAAGTGATAATAGGTCGAAAGGAAGGAACAATTTTTTTATGCCTTAATATAATAAAAAACATTCGGTAAACAGGAAGATTATCTGAAACTAACATCTTAACAGCCTGATTTTTACAAAAATATTATTTTTTACGCGATGGATTTTCTTGTTTGTAAATAATTCAATGATCACGAACTCTTGGAATCAATTAATTGATGTCCTAAAAAATAAGTTCATACCACATAAATGTTTAAAGTTTTCTATTGCATATAAAAACCATGTAAAATTAATATTATTAGTGACTGTTAATCATAATTAGCGTCGGCGTTATAAGTACCACCAATGATGTCTCGTGATAGGTAATCCTACAACCTTGAAAAAACTTTATCGAAATGTTCCCGCCCCCGGTACCAGTGTACACTATTATAAAAGACGCGGTATTCTCTTTCTTTCTATTATCACATTTGCAACAAAGGTTTATCCTTAAAGCGAAAAACAAGAAAAAGTTGGAGAAACATGGAATTAATACGATATGTTATTCTGATTGTCAGTGCCATCTCACAGGTTAGTCAACGCTATTTGACATTTCTCATATTAGTATATATTTAAAAGATTCTGTAGAAATCATTCGGCAAGCAATTCAATGCATTCTGCATGTTTAATTCTGTTTCTCATACTTTTTTGCACTTTCTATAATAACACCACAGATATCATAGGCACATTTACAAGCCATTTGACCACAAAATTTATTGTTAATTAAGAATTATTTTCTGTTAATCAATCATATAATGAGCGATTGTATACCATTTTTTGTTACAAATAAACAGTGTTACCCTGGCTGATTATAAAGTAGTATTACTAATTACCCTGCTTTGCTATTAACTGTATTAACTATAAATACATTTCATTTAGGTGAAATGTACGATTCTATGCCAATACAAGGTTGGAATTGACAAAAACAATGCCCTCGAGTACACTGCAAAAATTTGTAAGCGAGATAGCAGCTTCGACGTGGATGTAAATAAAGGTGCCGGGAAAGTTACCCATGATGAAATATTCCATATTAAAATATTTTCTAATGACAAAAATGAATACAAGCCTTTTCCTCTGAGCAAAACTGTGAATTCCAAAATTAAAGATTCGCTTTATCGTTACGAGAAATGCCTAAGGAAACAGATTTCCAAAAGCTGCCCTTTACCCACTGTGGAAACAGTCGACGATTGGAGTGAAGAACACCTTAATATTAACGTTGAGGAATCTTTTGATCATTCTTACATCATCAAATCATTTTCACTTAAACAAAAGCGTACGCAAAAGAACAGGTTACGAAGAAATGTGTTATCCCGAAATGGCACAAAGGCAACTATTTCTCCGAAAACTAACGTTACAATAGTAATCAGTAAGCAACCACGCTGTCCAAAAGGTATTATATGCATGGGCTGGGTAAATGTTACTGAGAAGCCAATAACACCTCCCAGGAACTGTCCAAATACTATGACATGTTTTGGATTTGTCACATTTACATATAAACCACATATGATTCGCGCGAAAGCAGGCAGCACTGGTGTTTTGCCAACACATGCGGCTTACAAACGCGTGCCTTATTGCCCTCCTGGATTTACTTGCTATGGAATGGTTAAAGCAACGCCTGCGCCCATTAAGAAACATGTATTTCCAACAAAACAAAAGAAACATGAAGGTAATTCTATCAATCTTTACTACCATTTAAGACAAAGTCGCAAAAGGAGAAGTTTGACATGGTTAGACACAAAATTGTACGTTGCAGTAACTGGGGTAGGTGAATATTTAAATGTCTTATACAAAACCTTTTCAGTGCTCTCCAGTGTCCGTTACCTTGACTGATTCGTGCAGATATTGCTTTTACTTTAAAAGAAGTCCTTTAATAACATCGAACAGTAGCATATCTTTGAGTCAATTTATTTTAAAGATTTTACGCAATGGCCCTGAACTTTATTTAATGCGTGGTTAAGGTTAATTTTTGTACGGTGTTTTTAGGGAATAGCTTTATATTTGTATTTATTATATTTATTTGGAAAAATATGCAGGCGTAAGAATCTTTACTGATTGCTGGCTGATTCTTTTTAATAAGACCAAAACTTATGGTCAGAAAATTATGTTGAAATCACTTAAAATAATGCAGTAAACCTTAAGGGTTTAATGAACCGTACAGAAAACAAAATTATCTGCAAATTTTCAGCTTGATTCAATTTGATCCCGAAAGAACTGTAGACAATCAATTATGTTTTCTGAATTATTCCTCTATGAGTACGTCTGTGCAATCTTTGGGTAGCACCATGATAACTTAGAACATACTAGCTATTGTTCTGTTCATTTCTCATGCCCTCTATTTATGTTTTTACAAGTCTCTCCTGTATCTGTATGTAATGTATCCATTTCTTACCTTGTGAATAGTAGTAGATATTTTCCTATGAACTATCAATGTCTCTTACAATGAAAAAGAGGATGCTAACTCATCTAATTGTTAATAGTTAGTATGAAAAGCATGAATCTAATCCAGGTCAGATTCAAAATAGAAAGACTAAGCTATCTCTCATCTAACTGTAACAAAATAAGAAATGTTAAGAAAGAATATTTTTGGCTGAAACCAAACAATGTTATATAATGACAAAAGTTTTTAAATAATCTAATTATTTTTTCGCTGAATGTGCGAGCATATATTAATTTCTTCTAATTTATCCTTCATCTCGTACCACTAACAATTAACAAAGTAGATGATGATATGATTAAAGGAGCTAGCTCAGCGTTTATCACTTTTAATTTTGAATAATAGGGATGAAACGCATGAATCTCATTCAGGCCAGATTCAAAATAGAAAGTTTAAGCATCTGTAATTTAACCGTTCAATATTTCGCTAATAGTAACAACAATTTCAAAGTTATTGATCACCCAACAAAATAAAAAAATGTTACGAAAAACATTTTTGGCGGAAACAAACAATACTACATAACGAAAAAAAGTCTCAAACCAATTTAATTTTTTTACTGTAGCTACGTGCAAAAATTTATTAATTTTTCTCGATTTCTTGCTCATTTTTTTCCATTACTATTTAAAGCGTGTCCAATTTCATCAGTTACTGTTGTAAAAGGCTTTCTGGTGTTGTATGAAGTTTGAAATGGTTAGATACGAAATTTAAGTTAGTGTTGTGATTTTGTTTTTTTGGTCGGTGTTGTAATTTTGTGATTGAGGAAAGAATACATGACATGTTTCATTTCAACACGCAAATGTTAATCAAGACACAAGTGGCGAAAAAACACTTAGAAACTTTAAGGTATACGTTTTTTAGATATGGTTCATCCGGAAACATATTAATTTAAACAATGGAGTATAGAAGAATGAATTACTTTTGTATTATTAAATATTTTACCTGAGAAACTAAAATAGTTTCTGACTTGTACATAATGCTCTGTGTAGTAGTAAAGCTTTTCTAATTTCAAATACAGTGGAATCTCTCTATCTGTAACTCGTAAGGGACCAAAAAATTTGTTCGAGATGAAGAAAGGAAAATACCTTACGTGGACCACAAAGGGACCAAGACTTTAGTTCGAGATAGAGAGTAGTTGAGATAGAGAGATTCCACTGTTTGCACAAGTAAGCGAAGTAAGAAACCTTTTGCTTACAGAACATAATGTCTTAAATTTTGTGAAACTCCAGGTGGATCATCTGACCCACAATGTAGAAACCTTACTTTTTAAAGAAAGCACGGTGTACATTTTGCTACGCAGTCACACCTATACGTATACATGTAGTTACACTTTTTACATTTCGGCAACAAATATCATGTGTTGGGAGCGATCAATCTTTTCGGTTGGATTGGTGATTTATAGTGTATAATGCCACCTTATGATTTTAAAGACCAGGCTAATATGTCTTAGACATCAATGGGTCTGTTATAAAAGCGATATTTTTAAGTGTTATCATAAAGAGGCTCCTTTTAAATTATTTCCTTACTTTTAGCCTAAATTGTCCAGTATTATGGAAAGAAAAACAGCACGTGCTTACAAAGAGTTTATTACCGCCAGCTATAAAAAATTATGTAATTCACTTTAAGAGAAAGAATTTTTACATTTCACGCCTGATTACCTTAAGGGAAGATATTTGTGCAGAATTTAATTTTGCAGAGGGTGACCCAAAAATGGCATATTTTGTAGAATAAGTTTTTGCGGATGCAAGAAATTTGGTAAATCGAAAGTCAAGAAAAACCAAATATAGTACGTGAGTGTAAAAAAAATCTGATTTATGAAATATCATTTCTCTCTTTTTCATCAAAATTCAAAAAAGAGTACTAAACTGTAACAAATGTAAGATCAAATATCACAGACCACTCCTCTGCGTCACTATCATCTTCGCCATTGTAGGTAACAAAACTTGCCACCTCTACGGGATCGATGGTTTCTTGTCCAATCAGCAATGAAGATACTTCATTGTTCTCCAATGTATCGATTGCAGCGAAAGGATCAAGGTTCGGTAGACTTCTTGACCCTTCTTCTATAGCTTTTGCGATCAGATATACACTGATCAGAATCTGAAGTCTGAATATGCAATAACTCCGAATCTTAACCTTCGCATTAACTAACAGGAATCAGAAATATTGCGATAAAAAAGTGTACTAAATTGTATTAATTAACAATTATTTCACAGTTTGACATATCCGATATCGCAGAGAGATCACACCACAATCTTGGACAAAATATGTGTGGTTTAAATTTTTCCTTTCGCCCAGCTTTAAGGCTAAATTCCTAAAGTCCAATCAATTGAGTCGACGAATTCTGACTGCAATCCCCCCTGACAATATTAGCACCAAGGTTACTCAGCAACTGACAACGAATAGAAAGGAAAAAACAATTTTTAAACCTTTATTAAATAAAACACCTTATATAAACAGGAAAAATCTTTTCAAGAAAAGACGTTAAAGTCCGTTATATCTTTTCATTTGTTAATTTTACATAGATCAACTTTTTGGCATCGGTTTATTTATATGATCTCTTTATAAATACGTTACGCCACAGAAAAGCCCTTCACATAGAAACAAGGATTATATAACATTGATATTAAGTATAATTGTTCAGATTAATTATGGTCATCGTATTAATGTAACAATGATGTTCCTAATTACCAATCACTGAACATTCAACAAACACCCTATATCTAGAAATGTTTCCGTCACTAGTTTTAATTTATAAATATATGAAACGCACGATTTTCCCTTTCTGATTATTACATAATATGCCACAGAGCTGAAGTAACAAATAAAAAAACAGAAAAAAACAAAGAAAAGCCATGGGTGAGGCAGTCGATCTTATTCTGATTTTCGTTATTCTTACACAGGCGAGTGAATACTTTGTATGTTGAAGAAGCCTCAAAATGTCCCGCTAACATTACTACTGCATCAATTTTTTAAAACTGACAATCATTCAGACACTATTTAGTTTAGTTGCATACAAAGAGAATAGTTTATACAAATAAATAACAAACGAACCGATGCTCTGTTTTGTAATTGATAAACTATAATGCAACAGAAAAATTACTTTCAATTAGATCATGACAGCTTTTATCTAATGAGTTTCCACTTTTTTTGGCTTCTCAACTCTTCAATCCAAGACGTTTTATAAAGTTTTCTTAAAAGTCGTTTGCATCTTCAATAATAGCGAATTTATAATCGGAAAACCGGAACGGCAACGGCGATGTATAAAGAACTGGAACAAGCCGTTCCAGTCGCGGTTCTCGTCTCCGTAAAATTAATTTAAGACTTTTTGGCGGGAGAAATTAATACCGAAGGTAGCGAGTGAAAAACAACAACTAAAAAATGCCTAAGTTAAAAACCGTTAGAGAATCGTTGCTGTTAGCTTATGACGATAATTTGATCACTGATGATGAATTTGTGCTTTTGTATGATCTTAACTCACCAAAAATCCAGAAATACCCTATTGGCTGTATGATAGATTTAATCGTGAACTACTATGTGATGATGAGTGCAGAACTGAATTTCGTGTTTTTAAGAATGATATTTAAAGACTCAATGATGCTTTACAAATACCAAATCATATTTGCTGTTGTAATGGCACTGTATGCACATCCATAGAAGCACTATGCATCCTACTAAAACGGTTTGCTTATCCCTGCAGATACCTTGACATGGTCCCTCGTTTTGGTAGATCTATACCTGAACTGTGCATCATTTTGCAGCATATGAAAAATGTTATTTTTATACACTGGGGTCATTTACTAAGTTCTTTCAACCAAGTTTGACTTACACGAGATTGTCTAGAAGTTTTTGCTAACAAAGTTCATGACAAGGGTGCACCACTTAAAAACTGTTGGGGCTTTATTGATGAAACTGTCAGACCAGTTAGTCGGCCAGGTGAGTATCAGCGCATAGTCTACAATGGACATAAAAGAGTACACGTCCTTAGGTTTCAATAAGTAGTAACACCAAATGGCTAGTATGTTTGATCCTATAGAGGGAAAACATCATGACAGTGGCATGCTGGTGAATTCAGGGCTTCTTAACCTCCTTCAACAACATAGCTATGACAGTAATGGAAATCTATCAGCGCAATGTCGCTATGGCAGGGGTAACAAGAGGCTAAATTTGCGGGGAAAGTATTTTTGGAAAATAAATATAACCCGAAACGCTATAACACTGTGTGCACTCTCTGGATTTGTGGGTATGTTAACTACAGCACTCCATATAGAAATGCAGAAAGGTGTACCTGCAATTAAGCGCCTAACCTGGTGATCAACGCCTAATTACTGGTGGCTGAACCCAGCGTTTCGACGCCGGGTCTCCTATAGTCTCTCTAATAATAGCCGTCGTCTGTCTGTTTGTCTGCCTGACACGAAAATACAAAATCCGATAATTAAAGGATTGGCGATCCCGTGGATTTTTTCACGGGTTGACGACTAGTCTATAATATCAACAGAATGGTTCAAATTGGCTGCGCGCATCTAAAGCTGATCGTCCCTTGCATTTATTTACAGAATCCTTACTTTAATATATAAAATTTCTCATACAAAGGTCATTGATAATTAACTTCTACTAATTTCTCAATGCAATTACTTCATTAGAAATACGTGCACGGACAAAGTTACAGACAGTTAACATTCCGATGATTAACTAAGCGCGTCTTTTAAAAAAAGTTTAACAAGAATAGATTTATGACGAGAAAATTAAATTTTAAGATGTTTCAGTAAGTCGATTTTTTATTTATTTTCTCTCGCCCGTCGGTTGAAATAAACAATCAATGATAATAAGAAATCTGAGTTTTGTTTAACTATTTACATTTTTTTTATGAGAACGTCTAAATTTTTAGCTGAATCTGAGTGTTCTTATGCTTATAATATTGCAATTTAGCTGATTTTTAGTTTGTCTATACTTGTTTCTTTATTGAAATTTAAGCGGAGATGGTGTAGTGGTAGCGCATTCGACTTGTGATGATAAGGTGTCAGGTTCGAGTCCCAACTCCAGCGCACTTTAAATGCAGTACTGTCAGCCCATTTGGTGCCATTTACTGACCGCTAACTGGTTTGTGTGGCAGTCAAGCAAGTTAAACCAATGCTATAGTTACAGTCGAAGGGGAGCAAGAGGCATTCGTTAGGATGGAATCCTCAAAGACGGTAAAACTTAACCCGTTAGTTACTTAATTACTTACTAAATTCTTCTTATCCACGTTTTTGCGTTTTTTGTAGAATCCGTATCTGTAATAAGGTTGTTCTTACATTTTTATTAATCCGTGGCAAAATCTGCTGTGTTAAATCTACAGACTGTCAACAAAAAGTTAGTACTGGTAGTAATAATAATCCTATAGTGTTTATGAGGACATTTCCGGGAAATATTGACCGATGTCAAAGTATTGTTGGACGTTGCGAGGGACAGAGAAAAGTATTTATACGGATACTGGCCGGCTGCAATTTTGTGCTGTAAAATACGAAACCCAAGGCCAAAAGTACAGACCGAGCTTGAAAGTTCACAAAACAAATTAGAATCGTTATTTATGTGGATTGAGGATTCCACAATAGCCAAATTTTCATTTTTGTGCTCTCGAAATCTATTTTTCTATTTGTTCTTGGTACCATTTTAATAAAGCTACTTTCACAATCACTTATTGTTTTTAAGTTAGATCGTACGTAAAGGAAGATGTTTATTTATTCTCTTTCGTTATTTATAAAATTAGCGTAACATGTGACACCACTACGTCACATCTTAATTCCACCTTAAGCTGCTACGTCAGGTTTTCTTTTGAGTAAAATTGTTTGCGCGTAAGAAACGCGACGTAAGGGTATGTAATCCGAAAAATGAAAGAAACGTTCGATTTAAGATTCAAATAGGATTACATAGCATATCATACGATATACACGAGAAGTCATATTGAAATTAATTCAAATTACCTGAAACATTCTATAAAACCAGGCATCTTGACAGGGATGAGATTTAAATAGTATACACCAGAGATTTGCCTTTGCAATTTCGTACTTCTGATCCAGGCTCTTTTACTCTTATACAACAATGCCGCTGCTACTTTTTCACGATAGCAACGAGTTATTTAAAGGTAATTAGTCCTGCAGCCAAAAGATGGCGCTGCTGTCGCCACATTAAAAAATGATTTGAACTACCCTTCCTATGCCTTTTCTGGTGCATGCCTTCTTTGCCTGTGCCTCTATGTCTTGCCTACCCCTGCCTTGCTGATTCCTCTTCCTGTTTCCTTGCCTGCTTTTGCCGTTCCCTTTCCGTGGCGTGCTTAATACCTTTGCCTCGGCAACCTACTAGTACCCTGTTTCTTGGATCCGAAGAAACGGAGAAAAAAAGTTAGAAAACTCAGGTGTCCGGGAAATCGAGGGTTGGTCAAAAATCTATGAAAAACGAAAAAAATAAGTTGAACACGTGTTATTATGATATTTTTTCGTATTTAGCTATTTTAAGAAATAGTTTGTAATTACACTTTTTTTTTCTTTGTACGTAAGATAAAAATTACTTACGTTCCCCACGCTAAAATTGATGTAAGTCGTTACGTACAGCCGAATGTATGGCTTTCCAAACCGATTAGCATGTCTTCAAAGTTCCATTTTAATGAGCTGTAAACCAATCAAATAATTGCATTTTTTGAACTCGTTAGACGTATCAATAAACAAAATGGAAGCAGAACATGAAACTGTTCCTGGATAAAAGACATGTCTTTTATGGAACAAACAAGATGTGATCAAAAATATAAATCCAATATACTATTTTATTATGATATCACCAGTCGTTGGCCCGTGGAAAATCCATGGGTTATCCCGTCATTTTTACACCGCATTTGCTTGTTCTCGCTATTGCGCAGCTAAGCTACCATTTTGCGTGACAGACAGACAGGCAGACGTATAAGGGTATTATAAAATAGACTAGTCGTTGCCCGTGGAAAAATCTACGGGTCTGCCCGTCCTTTATATTTACCCGTCGCAACAAAGTGAATAAAAATATATCGCATTTGACATTCGTGTTTCCGTAACATCATTTTCTAACTCAGCGGGGGGTACGCGCAGAGACAGACAGACGGAATACGGCTATTATAATAGAGATAGCCGGGAAACCCGGCGTCGAAACGCCGGGTTAAGCCACAAGTAAAGGTGTGATCCGGCATTGAACACTCTGTGGAGCGCTTAATAAGAGCTGTAAACTGTCCCACACGATCAGGTGGAGCGCTTTAGTACAGGTATACAGTATGTCGTTAATCATTTGAAGCGCATACACCATTATAGTGTGCGACTGTAACATATTTTTCAAAAAATAACTTTCCCGCAACGATAACTCACATAAAAACAGAGTTTACAAAGTGTTGTTACTCCATCATAGCAAAAACAATCGTCAATTTTATTTCATTTTGCGGAATAACTTTTTGCGCAAGTTAAAAAATTAATCGTGACACTGAGCTGAACGCTTAGTACAGTTAAACCGTGTTGCACAGGCGTAAATCAAGATAAGCGCATACACCATTATAGTGTGCGACTGTAACATATTTTTGTTAAATTACTTTCCCGCAACAATAGCTGATATGAAAACAGAGTTTACAAACCGTTGTTACCCTGTCATAGCAAAAACAATCGGTCAATATTATTTTATTTTGTGGAAAAGTCTTTTTAAAAGTTAAAAAATTAATCGTGACACTGGGCTGAGCGCTTAGTACAGTTAAACCGTGTTGTACAGCGTATAGGAGTAATACCCTTTTTAAAAAAACTTTCTCGCAGACACAGGGCTGAGCGGTTAGTCCAGGCGTGATTCCCAAGAAAGTTTAAAAATTAATTGTCACAGTGGTGGGCTGACCTTAGTATATACAGGTAAACGGTGTTGCACATGCCCATAGGCGTAACAGCCTTTTACAAAAAACAGTCTGTTTTTAACACTGGGCTAACCGCTTAGTACAGTTAAACACAGTTAAACAGGCGCATAAGGCGTATTACCCTTTTCCAAAATGTTCATTACAACTTCGGTTTAAATAAAAACACAGGGAACAGCCTGTCGTTACTCGTCCAGCCAAAACAATCACTCAGCCATTTCATTTGCAGAAAAAGTTTGCAGAAAAATAATAAAATATGTAGCTATACCTAGCTAGCTAAATGCATTTAGCATAAAAATTATATATTGCTTAAGAATATTGTTGTAGCCAAACTGCATTTTTATACTTTCACTTTTTAAGGAGCTAGCTAAATAGCCACAGCCTCAACATAAAAATAAATGTTGGCTAGGATAAAAAGCTCTTATACCAAACAGAATAGCAATAAGTGAGGCTCTAGCTAGCTAGTAGCTATAGCTAGCTAATCTTCGTTCCTAGCCAAACATCCTTAAACTGGTGCGTTTAAGATCTGTACGTGGCTAAAAAACGTGACAATATATTTATCCTAACATTGAAAACAAACAGAAAACAAATATTACAAATATATAAGGCTTTTAGAAGATAAAAAAGTCAAACAGGCCTACAAACCTCACACACTGACCACAAACACGACCATTATCAAAATGGCCTAAAATCTTGGATTCTTTCTGGTCGCGAAAATCTTGGTTTTTTTAAAAGAATCAGGCGTTGTGAATGGTGTTCCACGCGCGAGCGGTCAAAACAAAGTCGGTAAAAATATATCGCATTTGGTATTGGTGCGCATTATAAAAATTTCGTGATTCCGTTACGGGACGCGGCTCTCGCGGACAGACAGACAAAATACGGCTATTATTAAAGAGATTTACTGATAGTTATAAATAAAACCTTTTTTTGAACGTACAGTATTTCTGTTTACTTCTGTTTTGTGTTTGTGAACTTTTTTCCGTGTTTGTTTACCATTCAGGCTGTCATATTTAAACTTTGACAACAACTTCAATGTCCCCTCTTCTCCGGGTAAAAAATTGTAATATTACAGTGTAGAATTACTAACAACAGTGCATAGTGAGAGGATAAATGAATAAACTAATTAGTCAGTTGGAAATGAGTTATTTTCGACGTTAGTTAGTAAAACATTTGACGTAACCAAGTATCTACGTATTTTATACAACACTAGCTGGATGGCTAGTATTTCACCTCATCGTCCCAAGAATTTATTTATAACTTGATTAAAGTTTTAATTTCAATTAATTTTAATAAGGGTTGGTTGCACGCCTTCTCTGTTAAATGAATTCCTCGCGTTTAGTTATTGCCATGACAAAGAAAGTTAATTTGGAAGCACATTCAGTTGATGAAGGCTTACTATCAAACAATTTTAGATATCCAATATAATGTTTAAAATGGTTTGTTTAGCATAATTCGTATGGTGAAATAGAATTACTTAAAATCCTGTTTCCAGACACCCATAGCGCAACAATATTTTTAGTGTATCGAAAAATATCAGGTTTTTGAATGTATCCCAGTATTATATTTTCATGTTGGTAGAATCTTAAATTCTATTTAGAACTATGGTAATTTAACTTGAAAAACCGATAGCTAATGGAATTTTAGACAAATTTCAAATTCAAAGAGACTTTACATAAAATGCTTGTTCTGTTTTCTAAAGCTGTTAGTGAATAGATTGAAATTAAATAAAAACACTACGGGCGCATTTAACGCCCTCGTGACAAATCACTATGCGTTTTAGCGAAAATGGGCGTAAAACGGTTCTATAGGAAATAACTTAAAACATTAAAGATACCTT
Source organism: Hydractinia symbiolongicarpus (assembly GCF_029227915.1). Lineage (NCBI taxonomy): Eukaryota > Metazoa > Cnidaria > Hydrozoa > Anthoathecata > Hydractiniidae > Hydractinia > Hydractinia symbiolongicarpus. Next base: position 4,059,644 of record NC_079888.1, on the reverse strand, counting down.
GGTATATTTTCATTCGGCCTTCTTACTACCATGGAGGTAATACTTTATAGTGAATCCTATGAGCCAGCTTATTCTTTTTGCGTGTGTTTTTTAATATTTATATCGTCATTCTTTTTCTTACTCGAATAAGAAAGTGGGCGGAGAATTTAATTTATTTTCCAATTGTAAACAGCAGGAGTTTTTAACGATTAAGCTCACACAGAAAATATTTTTACCAAGACTGATCCTCTATGATTATATGTATAGAATAAACTCTGCGTGAGACATTAGACGACATAGGGGGTCATGTAGTGGGTATAAGAATTTTATAATATTGCATGTATGCATTCCAAAAAACAAATGTATTCTTCCTAAAACACCCATGCATTTTTAAAATGACATAAACAAGTTTGAAAGTCAATAACGGATAATAATCTTTTATCCATTCTTCAAGTATAATAAACGTGGGCTGGGTGCGAATGTTAAAATTGTTAAGATTACACGCCGAGCTTTTTTTACGCGGGTAAGAACTGAACAATCAAATTATTCATTTCTTTATTGCTAACAAAAAAAAAAAATAACAATTTTAGATGGCCAGTAACAAGCCAAGCACAATCGAACAATCAATCTTATGTAAGTTATTACGAAAACGTTGAAATTTGCCATGTGTTGTCATACCTTCAAAAAATAACGAACCCCAAATTCGTTTCTTTTTCTTAAAAACGCTCTACGTTTCAAATACAACAGAATTAACAGTTTTCTCTAAGTAACTTTTTTTCTTCCACAGCAACCATTTTTATTTACTTTACTTTTATCCTCTTCCCCTCCCAAACATCCCGTTTAAGGAAAAATTTACCCGCTTCTTTTTTCGATAAATGTATATCAGCTTTTACATTCCGTGATATTATGAGAGATTTGTCATCATTTATAAAAGCATTAGGCAGGCAACCTAGTGTTGTATACGCCAGGTCTTCACCAAATGGCTAAAATGGTTTTAACTCAAATGCTTTAATTTATCATAGTTGTCTGCTAAATGTTTTAACATTCGGAAGTTGTAAATTGTGATACATTATCGTAGGCTATATAACCGTGTCCTAGGAGGATAGAAGTAGCTGTGTCGAAAAACAGGAATACAAATAGGTTAACTGAAGTGTTTAGTTAGTCGCATGTTACGGCCTTTTTGCAAAAAAGTAAAACAATCAAAAGTTACGAGCTTGAGGTTGTGTTGACTCCCAATTAACCTACGAAAGTTGTGCAAGCACAACAACCGCTCAACTAGACAACAGTCTAAGATATCAATCTTATTTTCATGCTGAACGCTAAGCAGAAAGGATACATTCACACTTTTTTATAGTTCTTGGCATGACTCGACCGGGGGCGAAACCCAAGACCTCCTGCACTGTTTCGAGTCTTATCGCATCTGTTTATAGTCTTCAAGAACTTTGTTAGCGTGGACAAACAGTTTCAGTAACGTGACCCTTAATTACATAGTTAAAAGGCTCAACACGGTATAGCCAACTAAATTAGTCTTCTTTTGGGTAAAAAGACAAGCTGATAAAAGGTTTTCAATAACATCTTTACCCTAATCAAGTACTTTAACTTGTTTTGATTTTGGGAAGCACCCCGTTATTTTGCTTTCTTTAAAAACAAAGTTGCTTTCTTCAATAGAATTTTGTTATTCATCGCTGAGTCCACTCTTACTTCATCAGATGGTTTGTTTTGTTTGTTAAAAAACGATCAGTAATCGAGCAAACACCTCTTATATTATTTGGCAGTGTTAAAGAAGTCTATTGCCAAGGCGTATGAGTATAAAAAGAGATAAAGAGCCCTGGAATCAAGGTTGATTCTCTGCAACAACAAAATTTTTTGCTATGGGAACGAATTTTCTTTTACTTACAATTTTAATTTGTATTTCGTCAATAATCTGTGACTTTCCCTTCCGCAGGAAAGTTCAAACATAAACAGGAACTGAAAATGGACAAATTCGTGTTCTTAGGTTCCTTTATTGACTGAAAATGAGAGCAGTTTCTTTCAATTTATTCATAAATATAGTTGTATAATTGTCGAAATAGTCTCCCAGTTTTGGTCTATTATACTAAAAATTTCATACTTTTTTATCAATTACGCTTAGTTATATTTATAGTAGATTAATTTTAAATATCAATTTGTAATATAGATACAAACGTTGCTTAACAAAATAAGAATAGTCGTACTTCTACTGAAAGGATATAAACCTGTGAGACGAAATATTTCTCTGAAATTTTCTCTATCCGAAAGTATAAATACAATACAAAATAATTATGTTTATGCGATTTTCCTCTCTTTTTCGCCTCCCAAATTGGTGTGATAAAACGATGCACAACTGGAGAGTAGAGTCTACAAAGTCAAAATTTTATTGGTATAGACAACAGATTTCATTTTTTGACTATAAAATATCTGCATTGTTATAGTCTAATAATTTTGTCATTGATTTTTAATGTTCTAACCATTAAGTTACAATATAAATTGTAATGCTTTTTGAATATGCAACAATAAATATCACAGCTCGATTAACTTATCTGTATTAATCTATCATACCAATTAACTTATCTTCAGTTATCTTCGTTATTCTTTCAATCTGAACATCTTATTATCCTGTCTATCTCAGTATTAATACCTGTGATTAAAAGCTTTTTTGCTAGGATAGCGCCTCATTGTTTTAACTTTTTGTTTATTCTGTCAAACAAATCATCTTCGACGAACTTTTTAAATTAAATGATTAGTTGGTCTCAATATGAATGCAGCTAATTTTTTGTATAAGATTTTCCTAATTTTTATTAAAATTAGTATTTGAAAGATTAATTTTATGTTATTCTTACACGACACTAGCTATTAATATGTTTTCTTACTAAAATTAATTCTTTTTATTTATATTATTTATATTCTCTTAAACAACTTTAACCCCGTTTCTGATATGCTATCACGAATCGAGATTTTTATGTTAAATTAAAATATAAGAAAATATGATTGTTACTTTAACTTTTAAACAATCGTAATTTCAAATTCTTGTTGTTGGTTATTTTTGATAAATCTCACCACAACTATTGGTGAAACCCTAAGTGAAAATTTTGTCAATGAAGCCATCATGTCCGTCAAAATGAGAAAAAAAATCACCTTTAAATTGTCAATGTTTAAAGGAGACTTAAATTGTTAAATTATTTAACTAGATCCCAACTCTCCAAATATGCTAATTGTTGCTGACGTCAGCGTGGTCATTTTTTCAGATTTCAGGCGCCTTTGTGGGCCCTAAAACAGATTATCTAGTATTTTCTAATCTTAAAATGAATGCAAAATCTATTGTCGCAATATTTTCATTATATGTTGTGTGATGCAATCGCTCTAATTTGATTAACAATGAAAGTTAGAAAAAGTTTCCAGGTGTTAAAAACACATAAAAAGTTATGGAAATAAGTTGATCTAAAGGATGCTAATCTGGAACTTAAGTTTAAATATACTCGAATTGATCTTGCCTCTGAAATTTTATCCGCTGGATCGACACGTTGGCAACCTAAATCAGTTCCGCCTGTATCTGCAAAATAAATTATACTAACAGTTTCTGTAGAAACAAATTAAAAATACTCACTATCGCATGATTAAAAGGACACAACTACAATCCCGGACTTAATTTATTGGAAAAGGGGCCGAATTTTATAGTTCGTTCCACAAGCAGGTATAAACACTGTTTCCACAAAAGACAAAGGCATTATGAACTTGTCAAGGTTCACTTGTCAATGATCGCAAAGTTCATTTGTCAATGATCGCAAATGGACTTAGGACTTCGGATCTTGGGTTATTTGGTTTGTTTCAAATTCTTAACACATACTATTTTTTCATGACGTCGGCACACCCCGTTTCCCCGAATTTTAGCACCTTAGCGGGCCGTCGTGTGGATTGTTCCGAAATGCGGACATCGCAGAAAGTGCCAGTAGCGCATTTTCAACGCTATTTACCTGGCCTACACATCTGCCCAAGCATAGCTACAGAGTTTTGACAAAGCGATTTTATTTGGCCAATTCGAGAAATAGCCAAAAATCGGACTTTTTCAACCATATTGTTAGGTATTCTTATTAATGTGTGTGGTGAGATACGTAGTGCAAAGCACATCAAATAGCTCGCCAGAAAAAGCGAGGTACTTATTTTATCTTAATAAGGACATTTTGACTTTCTGAAAGCAATTAGTTAAAAGTTACGACACTTGCATTGGTAAATTATGAAGAGATTTGTAAAGAGAAGCACAAATCATTTTTTTTAACGATTTCTCATTAAACCATTCCTTTCTGTTATGAGTTACTTTTTATAGATTGTTATGGTGGTTGATTGTAATGAATTAAGATGAAATGTTGGTACAGTTTGAGGGAACAACAAATATAAAATCTTTGAAAAAAATTGGTATCTTACTCTAAAGAATAATGTCTCTCTAATTAAAGCAATATTGTTGTTTCACTTCTCTTTATATTGTAATGCATTTTAATAACAACACATTAGGTTTAAAAAACCCTTAATGAACAAAACTAATTTGTTGATGTGGCATACTGTCTTTTCATGATTATTGGCACAAGAATGTTATTTTTAGACTGAAACAAAAAGTAGTAGAAATATTTAAAAGGTTTATGAAACAGGAAAATTTATTTTTGTCTAGCCGAAAAAAGGAACTTTCAGTTACAAAATCACAAATGTAACTTCATTAAATAAAGTTCTTACATTTTGTTGATCTTAATTCTAAATCGTACAAATAAAACAGATTATTTCCTTTGATAATAAACTTGGGACGTTAATACTTTACTGAAATTACGCTCACTAACACGCTACGATTTCTTTTCGCTATATGCAGTTTTTGTTACTTTAATGTCCTTCGAAATTATTCATTTCGATCTAAAGAAGTAAAAAAATATTTTGTCAATAAAAATTGCTTCTTGTACATACCATCAGCTATTTGCTATCTAATTTTCGTCTTATTCATTAATTAGAATATTCTGAAGCCAATCTTGGCAAAAATATATATGAAATAGTAAATCACAGATTGCTTCTATTTTAAAATTTCTAACACTCACCATATTAGAACACATGACTACTCTATTGTTTGATTGAGATATAATACTAAAATCACAATGCTGAGACCTTTGTCGCGACATCATTGCATATTACGGTCACTTCGAAAATTAGATATTTTGAACAAACTAGTCGTTAGCCCGTGGAAAAATCCACGGGTTCGCCCGTCCTTTTTTTTATACCGCATTGCGTACGTCTCGCTACTTGCGCAGCTAAGCTACCATTTTGCCTGACAGACAGACAGAAGTACACGGGTATTATAATATAGATCTCAAAGACTCTTTGTGTACAGGAAAAACATTGAATTTTATTTCTTTTACTATTCTTAACAGTTCTTTTCTTATTTAGCTTCTTTTAATACTAATTGTCCCTACCGTACTAAGAAATGTTGTCGTGGTTTTAGTAGCAATACGATGTCTTTTTTGTTACCTTTGTAAGGTAATCTTTGACTTTTTGGAGTTAGCAGAGAAAGTAAAATTATGGTTCTAAATTTTCTTGATATACCGTAATGATCCGAAGTTTCCCAAGATAGTTTTTAAATAAGCGACCCCTTTTATCAGGTGGGCGCTTTTTCAAAGGGGGCGCTTATTGAGAAAACTACCTGGGCGCTTATTCGAAGGGGGCGATTAAAAAATGCTGGGCGCTTAATCGGATCCTTACGGTAGTTGGGACTTAGCTACTAGTTCGTTATAGCTTTGGAGAATGATAATAAAAAAATTAACCGAAAATGTAAAGGTTATTGTAGTTTTGTGTCGTATGTGGTTATATTGTCCGTGAAAGTTGTGGCAATACACCGGCAACTTCCCCTTATTAACCTTTCGGTAACGGTTGTTCTTTCTAAAAAAGACATAATAAGGTAAATACTTTGAGTAGACATTTTTAAACAGACTATTTCTTCTTGCGCTGCAGAGGCTTCATAGCACATTCGACTGTTAGATTTCATCTAAGCTACTTCTACGACTTGTTTTATACCTTTTACGCATTTTAACCCTATTAGGTCCGGGTTTTTTCGAACATACTCTAACCGGGGGCGGCGGAATCCGCCCACTCCCCCCCCCTCAATAAATTTTCATAGGATTGTTCAAATTGAATCAAACTTGGCACACTTATAGTACTTCATAAAAGAAACAAAATGGCAGCAATAAATTTTTGCTTGCGTCAGCACATTTTCTGTGACGTCATCAGAAGCTTAAAATTTGTTAAAAATGCCACTATCTGCTTAAAGTTTAATTACTTTTGTTCCAAGCCGATGTTTGCATTCTGTTTGAAGTTTCTGAAAGCTAAATAAAAGTTACTTTACATATTAGTTACGTGTCTAAATTATGCAAAATGATTCGTCTTGATGAAACAAAGTTGTGTTGAAAGTTTTAAGTGTTAAGGATAATTCTAACAACAGTTATTAAATTTACCCGATTATAAGGATTTCATAGAATTTGTTAGGGGTAGTTTCGAGTAATGGCCAATATCAAAGCCTCTGAAAGATATGGGACATAAAAATTTGGCATGCAGGCATCTAATAAATAAATATTGAAACTCAGTAAGTTTCATAGCCATATAACATAGCAATCAGGAGTTATTACAAAAAACTTCGGGGGGGGGGGGGGGGGGGGTCTTCGGCGGCGTTCAGTAAATTGTTACTGAACGCCGACGGTACAAAATACCGCTGATATAAATATGCAATGTATCCACGACATACGTTAAAATCACCACTCTTTCATCCAAGTTGAAACATTGGAACAAGATAAGAAAGCACTTGCAAACCTTCATCTATGCAAGTCTGTCATAAAAAGTTATGTTAATTTTGAGATGATACAATTAAGCGGAGCTTATGTAGTATTTTGGTCTCAAAATATATTTAGTTCAAAATTTCATTTCATGTTACGTTGAATACCAGATTATGTAAAAATGTAAATTAATTCGTAGTATGAATTTCCTGTTGATAACGCTGGTCAAAAATAATAAAATTACAGACGGAAAGGCAAACATAATACATGAAAATCCAATTTACCAGAAAAAGGATGTAACTGGTAGTTTTAGTAACTGGAAAGTACAAAACATTATAATTTAATGTTTTTATTCCGCACGCAGTTTCGATTAAAAATTACTCTTAATCTTTATAATTCTTTGTTTTCTATTTATCAACTACCAAGCTTTTATATCCCCTAATCTTTTGTTTTTTTGACCCACCTCGCACTTTTGTATCTTTTATCTACTACGCCATCTCTTTAAACCAGTGTTTTCTATAAATACCTGTAAGGTCCAGAGATTTTTCAGTTATGGTTCATGGAGAGAACCAATACATAGAAAAGATGAAATTAACATTGCTCTGTGCCATTTTGATGGCAGCAGTATATAATGGTAAGTATTTTTAGAATTCAGATGTTTAGAAAAAGTCTGTATTTCAACTAGAAATCATTACAATTGCTTGATGTGTTGATAGCCATATGGTAATAAGAAAAACTTCTTTATACATCACGAAAAGAAATTTCACAATTTAGAATGAATTTTCTCTTTTCTTGTATATATAGATATGTTTTATTTATTTATTAATTTATTTTTATTATGTTTTTTCAGGTCATGCAACCACATCAAAATTGCCAAGCGTTGGTAAGTGTTTAATTGATAAAGTTTTGTAGCAGTAATTACCCTTATCGACTTTAACAAAAACAGGCCTAAATGACAAAGATTTTCAAAGGTGGCAAAACTTACATCGTCGAAAAAACTAGGGAGATGTAAATTTGGGTTTAAAAATATGTCTGTCAAGAACGAATTAACTTAAAAGATTCAATTAAGATTTAAAACCTGAGAAAAAATTAGACCTACTTTGTTTATATAATATATTTTTTCTGGCACCAATTTGAACTGCAGTATTCATGTTTTCTACCTAAGAAATTTTTTTTTAGGCTTTTTGACATATTATAAAGTTGTACGTTAAAAACGAAATACTACTTTACATTGGATTTCGTGCAATTTATTTTTTATAAGATTATCTAACAAGTTAGTCTATGGTAAACCTGCTTGAAGATTGTAGTACAGTTGTCTAGAAGTTCATAGCTTATTGAAGAAACACATGTGCAAACTTTAATTTGTGGCGTCGCTGAGTGGGATTCTTATCCAAACTTATATCTTCCCACGTAGTGTGAAACTCGTACATTACATGGAGGAAGATAATTCTTCTTTATAATAACAACACCCAAATTAATAGGTGTTGAATTAAGTCTTCCTTGTTTTTGCGAAAAGGTTGTTGGATAGGATGACTATCTGCGTGGAATAAACTGTTACTTCTTTGATTTGAAGCTTTCAGCCCCAAAAAGACTCTTTTGAGCATTTAAGTAATTGTTAATCTCAAATTTAGCTACACTATTTGAAAATTGCATAAGCAGTATCACCACCACAACATGCAGCGTCAATGATAAGTATCGATCGATAGAGGGCACCTGCAACAACAAACGGCGCAAAATTCGTGGAGCAGCTCACACAGCCTTAATAAGGCTAATTGGTAATTATGAATATATTTATATTTCATTTTTATCTTTAATTCTTTTTTTCTTTTAAATCAAAAAAAATCTCAGTAGTATTATGGATTTGGTATTTCGCAATGCCTCTTTACAATTGCACTTTTTTTAGCTGAATGTCAAAGATGTTAGCCACTTAAAATATTTAAGTAACGTTTTTTTAGTAATAGCCTTGGTCTCTATGTTTTCGCGCAAAATGGTAGGGCATGTAGCGAGTCACATGAAATGCAGTATACAAAGGACAGCCGAACTCGTGAAATTATCCACGGGCCATATTATAATGGTCTATATTATAATGCTTTCTTTTGCTCTGATGGTTGCGAGTAGCAACGAACGAATTTCCTTATATTTTTCCACTGACTTACGACTAGTTTGCTTAATAATGTGAAATCTATAATTAGCGGACACCATTGATATGTTCCCGCTAATTAGACAGCAATTGAACTCCTATTGCTTGGTACAGGAGTAAATCATGAGGGTTGACATGGGCTGAAAAACCCAGTGATAAGCCGGGTTTTTTGATGCAGAAAAATTGGTAAAATGGATGGATAAGACAGTTTCAGCGAGGTATCAAACTGTTAATTCAAGAAAAGAACAAAAAAAATTTGTCTTTGCCTGCCAATTGCAGAGTGAAAAAAGGTTAAATATGCCATTCCGATTTTTCAATTTTCAGCCAATTAGTTGTCTTTTAATTAGAAACGTTTCCATGAGAATTTAACCTAAATTCCGCGGGGTATAATATATGTCCGTAAATTAGGGCTGTCCGCCTTTTAGAGTGTCCATTAATGGGAGATTAGGTTGTATTATTGGAGAGTGCCCGTAGTTTATTTGCCATGTCATTTCAGTGCAGTTAAATCTTTTTGATACTCGTACAGTTTGATGTTAATTGAGAAGGGAATGTTGTAGTATTTGTGTTTTTTACTTATAGGTGCACATTACGCTCCTCACACTAGAGGAGGAATACCTCGTGGTTTTCCAGGAACAGGACAACACATACCAACGGCCAATCAAGTTTCTCGCGGAGTATTTCAAGCTGTAGAGGAAAATTGTCAACGAACAAGATTGGGGGTTTCGGTCATTTTTATGACATATGGACAATTTTTGGATCATGATCTCACATTAGTTGAGCACCCAGAATGTGATATTAAATCGTAAGTTGTTTTCTTAAATTATTTTCTGAACATCTTTTGTTGAAATTATTTTCATTGTCGTCCAGATTAAACAATGCCGAAAATTACGAATGTTTAATCATTATTAAAGTCATCTAAAAAATATTATAAACTTGTTTTATAGTTGCAAGGACGAAAAGGTAGCCTTTACCTACCCATGCTTTCCGATCAGATTCACAAAGAACGGTGATAGATGCACATCTAATGCCAGATCATTCCCACAATGTCAAAGTCAACGAACAGGAGGAAGAGAGTTTAACAACAAAATATCAGCTTATCTTGACGCTTCCAACGTGTACAGCAATGAGCCAAGCCTACTACAGAGATTAAGAACAAATGACGGTAATTGATTGTTGTTATTTTTTAAAGGGATAAGAGAAACTTTGACTTTTCACTTCAACTTATCTGAAACCTATTTTTGAGTTAAAGCACACTGTAAAGCTTGACATTATCCTGTGATGCCTTAAAGAATTTCACAACAATTTTTATTTCACGACATAATTTCGACATAAGATCTAAACCCATACGAATTAATAAAGGCTGGCTAACAAACTAAAACTCATAGCTAAAATTTATATATAAAACTGATAGACAAAATTGTCTCCGTTACCACGAGATGAAATCAAACAGGTCGTATCCTGTAATCTGACTTTCTGACTTACCAACGGATAAAAAGTCAAATTTCCCTTACTATTGCATTTTATTACGCGGGTAAAAGGGCGGCATCAATATTTTCGAAAATCGTGCAAAATGATTGGTTAAAACGTACGTCATAGCGGGCAATATTCCACGGTATTGCCTGCTACCATAGCAACCGTGTTTATAGTTTAAATACGGTAGCACTAAATGTAAATAAACACGGAAAAAAGTTAACAAAACGCGAAAAAGAAGTGAAACTTACTTTATCTTTTTTTTGTAGCTACAATAAAAACCTGTAATGTTTACGCGATATTCGATTCAAAAAAAAAAAATTTTTAGTTCGAATGTCTGTTCCATGGGAATAGTGTCTATAAAGACATGGTTTCTACATCCTGCCTATAATGTTATATTTTTGTAAAATGCAGCAACAGGATAATAATCCATATAATAACTATGTATTTCGGACAATACCTTCGAATATTCACCTCTGTCGCGTATTGCCCTCACAAGCTCGGGCAATACTTTGACGCCGGTCAATATTCTCCGGTATTGCCCTCATAAACAGTTATTATAGGGTTAGTATTAAGTATGTAAATTTGTATTTAACGCTTTTTTATTTGTTTTGAAATTGTAGATACCGGGCGATTGAAACTGACAAATAATTTGTTACCTTTGAGAACGGCTGGTTGCACGTTAAGACAGTGTTCATTGGTTGGTGAAGCGCGAGCTGATGAAAATCCAGCATTAAATTCAATGCAGACACTTTGGGCAAGAGAACATAACAGAATTGCTGACAACCTTAAGAAGGTGAATCCACACTGGAAAGAGGAAATTTTGTTTCAGGAAACTCGGAAGATTGTTGGAGCATTATTGCAACAGATAAGCTATAATGAGTTTGTACCTCTTCTTGCCAACCTTAAAAAATATAGTGGCTATAAAACACATGTAGATCCAAGCATCTCCAATGCATTTGCAGGCGCAGCATTTCGATTTGGTCACACCTTAATCCCAAATTCCTTTGCCCGATTAAATAAAAATTTTGATCATGCCCAGCCTGACTTATTATTGCAAAATGCCTTCAGAAATATTTTGCCAATTCGGGAAGATGGAATTGAACCAATAATGTTTGGCTTACTAAAAAACCAATCTCAAGATTTTGACACTAAATTTGCATTTGGAATTGCTAGGCGATTGTTTGTGCCTGTTGGAAGCAATGAAAACAGAGATCTGATGGCATTAAACATACAACGTGGAAGAGATCATGGTCTTCCAACTTACGGTTCATTTCGAAGGTTTTGCAAGTTAAAAAGTGTAACACGTTTTTCACAGCTACATGGCATCATTCGTTCCAGCGCTATACCGGAACTTGAAAAGCTTTATAGTACTCCTGGCGAGATCGATCTGTATGCAGCTGCTTCGAGCGAAATTCCAGAAGAAGGCAAGCTTCTTGGTCCGACATTTAGTTGCTTAGTAAAGGATCAATTTGAAAGAATTCGAGATGGTGATCGATTCTTTTATCAACGAAAAGGTATATTTACCACAGCTCAGCTTAGTGAAATCCGAAAAGTGACTTTTGCCAGAGTCTTATGTGATAATTTAAAGGGCATTGTATCAATACAGAGGGACGTATTTCGGGCTCTCAATGGAGGAGAAAAGAGAGCCGAATGCGGAAGTATACGTGGAATTGATTTTAGCAAGTGGAGGGGGAGGATTTCATCTCCTCCAGATAGTGCACCACCTCCACGCCGTAGACGTCGTTACCGTAGACCGCATTCCCGTAGACGTCGTTACCGTAGACGGCATTCCCGTAGACGTCGTTACCGTAGACGGCATTCCCGTAGACGCCGTTCCCGGAGACATTACTACCGTAGACGCCGTTCCGGTTGATTTCAACTAAAGAGACGGATATACATTAATTTAAAACATGGATAGTATAACGAATGCACGTAACTATATAATATTTTTTAATTTGTTAATTCATCATCTTAAAATGTGGTCAACAAAGTCTCAATATTATAGCAAAGTGCATGGCAGCAAAAACAGTTCATGCATACTCACACAAATATGGAGAGGATCGCTTTGCATTTTTAAATAATTATAAGGTCTCGCAATGCAATCCGTCTTTGTATTCTACTACTTTCGAATGGCACAAATACTTTAATAAATAATAACTTATCAGTGTAGATAATTACTTACTGATTTATATGTTAAATACACAAATACGCTCAAATTCTTGCATTTTGCCTGTTATCACCCGTTTTCCACCAAAAAGGATATTCCATTTAATCAAGCTCGTAGGTGTTGCAGTATTTTTTAACTTTGTCGTTTGTTAGACGGATTTTTGAGTTTAACGGCAGGGGCGGATCTAGGAATTTCTTTTGGTTAGGCAAAATTTCATAGATTTTTTGGCAAAGTAATGTCAAGGGTTGTGGTGTTGTACGAGGTAAATCGGCCGTTTTGTGTTTTTGCTGTAAAAGGAACTAAAATTTTCCCAAAAGTAAGGTTTTTAGTTATTAAGAATCCTTCTAGATTAGAAACGAAAGTTTCTTTATAGCCAAACAAATAACAGTAACCCCCGTAGTTTTACCACTTTATCCTTGTTAAAACATGCGGATGGAAAATGCGTCCGGTTAGCAAATTCGATTTGAAACAGGGTTAGCGTTTCCATAATTTCTTTGAATCACATACTGGTATTAAGTATCTTAGCATCTTTTTTCGTTTTACGCACATAATACGAGAACAAGTAATAAGTTGGGGATTTGCTTCATTTCAAAACATGCAATAAGTCTAATAACTAACAATACAACAAAAAATTACATTACAAGACAATTTTAGGAATAGATAGTCAACAGTAGTGCAACGTAGAAATATTGTTTGGAAAATTATAGTCTGTGTTAAGAACCTGCAAATGCACAAAGAAAACCAGCATATAAAAGAATGAAAGATTTCCAGTTAGACTTACAGTGTAAGATCGCAACATATAATAAACGTGTACAAAAAGTATATAGTAATCACCTCTTCATGAAGTTAATACAGTTTAGCATTAGGGTTACTGGTGTAGTTTTGCACCAATTTCTATTAAGCATTAATTTTAATGCTATGAAATTCCCACAAGAGAAAGGCAGTTTATGAAGCCAGAAAAGAGTTAGAAATTAGAAAAATAACATCAAAACATTTAACATGTCTCATATTATTTACCCTTACATGTCCCTGTCAACTATGTTTAAAAAATATTTTAATACTGTAAAATCTTTAAGAAAGTTTTAGTAACTATAAGCCAATTATGAAGATTCTCATATAAAAAGCAACATATATACAAATCCTACTCATACCCATAAGTTGACATGACATTTTGTTAGTTTACAGTCTGTAACAGAACGTTTTTTAACATGCAATTCTTGTTTCGATCTGTATATGTTTTACGTGAAAATCATTTCTATGATTTACTTGAATATTCACAAGTTATTTTGATTGATTTTTTTCACCAACTTTGTGGATTATACCAGATATATATCCATTGTTTACAGTTTTCCAATATTATAAGGATTAACAAATCTGTGTTCTTTTAATTGATGGTGATTTTCGTTGTTAGAAGAATATTCATCTTAGGTACCAGGGTGACATCAAAATATCTTATCCTAAAACAAAATTATATACGTTGTATTGCTCAGCAAGATGAGAATAAGAAATATTATAAAACAAACTTGGACTATTCTTAGATTAGGTATTGCTTCATTCTTTTGTTTTTAGCAATTTTATTACAATTAAAAGTAACATGGGAAAGTCAAAGAGATCTTCTCGTGTTCTTAAAAGTTTTAAAATGAGCAGTGGGATGTTGCATATAAAATGCACTGTTTAAAAGTTCCCACAAAGTCAAAGTTCTTAGGGACAATCACAATAAAAAAGTATATGCTAAGCGTATAAATTTGGCGGTGGGACGAGGTAGAATCCTTTGCCGTTTAATTATATCTCATACTGTATACATCGATTTCTTAGAGAACAGAAAGTATTAATAACTTTTAGTGTCTACCTGCTTAGCAGGGACACATGGCCGAGTGCTTATGGTTTCAAGGACTGACAACATTCAAAGATTACCTTTTCTGATTTGATGTTTAGGGGAGGGAAAGGGGATCTGCAGATCTATTAACATTTAGCTTGGACTTTTGCGTTCATGAAAGAGCTGTCCCTTAGTTATCTTACAAGAATGTATTCTCTCCCTAACAGAAACAAAGATACACAGTTGCATAAACGGCTACACAAAGCCTACACGAAGCCAGTGACCCTTAAGACATTAAAGAAAAAAAACTAACAAAATTCCAACTAATACACATACAGGTAGCTAGTAATACTCTATACCGAATTTAACATACACATCAAAACATCTCTCGACCGCCAAGACAGTGTTGACATAAATTGCCTCAGTTAGCTATCTCGTTTAGCATTGGGCTTTTATGTTTATAAACAATGCATTTGATCAAGGCCAAGTTAAAACCTTTTGTTTTGATAAGAAAAAGATTTAAATTACACGTTTTGTAAGAACATCTGGTGGTTTACCACTTTTAAGAATAGTGCTTGACACAAAAGTGCCTAAAATTCAGGAGCAGCTAAAACTAAAATATTTCAAGTATTACTGAATTTATTGTCTCTTGCAGAGGAAGATAAAGGTTTGGTTTGAGACAACAACACGGCACACGTGGCCAAAATACTTCTCTCCAGCATTTCCAATCCTTTCAATATCTGAAAAGGTTTCCAAATTCAAAACTTCTTTATTTAACTTAGGTGGCATACAATTGCTTTAATATTCTAGACATTTGAAGTGCTCCCTGCAATTGGACCTGATCCAGGTAAACCATGTTGAAAAAAAAACATCCACTCCATGTAACCGTACCCGTGGTCGTTTTAGGCGTTTAAACTTTAAAACCCACGGACGTTTTAGGCGTTTTTTCTTCACATTCCAGAATTTCATTCATTGGAACTTGAAAACCCGCGGACGTTTTAGGCGTTTTTTCTTCCATCTGTGATTTTCATTCATTCGGAACTTTAAAACCCGCGGACGTTTTAGGCGAATAGACATTTTGCCTAAGATCGCCCCGGGTTTGCTTATTTGAGTAAAATAAAACACGCACGCCGCGCATCGTCATAGTCGAAATCGGCGGATGCCAAAAATAAATTGATAAAAATAATTTAGTTTTTTTTATAGATTATTCTATCTATAGAGAATTTTTTTTCTAGTTCACAAAACTAGGCTTAGGCAATTGCCTAGGCTGCCTAACCCTAGATCCGCCCCTGAACGGACGGATTTAACTTCATTTTGATTACAAAAAGTCTAGGTAAATACAGTTATTTTTCTGATGCGGGACCATGTTTACCTTTAAAATCCGAATCTTATTGCTAAAGATAAGGATTTTCTGGCTCCGTAATTTTGCCCTTTTTAGATGTTTAATATTTGTAAATAAGTGAATAGTATTATAACTCCAACTTCGGTGCGTTATAAATTTAAATGCAAAATTGTAACGGGTGATAGATAATAGACGTGGAAACATGTTTTTGTTTTTAAAGTACTTAAAAGTTAACGACTCTAGTCATAGCTTATAGAGATAAGCTGCAAAGAATAATTTAACATTTTTATTTTCCAAGAACGTCTGGAGTAAATTGTTTTACAACACAGGCGCGGAATCTGATACGATATGCCCTGAATCTATTGAATTGGCAATGTTTTTACTTTATCGATTATTAGCTTGATTTCTCCGAAACTGCTGAAGTTAAAATTCTAACTTTGCAAATAGTAGCTTTCACTTTAATAGATTCCATACCTTTCATTTTATTTTCACGAAAGTTTGATAAGGGCTTGATACATGAGGCGATGCAGCCAGTTAACCGGGATCCCTTACGTGATAAGCTCTTAAAGCAATATGGTAGTTCTGATATTGTACTGAATTATTTTATTAGCTGTGCTAATTTTCGTATTTAGTACGAAAATTAGCACAGCTAATGCTTGGAAAAAATGTTGTGTACTGCTGACTTTAATAATGCGAAAATCATTAGCATTACAAGAATTAAAAAAGTAAAAGGCAAAAACGAGATCTCCAAACCTTAGCACCACCACCTACAATGTCTAAATTAAAATGGTCTGACTTTCGATATCGTAGCTTTGGTGTTTGCATGCTCCTTTCACTGAATATATTATTCACATACATGGTTATTCACATACATCAGGCTTTGTGATTGGTTTACTATGCGCGAGGATCAGCAACAAGTCGGGATCGGATCCAACCTTGCTGCAGCGGTTTGTGTAGCCGCAAGCTAAAATGAGCACTTTTCATTGTGTTATTTTGGAACCACACGTTTTTTTCTATCGTTTACAAAAACAAAGTATTTTAAAATTTAATGTGAACAAAAAAAGCAAAGGTCATACGTGCCGCGCCAGAAGAAACTGCGTTGTCAGTGTGAACTTCGCTGTACAGAATAAAACCAATACTATCCGTTATGATTTTTATAACGGCATGAAAGCTAGCCGGTATAATGTGAACATGGTCATAGATTTCCGATTAAGGAAAATACTTCAGGGTCTCGGGCCTCGGGTTTAGGAGATAGCGGTAGGGGGTATTGTGCATGCCGAAAAATGAAAGAAAATTGCATAAATTAAATTAGTACATATAACCTAATTTTATTCGATGGCATTTAGTATTGACATAAGTTTGTCAAGTCATGACTGACAGTGCAACCATTTGTGGTTGCTATGGCCTTGCATTTGGTATAGCTGGTGGGTTAACGTGGATATTTTACAACAGGGCAAGTAAATTACAGACTATATTGCAGGTAGCATAACTATAGGCAATTTTTATTTTTGTGTATTTCTTTTTCTGTTCTGTAAACGTTTTTGCATTTTCTCACTACTAGCTAAATACAGCTAGCTAGCTGGTAGCTAGGTATAATAGCTACCTACTTATGAAATCGAAAGCTTTGCCTTCCACCGTCGATCTTTAAATATTCATATTATATTAATTAAATGTATAATATATATATATAGCTATATATATAATAAATATAGCTAGCTATATATATTAAACATAAAAGCATTTGTTTTACATTTATATAGCTATATAGCTAGCTAGCTATACCATAATTTAGCTAACAGCTATTTGGTAGCTTCAAGGGTTTTGTTTTTCCACTTTGGTCACTACTCTTGCACCAAATTGCAATACACTCATAGTCCCGTGTTTTTCCTGTGTGCACAGAAATGGAGGTAACTTATCCGCTTGGTTTGTTTACATTTGTACCTCCATGTCTGCGTGCGGATCAGGCATTACCTAATCACTTAGATGCGCGTGCAAGTAAATATCGGGACTCTGATTCCATGTATTGTTTTTTGTGCAAACATATTTTAGATTTAATCCAACCTGAACATTTACGTTCTCCAGGGGTGCGTTTCCATATGAATATGCCAAGCAACAGTTTAGTTGCAGTGTGACGTAATGGTTTTGCATTAACAACAATGGACATGCGCACACATATATGCACACAAAAAAAATATATATAAACATGGGATTATCAGTGATTAAATATATTAACTGTAAAAAAGACTTATGCTAGAATTAGAAAAGTTTTCTGTTAGAAATAGAAGATAATGGTCAAGATGCGTATGGGTGTATAAAATTTGTAAACATTTGCAACTAATTTATATATCTCTCTTATAATAATGTGGAGAGTGTGTCTGTGTGTCCGTAACAGACAAAGTTAAGTGTTCTTCTGACGTTACAGAGTGACATCAATATCACTACTTTAACGTCAATATAATAATTTAAATTAATGAAGCCATTATTATCATAAAGCATTGTTGCGTAAAATAGATTTACATATTTCGTGCACAAAATCAATCTGTTTTCTTATATAAATTCTGACTAGCAAATGTGCATGTGTCTTTCTAAGATGCTTTGATGCTAAGATGCTTTTTCCTAAGTTGTTTCTGCATCATGAAAAGCTATGTCGAAATAGGTGGTTCCACGTGGTCTTTCATAATGTTTTTATGAAGGGCTATTTTGACAGGAAAAGCCATTATTACAGTGCACTTAAAACTTTAAGGCCAAATAACTTGGAAACAAGGTGGTGACGTCAGTCATTTTTTGCTGCGTTTCGGAATGGATGGGTTGGTGATGTCATTCGAAACCCTTTAAACTCCAATATCTCTGCAACCGTTTGTCAAAGATACATGATCCTATGCAAATATACAAATTTCTAAATAAAAGGTTTATGTTTTGGCAGGTGTTTCCTGACTTCACCAAAATTTTTTAACACTTAATCTCTTAGGCATTTGTCAAGAACGTGAGCCTATACATTATTTCGAACAGCATGATCAGCAAAACATCTAAAAGAACTTATTTTTTCATTGTTCTTATGCCTAAGTGGATGACTAATAGTTACATAATTTTTTTATGTAATTAACCATACCTAATGAGAGGTGGACGCCACTATTGGTGTTAGGAGTCACCTATAACTGACTTTATGTTTTCGAAGTACTAGATCGACAAAAAGTTATGCTTGTCCTTACAGCTGTTACCCACCATTATTATTTAATTAATTTTGCTTTATAACTCCAGTCATTTGTGCCAAGCTCTAGTTGAACAACACACACAAATTGTTTAGACTTAAGTTGCTTAGGTAAATAGATGTGCATATTTTGCATGGCTAGCCTCACTAATATCGAGGAATGTACCCTGTCTATTATTTCCAGGAGGGGCCATGGCTTAGATGCAGAGTCCTAGAGTATTTAATGCTCATTTTGAGCTACACAGACCGGCCTGCGCTCTACTAGACAACTCCTGGCAACATTCAACGGCTCACACATGGAGCCGTCTCCCCAACTTTCCTCACAAGGCTTGGGTTAACCAGGGGCCATAGTAACATTCACTCGCCCATGTTGAATCAGCGTCAAGAGGAATCGAACCCTGGTTTCCCGCACAGAGTACGAGAGCTATAGCCAGTAATCTACAGCGCCACAATGACACCTAATTGGAGTTTACTCAGACCGTTTGTACCTGCTATACCCTGTTTGCGTTTTAGAATGACTTGAACCATGTTTCCAACAATAAATATATATAATTGCTTAAAAAAAAGTTGAAAAAGTTATAATATTTATCAGTTAAGTTTTCATGCACTAAGTCATCAGACTATAAACAGTAAGCATTGCGTTGTGTCTCAAAATTACGACAATTTTTTTAGCGTATAGGAACAAGACGTTTGTACACTGTTGTGAATTATGCATAAACAGAAAATTGTGCATGTCAGTTTGTTCAAGTAACACAGCTTTATTTTTTTTTATTGTGTACAGTTTTTGTTTTACACCTGAGTCACCTGAAAAACAAGTACATATGTTCTTGTTACTGTTATTATTGTTATATGTTATTCTCATTTTGTTTGTCTTTATCATTTACCATAGGTACCATAAGTGATAGTGTACTGTGCATGATTGATGCCTGTCAAAGTGTGTAATGTTATCCTTTTTAACTACCTCCTACCAGAATTATTGACCAAGTTTGTCTGAGTGGCAATTGTCAACACAGCACTTAATAATCCAGGGCAGTTGCATTGACCGCCAAGATAGCTTTTGAAGCAATGCTTCATGATTAACATCCAAAATGACCATCTTTAACAACCTGCATGGATATAAAAGTACACAAGGCAGCACACACCAGTCTCATCTTTCCACACACTAAACCATGTAAAAGTGAGTTTGAATCTGCCCTTCTATTGGCTGTTAGCCCTATGATTAGGGGTTTATCTGGAGTTTTAGACAGAAAGCTATTCAGTAGCTTCTTAAATACTGGAACATCACATTTTTTACATTTTCTCACTTCTTTTGAGGAAGTGAGGAAGCTCTCAGCTTCTAAAGGTTGCTAGGTAAGGTGCAGTTGTAGGGTGCTAATAAACATTTCCTACCCAGGTGTGGGCAAAATAAAATAGTATTGTTTAATTCTTTTTGCTATGGAGTAACAATGCTTTGTAGACTCTGTTTTTATTTCAGCTATTGTTGCGTTAAAGTTATTTTTTGAAAAATATGTGACAGTCGCAACACCATAATGGTGTATGCGCTTTACTTGACTTACGACATACTGTATACCTGTACTAAAGTGTTCCACCTAATCATGTGACACAGTTTACGGATCTTATTATTCAACGTTTTTATTATTATTCAACGCCGGATCACACCTTGACGTTTGGCTTACCCCTGCGTTTCGACGCCAAGTTTCCCGACTATCTCTTTAATAATAGTATTTTGTCTGTCTGTCCGCGAAAACCGCGTCCTGTTACGGAAACTCGAAATGCGATATATAAAGGATAAGCGACCCCGTTGATTTTTCCACTGGTTAACGGTAATCTATATTATATTACCTGTATACATCTGTCTGTCACGCAAGATGGTAAACGTAGTAGCGATACACATAAAATGAGATAAATAAAGGACGAACAAAACCGTGAAATTTCCACGGGTCACCGAGTAGTCTTTACATAAAAGATGAAATATTACTATCATAAGATGCCCCAACTGCCCCAGTCTGACAGACATGGGATCTTTTTAAAAATTAATAGTTTTTAATGGAAACGGTGTTACCATCACATCTCATAAAATCTTTTAGCACAATGTAATTTTTGAGTTAAAACAACAACGAATGTGCCAAAACATTTTAGTCTGTCTGTCTGTCTGGCTGGCTGGCTGGCTGTCAGCTATAAAATAGTAGCGGCGAGTGGTGCAGGTTTCATTAAAAATAGGTGATAGAATGGTACATTACTCACAGAATTAAACCCTGTCCAGGCTTTCAAAATATAGCGATGTGTCTTTAAACCGGCTTTTGTATGTCCGTTTTATAATTCTTTTTCTTTTTTTTTTAATTTTTTTATTTATATTTTTGAAAAGTTCGGTGGATTTTAATCACCTTATTAAACTAATATTTATACAAATTTTTGTACCTGTTTGGTGAGACCAGGATGTAGAATTACCCTACATACTACATTACTTGTGATTTTTAGCTACTTTGATTTCTCGTTTCATATTTTGTCCTTAAAAGTGATACACATATATAGCTATGGCTATAGCAAGCCACATAATTCTCAGATGGTTTTGTGTCTTTAGTACTGAGGTTGTGGCTAAAGGTAGGTTTTGGAGTGTATTATGAACTTGGCATATCAATTTAAAACTATTCTTAAACAGATTTATTAATACTTATATTTTGCCAAATATGCCCAGCTTGACAGCCTGTATTTCAAACAAACACCCTGATATTAGCTACCCTTTGGTATGGTATTTTTAACTATAACAGAGTTGTTTTTTTGGCACATTTTACGAGGCCTTAATTATCAAAAGTAAGAATCACGATAAATCCTCGACCTGGTTTAAAAACCTAGTTGGATATGAAAGCGTATTTTAACCAACATTTGACCTAAGAACATAATGACAAGCTCAGTTGCTCTGAAAGTTTTTTCAAATTATTTTTACCGGAATTTAGAAATTATAGCTAATACAAAATTTCATTCCAACTTTATTACCTTGGTTAAGAATGTTCTCAAGTTATTGCATTTTTTGATTTCCACGAAAAAATCCAAAAAATGGTTAATCCTATTTTTACCAGCATCGTGTTGTTAAAATATGCAGTGATAATCAATGCCTGCAGATATTAAATAACTCCATGCTTAGATATATCATATTAGGACTTTTAATATTAGACTGTAAACTTACTAAAATAGCAATACTTTGCCTAATGTAAAAAAGCCCTATAGCTTATATATTTCGGCTACGACCAGTTTGATTTGTTTCGTTTTGTTGAAACAGCATCTTTCCACTTTAACCCTATTGGTAGGGTTGAAGATAAGACATATCATTCTGAAAGTGATTGAGAAAAGCGGCTTTACATTACACAGCAGTGTTCTCAGACTCAACCAAAGAAGTATTCTATACATCTAATTTTGCTTCACCTTTGCTTCACTGGAAAGTTTTGCCCGAAAATTATTTAGGACCCTTTTTTTAATGATCAACTTAAACAGGGTTGTCACACCTCAAAGCTCCTTAAACCCCCCTTTTCAAAGCTCCATAACCCCCCCCCCTTCTCAAGGCTTCTCAAACCCCCCTTCTCAAAGCTCCTTAAACTCCCCTTCTCAAAGCTCCTCAAACCCCCTTCTCAAAGATCCTTAAACCCCCACTTAAAGTACATTTTTTCACATTTCGGAAATTCTTCTTCTAACATTTTCTTCTTTTAAATTCTTTTGCTTTGATATTAGTAATATTCGAAATAAAGTAGTTCAGCTTGCTGCATGTTTTATCTTTAAAGGTGCTCCCATCATATATTGTTTTTGCCTCAAGGTGGTAGCTTTAAAATCTCAAAGCTTTTCAATTATTTGAAGAAACATCTAAATCTTCTCAAATCTGCTATTTTTGAATGTTATTTTTAGATCCTAAAAATCCTGAAAATTTCTAAATTTAAATTACGCCCTGAAAATGGGAAACATTCTTGACTAATTTATCTATTTTTTTAGAATGTAGAGAAGTTTGAAGTGGATAGTCGGCTTTTAAACCATGTCAAAAGCAAAGGTGGCACAGTACCATACGTAGCTGTCACTGGCAATGTTGTTCCAGATGGGAGTTTTATCACAGGCAGTCTAAACAAGAATTCGCAAGGTGTTATACAAAGGCTTTCGACCAGGGAACTGCAGTCTAAATGGATTCCTAGGTCAAAAACTTGGTAAGAATCCTTTTGTGAAGCTTGGACAGGAAATTTTGTAGTTTTTCGCGTGTACTAAACACGTTCGTTTGTCGTTGCCGATGCAGTGGAAATTAATGATGCGCATGTGTAGAATTTAAGATTACGGTATTTTTTAAATATTTTTTTACATTGTAACGCTAGGGTCACTGAACCATCTTAAAAATTTTAGCTCCAAAAGATTATTAAAAAAACAACTGGAAAATTTAAACATTTTTTTAAATCGAAAGAGTAGCCAAGGTCATTTTAAATCAAAACAAAATTTAGTGCATGCGCATTTTCCTCCTTAAACGAACGTGTAAATCAGTCAAATACATTTTTTAACATGAGATTCGATAAAACCTAATCATTTCGAGCAACCGTGATTTAAAAACGTCCATTGCAAAATTATAAGAAAACACTACATCCCTTTCAAAATATTGATGATTTTAAATCCAATGTTATATTGGCGCACACATCACTTCGTTTTTTAAGATGAACGGCACAATGAACAACAAGAAAAATAGCGTCGAATTTTTGTGACTCTTATTTTTACCAAGAATAAACTATAGTAAAAAAAAGGTTAAATTTTTTTATATGGATATTCGAATGTTTTGTTTTCTCCTTGTACATGTCTTCGAAAAATTGATACAATGAAATTCAAATCGAACGTTTTCTTTCTTTATCAAAACATTGTTTTTACAACCTGGTTACAAGTAAATCTTTAGAATGTAATTCTGTTTTCTACAAACCGGAACAACATAACTATCAGTAATAAATACAATATAAACTGTTTTGTCTATCTCTTCCGAGAAATATTACCCTCTCTCAGCGTATCAACCTCATGTAATATTTCTCGGTTAGATAGACAAAACCTTTTACATTGTATTATTATAAACAGTCCTTAAGTCTTCAGATCTTTGATTATAAACTCCCTAAAATTTGCCCATCATCAATGCCCATTAAGAATAGGACGTTTTGACTGCACATGAATGCTACCTTAAGGGGAGAAAATTTGCTTGAAGTAATTTTCGCGAAATTTAAATTCACGATTAAAATTTTTTTTTTTAAATTTGGCGGAATTAATTTTTGCTATTTCGTAAAACCTTACAAACCAGAAATCATTAAAAAATTTGAATTTCGCTTAAATTAATTTCGCAATTAAAGTAAACTTTTCATTTCTTTAAAATTCTCTTTTATCCAAAGTTTATCATTGCAATGCGCATGCGTTCTTTGTTACTCTCTCTCCTTCTTTCTTTTTTAGGTCAGATGACTTTAAAACGATTTTTTCTCACACGCATACAGTACCCTTTAGTTTGGAGAGCGGTAAAAACATTAAAGTTGCCGTAGAACATCCTTTAAAAGCAGAGCATTTAGAATTAACAACAGAGTTTCATCATTACGAGCCATCACAGACAGCTGTTACAGATAAGCTCATAAATTTCGTAACAGGAGAGTGTGTGAAAGGGATAGAGAAAAGTGAGAAGTTTTTGTTAAACAAAACAAAATTGACAGCAATTGGTTTAGTCACGCTTGAGAGAAACAATAAGTTAAAAATTGCGCCACCTACAATTAGCGTAGCTCAGTATGTTTTAACAAGACATTCTGTTGAGGATTTAATAGATTCACAACAAACATTCATTCATGTTTTAAAAATTATAACTTGGTCACTTCTACTTGTCAGTGGTGCCTGCCTGTCATATTGGTTTTACAAGCGATACATAGTGAAGTATTTGGAGGCTAGAGAGTATAGCCGTTTATACGATGATTTTAATCAGACTGAACAAAATGATAATAGTTGTGTTGTCTGTATTGAACGGTCACGAGATGTTGTTATTTTGCCGTGTGGTCATGTGTCTTCATGTAGGCGTTGCACGGAATTGCTTGATAAATGTCCGATATGCAGGGGTCATATACAACGATGTGTACCGATATTTCTAAGTTAGTTTAGGTAAACCAAGTTGCAAAACGTGCATGTTCGAATCTTACGATGTACCTTTGTTAAAGCATGCCTAAGCAAATATATTTCTTTTTACATTCGAGCAACACGATCTCGTGAGGAGCAAACCAACTTTTTTTTGTCAATTTAGGGATTTCGCCAACTCAAGTTCTACACAGTAAAATTTATGGCAAAAAGTCAACAAATCACGAATCCTTCATCTAGAAATGTTTTTAATGGTATTTTCTCATTCATAAATCATGTTTACTTACTACATTTCTGCTTCGAACTTTTAGGATAAAAAATAGCTAACAGGCCAATTATTTCACTTTGTGGTATTTTGCAGATAAAGTGGAGGTGAAGGTGGGGGTGAAATGAGCGCTTTGTGGTTAATTTAGTTTAAAAGAGGGGAACAATTCGGGGTATGGTTATTTTGCACTCTAGAGTATAGTTAGAATCGTACGTCAATAAATGCATTAACCTCTTTGGTGTTGTCTTGTGCTTGGATTGTGAACTTGTATGCACTGGGGTAGCCATGGTAACACATTTATGTATTGTCAACTATGCATTAAAAAAACCGTTTTTTATACCGTATTCTCTTTGCTCAATATAGCTGCGCACATCTTTTCCGGGTCCCGCAGATAAATGATTTCGCTGACGGACGAACTCATGCAAATTTATAGGGGTTATTAACAATCAACGTAATAGCTCACACAGCTTTATTTCGTGTTCCTGCTAATCTGAGGTATTTTTGTAAACGTTACGGCACAGCACGAGAGAATTTTTGAAACAACTGTAGTCTGTTTAAAATTAAAAAAATAATCTGTTATTTACATCAGCTACCATATTGCCTTACAATTTCCATTTTCGCACTTGAGAAAATTGAAGCACAATAAAGAAGAATAAAATCCTTTGAATTACAGCAAAAATGCAACTAAATGAAATCAAGGCATTAAAGGTACAGTTTTGCTTCCTCACTTTTTTAAAACTACCTTTATGTCGAAAATTTTTATTCAATAGCTAGACCTGAAATATACGCAGAATTGCTGCAAAGAAAATAAGAAATGGGGCGGACAACAAATTTTGCCGCATCAATAAAATAAGGTTAAAGAGTGAAAGAAAAATAATAGATTTGTAGATCTTAAAATCTACGAAAGAAATAACCATAAATAGATCGCTATGTTTCAGAAAAATACTTTTTCTTTTTAGCAACATTGACAAAGAATTATAAAATAAGTAAGTTTTAATACTTACCAGTAAATATATATCTTCTATTTAATGTCGCAGTAACAGTATTTTGTGATCTTAAATAGAACATATAACTAGTCGTTAGCCCGTGGAAAAATCCACGGGTTCGCCGTCGCAGCTAAGCTACCATTTTGCGTGACAGACAGACAGCCATTACGGGCACTATAATATAGACTAGTCGTTGCCCGTGGAAAAATCCACAGGTTCGCCCGTCCTTTATATTTACCCGTCGCGACAAAGTGGATAAAAATATATCGCATTTGATATTCGTGTTTCCGTAACATCATTTTCTAACTTTGCGGGGGGTCCGCGCAGAGACAGACAGACGACGGCTATTATTATAGAGACTAGTCGATGGCCCGTGGAAAAATCCACGGGTCCGCCCATCCTTTTTATACCACTTAAGTCTCGCATTTGGCTTACCCTGGTGTCGAAACGCTGGGGTAAGCCAAAGTCAAGGTGTGACCTGACGTTGAACACTCTGTTGAGCGCTTAATAAACTGTGCCACATGATCAGGTGGAGCGCTTTGGTACAGGTTTACAGTATGTCGTAAATTAAGTGAAGCGCATACACCATTATAGTCTTGCGACTGTAACATATTTTTCAAAAAATATTCCCCGCGACGATAGCTGAAATACAAACAACAGTTGGTACCCCATCATAGCAAAAACAATCAGTCAATATTATTTTATTTTGCGGAATAAGTTTTTGTGAAAGTTAAAAAATTTATCGTGACACTGGGCTAAGCGCTTACTACAGTTAAAACTTTTTCACGGACTCTGTTTAAAAAAAACACAACAGAGCTGAGCGGTTAGTCCAGGTAAACATTGTTGCACATCCATGCAGACGTGATTACCGAGAAAGTTTAAAAATGAATTGTCACATTGGGTTGACCC
Source organism: Hydractinia symbiolongicarpus (assembly GCF_029227915.1). Classification (NCBI taxonomy): domain Eukaryota; kingdom Metazoa; phylum Cnidaria; class Hydrozoa; order Anthoathecata; family Hydractiniidae; genus Hydractinia; species Hydractinia symbiolongicarpus. The sequence goes on along the minus strand of NC_079888.1, from coordinate 4,032,442 downwards.
CTTAGTACAGGTAAACCACGTTGTAAATGCGCATAGCCATAACAGCCTTTACCAAAAACAACAGTCTGTTGTTAACCCTGGGCTAACCGCTTAGTATAGTTAAGCAGAGTTGAACAGGCGTATAGGCGTAATACCCTTTTCCAAAAAAACTTCATTGCAACTTCGGTTTAATTGAAAACACAGGGAAACAGCCTGTCATTAGCGGTTCAGCTAAAATAATCTGTCAGTCATTTTATTTGCACAAAAAGTTTTCAGGAAAAAATAATAAAAGAAGTAGCTAGCTACCTAGCTAACTGCATTTAGCATAACACTTTTTGTTTAAGAATATTGTTGTAGCCAAACTGCATTTTTATACTCTCATTTTTTAGTCAAAGATGGGAGCTAGCTAAATGGCTACAGTCTCAACACAAAAATAAATGGTGGGTAGGATAAAAAGCTGTTATACCATACAGAATAGTAATAAGTAAGGTTCTAGCTAGCTAGCCTCCAAAATCTTCGTTCCTAGCCAAAAATCCTAAAACTGGTGCGTTTAAGATCTGTACGTGACTAAAAACGTGACAATATATTTACAAAAAACAATATTACGAAAGTAAAAAGCTTATAGAAGACAAAAAGGTGAAACAGACTTACAAACAGCACTGACCCACCATTACCTTAAAAACAAAAATGGCGATCAAGTTTCGGTCCTCATGTTTCTTCGTTGGCATGCCCAGGCCACGAAAGTCTTGGATTGGTTTTTTTAAACAATTAAGCGTTTTGATTGGTGTATTATGTGCGTGCAGTCAAAACAAAGTCAGTAAAACTATCAGTAAACTGTCTCATTTGTTTTCTGTAGCTTCTGAGCGAAAACGGCGATTGAGGTCACGGGGGTAATTATTATTAAAAATGGCGTATTAAAACAATGCATTCATTTTTATCACTAAATTTATTTTTCTTACTTATGGTAATAAATTAAAGTAATTTAATTAATTAAAGAAATAAATTAATTTTTAGAATTTATTTTAATCAGTAATTTGATTTGCGATTAAACAACCCCCTGGTTTCTAAAAATCGCGGAAAGATCAACGGAATATCGGTAACCCTTTTGAACAAACAGACAGACGGAATACGGCTATTATTATAGAGATTGACAAATAATAATTGATTAAATCACATGATAACAATCACTTTTTGGCAACAACGTTGGGGCCTTTAACCACCCCCCCTAGCTCCGCCGGGCCTATATAATATAATTTATACATAGATATATAGATATCCAAAACAAAATTTGAGGACGACAAATGACGTATTCCGGATCAAATGTGGTGTACTGAGTTATCAAGGTAGTCTTTAAAAACAAAACTGAAACTAGAAGTGGATACTGATAGCCAACCAGAAATACGTGAAGAAACCATAGCTGACATTCAAATAGTATCCCCTAATTACCAAACCGTGCACTTTACGTCTCAAACGAAATGTTGCATTTACGAAAAGAAAATATGTTTTTAGATATCATGTGCTCAGTCATGAAAAAATTCCAAAAGGAAAATTTTGATTCCTTCGCCGATTAAAAAAATGACGATGGCTCTGTTAGCATAAATAATATAAATAACGATATGACGAAGTACAAATTGAGACCAAGTAGGTGGAATAGGTGAACACCGAACGGAACACAAAAACCAAAGCTGTCCATGTTAGCAGGAACTGGCAAAGTTTTATTTTTTACTTAATAGTCAACAAGGTGTAATTTTAATTTTAGATATTTATGTAGAATATAAATGCATTAAATAGCTTAAAATTGAGATGAAAATTGCCTGTGAAAAGGTTGAAAAAAGAATGAGACACCCAATTAAAAGTTCAAAACAACCAAAACAAAGCTATGTTCTAACTCTTACCTGATCACATCAAACTCTAAATGTATACAGTCAACTAAAGAAAATAAATATAATTCGCTATAATAATTGACGCTTGTTAGCTTGTAGTTAAGAAATGTGAAAGGAAAACTTAAAATAAAATTATAAATGCTTTTCGAAAGGCATCGAGTTTCAACATACTGTTTTTTTCCAATGATCTTTCTTCTGAGTTTTCGAACAACATTTTCAAACATAAAGTACATTTCATTTAAGAGCCACTATATTCAAAGGATATTTTTCGTAAACTCGCCTAAAGACTTGTGAAATATTTTCTGCAAAAGTTGAAGAACAATATACGCCATATTGCAATCGGCACTGGAAAACTATGACATAATCCAGCTTTCACAATAGTTATTCGTTTCGATTTACTAAAGCAACGAACTTTTCACCCAGGACAGATCTATATTGTATTAAGTCGTGAAAAAGTGTTTTTACCTAATAGGTATAAACTCTTTCACGACTTGAAAGAGTTTTTACCTAATAGGTATAAACTCTTTCACAACTTGAAAGAGTTTTTACCTAATAGGTATAAACTCTTTCACAACTTGAAAGAGTTTTTACCTAATAGGTATAAACTCTTTCACGACTTGAAAGGGTTTATACCTAATAGGTATAAACTCTTTCACGACTTGAAAGGGTTTATACCTAATAGGTATAAACTCTTTCACAACTTGAAAGAGTTTTTACCTAATAGGTATAAACTCTTTCACGACTTGAAAGGGTTTATACCTAACAGGTATAAACTCTTTCACAACTTGAAAGAGTTTTTACCTAATAGGTACATTAAAGGTCAGCAAATAAATTAGATACACAAACAAACGAACAGTACAATTGAATGTAAAAACATTGATACAAAAGGACTATAGCAAACATAAAGACGATATTAAGATCTTACTGAAATGCGATTTACAATAGATTTGTTTGGTATTTGCACCAGTTCCAGGTATTTTTAACATTTTAAAAAAGCGCTTTATGAAAACTTGAACTCCTGATCGAAATGAGTCCTTTTATCTTATTCAATACCTTTTAGGTAATGAAACCGTTGATGTCATCTTCCGAGATTTAAACGTAAAATGCATTAAGTGACCAGCTAGCTAGCTAGCCAGCTAGAAAGAAAGAAGCATAAGACTTTGTATGGTTGATAGTCAGCCAGCTGGAATCACCTCTTTGAAAGTTTAATTCTTGAACCTGCCTGAAATATTTTTGCAGGATTTAATGTTTACATTTGAATTGATTTTGGCGCATGTGTTACAAAATGACAAAAATGGGCTGGTCATAAAACGAGACTCTAGGGTGAAAATTATTTTATTATCAAAATTAATCCACTTAAAAAAGAAGCTTAGGACAGGACTGGTCTACAGCTTACCGTCTGCATGGATTTTTTTGCTTGTAAATTTGCGTCAGACTTACAGGAAGATTACAACACAGCATCACAATGACGCTTGTCTGATTTTGAATTTTCAAAATTGCCACACAATGTCTGTACTGCAGTCTATTATCACTCTCATTTCTAAAAATTTAGACAAACAAAACTGTTCATCTCTTACAGTTATACAAAGGTAATGTGGACAAATGATTTCCGCCTTATCAGCATCAATTATCGGTAGAACAACATAAAAAAGGGGTTGTTGATTTCATAACGAAAATTCAAAAATACCGCATTGTCCACAACTTCAATAAAGGTAGTTACTCTTCTTTAAGGGAAGAAGAGAATTTTTAAATTTCTTGAAATACATCTTATCGCCCTCTTCCAAAATGTCTAAAGAAAGAATATAAGTCTAAAATTTTTTCAGACCGGTCTAAAAAAAGTTTGACATTTTCTTTTTATTTTTTTTGACAGGAATTCTTTCTCTTTGATTTTCAATAAATCGATCAGAGGAAGCAAAACGTTGACTAAATTTTAAAGATGATTACGTCAAACCAATTACACTGCAACGTTACAACTTGAGGATTTAAACCAAAAAACAGGACAAATGGAGATCAATGAAAAGCATCCTTTCTAAATCACGTCGGATGTAAGCAAATAATGTCAGGAAATATTTGCTGTATAGATGAAACGTAAAAAGGGAAATGTACTACTTTTAACTGTGTGTAAATAAATGTCAGACCTTTTATAATTAAATTGTATTTAGCCATTTTTTAAAAACAATGAATATTCAATATTTTTTGTTTAACAAAAAACTGATTTATTTATAAATTTTTGGGAAACCTCATTTTTTAGACTTCTCTATTGTATTGTACACTGAAGTTTGATTATCAGGCAGCCTCTAAGTTAAATCGATTTTCGCAAAAAAAATTCATTTTTTGATTTTTAGTGTTTAGGCAATGAATTAATCCGGAAAGAGTAACTCAAAACTTTATTTTAAAAGCTTAGTTATTCTTGAGATATTTGTGATTAAGTGAAGCTAATCCTATAAAATTTTCATAACAACGGTCTCAACTTTAAAAATTTGATGTTACTGGCTATATATAACAAATGAAAACTTCTTTGGTTTAGATAACATAGAATATATATTTACCATTAATATTAATTGGAATGGAAAACTCAATGAATCTTCCGAATCACAAGAAAAAAAAGTTTGCTGGAAATAGACACCGCCAGCGAAACCAAGTCACCTAACTGCTCATTGAGCACTAGTGCAAAGACATTTTTCCTTAAAGTACGTCCTACTGATGAGTTGGATGACTTTAATCTCAATAATATGAGCTTTTCAACTTTAAAACAGTTGATTGAAGCTGTGGGAATCTGTCCTGAATTTGAGTCAGATGTTGTTTTCTCGCATAAATTTACAATATGCTGCAAACAAATTGTAAACTATGTATCATATTCTTCAAAAAGTATTAGTAGATACAGTAAGAAACAAAGTTAGAATATTTTTTGAAACTAAGCTGCTGGCTATGTTAACTTTTCGTGAAATTGAAAACGGGTTTTCAACAATTACAGAATTTGTTCGAATAATGAGCATGTCAAGTATAAACAAAAATTCGTTTGATTACGCTAGTAATATATTAAAAATATCTTATTTAAGCTTTGCAGAGGAATCAGTGAAGTGTGTAACTGAAAAAGTTAAGAGAACATGCTATTGGGAAGTATGTACACGAAAAAACCAATGACTGTCTCAACTGCCTCAGATGGTGCATGGCAAAAGAGTGGCTTTATTTCTAAGAATGTTGATGTTACTTTAATCAGTTATTGTATTGATACACATGTTTTGACTTAAATATTGTAGAAGTTGCCAGTTACGTCACAAGCGAAAAGTAGAATCGGCATTGCAAAGTAACCATGTTTGACCAATCAACTATAAAAAATCAACTGGTGCCATGGAAAGTGTTGATGCGTAGAAATGTTCTCACGATCTTTGCCTACGCATGGTATCATATATCGTTATTACCTAGGAGATGGTGCATCCTTTTTTAGTGATGTGGCTAAAAGCAATCCTTATGCAAATTATGGGATAGAACCATAAGAATTAGAATGCGTTGGCCACATTCCAAAGAGAATTAACAGAGTATCCTTATGTGGGAAAACCCAAATACTGCAGAAAAAGTCAAGGAGTTTCAAATAACTCATGTAGCTCATCACATATTTGAGTGGTTCATTTATAAGATTAGTTAACCGATTTCGTTCACCTGCAACTGGGTGGCTTGTTTCTTTAGGACTAACTTATCATTGATCCATCCATTTATAAGATTGAATAGAAGTATAGGTTCAGTGTTTTGCAAAAGGTTTTAAGCCATTAAACCAACCCACGATATGTAAGGTTTGAACAGTCTACGAATAAGTCCAATGCGTGGAAAACGTGAAATAATACATGCCCTTCTTTAAAATCCGGTTCCTTAGGCAAATTTCTTCTTCGCCTCCTCAAGCAATCCTTGTTGTCCGATTCTGCCCTAGACTTTAGGTCATGTTCAGGAGATTGTGATTGGTTGTGTATGGCGTTGGTGGGGATTGTATTGAGTGTCTTGATGCACCATCTGATGGTATTCAGTTGGATTTTTCAGTTTTAGCTTGATCGGCTAGCAAGCTTTTAATATATGCTTCATCAGTTTCTGCTCTTAACTTCTCTCAATCTTCTAAAAAGCCAATCAAACCATTTTTGGCATTCTCGGAAACGTTCCAAAATCGTAGCGGAAATTCAAAATTATCTCTATGATCTAATTAGATCAGATTTAATTAACAAAGCTTCTGAAGTATAGATTTATTTTTGGAGAGTAAAGAAAGTTGTGTTTTAGATAGTATATTTTTCACAATGTAGTCTAATAGAAGTTCGGTAAAGCTTGTCTAAGACATAATTTGTTGTTTGGAAAAAATAAAATTGATAAGTTCTGCAAAATATTTTACTTGAGTGCCACACTTAAAATTTAATTTTGTCCATCTTAATGAATAATGGCTAAAAAATTTTTAAAGAAGTATTTCATAAGAGAGATATTTTTATCTTTCTTTGAAGTTTCTTTAAGACATTTAGGTCCTTAAGAGCACTGTCAGTCCAAAACATATATACTTTTCTAAATTCATTGATCACAAAATTGGCAAATTTCCTATCTTTCAAAAATAACCTGAATAAAGTTAAATACATGGTAATACAACTTCACATTGCTAATAATAAGGCTTATTGTACAACAGTGTTATGCCGAAATTTTTAAAAGAGGTTTGCAAACCTACGATAAATATAGTCATTACTAGTGTAGTGGAGGGTTGCTAACAAATTGCAAACCACTGTATCAAGACAAGACTGCTTAGTTACTCTGGTAAGATTGTGTGAAGATACTTACTAGTAGTATTACTTTGCATCATGCAGGAGTTTATAGTTTAAAAGGTAAGGTCAAACGCCAAAAAAAGCATAAAATGTAACTGGCTTAGCAGTAGATCTAGCGAAGTAGCTATTTAGCTACCCAGGCAGCTAGATTGTATAGCTCTTACTAAACAGCTAATATCCAACAGTCACACTGTAATTTAATATAAATAATCCTTTAACATAACCTTAAAATATTCTTTAAGCTATCAAATAGACATGTTGCTGCTTCTTATCTTCAATAAAAATGTTGCTTCCAGGGCTCAAATAGGCAAAAATAATAATTAATCATAATAGGAATTCCACCATACCACTTAAAGTTTCATGAAAGTGCAACAATGCTTTCAATGCCCACAAAAACGTCATTAATGATTTTTATATGTCAATTTTTTTTATATAAACAAAGTATTGGATATCATTAGTCATTGAGAAGTTGTGAATATTTGTGGCAATTTTAATTAGGCCCCGTGTAGTTACACTGTAAATTGCACTGTATTGAGAATTGCATACGGATCTTACACTAATGTAATTGTAATACAAATCAAAAAAAAGAATATTAAAAACAGAAAAATGGGTCAATTCTTAAATGGAAAACAAGAAGTGTGGATCGATCACACAAGAACAGCAAAAATAGTAAGTAAATGCTCATTGCAATATATAATTAGCACCACCTTAGCTTCGTAGTATATAAAACTAGTCTTAAGCCCCTGTGAAAAACTGCGCAGATTGACAGGGAGGATATAATTTAGATACATAAAGATGTTTAATGACAATAAAGTAGATGTCGTTATATATAGTTTTCGAAAACAAAAAATAAAGAAAACTTAAATAGCACTAAAACAAAGACTGCAGAGAAGAAAAAAGTAGGCAAAATTAAATGCTACTTAAAGCGGTTTGCAGAAGCCTATACCGTGTATGCTACTAAAGAGACTATATCCGCTAAACAGGTAATATTTGTAACACAACCTATCAAAATAAATTTACAATACGTTATAACATTATGACCAGCATTTTTTAATGATCGTTATGTATATCTTATGAGATTTGTTGTACTATCCACTTAAGAATTTTAAAATTTTTTAAGGTAATATTAATTTTCTAGTAGCACTGACAATCTATTCTTTTTTACGTAACTTATACAATGCCATGACTTGCATATCCGCTCTTTGGCGCCGTAAAACCTGCATCAGAGACATGATGGAAGAAAACTTGGATGTTAATCTTTGTTTTGTTTATTTATAGATTTAAGAATAAAATACATTAGCGATAAGACTACCCTTATAACTGGTTTAATTCCGAAACACCGATTGGCGGGCACAAAATGACCCTTTTCACGCTACTCCTGAATTCCTAATACCACCAGCTGTCTTCAATGCTATATATTAGATTCAGAAATACACTATGCATGTATGAAAAATGGTTATTGCTGAGCATATCGTTTTCGACAGCTGTGCAATGTTAGATACTAACAATCATTTAGTTTTATAACAAAGTAGAGAAAGTCTTTAGAAGTGTGCCATTCAATAGGATTACTACAACTCACAACTTTTGTACGTTCATGTACTTGCGATTTTTATATTCCGATTTGCTGTAAGTTGTTTTTGAAAAACTGACAAACATTATGCATGTAGCACACTATAAATATGTGTGCCTAAAGTGTTTGGTTTTACTGTTGACACAACGGCCAAAAGTTGTTAATTTCATCACTAACCGACTCTTTCGCACGTAGGTTGGTTACTATATCACCCTGTACGTTTTTACTATAAATAAATGTTTTTACAAATAACATTCTGTTGTCGTAGTTATGACGCGCTTAAACCACTTTTCGCAGAAAGGAAAAGAATATGTCAGAAATGTAATTGGTACAAATCAAATTTGATAGTTAGTGGTTTTACCAAAAAGAAAAGAAAAAAATATCACTCAAGTAAGAATGTATAAGTTGCAGATCGAACGTGTGAATTGTACATTAAGATTGCCACCGTTTCCCTGTTATGCGGATGTTTATCTTGTTGCGTGACAGTCACGTATTATTTTTTGACACTTCCAGTGCCTATTAAAAGAAAGGATAATATTAAATAAAGCAAATTATTAGGCCTTATTTCATCTTTAATTTGTTTTTTTATTTCCGTGGTTGGCGACTTAAATCCGCAGAATATTAAAAATAAACTACACATGTTTTTATTATCTTCTTGAAAAAGGTCTTAATAAGGTCTTTATTTTTGGTCTTAAATTTAAAATTTAAATACAATTCTACAAGCTTTTTTAACATAAGCACCACCCATCAAAAGCTTTCGTAAAAGTAAATGGGTTTTTTTATTAGGAGAAATCCTTTTGCATCAATCTCACATAATTTCTTTCGAAAATGCCCCGATTCCTATTTTTTCTATCTTGAAGATTATTTCTTTGGAAAGATGCATTTTCTTCGATTTTTCAGGCATTAGCTTGCTATTTATATCCTAGTTATTCACTTTTTTATTTCAGCTCCCTGACTCCCTGATACTGCTTTGTCACTTTTAATATTTTTTTTATTGGGCAACTTTTCAGTAAAAAATTTAAAATCACATTTTGGTAAATGCTATAACAAATGCGTCGTTGAATTTACCTGTTTTGTTTCAAAAGGTAATATTATGGAAGGTAATATTACCTAGATAACTATAGCCATGTAAAAATATTTGAATCAATTAGATCAGACCCCCTCCCACAACCCTACTTCTACAAGGATATTGGACACAAAAAACCCAGTATAAAGAGGTGTTAATACAAGCTTAACAAGCGCACTTGTGTAAAAAATTGAATTGCTGCAATCCACCCTATCCATGTGGCAGCTCTGGCCTTGATACAATGGCTAATTATCAGACTTTTTAATGAAAACATGTTTTGGACAGCTGTGAAAAAACAGTAAAAAATTTCGGTTTATCCATTTTATTCTTAATAAAACTTTGTCATTAACCAACATTTAACCACAATTTATATTACAAAAGCGGTAGCTAGTTATATCGATATTGTCCAAACTCTTCTTTCTCTACAACCTTGCGTCAAATGTCCCAGGTCTGGACCGTCTTTTTGATTCTATTACGTCCCTTGATATTATTTTTTTATTTCGTCTCAATCTTTTCATATCTTCTAAAACATATAATGTAAATCGGTTTGTACCTTTGGTATTACTATCTTTAAAGCTGTGGTTTCCATTAACCGTTCCTGTGAAATTTCTATATTTCCATATGGGACATTTATTTGGATTTAATTTGCAGAATCGGTCAACCGCGCCTTTCTAAATATAAAAAATGCAACATAAATTAGGGAATAAATACTTTATAATAATTTGAAATATGATGGGTTTTTAAACAACAATTTTTAAGCATTATGAGAAAAACATTTATGTCAAATGTAAGTACAACGTTTTTTAAAATGTAGCCTTATATAATAAATAAAGTTGCTTACGTTTGAAAGTGTCGTTCCTCGAATAGTCGGTCCTCCGTTATTCACACCATAGCACACGGGGAGAAGAATGGAAGCATAAATTAGCAATGTAAACATGGTACTTTCGTTCTGCCTTGGTCTACAGTCTAATAATAATGATTATTACGTATTATAAATACAGTATAGAATTCAATAGGTTGTATAATGATAGTTTACAGAACACTTACAGTGCATTACCAGATCAAAAAAGATAACTGATAGAATATTTCGCCACACATGAATAACTATTAGCTGTCATTGGGCCATTTAGAAAGACTACACGCACGTCTTCCGTATCTGAGGTTAACACTGGTTATAAATAGCCTTTTAAGAGTCAGTCCATCATCGTTGTTATGGCCACATACTGAAACATTTCTCCACATTCTCAACTATTACATGTCAGTAGCTAATAAATAAATACATTGACATCTAGGTGCTTCAGAATACGTCCATCTGACGAGATATATGTTTAGCAAGAAAGAAATCCGTTGACTTGTATGTAAACTGAACTATGTTTACGAAGTTTTCCGCGTACATTTGTTTTTTTTGTGGCTGCAGTTACGCAAGTATTATGCATGGAGATATATACGTGTATAATCACATTTTCAGTTTATTGTTAATCGTTTCCTTAGAGATTTTTTTTTAAACTTTTTTGTTTGTTTGTTTTTTAAACTTTAAATAGCAAATACTGTCACGCAAGTTTGTTTACATTGATCAGAATCAATTGCTCTAACTTTCCGAACTAAAATGGTAATTTTGTGTTCATTTTAATAATTCATTCAATGACATGAGTGTATTAACAAATATATAATCATAAGGATTTTTATGTAACCGTATGAAACAACTGAAAACTGACAAATACTAAATTGACAAGATTATAATGCTATGGGAATTCTTAGAAATCAAAAATTAAAATAAATAAAAGATTTAAGCCCCCAATTCTTTCATTGAAAAGTTTTTAAGCCGTTAAAATAACTGCATGGAATCGCTTAAATATGATTATTTTTAGATCGTTTTTATCTTGTCGGCTAGCAAAAGTCGAGTTAAAACTTCAATTTTTATTTCAAAACGGAAAAAAATATTTTAACCGTTATGTGACAGAGAGGGACCGTAAAAAAGAAATGCAATAATTCAAAAAAAAGGAACAATTTTCATCGAAAGCTACAAAACAACTTGCAGACTTCACCATTACTCTGCTTTAACAGAATGCAATTTATCGATGAAACTTGTTGTTGAAATTGGCTTAGCACTTTTAAAGACGGGCCGATATGAACTAGTATTGCCCGTCCTCTAGAGAAATGGTAGCTTAAAATGTAAATAAGTACAAAGATAAAAAATCAGCGGTAGAAACTACAACACTATCTTGTCTTGAAGCTTCTTCAACATGGTTTCTTAACAACGTACCATATCTACGAGGTACGATGATGAAATGTCCAGCTTCTTTAATAATACCAAATAGAAGCCGTCCCCCTCTTCACTGTTAGACCATGTACTTTACCTTTTTTTACTCGGCCAATACAAGAATCGTGGAAGCTCTTTCATTCTTGGTTAACTTTTGGCGGCACATTTAACTTTAAAAATTCTCCTGTTTAGAAATAGCAAACCTTGGATCATTGCAATGTTTTTATTTAGATGGTTCAATTCGTCATAGACCTTCAATTCTGTTTAAAATGATTCAAATAATTTAAGAGCTGTTTCATTTTTTCACTTGAATGTGAGTATGTTTTTGTAAGAACGATAAATTTAACTGTTTATTTATTATATTTTATATATCAATAAACCTGCCGTTTCGGCAGGAAGTTCTACGGCGTATTACTGATTTAGTAGCCCTTAACGGGGGAGTATAAGCCCGGGTTCCTGACGCTATCGGTATTACGGGGACTACACGATACAGCTGGGCTAGGGGAGTATTTGCTTTAGTTAATTGTACAGAAATAAATGCTCACGTTATTAATAATTAATTATTTAAACTGGCACAGCAAAAGAGTTCAAGTTTGTAAACACATTGCTTTGTTATATGGCTACGATACTTACTGAGTTTCAACATTTATCTATTAGACACTTGGTTAACTTTTGACTATTTTTGATTAATTTCGTTTTTTAAAAATTTTTTTAGCTTGTTGAAACTCGTTGTACGAAATACAAATCTAGCTTCGGTAAATTCTAGATCCCTTAAAAGATAACAAACGACTGTTGCAACTTGGTACTAGCCAAACCAACTGAACATAAAATATAATGCAATGATTAATTTGTAAAAATAATAGGTTTTTGTACCTTGTGCAACAGAGTAGTCTGTTATAACACTCAAAAACTAATTATTCCCGTACCGCTGCATTAGACCAGTATTCTGCTGCGCTTCACTAGTTACGGTAGTAAAATCGGCGACAAAAAATTTTAAAGTTCTGCCGGCTAAAGCCGTAAAACAATTAACAAATACAATTATAACCAATTACTCGCGCTACACTAAAAGTATCGGCCTTAGTCATTGCACCGACTTCGCAGGCGCAGTCGTCACTTAGACCTCGGGCGATAGCCTACGGTACAGCCCAGGATGAACGGTTATTATTTTATTAAAAAAAATAATTTGGTTGTGGTAAAAAGTTTCTAGTGTCAGCAATTTTGATAACTCGTTATCATTTCTTCTGACCATTATCACTGGTTTGCAATTGAACTTTTTGCTCAATAATTCTTATGTTGTTTTTATTTACATTTTCTGGGACCTAATTTAGTAACACGGTTGCTATAACAACTCCCAATATAAGATTTCTAAAGCATTTTCTATGTTCGGAGTGACTTAATTTTTAGGCGATAAAATAACTAGACAATCAGTAAATAAAAGTAAAAACACAAATCTCGTAATTTTAACTGTTTTCAGCCTAAAAAATATTCTATATTTTTACGTACCATTTCTCTAGCGTTACCTTTTCGACACAAAAAAATCTACTGTAAATCTTTTTTCTTTGTAAAAATACACTTGCACAAAATTTAACCACCTGCTACCCACTTCATTTACCCAACCTTTTGCCAAATGGTATTAGGGAATTATAATGGAAGGTACTGGAACAACGCCTTACGGCTTATTTCGTCTTGGATAAAACATCTGAAAAATATTGTTTTTCTTTGCCAATGGCGACATCCCGAGAAATGAAAACAATTTGTTGAACTTTTATTTTTATTTTTTTTACCTTCCGTTATATTTAACTCGTTACGTGATAAAGAGATTTATTATTACTCATTAAAAACAGATACTATAAACTTAAATGCAAAAGCAACATCCTTTTTTACTAAATATATTAACTGGAAATCTTCGTACTCTGTTCAGGTAAAAGTGTCAGTAGCTCAGATAAAACTTGACCATTTTTTAAACACTTTTCTTACCAACGAGGTAGTCGCGCAGCAATTTGATCTGTCAATTTTTTTCGAAGGTGAAAAGGGCGCGAAAAAATTAAAAGATTATGCTCAACTGCACGTAAAAATGTAAGTATATCACATATTTACATTTTTACGTGGAATAATATTTCCTTCAAATGTTCAAATATATATGTTCTTAATAACCCCTTGGTAACCACCTGATAACCAAAATACAACATTTTCCTTGTCTTACATTAATGTCAGCATTTTTAAAAATTCATAAAACATTTACCACGTCTAAAAATGCGATAACCCCGGCAAAGTATAAAATTTTCCAAAATATTTATCAGGGTCTGAAATATACCTATATATACATATCTTTAAATCTATCTTTTTCTTTTGAGGAAAATATAAGTGTCAAGTGTTATGTTAAGTGTTATGACTTGCTACATTTTTATGGTATTGTACAAAGTAAATACATTATCATACAGATTTTTCAGTACTTTTTTTGGCGGTGAAAAAAGTTACGGTCTGCAAAATATAATACATAAGAGTAAAATCGAATATTTTTCTTGATAATGAAGCAAAAACATCACGACGATATTTGTTGAAAATAAAATGTACACTTTTTAAATTCATTGCTGTCGTCTCAACTGCTTTTATTTACAACAATTTATAGGTTTCTGTGTAGATATTAGAAAAAATAGCTGCCCAGTGAAGTGAAGAAAATTCAGGATTTGTTTTACCAAAAACTTGATTTAATAGCAAAGTAAGTGCTTATACAAAACAATTTACGCTCGTATAAATAGCGAAATCTCAAAGTCCTATGTCTCGAAAACCAATAAGGATTTTTCGTAGACAATTCTTCAGGCTCTTTTATATGAAATTAGAGACAGTATTTTTAAATAACTTTTAGCCGATTTTGTCCTTTTTGAATATATTGCAAACTGTAACTGATTTTCTTAAACATTATTATTTTTCATGCAACAAAGGTTTCTTGTAACAAAGGTTTTTTGTAACACAAATTAAATTAAATAACTGCGGCTAAAGGTAGTGTTTGACCCTAGAAGCCGTTAAGAATATTTTCGCGACACGGATTTTGTGGGGTTTTTTCTTATGATTTCATTGTTATTTTTAAGAAAAATCATCTACCACTGCATACGAGTTCTTCTTTAAAATCGTGCTTCATTCCATCGTTTCATCAATCCAAACTCATGTGATGTTGTATAGCTTTAGAATATAGTTCACTGTCAATTAGCTGTAACAGATAGCTACACACCATTATCACAACACTAGTGAGTGCTCGCAAACAATCCTGGTTGTACTGTATTTTTCTTACCCATCAATTCAGAATTTTTAGTCCTTACTTGAATTTAATATTAAAGATGATCTTGCAGAGTCAAATCTAATAGTAAATATGGAGAATTGTGGCAGGTTAATGTGGCACTTATAAAACTAAAGAGATTGAATTTAATCTAGTCACACATAAGAGAAAAAGTGTTTTAGAGACACTGTATCTACTTTTGAAGACGTTCGTGTAGGTTTTTTGATTTAGTTTCACGTCATGGTTTTTGCCATTTTTCAGGCATAATTTTATCCATATTTACTTTGTCACACGGCATAGCTACGATACTACATTTTTATATTTAACAATTCTCAAGCCAATATAATAGTTTTTTTATTTAATAGTTTTACTTCAGCAAGTGTAATTATTTTTTACTGAAATCTACCCAGATATTTAAGGCGATTTTATGCATTTCCCAAAATTAAAAAAGTGTTGAGATTGATAAAAAGTATCACAGCCGTTTATTCATTGTATGCTGTACCAAGTATATTTAATTTTGTAAATTCCATTAGGAGTTAAGGAGAGGGATGCGAAATCAGTCGAAAACTTCTTAACACTTGCATTTGCTTCATTTCATTATCAAAGTTTTAGTTTGTAGGCCAAAGATAAAAGTAGAGTAGCCGGTTAATGCTCCGTGTCTTGATTAACCGACTTAGGGCTAGTTTTATCAGATAATATCTAAAAGTGCCAATGCTTTATACCTCTTTCATCATGAATTTGGTTAAGTAGAAGAAAAAAACAATTGCAAACATTTGCTGCAAGGATAATTTAGCTAAATGTTATTATATATTTGAAATGACGAAGTCGGGAAGCAAATTGAATTAATATGCATTTGTTGATGATACAGCTTTTACGTGTTTTCCCTTTGAATATTACAAACTCAACGACATCAATGGCGATGTCCGAACATACCTTTCTTAACAGCTAGCCTTTATTACATCAAAAAACGTGAGTAGCTGCATTCTTCCTTAATAGACACGTTTAAATAATGGACTATTGTTCGTAAAAATAAACACTTCTATTTGGATTTTTTAAACGTCGGAAACCAAGAAATTAGAAAAATTGCTTTGTGGTAAACCAACTCTCTAGTTTTTCTTACACTGTGGTAGTTGAGAGACGCTGTGGTGTTGAAATTGTATTGAATGAAACATTGTTGATTGGTACTGCATCACCTTACAGATACTTAATTAATACAAAAGATTTTAAAGGCGTTTTAAGAGGCCATCACATTGCGGTATTTGAGTGAATTAAATTTATCACCTTCTCTTGCTACGAACTTTAACGGCATTGTTATGACCGAATTTATAATCATGCATCTTATCATATCATATCATATTTCTCCAATCCGCGTCATTAAAGAAAGGAAATTAAATAGCAATTCTACAGAGCAAAACGTGTAAATACTTTGCAGTGCTTTTCTTTTTCTGTCTCCGTTTCTGCTTCTTCTCATGTATACCTTCTTGTTTACCGAATTTTAGCAAAGAGGTATTTTTCAGCAAGAAGATATAATAGATGTGATAACTTGACGTAGTTTTGGGAATTTATTTACATTATTGGATTACTAATTTATCATTGCGTATTGAAATAATCAAGTCTTTTCAGCAAGAAATTGCATTATCCTTTGGTTGCACACATTTAAACCAACATTAATTTGTGAGAATCAAAAATTTATTAAAATTACTAACCCAGGACAACCCCTTCAGTTTCTTTTAATATTTCTAGCAACGAGGGTATGGCATAGGAGGTCCTAGTTCATATAAAGGTCCTACTTGGGCTACGAAAGCTGTAAAGGCACAGCAATCTATTAACTAAACAATCACCTTAGATATCAGTCTTTTTTTCATGCCGAAAACTATGCTGAAAGGATCTATTCACACTTTTATAATCTTTTGGTATGACGCAATATGGGTTTGAACTCAAGACGTCCTTCACTCGAAGCAAGTGCTCTAATTACAAGGCTACCCAACGTGATGTGAGTGCTTTTTTCATATTGTGCATCAATTAAAGAAGTTCATTATAAATGAAACTCTACCTGCACAATCTCAAATTTTAAATTAACGTTATCTTAATGTAGGGGTGGTACTTTGAGTCTCGTTTTTAGAGAGGGTAGTGGGGGGGGGGCTAATTTTACCACCACTATTGAATTCAAGGAAGGGCAAATGCTATGACTCTGAAGCTTAGCCAGGTAACTGACTATAATACTAGAAGTGATTTAACATCAAAGTTTTAATGCTGACGTCAACACTCTTTAAAAAGTCAATTTTTTCCATTTTTTATCTTTTTAATTTATTTATTTCTAATTTACCTTTAATATATTAAAGACCAAGGTTGGTGCTAAATAACTCAGATTACTGACATTTATAACAATCAACTTTTTATCAACAACATAACAACTTTTTTTGTTTTTCTTTTGACAATGTACAACATTGCTTTTTCTTTCTGGAATCAAAAACAAACTTTTTATTTCAAATGAAATGAAATAGGGTTGAAGGTGAAACAATATTTACTTAACCAAGAACAAATTAAATCTCCGGTCAAGAAAAATTACAATAATGTTATAATATATGCGGCAGTTGATTCAAAGTTAACTGAATATATATTTTAAAATCAACGTTTTGCTTTGCCTGCCCCTTGATAGGGTTTTTATATGTTCAAAATAGTTGATGAAAAAAACATTAACTTTGCAATTTTCTATATACGGTATAAAAAAATATTGATGTTAACTTATTTTATTTTTTAATTACTTTTCGTCAATATCTAATTTGAAACAATAATTTACAGTCTACAATAATAAATCAGTTAATTCAACAGTCCGCTACAGGACCACCTTCTTTTAGTATTTTGATCTAAGTCTTTGGCGGGTTGATTGCTTTTTTTTTTGCTTTTTAATAAATGTTCGTTTTAATATATTTTTTGTCTCTCGTCGTAATCTTTTCAAATCGGCAATAACGCCTGATCTAAACCTTTTGGCAATTCCAGCGCTACCATTTTTATTGTTTTGGATGTTATTGTCAGCTACAGTATCATTTCTCTTGTATTTTAATATAGGACATTTGCTTGGATTATTTTTGCAGTATTTGTCGACTCCTGATTTCTAAAGAAAAATATCAACACGTGATAATAAGAAGTATCTAAATAAAAAAGTAACACATCGCTACGGTGAAATGCTTGTCTTAAAAACTTAGCGATTGCCTGCGCAAATTTATATACGCATACCCAAATTATATTTTTCTTTACTGCGGAGAATTCATTGCTTAAAAGCAAAGGACAAAATTAATCCTGCTTTCCACCTTTTGCTTTTTCGCGCTAATTTTTCGCGCTAATTTTTCGCGCTATTTTCTGACCTCAGAAGTAATCGCATTAGCTGACGCTGTTTAACTCTTTTTAATTCCTTTCGTCGTTTAAATGTCTTCCGATCTCTTTAGTCTTACAGACCTTTCATCTGTACAAACCTTTCTCAAACAAAAGCCGGTAGAAAGATTACGAAAAGGACTGTATCTCAATAAATAAATCAAAGAAAGATTCGAACAGAACTGCATTTTGTAGAAATGCTTAAGCACGAAATAAAGAAAGAGGTAAATAGTGTTTTTATAGTTATGTATCACAGAATGAACAATAATAATATAATAACTCACATTTGAAATCGTAGTACCTCGAATAGTCGGTCCCCCATTGTTAACAGCGTAACACACTGTAAGAAAAACTGAGGCATATAACACCTGTCTAAGTTCATTCATACTATCTCAGGTTTAATTCTTAAACTAAAAAGAAAGAAAATGTCAAACCAAATGATAATAAAATATACTACATAATACTGCTATTATTACAAACACAAGCGTTGATCAGATACATATGTTGAGTTATTACTTATGATCCGACAACAAATTCACAGGTTACCGTAACTCCTAACAAAACAAATTACTTTGGAATATTCTTTATATGGAAACAAGTTTCATGTAAAGTTCCGTGTCGTTAAGTCATCTTGTATTTTTTTTAGAATGAGCTATAGAGTTGGTCACAGCACTTCCTATAACATCAAATCATCTCACCCACCCCTGTGCTTTAACACAAAACAAAAAATGCACGCCTTCTATAATATGGCCAACATTAAATAGCTGCAGCCAACTGTATGTGGCTACTTTGACTGTACAGCTAGGTAACCAAGACATAACTCTGATAAAGCTGATCCTTAGCATATATCAAATCGAAGAATATCGTACACCAAACAAATAACGCTGGTTAGAATGCTAAAGTGACTGAAAAGCAAAAGTGCAGCCTTTATCATTATTGGTATTACTGTAACAATCGTTGGCATAGTGGCAAAATTTTAACAAGATTATCAGAGTTACAGACAAACAAGAGGCACAATTCCTATGTGACCCATCGACACTTAGTACATAGCCATTGAACATAAAAGAAAACTACATACATATTTGTAAATGATTAATTGACGTCAAAAATTAACCTCGGCGTTCCAACTATAATTTAATTGTAGATACTATGCATATATTGCCCTGTTACAAGCATCCCGCCGAGCACGCTGCTGTCTTATATATGATGATGCAAATGGAATCATATTTATTGTATTTGTAAAGAAACTGAAAGAACGTCGCCTATACACCAACCTAACAACAGCTATAAATAGCTTTTCAGAACTTAAGGTGTTATTGTTATAGGCAGATGATAAAACATTACGCTTGAGTTTTGTTCCACGCAAGGTAATACTTTAACAAACACAGCAATGAGGATACAGATTTCATATACTGCTATATTTTTGCTATTATTTTTAACTTTAAGATCAGAAAAAAATAATTTTTAAAAACATAGGTTAAATGCAATAACTGACTGCAACAAGGAACTACAGTATTTTATAATTATATATATCTACACACGTATGTTTCTCTATTTTGATACAAAACTTTGTTTACTTGTGGTTTAGAGTTCACACAAAAATGTACAAAAAAACACAAGAAATAACATCTCTGTTTTACATTTTATCTGCCTTTTTAGTGTTTTTTTTTTGCTTAAAAAGACGATTGGATAAGCAAATATCAAATGTCAAAGTTTACTATATCGGTATTAATAGTGTGAAATTCACCAGTGTTATACCAGGGTTGAAAGTACAGACAAAGCGTGAGAGGTGTAACTCTGACAAAGGGGTTTATTTCATAGTATTATTACAAATATTAACACCGGCCAGATTCATTTTTTTCCTGCTTGGATCTTATATGAAAAAAAGTTGTCACTTAAATGTCATCAAGAAAAATAAATCTTGTTTCATACCCGTAAAAGATGATGTATTAAAAGCAACGTTAGATTTTACTCTCTCTGATGACAGTGAAAATGAAAACGATAATGAATTTGTTGTTCAGTTCTAGTTGCTTGTAATATACATTATTATAACTAGGGAGAAAAATTAAGTAAGAAAAATGTGTGTTTAAAATATATTTTAAGAAATTCAGGATAAGCGGCCAGTGAGTCCGATTAGGCGCCCACTTCTAAGATTAAATAAGGGGCTGGGTGTTGAAATCGGAAGAAAACGATTTTGCAGACCACTTTCTGTATTTTTTTTGCTGCTATAAAAATCTATTTGTTTGGTTTCTCTTAAGCGATAATAAATGTATTTTCACTTGGAGAAGGGAATTAAAAACGCTGTTTACATTTTTAACGTACAGTTTAGTAATGCTTTGGTTTAGCAATTTTCATAATTTTTCCGTAAACATTTTTTTTTTATTTTAATGTACTTGAGGAAACACCAGTGCAATGCAATATCATGTCTAACACCTGCTATTATGCGTCGTGAATATTTTTGAATATTTTTACAACGATTAAATAAAATGTTAAGGAAAATGTTCGCAAATTTAGATAGGTTCACACCAGCAACACAAGCAACGTTTGATGTGTAAAGAAATAATGTTAAAAATATAAACCTTTACAAAGATAAAATGAAACAATCAAATACTTTGAAAAACAAAAAAGAGATATCTAAAAAACAACTTAAGTTAGCACATTCCAAGAAAAGGTCAGGTTCCTCTTAAGCGAAAATATAAATGTTTTCACTAGGAGAAGAAAAGAAAAACATTTTCATAAGCTGCATCTAAAAATAGATATATTAAAAATACCTCGGAAGCGTAATCCTGATATACTTTGCTGTTACCAAACAATGATGAAGAAAAACCTCTTTCTTTCTAAGTCCTGTTCAATGTACCTATGTCTGGCTTAGGGATCCAAAAACAATGCAATAACATCACATAATGTAATAATATTTGAATAAGGCCTATATCTACATTAACATACTCTGTGTTTGCCTGTCGGCTAATTTAAAATAAGGGGTTTTGTAGTCAAAATTGTACTTCATCATGTAAACAAACGGCATAGATGCACGAAAAAACGATGTGGAAAAACGGTCGATCGACTGTGGAATTATCCACGGCTAATCATAAGTATATAATTTTTTGATAAGGACTTCTCGTACCCTCGTCCTCAGGGTTTTTTTCCGTTCTTGATCCTTTGGACGAGAGTGGACTTCTCGCAAGTTGTATTAATTCTGAATCAATGCATAGATAATTGCTTGTAACCCAAACTCATCAAGCATCGCCATTTCTTCTTTAAACCGACAACAATTAAACTATTGTTTAAAAAATATACAGTTCTGTGGTTTATTGTCCTTCTCCACTCCTTCATGCTGTCTGTTAAACTACAAATCCATTAATAAGGACACAATATTTGAAATCGGGATTTTATACTGCATTGGTAAACGCAACAATGACGTACATACCTTTACGATGTACCGTCCGTAGGAAAACAATAACAAATCATTAAATGTAAACAACTTACAAATAGACGGAAAGTATATAGCTCTGTTATGATAAGAAATAGTTTCAAAAAACATACTTTCAAATTTTTCCTTTTTTGATTATGTAAACGTTTTTATAATCAATATTTATAACCATGGGGAAAAAGGCTCTTGTGGAAAAACACGAGGAAATGAAAGCCAAATAACTTTATGACATCAGTAAATTCACAATATCGTTTTATTTTTATCTATGTTTACTGATGTTGACGACAAGAGCACATTCTTTTAGTTCTAAACAAGATATCATGTTATAAAGAGAGGTAGCGAAAATTTACTTTCCATTTTCAAAACTACCAAAATATTTCCGTTTTTTACCCAAGTTTTTGCTATTGTTTTGTGTTTTACCATTTACTTCTTTTTTTCCTACAATGCATCAATAATCCTTGATATGTTGTGGAAGACTCATACCTAAAGTATTAGTTGTCTTTTTGTGGTGTATTAAACCCGTAGTAACGGCGGAAATGTCGATAGGCCAATGTTGAAATATAATATATACTAGTATATCCGCTAAACAAGACAATTATTATTAGGCAATATGTTGGAAATATCAATCACCAGGTCTAGATTTTAGAATATATCATACTTACAGCATTAGGAATAACATTACGCAAGTTGTAATGGATTGCTAAATTCTGAATGTATCCTAATCCCCTTTTAAGTGGTTTCTTTGAGAAGTGTGTTTTGACCAAATAAAATAACGTGGCTAATGCTTTTGTTTAAGAACACAAACCACTAAATTACGTTGGATTTTCCTAAAATAAATCTGGTGACGTACATTTGGGAAAAATTCTTGGAGACACTTAAAATTTTTTAAAAAATGTACATAAACAAACTCACAAGACGCTTATAAATGCATTAGTTATCAACACTTCTCGGACAGTTTAAAACTAAACACTAGTTTAGAAAGTTTACCCAGTAAACACAAAGACGTCTTTTCTCGTCTCTAGCTCGTTCGGACGTCTCTCGACCAGAAAAAGACGTCTTAAAGACGTCTTTATAAGACGAATCAACTCTCGTTTAAAAGAAACGTCTTAAGACGTTTTTATTTGGTCTCCGTTAGACGAATCAACTCTCGTTCTAAAGAAACGTCTTATAGACGTCTTTATTTGGTCTCTGTAAGACAAGTAAAATCTCGTTCGAAAGAAACGTCTCAACGTCTCTTTAAGCCAGTTTGAAATCAAGGGGAGCTTTCATCAATACTTGGGAAAATAATATTTTAAATGCTTAGTTTTAGCTTCACTATCCCTTCCCCATTCAATTGCACGTTACATATGTTCTAAAGTTTTAGACCTATAAAGTTTGTTATTGAAAAAAAAGCAGTAGGTACTTTATATATTGGCGTAATGACTGAAATTCATTTTATTAAAGGGTTGTTTGGAATATATCTTCAAAGAATAAACACATCATCCAACGTGCGCAATATGACAGATATATTTTACAAGCAGAGCTCAGACCGAAGTATTAGTGATTGGCGAAAATAAGTTGACGCTGTTGTTCAAGACAACCTTCAAAGATACTAACTGTTATTGTTCATGGTCAACAATTTTAATTTTGTAGTATTACACAGTATATTTTGTGTTATACATGCACGCTTTTTTTTAAGCAAAACAGCTTCAAATGCTTGATTGTTGCTTATCTGTTGCTCATTGAACATTCATCTTTTAGAACAAGAAAAGTTTCCGAAAGTAATAAATTTGTTTTTGTTGTTGTTGCTTATAAAAAAGCTTGTATGTGATATTATTTTATTCTTATTAGACTGTTTATTTATATAAATGATATAAATATCAAGTTTCTATTAAATTCTTCATCATCGTTTTCTTAACCCTTTTCTTGTTTTGGTTTGTCACACCTCCATCAGAATTAAAATTACTAAAATCCTAATACGCATAGGCGAAAATTATTTGAAGCAGGCCTGCCTTGGCAGTATAACGTTTGAAAGAGACTAAATAAGGACGTCTTTAATACGTTTTGGTACCTACGGGAACGTCTCAAAAACGTCTTTAAAACGTCTTAAACACGTCGCAAAAAGACGTCTTTTTTACGTTTCTTAAAGACGTCTTTAGGCGTTACGCTTTTAGACGGGTCAGAGACGTCTTAGAGACGTCTCATGTGGTCTTTCAAAGACGTTTTAAAGACGTGTTTAAGACGTCTCGTGATTACTGGGTAGTCTTCAATATTATTAGAGACTTTTTGTTTTATCTAGTACGTTAATACTTACTTACTCCCCCAATGATTCAGTTAGGTAATGCCTTCTATCTGGTCCAAAATTATAGGTACAAAAAAGGCACTAAACGGCCTATTTAATTTTTTTTTCACTAAACAAATTAATGTTGAAAAAGGTTACGTTGTTAATGTTGATTGTGTTTTAACCCTATTCGGTCCGGGGTTTTTCGAACATACTACGACCGGGGGGGGGGGGGGGGGGGGGTGGATTCCGCCCACCGCGCCAATAAACTTTTGATTGCGTCAGCACATTTTCTTTGACGTCATCAGAAGCTTGATAATTGTTAAAAATGCCACTATCTGCTTAAAATATAATTACTTTTGTTCTAGAGCGAATTTTTACATTCTGTTTGAAGTTTCTGAAAGCTAAATAAAAGTTATTGAACATATCTTCCGGTTTTTACATGGATCGGTTAAAAAATTCCAAAAAATTGCCCGAAAATCCGTTTTTTCTGATTTTCGGGTGAAATCCGACAAAATCAAGAAATCGGATTAGTCACGTGTTCAAATTATTCAAAATGATTCTTCGTGATGAAACAAAGTTGTGTTGCAAGTTTCAAGTTCTAAGGATAATCCTAAAAGGAGTTATTATATTTTCCCCATTATAAGGATTTCATAGAGATTTTTAGGGGTAGTTTCGAGTAATGGCCAATATCAAGGCCTCTGAAAGGTATGGGACCTAAAAAATAAGCATGCAGGTGTCCAATACATAAATGTTTAAACTCAATAAGTATCATAGCCATATAACAAAGCAATCAGGAGTTATTAAAAAAAACCGTCAGGGGGGAGGGGCGGAATCCGCCCCCCGGACCGAATATGGTTAAGACAGTTAAAAAATCGTTGATTGCAGTATAGAGATGTTTTATTATTCAAAACGTATAATGAAATTGTTATTTATTGAAATTATTTTACCCTAATACCTATGAGGGGCATTGAGACAAATGTTTTTATGGACGGTGACGTGGCCAAGTAAGCATTTTAAATTCTTATTTGTAGCAGGCTCATTATGCCAAAAACCTTGGTACAAAAAACATTTGTTATTCGCAAGAAAAAAATGGCCTTCAAAAATTAGCGGAAAAAGTTTTAAGCCAACAACTTCACTTAGTTATTTCTGCTCACTTTAAAGAAAGGAAAATCAATATGAACAATATATCATCTATAAAACCTATGGCTTCAAAGGAATGCTTAACCATAAAAAGTTACCATCACAAGAATAAAAACAGAAAGAGAATTGACACAGGAGGAGAAGTTACAGTAAGCTAGCAAACATTACACATAAATTTGAAAAAAAAGACTGAAATATCATATTTAACATAAAAATAAATGCACACAAATTTACAGTTGAGCGGTAAAAACATGACAGTGCTCACTTCAAATTTTGTACAGGCTATGGAAGCTATGATTTTTTGAAGGCTGTGCTAGAATATTTTCAGCCCGCGTAGATTCACTTGTATACTTGGGTTCAAACACGATGATTAAAAATACTTGTAGTACTAACAGTGGACTATCAAAAAACAAGTAGCACAGAAGATTTTTTATAATTTTGAGTAGACTGCACTTCCCCTTTTCACTGTTAAGAATATAGCTATTCGATTTGGTATGCCTAAGAGTAGTGCTAGCCGAATACTCTAGATTTAAACAAAGTTTGGTTAACTTGCTGTTTATATGGTAAATTTCTTTTCCAACAATTACAGCTACAAATGGCAGTGGCAGTTAGGTAAATAAAATACCAAAGTATAATATAAAAACTGTATATATATATAACCATGTATATAAGAAAACTTTTTTGGAAGCCATGTAATAAAAGACAAGTTGTTCCATTTGTCTTTTTCAAATCCTATTCGTCCAATGCACATTGATTTCTCTGTATACCTTGACACTGTGCTAATAACCTGATTTTGCTTCAATTTTGAGTAACCATTGTACGCTTGCTTGTAAAGCGACTTTTCTTGGCTTGCCTTTTCGATTGTTACGCTTCTTTTTGAAAACTGACACTTGATTTTACTTATTTTCTCTCTCATGGATGCAGTAACCACGCACTTGACAATAAATAGTTCCATGCTAGCCATAATGTTTAGTTTCACTCTAACTTTTTAATATCTATAGGCAGCGTTCCTTTAGAAGCTGATAACAAATGAGCTTATGCTTGATTTCTTCCCTAGCTAATTATATCATCTCTCATGTATTTTTTTGGTGAGTTGTGGAGGATAACAAAGTCAGGTCTTTGGTTCATTCACGAATGGTAGCTTTATTCTTTATCCTCCTCTACTGCCAATCACTCGTTCGTTATTTATCTGAAAACTGGAGACCTCCTTTCTCCCTCTATTACGTCAACTTTATTGTAACCAATGTGTTGTAACCATATGTTCTGATATTGGTCACAAAATGGACAATAGATCATATATTTCGTGCTGCTCATACTGTCAAGATTATCATCCATACTTTTGTCAATATTGCCAAAGAAGAAATTTCTTATTCGTTCACTACATTTTGTAAAACATTTTCTTAAAAGTACAAATAACTTCAAATACTTACAAATAATTTAGGCTTTGGTTTTATGGTTTTGAAATTATGTGAAACGAATTCATTTGTTGGAATTCTAGTAAACGGTTTTTTGAAACTTTTTTTCGGTAGATCACACCTAGCGGACCTTCTAACGTCTATAAAACATGTCTCCTGTAACTTTATTCCGATGTGGAATACCCGGAAAGACTTCAAAGTTGACCAACTGCAAATTGGCTATATATATGTTCTTTAAAAAAATAATCTTTGTAAATCATCTTAAGCATTGCCAAATTATGCCATCAGCAATGTTACTTTGGTGGCGTTAATGTCACCTTGAATATGCTTTTGATTTACGACTTGATGCTTGTTATTTCTCAAAGTTATTATTTTTTTAGCAACATAAAAGTCACAGAGGAAAAAAAACTGAAGATTGGAAAGATTTTTTGTTTATTTTGAAATATACGAGTAATACAAGTCCGAAAATATAAGAAAAAAAATGTGCCATAGTTTCAAAAAATCACAATTAACATCAAAAAAATTTCCAAAGCAACCATTTTTAGCATTTTAAGGCTATTTCACATCATAACACTATATATTATCATTATTAATTTGCAATATATTGTAGAAAAATTTTGAATGCTGCTTGCAATATATTGCCAAGATTTTTGCTTTTGTTCCCAACAAAATTATTTTTGTTTTGATTTCAATAAAACCACTGGAGGTTACCTACGGAACAAAAACGAATTTCTCTGTAATACTTTTTTCAAAATGAACTTATTTTGATTTAAAAACAATATATTACAAAATGTTACGAATATTTAGTTCATAATTTTCAATTGCAACTTTTTTTCCAGCATATCAACATACTGTGAAAATACTTATTAATTATCAATTATCTGCAACATATCTGCAGCCATATAGTGCTATGAAGGGAAACCATATTTTGGCATAATGTTATGGAAAACGTATGTATGAATTCAGTTTTAACTTTAATTTACGTTTAAAATTATTTTCAAGATTTTTTTTATCAAAGGTCAGTTTTCGTTAATTTTAAAGTAATAATATAATATAAACTAAAAAGGAAATTTTAAATTCAGAATTAAATGAGAATACACTGATAACTAAGAGTATCATACAGTTTTGAAAAATAAAAATGCATTTTTTCAAAATCTCTTATGATAATACAGAAACTGTGTCTGCTTGTTTGTAACAGGCAATTTTTTGACACTATTCTTTAAAAACGTCTATGAAACATTCCCTATATTAATGTTCTGTATTATATAAACGTTTTGTTTAAGATTTTAATTGGCTGGAAAAAATCATGTGATAAAATAAAGTGATGTCATTACATCCTTTGTTAAAAAAAGTCACAGAAAATTAACGTAACTATTGTTGTCCTTTTGGTTCAAAAGTTTTATTGATTTCCTTATTGCCTTTTTTAATGAAGTTGACAACAAATCAATTGATAAGAAGAACGGGTTTTCGTTTAAAACATTTTTACTTAACAGGCAAAGCCGATTATATTTTTACACTTTTCTTTAAAAACGTTTATAAAAAATTCCCTATAAAAATGTTCTGCATTTTATAAAAATTGT
This sequence comes from Hydractinia symbiolongicarpus, assembly GCF_029227915.1. Classification (NCBI taxonomy): domain Eukaryota; kingdom Metazoa; phylum Cnidaria; class Hydrozoa; order Anthoathecata; family Hydractiniidae; genus Hydractinia; species Hydractinia symbiolongicarpus. The sequence goes on along the minus strand of NC_079888.1, from coordinate 4,004,423 downwards.
TCACAATTTTGATTGGCTAGAACAAGTCACGTCATAAAATAAGCTGATTTCGTTAGTTAGGAATTTTATTGCATGCTACTTTAAATTTACTGTGAAGGGTCTTTGTTATAAATTATTCTAAGTTTTTTAAGAATATATAACTTTACTTATTTCAACTCAACTACCAGAAATGCACAAATGACTCTTCATAATAAATATTCCAAAAATAAAAGTCGACAATGATAAGGTAATATGAAACTAACCTGTGATGCTTTCAATTGCTTATCTGGATGAACAAAACCCACAAAGAATTTGTTGCATGCAATACTCGCTTTAAATAGAACTTTTGCGACATCTTGAAGGACCTGAAGTGTATAATATGCCGAACAGATTAATAAAATGAAAACAAAATGATAAAAATAGCAACAAAAAATACTTTGTTCGAGTTATTATGTAATGGACACAAATTAATAATGATCTCGTTGATGATCTTTTCATTAAGGAAAAAATTTTTTTGCGCAATTATTTTTTTGCAGCCACATTGATAAAAACATGGAACTCCTAGTAAAAATGTTGTAATTGTTGTCTATTTTTATTTACTTTAGCAAATCGGTTGAAATTAAACGTCTTTGTTATCATTTATGAAGTATTTTCTGGAAGCTTCATGGTAGTTTCTCGATTGCTTTTTCTACCTACTGTCTAAGGTCGTTGTACACAGCAATGGATTGATAAGTAATGATAATACAAATTGTAGCAATATTTTACAATATTTTTTAAAATTAAACGGAGTTTTAATTTAAAAATAGTACAGGAATTTCTTTTGTTCCGTAAATATCTTCCTGCAGTTTTATTGAGACCCAAATAAAAGAAATAAGCAAAACAATAACAACAAGTTTAGCAATATATTGTGAGCAGCATTCCGCAATTTTCGACAATAACTGCATAGTACCGCTAGCAGTATATTGTTTTGGTAACCATCTGGATTTTGTAAGCGGGCAATTCGAGTTTTTTGGGATTCTGATTTGCTTAGTGACGGACGCCCGTCGTCAAGAAAAAATGTAAACAAGCACGAAAAAACGAATTTTAAGAAGCATTGGAAATGATAATATATCAATTCCTATAATACAGTATTGGATAAAGGCATTTTCATAGGATAGAAACATCAACAATGTCATATTCAAGTACTAATATAACCACATTCAACATTGCTAGTTAACTAGCTACATTGTTGACAACAAACGATGATCTACTATCCAGTTTTATCGAAAATACTAAATACAGGAAGACAAAGTAGGTGCGTCCTTTTCATTTTTGGAGTTGTTCCTCCAAGTTTTAGAAAGATCATCAAAGCTTATAATATTCTTGGCCAGGTAGCTAGCTGAAAATATTACTTCAATATTTGCTGCTACTAACTTTTAGTCGCATATTCAATTTTATGCATTATTCTCAAGTGTTTTTAACATCTTAATTTTTAGTATCAAAGGATTTATTCCATAGGGACGTTCGCATTCTACATACAATTTTTATGTATTTAGACTGTTTCGAACTTTCACCTAGAGTGTTAACGTTAGTACTGAATTATGTAATTATAGAAAGACTAAATTGAAATTATTGCTGTATTAAAAATATTGCCATCAGTCATTGCACCGACCTCCCAAGCTCGGTCGATACTTTAATTCAGGCGATATTTTGCGGTACAGCCCGTGGTAATCAATTGTTATTGTATTAGTAATGTTAAACTGCTTTTATGAGCTGAAACCACCAGAATTGTATTCCTTACTAAATTTTGGTTTTTTTTAACATTGGATATAATATATTGGCTAGTGACCGTTTTTCAGCTTTTTCCAAAACTACAAAACAGCATCAACTTGTCCGTACTTCACAAGGTTTAGGGTGAAAAAAATCTCGCAGATCGAGATAGTTAAACAAGGTTTAAATAAGTTAGTCGTAGTTCATATAGCATCCGAATGATGTAATAATCCAAGAAATAGGTTTCGTGAAAATTGACACAATGCTGTAATACATATTACGTAGTCGATAAAGCCCATGGAGAAATCCACTTAGGCAGAAGAAAAAATAGGTTCTTTTAGATATTTCGCCGACGTCAACAGCGGAGATACAAAAGTTGTTTTGCGAAGTTTAGTTTATTCTTTGCCTGTAATGTGTGGAGGTTTAAACACTGATCAAAATTATGTATAGGATCATATATGTTTTCGACAAACACGTCAAAATGCAAAGAGCTTCTTTACAATTTTTGTACCTGTTGCCCTCATCGTATAGATCTTGAAACGCTGATCAAGAAAATGTAAAGGATCATGTATCTTTGACAAACGGTTGCAGAGATATTAGGGTTTGAAGGTTTTTTGATGACGTCATCCACCCGTTCATTTCGAAACAGATTCGGGGACCCAGGTTTGGAAAACTTACCCAAATTGTTCCAAGGTGGTCCCGCGCGGTGAAAACCATTGACGTCACCACGTCGTTTCCAAGGTATTTGGCCTCAAAATTTTAGGTGCCCTGCACTGGTTTCATTAATTAAATATAGGATATTGACGTTAAAATAGTAATATTGACGTGGCGCCGTAACGTCAGAGAATTTAACATATTAGACATGCATTTTTCGGATATCAAACATGAAAGAAAAATGACGATATCCACTTTGCCTGTTATAAACAAACAGACACAGTCTCTGTGTTATTATAAGATACTAGTCGATAAGGCTGGTGGAAAAATCCACTTACGCAGAAGAACAATGGAAAATAGGTTGTTTTAGATGTTTTGCAGATGTCAGCAGTGCAGATACAAAAAAAAATTATCTAAATTTGTTGATTCGTTTCCTGTATTGTGCAGAGATTGAAACGCTGATCAAAATAATGCATAGGATCATGTGCTTTTTTGATGAGCGGTTAATGAGATATAAGGGCTTAAAGATTTTGCTGACTTCACCAATGACCGTCAAAACTGTAAAAAAAATTTTAGAAATTTGTACACCTATTGACTTCTTTGTATAGATCCCGAAACGCTGATCAAAAAAATGTATAGGATCATGTAGTTTTGACAAACGCTTGCAGAGATATTAGGCTATGAAGGTTCTTTGATGACGTCAAACGAATTTGGAGACTCAGGTTTAGAAAACTTACCCAAATTGGTCCAGGTAGTCCCTAGTTACCCACGCGGGCGGTGAAAAAACATTGAAGTTACTTGGCCTCAAAGTTTTAAGTGCACTGTCATGGCTTCATTGAATTTAATATACTTTTCTTTGACGTTAATATTATTTTAACGTCAAAGTTTGTAAATTTACAGAACAATTTTATGGGCGATGTTTTACAGACTTTATCAAAGAAAATAGTAATAGTATATTCCTCTTTGATAAAGTCACAGACAGACACACGGAACTGGCGTATTATTATATAGACTAGTCGATAAAGCCCGTGGAAAAATCCACTGAAGCAGGATAAAAATGAAAAAGAAACGTAATTTGAATTTTGATTACCTCAGTAATTTACCAACAAAAAAATATTATAACCTTGTATTTGCGTTGCCTCTGTTGTGTAGAGCTTAAACTGCTGATCAAGAAAATGTATATGACCATTTGCTTTCGATAAACGGTTAATGAGATATAAGGGTTTAAAAATTTTGCTGACGTCATCAAAACTTGTCAAAAACAAAAACGAATTGCTTTTGGAAATTTATTTGCATGTTGCCTTCATTGTATAGATCTTGAAACGCTGATCAAGAAAATTTATAGGATCATGTATCTTTGACAAACGGTTGAAAAGGTATTAAGGTTTGAATGTGACGCGGTTAGTCCAGGTAAACATTGTTGCACATTCGTACAGGCGTGATTCCCAAGAAAGTTGAAAAATTAATTGACACAGTGGGATGACCCCCATAGGCGTAACAGCCTTTTCCAAAAAACATGTTAGTGTTAACACTGACCTAACCGCTTAGTACAGTTAAACAGACTTGAACAGTACCCTTCTCAAAAAAAACATTATCAACTTCGGTTAAAATGACAACACAGGAAACAGCCTGTCGTTACCCCTCCAGCTAAAGCAATTTCTCAGCTATTTTATTTGCAAAAAAAGTTTTAAGGAAAATAATTAAAGATGTAGCTACCTAGCTAAACTGCATTTGGCATAAAATTTATTGCTGAGAATATTGCCATATTGATAGCCAAACTGAATTTTTATACTCTCACTTTTTAGGTAAATATATGAGCTAGCTAAGTGGCTACATCCTCGACATTAAAATAAATGTTGGGTTGGAGAAAAACCTCCTATACCAAACAAAATTAGTAAAAAGTAAGGTTATTAGCTAATAGAATATTCGTTCGTAGCCAAAAATCCTGGTGGTTTTAGCTGGTGCGTTTAAGATCTGTACGTAGCTAAAAAACGTGACAATATATTTATCTTAACACTTTAGAACATACAAAAAACCAATGTTACGAAAATATAAAAGACAAAAAGGTGAAACAGATTTACAAACAGCACTGACCAGCATTACTTTAAAAACTGAAATAGCCATCATGTTCGGTCCTCATGTTTCTTCGTTTGCCCAGGCCGCGAAAGTCTTGGACTGGTTTTTTAAAGAGAATCAAGCGTTTTGATTAGTGTATTGTGTGCGAGCGGTCAAAACAAGGTCAGTAAAACTATCAGTAAAATGTTTCATTTGTTTTCTGTAGCTCCTGAGCGAAAACGGCGATTGAGGTCACGGGGGTAATTATTATTAAAAATGGCGTATTAAAATAATGCATTCATTTTAATCACTTAATGTGTTTTTAAATTAGAGGTTTATCAATAAAATTAATTAAATTATGTATGGAAATAATTAATTTCTGTAATTTATTTTGATAAATCATAAGATTTTCAATTAAACAACCCCCTGGTTTCTAAAAATTCGCGGAAATATCAAAGGAATATCGGTAACCCTTTTGAACACACAAAATACGGCTATTATTATAGAGACTAGTTATTTAAACCCGTGGAATAATCCACTTTAATATATTATATTCGTTCGTTTTAAACGAAATCCCGCAGAGATATCCACTCAAAAATATTTAAAATTTATTATATGTTTTTTATCACAAAATCATTGGTTGTCAGTTTCATTTTAAAGATATATACATCATGCTTACACTAAAAGAAATTCCTAATATAAATATTTAAAAAAAGAAAAAAAAGAGGAATTATTTTATTAAAAGAGAAAAAAGTGGAAAAAAATGATTAAAAGCACTGGACGGGAAAACAAAAACAAAATAAAAAAAACACAGAGGAGAAAGTGCGTGATTTGAGTAAGGAAAAGTCAATTAACGCATAACAACGATCCACAAAATTTACTTAAATTTCTTTTAGTAAAAATAATTTGGTCTCTTTTTTAAATGCTATTAGCGTTTTAATCAAGCGAATTTCTTCAGGAAGTCAATTGAAAGACGTAGTTGTTACATCTTCGAAAGTGTTTTTGGGAAGTGATGTCTTTAATCCAATTCACCCAAGGTTAATTAGCAAATAAGGATTTGGAAAAGCAAGGTCGTGGTGCATTAGACTACCGAGTTGATAGCAATTCTGGTATCGTAGTTGCTAAATGAGTTGATAACAAAACCGAGCAAGTTGCCTCAAATTATGTTGGAATAGAGCCAATGGGTACAATAAAACGTTGGGATAAGGCATCCACATCATACATAGATATTTCCTGTCCACAAATCATACTCTCTTACAATAAAATTAAGGGCGGTGTGGTTTTGGTAGATATGCTCATAGCATTATATAGAAAAAAATTCAAGACCAAACGTTGGTATGTCAAAATCTTTTGGCACTCGGTAGATATTTGTAAAGTGAATGCATAGAATTTTTTCGTCGTCATTTCGTTCAATACCGCAAACCAAAAAGGCAAATGCAACCTTTGTTATCGTTTTCTTGTGATTTAGGTAATGCTCTGATCCATGTAAATAAACCAATAACTGTTGCCAAGCCTGGTCGTCCAAGAAAAAGTTTAAGCATTGATAATCAATAAGGTACACAAAGTAAGCATACAGCAGTTGTAACACCTTGCTCAGATATTCGATATGATCAAATAGGACATTGGCCAGAAGCTGTGGAGACAAAAAATAGATGCCGCTTATGTCAAGCATATTCCAGAAACAAGTGCACAAAATGTAAATTGCAATTATTCTTTTGAAAGACAGAAATTGTTTAAAAATATTTCATAACAAATAAGTTTTGATGGACATTTGAACTAGAACATTTGAACTAACTTCATGAACATTTCCACAATGTAAAAAGTTTTTAAAAGTTTTTTAGTTTATTTGTTGTATAGATGCTTTGTAAGCATGTCTAAACACGTTAAAAAGTGGTTCATAAAAACCTGTTTTAGCTGGCAGATAACTATATTTACTAGAAAATTTTTTTCTCTTTTCTTTTTTCCTTCACTGCTCCCTAATGATGCCAAATGGAATCATTGCCCAATTTCCACAATTTGGGCCCAAAATATAAATCATGCTGAATTACAAGTATTTCGCATCCTAATAACTCAGAGTTTATACAGAAATAATTTTTTAATAAGATTTTCAAAATTCATGGGACAAAGGGTTAAAAACAGAAGCTGATGAAAAATAACGAGAAAAAGATGGAGCTCGTAAAAACCGATTTTTTTCTTGTTTATGATACATTTTTTAATTAGAAATTTCTGCTGACTCAGCAGTTTTAGTGTTAAGTTAAAATCATTTTATTATCTATTAATGCCTATATTTTTAGGAAATAGTAAAAAAATGGTATAAATAAAACACTGAGCAAATAATTCAGCTATTGAGACAGCTAAAAAGGGTTACTGCCACCTTAAGGAACAAGACTTTTATCTTTTGGCTGTTCTTTATTGAAGCATGGCCCTTTGTTAAGACGAAGAAAGAAGCTGTTGTTGCTGAAATTTTTCAAGAAAAAATGAAGTGAAGTAAAAACATAATTTTGAAACCAACAATTTCATGATAACTTAAAGGGACGCATGCTTTAAAGTGTTTTTATGTTACAATACGTGATATTTCTTTCTGTTTGCAAAGTTGCTTATAGCTAGCCAGAATTTAAAGACTTTATGCAGGGGAATTTTTTTCTTTATTCTTTTTACGAAACGAACAAATGAACAAACAAACAAACAAACAAACAAACAAACAAACAAGCAAACCAATTTTCATTATGTGTATTTCGCCATGCATTAAAGAATCGTTGCTAAAAATTTGTGTGTCGTATAATTTATTGTGTTTCATCCAGACAATGTTGTATTGACATATGAAGTTCTAACTTTATGTAAGGAAATTATGAAAAATATTTAACATAAAGTTTACGTTTTTTTATTTTACCTTTTCACATGCACTCTCACGAAAGCAACACTCATGTTTGGTTTTGCTTTCTTCTGGATATTCTTTTGAAATAAGCTCTCACGCGCAGAGGAAACAGCTTGCATACAAGAAATATTTTTGAAAAGAACTTTTGTCCAAAATTACGATGTCCTAGAAAGCTCATGTTGTTCTATTCCAAAAATACTTTACGCATTTCCAAAATTACTTCACGCAATTTCAAACATATTTTACGCAATTCAAGAAACAATCGACGCAATTCCAAAATTACTTCACGCAATTTCAAACATACTTTACGCAATTCAAAAAACAATCCACGCAATTCCAAAATTATTTCACGCAATTTCAAACATACTTTACGCAATTCAAAAAACAATTCACGCAATTCCAAAATTACTTCACGCAATTTCAAACATACTTTACGCAATTGCAAAATTACTTCACGCAATTCCAAAATTACACACGCAATTTCAAACATACTTTACGCAATTCAAAAAACAATTCACGCAATTCCAAAATTACTTCACGCAATTTCAAACATACTTTACGCAATTCAAAAAACAATTCACGCAATTCCAAAATTACTTCACGCAATTTCAAACATACTTTACGCAATTGCAAAATTACTTCACGCAATTCCAAAATTACACACGCAATTTCAAACATACTTTACGCAATTCAAAAAACAATTCACGCAATTGCAAAATTACTTCACGCAATTCCAAAATTACTTCACGCAATTTCAAACATACTTTACGCAATTCAAAAAACAATTCACGCAATTCCAAAATTACTTCACGCAATTTCAAACATACTTTACGCAATTGCAAAATTTCTTCACGCAATTCCAAAATTACACACGCAATTTCAAACATACTTTACGCAATTCAAAAAACAATTCACGCAATTCCAAAATTACTTCACGCAATTTCAAACATACTTTACGCAATTCAAAAAACAATTCACGCAATTCCAAAATTACTTCACGCAATTTCAAACATACTTTACGCAATTCAAAAAACAATTCACGCAATTCCAAAATTACTTCACGCAATTTCTAACATACTTTACGCAATTCAAAAAACAATTCAAGCAATGTCTTCTGGTCAGGATTATACCAAAGACATTATTTACTTTACACAATATAACAATGAATAATAACAATAACTATGTTGATAAAAAAGCGGGAAACAAGCAGAAGGTAACAACAACGAAGTAACAACTATGTCGTCTCAACAACTGTACCTTCCATGTTTACATGATGACAATACATTTTTGAGTCGTGAGGAGCAAGTATTTAGTAGAAGTATTTTGCGATGAGTTTCACAAACATCGAAATTCTGTCATTTCTTTCCATGCATCATGGTATAAATATCAATTTGTCCACACTGAAACGTGTTCTGTTGAAACTTGGTTTGAGAAGAAAAGCTGGTGACAATGAAAACAAACAAGAACTATACAGCCTTATTTCTGAAGAACTATGTGGAAGTGGATAAGCGTTAGGTAATTGATTTTTAATGCTAAAGCTTCATTTACCACATAGTGGTCAATTTTAACTCTAGAAATTGATGTTCAAAATTGCCATATGATAAAACGGAAATTAATTTCCTTTTATTAGGATAGAGGATGCGAAAAATTTTGATCAAGGAGAAATTGATTTGTTCGAAAGTGTCACTGAAGACACGAACGACATTACTCAGACGAATTCAAAGAATGAGATCGTGCTCGGTTCAAAAGGAAGGGCAACTGAAAACCCAACAAAAATAAATGAGGCAGTAGAAGTATATGCTATATTGATAAAGGACAGTACATGTAGCTAACTGAACAGTACATGTAGCTAACTGAATATAACTGAATATATTTACTTAAAAAGAACTTGTTGTAACTGCGTATCGTACTTGTCTCTTTTTAGCAACTACATATGTTGCCTTTTCAATTCCACGACGAATAAGTTCTTCTTATCATCATTAGCATATTAACAAAATATGAACCATCAAGAGTGCATCAAGCATGCGTAAAGAGCATATTAAATCATAAAAACGTTTACCTTTTATCTGACTAAAGGTCATAAATAGAAAAAAAAGAAGTCAAAGAAATATAATAATCATACTGTCTCTGAATAACTGAATAAAGCTTAAACATGTCCAAATCCAGGAGAATTAATTATATCCGAAACTATGTTGTTTGTGAAGTTTTTACCTATGTACATATCACTCACAGGAAAAAATGCGAAATAATTACATGTGTTGATGCGTCCTTTCTGATCATTCTGGAAATGCGCATCGATTTTCTTTGACAGTGTGTTGTAATATCTGTAGCCAGTAAAGAACTGAATGACATCAAAGATTTTCACATCTTTCTTTACTTTCTTACTCTCACACCCATCTTCCACAAGAGTCAAGGTGAAAGCATTAACGCTTTTAACTTTTCCATGTGCTATTTCTTCTAGAAAGTTGTAAAGATTGAACACGATGTCTTCTTCCAGTGCAGCATCAATTGTATTATATATATTGTTAGAAAAATGGGGTTCGAATAATTTCTTCACTTTTTCGACATCAACTAAATTGTCACCATATATTAAAAGCTTTTTGGCTTCAGTTGTGCTCTCCTTCATCATTTGCAGCATGCCTGCTGTGGTTAAACCACGACTGAATTGTTGGATTTCCTCTATATTTGCTGATATAATACAATGGTGTGAAATTTCTGCACAAGCTCTGCTTTTTCAGTAAATTTGGGTTCATATGTCAAATAGCCACATTCGTATCTTTGTGGAAAATTATTCAAAATAGATACAAATTGGTGCTCATCGGTGGATGCCTTAATGTCTGTTGCCATCACGTCTGTTGTCCAGGTGATTCATTGGTTACCAGATGGTCAGGGGAAAACCGAGTTAGATTTCACTTCAGCAAATACATATTTTCACAGATTTTAAATTACGATAAAGCAAAAAATGATGACGAGAACTAGCAAGACAACGCAGATTTGAAGATTTTACCGTAAGGATGAATTTCTTTAGTCTTTAAAAGTCATTCAGTTGTACAATTTACACCATATTGATAGAGAGAAAGGAGTTGATACATGCTTTTAGAAACGTTTAAAACAATTATTAACTTGAATTTCTAATTTTCTTACATTAAAAAGCCCAAAAATAGCTTAACTGGCGTTAGTACATTCGCAAAAATGTCCTGTTTTTATTTTTTTGATAAAAACTGCTCCTCAAAAAAAACAATATTTATTCATTTCCCTTTGAGTTTCGTTATATCGACATTGTAATGTGACATAGGTGAAATATATTTTATAAAAAGTGTGCTCATTGACATCTGCATATCGAAGTTTGATGGTCACTTCTACTACCTTTAAGTGCCTACCAAAAATAGCTACTTTCTTCCGGAATGTTGACAAAAAATGTTGAGTATTTGTTTTGAATTTTAACTATTTGCCACACATTGTGTTGGTTAGTATAAAAATACAAGTGTTTCACGACGGCACATTTTAAGTGAATTTAATGCAGAAATTTAGGAAACCGCAATCAAATGATAATATATATGGCTACATGAAGTGTATTGTTATCATAAATGATGAAAAAAGCGTTTCCTCAAAAGTTTCCATTCATTTTGATATCTTTATTTACCGACACATAATAATGGTGTTGCAGGAGATAATTAGAAACGAATAGCTGAAATATCTCTAATGTTCCACTTGCTATTTCAGCACTGATTCTTGACCACCTTATTTTTTCAGTGCCATGTTAACTGACCGGATGTCAAAGTACTTGTACAACGTTTTAGCTGTAAATACATTTAATTTATGGGTAATACAATTCGGAAAGAGAGGAGTTTACTTAAGTATTAACTCTAAAAACTATTTCAAGATGAAAACACATGAGTGCGTTTTAAATACATTCAATGATAACACCAACCTGTAATTCTATTATGAAAGGTTTTGATATTTTAACCCTGTTTTTTTAACCCTGTTTTAGTGATTGTTTTTGTCGCATGGCACAATTTGAGAGGTGTTGATTTGACTTTTTATTGCAAAATTTATAGCAACTTTGCATAAGGAGAGTGACGGCTGAGATTACGCATCGGACATCTACATCAAGAAACATCCTTTAAAGGTACAACATTACTCTGAAAATGTGAAAGCGCTCGTAAACTGACGTAAACAAACTTTATAAAATTACTACGAATGAGACGATATGTCTTTTCCTAAGCTGCTTTTACACGATCAAATTTTATATGATATATGATGTATGATTATATAAACCACCTGCTCGTCTTATCATATCCACTGGTGTTACACGATCATATATTGTGCATCAAATTTTACTTTCACTTCTCTTTCTTCATTAACATGAGTGACGAGGACTGGCGGCTGCTGTAATAATTAGAGTTGTTTAAAAAAAAGTCAAGAAGGAGCAAAAGAAAGTATTGAGTTAAGCCGTGGCGGAGTAGGCGGTCACAACTCCTTCTTTATTAGACTTGGATCTCGGAATTGGTTTTAGAAAAGGAGAATGACTAAGAATTACTTCTAAATGATGGCAGAAAATTTTGACGAAATTCTTGGGCTTGTTGAAAAAAATTTGTCTGTGTCAATTTTAGATTTTCTTTCTGCAATGTTTTCCTCCTGAATAGTTCCTTGCTCTTCTGTATATTTGTTTCATGTTTACATAATTTCGGTACAATTGAAAACGCGTTTGATTGGTTAACATCTCAATTTCAATAGAAGACAATAGGTTTATATGATCAGATGTATCATATAAAAAATAGGACGTGTTCTAACCTAAAAAATTTGATCATATACATATGATCATAGAAATTTTCATCATAAAACGTATGTTACACGATCAAATTTATATAATCATGTAGTATATGTAATTTCAAATATAGTAATATAAGCAAAATAAGCAAAAGCGGTGATACACGATCCGATTAATCGAATTCGATTTGTCGAAATTATATTGAGCATTAAAATAAAATCGAAACTTGACAGGTGATACACGAGAACAAATTTTTGACATTTTTTTCGTTGAAAGGTCTTCAGAGAGCTAAGACGAAGTTGAACTCGCTGCTGGTGCAGTATTTTTTCAGCAACTACGAAGTTAAAAAACGTCAAAAAAAGTGGCTGTAGGAAAGACCTAATTTAGGAGTGTTGATATGCTATTACACAAACTTCGATTAGAGCAAGAAGATTTTTTTAATTTTCTTTGGATGTCTTCTGCTAATAAGCTCCAGAGCGCTTCTTCCAACATCCATTCACTGATAAAAAATCTCGTTAAATTCTCTTTTATCTTTTTTTGAAGACATGATTTTTCTAAACGACCTCTATTAATGTTATTTTCCATATAGAAACTCACATTTTTCTGAACGGACATTTGATGTACAGATTTTAAACATTTTGATTAGCTAAAAACGTTTCAATTAATCGAAAAATTTGAAGCCGTCCGACTTTTTAAAAATCAAATTCGACAAGTCTGAGCATGACGAAAGCATAAGATTTTTTACATGATACACGATCCAACTAATCGAATTCGACTAGTTGGATCGTGTATCACCGCCTTAAGAGATGATTATTTTCTTGTCCATGCGAATAATATTATTGGCATTTTAGCATTTGCCTTTGAGCTAAATAGATTAAGAAATACAAAATTAAATTCCAAGAAATATCATTACCTTTTCTTTTAAGAAATTAAAAGCCTAAAATGTCAACAATTTTGCATAAATATCTTAAAAAGACAAAGAAAACAACTCTTTTTATTAGCCATAGTTTTGACACAATTTTCGATATCTTGTTTTGATTTTGACTAAAAATTGGGATGCAAAACATCTGCGGAACATTTATTTTATTGGAATTATGTAACTTAAATATATTCTTCAAGTTGACGAACTTACTTATCTAAGACTAACTGCTATCGTCACAGCAAACTTGAAAGGCGAACTTCATTTGTGCTAACTGTAAATGTAGTGCTCAGAAATTTACAAATATATATTCCTTTTGAGCTTAAATCGTCCAAAGATAAACTGGATCTAAATAATCATTCGCCAGATTCTCAAATTAAATCAGATATCTTCTTGAAACTGCTGTTATTCAAGCAAGAAGAGGCATATTTAGGGTGCAATTGTTTATTTTCGGTGATATACAACCCACATTTAACCCTACTCAGGCCGGGGGGATGCCCTACCTGGCATACTTTCGTTAATAACTCTAAAGCCATAAATAGTATTACCCTAAAATTCGAAGTAGCTGATTATTTATTACTACGGATGAGAATTATGGAGAAAAAAAATCCAAAAATTTACAGCACTGTTCAAGTTATTTTTAGCATTTTGGTACGTTTATTATAATTGACTTAAAATGTTAACATTTAGGTGTATATGTCTAAAGTTGTTCAAGTAACGTGCGCCCTTCGCTTTTACTGCCCTTTGACGCATGTGGGCGTTATTTTTTCATTTTCAGGGAACACCTACTTACGCCCCATTTTTTTTTAGTTTTCACTAATACTTTGATGCCTGCGTTGCTAGTCAATAATTTTTTATATGCTTTTCTCATTTGATTGTAAGCATTTTTCAATAAAAATTGCATAGAATCATTCTTTGAACTACAGCCCTAACCAGGTGTGCATATATGTTTAACTTATTTTTAAATGTGAATAATATCTGTTACGTTGGCGCCTCAAAGTGTCTTAAGCTAAGCCAAAACAGCTAAAATGTTTATTTATTTATTAAAGTTAACATTATTTTCAACATTTACAAAAAAATACATAAAAATCTATCAATAAGCTACACAACTTCAAAAAAATGTTGACGTCAGCAAAAAAATTGCTGACACTCAGCATTTGAGGCATGAGTTTTTTTTAATTTTTTTGTTTAGTTACCCTTTAAGCCATTCAAAAGTTAGTTGAGGTGGGTAAATCACCACCATTTCCCCATACCTTCAAGATCTCTGATGCTTTAAAAATTCCGGGAAGAATAGGATTGAAACCTCCATTTTTCCTCTCGCCTGATAACAAAGATTAGATCAAGCACGCTGGGAAATCATCTTGACTGTTAAAGATCTGTAAGTCACACAATAGGATCATTATGAAAATTTTAGAAAGTGAAAAAAATCCTTCCAGTATATAAGATTTTTGTGGCTGGCTTTCAAAGTTTGGTCATTAGACTTACATTACGACAAATAAAAATACGCAAGGCCGTGTAATGATTTTTTTCCTATTTTTAATTGCAGAATCAGGGTTTGAACACATTTTTTAAATAAGAAACTTAAAATAACTTACAGGAAAAAACAAATCTTTTTGAGTCCTTTACCAGAGTCATTATATTTTTTATTTTCTAAGTTAACGTAATTATTTTTGAATTTCCCATTGAGGAAAAAAAAAACAATTTCGGACATGTTTGGACGTACATAAACTTTGACCTTATCTTAAAAAATTCTTGGCATATCTGCATTGCACATTTCCTAGTAGTAAACACACAATGCACACAATAAGAATGCGGAAGTTCTGTGGTCAACTTGAACAATAAAACGGAAGTAACCAAGAAAATAAAAAACCATGGTGGTTTTTTTTGTGGTATTTACTTATTACTTAATGCATTCCTGGATGATTTTAATGCATGTCTTAATCATGTCATGTGTTTATCCCTTTCTATTGTCCTATTTTTTGTAATAAATGCAAGGACAAATATTGCCACTGTTTTAGAGGGCGATGCTATCCTCATTTAGCATGTATTTGTTTGGGTTTGTAGAACCCAGGTTTTTTTACAGGATTTACCTGTCACAAGGCTGTAAAAACCAGGTCTTTTATAGTATCAATTGCTCATACATAAAAAGAAAACAAAACATTCGAATCCCCATATATATATATATTTTTAAACGTTTTTTAAATCGAAGTTTTTTCTTCGTCAAAAGAAGAGTCTATTACATAAATTCGACGATGTTTTGCTTGTTGCTCATTGTTGCGATAAAATAAGCTACTATGGAGAACATTTATATACTCTCCACCGCTACTACTAATTTTGATTTGGAGATGAAGGAAAGTCTGTTGATCTGTAGGGACAAGGTAATTCTCAATAGAAATATTGCGCCAATGCCATCATTTCTATTTTCTGATAATTGACCTCCCTCTTGGGATAAGTTTATGATGGTACGATACGATCGTACCATCATATTATTGTATATTTAAAGCATATTTTTACGTTATTGATTGCTTGAAAGTGGGTGTGTGAACACCCGAAGCGTCGCAAATAATGTAGTCTTTTTTGTTGTTATTCTAACATCATGGAATTATTGCAATATAATATGACTGAAATATGGTGTGTGAACACTCAAAACATTGCCAAAATATGCGTGTTTACTTTATATTTTTGCATTCTATAGCTATTCATTTAGTTTAGCACTTACATTCAGGAAATTGAAGTTACGCCAACGTTTGTATCATTTACATTTTACAGTTTTAGTTTCGCTAGTGTGGGTATAAAAAAAGCAGCAAAACATATTGGTTTAATTTATGATACCCATACGTTTTAATTGTGGAATTTGAACTGTGAATACAAACATAGCAAGACTTGGTCCCTACAATATCTGATGTGGAATACGACGACGCTTATATTCTTACAAACCGCCACACAGCACACATTATAAACTTAAACACTTTACTGTCGTAGCGCCTGTAAGTGGTTCTATTATCGTAAGCAATAAAATACTTTTTAAAATTCTCATACGTCGAGTGTGACTATCTATGACGCATTGGGAACACGTAACAGGATCTTTAGGCATTCTGCTTGAATCATCAAGAGCTATCGCTGTATGAAGAATATAGTATAATTTGAACTGCATGAGCACTTAGCAATGAAAACAATCGATATTTAAGAGCTATTAAACTTTTATCAACACATTTAATTTAGATACCCTTGACTCTGATTAACTATAGACTTTGCCCATGTCACACAATATGTAAGCGAAAGTAAGAAAAATAAAAACAAAAATAAAACAAATTGTACAGTAAAGTTCAACTTCTACTTATACTTGTGGTTTCAAAATTACATGCTAATTTTGTCCCTACGCTCACTTAAGAATCAACATATCGTTCCGAAATAGGCTTTTTAAGATCTTCGATACTTATAACAATATTTTCTCATGTAACTTTTTTTGTTTTCTATAATATCAGAAATCATTTCTTAGTGTTATGTTAAAAATAATAACATGGCTGTTGCACTATCTCCACTATAGTTCGCATACTAAGCTTTGTGCCGCTTTGTGTCTTTCGTTTATATAGTCATATTAAATATGTCATTGCTTCACACCCTTGAAGATAATGGCTGTCTGATCCCTGATTAAGGTCGTGAGAATTAAACATTAGAAATTCAACTTCTTTCTAATTTTATTGGTGTTGCAGCCTTACTATTTCCACAATTCCATTCAGGTTACGCCGTGATAATTGAATAAAATAATTACGTCTATCCCAACAGAAAATCTTGTAGGCACATTTCAATTTTTCTTCTTCTTAACTGGAACCTTTGTTTTCATAAAACCACTATGACGACTTGCGTGACAAAGGTGACCATGTTTTTCCATCAATGGCTCTTTCGTGATTTCATTTACGTGGTTTATATTTTTTCCTTACGATGCAATTCTTGGTTCCTCTTTTCTTAACGTATACACAAATACACGAATAATACCATTCGTGTGTTTTGAATGCGACTTTCGTCACATGAAGCTTTTATTTATTTAAGGAAACGAGCTACAATAAAATTTGTAAAATATAAATAAGTTTTCTCTTTTTATCTCCATGAAGTAGAAAATTTTTTGTCAGATTTTGTTTCCTAATGCATTTCCGATCTCCTCTGCTATTGGTAAAATTTGTATAAAAAAGCCCACACTGCATTCAGTTTAGTATGTACATTTATTTCAAGAGTGTTTCACAAGCTTTTATGTAATTTTTAAAATTATGTCATGTTTTAGTAAGACCAAATATATACTTGGAAATTTTTCTTTATCTGACAAGATTCATTCTGCTTTGATTACCTATATTGTATGAACTTCACAGTTGCACAGTTAGAATGGCAAGTTGTGCAGAATATCTTTGCTTTTGAAAGAAATAAAGCACAAGGAAGTTTTATGATTAAAGGAAAATTCAGACGATGCATTCTGGATTGTATCATCCTGCTATACTCTATACTCATTTTCTTATATTTTAACTTTTTCTCATTTTCAGAAATAAAAAGAATGAATGACAAAATGTTATTAATACTGTCACTTATCATGTTTATTACGACAGTGAAGAGCTTATCTGGTCTTGGACCGACGCGACGGACGACAACAAAATCTAATGTAAGTTTGTTGTAGCAGATTAAAATATCTACCTTTCTACCTGAATATTCAAAGAACTATAAGTATCGTTAATCTTAGGACTTTTTTCTAAGAGTTAAGCTTCTTACAATACGTTAAAGGAAACTAATTTTCCTGATTTGAAAGGTTTTCTGTTATTCGCAAGAATTAATTTTCACGGTTGCCTGCTTCGCAAAAAATTATATTAGTGCTCTAGTGGAGGCTTAATAACATACTCCAAGCGTTAACGAAAATGATCTTATTGTATAAAAGGCTTTAACCAATAATTTGTTTCTCGATTTGTCCATCAAAAAGCATTTCCGGAATATATTTTGCGCGAATTTAAATATTTCTTTAAATTTTTATAAAATAGACAAAGAAGTGAAATTCGCAGAAAAATCTTCCCGCGAAAATTAGTTTCTTGATGTAGCTTAATCATGTCAATTTTTTTATTTCATATATCTTAATGAACTGAAAAATCTTACTTACAGGGAAACACCATCTTAGAGCTGTGTCGATTACATCCAATGTTATGCAAAACAAAGTTTAAAAACATGTTTACGCATGATAATAAATACGCAATGCAATTATTGAAAAAGTTGATCGAAGCCCAGAAGAAAGCAAAGATGGCTAGAGACGCTGCTGGAAAGCAGAACTTATTTAACACAAAGCGAAAGCCTCTTATTACCACGGTTGTGAAATCAAAAAACGTTTTTCTACTAAAACAGAATAAGGTATTGGCTACGTTTGATGTGATAGCAAAAGTAAGAAGAAGCTTACGATAGAAGTTTTATAATCAATATTCTGACCTTCTTGTCTTGGTTGTTATCGCTGGCGATAATTCCAGAATTATTTACAAATATTTAATAATTTATTGTAGTGCTTTTTTTGTCTTCTAAGTTATGATATTCTTAAATATTATTAAAAGTTAATTTTGACAGCATCAAATGGTATTGTTTAGTTAAAAAGATATATTAGAGCCATGCGTTTTTTCATATTTGTTTTTAAAGGTGTATGGTATTTTTTTTTCTTGATTTTCTTCATAACGCTACCATTGATAGGCTTCACCTCATTACATTCTGCACTTTTCAGAAAGAAATACTTTACCACATTATAACAGCCAGTTGCTAGTTGAGACAGCTCTGGTTGTTAAAACCAAAGCAAGAGTCATAAGTAATAATTTTCAAGGCATCTTTTTAAAATAGAGAATGTAAAAAATCGTCAATAAACCTTCAATCTATTTATTTTAAATTTTTTCAACACTTTGTGTTATATTGTGATGTAAAAGCTAAGTGAAAGCAATCCACAAATATGTAAGAAATAATTATTTCCTTTATGCATTACTTTCCACACAACCACTAATAAATTAAGGTTTCAAAGCTGTTTGTTTGCAAAGAAGATGCATTAGATGATTTACCTTTGTATATTGCAAAACCTGTTTTGTTATGAGCATTTGCTGATTTTTTCATTACACTTCTACGGCTAATTAATTGTAGTGTCATGTAATAAAATTTGTGAAGCTGGTGCTAGATAAATAAAAATCCTATTTAATTTTTTGTTCCTACCGCACAGGTTTTTTCTAGTCCAACATAACAGTTGAACTACGTTTGGGCAAGATCGTAGCATTGACGTGCATGACAGCTATATTTTTAGCTCTAGCCATATTAAGAATTCAAAACTCTACTGTAGCTGGTGTTCTAGAGTTCTAGAAATTATAAAATCGTGTTCTTAAGCAAACTAATTAGAAGGCTAATAAAATTTGATTACAGATAAAACTTCGCCTTAAAGGACCAATTTTGATAAAACTGCAAGCGGCTATTTGATGTTATAACAATTTTTTTCTAATAATTGCCACATTCCGTCTGTCTGTTTGGACACAAAAAGAAAGTCGCGTTACGGAAATACGAAAAGTGGGATATCTATAGAATGAGCGAACCCGTAGATTTATCTACGTGCTACCAACGTAAGGCTTAATTCACAAAACCTCTATATAATGCCTTTAATATTATAACATCGTCCAAGATTAATACTCAATGCATATTAATTTAATTACGGAAACTAAAACCGTTTGAATCAACAATGTTTTTAAAGTGTGACCTCAAAACATAACAGTAACTTCTACTGTTTGGGAGTCATGACAACAAAGGACAAGAAAGAAAGCCACAAGGACGTATGTAAATTTTTTCAATAGAAAGCAAGTAAAGCCGCAATCGGATTACCTATACAAAAAAGTGAAAAGTATATGAATGTTAAAAAAAATATTTCCTATAACCTTTCTATATTCCTTTCGCGCACATCAAAGATATCTCGATGATCTCTTATTTTTTACGCTGACGTCATCAACTTTTTACATTGGGATCAATAATTGAGTTATTTTCGCGTATTTATTTAATCTCATTAATTATTCATACTTTATTTTTAAGCAGAAATGCCATGTCATTTGCAATGGAACGATATACACTACACGTCATAGGATTGATTGATCTTGCTACCACCTATTAAGATTTAGCTCAGGAATCACATAAAGCGTTTGGTATGCATTGATTGTGAGCAGACGTGTTTTTGCTCACTCACTGGCTGTCTTAATATAATATATTATCTACATGACATAGCTATATACATAACTTCATACTAATAATTATACACATTCATTCATTCATTACTTTATACAAATTATGCTGTCATATGCTATTGTAAATAACATTTATTAGCATAATACTTAACAACTAGGGGCTTGATGATAAGGCTAAATACCCTTTACTTGCTCCTGCCACTTTATTGTAAACAATTAGCGCATATGTAACTTTTTATTATAGGCAAGATATATATCTATCTAATCATACTAATCTATCTAAAATTAATTTTCTTGGCATCCTGCGAGAAACATTAAGGCAAATTAAGTCTATCATCAGTCACGGTTAAAAAAAACTGGTTAAGGTGAAGGGTTATGATGTTGGCATTCTGAAACTGGAAAGGTATAACTTATTAATAAAAAACTATGCTAATGACACTAGGCAGCCTCAAGGCACCCCATATCACCTAGATAATTGCAGCACTTCGCATTTCGTTCTAAGAAATGAGGAATTCTTTCCATGACTAAATCAATTTAACTTTTTGTTCTCAGTACTGTAACTTGATGTAATGCTCAATTGAAGCATTTCTGTAAGGAGCATTTGACACATTTTGCGACAAAGAGAAATGACTGACACAATGCCACTTAAATAAAGATTTCTTATGTTAAAGAAGGTTTTAAAACAATAGAAAATAGTTGTTAATATTTTTCACCAATTATCATTTATTTTAGTTTACCATTGCTGTTAAGTGTTTTAAACATTAGACAAATTCTTAAGTGCATGAAATGAGAATCAGGCAATTTCTTTTGCTTGTAAAGGAGTGATATTATTGAGTCTCATAAAAACATAGTCAATTTTAAAGCCTTCCATTATCTTTAAAAGATGTGTAAAAATAGCAATTAATAACATTCAACAATCCAATTCATATCATAAGTTAAAAGCAACTATACAAGTTTGCTTTCCCGACATCACAGTATTGTGAAAAACGTTTAAAGGTGAAGAAGAGTTGCGAATGGATCATTAATTGACTTAAAACTATCAAGTTGTTTAAATTTTGTTATTCACACTGTTTTTCTAAGTTATCTAAAGATGAGTGAAGTATCTCTTAAAATGTCATCAGATGTAAATTGGAGGTCCTTGAGATGATAAAAATATTTGTTATTGAATATCTGTTATTGAATATCTGTTATTGATTGGGTTATTTTTATCTAAAACCTATTCAAGTCATTCTGTTATAAAGATTAATGAAGGACCCAAACAATATTAACCACTTTTAATGTGCTTACATTTTTTTAAAAATACGTTATAGTGACGTAAATAAAGTTTTAAGTGGTACTTGAATTAAAAACTACCTAAGTAATACAATGCAAAAAAATAGTAACTATGATGCTGCACTAGTATTACAACAATATGTTTCAAAGAACAAATGTCTGTTATCAGTTTGGGTCAATATGTTGTGACAACCTATTTTGAAAAGTATTTGTTGTACTTTCGAATCATCATGCAATTATAAATATATGCTGCCATCGAAAAGGCAACAATAATGATGATGCACTAATATTATAATTTAGAGAAAAAACATCTGTTGGAGTCAATAGGTTTTGACAACCTAATTTCAAAAATATTTAATGGTTAATTTGGATCATCTTAAAATTATGAAAATATGCTGCCATCGGAAAGGCAACAAAAGCATTCTGAATGCGTTTTGATTACTGATTAATATAAAAGTAAAGGTTAGTTTGAATAAAATGGCAAGGGCTTTGTGATCAAAGTTGTCATTACATTTTGCCTTGTCCCTAAACTTCGTTTAAATCGTCGGGTTGATAGCTCTAATGGAATACCGTTAAACTCCAAATCCTTAACCGTTCCTTTGCAATACATGATCGAACCTGACCAACATTAAGCCCTTAATATTTTCTTTTTCACTTTGTTTAACCGAAAATAAGAGCCTTATTGTCTACGTAATCTCTTTAAGACTTAGGAAGCTAGTCGAGAAATAAAATTTAGTGAGTAAAGTCATCTTCGGTATTACAACGAAGATAAGTTACAAGAATAGAGGCAACAAAAAAACAATATTAAATAAATTTTTTTGTAAGTTTCACTATCTTTATTTAATTAAAAATTAAATTTAATTAAAAATTATGCAGCCAGACGGAAATGTTATCTCGCCCTGTGTGCCGTGTATTTTTTTTTTTTTACAAAGGTATGTGGTTTATTTAAATTTAATCTTTATCAAAACGAAGGGCGCATAGTAACCCTATTTAACCCTATTCGGTCCGGGGTTTTTCGGATTCCGCCCCCTCTCAATAACTTTTCATAGGATTGTTCAAATTGAATCAAACTTGGCACACTTATAGTACGTCATAAAAGGAACAAAATGGCGGCAATAAATTTATGGTTACGTCAGCACATTTTCTGTGACGTCATCAGAAACTTGAAAATTTTTAAAAATGCCACTATCTGCTTAAAATATAATTACTTTTGTTCCAGAGCGAATTTTTACATTCTGTTTGAAGTTTCTGAAAGCTAAATAAACATTTTTTAACATATCTACCGGTTTTTACATGGATCGAGTAAAAAAGTGCCAAAAATTGCCCGAAAATCCGTTTTTTTTCCGATTTTCGGGTAAAGTCCGACAAAATCGGGAAATCGGATTAGTCACGTGTCAAAATTATTAAAATGATTCTTCTTGATGAAACAAAGTTGTGTTGCAAGTTTCAAGTTCTAAAGATAATCCTAACAGGAGTTATTATATTTTCCCCATTATAAGGATTTCATAAAGATTTTAGAGGTAGTTACGAGTAATGGCCAATATCAAAGCCTCTGAAAGGTATGGTACCTAAAAATTTAGCATGCAGGTGTTTAATAGATAAATGTTGAAACTCAGTAATTATCATAGCCATATAAGAAAGCAATCAGGAGTTATTAAAAAAAACTGTCAGGGGGGGGCGGAATCCGCCCCCCCCCCCCCCCCCCCCCGGAAAGAATAGGGTTAAGCTGGATTTTTGGATATCAAATATTAGTCCCCAAAATATATCTTAAAAAGTTTAGACTATGGTAATGAAAAACATATTAACACAATAGTAAAACTGTTTGAAATTTCTACTCTTAAAGATCATTGTCTGTCCACGAATAATAGTGTTAGGAAATTGATCAGCTATACACATTCAAGAAGTATGAATAGAATAAGATTAAAGCACTAAAGTGATTTAAAACAAATGCATTACAATCAGTTATAGCGTGCAGAAGACTTCGGACAACCAGTCTTGTGACTTTTTTATACTCTCGGTAAGTTATCAACGCACGTAATAAATTCATATTAACAATGTAGAATATTAATCTTACCAAAAGGAACTAAGTGAGTACAGTTGACATCAGTGCATTTCCTTACTTGCCGCTAAGTCAGTTTTCGTTTGAATGATGTTGCGTATACGAAAAACAACTTATGAAGCGCATTAAAGAAACAAAAAGGAAAATAACGGGAGGACCTTTCTATAAAATTGAAAAAAAAAAAACAATTTTAAGAATGTATGGTATGAATTGGAGTAACCAACTCTGTAAGATGACAACGTATTGAAGAAACGACGAACGCGGAATTATTGTTTGTTTGACTCGTGATTTTTTTCTTTTTAGAATGCTTGCAACGCACATATTAATGGCATTTTGATATTTTTAAAACACAATTGACAAAACGCGGATGTTGTAGATATCAATGCACCGTAAGGAATGTGACAGTCTTATTTAAAATAGGTCACGCAGAGATAATCAATTCATCATCATTGAAATAATATCTTTTTAAGAAATAATCGTTTATTAGGAAGTGGTGAAAATAAGTGTTATTATATTATCATTCACGTAGGATGGCTTTATTGTTGTCAATTAAGAGAAAAACTTCTATCGAGAAGGCGTTGTGGTTAAGGCAATGATTTTATTTTAGGCGCTCATTTGAACCTAACAAAACTGGCTTTGCTTATACTAGCTTTCATTAAAGCTCGCTTTTTAGACGTACTATTCATACTCACCTAAAATTCACAGCGCATTGGCCACGATTAAAAATAAACTTCAATATGCTTCAAAAGGCTCTTTTAAAGAGATATTTCCTGGTCCGAATCATAAAGGTTACCAAGAATCTTTCTGACAGTAGGTTATGCCATAATAATGATTATTTAAACAAGTGTTTTCTTAAATTTTACAACTTCGTCTTCAGCTTAAATAACAAAGTGTCTTTAGATATACAGCCTCACGTGTAAGTTATATATTGCGTTTCAGACACCCTGATTGTACATGAATATGTAGCTACTTCTCGTGTTTATATGGCAAAACCACTATAATAGTTAGCCTGCAAAATCCAAATATAAGTTTAAATGTTTCCAGTGACGTCAAAAAAGGCCAACTAATCACAATAAAATGAAAATAACAAGATCAGATCTCTTTATATTTGAAAAGTTCAGGTTTTTACATTCATTTTCGTGGAACATAGTATTAAAAGACAAAGGACTAAAAAAATTATTGTACCAAATTACGCTGCTTCCCGGTGAGATTGACAAGGGTAAAAATTTATGGTATAGCTTAGATCTCAATCAATCTTCAGAAATATGCACATTCTATTGCCACCTTGTCACTTTAACTTTATTGTTGACACCACAATGTCGGAGGTAAAGATATTAAAACACTAGACCACACATTGGCACTATTAAATATACCATCAGGTTATTTTTATAGCAGATCTAAGTTTACTTTTCCATTCAATCCTGTGTGGTTATTTACTTTATAATTGTCGCCAATTTTTACATTAAGTCTGGTGGCATGTTTAAGTTTGCAAACGGAAAAATTAATAAAGAACTAAATGAAGTACCAATAGAACAAATTGTAAGAGTTCATTTGCTGAATTTGTACTATCAAAGAATATCTTATGTCCTTGCATATCCTTATGTTATGTCAACAAAATTCTTGCTTCTGTTTTAAATTTATATATTTTGTCAATCCACTGACCAAATAGCAAAAACCCTATCACCATATTTTTTTTCTAAAACAGTTTGCATGATTGCAAAACAAAATTTGGTGAAAAAAAACGCAAGATTGGCAGGTTGAAATACACAGAATAAAAAAAGGTTTTCAACTCAATCCAGTCCTCTCAAATGTATGAAAAGTCAAGAAAATATGTTACTGTCGAAGTGGAAATTACGCTAAAAAGGGTGGCCTTGGAAATAGTGCAGTTTTATTGCCAAACGAAATATGTCGTTGCATAATAAATAGTGACAGAAAAACTTGAATGTGTTTACTTTGTATATGGAAGACTAAATAAGAGTACACCATTTCGCCGTGCCAACTACGCATGCGTGAAATTACCAAACATTTAGCGTGGAAGGTAAAAATACATTTTCTGGAAAGGGATTGATAGGGAAACTTGTAACAAAACCATACATTCTCATAAACTCTCATTGCTTAACCTGAAGTTTCCTACAAGTAGCTGTAATATTTTTGTAAGTTAACCAGTATGTTATCATAAAACTATGAAGACAATCATGATCATTTCGATCATTTCCTCGTAGATAAGCACTCGCTATTATAACCGCAATTCAATGCTTAGATTATATTGCAAATAAAACCCAACGTAAAAATAAATCATAAGCAAAAAAATGGGTGGTGGGAAATGTTTTTTTGACAATCCCCCAAAATTTATTGTGACCTACTAAAAACTAATTCAAAAGTCTCTCTCTTTTAATGGGCGTTTATTTTTATATACTACATTTAAGCTACATTGAGTAAGAATTTGAAAATGTTTAAGGGAAGTTACTTCAGCAAAATGTCAGCTGATAACAACGATTAGAAGATTAAAACTGGAATTTCCAAATTTCCATATTCCATAACTTTTTTAGGTTTATTTTCTTGTTTAGCTCATTCCCAGCTTTCCTCACTTATTTAACAAAACATTGCTTGTGCCGCCCCTGCTAATCCTTGCTACACTTAAAAGGCATAACATGTACCACGTTGGGAATTTTGAATTACGCTTTACACCCTTTGTGTGTTCTAAAATGTTTGTTTCGTGACATGTATGTTTTCGTGTATTTAAAAACACAAGCTACAATAATATTTGCGAAAAATTAATTTCCTTGCTTCTGTTTACACAGAGCAAAATAACTTGTCGGATTAAAATAATCTATTCACTTCCGATTTCCGACGCATTGGGCAAACTTTAACATAAAAGAACTTGCGCTCTCCACTACTATACGTTTCTAACAGTTACGAGCACATAAACGTAAGTATTATTGTTGTTGAGGTGTTTACGTAACTCTGGCAAGAGGTAATGAAACACTTTGTAACTCTCGTTTGGGCTAACCGTCGGAGGAATTAGACGTTAGCTAAGACTGACGTAGTATACTGCTTTCTATCGATTTAACCACATATTTTCCTGAATTTAAATTATTGACATTTTTTGTTGTCGTAGGGTAAGCTAAGGGGAAAAGTAGAATGGACATAAAAACGGTGATGTTATTGTTAGCTACGCTGGTTATGACTGTAAAATGCTTAACTGGTCTTGGACCTACTCGAAGGGCGACAACGAGATCAAATGTAAGTATTTTCGTTGTACCAGGTACCAGTTGTACAGGGCCGACAAAGCTAAGGGAGAAGTAGTGAGGGTTGGGCATGCAACAATTGTCATACGCTTTTTTCAAGAAATAGATTCTTAGATTCTGAAACAGTAATACTTTAGAAGTAAAATAGCGTTCTTGCCAATATAGAGGTGTAAAATTTATAAAACATTTATATCGGAGTCCTGACTATGGTGGGGTCTGTTTAGTTAATAAATTTGTCCCTCAACATTTAAAATAGGTTCTGTAGTAATACAATAACAAATAATTGAGATAGCTTGGAGCTGCAGCTTTAAAAGATAGAAATATTTAATTCTGCTTTGTTTTATAATATATTTTATTTAACTATAGGGGAATACTATAGATGAATTATGCCGAATGTATCCAATGCTGTGCAGAACAAAGTTTAAAAACATGTTCTCCCAAAACAATCAGTATGCAGCTCAATTACTGAAAAAATTAATCGAAGCACAGAAGAAAGCAAAAAACACTACTCAAGCTAGAAAACAAAGTCCAATGAGCCCAGAACGAAAACCTCTTATGAAGACAACTGCCATCACCCCAAAGGAATTTGTTCTTCCTCAACAGAACCAGCAGTTCCTCGCCACGTTTCGTGTGATAGCAAGAGTGAGAAGAAGCCTAAGATAACACATCAGTATTAACTGTTCCTGACTTGGTGACTTGGTAATTATCGCTGGCGATATTTATGCAACATTTACTTGTATTTACTAATTTATTATTAATTTACCGTGACGTTTTAAAACGAAAATATTTTATTTGTTCGACATTAATTTATTATTATTTTTTTTTGTGCAGAAAGTATTATAAAGATTTCCATTCGACATTTCTAAAGTTTTAACTTTTTTTTGTATTATTTGTTCTTTAGTGTATACAAACATCGCAAATACAAATTTAAATCTTTAAGAATTATCGAAAAAAGACATTAATTTTATCTAGAAAAATTTTATTCCCATTGATAGGCTGAATTATCATATCTGAAATTATTTAACACAAGAATTTTCAGTTCCCTGTTTAGATCAAATATTGGGTAGTTTTGTCCAATAAATTCTGGAATATTAGGTACATATTTTCTGTGCAGTACCTAAAATTTTAATATCCTGCCTGAAATCTATTGTTAATCATAGAAGCAGGCTATAAATAGCAAAATCGCAAATGAACTTTAATCTTTTAGTTACTAAGCCAGAAAAAGTAGCAAACCTTTTTTAAACTACACCTAAATTCATTGTTTTGTTTTTTATATTTAAATTAAATTCTACACATTACATTATAAATTATATTTTACGTGTAAAAGAAAAATCGGTAAAAAAGTGATAATTTTAATTTATGAAAAGAAAAAATTTGTTCTGAAACTGAACTCGGCCATACTAACATGCGTAACATATACACTTAATTCTTGTGTCAAATCAGAGAATTTACAACGATGTGGAATATAGAAGATAAGCTGTAAGTAGCCCCATGCGTATAATTCTCCACATGCGAAAAAAATAATAACTTCTAAATGGCAAAATTTAAATAATATTGTACATATATACATTTATACAAAACTACGCATTTTTACGATGCTACCATTGAGAAGTTATTCCCTGCATGTTGATGATTTTCATGAAACATCTAACTTTGACCTGACTTAGGAAACTTTTTCACGACCTTTTATATCCACGCTACTATACTTCCGAACCTAAAAATTACAAAAATGTTTGTGGGTACCCATTTAAGTGCTATTGTAGATACTGAACATAAATCAAGAATATCCTGATTTGTGTATACTATATTGATAAACCACCAACGAAATAGGAAGGAGAAGGAAGCACTTGAGAAAAAAGTATTTAATTTCATCACCGATTTGTAAGTTTTTGTTTAATGTTGGGATAATAAAGAAAAGTTTAAGAGGCGGTCAAAAACTTTACGAATTCAGTTTCAAAGCTATGCAGAATAAGATATGTTATGAATCGTCTTTGCTATCTGTATGAAGCACTGGACTAACGTTTAAATTGAAATATTTTGTTTCTTAGGTGGTTATCTAGTTGAGCAATTGCTGTGATTCCACGACTTTTAAATGGAAGTTTTAAATGCACTAGGACCCCCTTAGCAGGACCCTCGTTGATATCAGTACCAAAAATGAAGAGGCTATCCTGGTTAAATAATTTCAATAATTATACCAATATATTTATCTATCTTTATCTATCAATTCTGTTATTTTGGTATATTTATTTCTTAGCGAAAAGGCAAAATATGGCATATAATGTAAAAGTGAACAAAGACACGACGTTATAGCAAATACATAGCGCACAAAAATGCATTTTTTATATGTTTACTCTCGTTTGATTCGTTGTTGTCAAAGTAAGACTAGAAATTCATGGTCTTCAATTGTACAAAGGCAAAAATTGAATATAGCGCCTTAAGAAAAAACAATATTATCCTGCGATTGGTTTATTTTGTTGCAAATTTGTTTTACGGATTAGCATTGCCGCAACAAGAAAATTAATAACTTTATCAGTTATTAAAAACGCAACTTCTCTCATCCTTTTTTGTTCTGTTTATATTACTGTCTTATGTAAATAAACAACTTACTTCGTAAATGAGTATTACAAACCCACAAATGTCTTATCGAAACACGAAAGTAAGAAGCCGAAAGACTGAAGTATTCAGTAGTAAAATGTGCCATTCAAATACAGGAAGTAAAAAAACTCAACGTACACCTAGATATTGTCTTTTATAGAGGATGAAGAAAATTCTCATATTGGAAAAATTTACTTCAACAACAACAATGCATTTGCCTGTTGTGATATGACATTCCTTGTCTGTACATTGTGGAAGTTTATAATTTCATAATATTTTGATCGCAAGGTCAATGTTAGGTTCCGGCAAACCGTTACTTCCATTATATTTAGTTATTTTATTTTTGTAGGGTGAAGGTACGCTTTAAACCTATACAGTGCAAATTTTTAGCATTTATTAGGTATTGTTATTGACAAGGTTAGCTGGACTTATTTCTGGAAGTTTGTACTACCTTTCATTGCAGATTAAAATTTTTTTCGTATTGCATAAAGATTAAAAAATTTAAATCTCTATCTGGAATGACGAATATCATATACATAATACCATGCACTTTATTGTCAATTTCTTTAGTTGAGTTGCTTTAAGAAATTGTGTTTAGCAGATATTTTGGGACCTTTTTAGACATAGATAGGTCTGAAGGAAACTAATTAATTTATTCTGCGCATCTCTATAATAATAGCTGTATTCTGTCTGTCTCTGCGCAACTGAAGCAAGACACACAGAAAATCCCCGCGGCCCTGCAGCTTTATCAGGACGCACGCTACCGGGAGACCAGGGGGGGGGGCATGCCCCCCACTTTTTTGCATAGAAAATTTTTTTTGTTAATTTAAAGATAACCCCCTGCTCCATGGAATTAATTAATTAAATCAAATGAGCATTTTTACCTGCACCCTTAACAATCGAAAGTGAACGAAATCGTTGCAGTGGTCATAATATCAACACAAATTTTCATGAAGGAAGAAAATTACTTTATATGCTGAAGTGTTTTTGTGTGATATATTACTATAATAATGGCTAATAGAAAAATAACAGATATGTTTTCATAAAAAACAACAACAAATAGTGCAAAATCTACATCGTCGGACCTAGATAAATATTCTGCAATATGTATATCGTCACCTAATATAGAAATTGCCAGAGATTTCCCCTATCAACCACCGAAAACATTATTTTTTCTAAAGAAAAAAGTTGGAGAAAGAAGAAGCTCTTGTTAACACCAATGGTTTAAACGATTCACTTGATTACATTACGATATATAGTAACCAACCTTTTATAAATCCTATTTATGTTGATTTTTCATCTTTCTTTATTAAAGGATGCGCTCAAAAATATCTTTTGGTTTATACATGCCTAAACAGGTCTTATCTCAACCTCGTTCCCATGCTGTTTTTTGATTCTCAGACGTCCTTAAGATATTTTAAAAGCCCAAACAAGGTCTAGGAGCGAGGTCAAATAGGATATTGTGTTCTTAACCTTAATTGTTTTACAATATTTGTTTTTAAGTCAGATTGTGTTTAATGTGCTTACTGCATGAAACATGACCAAAATCAGATCTTGATGAGTGAAAGAGAATAGTCTTGGTTTTAATTCATGGAAAAAAACCCTAAGTGTTTCGAAATTCATCAGCAAACAAATTGCCACAAAGCATCTGCTGCGTTAGAAACCGTTGTCGCCCAATGTCCTAAAATGGCAGAATTAACCAATAAACACATTGTTGAATCGCAGCGTAATAATAGGAAACATTTATTCGATGTAATACGATGCCTCGGATATTTGGTAAGACGATAGAAGCATTCTATCCTGAAACTTCAGCTGAGCATTATCGCATTGTATTTTTTGACGCTATTGATACTGTAGTCATGGCAATTAAAGATCGTGTGAGCAACCAAGCTATCAGTTCTTTTCGACCATAGAACAATTGTTCATAAAAGCTATAAACTCCGAATCCCATCAAACGGAAATGCCTGTACTTGACAAATACAGAGTTGATACTGACATATCAGCATTACCTGCAGAGCTTTTGATCCTCCGCACAGAATTCGTCAATGAAAGTATTACTCATTTTGAAGAGATTAAGAACAAAATTATCGACTTGAGCAAATCTGAACAAAGCCTTATTAGGAACAGCATGAAGGTAATGAAATTAGTTCTTGTTGGTGCAGCTACAAGTGCCACCCCTGTGACATCTTTTTCGTTGGCACGTAGGTTAAAAGCATGGCTTCGATCAACAATGTCACAAAATCGCTTCAATGCATTGGCTATACTAGCTTTTCATAAAGATTTAACCGTCGAAATATCCTTGACAGACTTTGCTAACGCGTTTGTAGCTTCAAAACCAAATCGGATAAATATTTTTGGTAAATTTTCGGATCACGATTTGTAATCTCTTTAAGTAGTATCAAGATACTACTTAAAGAAATGTTGTTTTCTTTAAAATTTTTAAGATTCTTTAACCATTTTTCTCCTTTGGCTGGTGACCAAAAATTTAAAAAAAAAATTAATTTAATCAAGTGAAACATTTTTTAAACCCTTTTACATAGTTATTGTTGTCACTTCTTTCGTTAAAAAAAATCCCTGAAATCGCCGCAGATGCCGTTTTAGAAGTTCTAGAATGCAAAATTTTCTTCGTCGCCCGGCCATGGTGGGCGACAAGGTCTTAGGCATTACTTACAATTTCTTCTAAAAACTGGCCCCTCACACTTGAAAACGTAGCGTGGGCCTTGTTTATTTCGGATCCTCGCAAAACCCTTTATTTTTATCGGTTTTGTTTTGACCGCTAACGCGTAATAGACCAATCATGGGGCTCACTTTTTACTGATGACCAATCTAACTTCTTCGTAGTTTAAACATGCCGACGGAGGAAACATGCTACACTCACGAAGAGCATTTTAACTTGGAAGTGATGATGTGAGGTTCGTTACTTTTTTATTACAAGCAACATGAGGCTTAAGTTCTTCAAATATGCAACAGCTAAATTGAACAGGCCAAATAACGTGAGGTTTTCTTACGATTAGAAAACTAGTCCAACTAAACAAACAAAAAATCTAGATTTGGTGTTTCTAAAGTATATAATCAACAAGAACAAAGCAATAATGATAAATATTTTGGAAATAATTTTTTACACGTATCAAAATCATTAAATGATTTAACAAAATGATAGATAGCATTCTTGCTGAGAAAACGACTTAGTTAAGCTTAAATGTCTACAAATTCGCATTCTATCCAAGTAATTTTCATATCTGTTAACTGCGTTAATATGATTTGTAGAAAACTGCGGAATATATAAAACAAATTGTATACTCTATGGCTAAAAAAAGTAATGTCTAAATAGTATAACCATAAAATGCAGTTTTCATTCTTCCACCGTTAGCACGGTTACTGCCTACTCCTTCATCTTAATCAGTTTTTTCGAGTTTGATTGGGATGTTTTACCTTCATGTTTGTTTTTATTCTTACTTTGTTTACCAGCATCTCCCTCACTTGGACACAACAAAGGATTTTCATCACAATATTTTTTCATTTTGTCTTGAGAATCCTAAAACGAAAAAGACCTTCGTGAAAGCGTGGTGGTTCCATGGGTTGCAATAATGTTGCAAAATATTTTCCGTTGCTGTCTGCAAGAAAAGTTGAAATGAATATAGTTTGGATTGAAACGGATCGAAACGAAAAAGTTTTACAACCAATCAGATTCCAGACATTACAATTGTCCATTCCAATCAGATCCATGTCGTTTTGGAGTGAAAATTCACGTTAAATGTGAAGAAAGAAAATCGTTACCTTGTCTTTTTTTTCATTTTCTTTAGCAGACACCACACAGAGTAGAATGCATAACAATGCAACAATAGTAACCTTCAACATTTTTGTATAGATCTCTGTAATAAAATATTAATATTTTAGCATGAATTTCCTTTCCTTGAAACATCAAATAAGGGTAACAATGAAGTAAAGAAACGTACCTAGCATTATCAAAACAAAATATTCAAACGTTTGTTAAACATGAAAGAATATATACAATCATTTTAATGGCGCTATTCTCGATGTATTCAACTACGGACTTAATTTTCTGGAAATGTTGTGCTTACGAAAGACGCGATTAATTTCTTGTCGAACAATAGCATTTACATTTAAAAAAATTGAGAAGAGAAGATGGAGATCCTAAATATTTACAATTGCTCTGTGGTGCCACTGCACTTCTCTTTTTTTTTGTTCCCTGCTTATTTTGTCTCTATTATGCGTATTGTATTGTTTGTTACTCGCGTTTATTTCGCGCACTTTTTTTTGCTACGCGTATTTTTGCATTTTGCGAGTTTTCAAATTTCATTTCTTCGCACTGTTTATTTATGGAGTATATTCTGCAACAACTCATGGCTCATCACAAATACTTTGAGCATTGTTTAACAGTAGCTTTCGAATTACTTCGAGTTTATCACAACTGCATGTTATGGATGAACTAAACTAAATAAGGTGACATTTAAAAAAAGCAAGCATCGAACTCTTAGTATTTAAGGCAAAGCTCATAACACGCATAAATCGTGTAATATGTGACGCTTCGATTCAATCACAATAAAGAAATTAATAACCTTTATTATTACCATAAAGTTAAGAAATAAAAAGTAAAGGCAGTGCACCTTTCCCGAATTAGTTTCCTCTGGTGTACTGCTATTTCTCAACTGTTCTAAATAAAGTTCAATAAGATTTTTGAAATCCTCACCTTAATCTTTATAAAATCCGATATCTTCAGATTCATACAGCAAACAACAAACCTGTTAAAAGAGGTTTTGTGATTTTGTACTAACAGGCCTCAGCTTGAAACCGAGGCTTATTAGTCAAGGCAAAAATTAAGAAGACTTTGACCGTAACATAAATAACACTAAAACAGAGTTGTCACATATCAGATTCAGTTACGAATTTATTTACACACATCAATTCAATGAGCTTCAGTCAACACATCAAAATTATGAAAAACATGTAATGCGGAAACCGTGTATTAGCAAAAAAATGCTTACGATAACTTTAACTACTACTCCCCAGACAAAATTAATTTAATTCAAAATACGCTCGCTTTGCGCATACTGTATTTTGAGTATATTCTTAGCATGATTTCCTCGCACTAATGGTCGATTCGTTAAATTCTCTTGCCGTATAATAGTTTTGTACTCAGAGCTAGTTTCGCACGAGCGGTTTAAGATAAGTCAGTCAAAGATGCCTTTTATCTTTTTTAGGTAGCTGCACATTTAATATGTTTAAAATTGAGCTACTTTGTTATACTTATATTTTAAAAAAGTATATGCCTCGGATACAATCCAATTTTAAAGGACGAATGTAAGCAAAATTAACAACACACTACCATGTTCATCCCAAAATAGTCTTTATCACCCATATATGGGCTTTTATACAAATTTTTGGCGATTATGGTAATTTTTTTAACACCCAATAGTTTTTATCTATTATTTGTTACAAAATATTGAAAGTAAATGCCCAGTTCCTCAAAAATGGTCTAATCTAGCATGGCTAAAAGCTGTAATTTTAATATGATTAATTCACGCCTCCGCAAAATGCTAACAACTTCGCCCCAAAAAATTGTGTGACGCCTTCTGCAAGTCAATTTTTACTTTTTAAGCAACCTTTCTCTCAAACAAACAGGCAATTGGAATCTGGTGAGAATAGTGTCAATGTTAAACATATTTTGTGAGGTAACAGTTCTTCTGTAGTTTTATTTTTTAACCAACATGGTAAAATAACTAAATATAAAATTTCAAAAAAACATATTTCGAAAGATGTTATAAAAAAAATCCATATCTTTAGCAGAAATTGGAATTCAGCATTTTGTCATCCCAGGAACAACTCTTCAGTTTAACTATTAAAAAAATAGGGAAATTAACCATCATGCAAAGGCAACTCCAAGCTGATTTATATACGAAGATGGACAATATTCTACTCGTATTATTTTATTCAAAACTTCAATTATAAATAATGTTGTTGCTTTTAACTGTCATACATATTCTACAAAATATTATTTTTCTGATATAAAAGACTTTTGTTGATCGTGTACTCTTGTTCCTTTTTTTCTGTTCCGGATTGTTTCTGAGTGTTGGGACTTATTTCTAATGCGTTCTTTACTTTTGTTTTTGATCATTTTTCCACTGTCACTTTCTCCAGGACATGTCAACGGATGATTCTTGCAATATTCCTCCATCTTCTTCTTGTCTTTCTAAAATTAAAAAAGATGGAAGAGTAACCGGAAATTATATCAGCTGTATTTAATGTCTAACACGGGAATAAATCTGTAGATAACTGAACCGTACAAATAACACAGCTTCTATGTTAGCCACGGGTAACGTTTTTTCACAAATGGCTAACGCCTTTAAATTTTTTGCGCATTTAAGTTCACAAACCAAACGGAATCTACGTAAATATTTTTGGAGGTTTAGAGAGATCATCCTAACAAGCTGTTTGTGCTAAGTATATAAAAGACAGAAAATTCAAAAATTATCTATTTAATGGCGTAGTATTCCCTAAGAAGAAGGAATACTACGCCTTCTTCCTGTCTGAGAGGAACAGTGAACCAACTTGGGCAAATCACAACCAGCAGAATTTATATCTGCATAGTATTGACAGGTATTGAGATTTAGACACTCTGACTCTTATCATCGTACAACACTAGATATGATGGCAACCTATGATAGTTTCACTGGAAATTTACAAAATAATTTTTTTACTGAATGTATCAGTCATAAAAGTACTCACAAGGTTTTCTTTTGCGCAAACCGATAACAAACACAATGCCATTCCAACAAGCACGAGCATGTAAGTCAATTTCATTCTTGTTTCTAAGAAAATAATTTTGTAGAATCATTTGATGCACTATCAAAAAAAGGCGATGCAGATTTCCAGATACAAAAATCAGGTTGGTTTGATATGTGGATCGGTAGTTCATCCGTCAAAGCTTTTTTGTGCATCCACGTGGTGGTATTTGTGGACTTAAACTACAGTCTTTAGCAGTTCAGAACTACCTTTGTTGTTCCTTTTTAAAATAATTAACAGAGTCGTTATTTACATCACGAGCTGCACCAGTAACTGGTGGAGCTCGTAACTAAACATGAAAAAAAGGCTGTCAACTTTATAAGACTGCCTGTAATGTTATGTTTACTACAAAACTAAAAATATTCAGTATACTTTGGAAGTTATGTGGATAATCTATTTTTGGCCTCTGCACTCAGACCCCAGCTAAATAGGGTTAAATGCATATTAATATAGCTTTGTTTCACATTATATTTTCATTCGCGCCTAAAATCTTTTCTTTCTTTTTTATTTCTAGAAACAAAGGTTTTCACACAACTGTTTATAATTCAGCATTTTATAGTAAACAGATTTTATAAATTTCTTGTAAGTAGATAAACGTTTCAAGTGAAATTTTAATTTGCTCGGAGTGAAGAACTGTATAACACGAAAAGCAAAAACTGAATTTTAATTTGTTAGAAAATAATGAATAAAAGCGAGTTCACTGAAATGATCTTATCACGTTTATCATAAGTAATGAAGTTTTTCCCCGATTTTAAAATTTCCGATGAAAACTAATAACTTTCTTGCAGCAGCGAAGGGTCTGGATGATTGACGTATTATCATGCACAGCTAATTTTATCGACGGATTGTGTTTGACCATCATTAACGCTGTGTGCAATATCAATTTTTCCTAACCAGGACACTATCTTTATTATATGACTAACAGCTACGTTATTTAGTCCTCTACAATATTTATGACTGGGCACAATATGCTGCTGATGAAACACCTTCTAATTGGTCATTTTTTTACCCATGTAACATGCGTTTCTTAGATGACATTTTCTTAATCCTCAAAAGAAGAGTACGGACAGCCAATCCACAATAATATCTCGATAGAATAACAAGACCAAAGAATAACTCTCTCTGTCTCTCTCTCTCTGTAAGCAACATTAAAAACGCAGTCACGAACAAATAAAACAAATACTTGTGAGTCACAAACGAATAGAAATTTAATCTTAAAGCACGTCACGTATAAATAGTCGCTGCCATAAACACTGATTGAAGCTTATAATTTCTTGATTTTTTTATTAATTCTATTCACAATTCTAATATTATACCTAAAGGTTGTTCTGCTTAGGTAGCGAATCAACACATAACACTAATGCAAGAGGACATTTAACACTTTAAGTAACATGTTTTTGAATTAAAAGTTGCTGATAGTGTCGAAAAAAAACCAACGTTCTTGTAGTTTACCTTTTTAAAAGTCAAAGTTTCTTTTAAAAATTTCTTCCCCTAAGAACATTTGCAACCACGTTACTTTAAAGGTCGTGTTTTTCTTCATAAACACTTTATCTTCAGATACGCATCGTCGCCTTTGCTGTTTAAATTGAACTGTCGTTTACTTCCGTGTGTGAGAAAATCAAATCGGTAATGTATGTTTGAGTATGCATATAGCCAATGTTCATGCAAGTTCTGCATAAAAATGATTTTGAAAAGTCGGGAAGATGAAATTAGAGTGAACAAGCTGTCTTTTGATGTACCAAAATTTTCACAAAATATTACCATATCCGTTTTCGTTCTGCAAAATACACATGCGAAAAACATAAAAAGTGAGTTTAGCTATGAGCAAGTTTTGCGATAGTAGTTGTTTACATGCGAAATTAAAGAATGTATTAACAAAATGCGGACTTCTATAGATTTTAACTGGTAATTTAAAAAATAATAGTTAACGCAGTTATAAAAATATTTTGGTAGTGGTGGTGGAACAAAATGTATTTGCAGATTGTATATGCGTATCTTTTGGTATAGCTATATCAGCTAGCTAAATCTAACCTACGTTTTTAGAATGATGTAAATGCATTTCATTTTTTTCGCTCCTGGGGTATACTCACCGCTGTTTGTTTTTTAATAGCACTTTTTGGCCTGCTCTAGATTTATCTATTAGACCCCTGCAATCTAGATTGTTAGGTCCCATACCTATCTTTATTTTTTATAAAAACCTTATAACCATAATATAATAATTTTCGTTAGGATTATCCTTACAATTAAGAAACTCAAAGGAAAACTTTGTTTCATCAAAAGAAATAAATAATTTTAGACACATGATTATTTTTTCGGATTCGGGAAAAATCCGATTTTTGGACAATTTTTAGAATTTGTTCGTGTTATGTAAAAAAGAACAAATATTTTAAATAATAATTATTTTTTTCTCTAAAATTTCAAACAGAATTCTGGAATTAAAGTAATTGAATTTAGCAGCTAGTTGTATTTTAGACAAATTTCAAAATTCCGATGACATAATAGAAAAAGTGCTGATATAAGCACTTTAATGCTGCCATTTTATTCCTTTTATCACGTATTGTAAGGGTTCAAAGTTTAACTCAATTTTGAAAAGCTTATCAAAACTTATGGGTGGAGAAAGAGTGGAATCAGGTCTACCACTGGTCATAATATGTTCGATAAAACCCGGACCAAAAAGCATTAAAAAACTCAACAAAAATTTTAAGCGTGATGTCATTAAAAATGTCAACATTTTACAACGATATATAATATGGAAAAAACGATAACAAGCGTATTCCACTCATTAATTAATTAATTTAAAAGAAAATTACTGATATTAGTATTAGATCGTTCTTACGTACAGTTTGCACTAATTAGCTACACCAGAGAAATACACCAGAGAAATTCTTGTCTAGCAAGATGAGAGAAGCTTACATCGGGAAACCGGTGTAAATAGTGAAACTGCATTCGACACGGAAAATCGAATATTATACAGAACTAAAGAGCGACGTTTGGAAATATTTAACAGAAACAAAACCGGGTGCGAAAAAGCGGGAACTCCGATAATATGTTTTATGTGACCTGATGGTGCGTGAGGAAGTTATTGTGGGTGTTTGTTGACAATTTCTTTACTCTCCAAAACTAACTTCCTTTCACTAAAAGCAACTCAAAGTGAGTAGCTATTCTATAAAAACTAGAGAACCACAGTTGTGAAACAAATATAAAAGGCATAAATTTAAAACAAACATTAGTACATTGAAAAGGGTTGCAAAGAAGTTCGTGCTCAAAACTGACAATGATGTGACTCGGTTTTTTGAACCTTATGTATAGTGTGATTTTACGTTTTTACGTTTTTAACAAAATACAATTATTGGAAACAGCTCAACTATAAAACGGCGCTTGATGATAAGACGGTTTGCTCTGCTGATAATATTTTTAACTTTTAGTAGCATTTTACTTTTATTTTTATTTTAACGGAAAAATATATCTATCTATCTGATTTGTTTTCACACCGAGCGAAGAGCAAAGTTGTGATGGTAAATTTAGGTTAGCACACCATATCTAAATGCTCCTGTATCCTGTAAGAAATTGCACTGTAAAGGCAGCCATACCTAACCTTCTTGTCGTAGATGCTTTGCAGAGCAAAATTTCAATGGTATTATTAAGAACTTCGTTGAAAAATACTTTTTTAACGTCAAATAGTAAAGTATCTATTGTGAACTGTTGTTTACCGCTACATATCCACACATAAAAGCTTTTTTACTGTACAACTCTCTCTCTATATATCGCTCCACTTGATGGCTCATCTTGCTTAAATATAAAGCTGAGCACCGTAGTGACTGTTGATGCGGACAGTTCCCACAATGTACCATTTTCATCACCATCAAACTACTTTTTTTTATTGATATATAACTACTTCTTCTTAAAACTTTCAATAGTAAAATAGTAAATGTTTATAATTTCCAATGCAGGCTAACGAGTTCTTTGGTACCTTGGTAACATTCTTTGGTTTAGAAATTTTACCCAACCGCCTGCTTTTAATTATGTATACTGTATAAGTCTGTAGCCCTACCTGGCATACTTTCGTTAATAACTCTGAAACCATAAATGGTATTACCCTGAAACTCCTAGTAGCTGACCCTTTGGATTAGAAATATTGAAATAAAAATTCCAAAAATTTACAGCAGGTGGTGTGCCACGCCTATTTTGAACGGCACTTTTCCGATTATTTTTAGCATTTTGGTATGTTTATGTTATAATGGACTTAAAATGTTAACGTTTTGGTTTATATGTCTAAAGTTGTTTACAAAACTTGCGCCCTTCCCTTTTACCGCCCTTTGACGCCCATGGACGCTGTTTTTTATTTTTAGGGAATGCGCACAAACCCCCTTTGTTTTTTCTTTCGTTTTCCTGTTTTGTGTTTTTTTTTTAATTTTCACTAAAACTTTGATACCTGCGTTGCTAGTCAATAATTTTTATATGCTTTTCTCATTTGATTGTAAGCATTTCTTAAAAAAAAAACAACTAATAAGCTCTCCAAAATTTTTTCAAAATTGAGAAATATTTGTTACTAGTCGTTAACCCGTGAAAAAATCCACGGGGTAAGCCACAAGTCAAGGTGTGACCGTAATCTGTGTCACACCATCAGGTGGAGCGCTTTAGTACAGGTATACAATATGTCGTAAATCGATTGAAGCGCATCCACTATTATAGTTTTTCGACTGTAACATATTTTTTTAAAAAACAACCTTCCCGCAACGATAACTGAAATAAAAACAGAGTTTACATACCGTCGTTACCCCGTCATAGCAGAAACAACCGGTTATTATAATTTTATTTTGCAGAATAAGTGTATATGAAAGTTAAAAGATTAATTGTGACACTGGGCTGAGCATTTAGTACAGTTAAACAGTGCTGCACAGGCGCATAGGGAAAAGACACAGTACATTGTAACACAGGGCTGAGTAGTATTAGCGCAGTTAACTGAGTTGAAGAGGCGTATAGGTAGGGGTAATATCCAGAAAAACTTCATTGTAACTACGGTTTAAATAAAAATACGGGCAACAGCCTGTCGTGGCCCGTCCAGCTAAAACAATCGCTCGGCCATTTTATTTGCAGAAAAGTTTTTCAGGAAAATAATAAAAGTTGTAGCCACCTATAGCTATAACCATTTCAAATAACAATCATATACTGCTTTTGAATATTGTTGTATAGCCAAACTGCATTTTTATATATACTTTCACTTTTTAAGTAAAGATATACCTAGCTAAATGGCTACATCCTTAACATAAAAATAAATGTTGGGTGAGATAAAAATCTCTTATACCATACAGAGTAGTAATAAGGCAGTCTCTAGCTAGGTAGCTAGCCTTAAAAATATTCGTTCTTAGCCAAATATTACAAAAAAAAACTTATAGAAGACAGAAAGGTAAAGCAGACCTACAAACAACACTGAAAGATCAAAGGAATATCGTTAACCCTTTTAAACAGACAGACAAAATACGGCTATTATAATAGAGACTAGTCGTTAGCCCGTGGAAAAATCCACGGGGTCGCCCGTCCTTTAAATTAACCTGTTGCAACAAGTGGACAAAATTATACCGCATTTGGTATTGGTGCCCATTTTAAAAATTTCGTGTTTCTGTTACGGGACGCCGCTTTCGCGGACACACAGACGGACGACGGCTATTATTAAAGAGACGTTAGCGCCTCAAATGGTATTGAACTAAGCAAAAATAGCTAAAACATTTAATTATAGAAACTAACATTATTTTCAATATTTATAAAAAAAGATAAAAGATTTATCATGAAGCAACACAAATTCAAAAAAAAAATACTGTCAGCAGCCAAAATATTGCTGACAGTCAGCATTTGAGGCATGATTTTTAATTGTCATGTGACAAACATCATCGGTACCAACTCCCCCCAGAAGTACACTCGCCCCCCTATACCCCGGCCTGAATGGGGTTAAACAGTGCGTTAAACTGTACATAGTTACCTGTCATACCACTTTGACGTCACGTGATTTAGTACTTTGTTTGAGGTTTCATTTTTATAAGTTCTACAGTTGCAGCCTGATTGCTAACTGACCTTTAAATCTATTTCTTGTAAGAGATGTTATTTTTTGCACATCCATATGCTTATTAGAAACCATCTTATTATGCTAGTTTATGTCAAAAATGTTAAATTTGCTACAATGAAAAATAACACCGTCGCCAAAAGTAGAATGGATTCAACCGAAGAGCAGCTCTCTTGAGCCAAAAAAAATTATATTAACCAAGAGTATCATTGTCAAAATTGCATATGCAATAAGAAAAACCTAATGAAATTATTGCGTATAGCCGAAAATGCAGCCAAACAGACACAAGTCTTTAATCATTTTGTGCTACCATAAAATTATCGTGCTTTGCTCTCCTTCAGGAGGGACTACTTCCCTGTGTCATGGTTTTTTGGCGCCGTATGTTTTTTTATGATGTAGGGTAGATTTGTGCCATGACAGCCAAAGTCACCGTAGGTTCGATATTGACACAATTAGGTACTGTCGAAACATTCTAAATAACAGTAAGTAAATAACCAGATAGATCTCCCAAACACTCTCATCCCCAGGGTTTTTCACCTTTTTCATATGAGACATGCTGGCGAAAAAATACCCTGGTATATGAAGCGTAGTGCACAGAGAACAGAAAATTCGTCTTTCCGCTCCAAAAATATGCATATTATACAGAAAATAAAATAAAGTTGAAGATAAAATACAGACAATGCAACACTTCGCTTTTGACTATAATCTACTAATAAAATACAAAAATATATACAGGAGTGTTTCTGTGTCATTTTAGTACCTATTTCTACGTTTAAAACGATAAATATTTTGTTCCTTTTCCCGAACAGTCGGTGTAACAGTTCCTGAATGGACAGGCGGTTTAATAGTTTTAAAGAGTTTGATAATTCTAGTGTATTCTTAGCTATTAGTCTCTCTAACGGTGATCATTGAGTAGTGGACTGCAATTAATGTGAATATATTTGTTTTTTCCAATTGTACTTCTCTTT
Organism: Hydractinia symbiolongicarpus; assembly: GCF_029227915.1. Classification (NCBI taxonomy): domain Eukaryota; kingdom Metazoa; phylum Cnidaria; class Hydrozoa; order Anthoathecata; family Hydractiniidae; genus Hydractinia; species Hydractinia symbiolongicarpus. The sequence continues at coordinate 3,961,200 of NC_079888.1, read as the reverse complement.
ATTAAAACTGATTAAAATTTTTCAGATGCATTACGTTTTGATCTGTGTATTGATCGATTTTCTCGTATTTGTCTGCTTGTCTTTTCCTCACAAATTGGTTTTATATGACTAAATTGTATGAAGTTTGGATGATACTATTTTCCTCTAGAAATAGCGTTCCGCATGAAGTTAATCACTTCGTCATTTTTTGTTGTCTTTTGTATTTCTTCTTAAGATAACGTAAGAGGCACTGCGTGTTGGATAACAAAATTTACGTACATACTAACTGAATCCAGATTATTTGCAAACTCATTTTCTACATTTTTCCGTCTAATCCCGGAAATAAAGTCTGCAATGTGTTCTTTCCCTTTTGTTTAATGATCTGTAAAATTATATTGCTGTCAATTGAGTTGCCAACAAAATTAGTTTGGCATTAACTTGCTTCTTGGGTTAAAGCTATACTTAAAAGCCTGATGATCTACATAAACATCAAAGCGTTTTCCATGTGTACATTCAGGTGTAGCTTTTCTATACTCCATACAAGAGGAAGTGCTTCTGTTTCTGTTGGCCCATATTTGGATTCTCGTGATGATAACGTTCTTGATATATATGCTGCTGGTCGTTCGCGATTATTTTTATCGTTCTGAAAAAGTATAGCTCCCAGAGATTTGTCTGTGTAAAGCTCAACATGTTTCAGTCGATCACAAAATTTTAATACCGTGTCCGGTGTAAGTTCTTTCTTTAGCGGATCAAATGCTTGTTGATGATGTTCTTTCTATACATATAGTTGGTGTTTTTGTAGTAATTCACGAACTATTGAAGTCTTTTCTGAAAATTTAATTATGAAATTAAAAACATATGTGCAAAATCCCCCCAAAAATACGTAACTCATCCACATTCTGTGGTGATTCGGCATGTTTTAATGCTTCAATTTTTCTGGGATCAGCATGTATTTCATCACTTTTTATTTCGACTCTAAACAATAATATTCTTGATTGTCCAAACATCTATCTTTGTTTTATTTCAAGTTTAACTCACTCAGTAAGTGGTAAGTGCATAGATTAAATCATTTTTATGTTTTCCATTTTCCCATTTTTTGGTAATTCTTTTTTGAAATATTTCAAAACTGTTGTCAATACCATAACAGTGATAACACGTGAATTCTCGTCTAATTGAATTTGCATGTACGCTCCTTCCATGTTGACTAGTCGTTAGCCCGTGGAATAATCCAAGGGTTCGCCCGTCGCAGCTAAGCTACCATTTTGCGTGACAGACAGACGGACGGACAGACGTATACGGGCATTATAATATAGACTAGTCGTTGCCCGTGGAAAATCCACGGGATCGGCCGTCCTTTATATTAACCCGTCGCAACAAAGCGGATAAAAATATATCGCATTTGATATTCGTGTTTCCGTAACATCATTTTCTAACTCAGCGGGGGGTCCGCGCAGAGACAGACAGACGGAATACGGCTATTATTATAGAGATTTAGCTTTCTATACCGAATCTAAAGTAGGTATGGGAAAAGTCTCTCGTTTTATAACAGTGGTTATCACTTGCGCATCCAGTCATAAACGAACTTTTTTATTAGCTTAGGGTGTGACAACAAAGTTTGGCACCAAGTCCTGTGATCTGTATGCTTTCTTAATAACATCTAATTCTTCTCATCTTTGAAGTTTTTTTTTAATACCCTTACTTAAATGCTACGATTTGTCCGTACATTTTCTAATAAAATGGTTGAATGTTTTTATCGATGGGTAAAACAGCTTTGTAATCTTCTAGTTTACTATGACCTTTAGATTAATTTTTGCATCTTTTCATTAATTCATCCTATTCTTTCGGCATGATTTTTTTTTTGTTTGATTGTTGCATAAACGTGCTGAAGAGCGTTTGTTTGTTGACAAAAGAAAATTCATCTGTAGAACTTTCCTCAGATGACATTTCAGACATTCTAAACTTCAGACATTCTGACTTCTAAAACTTTTACAATTTTCGTTCAAATCATTTCTTCCTTTACGATAACGTTGATATCCCTTGCAGTTGCTACGACATACGTTAGATAAATAATCTTTTTTTTTCACACGCATAACAAATAAGCTTTGCAAGTTGAAGCTCTTTCGTAAAACGTACTCCACATCTAAAGCATAGACTTTGTTTTGATTGCTTATTTTTAACATAATTATTTGTGATTTCTCCTTTTTAATCATGTTGTTGAAATATGTCTGCTGCTAGCCAGGAAACCCAGCATTATATTTCTTACCACCATGAAATCGGAATAGTAAAGGTTGGAAAAATTACGCTGTGTCTCAAACGAATTTTCTGCGGTCAAATACTGACCACACTTGTGGAGTGGTTACTTCTTTTGTTCTTTGCTCACGTGGTCAATATCGAGAAATCCCTTGTTTTAAGCACAAATGGCCTTACTCACCCGAACAAAAATAATACCACGCAAATTTTGTGCTGATTGGCTGCTTGTAAATCGGGGTTTGCTATGAGGTGGATTTGAATTTTAGAAATTGCTCTGACATTTATTTGCGTCTAAGCTTTCTTTTGAGAGAAACTGAAATTGATATCCTCGAAGAACGATTTATGCCGTTAACACAGATTTACGTCGGCCAACACTGACAATATTGTGATCTGTAATTTTATAATTCCGTCATTATTCTTTTTTCTTTTTTAGTTTCGCGAGATCTATCTTTCTCGAACCTACTACAAATTTCCGCGCAGCCAAATTTGGAAAAAATCACCATTTTTTATTTCACAACCTCGTCCTCAGGTATCTTCTACGCCTAAGATATTCAGTTTTAATATATTCCCACATGTCAGTGTTGGCTAGTTTCAGTTTTGCTTACAACTTGAGAATTGCTTCGCAAACTTTTTTTAATTTCTTGTTTTGTAATGTTTCCAAAAAAAATTTCTGATAAAATCGAGGATTACGGGAATTGTGATAATTAGAAATGCATCTTATGCATAATAACACTAACCTTTATATATAATAACCGCGGGGAATATACATAATTTCCAATACATCGTACTCTTCCCACATACATCGTACTCCCCTACCTATATACGCCCCAACACTGTACAAACATGTAAGGTAGTGAACAAAATTACTTTTTTCCAGATCTTCAAAGTAGATCCAGCTGTAAAAATCGTAAGCAACGCCCTTTTCACATCTTTAGCAAAGTTTTATATCAACAGGAACAGTAATGGCGTATTTATGCATCAATGTAAATCTCTAAACATTTATAAAAGCTACTAATTATAGAGCCATGAATGTGTTTTATGAGCATAACAAATTTAAAGACCAGCGGACCCGAACAGAATAAACCCTACATTAAATTAAAGTTGCACGGCTAATTTTCTGAACCCACGCGATTCTACCCCTGTTTAGAATGAAAAAAAAAGTTTGTGAATCAGTGAAGCTGTATTTATTTGCACACAAGAAATAAACGTAAGCGTCACATATTCATATAAAAAAGCTCCTATATTTTAAGTATATTTTTTAAGAAGAGGAAAAATCGGATCAAAAGTCGATGATGCCACCTTCCTGTAGTGTAAATAAAAAACGATGCTAAAATTTTCTAAAAAACCGATTTTTCTCCCGATTTTCGGATAAAATCCGACAAAATCGGAAATCGGTTTGTTCACGTGGGCAAACTTTACCGAATGATTGCGCTTAACAATATGTTGTGTTGTAATTTTCAAAATTATCAGAATAATCCTAACAAAATTTATTATATTTACTTGATTATAAGGATTTCATAGAGATAAGGAGTAGTTTTGAGTAATGGCCCATTTCTCAGGCTATTATTGGTATAGGGACCAAAAATTCAGCATGTAGATGCTAGTGGATGAATATTAAAACTCGATGAGTATAGCAGCCATGCAGCATACCAAAAAATTCACAAGAGCTAGAGTTAAACCATTTTGTAGTTAACAAAGTAGATATTTTCTAATGTGTTTGTCGAGCTCACTGTAAACAGTTTTATAAAAGGGTGCTGTAGGTACAAAACTTACCATATATCACTTATTTGAGAATACACTATATTGGAGAATTCACAGTATATTATATTGAACGTTCACCACGGATTTCTTCTTTTAAAATAGTACGGAGCAGAATTATCAACAATCTTACAGTAGAGATTAATACTCAGTTTTAAAATATTTATAAAACCACAGAATTTTGGAAAAAAGTTGATGTGTTGTCCAAATTAAGATGCAAGTAAGAGGATAAGTAACAAAATAAGACGCAGAGATATAGTTTTAATATTATTAAACATATATTTCAAGCATCCATAAATTACAATGGTTCTTAATGCTGAAATGTGTAAATACTAAATGTATGTGCAAACGTAAATATAAATTCAATAAGAAATAATAACAAAATGAACATGTGCAAAAAAGAGCAAATAAAGACAAATGTTTATCCAACACATTCGAATCCTAACTTTTGTGTCTTCTATCTTAAAATTTATTGCATCAAAGATCTAATTTACCAAAAACGAGATATTTTGTTATCTCGATTTGAAAAAGAGGAAGATCTATTAGGCATATTATTCCATATTTGGTGCATGCTTTTTTAAGCAATTGCCAGAAAAAAATCCAGAAATGTTAAAATTATGCGATTGTTCTGTACAAATCCTATTTTAGTAACGAAATAGTTTTATTTAGATCACAAGCATGAAAATGTTCACGCTTTATGAACAGAATATAATTCTTAAACTATTTAAAACACGACGAAATGCTGAATATATTGAACTTTATGGCTCTTGCAGTTTTAGGAACGTATTCTTTATGGCAGAGTAATGCAAGTTATTTGTGCGAATGTATAAAAGCTAAAGGTAAAAATGAAATATAGAACGAATCATTTAATCGATCAGCGAAGAAGGAAGAAAGAAACTCAGGTAACACATCATAAAGAACAGTAAGTTAATATTTAATATTTTTGACTGGAAACTTATCCACTGGGCCGGTCCTTAGGTGAAACATAATAGGAGGCTCTTGACAGTTCCAAGATATATCACTTTTAAAAAACTTTGAGATTTAAAAGACTGAAAACTTTTTTTATTTAATTTCTTTTACATTTGTATTTTTCTGATCTCAACATTGGTAAACATTTAAAGAACGTTTGAAAACTTTATTACGAGCCTGCCGATTTAAAAATACAAGCTCATTCTCATGTCTCAGAATTCTTAAAACAGCGTATGTTAGGAAAGTTGTTTCGGCATCCTAATATAACTGCAGCTAAACCTTTTGCTTTATTTAAGGCGTAATTAAAAACGGACAATGTTATAACATGTTGTAATGAAAAAAATATGATTTTTATAGGCGCCATGACGATCTCAAATTTGATTATTCTGGTGTGCATCTCACTTGGTGGTCTAGTCAATGCCGGTCTTAACGGAGACATCACTCTTGAATGTAAAGACAGACCAACATTTGAAATATCGACAGTACAGGCATTAGCCGCAGTTGGAACCGCAGTAAATAAACCAATGGAAGATGGAAGGCAAAGTACCTACAATAAAGCTCATGTACTTCCCTGGACTTTTATTCGAACAAAAGTCTGCGGTGAGTTTAACGATCAAGTTGATGAGTCAACCAAAACAGATAAAGAGTTACAAGCCTGGCAAAAGGCTGTAAAATTTTTTAATAATGTGCTCCATACAGTGGATGAAGAATGGCTGGATTTTGGTAAAATGAACAGGAAGCAACAGACCGATTATAAGAAAGCCAACGATGACAACAAGAATGATTGTGACACACTGATAGACCGAGTTCAGTTGCAGAGACAAGGAAACCGAGACATTGTCTCCAGCGTTGTTGCTGTGGCCAAGTGTATGAACAGCGCGCCAGGAAATCTTCGACCAGGTTTTGCCAACACTAATGGTGCAATTGGACAACAGCTAGACCCCATGCTGAAACAAAAAGTTGATGATGGTAGAGCAATCCAAGAATCCGATCTTACTGCTAATTCCAAGCGACTTCATGAGAAGTTTGATTTGGCTTATCCAACTTATGGGGGCGGAGGTATCATGAGTTCTGATCAAACGGAGCAAAATTGATTATTCAGATAATTTATTTCTTTATTTTTTCTTTATTTACGATTATAATCATTCTTATTGATTTATTTATTTATTCATATATTTATTTATTTACTTATTTTATTTTATCAATGTATTTATTATATTATTATTTAGTTATTTATTTTGATTCGTTTAATTCTATCTCGTTAACTTTTTAACGACATTATACTTATTTACTGTATTTCATTCCAGTAGGATGTAATGTGATAAATATATTTAAAGCAATTCTAACTATTTTTACACTCTATTTTGTATAACCAATTTTCGAAGAGGTTGTCCCTAAAAATACTCGCTATGTATTTAAAGGCATGGTTTACATATTACACACACTACACAATACAGCACATGGGTGTATATAATCTCTGTATATAGTGTTTACCTTTGAGCTTGTAATACTCTTAATGGCACTTTAGCAAAACAGCAACGTAAAGCATTTGGACATTGAATTTAACAGTGACGTTGCAGCATAAGACGTTATGAGTATAACAAAGTCCTTTGTTATTACTGGGAGATGTCTCAGTCTTGACGTGGGAAGCGCTAGGGCACAAATACGGAAATATCCCACTCGTTTGCGATAGTACCAGGCCAGTTGCTGGAATCACGCGCCTGCAATATTATTTTAACCATTTTCTCGTGTACTCAACACTATACTAAATCAGCGTACTTAATTTTAACATTAAATGTTCGTCCAATTTGTTTTTAAGGAGGCCATGGTTTTTTTGCATATTTGTCAGGCGATTCGATTGTTAACTCGAATTTTCACTATGCAAACAGCTCTCAGAAAATCAGCTCCCAGGTAAATAACTCTCATGTTGTCATTCACTCAGTACATGCTACTTTTCACCAAAGCCATAGTAAATTTGGAAGCACTCGAGGAATTCAGTGTTTTGTATATCTTTATTTGCAATTTGTTTTTCTAAGTTCAAGCGTGTCAATATCTGGAATTCAAATGATTTGGAATATGTCAATGAGCAGATTGATGCACTTTACAAGTCCAAATGAATACTTCATCATTTTTATCAACCCTCGACCTTCCTACGACTGTCAGTGTTCACAATGCTGTTGTAGAACTTAATTTCAATCAAAACATGTTTGGAACACTAACGAGGGATAATGATACATTGAATGACTTAATAAAAATTTTATGTTCAGACCAAGATAGCGATGGTAAAATATTTACCTGTGAAAGTTACTGTATATCATTATTTAATGCATCTTGTAATCCATCTAGTGCTATTTTACTTGATTCTCATAGCCGTGATAGCAATAGAAAACCAAGTCCTAATAGAACGTCTATCATCTTACATTTTTCTAGCTACTTTGCAATAATTGTTCTAACATGTCTGCTATTGACGAATGTCAAAAAAACGAATTCTGATGTTGTATCAGTGACCACAAATACTTTTACAGCCGTAAAGTATGATGTGTTGATCCCATTGGATATGCTCAAAATAATAGATGTTTCTATTAAATACAAAATTATGTTTGTTAAGAAGCTTTTGTCCGAAATGTTCACAATAACGTCAAATATGGATAATATGACACCCTATCATTTGAAACTCTTTACCGAAAATTCTAAAGCCGATGATACAAGCGATGAATAGGTTGATAGATATTTATGTCATTTCTTTATGTATATACTTTTAATAGTTTAGCACTTGACAAACGGTTTCTCTCATGAACATGCAAGTAGCTTCAATTATGGTTTTTCCCAAAGCTTTTAAGTCGTGTGACTCGGAAATCAAAATGAATATTTGAAAAACTAAAGAGTTAATGGGTAACTTTCCCAAGTCTTTTCTGGCCACTCGACTTGCTTTTGCTGTATGTAACTTTTACATGCATATATGGGTATAGTTCGTTTTAAAGTAGGAATGATAGACCCAAATGGACACTTCATAGACGCATGTGTATAAGATTCATATCATTACTAACAAAAATATGCCAACTAAAACATTATGTTCGAAATGATAAGCCTTCAACAATAAAAATATCTTAACTAAACTGCGGTTGTTTATTTGCAAAATGACCAAGTCAATCAAAAGCATAATGTTTCAGTAACTTAGAAACTACGCTGACGTCAGCAAGCTTGTCGTTCATTATGTATGTACCGCAGTTGCTAACTTTTAGTAGGTAATGGTCGTTTATCAGTAATGGAGCTGTTAGTGAAGGTAGGCAAAAGAAAAAATAAATACATTATTTCTTTGTTAAAAAAAAGTTTTTTGCCTTGAAAATTTGCATTAAAACATTTGTAGTCATATCGCTGTTACAAAGTCTATAACCAATGATACATAAACAACATTTTTAAGGCGAACAGCACATCCTATGTAATCAGAAGTTTTATCAGCAGAAAAAAGTTTAGCTATCATCCTTTTTGTTTTGTTTAGGTTCCATCGATTTTCGCTTGGTGTCTTGTCCTGACGCATTTCGTTGCATTTATTTCTGCAAGTGAAGGTAAAGGATTAGTCACTTTCAAAAGATTCTTCAACTCGTTTAAATGGTTGACCAGCAGTGTATTGATATTTCGTTCTTGTGTTTGTTTTCATCATTAGAGCTTTCAGCTTTATTTTGCACTTTGTTTGCAGTGAAATTTAACAAACATTATTCTACGTTTACGTAGTGTTTACGTAACTTTTAATAAGGCCCTTAAGTCTGATGTAAAATTGACCGATGGATGATTTAAGGAATCACAAATACTGGAACAGAAATTTCTTGAATCATATTAAAACTAGTGAAGCAAAGAACTGCTTGTCACAAACCCTTTTGTTTTTTATGTTTTCAAAATTTACAAAACTGGTACCCAGTATAGTTAAGCACAGGTCTGACCGGGGAATGAGGGGATGTGTTATGTTCCAAGGTTACGATACTTGCTGAGTTCTTATATTTCTCTAATACACACCTGCATGTCAAATCTTAGGTACCATGCTCCTCTGAGCCCTAAATATTGGCCATTATTCTAAACTACTTCCGAAATTTCCTTAAACTCTTACATTTGGGAAAATATAACACCTTTAGCTAGGTTAATCCTAGAACTTGAATCTCATAACGCAGCTGTATTTTCTCAAGGGGAATCAATCTAGAAAACATGGATACTTGACCGACCCCTTATCCCGAATTTTAGGAATAAAATAAATTTTAGGGTAGTTTTTGGTGATTTGTTATGCTGGATTTGTAAAAATCAGAATTTATGTTAAATAACTTTTTGTGACTTCCATTAACTTTATAATAAATGTTAAAATTCGTTCTAGACCAAATGTATTGAATTTTAAGTAGCTAGTTGCATTCTTGACAAATTTTAAGCTTTCGATGAAAAAAAATATTCCTGCCAATTTGTTTTTGTTTGATTTAATTTGAAAAATCCCATTAAAAGTCGGTCATAATTTCGTCAAAAAATCCGGACAGTGATTTAAAATCTTCAATATAACACGTTGGAAAGCTAAAAAGCAGAAAACTTCCTAATGATATGATTTTGCAAGAACAATTTTATAAAAGCCATAAAAATGCATGCAATAACATTTCCATGTTAAGTATTTCTGAATAATTTTAATCGCTATTCAACGAACATTATGTATAACTTTCAACCACAATTATTTTTATCACATTTATTTAACTTGCAAAACTTTCGTTTATTGAGAATTTACCCTGCAATACGAAATACATAAACTAGATTTTTTCTATGCTTTAAAACCTATACCTGTATAGTTAGCTACATTGGGAACAGGGTCTTTGTGTACTTTTGGATCACAGACTTCCGCGTAAAGAGACTTTGCCCATTTTGCATTTTGCGCTCATAATCTCTCAAAGGCACAAAAAAAAACAAAAAAACGAGCTTCTGCAATCTCAGGATGATAGGACATCAATAACTTATTTCATAGCTTAAGTAATCTTTCATTTAGCTTGCAAAGACAGGGCACCTTTGGGAATGAAAAATGGCTATATTAAATCAAGCCAGTTATCAGCCTCTTCGTATCTCATTAGTGGTACTCCATACACTCCTGCGCAGGCTAGATTACAGCTGACTACGGGATGGTGCACTAGCCGTCCTTCCAGAAGACCAGAAACACAGGACTGGTTTCAGGTACGCCATATACTTCGTCCCTTCATTATTTACCCTAGAACTACTTTCGATTAATACCATATAAAGGATGATTACAATGCATGTTTGTATTTGTTCTACTTATACCATTTACTTATACGGTTCGATTATATGTTCCTTTGTATTCTGCAAATTACATACAACACTGACGTAAGCAATGAAGTACTAGCACGTTTGGTGGAGTATCCCAGGTTGATAACAAACGCTTTGAAAAAATAACGCCAATAAAATTATGTAAAAACTTCGAACGCACAAAACTTTTCTAGATAGACTTTAACTCGAGCTTTTGTTAGATATTAAATGTTATAAATGAACAAAGTGAATGACTTAAAGGAAATTCATTATTAAAAGAGTTGCTAATGTTTTTATGTGAAATTTTAATGCACCGTGGTGGGAAACAAACTAGGTATAATTTTAAGTTGGAAATCATATTCTAAACATACGGTTCATATCACCCCTTTAATTAATCCTTATCTTTTTAATTACAGCACTTTCATTGTATTCGAAGAGTTTAGATATTGAAACTAGCTTTAATTAGTCGCTCAGATATTCAAACAGCTAGCGAATATTGTAAATTTACGCACGCTGTTAGGGATTATAAATATGTCAGTTACCACCGAATCAATTTGGTTCACCACATGAATTATAATTGTTTTTATTTAAACAATTAAAAAAGGAAGACTTGGTAACGTGGCTATAACAAGCAATTGACATAATAACTTCAGTTTAATGTGCTAGCTGCGAATAGTAACGAATGAACGCCGCAGCAATTTCTCTTCGGGTAATTTTCCTTGTTTTTTTCCGCCGGGTAATCTTTCGTGCATTTTCCACGGACCACGACTAGTTAAAATGTTTTATAAGAAGTATTGAGAAGGTTGATACATTGAACCCTTTCTAATTAGATTTTTGGGTGTGTCTGACAGGTGCTAGGTTAGCACGTGGTCGATATTACCATTTTTGCCATGCAGCAATCAATAAAACTTGATGTTTACTTCCAAAGAAAAAGAAAAGAAAAATATCCCCCGGCAATTCAATCCCTTATTCCTAACAGAGGAATTATTCTTAAGAGAGGAATGAAGATATAGTCCTATCAGTAAAAAGGTTGGGAAAAAATATTGATGGCGTAATTTAAATGAGTCATTCATTAACTTAGGATGAATTTTTACGGACCGTAGTACCGAAATTTAAATCTCATCTACAAAATATATCTTTGTCAACCCTAACTCAAGTTTTCATATGAATTTATTTTACTACAATTTAACACTTTTCCATATAACTTGCACAAACTCGCCAGAGAACCGAAAGTTGAATAGGTGAAGTCCGACATGAAGAGAGAAAACTAACCTAGTTAAAATAGCGAAAATGATCCGAGGTGCATGTTTGAGTAGTTCCAGGTAGAAGGTACTCTAGACCGGTTTGTGAAATACATGAACAACGTTCTCTCTCACTTTAAAGGAACAAGTACTTTAACTTTTTAAAAATTACTTTGCATTACATAGGCACAAAAATCTTTCTAAGGGCATACCATAATATGGATGAGAGATTTTTTTCTGCTTCACAAACACATAAAACATGAATATGGAAGAAAATGCGCATACAAATGGAAGACCTATACTTGGATTTGTAATTTCACATACGTACTTCAAATATTTAGCAATGAAAATTTTTTTTGAGTTCAGCACGAGAACAGGATTGACAACCTAGGCACGACTTTCGTAGCTAAAATGGGAGCTTTAAATGCACTAGAACATCCTTCGCAGGGCATTCGTTAATAGCAGTGCTAATTAGAACTAAAGAGGGTGTCCTGTGTAAATATTTTTAATAATAATTGTTTTAGGTTACCTTCAACAAACTGACGACAATCAATGGCATCGCAACTCAAGGTCACCCCTTCTACACCTTCTATATAAAAAGTTTTAAACTAGAATTTTCCACAGATGTATCTGGACCATTTGTCTCGTACAATCATGGACAGGTATGATATGTCTTCCTGGTTTTGTTAAAACAACATCTGCTGCGATTGGAAGTAGTTTATTTCTCTTAAAATCAACAACTGTGACCCAACTATGCTTAAGAAGTGGACCTGGCAACTTTGATATTAGCAACACCAAAAACATTGTGATTGGGTTTTAAACCTTTGAGTAGATCTGTGACATGCTTATTATAGCTGGATTTCTTTTACCTTCCAATAATAAGAGTTAAACATGATATAGAGGATGAAGTTTCAAGTTATGTCAATAATTTAGAACAATTTACTAGACTAGTTGTTGCTTTGTACTGGCGCTAATTTGGTGACATATATAATGATTTTGTATGCATTGATCTTTGTATGCGTTGATCATTTGTATGCGTTTATAGGTTTTACTAAATTTCTTCTGTTCGCCATTGCGCAACAAAACCATCAGCGTCTGGCAAGCCAAAATCATTTATCATAATAGGTCATTTCAACAGCAATTAATCACGTAATTTTGGCTCATTGATTTTTTTCTCTGTGTTTTAAAAACATTTGGCAAGGTCGTAATTATTATCTCAAACCGCAAATCAACACTAAGCCTAACCTACTATTTTTAGATATTTGCTGGCAACACTAACAAAAATGGTATTAAGTACAATTGGTTTAACGTGTCACTCGTTGCTAGGCGTTTAAAAATAGTTCCTATATTAATCAATGGTAGATCCGCCCTAAGAATGGAGTTGTATGGTTGTCTTGAAGACGGTATCATGTTCTCTTATTTAAACCTTAAATTATGCACCCGTTATTTAAAAAAAGACCCTTTTATTGTGCAAAAGATATTTAGCTTTTTCAAATCTGAGTTGCAATTGGTGACCAAGGAAAAAACCTAGATGGTCTATGTTTTGTACTGCTGTATATACCCTGATTCAATTTCCATCTTAAACATGAGGAGCATGTTCCTTAGCCCTCATTAGCTTTGGCACGTCAACTGTTGGGCTGTATTGGCCGATTTTTGACCGTAGATATGGGTTCGTCGGCTAAGGGGCGATGCTGTTGCAATATCTAATATTTCTCTGCTTTCGTGCGACAGAATATTCTGTTGTGCTACACATATTGTTATATTACATTCTCGTTTCTCAAAAGTGCTTCACAATGAGCTTAAATAGCGTACAAAATTATCCGCAAATATTCAGATCGGCAACGGCATAATTTTTTTTACAATAACAACTATACAATTTTGGATACAGTCAATCTTCTTCAAATACTAAAATCAAGAAACTTTCTATTAAAATTCACATTTCTCGTCAATCAAATCTTTAAGAATTGACAGGATCCTAATTAACGAATGTCGAAAATTCTGGCTGGAATAAAATTTAGCAGTTTCTTTCTCAGAACCGACAAGACCAAGAAAATATTTCATTCAATCATTTTATGGGTAAAGAACAAGCGCATAAAAAAAGATATGGGATACTTGTTCCTGTAACGCGTGATAAATTTTATAATTTTGCCTACATTTTCATAAAAAAAATTTTGATTGCTGAAAATCTTAATGAAAGGGGTAAAAATGGGAGGGAATTTCAAAGGGGTAAGTTCGCTTTACCAAAAAAATTTTTTTTATTAAAAGTAAAATTGTAATTCAGATGCATTATGTAAAATTCAGTAGGAGTATATATCCAGCATATATCCAATCACCAATAGCAATAGCGTATTTTTTTAGAAGGGAAACAGTTACTACCACTTGGAATGCAAACAGGAATAATTCCAAATTCCAGGCTGGCTGGGAACGGATATTTTAGATACAATGCACGTCTATTTCGTCGGGCTATTGGCATGTATAATTCCGGTCAACGTTCGCTGTATTTGGTGGTTGATCTGGTGAACCCTATGACTTTGACAGGAATAGCTATGCAAGGTTGTCTGCATTCTTCATATTGTGACCATAATGTTGTTCGCAAGTACTCGTTATTAATTCGGAATAATACAGCATCAAAATATAATCGATTGGGACAGGTATTTATTACTCATTTTGATTCTCATTTTCACATAATTTGAACTTAATTTTGTCGATTTTTTTATTTAATTGGTTCTTTTAATTGAATTAACTATTATTGATAAGGCCAGAGATTTATTAATGTTAAACTTAAGCTAATATGCCTCGTTTCCACATAGACAGTCTTTTAAAGAAGTGTTTACTTTACTGTTTTATGCGTATTCAAGTTAGGACTACCTTAATGGAATAAGTATTCGCGTGAATCTAATTTCGCAATTTCGCGAAATTTTAGTCTTTTAGCGAAATGCTTTAAATTGCCACTGTCCCCATTCGCGAAAATAATTACCCGCAAAGTTTTGTCAACTGCATCATTCACGAAATAAAATTCTAATGTTCTGATAAAAGCCGCCAATAAAGAAAAGGCGATATTTCTACAGTTTTTAAATCTTGCAAACTTTTTAGATTTTCAATGGAAATTCACCCTTCAGTACAGATCCGGTAATGAGTGTTTTATCAACACCTGTAACGGCGAGATATGTAAAGATTTCAAAAGACGAAGCATCTTATTCTCGATATATGAAAGTTGAATTATATGGACATAAACCAAGTAACTATTTTATTCTACTCTTTTATATAAACAATGCTAGTCAATCATACCTTTTGTGCATTAAAAAATAACTTTATATTCACAAATGCTTTTTGTCACATATTTGAAATTAGAAGTGATTACGTTAGATGTGCCCGCAGCATATCTTTTTAATTTAGGGGTTAAAAGAACTATTTTGTTGTATCATTTTTATTTTTAATTTTGTCTTTTTTAAAAAAGACACCAGGCGTAGGAAGAAAAACAGCTTTAAAAGTTTTTCTATTGTCAACGCGATATTGAAATGTATGGATTTGTGAATTTTTTCCTTTTTTTTTTTTTGGAGGTGGGTGAATGATTTAAATGTCTATTTTGTTTGTATTTCTTAAAGTTTAAAGCTCAAAGGTCCAAATTGAATCAACCTTAGCACACTTATAGTACGTCACAAAAGGAACAAAAAGACAGCAATAATTTTTTGCTTGCGTCAGCACATTTTCTGTGACGTCATCAAAAGCTTTAAAATCTTTAAAATGCTCATATCTGCTTAAAATTTAATTACTTCAGTTCTAGAGCGAATTTTTACATTCTGTTTGAAGTTTCTGACGGATAAATCAATGTTCTTTAAAACATTTTCTGGTTTTTACATGATCGCATGAACAAATGTGAAAAAATGCCCGAAAATCCGTTTTTTCCAATTTTCGGAAAAATCCGCAAAAAGAAGGAAATCGGACCACCCACGTGTCCAAAAGATGCAGAATGATTTTTCTTGATGAAACAAAGTTGTGTTGTAAGTTTCAAGTTCTAAGGATAATCCTAACAAGGGTGATTACATTTTCCTCTTTATAAGGGTTTCATAGAAATTTTTAGAGATGGTTTCGAGTAATAGCCAATATCGAAGCCTCAGAAAGGTATGGGACCTAAATATTAGGCAAACAAGTGTCTAATAGATAAATATTGAAACTCAGTAAGTATCAAAGCCATGCAACATAGTATTAAGGTGTTTTTAAAAAAACTGTCAGAGGGGTGCCCCGACCGAAAAGGTTATGTCAAGCTTTTTTAATACTCGAAGTCAATCCTTTAACCCTATTCGGTCCGGGGGGGGGGGGCGGATTCCGCCCCCCCTGACGGTTTATTTTAATAACTCCTGATTGCTTTGTTATATGGCTATGATACTTACTGAGTTTCAACATTTATCTATTAGACACCAGCATGCTAATTTTTTAGGTCCCGTACCTTTTAGAGGCTTTGATATTAGCCATTACTCGAAACTACCCCTAAAAATCTCTATGAAATCCTTATAATGGGGAAAATATAATAACTCCTGTTAGGATTATCCTTAGAACTTGAAACTTGCAACACAACTTTGTTTCATCAAGAAGAATCATTTGGAATAATTTGAACACGTGACTAACCCGATTTCCCGATTTTGTCGGATTTTACCCGAAAATCGGAAAAAAACGGATTTTCGGGCAATTTTTGGCAATTTTTTATCCGATCCATGTAAAAACCGGAAGATATGTTAAATAACTTTTATTTAGCTTTTAGAAACTTCAAATAGAATGTAAAAATTCACTCTAGAACAAAAGTAATTATATTTCAAGCAGATAGTGGCATTTTTAACAATTTTCAAGCTTCTGATGACGTCAGAGAAAATGTGCTGACGCAAGCAAAAGTTTATTGGCGCCTTTTTGTTCCTTTTATGACGTAATAGAAGTGTGCCAAGTTTGATTCAATTTGAACAACCCTTTGAAAAGTTGTTGAGGGGCGCCGGAATCTGCCCCCCCCCCCCCCCCCCCCCCCCGGTCATAGTATGTTCGAAAAACCCCGGACCGAATAGGGTTAAGTTAAATTTCCGCCTGTAGAAACAAGTAAGCCGCGTTATGCATCATGTTTATAACAATAAGGCTGTTTAACTATTTTTATGTTTTGCCTACCTTAAAAAACACTTCGATATTATAGTATGTTCCGGCATAGTAAGGAGTATTGACACTACACACGCGTTTACAAAGATATTGCCAGCCATACACAGTTCAATAGCATGGTGTCTACCTACCAATGAACATTTTCTCAGCATCAAGTTCAAAAAGACAGTTATCATTACTGGTATTTTATTGCAAGGTGATCCTGTACACAGAAACTGGGTGAAGAGATTTCGATTTTCATATGGCATGAATAAAAGTGAACTTATCACAGACAACAAAGTAAATAAACATTTTACTTACTACCAACACTAACAGGAAGTGGATTCCACTTTTGTTTTTGTTGGTATAATGAATATAATTCTAATTATAGGAATATATAGGCAATTCGGATCAGCATGACCCATTGGCAATACACTGGTTAACATCTGCAGTAATAGCAAATCATATCAACATAAAACCAATACAGTGTCAACGTGCTTGTTGTTTTAGATTTGATATACGAGGATGTGATGAAGGTGAGTTCACTGATTTAATAAATGATAAATTAATTAATTAATATGTCAAAAACAGTCCATCTGACCACATTTGTTATAGTTTTGCATAATTTATCATTTATTTTTGTGTGTCTTATGCACGTAGGGTGAGATCTAATTTAGGTAGCATTTGGTAAAACAGAGAACGAATTTTTTGGGCATAACCTGGTATTTTTGTTGTTTCCCAAGAGCTTAATATATATTTCTCCTTTTAGTCAATTTTTTTATAAACATGGGAAGATGTTTTGCAAAGTAATTTTGCAACTTTAATTAATTTAACGTAAGATAAGAACAGAAAGATTAGAAAATTAAATAAATGACTGATGCAAATGAGTTTAACCCTTTTTAGTTCATTTTACACCTCATTCTTTGCAAATACAAGCAAGCGAACAAAAACTGACCTTCTCCTGGAAAGAACCTTCAGTAGCCATTACTACCGTCGAAAAGTTTGTGGTGAGTATTAGCATAGGGTTTACCCAATTTTCCCTCCACCAACTCACATCAACCTTGCTTTACCTCCTCTGCATGAGTCGACATAATCTTATGGAAGGAGATCCTTTAAGTTGAGATATTCATACATATTAGCACTTAAGAGAAAAATTTTGAGTGAGCGCAAAACAAGCTAAAAAGAGCAACACGGAAGGATTTCCACTCGCTACTGGTCTTATTCAGGGTGAATAGTTTATAAAAAAACTTTTGCTTAATAAGAAAATCAAGTGTTTAAAACTTATGAAGGTTGATATCAACAGTAGTGTCAAATTTTATTAGTTATTTATTCGCCTATTCAAATATTCATGTTCTGTTTTCCAGATTCGCTTAGAGGCTTTCAAAACGTACAATGATTCCTTTGGTTACATAGCGACGTTTGATACATACGAACCTACATTGACCATAACCACGCCCTTCGCTGCAGCACATTTTAATGTCAGTGTGTTTGCTCAAATTGATAAAAATTTCACTGGAATTTTTGAGCAAGACAGAATTGTTCAATCATTTGTACAAGAACCAACAGGTTTGTTTTTGACTTTTTTTAACCATGCCTTAACGCTTTTTACTGAAATAAACAATAAAATAGCCATTTTGATTTGTTACTGCAATAATAAATCGTAAACAATGAAAAGATGCGTTCCATTTTCATGTTAACTTTACTCGTTCAGTGGAACATTCGTTAAGCGGAATTGCTTCATGAGATATTCCAGTTCTTAAGATTTAGCCGCAATTGGTATCACAGAACATTTACTCTGTTAATTTGTAGGAAACCACTTTAATAGTAACGGACACGTAGATTGACAATTTGTCATTGCATAGAAGACAAAGCAAGCCGTGGTAATCAATAGTGTCAAAAATCAACCCTATTACTTCATTTTTATTTATAGCCCCGCCAGCACCTGTAGTTACATCTGAAGATGTATCAATCAAGGGTGACATGACCAAGATCATAAAAATTCATACCGTGACTGATCTGTTTGGTCCAATCAGGTTAATAACATAATTGCATTTACCTTAAACCTCCAAGTTTTTTTTAAATTGGTAGCTATTAAGATGTCAGGGTCATCTTATTTTAATTACTAGTTAGTCCTGCTAAACAAATAGGTTCTCTGAATCGCCTGCGTAACCGTAAACAGTCAATTGTTGAATTTCTATGTTTCAGTGCATACCAGATTATTATTTCAACACTTCAACTGAAAAAAGAGAAACTTGACAACATGTATCTTCTGTCACAGAACACAGCCAATGCCTTTAAAATGTCATATTTTCTTGGAGCTAATATAATCGCTAACTCATCTGTTAACATGTATAACATGACACTTGTAGAAGGTGAAGAAACGAGTAAAGATTTTAACGGGAGATTAAATACTATCGCCATTTATCACTTTTATGTTAGAGCAGTCATTGTCGGAAAGGTAACTAGCGTTCTTTGGTAAGCTTTAGAAAATAGGAAAAACCTCTACATTCTAAATCTAATTCTTTACTGCTCAAGCTTATCTTTGTGTTTTTACTTTAAAATTTTCTTTCTTTTCTCTGCGGAAATTACGCGTCTCTCCCACTTGTATCTGAAAAACAGATTATTTCACACGTGAGAGAAATTTTATTGAAGATCCTGAAAAATAGTATGTTTGTAAGTCATTATAAAAGTTCTATATTCTAGGACGCCGCAAAACATAAATTCAAGAACAGGAATATTTATGGCAAATCGACTCATGTTATCATAGGTGAGTACAAACCGTGCGAGAAGGTAGTATCAGCTAAAACTTATTAAACAGACTGTACAAACACAGGGAATAAAAATTTGCAGAAGTAACTTGTTTTTTTCAACACATTATTTACAGCAATAACTTGTTTTTTTTGTTATTGGAACCAATACAGATATGTCGAAGCATACTACCAAGTTTAAACTATATTTACCTTATTCAGGCTGGGATTGCATAAACCGAAGTCAAAGGTTGGGACATGAGAAGAAGGGGGCTGGATGGACTAAAACGCCTTAACCTGTATTTTTATCTGATAACCTTTACTTTTAATGTGAATTATCACATTAAAAGGTGTTTGACTAGACTTCAAGCGCTCCTGCATTCTCCTTAGGGCGCAAAATGAACTTTCTGACACTTACATTTTTAATTACAATAAGACCTAAAATTTTCGGCGGAAAATGTTTCGGCGGAAAAACTTTCGAGCACAGCTTTTTATTACAGTGGAAAAATTTTCGGACAAAATTTATGAAGTCAAAAAACGTATGGGTTAGTCTTTTGAACGAATTTTAACCAAATCTCAAAAGTAATCATTACGGGAAATGACACAAAAAATGCTAGAAACATTTATAGTGTACGTATATTAAATTAAAATCTAAAAAAGGGTCTTCAAGATCCGACTTTATAGATGGAGCCTCAGTAAAATGTGAAAATAACAAAAATAATAAGTTCAAAAACTGCTGTTTTTATCGATTTTCTGAGTACCTTATATATAACTTCTATGCACTGGTCCTTTTTTTAAAAAAAATAGAAAAACGAAAATTTTTGGACTAAAAAACCCTTGCCAGACACAAAGTTCGGACGGTAAAAGTTTTGGACAAAAAAAAAACCGAAAGTTTTTCCGTCCGAAAGATTTCGTTTCCAATGTATGCTTAAATTGCGAGAAAAATTTAAAATATAACGATATTACATGAATCCATAATTAGAATTTTGTCCATTATAATTCGTCAAATTCGTCATGTTTAAATGTACTTTAAAAAATATATATTTCATTTTATTAAATTAATTTTGATAAATTTAACTTTTCTACTTTTGCTGATTAACAATAATTTTGCTTGAGCAATGACTTCAACTTTGTGAGGGAGCTTTGAGCGATCGCCAATTAATTCACCAGAATATACAATGATTGTTTTCACTCTTAATATCGCTTGCAGCATTTACAATCAAAATTGCATCCCAAAAAATTACATTGTTGCTCAGTCGCAAAAATCTTCTCTATATAAATCCAGCTAACATAATCTTAGTTGACAATCGGCTTGTGGTAATATTTTAAATTTTCTGAATCAATCAAGCCAGTTAAAAAAAATTTAGCCTTTGAATATCATTTGGGTAGATCATGTGTAACAAATTAAAAAAAAAATGTGCTTACGCTAACCTGAACGTAATTTAATTAACAGTTTTATCACTTGTTAATAGTTTGTGGTTTAAAGATTTTTTTGGCAAAATGCTAAAATTTCTGCTTCTTTTAAACTTACAATAAGGAAAAGTTCTTCGAAAGTCGTTTTTTTTTTAGTTTCTTTGATTCTTTGTATTTGCAAAAACAGTATTTCCAAGTATCCTTTCTTTTAATGCGATATGCTCTAATTTTAAGAACGTAGAAGTTTACCCAAATTGTCAAGACCACACCCTTCAAATGCAACTTCAATGCTTCTGCAGCTACAAAGAGGGCCAGCAAACACAAAGTGAGTGACATCCAAGGAAATTAACATAAAATGCCATAAAAAAGGAAGGAAGTTTTACATTGTAATACCAATTTCACATACATAATTTTTGCGATTATTTTGAATAAGTAGTGATAAATATAGGAAATATTATATAATAAGATATAACATATATAATATATTTTAGATATTATCAGGTTGCTATAATGAAATTAAAACCTGGTACCACAAAACTGCAGCTCAACGCATCTTCATCTTACAATGTTTTTAAAACGTACAGCTCAGCTCAATATAACGAACCCTACATTGCAGCAGTCTTTGATGGAAAAGACTTTGAAAAATACCAAATGTTTGCCATTGGTAAGTGACATTTGGTTGTGTGTGAATATGACCCATCAGAAGCTTTGCTATTTGATAAATCCAATATACTGTTAGAACAGATGTACTTCCAACAGTTTTATACGTATAAGATGTGATAGGTTTTTCAAACAATATATAAACTGAAGACGTAGTATTTCGTTTAACCACATTCAGAAAACTTGTCCCGAATGTTTGCTAAAAAATTGTAGTAAAATTGGGATAAAAATGTTTATTACCTTATCTTTTTGAACCCGAAAAAAAGCTAAAACTACGTAACGAAAACTTGAGGATCAGAGAGAAACGTTTTAGAGGTATAAAAATTACTTGATAGAAGCATGAGAAAAAAAAGAAATATGACTTTAGAATTGTTGACAAGGATACTTAAAATAAAATATCCTTATTTCGATTTTTTTCACCTGATCACCTGTTAGCCGAGAGTCACCATGTCATCAGCCGTGACTAAATACCAAAAAAGCTAACCAAAATGATCAGAAGTCATATTTCACTCCCTAAAACATTATGCTTCAGATGTTATCGCAAAGAAATTTAGAAAACGGGGGGCTTTTCAGGGTTAGATTCACATCAGTTGATACATATAAATAACTTTTCCAATGTGCATGTGGTGACTCAAGCGATTCCTCTTTCATTCAAAAGGTGATGGAGCTGTATATACTCAGGACTCGCAAAATGTTCGCAAAAAAAGATCAACGACAGAATTTGTAAATGGCCCATTAAAACTAGGAGAAACCTTTGTGATATTTCAAAGAATATCAATAAGCGTAAGATTTTTAATGTTTTTAATTCTTAGTTCATTCTATCCATCCGTATATATAATATTAATAATTTTACATTTCCTAAAATCGAATGCAATTTATTAAGTCTTCCCATGTTTACAGAATTCGTTTGTAACAACGCCATGGTCTGAACCAGTGTATATTGATCCACCAGGTATGTAGAACTCAACAGTATTTATTGTTTGAGTCGATCTAGGTTTAACAAACGGCGGTTTTAAACCAGCGTTAAAAGTTATGAAAGTGTTTTTTTTTACGGAACATGTACTTAAAACAAGTTAACTTAACCAGACTTCTAATCCATCATGGCGCTGGTTATGCACTTTAAAAAAACTAGTCGGTGTCCCGTGTAACCATCCATGGGTTCGTCTGTCATTTTTACACCGCACTGCGTGCGTCTCGCTACTTGTGGAGCTATTTTGCGTCACAGACGTATAAGGTTATTATAATATACTAGTCGTTAACCCGTGGAAAATTCCACGAGGTCGCCCGTCCTTTATATATTACATTTCGGGTTTCCGTTACGGGACGCGATAACCCTTTTGAACAGACAGAATTCTGCTATTCTGAGATATTTTATTTGAAATTTAGTAAATGGCAATTGGAGTAGTTGGAGTGTCTGGACAACATGTTCCCAGTCTTGTGGCATGGGAATGAAAAGAAGAAAGCGGATATGTAACTCTCCTGTACCAAAGCATGATGGATCGAATTGTGTGACGTTAAAAAACAAAACCGCATTAAATGAGACAGAGATTGTATCTTGTACTATGAAAGAGTGTCCAGGTACGTGAGTTACAAAAAATTACATATGTGTGCCATCTCTATAAGTGCATGTTTTTTGTTGCGCTAGTAACAGAGTTTATATCTCGCATAGTAACTTGTTTATGTATTTGTTGCCTGTGCAAAATTGTTGGTTATTACATTACAGTTCTTTTTTCAATTAAGGTTATCAATAACCGTTAAGAAATGTAAAAAGAATATAAAGGTCAAACGAATGTGTCTTTCAAATTAAGTTTATTATAGTATTAGATTATTTCTGTATGATAACGTCTTTAAACTAAGAGAAAGATTTGTTACCGTGAGGTTTTCGATTTATCATTCATTTTCATAGTTAATGGACAGTGGGGATCCTGGGGAAACTGGACGTTATGCACATCGACCTGTAGTGGAGGAATACAAGAACGGAGACGGTTTTGTGATTCACCAACAGCTAGATATGGCGGTCTACTTTGTCTGCTACCAGATTTTAAGATTAGAGGTACTCATGAGATGCAATCAAAAGTCTGTAACAGCAAACCGTGCCCAGGTAACGTACTTGTGATGCACTTTTATTAGGTTAGAAAGAGCATATTGCCTGTATAAGCAACACGACCACCAGATACTTTCTAAATCTTGTTTAACTTCTTTTTCGATGTAGCGGGCGCATTCATTGAGATTGCCATGAATTGTTCTTCTATATGTTCTTATAAATTTGTTGTTTTTTTATATTGGTGGCGTGTGGCCTAGAGGTCATGGAGTTCGCTTTGTAATCACGAGGTCCCTGGTTTAGTCCACAGCACAGTCATATTTAGCAAGTGTCTTTTAGTCAGCTACGGGTCAACCTATTGATTTTGTTATAATCTAAATTACAATTAAAGTAGAAATTGAGAAGGTTTCATATAATCATTTGCGTTTTTAAAAGCAATCATTGCTTTGCTACTGTCACTGTTTAAATTTCTAATGAATATCTAGTGGACGGTAATTGGAGTCCTTGGACGCTTTGGTCCATGTGTTCCGCACAAAGCGGGTGCGGTTTTCGAATTCGAACTCGCAGTTGTACCTCACCTCCACCTTCTAATGAGGGAGAGATGTGTCTTGCCAATGATGTTCGAATGAGTCATGAGAAAGATGTGAGAACATGCTACAAGTTCTCTCCTAAAGGTACAGAAGCTTAAATAACTTGTAGCTATGTTTGTTTACATTGTGTAGAAATGGCGCAACATTTTTATTAGTTATGTGTCGTCGTTCTCTATTGTTTCATTGTCTTTCTGGCTATCTAAACTTAGGTCCAAATATTTTTTTACTATCAAACTTACCTTTCTCCGTTACCAGACAATACAACTTGGAGCTTATGGAGTCCATGGACAGCTTGTAGTGTTACGTGTGAGAATGGAAACAGGCGAAGAACAAGAAAATGCCATGGTGACAATTGCATTACCACAGATGGTGATGTTTCAAATGTGGAAACTTTGACGGAAGTATGTAGTTTACAACCCTGCCCAGGTAATTATTTTAGTTGTTTTAATATTTCCTTTTCTAGCTCCTTACCAGGAGTGTTTTTCGGGAGCTACAAACCCTGATCAACACTTCTTTAGACAAGACAGCTAATCTTAAAGTTTGTTAATACGAATCATTACATTGCCTAATTCTATATTAAATTCATGCATTTTAAACTTGTTAATGTCAGATTGGATTTAGGATATAAGGTCTAAACTTTTAAAACCAGCTAATTGTTACCGACCGAAAAATTGCACTTTTTCCCGAATTTCGAAGTGTATTACTATTATCCTGTTAATACTGCTATCAACAAAGGCCCAGCGAAGATGCGCTGATGCATTCACTATTTACATTAAAGCTGCAAAAGTCTTCTGAGCACAGCCCTTGCTCAACTGGAGAACCGCATGAGATATCAATTCCATTCATTTACGGAACGTTAAGTAGAAAATATTTATTCATACTTTTATAGTCTGTCATGACTCCACCTGGGTTTGAAACCACAGTCATAAGTACTGAAAAAATAGTACCATCAATATGCCTCCAGTCAGTAACAATCAGTTTGTATGCAGATTACCCTGCCCACTTATTAAATTCAGCAGAACAATACAACCTAAATATTCGCCTCCATTTTTCTCTTAGTGGATATTCAAGTACATAGTGTATTTGCCAAATGAAACACGCCTATCGACACATTGTATTTTCACACGCTGAGTTGCAGATACAGATAAACTGATTAACTATCCAAAATATTATTGAAAGGAAGTCTCAGAAGAGTTTACCACTAAAAAATGAAGGTCTAAATGGGACCAGTAAAATCAGAGAAAATATAAAAATAATGTCTAAATAGATATAATGCAGTTAAACAAATGAGAAAAAAGTAAAAAGAAAATAATAAAATCAATGTATAAGAATTTTGTAGATTCAATAAAATCGATATCAACAAAGAAAACTTACTGGTAGAAGTGTGATACGTGTGTGGTACGAACCACTAATGTAAAATGCTAACAAAACCAAATATCAAGACCAAAAAGAAATAGCTAAAAAAAGACGAAGTAAACACCGCCTAGAAAATTCTTAACACTTGTTCCTTCTGAAATTAACAACAACAAAAATATAGCTTCAAAAACATCCCTTGCCATGTCTGAGAGTCATTATAATTATTTCAGAGAACAATGGTAAAAACATCAAGCATGGTTCAGTGCATTATACTCCTAAAGGGACACAACTAAAAAATATACAGAAAAGAAGCACTTATAGATATAAACAAAGGCTTAATACACTTAAGATAGACATAGATAAACAAAAACTTAATGCGTGCACATAGGAATTATTAACATGAAATATAATGCTTGTTTTTGCAATATCTTTATGTTTACATTATCTACTGTACGCACAAACCAATTATAATGCTTTGATGACGGTTGCTTTTGGAGAATTTCAAGTCTTGTTTACATATTTTAGTTCCGAGAAAAAATCTAAAAATTGTCGTTCGAATTTAAACCTGTCTGCAACTTTGTCTACCTTGTATTAAGGAGAACATAATTTTAAAAACAAAAGAATACTGAAAGTTGCACTAAGGAAGTCTTTACACGAAGTTTCATTTTTGGGGCAAAATGGAAATATCATTTTGATCTCTTTTCTAGTGTTTTTAAATGTTTACATGATTCCAAATAAAATGAAACCTATATCGATGTTGCTTTCTTTACGGTCAGCAAACTGAAATGAAATTGATATTTTGCCCACAAAATATTCATGTAATCACAATTTACTCAAAATGAAACTATTGCGCATGTGCAGTTTACACAAGCCCGAAATGGAAAAAATCTATGTAAACACAACAAAAACTCATATCGGATATAAGGCTACCAAAAAGTTCTTTCATTATGCCAAAATGTGTATGAAACATTGCAGTACCATAGAAGCAGTTAAGAAATTTAAAAATATTGGGCCTATATGACTAGAACATGACCAAAAAATTTTACAATTCCACCACTCTTCTCTGTAATTTTAGTGCATGGTCAGTGGAGTACATGGACACATTGGGGCGATTGTATGGCAACCTGTACTGAAAGCAGAGAAACCCGATATCGCTTATGCGACGATCCTTTACCAAGAAATAACGGGAGTTTGTGCATAACGAAAAACAATTATTCAAAAATTTATGAAGTGGAAAGCAGAAGCTGTACTTCTAAAACATGTCAGCAACGATTGAGAGGAGAAGGAGATAAAAGTAAGTGTTTTTTCTATATGGCTATATGGTAATGTGGATTTAATATAATTGTTTGTTGATAAATTTTCTAGCACTTACTTAAAAGGGCTACAAAACGAGCTGTTGTTTTTACTGTAGCGACTTACACAAAAGTCCAGCTTATGACGGGGGAAACGTTTAAAAGCAAATGAAGACCCAAAACAATAGCTTAAATAATCTTAGAGATCATATTGAACCCAAAAATATAACTGAAAATGACAGAAAAGTGACTTACAAATATTCAATACTCCTACTTATTCTACATAAACACCTTCTTTTAAATCAAGTTTTCTGGTAAAAGAAACTCTTTTAATCTAGCTACTAATCTAGCTAAATTCTGCGCAAAACAAACAAAATTATTGCATAGAAAACCAGTCAAAGCAACAACAATGACTTTAAAACCTTTTTAGACGTATTAATTACCTTTTTTTCAATAAAGACATTCCTTTATGATGTCTTGCTTTTACATCAAAACAAACTTTTCGTTGTTATTGTTATGTAGTGTGTTTTGCAGACTGTATCTTATTTTATTGCCAAAAGAAAATACTAAAAGATAATGTATCCACTTTTGAAAAATACAATTTAAAAAGTAGAACATCATGAAAAGTAATTATTCATTAACAGGTCGTCCATATTCTTGTAATATAGTGGATATAATTTTTTTTACTTCGACTTTCTGAGTTGTTTAGCTATTACACAATGTTATTAAAAATGCGCGAGGATAGAAAGTAACATTAATGACGGAGATCTTTCTTAAGCGTTTTCGTAGCCCCGTTAACGAGGAATTCTTAAACAGCATTAAAGCTGTTGAAAGTATAACTTATAAAGCTATCACTCTGGTATTCTGGTTTCAACTTAGGTATCTTAGCTCAAAAATTAATCTGGAATGCGTTAGCTTTGCCCTAATGTTAGTATCATCTGAATCAAGGTTAAAGTATCTCAAGATTAATTTCAGTAAGATATAAAATAGAAATTGCGTAGTAGTTGAATCTTTAAATGGTAACCTGAACGATGCAGCTTAAATGTGCCAAAATGCCATTCGAAATGAAAAATTATTAGGTCCTGCTTGAATAATATGTATAGGAAAGCTGCAGTCGACCATAAGGCATCCTTTAAACTCCAGCTTGCGTAAAAAGACATCATCTAAACCACATTTAAATGACGTTAATGCAAATTAGGAAAATTAAAGCCATAGCATTGGATTAACCTTGTTTTTATTTTTATTTTCTATTTAGGTAGCAAAAAACTTTCAACGTTAGAATTTCTTCTTACTCTTTTTGGAGGATGCTTAATCGGCATTATTTTACTGGCTATTGTTATGCAAATTGCAAAATGCAGCCGCAACAAAAAAGACAGTCTGGTGTTGCACGAAGTCATCCAAGGAGTTGACAACATTGCCTTATCTGATACTAACGTGTCGTCAAATAACCCGAAAAATGCAAAAAATATCACAACTAGTGGTGTTGTTGTCAATAACAACAGTGACATTTACAAAGAAAACGAATGAACAGTCAATAAATGGAAATATTGTTGTGTACATATTATTAAAGCAAATGACAGCGCTAAAAGAATAGCTACTTGTGAAATTTTAATTTCTTCGAAACGATGAAACACTCTGATTAACATAATTTAACGGATTTGTGTAAATATCTCAAAGTTTTAAGTTTATATGATTTAACATTTTTTAGTTTTTCATTCCTTAAATTTTACTAAATTGAAATAAACTGAAATGCGAGTGTATTTTTATTCCTTTTTAGGTGAGCCAGAGAAAGAGAAAAGACAATAATATTATGTTACAAATAAGGAAAAAAGAGAGACACACTGGTAAATACGTACCTTAAAGCTGTTGTGTAACACGTGATAATACATTGTAGATAAGTGGGAGGTAGAGGTACAGTGGCCTTAAATATCGGTAAAAGGACGCTCACACCAGCTACACCAGAACATAGATTAAACAAGCTGTACTCACAGTGGGTTGGCTGAACGACTCATTCTTTCATGATTTATAATTTAAAGGGTGCGGCTTTATATAGATTGTGTTACAAATTAAATAACTGATGCCAGCACTCGTTTTCTCGTTTTCTTATCAACGTTTTTTAAGGTCAATCTAAAGGTAATTTTTTTAATGCATGTAATTCATTTAAGTAACTTTAGCAGTCTAAAAAAAATCCAATTTCCCTCTGCGATTTTGTGGCTTATGGACATTGATAAATCTTTTCTGTCCGATCGTGCTATGCTCAATATATGAATACTACGATGGCCCTGAAGGTTCATTGTGCGCACGCACAAATTTCCTCAACGCGCACCATTCCAGGGAACATAAGTGCTTTAATTTACGCGCGCTCAAGTTATAGTCTTGCACGCACAGCTTTGATGCACGCACCATTGTATTAATACGCGCAAGGAAAAATTCATTCACGCCCGCGAGAGCATTTTGGCACAAATTTAATCGATATTTTCCATCTGGTCCTGATTTTGTTAAATTTTCATTGCTTTGTTTGCGGGGCAGGAAACAACATGGCGACATCGTATCTGCCTTGTTTAAGTTCAAAATGTTTTGATAGAGATGCTTTAATAACTTCTTACTTTGGACAAGGCTTTAGTAATCTAGAAATCCTGGGATTCTTAGCAGCACAGCATGATGTGTTTGTGAGTTTGTCTACCTTGAAGAGAACGCTTTCCAAGTTGGGACTGTATAGACGACATCCGGCTAAGATCGAAGACAGAGAAGAAATTAAAAAATTGGTTTCAATGGAACTACTCGGCAGTGGAAACTCAATGGGTATGCCACTTTAAGTACATATAATCATGTATGTTTCTAAACAATCTATGTTGGTGATTAATTTATTATATTCTTTTTATAGGGTACAGAAAGGTTTGGAATGTAATAAAGAATTTGGGGATTCCTGCTAAGCGAGCTACTATCATGGAAATCATGCGAGAATTAGATCCCGAAGGTGTGTCCACGCGGAGTAAAAGGCGGCTGAGGAGAAGGGTCTATACAGTCCCTGGACCTGATCACCTATGGCACATCGATGGATATGACAAGCTCAAACCATTCGGATTCAGTGTACATGGTTGTATCGACGGGTTTTCGCGGAGAATTATTTGGTTAGAAGTAGGTGTAACCAATAAGCAACCAGAAGTAATCGCACATTATTACATTCAAGCTGTGAAACAGATGAATGCAGTTCCCCTACGTATTCGCTCCGACGACGGGACGGAGAATAGTATCGTAGAAGCTATACAAATTGCACTGCGCTCTGCTCATGATGATGAATTTCAAGGGTTGGCCAGCTATTTAATCGGGGCATCAACGGCAAATCAACGCATTGAATCCTTATGGTCGCAATTCCGATACGACAGGATTATATGGTGGCGAAATTTTTTTAAGGAGTTAGTAGATTTTGGATTACTTGACTCAGGTAATCCAGTTATAACTGAGTGTGTCAGATACTCTTTCATTCATTTGATAAGGAAAGATTTGAAGGAATTCGCGGAGAGATGGAACAAACATATACTGGCGCCAAGTTCTAACAAAATACTGCCTCGTGGTCGGCCGGATACCTTATACTTTGTACCAGAAATTTTCAACTCTCAATCCTTTAGAAAAGAAGTAGACTTAGCAGAAGTGGACGAATTTGACGACCCACAATTTTGCGTTTCCTTGCAAGATAACAGCGCAGAATTTTTAGAATTCGCAAAAATTGTTTTTGAAATGAATAATGGAAGAAGTAACAGACGGCCAGAAAAAATAACTGAGGCGTTTGAAGTTTATATTAGTTTATTAGAAGCTGTGAACAAATACATGTAGAATACATGCTTAACATAAAGTTAATACACACTTTCAAGCTAGTGGTTATAACTACATTTCTCATACAATGTAATAAATCTCCATAACTTATTCTCCCAGTTCCAAATTAAATTTCCACCAACTTTAGATCAAATGCGCGAAAACTGAATTCGTCATTGAGCGAGAATTGATTATGGTAGTACCAATAAGATATTTAGCGATGAAAAAAGTTGATTTCTTGACAAAACAGTGTTAATTACATTTCATTCTTAAAAGCAGAGAGGTTAAGAATATCCGAAGGCTTGGGTCAATATTTCAATGATCTCATATAAAAAATATGCCAGACTTGTTTGAAATTTCCAACTTGGGAAAGCTTTGGAAAATTCAAATCAACAAAAAAATCGAACAAACCAAGAAGAAATAAAGCTGATAAAAATATTATCAAAATGAAAAATAAAATTACTAAGTATAATGGAACCAAGTTTTTACACAGGTACAGTACCTCTCAAATAAGTGCCCACATTATCCAAGTTAAAAATAAGGACTAAAGTAACATTAAATGAGTTCTTTTATGGATTAATTTTAATGGCTTATTTTCCATTTTAAAATAAAGATTGACCAATGTGCAAAACTAAATACGCACCAAAGATATTATACATGCAATAAATTCTTACAAAATTTGTGGGGGTGTATTTAATCATTTAATTAGCACATAATAAATTCAAAAATAGGGAATGAATGGTTGTACCTGCTATGTAGTCACTCACTCCTTTACATAATTGCTTTGGGGCATCATATCCATGAAGAAGTGCAACAGCTACAAATTGCCCAAATGCGTAATAGTCACCGCTGTCCACTCTAAGAAGGTCATGCGAAAAAACTTCACTTTTCGGTCTTCCGTATAGAAGCTGGCCACTCACGTTTTCATAAAACAATGTCACTAATTCTCTTCCTGGTCCACCAGTATCTACACCTGCCTCCAAAGCTGATGCACTAGTAAATTCTACTTTCATCTTTCGTAAAGGATTATCAGAAAAAAAAATTTTCATTTTTGTAAGAGTGTCACTGAATAAATATCTCCGTCTAACATTAAAGGTCACTACATTGTTTGCATTCTTCGCCAAAAATGCTTGAGATAACGCTTTTAAATCTTCCTCAAGTGACCTGATTGAGCTAAGTGAAGCAGCCATAGCATTTATTCGAAGTTGGCGTAATGCATCCTGATTCGGTCGATCTTCAAAACTCGTCTCTTCGATACATTCTACATCACGGTTGGTTATATCTGAATTGAGGGAGTCAGCAAGCAAGACAAAAATACAAGTATGTTTTACCGCAAACAACACATATCTTCCGCTGATTGGATAATGCGTTTGAATCATCATCAGAACTGGAATCAGATGAATCAAACATTGGTTCTGTTACCAATAGGAAGTAGATCCTGGATGCTGTCAGACCACGTTCCATTAAATATTTTTTGATTGATTCATCTTTATTCAATTCCTGTCCGGACGAGTCACATAGTCGGATAACCAACTGAAACGTATTCTCATTAAAGAAATTCTTCCCATTATCTGGGAAGAAATATTTTAAAGAGATGTCTTTAAGCTCCTCAAAAGATGGATCGTCTGCCGCCTCAAATGTCGCAAATCTATGTCCACCACCCTCAGACTGCTTAACGGTAACAAAATTGCCACATATGCCTTTTCTTTGGTATCTCACTTGCACTTTCATTGACTTTGAAGACTTAGGTGTATTTTGTTTGTTCGGCGTTTTCTTTTGTATTTGATTCAGCAATTTATTAAGGCGTACTTCAGTCTTCTCCTTTTTAGGATGGGAGGATAGTTGAGTGTCTCCATTAGTTTCTCTGCTGCGTTTAGCATTAGGGTTACTGCCGATAGAAGGGTTGGTGGTGATGGTGGTGCAGCTTGCGGTAACATGACTGTTGACAGTGGTTGTACTTGGTGGTGCAAAAGTACTACTGGAAGGATTTGAGGAGAGAGCTCGCTCTACTTCTTCCCTGACTATTCTTTTCAACAGTGATTCCATTTCTATAAAGAGAAAAAAATGTCAATAAATACACCCTGGCTGACAAGCATAAAATTAAAGCCACCATCCTTATATCAAAGTTCGAGCACATTAAAGCATAAACCTCTGATTTGATAAGGATTTAGATGGAAAAAGAGTGATGAATAGCCAGCAAAAAGATAACATAAAAGCTTCACACTTTACCTCGACAATGTTGTTCAGTATCATGCATGAAAGTGAAAGTGGCTGCTCTGTTTTCGTAGTCGAGAAAATGTATAAAATCCAGACCCAGTGACTTTTTCCGGGTTATTGAATGCGGGTCTATTCAGGTGCGTGGAAGTTCAAATTCGAGACGCGCGTGGAAAATTTCGCGTGCGTATATTTTAAAGTCATGCATGCATACAAAAATATATTAGAATGGTGTGCGTTGAGTAAAAAATGTGCGTGTGCACAAATTTGTGAGTGCGCACAATGAACCTTCAGGGCCATCGTAGAATACAGTAAGAGACCGCAATACTGTCTTCGATGAGCACAATTAACCCCGTCATTTAACTATTCATTTACAGGTTTATAGGAACATAATAAGCAGGGATTTCTAGGAAATAAATTTAGAAATTAGGTATATTGATGAATTAACTAAGCGTTTAAAACGTTACAGAATAAAATATTGTGTCACGAAATTTATTTTTACGAATTGCAAAGAAAACCCCGATATTTCTCAGAATTTAATTTCGCGAATTTTTGAAAAACCTTCAGCTAGAGTAGGGAGTGAATTTAAGTACAGTAACACTGCTTTGACACTTTTCAACGCAAACCCCTCGCTAACGAAAACAATCATTTGGTACCTCAAAAAATCTGTGACGTCACAGATTTCACCATGCCTTAAATGAGTAAAAAGATCTGCTTACATCAGCAAAAACGACGGCATCCGACAAATCTGCTGACATCAGCAAATCGAGTCTCCAAAATTCTGCTGATCTGCGACAAACATCTGCGCATGTGCAAAACCTCGACAGAATCCCACAGTATTTTGAGTAGCGAGGAACCGAAGTTCTGTCCACTTCAGAAAAAATCCGAAAGTCCTAATCTGCAATAAAGATGGCAAACACGTCGATCTATTTCAATGAGAAACGCGCGGAGGGGTTGAAGAGGATGATGAGGATTGATCATAGGTTCAGCCGGCTATATAAAAAGGAATTGTTTAAGATGTACACCAATGACTATAATTTATCGTTGCATAAAGCTGAATACTACGACAGCCTATTGAAAGAGCTGCTTCCGGTAGCCTGGCATCCAGACAGAATTAAAGACTGGTGCTTTTCAGAGAATCAAGAAAGGATCTTGAGCTATTGTGGAGCGGAGCAATGGAACACTGAAGAGAAGAAAGTTGCCACGAACGCTATTTTCGAGGTTGGAATTGTTATAATAAATGTGCATCAACAGTGAATCAAATTCGAGATGTTCGAAATTGTAGAAGTCATGATATTTATGACCGGTGTTGGTATCTCTCTACCACTTATGGCGTTGGCATTAGTGCAAGAATCGTCGAAGGAGAAGGAAAATGAACGATTAATTGAAGATTTGGAGGATCGTGCTAGTGCTTTAATGAAAGAGAATGAACGATCAATTGAAGATTTGGAGGATCGTGTTAGTGCTTTAGTGAAAGAGAATGAACGATTAATTGAAGATTTGGAGGATCGTGTTAGTGCTTTAGTGAAAGAGAATGAACGATCAATTGAAGATTTGGAGGATCGTGTTAGTGCTTTAGTGAAAGAGAATGATCGATCAAGTGAAGATTTGGAGGATCGTGTTAGTGCTTTAGTGAAAGAGAATGAACGATCAATTGAAGATTTGGAGGATTGTGTTAGTGCTTTATTGAAAGAGAATGAACGATCAATTGAAGATTTGGAGGATCGTGTTAGTGCTTTAGTGAAAGAGAATGAACGATCAATTGAAGATTTGGTGGATCTTGTTGGTGCTTTAGTGAAAGAGAATGAACGATCAATTGAAGATTTGGAGGATTGTGTTAGTGCTTTATTGAAAGAGAATGAACGATCAATTGAAGATTTGGAGGATCGTGTTAGTGCTTTAGTGAAAGAGAATGAACGATTAATTGAAGATTTGGAGGATCGTGTTAGTGCTTTAGTGAAAGAGAATGAACGATCATTTGAATATTTGGAGGATCGTGTTAGTGCTTTAAAATAGACAGAAAATAAAACGATGAAAGAACAATGCAATGACTGCGAACGCATGCTTGATGAGTCTGACAGGTGTGGATGCGGGCGTAGACTCCTGATAAGAGTTAACATGCTGTTGGAATTCTCGTCACGGCATGGCATGGTGGTTTTAATACTGTATAATTTTGCAAAAAAATAGCAATTCTGGGCAGCTGGAATAAAGTAATTGTCCTGACCGAGCTCGATCCCAGGTACCTTCGGATGAAAGCGCAGATCAATGACCACAGGACCGGCATGACCTGACACGGAGTGTTAGAGGTGATGTAGAGAATGTCTCGTAAATTCATCGTTATTTTTAATTTTTTACCATCCAGTAGGCAATCATCCTCATCTAACTGAGGGCAAACAAGTCTTGTAGACTGAATCGTAGTCTCCCTTCGTGTAGTACTTCTTGCGGGGGTCAAAAGGTAAGCCTAGGAGCTTGTAGAGTTGTTCATTAATGACGATTGTGTATCCGTCATTGACACGGAGCCTGAACACCCCGTTTTTTAAGACAAACAGTTGGATCTTACCCTGTGCTTGACTGTGGACAATGGTCGCTAAATCCTCGATTCTGTACAAGCCGTTTATGATTTCAATTCGGAGTTCCTCCTAATTAGACCCCACATTACGGATGGTGAAGTCGTTGTTACTGTAAATATTCAGCCACGTAGGTCGAATACTGATCGACTTTAGAGCAATCCTCGTATCCTGCCCTAGGTAATCGTCAAAAATCGTAGGCTTCTCGATGTTAGTGATGTAGAGTTGCTTCATGTTTATTCTTTAAGAAAAGATGAGCATTTACTCATACAACCTGAAAGCAAAGTATGCACCCAACCATGGGAGATATTTAGAGAGACTTAAGGGGATGACCTTTTAGTGCAGAACATCGTTATTGATGCTCATGGGTCCTCGTTCAGGGTGAAATTTTCAGACATCTTTGTCGACTATGAATTCCATTCTGGCACTAGCGGGCTAGTGAAGGAGTGGAACACCCACCCTTACAGTCTCTAGTCCACTCAACTTAATTTTGCTACCTAATGTGTAACATTTGCTTGTGGTATTTCCATGCAGCATCTTACCTCCGAGTTGCCTATGGTTCGTGTCATATATCGATTTCACGCCTATTTCCAAATCCGTAAAATTCTATCGGAGCTTGACATTTCTCTACCGGGCTTAGTTAGATTTTGACGTCTAAACAACCCCTTCAACGAAACTCCAGCAACTGGCTTGCGAGTTAGGAGTACCCGGTGGTGAGCAGGAGTGGAGGAACAAAACCATCTTCAGTAGTTGGCAACTTCATCGCAAAGATTATCCTGGTTCAGGCTCTAACTATCTTGACGAGGACTCGTGGAGTCGCCGGATCATTGAAAAATCCCAGAGCCTCACTCGTATTGGTATTGAACGGTTTTCCCAAAGCGTGCGCTTCTATGTCTAACCAATTCTCGAAAGCCAGGCAAATGCAAGATCTTGAATCATTGGAAACTAAGCCGGCGCAATTGATTCTTAACGCCTGTACCTGACGACATTTGAGGACGTGATAATTAGACCTAGCAATACAGGAAAGAAAATTGCCGAATTTCAAAATGTGCTGAAATATGCGCGGTCCAAGGTGGATTTTAGTGCTGCTTATGGCGTCTATATGATCGCAAGTGACATGAGCTTTCATATTGGAAATGTTGTGAATTTCACGAACAAAATTCTCATCAGCAGAAAGTATTTATCTATCGGTTTTAACCCGAAGATTAACGCTAGCGAGTTGACTAACAACGCGGAAGAGAGTTCCAAGCATCAAGTAACAAGGCAAGAGTTTGTAAGGGAGGGTACCACCGTACCCCTTGGAAAGGCTAGCGAGCCGACTAGCAACGCGGAACACAGCTCCAACATCAAGCACAAAGTCAAGATATTGTAGGGGCCTATCAGAGGGGCCCCCTTGGTAAAGCTCAAAAGCATGATGACAACAAAGCTGCCTTGATTACAACTGGGCTAGGGCTAATCATTGCCTATATTTGGTTAAAGTAAGGTCTAATGTGTTTTTAATCAACAAATTAGACTCGAGCTTGCGATCTACAATTTCCCCCTCTTTCCAACGTAGGCCACAACAAAAGCGACGGCAGCAGCGATTGTCATGTAGAGGTGTTTGGATGCGTATTCGACAACTTTTGCTGCTACTCTAAAGAAGAACGAGACAACCGTGCCAATAATCACCGGTAGCGCCGCACCTGCCTTACCTGCCAGGTATTTTAAAAATT
The DNA here is from genome assembly GCF_029227915.1 of Hydractinia symbiolongicarpus. Lineage (NCBI taxonomy): Eukaryota > Metazoa > Cnidaria > Hydrozoa > Anthoathecata > Hydractiniidae > Hydractinia > Hydractinia symbiolongicarpus. The sequence goes on along the minus strand of NC_079888.1, from coordinate 3,924,203 downwards.
TTCCAAGCCTTTCCAGCTGTTTTTGCAAAAGGCTCTTCCCTGCCGCACTTCCTTCTGCGCCTGTTGTGGAACCTCCACCTGTAACTGCAAGTACGATGGTGGAAATCAGTAGACCAATAGCCGAGAAGATGCTTGCTATAGTTATCCATGGCTCCTTGAACAAGATTCTAAGCATTTCAACGAGAGACTTATCGTCTGCTGCGATTTTCATCAGCATTTCTTTAATTGCTTTCAGTTGGCTCTGAGTGTCGGATGATAGTGAACCGTTCTCGTACTGCTTCCTTTTGATCTTGGAGTCTTCCCTAGCCTTGGCAATGTCTTCGTTCAAGATAGTTTGCTGTTCCTCATATACTCCAGGTGTAGCTTTCTTCGTCTCAAACCTTTTCACCTTGGCTTCTGCTTTCGCGATCTCGCTGTCGTAGAACATCATCTTGCTTTTCAAGTGCTTCAGGTTACCCCTTAGCGTTTGAAGTTCGAGGGTGAGCCCTCTTCTTTCATGCTCTGTAAATGCTTCGCTGCCTCCCAGGAGAGTTTCTTCCATAAGGCTCTCCGTTTCATTAAGGACGTTCTCGAGCAGCGGCATCACTTCGATATCATCGGCCTTCTCTTCAACGTAAACAATCTCGTTAAGAAGTTCCTGAGCCATTGCTTTACTGCCTTTGTTTGGTGTAGTATAGTCGGTGAACCCCATGGCTCGCAAGCGATTTGTACCTAACCTCCTTCGTATCTCGGCAAAGCTCCTCAATTCACATTCCTTTTTGTGATCTCTATGCCATCAAAAAGAAGCTGGCTTCCTCGTGCCTCAAACTCGTTGTAATATCTCGCAATGGCTGCCCCTGCTCCTCACCAAGGTATTCGTAAAGATCGTCGACCTTTAATTTTAGTAGGTCTTCCCTCTGCTTTGTCGTGGCGTCTTGTTGACCCTGCTCTTCTGGCGTTAAATTGGCATCAGGCTGGATGGCCCGGTTCTCAGGCCTACTGAAAGATCCATTCTCGTCTGGAATGCTTTCCTGTGGTGTAAAGTCGACTCCTTCGTATATTGGATTAATCGGCATTGCATTTATTTGAAACGAAAATCAGCTAATCAAAAAGCATGAGTAGCATATTCGGAACTAAGCTCGAACCCTACCAGGAAGTTAAAACAATGATGGCTATGAAAGGGAAGAAGCAGCGTGTAAAGGTGAGTAACGTGCCGTCTACAATCAATCAAAATGAGGACCTCTATGTCGACATCCCCAACATGGGGCAGAACGATGTAATTTTTACAGGCAGTATCAAACTACTTTTCGATCTGGAACTTACGGGAACAAACACGAAACACACTATCGTGAGCAATATAGGTAAATCCTTGGTGCAAAATCTTCGGATAACCTTGAATGGTAACGAGGTGCAGAATATCAGCGACTACAATGTATTTGCTGTCTTTAAGGACCTTTGGCTGCCTAAATTTGAACGTCAAAACAACCTGATTCTGGAGGGTATTAACTCGAATGATGGCACCATTCGCGCCCGACAGGTAAAAGAGACCGATCATATAGGGAATGTCGATGAAAAAGCGATCGTCGCAGCTTATGGCAACACATTTTGTATTCCTCTAGGAAAAATGTTTGAACTACTACCGTTTTATCAGCAAGAATAACACGACAGGCTGCAATTCATTGTACGTTTTCCCTCACATGCCGACGTCATCAAAGATGAAGGTACTGCCGTACCTAAAGCAGCGGATGCCGCGTACGAGATCACTAAAATCGCACTAGAGTTTGACAAGGTTATTAACGAGGGTCTTGCGAGTGCTATAATGTCGCGGTATAGTCGTTTTGCGCTATCCTATGAACGGGTGCTCCGCAGCAAGGTTGTCACAATGAAAAAGGGCTGACACAAGCTACAATTTGCAAATCGACACTCCTGCAAAAAGTCTAAAAGGTGTTTTGCTATTATTCGTAGACCTTTCGAAGGTCAGGCCCTAAGCTGGAGCAAACGAGGTGTTTTGTAACCCCAAGATCGAGTAAATTTCTATAAAAGTGGAATTGTAAAGTCACGCCATGCTGCCGAAAGATCACATTGAGCAGATCGTAAACCTATTTGGTAGCCACGATTCAGAGGTGACGATTGGGCAGTTCTTCACAGAGATACGCCCTGTTTGTTGATTTCCGAGCATCACCTGATCATAGTCTCCATGGTTCCGGAAGACAATTACAGAGATAGTCAGACAGTATAACGTTGCATATGACAAAGAAGGCAAACAGAACAACCTAGAATATTAAATGGTACGTTCTCCTACTTCAGGATGCTCAGCTGAACATCTTAGATGGTAGATTTCACTATGTGAAATACTGAAAATAAATGGCAACTATCGGTGTTCTTGTGGCTGGTGCTGCGATTAATGCATTAGCCTTTAGCGGATTAAATTTCCTGTTCAACAAGCTGTCAGGCCATGGCGAAGAGGAATGGAAACGGCACGATAAAGCGATTGAACAACTTCAAGCAGCTCGGCAATATTGGGTAAGAGATCGGCAGGCAAACATCGATTGGTATAACCATCAACGAGAGCTGAAAAGGCAAGCTGGAGAGAGCTTGGAGGAGCTCGATGAAGGCATAAGGGAGTACTATATCGCAACGATCGAAAAAGCTCCAAAACTATCCGATTTTTACACACCTTCCAAACAACAACAAAACGGCGAGCTGACATTTATCGTTGGATCCTTAGCCCCTCTGGGGATGGTCGCGTACAAGTATATGTAAAATCAGACTGCGCTAGCAGAACGTTTTTTTACATGTAATAAACATGTCAAAAGGAGTAACACATATTGCCACGGAGAAGGAGGTAGAAAAATTGAGTAGTATTTACTATACCCCTGAACATCTCTGGATTGGTCGGAAGGCCGTTAAATTGCTCGCCGAGCAGAGTGGACTACCTAAAAAGAAAGTGGTACACTGGCTGTCTAGGCAACTCTTATAGCTTAGACATATTCGAGGACCTAAACACATCAGCTATCCCCATTTTACCATTACGAAACCGAATGAAATGCACCAATTCGACTTGATCTATATGCCTCATGACAAGCTGTATGAGAATACGTACAAATACATTCTCACGGGCATCGATGTAGCTTTGAGATACAAGATGGCGACGCCTTTGCGTACGAAAAAGGCCAGCGATGTTGCTGATATGATCAAAGACAGTTATTAAGCGGGACCTCTCCGCTATCTGAAGTTTTTCAGTGCGGCAACGGGTCAGAATTCAAGTCAGATGTGACGAAGCTGCTAGAAAGCAAAGGGGTCGAGATTGAGCGGGTAACCACCAATTACCACCATACTTTTACGGCCTTTGTCGAGTCATATAACAAGGTGCTTGCGGAGAGGCTCTTCAAACCTCAGGATGCACAAGATTTGGTCTCTGACGAGACTAGTAGCATCTGGGTGAAAAACCTTTACACTATCATCAAAAATTTAAACAACACCAAGACTGCCATGATCGGCATGAAGCCTAGTAGGGCGATCAAGCTAGATGAAGTCCCACTTACGAAAGGCGAAGAATATCCCGAGGAAAAACCTTTACGTGAGGATGGTCTCCACCTCTACCTGCTGCAGCCTGGAGAAGAACATGGTGATCAGAAAAGACGTGTTACTGACGCCTGGTGGAGCAAGAAAACGTATAGGTTGGACCACATTGTAGCGGGTAGCCATCTGTTGTACCATCTTGAAGGTGGACTCGAAAGAAGCTTTGTGTCAGAGGAGCTCATGCTTATTCCAGAGAATGCTGAAGTACCTCCAGAGCATGTCAAAGAGTGGTAGATGGGTTGCTTTTTGTGGCTTGATGCTCTTGCCGAGCCGCTAGTCGATCGAGCTACAAAACATGCTTACGCCCTAGTCTTCTAGTGCTGGAACACCTAGATTGTAAAAATCATCTCGAGTAAGGCCGATAAGCCTGAAGTGGCATCGGAACCGCTCCACGTGCCCTTCCTCTTTGAATCTATTGAATGCGTGTATAGAGTTGGGGTTGTCTATTACTACAATCTCTTCGGAATTTGGAAAGTTGTCACTTAACCATCCCCTTTTGGTGGGAGTAACACATCTTTGAGCACGCGCACAGTAGTACGGAAAAAGGTGGTACTTGCTGTCGTTTTGTGTTGTGGTACTTGTCGTCGTTTTGTGTTGTGTGCTTGCGATGGATTATGATCACATTGTCCTTACTTGGATCCTGTGCATGTGGCACAAACCTTTCTAGAAGCCTTGCATTTTCCTCGCTCCGTACTGCAAGTTGTCGATTTTTTCCTCAAAATCGTCCTCCAGCACCATAAGTTGTCTATCCCTGTCTTCAAAATCATCTTTAAGGAGCGTCAGGGCCGTCTCCTTTTTTCCATGACAGCAGCAAGCTTTCGCATTTCCCTAAGTAGCACCTCCTCTACAACCCACTCCAACAATGGTTCTGCCTCAGGTTGACCACACCTCAGGAGGGGGCAATGAGGCCTGGTTCCGTCAGTAAAACTGTGTTTAGTTGGGTGTGGACATCAGGGTCCACACCTTGGAGATCAGTAATAGCGTCGCCTATCCACATTTTATACTTCCTAGGAACATATCGCTGGATAGCTTTTACTCCCGCTTCCCGCTTATATCCTGCGGCTCTCCAAACATCGGAGGCTACGATACATTGGCCTTTATCCAGGACAAAAATGATCGGACTTGTTTTCCTTCGAAATAATCAACCATTACAAGAGACACATTTTACTTGTAATTTTTGGAATCGGAAAATCTTTTTGTATGGACGAATCTATACAAAAAATGCTAGCGAAACCATGCCAGGTCCTGACCATGTAAAGATATAGGTTACCTCCGGGCAAAGCCTCAAAACACATTAAATCCGCACCACCAAGAAGAAGCGGCAGCAACGCGGAACATAGTTCCAAAAGTCAGCCTGTGAGTGCCTGATCAATCGAGAATTTTATAGCTTCCAGGGTTCTCCAGTCTCACGTACAAGCAAGCATGCTTGGAATTTTTGAGTTGAGCCTTGATAGTCTCCCAGTCACTGATTAGATTCGTTTCCTCATCAATAAGCTTCATGTCCGACCGTTCATGGTTCTTCGGTAGGGCGGTATACGACTGTGTGAGGAGTCAGAGACTTTGCTTCCTGTGTCTACCTGAAATAGCCAATTCAAGTAAGGATTGACGCTTTTTGTCGAGACTCTCGTCAGCGATCATATCATCGATAATGAACAATGTTTCTTAGCCCGCTAGCAACGACGACAATTTTCAGATCCATTCGAAGAGCTGATCCTTTGGGTCTATCAGACAAACATAGTCATCTTTCCATGGCGAGGATCTTTCGAGGTATAGTAGGGCATAGTATGACTATGTTATAGAAATGCTGCCTATACTCTTTCTCAAGCAATTCCAGGACACACTGCGTTTTCCCGCAGCTTGTTGACCCAGTAAAGATTGCCGTGTGTAGGTACTTCATTACGTCTAAAGTCATTTTATTTCAAAACATTAGGCATTAGGGAACGTTTATACCAGATTTGTTTTATCGCATATTCGTCGAATAATATCGCTCCCGTCATATAGCCAGCAAGCTTTAAACCGTCCTCCAGGTCCATCTTGGTCCCTGGTCTAGAAACTCCCAGCGTCTTTTTGCACCTACTGCTAGAAGAAGAGTATATGATACCAGTCTGACGGATTCCCATAGAGTATCAACGACTTCTTTCTAATATTCTTTACTCATTTATTATATATTTGAGCTTAACGCATTTTAAAAATGGCAATTTGAGGTTGAACATTTTTGCGTAGGCAAGTATTAGGGGCGTTACTCTGCTGGCAATTAAAGCTTCGAGCGACGTGGTGTTGTTAATCTGATCAATTTCCACCTTTTGAATACAATTTTCTTTTAATACTTTCAGCAAGAGCTCTTCTTAAATCAACATTTACTGTGCCATATTGATTAGATGCAAGCATCTTGCGCCACCCATCAGCATCTAATCCTGATGGTCCAGAGCCTCCTTCAGTTCGTAAGGCAGCCTTTTTTACCATTTCCTCATCAATGACATCGTAAATCACTGGATGCACTCTTGGTTTTTCTCCGTGTATTAATATATCTGCATCTACTTCTTTGGGGTTCGGATGCTTTTGGTGAATCAATTTCAGGGTTTTGTCGTTGAGCGGAAGAATACCATTTTTCATGTTGTTTGTAAGCATTTCTAATTCTCCGTTGATATTTCCTTTGTTCATCTGCTTCGGGAACTGTTTTGAAATAACTTCTAAGCTAGTTCGTTGAAATCGCCACTTTCCCACAATATTAATCTTCTTTCAAGTGCCGCTGTATAATCCTTGGACTTTGATGTTTTACAAGTCTTCTGCAGTAAAAGGCGTGGCATAATGTATATTGCTTTAAAATTTTTCATTGAAAGATCATATAACCATGCATTCATAAGTCTTGATACTTCTGTAATATATTTACTTCCAGCAGCACCAGTTGGTAACATAAAAAAAATTTTTTTCCAGTATACAATTTTTTCATACGCAGCATCTATTTGTTTTGAGACAATTAAATCATCTCTCCCTCGCCATTTAAAACGCGTTGTATTATGGTCTACGTTTGTAATTCTGCTGTCGAGATTTAATGTTATATTCTGACTGGAAATCGTATAAGTTTTTACAGCTTTCTTAAAACATGTTCGTAGATGTTGATTCAGTCCTCGATAAGTATGAAATGTTGTACGTTGCATGACGTGCAGGTGAAAATCATTCTCGTCCCCAGAGCTCTTTGAGATTAAAACCTCAAGTTTATCTCAAAGAGCTCTGGGGTGAAAATGTTTAACGTAACATCGTCGTAACGAATTTCACGCGTGTTTTCGTTATTTGATGTAACGTTATTTACATTCATATCAAATTGATTTGACATTTCTTCAATGATTCGTAACCTATCGTTCACTCTATGTAATTAAATCATTTCTTTCAAGTACCCGTACTTCTTTCTTGTTACACTCTTCTACGTTCTACCGATATTATGTTTGTTGTCTAGTGTAGCAATCATTGATTTAATTTTCCTTTTGTTTTGATAAAATAGTGCAATTTGGACAGGTATTTCGTTATACGGGCTGTGGTATAAATTCGCAAATAAAACGTACCAGGACTCCTGTTCGTGCTACAGAACGCACGATATGTTAAAGATTCACGAACGCCAGAAGAACGTACTACATATTAATTTCTATGCATTTTACCAGACGCCAACGACCAGTACATTAAGAAAGTGATATAAAAAAACAAGAAATTTGTACCAAATCTATTTGAAGGTGTGTGCAGAATACCTTATTGGTATAAAATTTGGCAAATATTTAATAAATATTTGCGGACTTTGCTACTACGCTTTTTCCACTTCACGTTTTTTCACTATATTCTCGATTAAGAGCACGGTTGCTTATTTCAGAATCGTTTCGAGTTGTTTGCATGGACCTCAGTACGTTGGTCGCTATTTTCTCGTAGCGCCCGGCCAAACGCTTTATATGCTAAAACATTAATTCAAATCGTTTGACTAAATCCAATCTAATACAAGCATCATTAAAATCGATTAGAATTACTTTTCACCCATGCCTTTTAATATCGAAATCAAATCAGTTTTACACAATAATTATGTCATATATAAATTACCGTCAAGAACTAAAGAAAAAAACAACCAAAATGAAGTTTTGAAAAGTTACTTTTTCCCCTTAGTATTAATTGAAGCAGACAAATAACCTAAGAGTGTAGTGTGCTGTTGACATGTTTTTTTCTTTTAAATTAAATATTTTCTTTTTAGTTCTTGTAATCAGGTTTACTGGTAAAAGTACCTGAACCTGAAGTATATGCTGAAGCTGTTTTGTTCAACTAGGGATATGCTAACTGCAACGCCTTATTTTTGGACCAATTTAAGTCTTTGTATGCTAGATACATGATTTCTTTAAAGCAACTGAATAAGGATTATGTAGCATGTGGCTAAATCTTTGATTGGTGACGAAAGTTTTATCGCACGAAATTTTAAAAAAATTAAAATAAAAAAGTATTAGTAGAATTTTACGAAGTGACAAAAATTTACCCTTCTAAGGTAATCTCTAAATCGCTATATTGCAATTTGCAAAATCTCACTCTCGCGAAACGGTCTGTTCAAAATAATTTCATAGAAAAATTGAAAGCGAATTTGTCAAAACGCAGTTAATTTGCCGCAACATTTATAGCAAGCGCTGGAATCATAATAATTTACACCTCAAAATCATCAATGTAATGGCCAAGATAAATTTAAACATTTTACAGGTTTGACTAAAACCATAAGAATTCAAAATAACACGCAAGAGGCAATATTCAGACTGAAGCTTCTTTGCCTGCTAAAGAAATGAGAATACGTGGATACAAATCTTCTATATTTTCACAATCTCATAATTTAAATATTTTCCCTTTTTTCTTCTTTTCCAAAAAAAAAGATAGTTAAAAAATTCCAAAATTTAAATATGTATACATAAAACACTTTCAAAATAAAGCCGAGAATAATAATAATAAAAATCCGAGATGCTAGCTAAATGTCAAATTGGTTACATAAATATACCAGGCTTTTTGCCAAAAAAAAAAAAATTCTTCGAAAAACATTTTAAACAAAAGGATATACACATTCTAGCATTTCCTTCCTAAAAATTAATTCCATACTCAAACGTAAGCTATACTCGTCGCAGAAAAAAATAGACCATTAATAATACGTCATAGTCTGACGTTTTTTTATAGGGTTGCCACTCTTATCTTCATACCATTCTTACCTTTCCATGTTTATCCCGAGCAAAAAAGATTTAAAAACTTATTAAGAAAATTTGAGAACGTATTTAAGCAGTTTTGATGAGAATTATTAACCTTCTTTGACAAGATGACGGAATTTTCATAATAAAAATTAAGGACATTTAAGGGGATTTTAATTGGAACGAGTGAAAAACAGATTATCGCTGTACCCATGTAGTAATTCCATTGAATAACAAATGCAACAGGTTGCGAAACTTGCGGAAAAAGTTCTTAAACAATCTAGTTTCCGAGTTTTAAGAAAAAAGTCCAAACTCATGGAGAATTGAGAAGTTTTAAGAAGACTATCAAATTTAGGAGTTTTGGGGAGGTATGGCAACCCTCATTTATCCCTCGCCTTGCCCACTACCCACCAGCAGTTCCACGACTAACTGCAGACTGCTAAACCCAATTCATACCATGTTATTCACCAACATCCACATCTCTATCACTAAGTAAGTACAGCGCATGAAAAGCAACTGCCAATAATGCTGTACCCAGCAAATCACCAAGCGCTGTCAGATAGGGAATGGAGTAATTGTCCGGATCCTTCTTCCATTTCCACAGAAGGTGAACTAACCAGTTGCATAAGAAGAGGAGGATGGAAACCTAAGAATAAATTTGTGAACTGTGATGCTCAAACAATTCAGACAAGTGACGCAAGAGAGTGGTCTAATCCATGGCAATTTTAGTTGAAAATATTCAGTTTACCTACGTTCGCTTCCACGAGAAATAATATTTGGACTGAACACTGTACAATCCACTCTTTTTACAGAGTTTAACAGGGCAACACGCATTTTGTCCTATACCTACTACGCTATATATTTCTCATAGGAGTTTCCCGCAAGTCACTACCAACACCCATTTTCGTAGCCCAAAAATGAGGTAGAAGTTAAAATCCTAAAGCCGTTTCAAACAATGTTTACGGTTTGTTTATAACTTTTGCCTCTCAGATGATTTCACTTGAACGCTTGTGGGTAATTTTTAAAACAACTAAGAAGCATTAAGTTCGCCAGTAAAATCCCACTATTAAATGCAACAATAGACAAACCTGAATGAATCCTGCTAATAAATAAAAGCAAACAAATCTGGCAGTAGGGCTTGTGTGACCAGACTTGGTATTCGCTATGATTGCTAAAAAGACGATGTGACCAGGGATGGACATAGTTAACAAAACACGTGCAGTACGAGAATGTCCTCCTAAAAACGAAAGAGAAAATATTACAATAAATATTTGTTAGAATTGCTTTTGATGGTGGCTTTTCTTCAAAACAAGTACTATACTCAACTCGAAGATGGCTTAATTGATAACAAAATTCTTAAGGGATGAATAATCAAAAGGAGAATTCATAGAGCTTGGCAGGTGCTAATAAAAACAAACTTGATTCAGAGAAATTTAATTTAAAACCAACAAAGTCTAGATCAGTTTGGGGGCATTAATATGCCCTGGCCAACCCATGCCAGTATGGAAAACACGTTAATTCCAGAATCCTGATGATGATAAGTTACGCTTTTTTCACTTTTGGATTAAAATATGCAACATATGGTTAGTACAAAACAAGTTAAATACACCTCTAATAATCATTTAAAACGAAAAGGGCGAAATACAGAAAAGACAGGAAATATGCTAATCGAACGGCCAAACAGTTTTTACATTTCTCGAAATAGTAGATGAGTCATTCCAGACAATATCACCAAGGGTCTGGAATGAAGGACTTCAAATTTGAAATCTTCTACTTTTATTGATTTCCAAAAAATATGCCTAAAAATGCATTTTTAAAATTTTCCCTACAGGGACGGAATTTTGATGATTTTACCTTTTCCAAGACAGATAATTTAACTCTAAAACTTATCCCAGCAGAATCTTAGAGAATTTTTCGATCTTGATAAAAATCCTTATATATGCATAAAATCTTACAGAAAAAAGATACTAAGCTGAAATTTTTAGGATTGACTTAAGCGATGGAAGTGATTAAATTGTGTAAATTTAATAAAAAGTTAAGGGCTTTTTGCTAGAACATGCCCTCTATTCTAGACCCATTTATATTGGCTGAAAAAACCCAGTCGGGCTTCAAACAAGTACTAATAAATAATAAAGGAAAAGGGGAGAACGTTGCTAAAAAAAGCTCAACCTGCTTTGCAGAAAGTAGTAATGCAGCCATAGTTAGTTCTGTCAGGTAGAATACCAGGTGAGACTTCTTTATGTAAAGCTGTTGCTATACGACTTGCTTGCACTGCCACTAAATTACCACCGACACCTGAATAGAAAGAAAGAACCAATTCATTAAAACATTTCGTTGATTTTTTTGCTATTCTAGTTAGGCCTCAGGTTAGGATATCAGCGAAACTCACCTTAGCCTAATGCATGGTGGCCACAAATTTAATAATTGTAGAAGGCTTTAAGAAAATTTAGGTTTTAAGGATAATTTAAAAAAATACAAAAATGTATAAAGCATTTCATACTTTAAGAGATTTTGATCAAATTTTAGGAGGAAATAAACAGTTAATAAATTATCGTGGTAAGAAATTTTCACAGAATTTAATTTCTGCCAAAATTAGAGAAACAGTAAATCGCAAAATTAAATTTTGAGAAACTTAGCAACGTCGGCTATGTTAACCGCGAAATTAAATTAAATTTTAGCGAAAATTTCTTTCAACCACTTTAAAAAAAAATAAAAAATGTTAGATTCTACGAAGAATAAATAATGGGTGCAAATTTCAGGCTAATTAGGAGATTTAAGTGTGGCCACCATGCAAACTTGCGTAGACAATAAAAAAAGGTAATAAACTACGTACGACAAGATGTTCGGCCCAGATAGTTTGGGCCCATAGAAATATCCTATTTCTTTTAGTATACACAACACTTTCTTAAACAAACATGGTATGAAATTGGTCGGAACAATCATTAAGATAAGTAACAAGTTTCAGAACATCCAAACTTTGTTTTGATCTTTTCAGTGGAAAATAAAAATAGGGGTTGAATAAGTATTGAATCCAGTTTGTTTGTTTTTCGCACAGCCATTAGATCCGCATATATACCTCAGGCATTTCTTCAATCAAGAGCTTTTTTAGGGAGCTATTTTTGGGTGGAGTTATATTATTTTTTTCCCAGAAAGAAATGTAAAAAAAAAGGTTAGTAACTAATTTGACACTTGTTAGAAAATCCATACCGTTAATAACAGGACTGAAAACAGCTAGTCCAATATACTTTTGCACAATCGTACTGAGGATTAAGCCACCACCACTACAAAAAATATGGGCATGCATAAAAAATATCAACAGCAGATTAAACAAAAACCTTAAATCGTTGAGGCGTTGGTTAACAAGTATTACACGAAACCTTACAATAAGGATGAAAGCAATGTAAAAAGGAATTTTTTATCTCAAAAAAAAATCTAGCAAAAATAAAAAATCGTGAGAATTATCTTTCCAGAATAGCCTGTTTCATTATATTTTAAGGATATAAACTTTAGCAATTGTTGCAGGGTTTACCTTTCGAAAAACTTTCTTCCTTTAGAGTAATGTTTGATAATATTTCAATAAAATCGTATTTTTATCGAAATAATACGGTTATTTCTGCACTTTTGCATGATCAAATTAGTTTTCGAAAATACCTGGTTGTGTTCACTGATATTATTAACAATAACTACTATTCCTACAAACATGGACGTAATAGTAATAAATTATCCATTTTTTATCTTTTTTAAAAATGGGCAAGCAACATTACTCTGTAGCTGGTAAGTTATGCTAAAGTCTCACTTTGGCAGGGGTGTAAGCCAAGTAACCAACATAGAAAATGCGCTAGCTGCACTGTTCACAATGTTCGCTTTATCGAACAATCCCCCTCACGACCCAGAATGTTTGAAATATGGTAGAATTAAGACAAAATGACATTAGCAAAAATTAGCACCCTTTAAGATTTTGAATCTCGTCAAATAACCTTATATTTGCTGTGAACATTGACAAGTAAACTTTACAAGCCCGGAAGGCTTGTTTTTTAGATAGAAACAGTGTTTTAAATTGCTTGTGATTGCAATCTTACAAATTCTGCCTCTCTCCCGATACATATTTTGTCTGGGGTTGTATATCTCTTTGTTAAGTTTTTGTAAACATAGTCACCACCACTACACAGTAAAAGCAAAATACATGTACCTGCTAATACACATGGCAAGAATAACAGGAGACCAACCAGTGTACAGTGTGTTTTGTGTGTATTTGTTATGATGAGATAGATACAACCAAATCGGAAGAAGCATTATGATCACAAAACATATTAAAGGAGCTATCCAATGATGAGTGCCTAAGAGAAAAATGACATTCCATATGCACAGCATACTGCTACTCACATTTAAGCACTTGGGGCGCCATTAGTAGGTGTCTACTAAAGGAGAAATAGATTTAATTAGTTAATGTAAGCTAAATGCAGAAATACACGATTTGATTGATCAAACTCGATTTATTTGATTTGACAAATTGGAAGGTCTATCATTTAGCATGCTTGGGCATGCTGATTTTAGGTTTTGAAACGTTGGGCCGGTTCAATTATTTTGATCAACCTGAAGGTTTATAAATTAAACATTAAATGCATGTGCAGTAGAAAATGAGTTTGTTGTGCAAAATATACACAATTTGTAGGACACTTTACAAAGACAATAAAATAAGGAAGAATTATAGGCTAACAAAAATTGTTTACCCATAAATAGATTTAAGAAGTAGATCTGGAATTAAGCAACAAAATATGAAGACGCAAGAATGACACAATAATGAGAAAAAAGCAAGAACATCGATTTAAAGTTAAAAGGTTGAGGCTTAATTTTTGACATTCTAAATATCCACAGGTTTGCTTATCCGTTTTATAACCGCATGCGTCTTGCAGTACCATTTTGAGTAACAGACAGACGTATATGATATTATATATAATATAGATTATAAAAATGCATTTTGCTACACAAAATGACAGGCCTTTAATAATGTAAATCTGACTTAAGGCTGTGCTAATCGTTTTGGTGAAATTTCCAGGTTTAATTTGCCCGGTGTAAATTACGATTTTAAATATTTTCAGAATGTAAAAAAATAGAGTTGAAACCATTCTATAAAAGCATCCAGCAGAATGTGAATTTTCAAAAATATGGAGTTACGCCTCTTCTACTTTGAGGGAGTGATATCAACACATAATAAAAGGAAGCATACCTATCTTCTGATACAAAAAGTCACTAAAAACAGACAGGAGAGCCAGTGTGACTAAGTCTCCTAAGCTTGCAGCTATAGGTGTTGCAATGTTATCAGGGTTTAAACCATACAATCCTGACAAAACGATCACAATCACCATAACTCCTCCTAGAATAGCACTCGCCAAGGACGCAGTTATCAAAGAACTGGCACATAACAGGAACACATGATGTATGCTGAATGTATCGTTTGCAACCCAACGAAAAACAGCAGCTGCAATAGCAGTTAAAGCAGCCACAATCAGTGCTTGTGCCTAAAAAAGTTCCGAAAGAATGTGTTGTAAAAAGTTTACTATAATTATTTGCAGGAATGCATAAATTGTTTAAAATTCAGAAATTCTAACACTTGCTTTTATAAAAATAAACATGTAGATAAAAAAGTAAGTCGAAAGGGCACATAATAGACATTTTCAATACAGACGCTTAAGCCACAAATCATTTGTTTTACACCTGACAAAATGTCCACACAGAAGAAGAAGGATTAATACATCCAAGAAAGCATTAAATGAGATTACATAGAGCGCTTTCAAATCATTTAAATGAAATACCTGAGTAAGAGCCATATTTCCTATAATGATTTTATTTCGTTCTTTTTTAGTATCCATGTAACCAACATTTAGCTGCACAAAAACATAGATACACAATGAAGTTACTCACTATTGAAAAGTTAATGCAGGCAAATTAAAAAATGCCATTACACCTTTTACAGGTGTACAACAACATTTGGAGATTCAAAATTCTTCCCAAAATTCTCTTAATTACCAATACTGATACTATTGCTCCTCTATAAGTTGTTTGTCAATAGATTTCCTCCCAAAATACACTGTATCTTGCACTATAGATAACAGTTTCACATACACTTAGATTTGTTTTACACCACTAGAAAGTAGCAATCAATAAAAAGTTCTGTATTTGTTAGGTCCCTCTCATCAACAAACATAAACAAACTCCCACAAAACACAATTTGCTATCGCATGAGCGATGAGCTGACCCGCTAGCCGAGATCCCAGCAAAACAGGCCGAAAAAAAGTACACGTGATAGCTTCAGTCCGACCAAATGTTTTTGGTGCATGATAAAAGTTATTTTAATTAAAAAAATGGCATGTTTTCTGTACATCTACCTGCAGGATTACAAGCTTAAAGAAAGAATAGACAATAGTATGAGGAAAAAGTTCATGTAATAAGATTGATAATTCATTCCAAAGACAATACAAATAATTACTTACAGCAGTAGATAATCTGGAGGCTAAAGTCATTTCCAAATTTCCTTTTAATCCCAACAATGCAGGAACAAGAATGAACACTTCTGGAATATCAACATAAACTTTCCAATGCTGTAAAGTAGAATGTAAATTTTTAGCTTGCTGTTATGGTATATACTGACACTTATGTAACTAGTGTGTGTTCTTTCAACTACTGATTTTGTATTTTTGGAAGCATTTAAGAAGAAGTTAATAAGGGGTCATCTACAAACTTTGTATGAACTTTCATATGAATATGTTTGAATTCAATTGCATATAATGGAAATCATATATAAATGATTCATATAACGTAAATGGGTTTTACAATTTTCAAAATCGCACACGTATTATATATCTACGATTTTTATACATATATATACACATATATATACAAATCTTTCACGAAATTCAATACAAAATTGTCACTAACACTATCAAAATGCAATATATATTGTAAATTTAAGCAACCTTGTATTTTATTGTAAAACTATCAAAACATGATCATATGAAGCTTTCTTGTTAAAACAAAACTTGTGCTTTTTTCCTTGATATTAAACTGAATGTATAACCAGTTACCATTATCTAAACATCATCCAACAAGTATACTATGTATGTATAGAACACATTTCTTAGTTTAAAAACGAATCTGAATTATTGTATGCTTCTATGTATGTTTGAAAAGTGTAGATGAAAACTTTGTTTAAATTTGTTCTTTTACTGATTTGAATTTTAAAAAATATCAATTTATTGTTCTAATGAGTATTTTTCATGTACTTTTGGTATGAAATGCTGCAAGGTTGTTAGTTTACACGCAGTGGGTGACACTGTTTAAAAATGGGACCATTGTTAAAAGATGAGCCAATGCGTGTTTACAAACAGGACACATTGGCAGATTGGCCAGATATATTCATGAAAAGCCTATATAAGGTGAGTGGTTTTCCTTATGTTGATTTTGGTTCTGGAAAGTAATTTACTTGTACCAATCAAAAAAATAAAAAAGGCTTGTTTTTACAGGCTCTTTAAGGATGTGAACATATCATATTTTTTGTCAGCAGCCCTGATCACAAGGGTGCTGACTCGCTGAAAACGCCGCAAAAACCAAATTTCCCTGGAGAAACCCAAATCCACTCAAAACAACATTTTTAAGCATTTATTACCTTGTATAATTTATTCTTTTAATGTCGAGCAGTGGTAGTGGAAGAGTTCTTGAATATATAAACTGTTTTTATATCATTTATTCCATAAATAGGTGTAATGAAATCCCACAAATAATAAACTGAGAGTACAACGACAAAATAGCACCTTCCTTCTTTAAAATTTAAATGAGAAATATAAGCTCGCGCTCGTTGCATTTTGGGCACAATTCAGGCAGTTTCAGACAGGCCCAGGCTTTTCCGGGCAGTTAGACATAACCCTTACAAAAATCGTAAAAACACCCGCTGCTGCCCTCACATATACGGCGCTTTCTACGAGTCATCATCCTTGTCCCTAATCTGTTTTCCTGCCTAACTGTATAGCACGCTTTTCATTTGTAATTTTTGCCAGAATTTAAATTATTACTATTAAAAGCATACTTGAACTTTGTCCAACAAAATCCCAGCAGCAACAGTTCCCAAACCAGCTATTAAAAAGGGAACAAACACTTGTAGCGCTATTGCTAAACTACTTTCATCTTTTACAGAAGTACTTAGAAGCAAAATATTCAAATCTTCGTGCTCATCATTGCTGAAAAGCAATTTCTCCTTTTCAGAGTCAATATCCAAATTTTCCTCTTTCTTTCTCTTATCATCATTCTCTTTAATTTTTTGTTGTTTCTCCCAAAGAACATTATTTGGATTTTCTTCTGGGTGAAAAATATTTACAGGGTTTTCACTTTCGCTATCTACTCTTCTTCTGACATGGCTGATCTTCCTATTTTTCTCAAAATTTTCACTGTCAGTTGAGGAAGAAATAGGATAACTTATTTCAGCAGGCATGGTTGTTGTTGACACAGCTATTTTAGGAACCATTTCAACATTTCTCCTTCGCAGATTATATGCCGTGTTGCTTTCGTTCATAGAGTTAATCGTTTTCTTTTGTTTGTTATCATTATTCATGTTCAGCAAGCAGATCTAAAAATAAAACACTTGAAATTTCGTGTGACCAGTGGCGACGTGTGGAAATCGTCATGATAGTAACGGCTACCGCACCATCTTTGTTCTCTTCTTGTGGATAAAAGCATACCAACAGGGACTTTATGTAGTACCCATATAGTTCGTTAGTAAAGATCTGAAACATCAAAACTGATGTTGCGGCATTTAGAAACAAGAATTGGATCTAGGCCTCTGGTGAGATGGTTTTTAAATAATAAGCTGTATGTTGTCGAATTAATCGTATTTCTTAGAGCCTGTTACCCTTGCATGTCATTTAATATTTCTTTAAAAAGTAAAAAGTGTTGCTGAAAAAGTTGGTTTTTTTATCACGTTTATTCGTGCTTAATTAGCGTAGAGTAGTGTACAGTAGCAGCGTGGGGTACAGTAGAGTAGAGCTAGGAGTAGCGTAGAGTAAGGTTTAAACTGGCGTTGTGTAGCGTAGAGTAGCGTTTAGAGTAGCATGAGCTAATTCTTCCTTAGTTTACAAACAGATCTAAACGGCTTAAACTGATTGAACAAAAATTAATTATTTCTGAATGAAATAGGAAAAAGCAGGGTCGCAAGCTTGGTTGACGAATTTGCCACCGATAGATAAAAATAGTAAATTGCTCATCATGCACAGCTCAGGACTAATTTCTCATCTTTGATGTGTTTGTGAGCTAGTCTGTGTTACTAATTGTTATGAATGTGATTCAAAATTCACAACTGGTCATGTTAAAATATGGCGTTATCCCCATTGGACACAATTCGTTAGTTTATTAAATTCACAATCGAGTAAATTTAAGATAAATCGCTTAGTTAAAGTATGTTTGCCAGGGTATGCGCGTTTTAACTTTTATCTACTATAACTGTCTGCTGAACGTTTCTGTACACAAATGGCAAAAGAAATTTAAAACATGTGCAAGAAGTTTCCGTCTACCAAGAGTTGAGCGTTTTAAGCTGTAAAAGAAATTCAACTGCAATGCAAATGCAATGTGTAGGGGGTGCATATATTAAGGTGGACTTACATTCCTAGATTTAAACGGTATATTGTTATTTTTACGACAAATTCAGTAGTTAAAAATAATTTTTTGAGGAAACATTACAAATACAATAAAAAACGCTTTGTATGCTTTAAAAATGTTTTTCTGACAAGAACTTACAAACTTGCTTCTTTCTCAACTTTTGTTTGTTTGTTTGTTTAATTTTTTCAGCTGTCGTAAGTGTTAATTAATTAGCCTTGTGTTGTTTAGAATCGTGTTCTGTAAAAATACTGGCAGGGTAAAAAAGGCGAGAGATAAAAAGAAAAGTGAACTCCAATGCTTGTGATTTTATAACTGATTTCTTTCAAGGAGCCATAGCAAGTGTGAGTAAAAGGAACAATCTAATCGTTAGGTCGACCATAAAGGCTGATCTCCATAAGGCAGAATACATAATTTCAAAAATGATTAATGGTCTTATTTAGGTTGGAGTGGTACTGCGTTACTCGAAGGTCTTATTTCTAAATTAACATGTGTGGTTAGTTGCAGACATCAGCAAAATTTAAAAATTAAAACATATCAACCTAGTTTTCATAATATGTTGTTTCTATTTTATATATTCACGACATCGCCGCCCCGAAGTCAGAAGATACAAGATGCTTAGGAGACGAGTTTTCTTGCGGTGCACACTTTAAAGTAGAATCTGAACAGATTTTTTAACGTGCTCCGTCGGCAACCTGGATCGTCGACATCATTCGCTTGGCTCACATTTTTCGTCAAATTTACACTAAGTCAGCCAATTTATCTGACTAACCCTGGATACGCGCTTGCACTTTCTATGAAAATGTGTCCAAGTTACATATCATGCATGCAAATCATGTTATTTAGACTTTTAACTTGTTTTTAACCTCCTTGCTGCTAAAACTCACAAATCGCAATAATTCAAGCAAAATTTCATTCACGTGCGAGTTAGTCCTAATACAATAATAACCGATTACCCCGGGCTGTACCGCAAAATATTGTCCGAGGTCTAAGTGTCGACCGAGCTTGCGAGGTCGGTGCAATGACTAAGGGCGATTCGTCAATTAAGTCAAATGTCAATCATCACTGCGGCAACAAAACTGAACCGAATCGCCGAATAGAGTAGTGGAATAATATAGGCTTTTAAGAGTTTTATATTGACAGAAGGAACAAGTCCGAGAATAAGGGAGACGCGTTATAAATTCGTCGTCCTGTATTTAGTAAGTTCGATAGAAACTGGATATCAGATCATCGTTTTTTATGGCTAGCAATGTAGCTAGTTAACTAGCTATGTTGAAGAAGCATCCAGACAGAATGTTGCTGAATAATCTGGTTATTTTAGCAATTAAACTTGACATTGTTCTTATTTCTATCCTACGAGAATATTTTTATCGATGAATGTATTGCAGTAGTTAATCTGATATAAAATTATTACCGATGCTTCTTAAAACTTGTTTTTCGTGCTTGCTTACATTTTAAGCTCATCGGTCCGTCATGAAGTGCGCTAAGTCGTTAAACCCGTATTGTCCGCTTGCAAAATCCAGCCGGGCGCGCTACACGAGGAAATAGCAACCGAGGTTTTGACGTCATGGACCGAACGCAGTAAGGTCCATGCAAACAACCGAGGTTGCTGTTCTCTACGTAACGCCCGGCTAAACGATTACCATTACGGCTAAACGATTTATAAGCTGAATCAGAAAGCAAATTTGGAGTGGTTATTTTTGTTGTAAAATGAAACGAACAATTGTCGAAATGAATCAGAAATAAACGAAAAAAAAATTTGGAAACATCACATTAAACTTGTTTTTTGAATAGATAGTAGTTGATGATGATTCGGGAGTATTAATTAGTGGATTTCTGCTATTCTTGTTTGAAGAACTTAAGATGTGAGACATTTGAAAACGATGGTCAATATTTCGCCTTACAAAACTTATTAGATGTATTGCTTCCATATTTCGTTTAGTTCGAAACTTGGATCTTATTTGGACGTTTGACAGCATTCAAATTTCATGAATTATTGTTTACTTTTTTGTGTGTACATTTTAAGGGGGATTTTCACGAAGCGAATAGGACGGCGAATTTGACGGCGAATTGTATCTGAGCATGCGCAGTTTTGTTTGTTTTGATTTTGCATCGAACTGCGCATGCTCAGATACAATTCGCCGTCGAATTCGCCGCTCAATTCGCCGCTCAATTCGCTTCGTGAAAATCCCCCTTTAGCGCGTCGTTACAAGAAAATAGCGCCCGATCACGTGATCGATATAAGCCAATAGTTTTTATTGCCTTTATCGATCACGTGAGCTGACGCTATTTCAGATATAAAGAAGACTTCATACTGCCAGGTACTAGTACTTTCAGTCGCTACCTTGTACGCAGGTAGCTAGCCATCGAGAGCCCACACGTATGTGTTTGAATTATACTCATTTCCTCTCGTCCACATGGTCTTTTTCGCATTTTTTATTACTGTAGTAGACGACGTCGTTTATTAGCGTAACCCTCTTTTACTTTCGTTTTTGAAATTAAAATAATCATAGTTGAAATAATTTAATTATTCATTAAGAAAAGAGAAATATAAGAACAAAAAACAAACTATTTAGGATTTTGACATTCTTATTAAAGAAAGCGTGTAGTTGTATAAAACTGTGGAAAAGACCCACTTTTGTTTCTACAGAACAATGTACACTATCGACATTTTCGTACGGTATCTGACGCCACAAGCAGAAAATCATGGTGTTTTGAAATACCTTTTACAAGCCGATCGCAAGTTTCTTCCTGCCTCAATGAACTTCGGTGGTCCGGAGTGCGGGCTTCAAACCCGTAGCCGATGAAAGTCGGAGTGGTTCAATTCCACCTTTGAGGCGGATAAGTTTCGCGTTGTGAACACCTAAAAAGTAACATTTTGCCAAAGGTTATAGAAAGAAAACAGTACATATAAACTCGACTGCTATTTTGAAACTATATGGATTTGAATAATTAGAAGAAAATCTGAAAGATATCAGAGTTTCTGATAAAATGCCACACACAAAATACCATTAAATGCCCCGGGTATTTTAAACAAATCAAAAATAACTGCTAGCGAACCAGCTACCGTAGTGATCCGACCCGTGTTATCCGTTGCCCCAAATTGACCAAGGTTTTGAATAATCGAGAATGGTCAAAACGGGTCGGCTTCTACCACCGCGGGTCGGGTCAGGCACTTCTTTTCGTCCTGCTTTTCTGCGAAAGCAGTTATCGCTAGCCAGCCATGCAACGATGCAAGTAGTATCCGTTAGTTTTGTGTTGTCTTGTATTTGTGCAGTATTTTTAAGGTAGTTTTTTCAGCAGCGATTTATTGTTCCACCTATCTGATTGGCTAACGTTGTATTTTTGTCTGTAGCTAGCTAGCTAGCTTAGCTCTAGCTAGTGACTTATTTTACTAGAGTACTTATAAGCTTGCTACAGACAGATTTCTTTGTTTACATTTTAACTAAGGGCTCTTCTAACATGTGTCTGGCATGTAAAAAAGATGCTAGTGAGCTAAAACTTTCAAATGCCCTTTCCCATGGATTTCTTCAAACAATAGTCAGTGAGGTTTTAAACTTATCGAGAGTGTGGCTGGATTGCAACAATGGTTATAAAATGGATCTTGAATTCTTCCAGTCATAATGTCACATGGTACAACTTTCAGTTGAGGAAATACACGGACGTTTAACGGTCAAACTCTCACAGAAGAAGCTTTTATCAAACAAGAAACTACAAGTATCTGAATTAAAGTAAGGCTAAATTAGCAAAAACTCACCTAAAACTACACAGTATGACAGGTTTGAAGTTAAAAAACAAAGATTCTACGAAAAATTCAGCCCCTATTTATAAAAAAGTGACTGCGTAAACAGCGTGTTTTCCCTCAAATCATAATGGCTGCCCTGAAAAATACGGACATGTAATTGGTTAAAAAGTATCACATCATATTTTCTGACCAGGAGAATAGATTTTTGCTTATTAAAGCTATAGTTTGAGCTTTTTTAAATCATTTCTAGCCCAAAACAATCTGCCCAGGGTAAAATCAGAAATAAGACATAATCCTAAATATTTTGAGCCTTAAATGTTTTTTAACTTTCCTTGGTTAAGTTTAACAGGTATATTTATATAAAAATTTCTAAAATGGTTGCAACAGAACTTGTCCATATGTCAAGATGTATTAGCTCTATGTACCTAAAGACAGAAAAACTCCTGTTACTTTAGTACCCATCTGGTTTGTACACAATAAAAATTATTTTTGATGTACATATAGAAAGAACTTCACTGTCATGAATTATCGAAAACCAGCTAAAATAATAATAATAATAATAATAATGTATATTTATAGTGGCAGTACCCAGAATAATCTTTCAGCTTTTAGACAGCTTTCAGATTTTTTCCACTGGGGGCCACTTTTGAGAATTATTATATATCAGAATTATTTAATTGCGTTAAAAGAAAAGAAAAAGGTTAAAATATTTTATTGAGAATGTAAGCTTACATTACATTCATTCTTTTAGACAACATAAGGTTAAAAGAATATTTTTAAAAAAATCTTTTATTCATCTTTTACTTATACTTTACTTATGTTGTTAGTATATATAAATAATAAGAAAGAAATTGTTCATTTGCATGTGCAATGATGTAGTGACTCAGCTAGACAAACTTGTTTCAGAACTAGCAGAGCAAATAATGCCTCAGCTATTAACTCAATGCCCAGAAATGGGCATATTTGCATGCACAGGAGTTTTCACATGCTTCTTATGGATAGGCCTGTTTTAATGCATAAGGCTGGAATACTATTCAGTGCTGGTGTTTTGTTTTCTTGAAGAGCTCAGAACTTTATAAAGTGTTTATGATCCAGCTTTTAGTTGGTATTCTGTTAATTCGAAGACACGAATATACAGGTGCAAATCCTGTCTGGATCTTCTATTTAGTTTTATCACACCAGTGTTTATTTAAGAATACCAAGGGCAATAACATGTTTTTAATTGTAGTTACTTTTATATGTTAAAAGACGCAGCGACAAAGTTTTGCCATGTTTCTCTATAGGGCAACCTTTATTGCTGACCCAAATTGACCAAATCCTTTCTGGTCACTATGGGCAACTTTTGTTGTTGACCCAAGTTGACCAAATCCTTTCTAGTCACTGGGGCAACTTCTGTTGTTGACCCAAGTTGACCAAATCCTTTCTAGTCACTATGGGGTAACTTTTGTTGTTGACCCAAGTTGACCAAATCCTTTCTAGTCACTGGGGCAACTTCTGTTGTTGACCCAAGTTGACCAAATCCTTTCTAGTCACTGGGGCAACTTCTGTTGTTGACCCAAGTTGACCAAATCCTTTCTAGTCACTATGGGGCAACTTTTGTTGTTGACCCAAGTTGACCAAACACCCTTTAGTCAACTTGGTCAGCAATAAAAGTTTCTAGACAGTGTTTGGTCAACTTGGGTCAGCAAGAAATGTTGCCCCATAGTGACTAGAGGGTGTTTGGTCAACTTGGGTCAGCAATAAATGTTGCCCCATAGTGACTAGAGGGTGTTTGGTCAACTTGGGTCAGCAATAAATGTTGCCCCATAGTGACTAGAGGGTGTTTGGTCAACTTGGGTCTTTATTTACTGCAGATATTTTATTCTATTATATCTGCAACTTGAAAAATACAGAGGAATGTAGTTTATTTGCACTTTGAAGTTGGTTTTTTAATGTGCTTTGTAAAGCGTCTGCAGAAAAGTATTAGTTTGCTAACTCCGTCAATACGGGTCAACTCCCGTCAAAACGGGTCGGGTCCAAAATTCGGTCAATACGGGGCAAGAGGTCAATACGGGTCGGAACAGTAGCTTTGTTGTTCGTAAAAATGGCTGATAAAATAGTCACAGATCTGGTCATAGATTATCTGATTATCTGTGTCAAATCACTTCTTTACTTCGCTGTGCAATACAAGCGATAACTTATGTTGTATTAGGACCAGGGATTTTAATTATAAATTAAAAATTGGCCGTTGTGTTGGATTGTCTAAAGAAATTGTATTATATTTGCACACATATACATGAAGCTAGCTAGCTAGATAGATAGATGTGCATATTTTACATGGCTAGCCTCACAAATATCGAGGGATATACCCTGTCTATTATTTCCAGGAGGGGCCATGGCTTAGATGGAGAGTCCTAGAGTATTTAATGCTCATTTTGAGCGACGCAGACCCAATTAGGGCCCGCTCTACTAGACAACTCCCGGCAACATCCAACGGCCCACACAGTGTGCCATCTTCCCAATTTCCCTCACATGGCTTGGGTTAACCCGGGGCTATGGTAACACTCACTCGCTAGCTAAATTATGCACACATTTTTGTTTTTTCTTATTCCTAAGTTATTGCCCCAAGAAATCAAAGTGTTTTCCAACATAAAAATTTCAACAATGCATTTTGGAATGAGAACTAATGATTGATAACAATGTTCATATATAATGTGAATAGATCTTTTTGAATGTTTGCATTTTCCATTGTAAGCCTTTCTTCAGCTTTAACATTTGCGTGCAGGCAAAAAGATGGGGGAGCTAGGTGAAGTGAGGTCTAGGTATCATTACGACTTTATATGAATATATGTCAATCAGAAGTTACCAATATACACTTGATAAATAGTTTAAAGCCTCAAAAATGTTTCCGGGTAGAAAGAAATGGGCTGTAAAAGACCTTTCCTTAGCAACTTTCGCATCTTTCTGCCTGCTGCGCAGTTGTTAGAGCCAGAAGGGCTTACCGTGTAAAATGTAAACATTCAAAAAGGTCTAGCTATATAAATTGTGTTTATTTTTTTCATATTTGTGCGCTGTTGTTTTTTGAGATTATAAGGTCAAAGTAGTACTATAGTTGCTGATGATAGTGTCAGTGAGTACTTTTTGTTCAGTAAACTACTAACTTATGTGACGAGCCAGTACAGTTGTTGCCTCCACAATTTTTTATCCTAGAGACATGTTCATAGATTAGTCTTAACCATTTGCTTATTATTTAGTCATATATTTTGGCTGGGGAGATGTGAGTCTCAGGATTGGGTAAATTACGGTAAGTTAACATGGCACGCTGGAAAGCATCGATGTCCATTCTCCATTTAGACCGGTGTTGCCAACTATCATTCGCTTCACTGTCTTGACTCCAACACTACTGATGACCTGCGGTGGTGGACGCCTTAGCTTGCAAGGAAGTCTTCTGTGTTCTTGGAAATGAATTCGGGGCCTCCGTCTAAAGAGAGTTCATCTGGAATGCCATATGTGACAAAGGTGGGGCTGTTGATGAGTTCCGTACTTCCCCCTTTGACCTTTCGAAGTCGGCCAGTTGAAATAGCAATTGACTGATATCAAGTATAGTTGATTCTTGTGATGGAAGAAGTCAGCCCAGATGAATTGAAAGGTATATTCCAGATAAACTGGTGGTGTTGTAGGCAGATGGGGTTGTGATAGAGCCATAGTGTTGCAGTGATGGCAACTGGCACGTTTTTCTTTTATGGCAGTGGTGATGCCTGGCCGTGGGATATCATTGGTGTGACTCCTTGGTGGGCTGTGCAGAGGTTGTCAAGTATTTGGTCTCGCAGAGATGTTGGGAAGATGACTCTATCCTTGTAAATTGGCACCCCCTGCGATTCTCAAGTCTTCTCGATACTGTTGGTATTGCTTCAATCGTGGATGTCAATTGCTGAATATTGTCATCACCGGTGGCCGCTATCTTCACCATGTCATACGTGATTGACAGATTTGAGGAAATAGTGGCAGTGGACAATTTGATATCTTCTTCCAGCTTGTAGTTTGCAGCTGCTAGAGGACAATGTGCAGGTGGTGAACCAGTAGGTTCGTCTGTGAAGAGAGCGGCAACATTGTCAGGCAGAGGGGTTATGGAAGGGTGTTGTGGTCCGGTAGGATATCTGGAAGTGTAATCTGGAGCACAATGCTTCCTTCCTGGGATGTGGTGCATCTTAAAACGATATTGCAGTGTTTTCTCCGTCAAATTGCGGAGAAGACTATTCAGTTTATCTTCTAGTGATCTGTTGGAGAACAGTCCGAGAAGTGGCTTATATAATCGACGGTTACTGTGAGGTTGTTACAGCCAAGGACGAAATGTCTAAGCCATAGGTGACAGCAAGGGCTTCCTCTTCAATTGATGCATAGTGGGATTCAGCAGATGATTCAACAATAACCCATCCCAAGTCAGGGACCAGTCTGTGGCGAGACACATGGGTTTGGCTTTGTCACAGATATGAACACTGTTTTCAACCTCCTCAATGATTTTTGTTTCGATTCCTTCGGGTTGCAAGGTGTCATCCCAATAAAACGTTGTTTTCGGCTTCAAAAGCTCCTAAAATAGTTGCATACGTGTTGACAACCAAGAACGAATATCAGTGATAATCCTCGGGGTCAGAAAGTCTCTGATCGCTTCCAGGATGCTATCGCTGGGTTAGACGTCAGTTGACGTGATGTTGAAACCTGAGAATTCCACTGTGTCGGCTCCAAGCATGAACTTCTTTGGGTTTTGAATGATACCATTCTGCTAACATAGCTCAAACCATTTAGCGGCCCAGAATAAACTTTTCTCTGAAGAGTCATCCCAAAGCAGGGCATCATCAATAACCTCCATTTTGTCTGGGATACTGCGGCTATTTCGTCAAATTATCTTGTGTAGGTGTTGCTTGACGAAGTATAGCCCTGTGGAGCTGTGCAGTAGCAGTAGCGACCCCAGGGTGTGATGAATGTTGTGAAGTGCCTGTCTTCTGGATGAAGCGAGACGCTGTGGTAACCATTCCATGCATCGGAAACCGTTTTATTGACTCCTTCTGGGATGGCTTGGACCTGGTAAAAAGGAGAAGGTTATGGTGTGTTTCTCGAGTGGCATAAGCGTTCAGTGGTTGTGGTTGAAAGTCTGTGTATCTCCCCTCAACATTCTTTTTAGGTCATATGACCATCCAGTGACACCATGTGATTGGTTCTCCCACCGAACTCTGCACAACATCCATCTCCTTAATTTCCCTCACATTACTTGCGTTAACCCAGGGCTTTGATAACATTCACTCACCCATATAGAATCACCGCTAGGAGGAATTAAACCTCGATCTCCTGCACGAAGTGCAAGAGTTATAACCACTAAGCAACCCCACCATTTTATTGAACCTCACAATAAATTTAAATCACTTGGTGAAGAAGAAAAGTTAGTGAATCTTCATCCATTGTCTTGCAGATCTTATTGAGCTATGTATCCCGTGTGACGTAAGAAATTAACAAAATATAGCTAGAACATTCTGCCAAAAAAATTTGTGCACGGGTAAACAAGCAAGTTGGTTTAATTGTCCGGGTTCCTCAGTAAAAACACATCATAATAGTAGAGAACATTGTATTATGAAATAAATTTATACAACATCCTTCGCATTGGAACGCAATTGTATATTTGGGGCATGGATTGGGATGCCAGGCAATAAGATTAAACAATAACAGGCAGGACAGATACATGTACAGATACAAAAACAGCACTAACCCCAGCATATGCACTTAAATGGTATGAGACACTCACAATGACACGTACATCTTGGCTGCACTCCGTTGTGAGTGTCTCCCATGACATATCTTGTTCTTCTCTTCATCATAAAGCACTTCAATGGTATGACCCACTCCCAATGACATGCAATCTAGGCTGCACTCCATTGTGAGTGTCTCCCACGGCATTTCATCATAATGCACTTCAATGGTAGGACAAGCTTGAATGTCCCCCACGGCATTAATTTCATCATATGCACTTCAATGGTACGACAAGCTTGAATGTCTCCCACGGCATATCTCATTATTCTCCTGTCACAATGCACTTCAATGGTACGACAAGCTTGAATGTCTACCACGGCATTTCATCATCATTTCATCATAATGCACTTCAATGGAACGACAAGCTTGAATGTCTCCCACGGCATATCTCATTATTCTCTTCGTCATAATGCACTTTAATGGTATGACACACTCACAATGACATGCACATCTTGGCTGCACTGCAATTGTGAATGTCTCCCACGGCATTACTTCCTCACATCTCATTATTCTCTTCTATTCTTCAATATAAATAATAATAATATTATAAATTAATAATAGCATACAGTAATAATATCAAGTAATGATATAATCAACAGGCCACACACGTGTATCTGTCCAAACTTCTGGCTGACTTAGGAAGCCCGACATCCCCATCAGTTAAAACGCGCAATGTGTAATTAGCCAGGACTCTTGCTCCCACTGCTGGACTAAAACCTTGACAACACTGCTAGCCAAATAGTTGTTCAAGGAAACCGTGCAGCTAGAGCAAGTGTCTCCATCTTTGTTGATGCGTGAGCGATAAGCCATTTTAAACCAGTCATATACTGAACTCGGATAACTGTGTCTTTAACAATGGTTGCGGTGACGAACGCTATGTGGTGATGAGGCAATGATACTCCGCATTGGTTGACCGAGTGACATCACATAAAACAAAACAAAAATGTTGTTAGTTTGGCAAACCCTACACAGCATTATGAATAGTATAGGGAGGGCGGGTGGGAATCTTTAGCTCTAACTGGTTGTTTGCAGAGCCAAACTTGAAATGGGTAATATACAGGTATTTATAGGCCTGTCCTAATAAGCGAGGCATCTTAAAGCTGGTAGGCGAGGCAAGTCTCCCATCCTGTATTGACCAATATTGTTTCAAGTAAAGTTTCCTTATATGTGATCCTAAGAACATTAGTAAGTACAAGGCAACCGAGACATTACTGCAGTCACCACAATTAACATGAGCTAAATGTTCATTTAGCTCCATATATTTACTAAATGATGTTATTTTTAAATAGTAACTCAGAAGTAAAAAACTTGCAGAAACCTAGAACTCTACACGACATTGCAGCACTGGGTTGTATTGGAGATTTTATCATCTGTCCAGAGTTACAAGCTGTTTAGAGCTTCTCATTTACACTTATTATTTGTCCCATCCTGTACTTGCCGGGTGGTGTTATGTGTTTGTGCTGTCACTGGGCCTGCCACGCCTTCTAGTTTTCTATTAGTGGTGCACACCAGATTTGGTTAAGCTAATATAATATGTAAACCAGTATTTCAATGATCCTTGTATTACTATCTGGGTTGATGATCTAAAAATATATACATGGATGATATTTGTTATTGAAAGGACTGTATGCTATAAGGGCAAGTTTGGGCATCTCTTTAAATAAATTTTGTGGGATTTTTTTATAGATCTTACAATTCCTGAACTTGCCTATACTTTAGCAGAAATGCAATACAGTGCTTTTAGGAGACTATTTAGATTATTCGACTTCATTTTAAGATATTTTAACGTATGTCACAACCTTCTCGGAAAATTACATTTTACTGGGTTATTTTCTAGCAATTTTAATGCAAGCCAAACAAAGGCCTTGTCAGATGGAATAATGATGCTGTCATGTATAAGTTTGCATGTTATAACTAATTCCACAATATTTTTGTGTATGGTTGGTTGCTCTTTTTTTACTTTGCTGTGCTATTTAATTTTCGTGTTGGAGACAAGTTTTGTATCTTATAGCAGTCAAGAGATTATTTTTAAGACATTAAAATTAAAGTTGGAGAATATTTCTGCCACTTTGCGTGAATTGCAAAAAGCATTCAAAATTGAATAACGGGGAAGAACTTTCAAACAAAAAGACTAAGAAAATGAATAAAAAACTGTAATGAAAAAAAAATTATATGTTATGTAAATATCTCTCACCTGGCACAGCTAAATAAAATTATTATGCTTAATGTGTTTTAAAAACCTACAAGTGTTTCTGAATCAAGTTTAACAAAAATTAACCTTGGAAAAAAATTGCAAATAAGATTTACTTTGACATTTATTTATACCTTGACTGGGGTAAATTGTGAGGGCTGTTTTTAAGCAAAGTGGATCAAACACACACCTTTCGAAACTTTATGCTGCAGTACTGGAAAATGAATGGTTAGGTGGATGTGTAATGCCAGTCTAGAGACAGAAAGAGTTCAGATGAGCTAAGAAGCAGGCTGAGTATCAAATACAGTATCCGTAGAATTAAAGATGTTATCCAGATAAGAAGATTGAATTGGCTGGGGCACTTAGAAAGAATGGAGGAGGATAATTGGGTAAGAAAGTGTAGAGACTTGATAGTTCCTGGGGCAAAGCCCAGAGGCAGACCGAGAAAGACTTGGCAGGTTATAAAGACAGACTGGATACAGAGGAAGTTGAGTTTAGATAAAACACAGTCTAGATCAGATTGGAAGAGGGTCATTAATATACCCCGTCCAACCCATGCTAGCATGGAAAACGAACGTTAAGCCGAGAATGATGATGATGATGTGTTAAAGATTGCAAAATATATTATTTTAGAAATCTAAACGAACATAACACGGTAAAATTAAATCAATAAATTGTTTTTGTGTTTTTGAAATCCAATGGTCCTAATATATTAAAAAAAAACTAATGCTGTTACTTTTTAAATTTTTTAGTAAGATTTCCCTATCATCGAAGCATACTTTTTAACATGCAAAAAGCATTTCTATCGTGTTTTAAAAATTTATAAACAAATGCTCTAACATTGCCGTTCGTGAATAAAAATAATAGATACTTAAATCTTGGTTAAATTTTCTTTTCTTTCGTTGATCTCTTGACGACTGTAGCAATTAAATACAACAATGGGAAGCACGCAATTCACATGAGCTAATTAAATTTTGCGAACAAGACATGAACTCTATTGTTTTCAACATGCGAGCTACCGAAAGCTCACGCAAAGGTGATAACTATCGCATACATGTAAAGTTACATTCGGGCGGTACTGTAACAAGCTTTCAAAAATGTCTTTGTGGTACTTTTTGTGATTTATGTCTGTTATTATAAATATGGTTGCTTGTTTGTTATCATCGTACTCAAACTTTTTATTTGTAGTAAAAACAAAACTGCGATTGACATGGTCATTGTTTTATAATGACAGATATCTTAGTTGCTTCAGCTGGAGAAGATGTCCGCCTATGGAAAACACCAGAGCTGAGTCTGCATGCAGTAAAGAATGGTGCAAATGCAAATGTTGTACATTGCTGCTGCAGTTCAAATGGTAAGAAATTAAAATTATGGAATGTTTGTCTCCTTGAATCCTACAAAATTATCATTAATTTTTTTAAGAGTGAACTTCCCATTTAATTTTGCCCTTATGAAGCTATCAGATAAAGATTATTGAAGTGCTCTGGAAATCACCATTGCCAGTCTGTACAATCATGTTCATATTTTTTTGGAAAATGACAATATTACCTGACGAATACTCTAAAGTCAGTCTGCTGCAAAAGTTTTACTCAGGTAAATATAGGAGGTCCAGAAATAGTGAAAATAGTGCTGGCTAAGATCTTGATTCCTTAGTGAACGAAAAGTGAACTTTGACATGTTTAAAGTGTGTATGTCTGACATGAAAAGTACGTAAATGTTTGTTTTTGGGTACAATCTTTGAAATTAAGCATTTTTTTTGCAAGTAATCATCAACACAATTGTCTATGATTGAGAAATCAGACCAAGTTTGGTTTGTAAATTCATTTACATCATCAGATTACGCTGTCTGATTAAAAAAGATTTGCATTTAAGATAGAACACAATCCTAATTTTTATATGCTGTACAATATGGTCATATAAATCGTTAATATAAGTTACACATTTACATAAATAAAAATATTTTGTAGGTGTAGTGTAACTCTCTTTCTCTAAGAAAATAGATTCAAGGTTATTCTTTTTGAAATTTACTTGACAAGCTAGATTAGGCCTCTATCAACTATTTTGATAATGACAGTGGTAAACTTGTAAGTATATGTTGTCTGGATTATCCTCAAAAAAATTAAACAAAGCTATTTGTTAGTTGTAAGGCCTATATAAAAATCTTAACTTTCTTAGTTTAAGTTATTGTGCTAGATCGATATTAAACATATGTTAGGGAGTGCTGCCCAGCTTAACTGGCCAAATAAGTTATTGCTTTAAAACAACATGTGGCTTGAAACAAATCATGACTGGTTACAATGGGTATAAAATAAATTCCATTTTCTATTTTTTTTTTACGAAAAGTTCATAATTTGGAAATGGATATTGACATATAGGCTTTTGTGACATAAACAACTGCGTAATAGTGTTACACTACCCTTAAGATTTACCCTAAGGATTTAAGAATCATATTCACGCTACCACTTTATATTTATTTTGCCATTCTCACTGGTCATAAACAGGCCTGTCAATAAGAAATTAACACCCGAGCAATAAATCACTCCCCCAAGGTTACAATAATTTAAACTGGGCGAGCAATCTGAATAAATAGAATAAGTTTATAAAGGCATATTTTATTACAAAGTCTTTTTATCTATTTTGTTTTGTGGTTCTTTTTTACTATAAATAATAGGAAAGAGATGAATTGATATTGCTCAGCCAGTCAAACTTTTTGTGGAATTGGGGGAGCAATTAATGGCTCAGCTAGTTTCTCATTTCTCAGAATCGGGGGAGCCTTTGCGTGAGCAAGAGCAATTGCTCTACCCTTATTGATAGGCCTGAGTAAACATTCTCACTCCTTAGTTCTTTAAAAAGCATATAATATTTCATAATGGTTCTGTTTTTTCTTTTGAGATTTTGTGTAATAAACTAAGTATATGCCCATGAATGAATTTTCCATTTACAAAGAAAGATTTGTCTTTAAACATTTTCATGCTTCCAACTTGAGAGTTATAGTTTAAAACAAAACCTTAAACAGTATCAAAAAGCAAACACAGAAAAGAGTCGTTTGTCCTCCAGGGAGAACAATTACTACAACTTTTTTTATAAAACTAGTCATTAGCATGTGGAACATTTGTTACTTCTCACAGCTACCATTTTGGCTCACAGACGGATTAAGACATAATCGGCAAGCATTATAATTTAGAATAAAAGTATTAAGAGAAAAAGTTCTTTCATCTTTGTGTCATATTTTTGATCTGTAAGTAGAGATTCATTTTACTGTCTGAATTTTTGTTTGCTAAGATGTATTTTTAAAAAAAAAATGATATGGATCAGTTTGTAATAAAATAAGTCAGGCAACTCGTATAGTTACTATCATTCTGTTCTCACAAAATGAAACTGATTTATCTTGTTCATTAATAAACTGAAATGTTTTTCTGTTAATCTTTTTTCTGTGAATGGTGTCAATTGTTTCTTCAAATTTGTTGGTAAAAAACTCATTTACTTTTAGGGCAGTTGGTGGCTTATGCACACGAAGAACAAGGTCTAAATGTTGCAAGTCTTACAGATGATTCTGTTCCTGTTATTAAAATACCAACAACAGTATGTATATCCAGTAGCTATGCCTTTCTTGTTTTGTGTTAAATTAATCTTTACACTGTCATCTGACATTTTCTTTCATTTTATGCAACTCATTCAACTCACTGCATTGTAAAAGACATCTTGCTTTAATAGATCATATGCTGCATTTTTTTAGTGTGAACAGTCAAAGCTTTAATAGATCATATGCTGCATTTTTTAGTGTGAACAGTCAAAGCTTTAATAGATCATACGCTGCATTTTTTAGTGTGAACAGTCAAAGCTTTAATAGATCATATGCTGCATTTTTTAGTGTGAACAGTCAAAGCTTTAATAGATCATATGCTGCATTTTTTAGTGTGAACAGTCAAATGTGATGTTTAATAGATCATATGCTGCATTTTTTTAGTGTGAACAGTCAAAGCTTTAATAGATCATATGCTGCATTTTTTTAGTGTGAACAGTCAAATGTGATATTTAATAGATCATATGCTGCATTTTTTAGTGTGAACAGTCAAAGCTTTAATAGATCATATGCTGCATTTTTTAGTGTGAACAGTCAAATGTGATATTTAATGGCAATTCACGATATCTCATCAGTGGCGGTATTGACAATATAATAAGTATTTGGGACATCAAATCGAGAACAGCAAAAAGGACTTACAAGGTAATTTTTCTTTAAAAAAATATTAATTTGGTGTTAATAACTTTAATAATTAACACATAACATTAACAAGAAAAGAAATTAGGTAATTTTACTGAACGTATCAGGCATGTCTTTTAAATATGCTTGTATATGGTTTTGTGGTATGCTAAGTTAAATATACACTAGTTGTTTAAACCCATGAAAGAGCCCACTCGCATAAAATTTTTAAAATTCATTTTTCTTTTTCACAAAACAATTTGATGTTAATTTCATTACCAAGCTTGTAAATATAATGTTTTAAATGAAACAGACACCAACAATAACAATGTTTTGTTGCTCATAACTTCACCATACACAAAATTTAACAAAGCAGTTTACGTCACGTTAAATTTAGATTGGATGGCATTTAAACTTGCTTCCTTTTTTGATCACGTGGTTTGTTCTAGCTAAGTAAAAATGTAAAATAGAATTTTATAAAAAATTATAGTTTTATAGAGGATGTTTTATAGACAATGTTTAAAAATTGTAGAAAAAATATACTCAACTTTAACTTTTACTGACAGCGTATCATAAGATGTATCATTTATCTATTTAAAATTTAGGATCATGTCAATCCAGTGAGCTATTGTTTATTTAATTACAACGACAATGTGATTGCTTCAGCATCTGACCATGGAGAAATCTTAATCACAAATGTACAAACTGGTGTTTCCTGTGAACCCATGACTGGTTCTGATACTCAGGTAGAAATAATGAGGATAACGTTTTCATTTTCATAACAGGATGTCCAACAGCCATGAAATATTTTAATATTAAGGTATTTTTAGAGGTTGCACACATTGATAGATTACACTTTATCAACAACTATTTAATGATTATTTTTCCCTGTAAAAAACTTTAGGAAGTTTTCATTTCTTTTCTGATAGTATTGGTACAATCATGGACTGTCATCGATAATGGTGCTTTAGTTTTTGCAACAACCCGAAGAAATGATTTTTTTGATTTTTTTTATTAAAAAATCTGTCTAAAAAATCTACACAATACTGGGAAATAAGATTTCGGAAAATATAAAGAACTGATTACTATTAAAAGATTTGTCCTTAACATTGTGTGTTTTACTTTTCCTAAATAGTGACTTTTCTATGAATTTTATAAATTTATTTTACATGAGTTCAGGTATACAGAAAAAATGCAGCCATACTACAGAAAGAACGATTTAGGACCATCTTGCTCAAGAAGTAATCTTGTTTTACGATTTTTAAGTAATTATCTTTGCATTATATCAGTGTTATTTTTTTATAGGCTGTACGTTGTCTTGGTTACTCTCATTTTTCACGCCATTTGCTTGCTTCAGCTAGTGACAGTGGAGTTATCAATTTATGGGAAACAAAAGAGAAGAAGATGTTATTGAAAAGTTTTACTGATCACAAAGCACCAGCTACTGGCTTATCGTTTTCACCATTGAATGATATGCTGCTCTGTTCTACTGGATTGGATAAAAAGATTGTATTCTACGATGTCACTGGAAAGAAGTTAGTATAGATAAGCTTTAGTCTGTATTTTAGTAACGAGATTAAATGACTGTCATGCAGTTCAGTGAAAGCCTTTCTGCCATCGTGCCGAAAACTATTTTGTTGCAAATCTCAACCTGTGTAAATAAAGTGTTTTTTTCCTTTTAATGCAATGCTAAGGTGAGGCTTTTACATATCATTTAAAAGATTCTTCCTTTTGTTTTTAAAATTTCTTAAAAACATATAGGTGAAAAAAAGCAAAATTAAACATGCTCAATGGAGATTTTAATTTCCTGACACTTAAAGAGAGCTGTGTTTCTTCAGCATGTTAAAAGCTTGAATGTGCGATTGAATTTGTTGTTTCAAATCATGTAAACAAAAAAATGCCTGTGCAAAAGTCATTTTTTAAGGCAACCAAGAGACAGTGAAAGACATCTTCACTTAACAACTTTATACCTAACTACAAATTACTGAAATAAAGGAATTACTAAAATCATGGAATTACTGAATTGCCTGGGCAAAAAATCATTTTTGAAGACAACCAAGAGCAATTGAAAGCCATCTTTACTTAGAGGCAACTTTATCACTTAGACAACTTTATACCTAAACTACATATTACTAAACTTTAGCTTTTTTCTCTTATTGTATTCAAATAATTTCTACTTCATTATAATTGGGAGAATACTTCACTAATCCATTTGTTTAAGTCATCAATACCTGGTTAAAGGTTTTATGTGCACTGCTTTCTGCAAACTGATGCGATTCTTCTTTTTACAGAACTGTGAAAACAATTAACACTGAAGGACCTGTTACATGTTGTGATTTTATGAATGATGGTTGCACAGTTGCAGCAGGAACTGCATCAGGTATGTATTAGTAGTTAAAAATCCACGTGTGTCGCACATATTCTGGTCATCAGATTTTTGTATGTCGAAGAAATCTCAGCCATCATTACTTTGTGCGTCCTTAGCATAAAATAGCGATTCAGTTAAGAATTTGAACAAAATTCAGTTGCTATTATCAAGATTACTGTATGTTCTTTTTGTCTTACTGATACAATAAAAGTTGTATAAAAAATCTAATGGTTTGATTGGTTTGTGACTCGGTTATGTAGGGGTTTGTTTACTGGTTTGTGAAATTATTGTTAAAATGGTACCACAAACACATGGAAATGAACGTTTTAGATCACATAAACAGTGATTTGACTTTTGTTTTGTAAAATTGCAATAGTTTAAAATCGAATCATCCTGAATTCCAAAAGAATTAAAACAACTCTTTTATTCTTTCTTCGAGACATAGGTAAATTTTTAGTTGGTGACCCGATACCATTTGAAATTACTGAATGTTTCTTATCATTTAATCTCCCCTCTTATGCACTGTCAATTTTGGAAATTTTTCTAGCCAGGGCATTCTTATTCCACCTCCGCCCACCCACTATTATTAATATTGGAAGTTTTTTGCCACCCAGAATAATATCAGTTTCAAAATAGGCTTCCTATAATTTTTTTTTTTAATATCAAAAGTTGAAATACTGAAAGCTTATCATCATGGAGATCCAAGAATAAATCTCATCTGTGGATAAAAAATAATTGAGCTTGATCAGTTCTTGTGCCTGGGTCGATATGCATAATATTAATTGAAGTGCCTTTAAACACCTAATACTTTGATATAAAAACTAATTAAGAATCCATGTGTAAAAACACATCAACAAATATGTCTGCAGTTACTGTTTTTAAGAAATAGTTTTGTATTTAATAGGCTTCTTATAAGTATTTCTGATTTCAAGAAAATCAATTATGCTTCAGGTATCCTTAACGCCTTAAGAATAATTAATACTGAGCATGATGCTTCAGAAGTTATGTCAACATTTTATATGATGTAAACATACCTTTAGAAAGTTAAAGTGCTGTTTTTGTTTACATTATTCATATCACGTTTCTTGTTGATTTTTGGTAAACCAAGTTTATTTAAAGCCAAACGTATACAGGCTTTTGCTGGCATGTTATATAAAATAAAAACATAAATAATATTTATCATTTGTTGGAGACAGTTCCAAAAAACATTGTTATCCTAAATGTGTGCTTCATGACTGTGATTTTGTATTATATTTTAACCTGTTGTTATTTTTGTGTTAGTGTAAAGTCATTTTAATTGTGTATTTGTTGTTTAGTGTTGCTGTGTGTACTGGACTTAGAAAATTTAATTTTTTTTCTGTGCTTCTAGCATTGTTTTAACATTTGATCTGTTGAACCGTCGTTGATGTTCTCGTTAGTAAAATTTTCATCTAATCATCCTATTCTGTTGAAAAATGTTTTATTTTAAGAATAGTGTTTTTACATATAGCACTATGGTATTAAGGAGGGGTTGCAGGATCAATTTAAATGATCAAAAAAACAGTATTTTATTCTTTCTTTCATAGTTTAATAGCTACTATTGCTATTTCATTCTCAGTAACAAATGTGTAAAGTATAATCAATTTAAATTTAACATGTGAGCACATGTCTTACTTACAGGTTAACTTTAAGTTTAAACACCCATCTCAACATTTTAAAACCTTAAAATTTTCGACAAAGCTTGACTAGAAATTTTTCCTTAACTGCAGTTTTTATATTTTATTCTTAATAGGCAATTATCCGCAGAATACAGAATTCCACTACTTTAGTAAAGAAAGGCAGGGTGACCACACTTATAATCTCCTAATTAACTGAAATTTAGGCCCAAAATATCATGCAGTACATTAAAAGGAAAAGATTTTCATAACAAAAGGACACATCTCAACGCATCAATGGTAACAATTATCGGCATATTTTCACAGCCATTTAAAATTTGTATAAATTTATCTTTAAAAGTATAAGAATGTTGAAAACAAGCATTAATTAATAGGTATTCAATACCTAAAAATATTTAATGAAACATAAAAAGTTAAGAGTGGAAAACTAAACGGATATCTATTGGTAAGGCGTGGATCTGTATAAAACAGGGGCTATTAAAGATCTGGAACTAGTAAGGTTTTATCTAGTTTGGGACAATAATCTAAATAATCTTTTATCGACACAGGTCGGCTGTATATGTTTGATCTCCGCCATGGCTCAACACCTCTTAAGGTAATACCAGCTCACAAGACGTCTATTCGAAGTGTTTCATTTCAAAAGATACCCAAAGAAAACAAGGTATAGATTGCAGATATGACATTTAGCAATAATTTATTCTGCTTTTTACATTCGTTTCTATAGGAATTAAAATCTTGTGGAGTCAAAACATTCAACTATTTTGCACCCTGTTCCTGGAAGCCCAGGTTGCCTCTAATAGGCAATCAAAATAATATGTTTCGCCCCTCTGATAGCTAGTGTGCTAGAGTCCAAATCTTTTGTTATATAACAAAGGACTTTTTTATTGGCCTTTTCAGTTCATTTGGACTTAAATGCCACGAAGTTTGCTTCAAAGGCAAATCTCTTGATTCACCTTGGATTCATTTTCTTGACGTCACCATCCGGGCTGTTTACCCGTAAGAGATAAAAAATATCGGATCATTTGTTCAATTTCATTGGTTTCTCACTTGCTTGGTCAGAAGAAATAGGAACTGAATAAATTGCACAAGACGTCACTAAGTTTAAATCCGGTTGCTGAGACTTAGAGTGTTTTCACTCAAGAAAGTTTCCAATTGCATAACTATTTGAGAGTTGAACACGAAATCACTGCAGTACAATCAAACAACAACCAACCCTCACATGTCTCACGGTTCCTTAACCAAGCAACAGTATCCTAATAAGATTAATTACATAGTTTAATGAAACCTCAAACTTCTCAATTTCCTTGATGTTCAATTTTTTAATGTTAATCCAATGGAAGGATATCTCCTCTTGTCTTGCTAATTAACTTCTTAACAATCTCATAATGGTTATTTGATATGTTTGGAACAATATACCTTCACGCATACGCTCTGCTAGTCTATTTGAATGCATAATTAA
Source organism: Hydractinia symbiolongicarpus (assembly GCF_029227915.1). Classification (NCBI taxonomy): domain Eukaryota; kingdom Metazoa; phylum Cnidaria; class Hydrozoa; order Anthoathecata; family Hydractiniidae; genus Hydractinia; species Hydractinia symbiolongicarpus. The sequence goes on along the minus strand of NC_079888.1, from coordinate 3,884,417 downwards.
GGATATTAGGCATAATTAAGGAAATCGTAGTTATTAATTATCGGTCGTTAATTTCGAATATCGTTGTTAGTTTTTTTTTCCTTTTTCTATTACTGCTGGAAGACCGACTAAACGTTTTTCGTTGAGTTAACTTTGTAGCAATGGGCTGGGATAGATCTTTAAGAAAATCAATAAGGGTGCTAATGCAGGTAAACTCGACGCCCCAAGAAATTCATATTTTCTATGTTAATCTATTATATTAAAAGTCAGTCAATTTTATCTTAGTCTCCCAGGCGTCCATTGGATGAAGCATTGAGTAACCGTCGCGAAAACAGCTCTGTGGAAAAAACATACAGTGGAGAAGAGGCCACCTCCTCGAATCAGGAGAACTACCCAAGTATGCCGATGAAGAGCAGTAGCGGTTCTAACATTGGTAGCCCTATGCTAAGTGGGCGTGATTATAATGTCCATAGTATGATGGGCGGTCGTGAAAACAGCACCCTGGCGTTGAATAATGTTTTGAGTCAAAACAAAACACCCGAAATGATGATGGCAAATATTCCGTCGAAAGCAGCGAAGTTAATGGGAGATGAAATATTTTCGCCGATTGCTATAGGTATGTGGAAGTTAAGAATTTTATAACCTTTTTTGTAAGTTATTTTGATATGAAGGTTGTAAGTGCATTCATGCATGGATGAAAAATCAAGAAAGAGATTGAACTCTTTGTTTCTATTGAAATCATCCGTGATGCGATCAGTTTCAAATCTATTCATGTTGTCTTTTTAAATTCTAGCGCATTTCAGTTTCAGTAAATTTTATTCGTGATATTTCGAATGCCTGTGTTTAGAGCCGAACGAGATATTTCTGCAGTTTTTTTGTGAAAGAGCTGAGTTAAACTTCTTGAAGAAAGGTGTTCTAAAGCGAAGATAAATAATTTTTGTAACAGTTGGCGGATCAAGAACTCGTCTTGTCAATAGTTTTTTATAAAATAAATTTGACCTAATTTTTCGAAAATTTGTACAAAATCCTAGGTAAGCAATAAATTTGTTTATTTTCAATATAAATTTAAATTGTTTAGATCCTTCGATCCAAACCAAGAAAACAGTAGCATATCGTCAAAAATCGTCAGGTAAAGCGAACTTCACAAGACCACAATCTGTGTCTATCGATCAAGATGAGGTGAGATATAATGTCCCGTTTGTAAACAGCATGTGCTCTCCTTGCGTGCACACTACCGCAGAGTGTTCTATTTTTGTTATGATTTAAGTTTCATTGTATTGCATGGTTGTGTGGTAAGAAAGTTTGCTTCATAACCACGTGGACGGTGGTTCGATCCACAGCAAGGACATGTGCTGCGGATCCGCTGTGCATGTAACCTAGAGCAGCAAATTTTTTCGAGAAAAAAATTATTGTGTAACTTATTTTTGCAATACTATAGCTCCTATTCGCCAAACTAAGCTTCATAAAATTGTACTTTTCAGTTCCAATAGCAAAAATGACATTAGGGGAAAAGTCGCAAAAAAAAACGCAAAAGTCGATAAATCGCAAACACGTTATTGGATTGCGTGAATATGTAGAAATACGACGAGTAAGAGAATGATCTCTAAAATGATGTATTGTTCTTGACATTTACTTTTAGTGTTACGTTGTTAGAAACACTTTTTTCTTGTTATAATTTTACTTGAAAAACATTTTAAACGAAAACCGAAATCGCAAAAATGTATCGCACATTTCAAGCCTCTCAATCGCAAGAAAATAAGGTCTGCAAAATTATCTCCCCTTGATAAATCTGCTTGCTTATGAGACTGTTATCGATCTAAACAATCCTATACGTGACAGACTTAACACGATAAAAGCAGCACGATACAACGCGATTTGTTAGTCGTATGAACTACGTATTTTCCCTACTTAATAAACGATAATGAACGATAATAAACGATCGCCTTCCTATAGCTGTTCGTATCTGTAAACATTTTCTTACTTGATATACCAACATCTTTGTTGATTCATTTTTATAGCATGTTTTCTCACCTGTTCATACAATACGCAGCTAAAAAGATTTTTAACGTCTGTTCGTAAGAATGCAAGAGTTATCATTCATATAATACAAGAATCATGTTGTTTGCAGAACTTCGACATGTTGATTCAGTTCGCTTCGATTAATAAAATAATAAAAATTAAGAGAATTGCATTTCAGTTGAATTGTTAAGTTATCTATGTAGAAGTCTGTAACTTTTTATAAAAACAGTGTTTTCTGTTCTAACATGGAATACTCTTAACTTTTGGTTGAAAATCATCAGCACAGTTGAAATTGAAAGATATGAGAATGCTGAAAGGTGTAAAAGTCACCCCTAAGCTGCTGTTGTTGTAGCAACGGATAGACAGAAAACTAAATTTTGTGGGCAAAATACCACAAATGAAACCTGAGGAAAGAGGATGTTCAAGATGAGCATATTCTTATAAGATATTTTTAACTCACTTTTATCACTTTTATCACCAGCACAATCCAATACTTTAATACAACCCTGTGTTTAGAAGTTGAATTTTGAAAAGTGGACGGAAAAAAACTTATAAACCAAAATACACATAATTGTTATTGTGTAAGACCAAAGCAGACATAATTTTCATTGTGTAAGACCATGACAGATATAGGTGTTGTTGTGTAAGACCAAGGTAGATATAGGTGTCATTAAAGCAGACATCAAGGTCGCCTATGTAGCTGTGCTTTCGTTCCACCTGTGAATGCACTGTGACTGTTGCCATGTTTGAATTTCTTTCACAGCTGAAGTAGAATAATTTATATTTGATATACAGAAACAAAGTTAACCTTTATTTTTCAGAAGATTTCAGATTATTTTTCATTTGCTTTCATTCATGTTTGGTAAATTTATTTTAGGTTCCTAGACCTTCATTTTTTCGCAGTAAATCAGGTACTCTGTCGAAGTTCTCGTTATCTACTCGCAGCACTGATGATCTGTTGTCCACAATGAAAAAAACGACAAAAGAAGTTGAGTTAAAGGATGACGGAAAAAAGAGCGGACTGCTGGGGTTTAAGTCGCCGTTTAAAAAGAAGACGCACGTCAATTACAACAAACACTCCGACGAATCGGAGACAAGTTCGATCGATTCATTCAACATGGACGATAAATCGAACACGCTCAATGCCCGGCGCGGAAAGAAAGACCGGTTAAGTGACCGGTCAAACGATTCCGGCGGACGACCGCAAGAAAACGGTAAACTAAGTAACGGCTCCGGAAGATTATCTCCTCACGGTCGGCAAATAGATACTAATCAGTTATTGGCTGATATACAACACTCCTTAGGTACCCAGGGCGAAAACAGATCACCAAGTTTACATTCGGTTGACTCCGCCGGTAACCATGGTGATATGTTTCATTATGGCGGAGCTGGTAATGGACAGCCTGTTCAATTTCAAGTAGATTTTATACAGAGAATGATAGACGAAGCGATGGAAGAAAACAGGTGAGAGATGTGATTTATTATGATTGACAGTAAGGTTTGTGTTGTCCAATCAAACAACACAATTAGGTGCATGCGCAGTTCTAAAATTACTTGTGGTCTGTATTGTGCTTTTAATTTTTTTTCTCCTTACAAAATATTGTTCGTTTACATTACTTCGTTTGTTTGACACACTCTTATAAATTTATAGGATGGCTCTTAAATTTAACAACTATAATTTATGTCTGATTATAAAAACTTTCTCCTGGAAATCGTTTACTCTGATTCCATTTAATTTCTTTGCAACAGGCTGCCATTAGTTTCATTTAAATCCTTGAAACATCAAACAAAAACCTTGGAGATTCACGATATTACTCGGTGAATTTAGTGGTTAAACTCGCTAGGCACTAAAACATTCTAAATTTTGGTCCTTTTGCAGTGTAATACTTAAAGGACCTAAATAAACTGGACTCTTTCAGCACTTGTCATACATTTTTTATGACTGTTAATTTCCTGAATTTAATAGAGTGGTTGAAATGATCCATTCATTTCTTGTAAAATTCAAGTCACCATGAACAGCAAGAAGCTAAAGGTTAAGATCAGAAAAAATCTATTCAAAGATATAATTTTTCGTTGATTCTAAGCTATATTTGAACACCTATCCAAAATAAGGACCTATGTAAAAAGTAGAATCCAACAAAAATATCGAACGTCATAATTTAGGCTGATAATGTTAAAATGATAAAATGTATTGGAGCATAATTTTTCCATGTTAGTTGGAAGTTCTTCGCATTACTTCCGAACTTCAATACTACCTGCTTATAACGCGTTAAGTAACATGTATCCTTTATACCTATCTCTTCATGTCTGAGATTTGACCCTACTCCATCGCATTGTTTATTTAGGTCAGCCGTACATAACGATATGGTGAACCTACAAGTTGAAATGCTACGTCAGATGGAGATACAAAAGGTGAGAGTGTAACTTTTAAAGCCTGCTTTGGGTCGGGTTTTAATCAGTTACCCCTTAGGGGCTATAATTTTTCGGAAGCATTTTTAACCTTTTTTCGTCACAAAGTAGTCACATAATAATTGTATTCTGTATGCATGAAGTACGAAAATCGTAAAGGATATTTCTTTGAGCTATCAATTAGTTTAGTTTATTTTTGTACTTGGAGCTGGTGTTGTTTACCAGTGCTCAAAGCACACATACCCCCTTAATTCTAATTGTAAGGGTGGGTGCCATAGGTGTGGTCATGCATCCTTAGAATATTGTATAGAATATAGGAGAGGGGGGGTGTAGGTATCTTTGTTTTTTTGTTACTAACAGGTTTCATGGGGTTCGTTATGTAAATACGGATTTTTCTGTCATTGTTAAGATCAATTATTAGCCCTCGTGCATCATTGCCCATCACGAAATCGTAAAGTACTTACGCCAGGGCGGGTGTAGATTTGTGGTGTCATAACTATAGAATTTGCAGCCGGGTCGTGTCAAGGCAAGTTCACAAGGATGATTTTACTATTCGTTTATTAAAAAGAATTCGACTTGCATACTACGTGCATCATGATTTTTAGGAACAAATACGACAAATGATGCAGCATTATTCGATAAACGACGATCTTGTCGCCGAAATTGACCGACTTCGTGCCGAAAACGAGAAACTGCGAACGAAGTATTAACCAAACCAAAACGATTGTATTGCCGTTAATTCCATCGACCCGCGTTCTATATTCGGCGGCATTTTTGCTAGAGCCGCAATGTCTTCGATACGGGAAACCAATCTTCAACAAAACGTTCGCTGATTATTTAGCCGTGGTTGGTTATTTTTCCGTGTGGATCACGGATCAGCACAGCGGCCCTTGCGGCTAGTACCAAAAAAGGTGAACCATGTTTTTACGGCACGACATTAACTGGACAATATTGTCACTTGCTGGTGTATGTAGTCTGATGGTGTACTAGTATGGTATCGAAAGTGTCTTCACCGTAACTCTGTTTAACTGTTTAAGTTAAGAATTTGTATATTGTTGAATAAAATATTTATATGTATATGACTTGATAACCCTACTCAGCGGTGTACGGTACGACTCGATAACCCTTCTCACACGGTACGGTAGTTTTTTTATTGCAGAAACTTTGGTGTTTACGAACAACCTTTGGGGTATTTGTGAGGCAAACTTTCGTGATATTTTTTAAACTTTGTGAATGTTGATCTGTTTCTAAGTAAAAGAAAAGCATTGTAAGGAGTTGTTTATCAAAAAAACGGATTTTAGAAAAAAGTTAGGAAAACGCACTCTAGCTTAAAATTCGCGAAAGTAAATTTTCTTTAAATAAAGCAGTTAACACGAAACACCACAATACAAGATGGGCCAATTATGTATATGTTAGGTCCACCATAGCCAACATCGTATTGATTAATTCTTTGTCGTTAGCATAACATTTGAGAAGATTTGTAGATTTTTGTTTTTCTAAATATTTTATATTTAACTACATAGTTGTAACAATTCTTTCATACATAATGTGAAATATTTCTGATGAGAAATAGACAAAGTTAAACCTGTCTTTTTTAACTGAAACAAGGACAACCCTACACATGTGTTCTCTACTTAGTACTCTCTGGTGTCCCTTAAGATTAAAGGAGAGATTTATCATTCCTAGTAACTCCCTTTGTGGTCGGATATTTTTTTATCCCGTCGATGTTAAATCCCTAAGAATTTCCCACCCCTCTCCACCCCAATCCTTCGCGCATGTGGCTTGCAAGAGTAGTATTTCTTCCAAATGGGTAATCACATCAACAAGCAAAATGTGTGACTTCCACAGTAAATGACAGACTACATAACTCGTTATCAAAAATTGTTTCCTCAGAAAATTATTTTTATAAAAGATTTGTTTTGGGCCTTATTATGTGTTTAAAGTATTTTAACTAATATTTTCTTTAAAAAAATAATTCTTCTGTCCTATAAAAACGAACACAAAAACGCATTTCAACATCAACAACTTCTCAATAGCGTGACTTTCCACTTTCATAAATTATATTATGCAGAATTTGCAGAAGTGGATGTTTCAACATATCGATGTGAAAAAGAAAATTGCTTTCAAATTTACCAGGGTATGTTCCAAGCCTTAAAAACATTGAAATAAGTCTGACCTTGAATATTATAAATTTTCGTAGAAAAAACCTGAAAGTGTAAATGTTTCTTTGAACATTCCTGTCCTAGTCATAAAACATTGCCTCTTGAAATTTCCGTTTTTGCACTTTTTTTTAAATAATTTGATGTTTATTTGTTATTATTTTTTATTATTATTATTATTTGGTGATTAGGAACCTTAAAATTTCGCTAAAACTGTAACAAAAAACCCGTGGTAAGCACACCAGAGATGACAGAGAAATACTTTTGACTAACACGCTGTTTAAGCCGAAAATGTTGTGTTTCTAAAATTTTGTATATTCTCTTAAATAAAGTACCTCGTCCCCAGGACAATTTGCGTGTCAACAGTGCTGCGCTTCTTGATAGTTCTAGCGACACAGTAAACTTGCTGAAGTAAAAGTGATTAAAGCTTACAAAAACAGAACATGTTATTCCAGGGTACCAATAATGGCTACCAATTTCCGAGTTCTTCAGTGTATCATAAATTTCACAAATATACGGACCAACTGCCCTGAATCAGGTACACTCCATATAAAAATAAGAGTGAAATGTACATTTCATGGATGCATTTGACATAACGGAACATTAAGCCGGGGTTTTTTTTGGCGAAAAAGGAGGTATTAATTTGGATATATTATTTTTCACATGCCGTTTCTCGGCGACCGGCAAATTAAAAAGCAAACAGTATCAAGAATTAATCGTAGAGCTTAGAAGCTGGGAAAGCAAAACTCAAAGCGATAAATACGTCGTCTATTTTTATTATGTTAGTACATCCATGGTTAAGTAGGATTTTATTTCGTTTATTATATATATAGATAATCAAACTTGCCGCACTAAATGTATAGTCTCTTGTTTGATTATATTTCCACAAATTTTACTTTTCTGTATACCCCACAAAACATATACTATAAACATATAGATGTACTACTATATATTCTTCCATTATTGTAAGTACATTTCACGCTAAAAAATCCTGGTTCGAATTCTTGCTTCTAATGTTCTTGCAACAAACGCCTTTTCATATCTCTGGCTGATCAAAATTAATCCGGACAATGTTAAACATCTGCACTAAGTTTCAACCAATTCGCCGTAACACCTACATATAAATGTCTATTGTACATCTGCATAACGAACGTGTTCTTAAGTCCGTTAGTCCCGTTATGGTGCAAAAAAGGCATGGTAACGAGGTTATTTAAACGAACATGTACAGCACAATTTCTTTATTCCGTAGAACGTTCGTATTTGAAATTATCACACGTGCTTTGAAGTAAAATTCCAATAGGATATTTAATGTTTAACTTTGTGGAGGAGAACTTCACTCCTTTTAAATTTTGATTTCGATCTTTCAACTTCATTGTACGAAAACACTCTGCAACGGAGGACTTCATTCCTTCATATTTTCTAGTGACGAATAGTACCCCGCAAATTTCATATTACTAAAAGGCTCTACAATGGAGCCCTACTCCTTCATATGTTCCGGTTTGCAACACATCATATCATCACAAGCGCTATCCAGTGAACAGACAATCATACAAGGCCCGCGCCGTTCGACGTTGTCATTTTTTTCGAATTCGATTTGTATCGTCGTCGAATGTATGCCTTCATTATGAAAAAATTCTTTTATTTTTAACGCTACGTCTTCGTAATCTTCTTCTGATTCAAATTTCACGTGAGCCGAGGCTAGAAAAAATAAATATTTAAATCAAAATTGTAAAAACACATTTTGACAGATTGCAAATAAAGAGAAAGAGAACTGCTGAATAAACGAGTCAAAACTTTTTAGAAACTCCATGTGAACGTGTCATGAAAGTTGTTATTACCTATTATCTTATCACCAGCTAATTGCCACACATGTAATTCGTGAACATTTTTAATCTGTGGTAATTCTTTTAAAAGTTTTTCTCTCATTTGGTTTATTTGAATGTGATGGGGTACAGAATTCATCAAAATTTTCGACGTCTCCATCAGTAGTGGTATGGATGTTTTCAAAATTATAGCCACCATGATAATTGACATGCTAGGATCAACATAGAGTGTCCATTGCCCATGCGCAAACATTATAATTAAAGCACTTATCATCACAATAATGCTACCCAAAGCGTCTCCAAGTATATGAAGATATACACCGTGGATATTTAAATGTCCCGCAGATTTTGCTTGCGGAATACGCTTGCGTTCTAATTCTTCTAAATTTACTGACGAATCTAAAATGAAAGTTAATAAGGAATAATGTCTTACCGGTAAAAAAAGTCGGCAAAAAAATTAGTCGGCAAAAATAAAAAGTCAGCACTTAAAAGTCACTTAAATTTAGTCACTTTTTAAATATATAGTCACTAATAAAAAAAAATTGCAGAAAACTGATAAACATTAGCAACAAGGAACTAAAAACAAGGCCGAAAAAAATTTAGGTCAGAAAAAAATTGTCGGCAAAAAAGTTTGGTCGGTAATAAAAAAGTCGGCAAATAGTCACTTAGCCAAAATTTAATTACTCTTTTGCCGACTTTTTTTTACCGATAAGGTACATGACTTGCCAATTTACAATATTTTGCTAAATTTGAAGTATTTCTATACATGCGCACGCATTTTGGTAGGAATCATAACAGAAGCATACAGGATAGCACAACTATTAATTGAATTTCAGCGCCCGAAGGCGTAGGAAATTCTTTAAAATGGTCGTTTTTTTCTTTCGGAGCATTTTTTGCGAAAAAATCGACCCTGGGATTTCACGTTCTTCTGAGAGGAGGATAGTATTGGTATAACCGACTAACTAACTAACCCTGTCCCAAATGGTCAAATGCAACGTCACAGATTTAAACTTCGTACCCAAGCTCCCAAGTACTGGAAAGTCATCTAAATGACGTTTCAGGCCAAAATTGGTTTTCGACAAAATTTGGCACAGTTACCAAAAAAGTATGCTAAACATAATGGTGACATCATAATTTTGATTTTTGTCACCTAAATGTCATTTTAGGCCAAAATTGGTCCAATAATTAAAACTACTTTTTTTTCAACAAAATTTGGCACAGTTAACAATTAAAGTATGCTAAACATGATGGTGACATCAAAATTTTGATTTCTTGTTACCTAAATGTCATTTTAGGCCAAAATTGGTCCAAAAACTAAAACTACTTCATTTTTGACAAAATTTGGCACAGTTAACAAATAAAGTATGCTGAAAATGATGATGATACAAAAGTTTGATTTTTTTGTCAACTAAATGCCGTTTAAAACCATAAACGTTTTAATCACAAGACTTTCAACTATTAGGCTGTATTTTTTGTTAGCAATTTCTTTTAAAATGTGAGTTTATTATGACACGTTTCGTTTTGTTTGCGTTTGTTGTATGATATGTCACTTGTGTGCTTTATCTTCAGAGCTTCGTGCACCAAAACTCTCCGAATGTTTGGCACGTAGCAGGTTGTCATTAAATATTTTGGTAGCGAGCGGAAATTCTTAGAGCCCCCAGGGCTTCTTGTAATGAAATTCAAAAAGTCACAGGAATTAATCTTTTTAAATAAATTCTTCTCCTTCTATAAAAAGTTTACTAATTTTTAGCAAATATTTATTATTTGAAAAATTTTTTTTGAACAATATTGTTTATATGTTCTATCTACCGAAATATATGGGTATGTCAATTGTTTTAAACTTGAAATCAAATAACTTGACGCCATACGCAATAATTAAGAACACCTTGAGATTAGGGGTTCATATAGCGTTGAATCAATCAACCTTGAATGCATGGCATGGGGCTCGTAGCCACTTTTTTCACACATCCCGAAGGTTATTAAAACTTCTTTTTTGAATCATTCTTTGTTATTTTTTTTAGTAAAATCGTCCACAATGAAATTTTTTATATATATATATATATATCACTCTAACCTCTCGAGTTTGTTTCCAACTCTCTTAAACTTGTTTTTATTGAATTTATTGAATTATCATTACTTTTTGGAGATAAGGAAAGTATTTTTTGTTTTATTTTTAACTGCAACATAGCTTTCCCTCAGCAATCAGACCCAATAACAAACCTAATTGTTTTAGTTTCGCATGTAGAACAAAATACCCACCGTTAGATCTATGGTCGAAATTTTCTTGTTCTTTTTCTATTTTATTACGCGGTGTTGCATTTTGATTAGACTCTCTCGGACTGGTGTTTTCCTTATGAGGTGATCCTTGGCTTGTTTGTTTTGCAATATTCGGATCACCCTTGTCTTTTGTTGTTTCCTCTTCTTCTATGCTTTCTAAAGACGAACTTTCCTTGGCTTTTTGCGGGTCCACTGAGTGAGAAAAACCATGCGGCGAGTGAGAATGGTTGTGCGAGTGTGCTCCATTACCATGCAAGTGGCTATGCAAATTGCCTCCATTACCGGGAGAGTGGCTATGCGAGTTTCCTTCGTGCAAATGACCATGATCTTTGTCATCAGAGCCGTGGGAATGACCATGAGACATTCCTCCGTGCGTGTGACCATGACCAGTTTGATGAAATAAAAACATACCGAACAAATTGACTACAAGGCCAACCGCACCAACACAAAATACTAACATTGGGTTTTCAATTTCCTCAAGTATAACTAACCTTTTCAAGGCTTCGATAAGAATAGAAAAGCAGAGTGCAACTAAAAAAACAGCGTTCACAAGGGCGCCTAAAACTTCCGCCCGGGCATACCCATAAGTATACGTATCCCGATCACCATCTCTGTTAGAATATTTCAATGCTAAATATCCGACAATTAATGACGCGACGTCGGATAACATATGAAACGAGTCGGCAATTAATGCCATGGAGTTTGTGACATACCCGACGACTACTTCGACAAAGAAAAACGCCGCTAGTAACAACGTCATGGTGATGAAGGAAAATCGACGTGAAAGTAAACATGGAACTTTGTCTTGCATTTTTTTGATTAAACCCATGTTTTCCGATTGTTTGAATTAATCACTTCAATTTGAAACGACACTGCAACTTCCTCGATTTTAAAACTCACGAAAGCCTTCTGTTGTTTTTGTTGCTGTCGTTGTTCGATTCGGTGCCGGTTATATTAACGGTATTTGGTCCATTCGTTTAAAATCAATAACATAAATTTTTACAAACTAAACATCCAAACAGAGGAACATAAACACCAAGGTTATTAGTTATACAAAATCATACACAAGAAATGCAGTCTTTAAGAAAAATTAAACGTATATATATTTTAAGAATCATACAGAAACTGAGCTTTTTCTTCTTTTAATATGTTCTGTTTAGTTTGTTTCACGGTTCAGCAAGCATGTTAATTTTAAAAACTCGAAACCACAGGAAGATATTTTTAACCAAATTGGTGCACATCTATTTTATACCTAATCGCTAAAATTCTACTTCAGTTGTGATTGAGGAGTGCAATCAATTCCAACAACTTTACTCAAAAAAGAAAAGAGAAAAAATGTAAATTTATAAAAAAAACGAATCTTTTTAATTGTTTTAATTGTGCAGGTATAAATAAAAGTCTAAATGCCTTGTTTTTTTCACTGGAGTGACCCAAGCTCGTCCTCAGGATTTTTTGACTTTCTGATATGAAAGACGTCATCTTTTTTCATAACAAAAATACATGGGGACGAGGGTGGAAGTGACCCACACTGCGCTCATAACTTTGGGTTCTCGAAATAGTTGGTAGGAGAAGGAGCGCTTTTTCGAGTAAACACGGTATGTAGCGGGTGGTTGCAAGTCCTAGAATGTTATCATATGTATATAACAATTAACTTGGACGATAATTTTCTCCGCAATTGGTCTTCCCAGTGGAGCACTGGTTAAGGACTGTTATTTATAGACAAATACTCTTAACAACATGTATAATGTGACGATGTCAAACGAGAGGAACAGAGTAACGCGGAAAGTTCTTTTATGTAAACAACGTGCATCGTTGAGCGGGAGCTAATATAAGTTAGGGGACGAACGGCTCAGGGTGCCGCAGGGCCACGTCTGTACGTTGTGTCTATTATAATTTGCATGCAGCGTGATTATTGTGACGAATATAGTCTGTAGTTCTGGTAACCGGTAGCGTTTATTACGGCGGTTAAAGTCATACAAATTTACACATTTAAGCAAACCTGCAGCGTAGGTTAGTGACATATATATAGTCTATGTGATACGAAACATGAGTGGAAAAAAAGGTAGCCGTGAGAAAGTTTCTTTCTTGTTAAACATGGCTTCAAAAACCATGTCTGACAAGCTGACTAGTGCTTTAGTGCAACTAGTGCAGCAGCTGGAGATGGAAATGTATTAAAATTAAATTGTAAAAAGTTTAAAAAGGATAATCAATAACGATCAAAAAATGTAATTGTAAGGAAGTTTTCTAAAATATCCATGTTTTCAAAACATATGCTGTTTTAAACTAAAGTGCAGGGAGAAATTAATAGGCTGGATGTATCAAATGATTTAAATACATTAAAGGAAGAAAGTTTCGCAAAAGAAACGCTAGGTTTCCACTATCTTAAATTGCTGGAAATGAAGTTTCTTTACGGATGCTGTACGGCAATGCTTTGCGGGTCTGACTGAACATGTGCAGTGAGTTAGTATTTAAGGCAATTCTCGCAAGGGTTTTTCCTCGATCGTCAGTTGGTATTGGCATTGCAAACTTTTCCTAACAGTGTTTGATGTTTTTCATATCTTTTATTTTTTATGTACCACCAAACTTCGATTTTATGACGAAAAAAGAGTGCAAAAATATATATTGTAAGATGCACGGCATGACAAATGGTCGTCTTCACGGCTTTTCTTCTTCGGAAAAAAAAACTATGAAGCTCCTACGTTTGGCTCCATGGGCTAGAGAAGTTTTTTCATCCAGTTGCTGATTATCATGCCGTTCATCATAGTTGTGACGTTAATCAGAAGTTGTTGTATATTGTGCTGTATTTATGTTTTTCACGCGTGTTTATCACACTGAAATAGCCGGTTTATGTTTTGTGTTGTATTGTAGCCAAGGAAACGAGGCGAGAATTCGGTGTATTGTATACATGCTTTAATTTTAAACGTGCCTTACCAAGCCAACGATGCGGTGTATTATTGTATACGTGCTTTGCCAAGCCAACGAGGCGAGAATACCAATTATCACCATATTGAGTTGTTATTTAATCTTGATCACTTATTACTGGGAAGAAGTGAAAAGAATTTCGCGGTTTTTGGCATAAATAACGAAAGTAAAGCACTGCGTAAAAATTATGAAAAGGTTTTAATCGCGAAAGTTAGTTCTTGCGAATTTTTATATGTTTTGGAATTTCTTCTATAAGCTAAAAAATATATATTTTTATGACTTTTATTATTATTTTTGTAAGGTTTCGTGTTATTGTTAACTAGCTCTTTAAATTATAAAGCAGTATCAGAAAAAATCAATCACGGGTTTGAGAGAAATTATTTAGTACTCTAGAATTGTAAAATTTACTGGAAAAACTGCAAAGAAAACTAAAAAACGTTAAAATGTAAAATGAAAGATTGCAAACGTCCGTTCTTGATTTAAAAATTGAGCAATTAAAATTGCGCATATGAGGCAAATTCGCAAACTTTAATTCCACACTCTTACCACAATCGTTACTTCTGCATATATTTTCTATTTCATAGCATGTCACATTTATTAAACAAATTTTTATTGTCTTTCGTATATTTATGCACAAAATTTAAAATTTCTATTACTCGAATGTCACGGGTAATTAATTTGTATTGTTTCCATAATGCATACATTTTGTTAAAAACCAACCTCGATCTCAGAGCCTGTAGCGTTTTTTTATATGAGGATGACATCCTTATATCATAAAACGCTACAGACCCTTGAATCGAGGTTGGTTTATAAACATGTAGGTGTGAAACATTTTTATTATTAGCGTCGTTGTCAATTTCGTGTTGTAATATTTTAATTATTCGCGCGCTTGTTTAAAGAAATTAACAAATACTAGTCGTTGCCCGTGGAAAAATCCACGGGGTCGCCCGTCCTTTAAATTTACCCGTGGCAACAAAGGGGATAAGAATATATCGCATTTGATATTCGTGTTTCCGTAGCACGATTTTCTAACTCAGCGGGGGGTCCGCGCAGAGACAGACAGACGACGGCTATTATTATAGAGACAATTTCATGATGAGAAGATCAATAAAGTTCTGTGCGTGAGCTATTTAATTGCTTGTTGTTTGTTTTATTTCTGACTTCCGATTTTAATACTTCGGTTCCGATAAACCGGTTTTTTGTGGGGGTTTTAATAGAAAATCTCTGTATTTATACAACGTTCTTAATGCGGAGATTAAACATCACCAGGGTTTCTCTTTTCCTTTTCAAAAAACCTTATGGAGGTTGTCTTTCTTTACAAGCGTTTTCAAGGGGATAGAGAGAGAAAAAATACTGTGACAAAAGGTTCCAGCTGTAATTTATCTTGGTCAGTTAAACAGCTGTTTGTGAAATTAATTTCTGATGATGCTAGTTTAATTTTACGAAAAGTCATGTAATTTTTTTATGGCAAGTTGTGGAGAAATTATTACCGCTGTTAAAAGGTAATTTTAGGTAATTTATTAGTTCCACTGTCGCTAAGTAAGGATTTTAAAAAATTGACTTAAAAGAAAGAGAGTGTCGGAGACAGCACAGTGCTTGAAGGCCGCAAATTTGTGGTATCTAGACTAATGGAACATCGTTAGGGATGTCTTGGGTTCAAACCCCGGCCGATTCATGCCAGAGACTATAAAAGCGGAATTTATCTTTTCTGCTTAGCGTTCAGCTGTGATAGCACGACTCTCGTAGTTCATATAGGAGTTTCAAATGCACTAGGACCCCCTTCGCAAGATTTTCGTTGATAGCGGTACCAATAGGAACTGATGGCTATCCTGAGTAAACAATTTCCATAATAATAATAAAAAAATAATGTATGAACAAACAAGTAAAATTTCGTTTTACAGAAAATTTAATACAAAAATTCAGGCTCTAAATATCACCCTCATTCCCTGGTACCTTCTTGCTAGATGCGCAACGTTTCATAACACAACAGTTGTAACATTTGTGAAATTGACCGCGGGAATAGAGATTTACAAATCACTTTACATGCCTAAAGAAGGTCACAATCTAACCTCGTCCACAAAGCTTTCCACGTCAATTATATCTTAAAATCCTGTCAGAATTTCATAGGCGTAGAAGAGCCCTGCAATAATATTACAGGTCTCAGAATATTTTTCCGTTCTCTCTAACAAGTCAGACCTTGGGGACGAGGATAGAAATGTTAGTTAGCTAAAAAAAAATTTTATTCATATAAAATTCTCAATCAGTGACTATAACTGCAACCGGCACTTAAAATACACTTTTTTTAGACATTTCACAGTTTCCAAATTTTTTTATTATTTTTTTTTTTTTTGCGAATTTAACAAGAAAAGATTTTGACTAATGTGGACTGTTGATTATAAATTAGAAATGAAAAAAAATATGATCGAATTGGAGTTACCAATTAAAATTAACGAAATAAGTTTCGGAGATAACAAGGTCTCCTTAATACTCAATGCAACAAAAGGCCAAAAATTACTCCTCAACAGCCTTTCTCTTCTTTTTACTGACGATTATACGTCTTCATTTGATGCTGAACGGTAAAAGTGGACAATTGTACCCAGTTGGTGGTCCCGAGGAGTCACATAATTCATGAGCTAGTTTCTTACACATCTTTTCGTAATGATTCATGTAAGGTTGCACAGTATCCCACACCTAAAAGAATTTTCTTTAAGTAAATACCTGTTCTAATAACACGTCAATAATTATTTTTTTTGGCATTAAAAACACTGAAAAAATCATTTCGTCTAGTCACCAATTTAAATCTACATCCATTCTCAACCCCAGAGCTTTTTGAGATAAACCTCAGAGAGCTCTAGGGAGGAGAATGATCTGCGTCAAAATTTGTACAAATAAGGTACCTGGGCAAACGCTTTTTATTGGAGAGAGGTCGTACATTTCAGGATTACTTAAAGCGTAAAATGCTGTTCATTTTGGCATTGATTTATTAATTGTTCAATATTTCTTTTAACATATTTTTGTAGTAATCTAGCGTGCATTGTGCACTGTGATTATGATGGTGACATGTTCCATTTCAGGTAAGTTTGACCACTATCAAAAATACTGGATAGTAACAATTTTTATGGTTTTACGTGCCTAAAAAATGGCGGCCTCGGTTCTTTAAATTTTATTACTTTAACGGAAGATAATTTCGCAGTAAGAAATTTTCGCGGTGGAAAAATTTGGCGGAATTTACTTTAAGGAATAACAAGAAATAGACATTGGATTTTGCCGACGAAAAAATTTTAAAGAAAAAACACAATTTAATTCCGGCAATTTTTTTACAATTTATAATCTTTTAAAAAAAATAAAGAGTCACTCGTTGTTGTAATTTACGAATAGTTAGCCAGGAGACCCAGCGTAATTTTTCTTACCACCGGGAAATCGGAGTAGTTAAGGTGAGAAAAATTACGCTGGGTCTCAAACGATTTTTCGGCGGCTAAAATCTGGCCGCGCTTTTTTATTGGCTAATTCTATTGTTCTTTGCTCACGTGGTCCATGTCGGGGAAAGCCCTCTCCATCCGAATATTCCAGCGAGTGGTTTCACTCACCCTAACAAACATTAGTAAACTATTAAAGTTTTTACCATAGTAAGATGTGGCCAAGCTTGGTAAACAACTCACAGATAAATTAAAATGGCCTTCGAAACGATTAGTCAAATTGCTATATTTAAACTCGGGGTTTACGCTGAGTCATTCGTTCGCGTCTAAGCTTTTGCTTGAGAAAAACTCATTTTATCAACTCGAAGAAGAAAGCTTAGTTAACTAGGCTAACGAACAGTAAGAAACGCGAAAAAAAGTTAATTATTTAATTATTTATTTAATTTTGAAGTTAATATTATTTGCAGGATGCTAAAAAGTTGTTGCGGGAATTTTATTTAGCAAACTTTTATCAATACCGCTAATTTGTTTCCATCAAAACTTCGCTCCTTAAGATATACCAAACCCGCATGAAAATCTCTTCACTTTTTGCCTATATGAAGCATGAGCAATCTGTACGAATAAAAGGTTTTGTAAACAAAGGGAGATTTCAAAATAGTTTTTTTCACAGCTCTGTGTTCCAAGAATAGCTTGAGGAAAAAATCTTACTTTTTGTTCTTGAAGTAGTTTGACAGCTGCCTCGATGTCAGGTTTCATGTATCGATCATAATTATATGGCCTAAACAAGTTAATGAAAATATTGATCAATGTAGTTAAAAAAAGAATGGACAACCTGTTTAAATTATTTCTTTTTTAAAAAAAAACGTTCAGAATAGTTGAAATTCATCATAAAAAAACAATAGTTCTTACTTTACCACCGAACGCACCAATTGGTGAACAGCTTCTAACGGGTCTGTTGTTTTCAGAGGGCAAAAAAATTTCAATCCCTGGCAAGCTGCCAAAGTTCTATAGCCAGTACTGAGTTTGCATAAAGAAAGAAAGAAAAGTAGAAAGAAAAGTGAAAATTTTATCCTAAAATTCCAGCTCCCAATTTTCAGACGCTCATTAATAATAAGATGCTGTGTTTTTTCAAAACGATAAATAAAATCCAGTAAACAATATAACGCGCATGCGCGGATACTGAAAATTAGGAGCTGCAATGAAGAACCAGCATCAACCCTTTTCGGGCTGGGGAGACGGGGCTATCGGGTGTTTTAAATAACTCCATTTTTCTAATCAGCATGGCTATCATACTTACTGAGTTTTTATGTTTGTCTGTTTAACACGTGCATGCTAATATCTATGACTCTGGGAGATTAAAGATTTCTCAGGGCCATAGATATTGGTAATTACTCGAAACTACTCCTAAAATTTCTATGAAATCTTTATAATTGAAAAAATAATAATTTCGTTAGGATAATTCATAGAATCTAAATCTCACAAGACAACTTCATTTCGTGAAAGGGAAGCATTCTGTAAATTTGAACACCTGCTCAATCTGATTATCCGATCTTTCGGGTTTTACCCAAGAATCGGAAAAAAATCGGATTTTTAGGCGATTTTTAGCATTTTTATTGCGAATTTTGTAAAAACTGGACAAATGTTCAATATAATTTATTTTACTATGAGAAACTTTAACAGAATTTCAAAATTCGGTCCAGAAATAAAGTAAATAAATTTCAAGCAGATGGCAGTATTAACAAAAACAGCAACAACAGGTAGTTCACTGTATGCAGGATTAATTAAACGTTCGATTCTTCTTTCGCTCATATTTGATAGTTCATGAACTCCAATGGCGAGATAATCTAATGCTTTAGCTGGATATTCACCATGGAAATTGCCATCAGACATTGTAAAAATAGAGCTTACGTATAGGTATATACGTTATTGTTAAAGTTGGATAACCCAAGTCTAGGTTAATTAATTATAAAAAGTGTAGTTTTAATTTGAGCAGTAGCTTAATCTTATTATATACTTTATTTTATAAAAGATAAAGTGGCTCCTGAGAAGAGAAACCCCCACACGTCCGCTTTTGCGATCACACAAGGGGTCTAAGCTATGGGAAAAGAAAAATGTCGAATGAAAGCGACGGAAGTTATCTATAGTGACAAAAATATTATCCCGCTGATTCTCTGGGTGTCTTTTTGCCGCCCACATAGAAAACGTGAAAAATTTTCCCAAGCTAGCAAATAATTCCATATGACGTTTGATTTTATCCGATGTTGACCCTTTTGGTATGGGTGGGTGGCGGAAGTGGGCATTTGGTGCCTGTGGCATATTCAAATGTTAATAACTTCTGAATTGCTTACTAAATTGTTATAAAACTGTATTATTTTTTAATTGGGATTCTTTTCAAAAATGTTTACGCCACCATAGTGCACTATCTAAAAAATAGACCGCTTTTTATATAAAGTGTAACTTTATTTTTATAAGACAAACCTGCAACTTCTGATTTGTAAACATCTGAATGCAACAATGAACGTAACCTTGCAGCCACCAATTTTTGTCCTTTGTGTGGACGAACATCGTGAATCTCTTTAAAAATGAAAACGTGAAAACAGTTGATATTGCTAACGAAAGATTCGCAGGTAAAATTAGATCTGCTAGCGTGCAGACTATTGTAACTTTTATTATTATGACACCCGAAATGATAAATACCTTTGATAAAAGCCTTGGTTGTCCCCTTTAAAACCTCCAATGATAACGCTGCAACCACGTCTGCCTGTCTGCAAATCGCAGATGCGCGCTCCAACGCTATTAAGAATGGTAACAATTATTCTCTTTAAACTTTAAAGATTTTAACCAAAATATCTCAAAAAATTGCTTATTGATTAATTATGTACCCATGATGGCCTCTTTCATACCTATTGCTACTGTTATCATGAGAGTCCGGAAGGAAATCCTGAAAATCGCTTAATTAGACATTTATGACACCACCTCATTGTGCCTTTATGGTTACTTGGTGATAATGAAAAGACCGGCCGCTGGATGGCTTGGTACGGGTACCTATTTTTATTCTTTGGCATGTATTAATGAAGACATCATTTACAATACCTTCACTGCCAAGAGCTGTTATAAATTGAGTACCATTTATGCATGCAGCACCCTAAGATAGAAAATAAATCAAATCCTTAGAGATGGATTAAACATTTTAAAAATAAATTATATAAACCAGGGGTGGTTTTAAAGGGGACAACCAAGACTTTTAGCAAAGGTGTTTATAATTTTGGTGTTATTATTATAAAAGTTACAATAGTGTGCACGCTAGCGAAAATAATTTTAGCTGCCGTTTTTTCGACTGACTGAAAACGCGTAACAAAGATTATTTTCACTCATCGGGAATCTTAGAACTTCCATTGTAAGCTTAGAACAGTAAACGTAATAATAATAAAGTATGTTGAATCATTACCATTTAATGTTTGATTCGGATCAAAGACTTGACAAGACTTTACTTACGGACTCGACACAACATGGGAAGTTAGAGTGTATCATGTTGGGTAGAAAGATTATGTACCAATAGCTCCATGCATTGTTTTTAAAAATACATAATGCTGTATCATGAAGATATATGCAGCTAATATCAACTCACCTCTTTCGCACCTAAGATGATCGGACTTAAACCATGCATTGACAAAACCTACAAAGGTGAAGTTACTTACACTGACACGAAGACAAGAGAATAATTAATTTGCATTAAAAAATTTTTAAAAAAGCGATTTTGTCTTGGGGAAAAAGAAAGCTTATTTCACGGAGAATATGCTCAGGGCTGCAGGTTATTCACTTCTACTGACTCCATGGTCCTCCCCATCAGCAGCCATAACGCGTCATGTTTTTAGTGAATTTTTAGGAATTAAATTTCTGCAGCAAAATATAACAAAGAAAATGACATGTCGAAGAATCTACAAACCGTTAAAGCGTCCGTCCAACCAGTTTTTGGTCCCCACATTTGGCCTTCTCCCATCAAGCCCAATGCAAGATGTGAAAGAGGAGCAAGATCTCCACTAGCTCCTACTGTACCCTTCTCCGGAACAAGTGGAACACATCCAGCTAAATTGTAAATGAATAGAAATTATTATTGCTATGAGGTAAGGGCAGTGTCTTCTTTAACGCTTCTATCCCTATTGCAGGGCTTTCACAGTGTCAAAGTTGGGAACATCTGAGGACCTTTGATGAGAATTTCCAACCTTGAAAAAAGATGACAGTATTTTTGACAAAAAAATTTGTGAGATTTGAGGATACTTTCATGTTTTTTGGAGTACCCATGTATTTATGTATTTTTAAAAATAAAAAAATGTAACAAAGAGGTTGAAATTGGAAACATTTTATTGTATTTATAGGGGAGAGGAGAGGGGAGGAATGGGGAAGAGAGAAAGAGAGAGGATTCTGTCACAAAAATCACTTTTTTTAATTTAACTTTTATAATACTGCTCCAAGATTTGTTGAAAAGTCTACTTTTAAGGGAGATTTTAGACTTTTGGAGTTTCGAAGTTCTTTTGAATCGTGACAACAAAATTAGCGATTTTTTTCACGAAATATATTGCATGGGTAAAACGTGTTTTTAGCACAAAAGAAATGCGTGGCTGGTACACCAAATGAAAATATTAGGTTATTGGCCTAGTAATTGTTAACGTTAAGTGGTTAAATTTTCCCAGGAAATTGATAGCAAATTTAAAACATCTGTATTAAAGATAAGACCAATTTTACTTACAATTCAAGATTGCAAATATTCTTTGCAAATTGTCAAGCGAAATTCCACTAAAGGTAAAGTTTCGCAATGCATTTTATTGTAATATTTTTAAGGGCGAATCAAGGTTTAGCGTTTCAATTTGATCGCCTACTCCAAGAAACACTGGACAGTACTCTCTAAGTGCGATCTAAGATTGTCTTAACGATTGTAACTCTTGAAGATATTGTTTTCTAAACTGATGTTATATAATCAGTTGTCTTAATAAAACTTAATAAAATATTGTTATAAAGGTATATATCCGAAGCGTGCAAAAACATAAGAAAAGAACCAAGAAATCAAAAGCAAGAACAACAAAAGTTCAACCTGAATCCTTTGGCTAAAACATTGATACGTAATGCAAGCAGACTTCGTGTTCTTTCGATCGAAAGAGATTGACCAACACCTGCAGACGGCAAAAGTATAACATTTTAGTGAATATGATGTCTACAATGGCCGACAAAAACATAACTACAAAGATAGAAGAAAAGAATATTTAACTAAAGGAAAATTTAAAGGATAATGGGAGATTTTTTCAAAAAAGTTTTGCGGCAAACTTTCAGGAAAGACAAAACAATGTTGACTGTTGCTGGATAGTTATAACCTGATGGACTTACATACGGCGTGAGAGAGGATTATATTCTGTTGAAGTTGCCTAAGACATAAAGTAGCTGAAAGTAAGTATTTACATTTTGTTGTTAACCCGTAAAAACTCATCGGAAATTCGCCTTGCTACTCACGGGTACCGTTTTCGTTCACAATCAAGCACGCAGACGATCGTTATAATAACGACTAGTCGGTAGCCCGTGAATAAAACCATCTGGGTTTTCCCGTTCTTTGTATATCGCATTTGCTATTTTGTGTGTCCGTACCACAACTACAAAATTGCTCGGATACTGACAGACAGTGAATTATTGCTGTAGATATTAATAAAACAGGAGGCCACTTACGTAAAATTACACGAAATAAGTTTCGAAATGCAGAATTCTACTTCTTTGAGTAGCTTTGTTGCATTAATAAACATTTTGAAGGATTTAGATTTTTTTTTGCATTTTGCGAACTTACTTTAATTTATCATTGTCAATCCTCACACGTGCAAAGTTACCACACCCCGTGTTCACAGCATAAACAACTAAAATATAAAGTAAAATAATATATAAATATATAATAAAAATATAAAGAGAGATGTTAAATGATAATGTTACACATAATGTAAGATTGATCACCCTTGTTGCTTTTTATAATCTGCTCCAGAAAATCTCTTGATTTCTCCACATTTTTCTTCGCCTGTTCAGAAAGCTATGAGAAAGTTAAAAGTAAAGCTAAAGGAAAAGGGGATAATTTTATCTTAAGGAAAGAAATTTTTTTTCTACAAAATTTTACACATAATTATAGCAGCTAAATCTTTAATTGGGAAATTTCGCGGGAATAAACTTTTGCCAGTTTTCAAACATTTACCAGTTTCAACCATATCGCAACGCTAACATTTTCGTCCCCAGAGCTCTTTCAGACAAACAGTTTTGGGGATGAAACTGCAACGCTATTTTTTTTGAAAGGACCAGGAAATCAGTTATGAAACGTATAATAGAACATACAATAATTTTGGAGATATTTCAATACAAATTCAAATTAATATTTCTATTTTAATGTTTCTTCTGCAGGAAAAAAGAAAATCTTCGGCTATCATACTTTGATAGTTTTTTTAGCCATTCTAAACCTCATTGTTCTAATTAAATTGATTTTAAATAGTAGTGTAAAAACGCTTGTCAGAGTTTTTGGAACATTTAAGGACACATGTAGAATCTGACTTGGTACCCATCAGTGTATGATATCAAGAACTATAGACTTACCTTTATCTTGCATAATCCTTTGCTGCACTTTACAAGATCGTTTGTTGTTAAATCATGTCCATTCAACTCCAGTGTCTATATAAGAAAGAAAGTAGCTACTCAGTTCTTAGTTCATCAGTTCTTAATTTTCACAAATGATTGTGTTTAAAACATTTGACTAAATATTATTTCAAGAAAGCATTTTCAAAATAAAAAATTAATGGAATTACATTTTTATTGTCCTTTAGGATATTAGCCTTCCACTTTCAGAGTAAAATTGGTCTTTTTCACTCTGAGGTAAAAATGTATCTAATGATTGACACTTTTTTCGCGATTATTAATTTTTGCGAATAATATCTTGAAGAATATTTTGCGGGTATATAATTTTGCGAATTTGCGTAAAATCCGCAAAATTTAATACCATTAGGATACGTGAAAAATCGATGTTAAATAATGCAAGATAGATACAACTTCGCCCCAAGGTCCCTTTTACGCCCATAACATTCTGACTATTACGGGGCAGTCGGAATATCAAAGCGTAAAAGAGCCCTGGGGACAAGGTTAAGATAGATTAGCATTCTATAATAAGAAACAGTTGGAGAGTAAAAGTTTATAGTAAAATGGTAAAATATAATTTTATTATGGTTTAGGCGAAGAAACGCTTGAGGTTAATATAAATACCGTTGAAAATAGAAATATAGAAAATTCCAGTACCTGTAAAGATTCATGGGGATGTTTCTGACTTTATGAAGAAAATATCAAAGAAAACAAAACAAAAAGCATTTAAAATAAAAAGTATAAACTCTTTGTGAATTAATTTCTTCTCAAAAATTTAGATTCCCATGGCACGCACGCACGCTTTAGAATAGTAAGCTTGTACGAAATATGTGCCATCTTTCTGGTGTGGTCATGTTGTGAGAATGTAACCAACGAAACAAAAAAAAAAGTGAATGATATATTAACATTTTGAGTATTTTAAAGGGAATACAAGCAAACAGCAACTTAAAAACTTGTATCCTATTACTGTGGAAAGTTTATCATTTCTTGAACATGATAGTTTAATTGCAGACCACAGCTGGAGCAAAAGTCATCAGTTTAATTGGGATAAAAAGAAAATCATTGACAGAGAATCTGGAACAACGGCCAGGAAGGTTAAAGAAACCATCAACAGTGTAGAACGTAACAAACACATAAACGGCATCTCGTATCAACTCCCTGAGATTTGGTTACCAGCCGTACAGAAGAAGTAGTTACCTACATCTAGGTCCGAAAATTTTAATTACCATAATTAACTGTAATTATCAGCTCATTTCTGATTGGTTAATTTTTATGTATTTCGATCCTCTGCAATTATATAAATACATGCTCAACATCATTTTACTTTGCCCGATGATGGGAGAAGGATCTCCCGAAACGTCGCCTACTAAACTATCATGTTCAAGAAATGATAAACTTTTCACAGTAATATGAATACTGAACAGACAAACCGAAATAATATCTTCAATAATTGTATCCTATTGTTGTGAAATGTTTTTTTAGGTTTTATTCGCAGTATATTTCCCCAAAAAACCTAGTTTTCTGTCTGTCAGTTGAGTTAGGCTGCTTAAACAACAGCACTTTAGAAATGGTTTTTACACCAGCTTGCATTCGCAAATCTTTTAATCTTAACGTTAAGAGTATGCTAAAAATATATTAGGATGATTTTTAACAAAAATTTAAGAATATTCAGGCCTAAAAAAAACACACTATTTTTATAAAAAAAGAGCTTAATGGAACCAACAAAATTCCTGATAAAACAGTCTAAAGTGTTTAGATTTAAAAAAAGGATACATTGGTTCTGAAACATTTGGATCCTCAATCGCATTTGAAGAGCCTGAAACACAGATGGAAAATATATGTCAACAAAGTCTTATGATGTTTTCAAAGAGTTATAGTATGATATTATATTTAAATAGAAAACATAATATGTTTTCACACGAAATCACCTTTTTTTCACAGGAATTAGCCTGAATGGAAATAAGAATATCTTAACGCTAGCGAAAGTTGTATTTGAAAAAAAAAGATTTGAATTTGCCACGACTGAATGTATGAAAGGTAGGATGTCGGGTACAATATTAGATGACGAGGGAGTATATATTTTGAAGGGATAAAAATCCACTGCTTTTTTAACTTTCTGCGAACAAGTATATTGGGTGTTAAAGATGATTTTCAAGTTAATCAGGCGTTAATAAGACAAAGGCAGTTTTTTCTAGTTTTTCAAATATGGACAAAACTGTGAAACAGTCAATGCACTGCAGCCGGAAGATGCAAAATCGCTACTTTTGCACACACGTAAAGCCTGGCGGACGGCGTTGAAAAGCTGGTAGTCACATTCTCTAGCACGCCCCTTTAGCGGAATAATCCACGAAAGCCTCGAAAATCGTCGAAAATAGCAACATTTAGCACATTTTAAGAATTTGGATTTAATCCAAAGAGCTTAAGATGTGTGAATCTAATATAGAAATAACGCACGCAATTACTTGTGGTAGCGAATATCGAAATTAGTTGTCTTGTATTTTGACCAATATTGCAAAAAAAAGTCAATGTTATATTACGAAGTAAAAAAAACTGTATGCTTGAAAAGAAAGGATTGCGGTAATAGGTTCACTGAACGTGCAACATGGTTAATCTAGATAACCCAGACGATAACCCAGATGAAGAAGCGCAGTGTAACAAGTGCTCCACCCGTCGTATTCACAAAACGGTACCGTAATGCTACTATAAGTAGGTACGACATTTGAGAACCTGAGGATTTACCTACGAGTTAACAATTAAAAGATAGAAAACAATTTTTGTAATGTCTAAGTAATTGTTAGATTTATGAATAAACACTTTTTGCCAATAAAAACATGATCATTGTCATCTAACACATTTTTAATTTTATCACTCTTCATGAGAAGTCCTCCAGCTGGATAAAGTCTTGCTTGTAATTCTTTAGCATTCTGTTGAGTCATTTCATCTCCAAGTGATTGGACCCTCTTTACAATATCTTCAATTAGCTATGCAATTGTATTGCTTCTTTTACCACAAGGAATGAATATTATGTCCGTTAAAATATGCTGTAACCTTCATTTTTTGACATAGGCAAAGTAAAATTACATGTTAATAATATAGATGAGCTTTTTCTTTGGCTTGTATAAAAAATAATTAGATTTATAAATAAACAAGACCTTCACCTTGCTTTTCAAAAAAAAATTGTTATCATTTTGGCTTTTCACAGTTTTAGGACATGCAAATCTACAGAGTGTGTTGACAATGTTTAGCAAAAAACTTGAACAAAAAGATACACATTTTTTCGCAGTTAATACTGTACAAGAACTGCAATTTAAGATTTTCTCCCATTGAATTGAAATAAAATACTTCTTTAACTGCGGAACACAAATTTACCTACCCCCTCCTCCCTCGTTCCCCTGGCTTGGGTTACTTTTTTTAACATCTCAAATTTCTCTATGCTAAATAGCTAGTCTTGTTGTGCCTAGGAGTAGGTGGTTGGGGTAGAAGGGAGAGGGGGGGGCAATTATAATTATAATTGTAATTAAAAAAAAAAAAATTTGTACTTTGCGGGAAGTATTGAGTTTACCGGACGGGAGTAATTACTTGTAAATTTCAAGATGTTGTATTGGTTAAAAATTTATCTGCTATGTATGTTCGCTACCAAGTGACTAAGGAGATATAGGTTTCCTACGAATAAAATACAGGCTAGATTTAAAGAAAGTTTCAATCCAGCGAAATGACGTCATTTGTGATCTAAATGACGTCATTATGTTGCTTTTTTATATTGAACATCTATGAATATAAATTTTTGTTTGTTTCTTTAACGCGCCTTTGTCACGTGTACTAGGCTTTTTACGGGTGTATCAAGTCCTTTTTAGACTAACTTGCTCTAAGTGATAAAAAAAGTAAAGTTAATAATAAATAAAATTATTTTCGTTTGAGATACGAATTAGAAAATAAGTAATATTCTAACCATGAATTACGTATAATGCAGGAACATATATATTTCTGGAAAAACACACATTTTACCTTTAGAATAAGAAATTTTCGTCCTTGTTGATCCCAATTACGTAATCAAAATTAATAAGTAAAAAGGATATGCTGAATAAAACATATATACAAAATAAACAAAGACGAATTTTTAAGGTAAAAATAGCGAAATTAAAATATTAAAATCTATATTTCGTGTTTATACTAACACATAACTCAGGCATAAAATGTACAAGAAAATATTTACAGTTATTAACGTTTCCATATCCATAAAGGTCAGTATCTTAAATCTAAAGATTATGCTCACCTAACAAGATAAACAAAGAAATTATTGACTACTTTATTCGGTCTATTCTTTTCACTATACAGTTGGAAATTGTTTCACAATTAACTACCTATGTGGAAGCCGCTTTTGATATTCAGTCAGAAAAAAGCATCAGTAATGCTTGCGAAGTTTAAATTTATTGCTAAATTGTAGAACAGATCTCTAAATAGACAATGGACACAAACAAAAGATAATTCATCATGAATATTGCATAAATATACTTTGTGTAGGATTGGCAGACAGGTCGCCATACACAGATATTAACTTGTCTCAGGGATAGAACCTGGTCGCGTTAGGCAAGTGATTGTCTTTTATATTACTCTTAATCATTTCAACCTCCAACTACTTGTGACCTAAGTTTAATAAAAATTTTGGTTGTATGAGACATTTGTATTCTTTATCATTTTAAAACATATCAGATTAGTTTTTCTTTCAATATCATGCGTAAAGACAGAAGCAACTCGGAACAGTCTAATAATGGTGTAATTATTACACTTAGCTCTGTTGGGCCTGGCCAAATTTTTTGAAATGAAAAGTTGACTAGCACGTGTTCCTTTCACATAAAACTCTCGTTTAAAACTACAGCAACAATGAAACGAGCAGAAATAAAGTAACTTTTCGTGCAATGTTACATAGGCACACACCAATAAGCTCTTGTATATAGTTTTTTAACGAATTGCACAAACATGTAAGTGTACGCAAGCAGTTAGATAACTAGATTTTATTCTTTGTGATATCTATTTACTGTCTTTTTATTATAGCTGACAGTTTTAAACGATTACGGTGGAAAGAGGAGTTTTCCGTTAGAGATAAAAACAAATCTTTAAAATCATTTATGTAGGTAAATACTTCAAATTGTGATATAAAAATTGGAACTATAAATACATTAACCCTCAAAAAAATACTCTGATAATATTTTAAGTAACAATTTTGTCTACGGGAAAAAAGGGAAGAAATTTTACAACCTTGTTTATAATTATATATGTCAATATTTTGCAAAAACATAAACTTTAACAACAAAAGCAACAACAACAACAACAACAACAATAATCTTTAAAAAAGGCAGTTTCGGGAAATCTTGATTTCTTGTTACTGTAGGCAGGAACAGCTTGGCTTACGCTAATTTTGTGCATTTGTATCGATTTGAACTGAATAAAAATAAGAAATGAGATTCTTTTCCAAACTTTGCCATTTGTTACACACCAATTTTTTCCGATTTTTAAACAACTTTCAAACAACAGATATAGAAACACAATTCACATTCACAAATTTAGAAATTCGTTTTAAAATTTCAACATATCGCAAATCGAGAATGTTCCCTTCACAAGTGGTCGCATCAGCTTCCTTCCATTGAGAACAACGGCAAATTATTTTTTTGCAGATTTCTTCTTTCGTTTGACTGGTGGTCCCATCACATCATCGTTTTGTGCTGATCGATGGCTTTCCGGTGATGGTGGACAACTGTACCCAGTTGGTGACGCCGGGGAGACATATAATTCATGAGCTGGTTTCTTACACATCTTTTCATAATGATCCATGTATGGTTTCACAACATCCCAAACCTTTAAAAATTTTTTTAATTAAACACATGAATTTTTAATATTATTATTTCAAATATTTATACAGGATATAACCACTTCAGTGTTGGAAAGACCGTTATTATTGTGGGTCCTGTGTTCGGAATGTATACATAGCCTACCCAATTTCCTTCACATGGCATGGGTTGACCAATAGCTGTTGTAAAGGCACTTGCTAAACATGCCCGCGCTGTGAACCGAACCACGGACCTTGTGATTACGAAGCGAACACCATAACCACAAGGCCACGCACCACGCGTATTACGACAATACACCATATGTATAGCATATTTTTTACTAACACAAAATTCAAACTAGGATTTAAACAATCTGTACCAAAGATAAGTTCGTCGTGCCTACAAGAAATCTACCCAAGAAGGATTTGTGGTATTTCCAATAACGTTGAAAAGAATCTCACCTTTTGTTCTTGAAGTAGTTTGACAGCTGCCTCGATGTCAGGTTTCATGTATCGATCATAATCATATGGCCTGAACATAGAGTACAAGTCAAGTATGCAAGTCAACAAGTGAGACAAGCAAGTAAAAATGCAAACCACTGATATTAAAAATGAAATAAGACGTCTTACTTGACCACCGAACGCACCAATCGGTGAACAGCCTCTAACGGTTCTGTTGTTTTCAGAGGGCGCAAAAATTCCATTCCCTGGCAAGCTGCCAACAGTTCTATAGCCAGTACTGAATTTGCATAAATAAGAACGAAATATGATTAAATTATTCGGCTTAATTATGTTTTTAAAAAAATCGATAAATCTTCGAAGGATAGAGTTGAACTTCTGTTATCTAATCAATGCGTGCTACCTCCAAAACGTTAACTAAATTGTTAGATAAAGTAAGGAAATTTAGTAACATGTTTCTTATATAAGCATAACGTTCATCAACATATTCAAGCTTTGATAGCAAAAATTTTAAATCTTATGCTAAGCAGATTCTCACCGTTGCTGAATAATTCTGATGTGTATTTTTTCGATCTCCCTACACACAGCAAAACTTAATTGACACTATACTATCTGCTTTTACCTTGTCTCATTATACCTTTAGTTTTGTCACCGTACTGTGTATGTTTTAAGAAAGAATCCTGTACTAGCTCATAAAACAAAAAAAAGAGTATATATCGTTTCAGAGGGCATACAAATCGATCGACAACTTGGGCAGCATGTATGTAAATTTTTTAAAATATTTTTGATGATATCCCTTCAGGTGGAAGCAACAGCTCCAAGAGAGAAAATAAAGATATAAGATAACAAAATAACAACTTCTTAAACATACCGTATTCAACATGTTCAACAACGATTAATGCTTTGCGTGCTGCAAATCCACCCATCGAGACATGATCCTCTGTGCCAGCAGACGTAGTAAGCGAGTCAACAGACGATGGATGAGTAAGCACTTTGTTTTCAGAAACAAGCGCTGCAGCTGTGCAATGAGCCAGCATGAATCCTATGTAAGAAATCTTAATTAATCGTTCTGCAAAAATTAAAACATAGACTTCTTTTTCGAGAGAAACAAGAACTGGTTAAAAAATTAACTGAGGAGAGAAATACGGAAGGGAAATCTCTTTCGTAATTATTATCTAAACGGTCAAACGGGACCAAAACAGGTGTGGGCTTTATGAAGTGACCGCTTTAGAGACGTTTTACATTGGAGAAGTTGTCGTTTGAGAGAATTCCTGTTTTAAAGAGGTTTCATTTTATTTTAAGAACAAATTGAGATGCGAGATGTACAGTACATATTCTCTAATTCGAATCTCGTTGGTGCAAACGTCCACCATTTCCTTGTTCTCTTGCTTTATGAATCTCTTAATTTACTTGCTTAATTCGAACATTCGTTTATAGAATATATTTTTCCATTCCTTTCGTGTTCGAATTGACCGATGTATACCGTAGATAAATGGAAATGCTTCGAGCACACTTCGGAGAAATTTAACGATTTCTAATGGGAATGCAGGAGTTGTATGTTACTCCTTAACTGGAAGACTAACACGAAACGATTACTCACTTTTTAATGTTTGTAAACAATGCGTGATAACAAACCTGAATTTAATCCGCCATCTTTCGTTAAGAAGGCAGGTAGCTCACTGTATGCAGGATTAATTAAACGTTCGATTCTTCTTTCGCTCATATTTGCTAGTTCGTGAACTCCAATGGCGAGATAATCTAATGCTTTAGCTGGATATTCACCATGGAAATTGCCACCAGACATTGTTTCTCCGATGTCAGCAAAAACCATCTTCGTATAGTTAAGAAAAATTGAACAGCCTTAAACCACAGGGGACCATTTTTAAAAACACCTTAAATTTTAATATCTTCCTTTCTTAAAATTTGCATCACGATGCAGTAACAGATGGTGTTCCGCATCTCTCCATAACATTTAAATCGTAAACAGAAAAAATAAAAGCACTCAAAGGCGAGCTTTAAAAAAATTAACGAAGCTACATATGTGTCACCATTTTTCATTAAAGGGTATATCAAACGACCATTGTCTTTATAGCCGACCTTATGGCAAAAATGATTATGAAAACTCAGGAGACCCTAAATCAACTTAATTAATTTCAACTAAAAATGAGAAAGATTGTAATAAAAAATAACCAATTCATCATACAAATGATTCATAACCAAATTATCGATATAATTGTACATTGCGCCATTTGCATTTTTGCAGTCTGTTAATTGCATACACAGATCTTTTTTGGAATTCTTGGTAGCCTTAGCCTTCAATAACGATGTTGTGTTGTGCCGTGTTGACAAAGTGCATGCATGCGCAGCTTTTCTAATTCAAATGCTTTCGCGTCGGCAAATTTTTGCGGACGCGAACCTTCATTATGCTGTTTAGCCATTTCACATCGGCAAAATCGGTGACATGAACTTTAATTTCTGTATCTGACTTCAGCAAATAGCCTTTTTTTTCCAACTACTTTAATTCTTTTTAGGGTAAATAAGCAAAATTCTA
Source organism: Hydractinia symbiolongicarpus (assembly GCF_029227915.1). Taxonomy (NCBI): domain Eukaryota; kingdom Metazoa; phylum Cnidaria; class Hydrozoa; order Anthoathecata; family Hydractiniidae; genus Hydractinia; species Hydractinia symbiolongicarpus. Next base: position 3,851,931 of record NC_079888.1, on the reverse strand, counting down.
AGCATTTAAAAAATACTCTTTATCGCCGATATAACCAGGATATATTTACGTTGGATTCAAGGCAATTGAAGAATTCTATAAACTTCAAAAAGAAAAATGTCATATGCAATGAAAAAAATTGCCTGGACAAAATTTGGCCGACGTGAACTTAGTTTTTTTCAAACCACTTCGGCATTTGCCGTGTTTTGACGTGAATTAGAAATCCTGTATTCTTAACGTTCCAAAGAGGAGAAAACAAGTCTGTACATAGAAAATAAAAATGAAAAAGGATACAGGATTGTCTGTAGCGCTGTTTAATTCAATAGATATAATATTCTGAACAAATTCAATTGTGTCGTGGACGATTCCATGTACCTAAAATAAAGACAAGTTCAAACATCAACAAAAGATTTACGCAGAACAATCATTAATTCTTTACAAAAAGTTTTCACACAAAAAAATTATATGGCAGCCTACTTGAGGTGAACATCGAAGAGTGTAAGCATCTTGGACGCGTTTACAAAATCGATGACTTTCTAAATGTATAAAAAATTACAATAGTGTCGGTAGAGTTTTTTAACACAAAATAATTTCAAGGTTTTTTAGGATTTTTTTGCCATTTTTAAGGTTTTAGTATAATTCTTGCGATATTTTAAGATAATAGAATCTTGGACAGAAGAAAAATAAACGTACATACATACGTACATAAGTAGATAATACCTCATGAAAAATTAACCATTTAAAAAAGTGCAAACAGAACGTTTGTAACTGGACAGAATTGTTTTTTGACGTATTCATATGTTAAATGAAGGGTTCTCCTCTACAGAATGATGAATATTTAAGTTTTTCAAGGTCATCTAGACTGATTTCAAGTTTTGCAAATTCATCACTTGAAAACCCATAGTCTATTTTTTTCTTACAAAGGTGGAAATACAAAAAAAAAAAAAAAAAAAAAAAATGAAATATTGCATTCTACTTCGTGTTAGTATAGTGGAAAATACCTTTATGACGCAAGGTTGTACAAAACGTGTTTATATTGATTGTGTGTTTGTTAAAGGGAAAAAGGTTAATAGAAAAATCATACAGTTATTTAAAAGACAAACCTGCAACTTCTGATTTGTAAACATTTGAATGCAACAATGAACGCAACCTTGCAGCAACTAATTTTTGTCCTTTATGTGGACGTACATCGTGAATCTCTATAAAAACAAAAGTTCATGTGGACGAACTTTGTGAATTTTTGTAAAAATAAAAAATTAGGTGGACGAACTCTGTTAAAATAAAAGTTTGTGTGGACGAACATCGTGAATCTCTATAAAAATAAAAGTTCATGTGGACGAACTTTGTGAATTTTTGTAAAAATAAAAATTTAGGTGGACGAACTTTCTAAATCTCTATAAAAATAAAAGTTCATGTGGACGAACATCGTGAATCTCTATAAAAATAAAAGTTTATGTGGACGAACATCGTGAATCTCTATAAAAATAAAAGTTTATGTGGACGAACATCGTGAATCTCTATAAAAATAAAAGTTTATGTGGACGAACATCGTGAATCTCTATAAAAATGAAAGTTTATGTGGACGAACATCGCGAATCTCTATAAAAATAAAAGTTTATGTGGACGAACATCGTGAATCTCTATAAAAATGAAAGTTTATGTGGACGAACATCGCGAATCTCTATAAAAATAAAAGTTTATGTGGACGAACATCGTGAATCTCTATAAAAATGAAAGTTTATGTGGACGAACATCGTGAATCTCTATAAAAATAAAAGTTTATGTGGACGAACATCGTGAATCTCTATAAAAATAAAAGTTTATGTGGACGAACATCGTGAATCTCTATAAAAATAAAAGTTTATGTGGACGAACATCGTGAATCTCTATAAAAATGAAAGTTTATGTGGACGAACATCGTGAATCTCTATAAAAATGAAAGTTTATGTGGACAAACATCGTGAATCTCTATAAAAATAAAAGTTTATGTGGACGAACATCGTAAATCTCTCTTAAAATAAAAGTTTATGTGGACGAACATCGTGAATTTCTGAACAAAATTAAGAGTAAATAACTTTTTAACAGATGCTATTCACTTAATTTAAAGTAACTTTTCGATTTTAGTAAATTTTGTATTTTGGAACTATTTAAAAAAAGGAAAACAGCACAAAAACAAAGGATCCTGAAGTAATTGTAAACAACAGTCAGGTAAAGATGCATCGATCCAACAAATTAAGCATCTTTAAAAAATTTAAATCAAAAAAATTGAACCTTGATACCTTTATTAAAAGCCTTGGTTGTCCCCTTTAAAACCTCCAGTGACAACGCTGCAACTACGTCTGCTTGTCGGCAAATCGCAGATGCACGCTCCGAAGCTATTAAGAATATTTAATACATATCATAGCACTCTAGCAAGTTCTTAGAAAGTCTTTAATAAAAAACTAAGCTTTCGTATGCTTCAGGTTCTGTAGCAAATAGAAAATTTACTTTTACGTAGCAATATTCTTATGTTAGTTGTAGCCATTTAGCTCTTTTCTTTAAAGGTTAACAAGGTCAGAAAAAAAAAATTCAATAAAATATGTTTAAAATACCTTCACTGCCAAGAGCTGTTATGAGCTGAGTTCCATTTATACAAGCCAGCCCCTAAGAAGAAAATAGCTTGTTTAGTCCCAAAAAATCAACCTGTAAGCCAGGGATACATAACTCTTATTACTTTTTATACGGCGCGGCTGATGAAAGAAATGCATGTGGAAGCTAGATCTTTAGCTACATCCAAAAGGATTGATTAGGTCTAACTTATATACCAGATAGCTAGTCCCATTAGCAACTTACAAACACTGAAACAGCATACTTTACTTCAAATTAAACAGTAGAAAATGATATTGAAACATGTGATATGTGTACACGTTTCTTATAAAAAGCATTCGACTTGCTAAATGTTTGGGCTGATATTTGGGTCAAAAGCAACTCGCTAAGCTAAAATTTGCAAAGTACCTAAGGCTTAAATGTGGGTAATCTAACAGAAGCCAACTCTATAAAACAGGCTTTTCAAAAATGAAAAGTCTATTTGCTGATAAACGTTGATTTTATTAACGTGCAAAAATGGAAAGTGCAAATCTATAATCTTGTAAACTTTTAAGATTGCGTTTAGCAGTTTCTAAGCAAGGAGTCTGAAATGACGATGGAGTTGTTTATATTAAAAAAGGAAAGTGTTTGAAACAATTTTCCGCTAGTGGCGTAGTGTGATTGTAATAAAACTAGATTCTTCTATATATTTTTGTATGTCAATAAAGAAGATACATAAGCACCTTATACAACACATGGCATCAATCTTAACTCACCTCTTTAGCACCCAAGACGATCGGTTTTAAACCATGAACCGACAAAACCTAAAAAGGGAGATAGTTACTAGTTTTCGAACGGTGTTAAATGCAATGTGACGCACATTTTTAAAATTTTTTGCAAAATAATTTTCAATGATCCTTTAGGCAATTGAATTATCTCTAGCCAATTAAATTATTAAAGTTGATGAGCGAGAAAATAAAAATTGTGTGGAATAACTAATTTATCATTAGCACGAGGAGGCACGATATTATCATTGTCGCTTCTGCCTTTCCCAGGTTCATCTGAATGGCAAAAGCTATAGCACATGAAAAATACTGATGAATTAGAATGTCAGCTGAAGAGTACGACGAATTTGAAATGAATTTCAAACATCTCTAAGCATCAATGCTTAGGTTCTTTAAATCTAGACATTGTTGCCTATACCATACAATTTCTACACTCTGTTTTTTATAAGAATGTCAAAAATACAGTATTTCTTTTGAAATAGAGATTTTGAGGTATTCATTTTTATACAATTGAATGGAGTTTTAAGGTGCATCTTAAATGCTTCTTTTCAAGGTTGGTCTGAAAGGTGGGAGGAAAAGGACACAACAATGTGAGTTTGCAGTAAAAAAAAACAGTTATTCGAGCCTACAGTCTAGGGATTTTTATAAAAAACAGAGTGTATTTCAAATGAATACAGGGCTGCCAGTAAATTTCCAAGTAAATCTTATGTCACATACGTTTTAGACTATTTTTGGGACATTGTTTTATAAAGGTTATCTTGCCATCCAGTTTAATAATAAGTCTTAATGATGGCTTAAAAAGGAAGCATGCTGCGCCCAAGTATGTATACAAAACAGATAGATAGAAAATGTAGTAAGAATATGCCAAAATCTATCACAAATCGTATTGAAATTTGTGACAGATTTGTGATAACGTTTTCCTCATTTATCAAGAAGTGCAGTTTATGCTTTTAAATTTTAAAGAAATAGCAAAAAAAAAACAAACGCATAAAGCAGGTCAGACGAATTTTCATAATTTTTCAAGCCTATTTTTACAGGTCAAATAAGTTATTCAAGATCCACCAGCAACCCCGTACTAAAAAATAATTTACTTTCTCAGAACATTACTCCTTAGGATTGAAAGGGTATGCAGAACGGGCTGTTGAGGTCTTTAATCAGATTTCAACCATGCATCGTCTGCAATATCTAAATGGTGACAACAACATTGTCTTCTCTTCCATACTATTGTAGAATAATTAATTTTCGCGAAAAAGGAATTTTAAGAATTTTCGAATTTTTGCCAAATGGTACAAATTGTCTAAAAAGTCGCTATCTAAAATTTTCGCAGCCCTTATTTTATTTTTCTTACGAAAATAAACATGTAAATTAGTGTTACGTCATCGAAATATTTGTTAACGCAATTCGCAAATGAAATTCTTGAAAAATTACGAGTCACTTAATTTACAAAAGCAGTTCCTGCCAAAATTATTTATTTCTGAAATCTTTTTCGCGAAAATTAATTTCCTTAAGTACACCTACCATAAAGCAAAGTTAAGGTTTACATGGATAACAAAATAAATCATGGCGTTTTCATACAGATTCAGCACGCTGAAACAGACCCAAAGACCCAAAGGCAGGTTACAGTGAAGGTAGAACCTTCACTGTAACCTGCCGCAAAAGTTTTATAAATTTATAGTATGTGTCTAGTATGTGTATATGTCACAGAAGTAAGAAATGCACAAAAAGATTTTAATTTCAATCTGTTTTTACATTGTTATAATTCTTTTTAAGTAAACAAAGAAGAAAATAATAACGCGAAAAAGCTGAGTGCTAAACTCTTTGCCGGAAAAATATTACACATTTGCAAGGAAAAGTGTATCCATAATATATCAAGAATTTACGAACCGTTGACGCGTCTGTCCATCCAGTTTTTGGTCCCCACATTTGGCCTTCTCCCATCATGCCCAACGCAAGATGTGAAAGAGGAGCAAGATCCCCACTAGCTCCAACTGTGCCCTTCTCCGGAACAAGTGGAACACACCCAGCTAAATTAGAAACGTAAAAAAACGTAAGAATGTGTCTTAGGGAATAAAAATACGAGTTCCACAAAAAATGTTCCGTTTAACGAGTTTCTTTCTACTTTAGTGCAGAAAATTAAAGTAGACAGAGAGTTTCGCAAATAGGAAAATTTGCGAAATGTGTACAATTTTTAAACATAAACGTTCGGCAATTGTTGCTCTCCAAAGACTTTGTGAGCATTAATTTTCACAAATCATCAAAAGTTAACCTATTATTGAAGCATGAAATTGGAACTGAAATACACTATTCTTGGTAAAATTTTCTTACTCCTGTGAACTTTTTTAAGAATTGCATAACAAAATATGTCGCTTGTAACAAAAAATAAGAATAATTTTTTTTTGCAAACATGAACTTGCGCAAACTGCAGGACAGAACTTTCTTTCCCGTTCATGAACTTTTGCAAATTGAAATCTTTGAATATATTGCAATATAACTTTTAGAACTTTGGTCAACATTTGCGAAATTCACAAAGTTTTCTGCACTTAGAGCATAAAAAAGTTATCTTCTTTAACATGTTTTTTATATTCCTTTGGCTTGCTTACAAATTGCTTTTACATTTTGACAATTTTAAAGTAACGTTATGATTGGCATTTTGCAAAAAAGAGTAATTGTAGAAGAAGGAATAACTCTGTTTTGATTGTAAAAGTCATTTGGTAAAATGAGAAATATAGGCTTTTTACACTTGGGCATAACTTTTAACCAGTTGAATAGAACGCTGAAATACATACATACAATATGGTGAAAAACATATTCCCTTCGAAGAACTCAAAAGTTGGAGGTAATTCATCTTAATTCCCATAGCTATTGTAATTCTCACATTTAACACTATTCATAAGCCTAAGCCATTAAAAGTGGTAATGACTAAACAGAAGATAAAAAAAGAGTTACTTACAATTAAAAATTGCAATCATTTTTTGCAAATTGTTAAGTGCGATTCCACTAAATAGTAAAAAGAAAAAAATCAAATGTCTAAATATTTTCAGTCAAATGTTAAAATGCATCTTTAATGTCCAATACAATTCAGTTTCAACACCTATCCGAAGTAACTTGACGGTTCAAGTTGATCTAATCACTACCTGTTGTTTGAGAATCTGGTTTAAGCACATACAAAGAATTTACAAATCTATTTATCTTCAATGTAAGAAAAAAAATTAGCATGAAAACAATAATACTAATAAATTGAAAAATTCAACTACACACACTAATTGGGTCCTAACCTGAATCCTTTGGATAAAATATTGATACGTAATGCGAGCAAACTTCTTGTTCTTTCGATCGTAAGAGGTTCACCAACACCTACGCACACCAAAAGCGAAACATTTTATACATATAACAATGCACATTTATCTCCAAAACTGTGTGTAAAAGAATTTTGATCTTCAAGGGTTATAGTTTTTGCGATTACAGCTATGACAGTACATTTTGCATTTTCTGCAAAATTGGTAAAAATATGAAATTTAGGTTTTTTTTTCAATAAATCCATAACCCTAAGCAAAATATTAATGCACATAGAATGATGCGAAAGTGTTGTTTTATGATAGGACATAAAACATAATCTTGTTCATTGGACATTATTTTTTTCGCCCAGGTTTATTCAGGCGTAAGTGCCATCAGGGGTTTTCTGGTGCACATGTTCTAATATGTAATGTGGAAATTAACCAAAGACATGCTGTTGCATATGAAGTATCTAACTTACAAACAGCATGAGAGCGAATCAAATTCTGTTGAAGTTGTCTAAATCACGAAAAATAAACAAGTAAAAACAGAAATATTTAAGGAGCAATTAGTTCACATAGTAACAAAAAGGCATTCTTACAACTAAATGCTGAATTACAGGAAGTGGATTGTGTTGATTCCCAAAGATATTTTAAAATGGAAGTCGTCATGGAAAGAGGCTTAGATATATTTTTCTTTCTAATAAACAAGCCCTGCTAAAAGATATATTATGCAACCAATTTACAAAGAGAAGAATTATCTTCACAATAATTCTTTTACCAGCAAAAGGAGGTATTCTTAGAATTAAAATTGATACCCCACATATATTTCAAATCGTTAACATGATTATTCGCAAATTTCTTACAAAATTTGCAAAAGAGGATCATGTTTGTCTGAGAAAAAAGGTTAAGAAATTCCTTGAATTGTTTGTTTCAGAAAATTGGTATGGTATTCTCTAGTGCATTCTATCGCTTATACTTGATGTAAAATTTAAACATTGTTAGCTTACTTTAATTTATCGTTTTCAATCACAACACTGGCAAAGTTCCCAAAACCAGTGTTCACACCATAAACCACTAAATTAAATAAAGTAAAATTAGCAGTACGAAAAAATATCCACAAATACATTATAAACGGCAACAACAAAAAAAGCAACAAAAGCAGCTACAACAACGACAACAACAACAACAACAAGAATTATTACCCTTGTTGCTTTTTATAATCTGCTCCAGAAAATCTCTTGATTTCTTCACATTTTTCTTTGCTTGTTCAGAAAGCTAGCGAAAAGGAGTAGCTTGTACAAGATAACATTATACATGCACATAAAAAACAAAAAGCAAAAAAAAAATTATACTGATTAGTTAAAAAAATATAGATTACACATGCCACGAGTTTTGCTGAAAATGTTTTGATGAAAACGGACTTTCAAGAGATTTGACATTATTTGCATGTAATATATAAAGTATTAATAATAAATTTACAACGGATAGATATTGCTTTACCTTTATCTTGTATACCCCTTTGCTGCACTTTACAAGATCATCGGCTGTCAAATTATTTCCATTCAACTCCAGTGTCTATAAATAAAGCAGTGATTTATAATAGAAAATGTTAATAAGAAAATCGTTATGGTTTCTACACTTACCCTAGGTAGAATCTAAGATCTCTATACGATAGATCCAAGACAAATGTTAGGTACTTTCCTTTAAATTTACATATTTAAATATTCTTCCTTTAACTATTAAAAAAAATTCTTAATATTTGAGCCCTGATGATCTGCAGGAAGTGGCTTTTTTGGTAAATCACAGGAGGCAAGATCTATTAATTATAGCACTAATTATATGAGACATTATGCTCATGTTTCTGCTGACATACGGACATAAAAAATCGAAACATATATATCGGAGCTACTGCAATATGTGGTTTTTTCATGGGATCGCTTGAACTTACTTGCAAAACAAATCGTAAACAATCAAAAAAAATTAACATAAACAATTTACTGTCTTGCAATATCTTTTTTCAAAAATTATTTTTAACATTTAGACATCAAAGACAAATTTACTGTGAATAAATATATAGAAGGAAAAAAGCTATTGATGTATATGGTAGGTATGTAATATATTCTTATAAAAACCTGTAGAAAAACATTACTTTAAAGAATATTTTGAAATAGTGGATGTTTAACAATCAAGTCAAATTCTATCCTAAAAAAGCGCACGTTGGTGTACACTATTACGTGCACCGGAGCAGTAACCAAACAGATTTAGTTACGCAATTTGTTGACTCCTATGTTTATGGAAATAATTAATTAAGTAAAAAGAGGAATAATAATAGCACAGAGTTTACGCAGTTTACAAGCAAATGCAAAAAATTAAAAGATCATACCTGTGATGCTTCATGGTGCTCTACCTCACTTTATAAAAAACTTGTTAAGGCTAACACAAAAAATATAAACATAAATAAGAAGAAACCTTGGCACAAAACCTTTTTGTGAGATTAAATGTTCTCCAACGTTTTAGTCATGTCTTGTATTAGACCCCTGCGAAAATAAGGATTAAGAAGGCATGCAGTTAGTAACCATATTAAGATAGTTTAATAATTTATATCTAATACCTTCAAGGCGAAAATTTGACCACTTAGATACATTTGCAAATCCTTTTTTTTTAAATTTAATTGTGTGCTTTTCTGTGCATTTTGCTTATAGTTTGTTTCGAGAACTGCATTTTTATTAATAATTAAATTTCTTTAAATTACGAAAATATAAACTGTAAAATATATTTCAACTCCGAATTGGAAAATTAATTTCATAAGACAGTATAAAAATTAGCCATTAGTGGGACAATTATTAAGAAAGTGATAATTACTTTTTTATATTTGTTTCATATACCAATGTGCTCACAAGGATACACCTTTTATGGGGGAAAATATAGTTCAAAGAAAAATTCTTTTGTGATGTCACTGAAAACATTTAGGCAAAACAAAGCAAAGCTTGGTGAATAAAAACATTGATCCGATTTCCTAAAACTGGTCCAGCCCATTCCTTTTCAGGATTGACAGGTTAATGACATCATCAAAAACTTTAACAGATATAATCAAACTGTTACAGATGTCATCACCATTTTGGTGTTGGTATCTGTAACAGTTCGTAAAAACACACAATTATGCTGATCAATGCTTTATGTTAATACGCAATAACAGCAAAGATTAAAATATTTTCTAAGGTTAAAAAAATGTTTGGACTTAGACTGGCCATTGTTGATGTCAATTTATAGAATCATTGAACTTTCCTTTCTTCTTTTACCTGGAATTTACTTTATACAGTAGTGTGGGTGTTGTTTAATTTAAATAATATGAACACGTATATTTAGACAACTGGTGTCAAAACTAAACACTTCCTTACTATGGGGTGGTTCACACTAGAATTATAAAAGCATGCTATAAATTTGAAGCACGATTTAAATTGTGCTTAATAATGTGAACGCAATTTTGCTTTATTAAAATGTCTTTCAAATTATGTTTACTTGCTTTAAAATAAAGCAAAAATAAAAAATGCTTCGAGGCACTCTTTACTTTTGCTTTAACTGTTATAAGTACATAAAACAAAAGAATAAAAATTATGCCCAAATATTTGAGTATTAAAAGTGAGGATCTTGAGCGGGTAATATGAAAGTGAAAGTTCATTCGTATGTGAGAAAAACAACATGAACGATTTGTTTTAAATTTTATGTACAACTCTCCCTTTGAGGTTACCGGCAATTTGCTGTAGTCAAAGCATGCTTAATTTTTATACTAAGCATGCTTTATTCTAGTGTGAACCCCTCATATTACAATAATTCATCATCATCATCGTCCTCCTCATCATCTTCGTCCTCCTCCTCATCATCATCGTCCTCCTCCTCATCATCATCATCATCGTCCTCCTCATCATCATCATCGTCCTCATCATCATCATCATTGTCCTCCTCATCATCATCATCGTCCTCCTCCTCATCATCATCGTCCTCCTCCTCATCATCATCGTCCTCCTCATCATCATCATTATCGTCCTCATCATCATCATCATCGTCCTCCTCCACATCATCATCATCATCGTCCTCATCATTATCATCATCATCATCATCATCATCATCATCATCATCATAACAATAATATACTAGTAATTTTATCGTCCAATAAAAGTTGCTTGCAATAAAATATGTGCTGGTGATAAAAAGGATACATTGACCCTGTAACATTTGGGGAAATTGCATTTGACATTCCTATAAACGAAAGCAGTGGAAATTAAATACAGCACTTAAAATTACCCTAAACAAAGAAAAGAAAGCAAAAAAGGTCAATAGGAAATCAACCTAACGTTTCTCACTGATTTTAACGTGAATTAATTGCATCATAAAAGCCTTATTACCTTATCATCATGAAAAATGTAAATCTAAATCTTACTTATACTAAGGCTTGATTTTAAGAAACAAAAAAAAGATAACTGAGAAAATCTTTAACAAAGCACATTTCGTTCATTATATTTCAAAAATATAATAGTTTAAAAGCCTCAAAAAGCCTTGCATAGGTTCTTTAGGGTTATTTATATATACGGAAATTTAATAAACATTTGAGGCTCAAATTATCAAAATTTTAAAAAACTCCAGGTCCAAGCAATACCTTCTTATAAGAAATGTATGCCTAATTACCTATATATCCAACTTGAACACTCAAAATAAGATGGTTTTAAAATATGTAAAAGTTATGTACTTGTTTCAATGTTCCACTAATGGTTAATGCCAATTTACTTTTTATAAAAACAGGGTCAAAACTTTATCACAGAATTAATTTTCTTTAGATCTAGTTTAAAGATGTTGATCATCCATCTCCTACTTTTGACTATAATTAAAATAGTGGACAGAAAAAGTATACTAGATAAAAAACTAGTGTATCACATAAAAATTTTGCTCCTTTTAGCCTACATCTTGTCATTTTTAATCTCAATTGAGTGTAAAACGTTAATAATCCCTTCTTTGCAAAAAAGAATTGCACACAGCACACAGAAATGCTTAACAAGACCACACAATACATAATTACATCGGAATTTTAATTTTTTCATGAACTTTGACAATTGTGGTAGATTGCAGAGCTCTAATATTGATACATACAGGAAGTTTTATTTTTGTATATAAAAGTTTTATAAATATACTATTTTTATTCAAAGTTCAATTAAAATGAATAACACAAGCTAATAAAGTAATTACATATTTTACCAATGAAAACATGCGCATTGTCATCTAATACATCTTCAATTCTATCACTCTTCATGAGAAGTCCTCGAGCTGGATAAAGTCTTGCTTGTAAATCTTCAACACTCTGTTGAGCCATTTCATCTCCCAGTGATTGGACCCTTTTGACAACATCATCAATTAACCATGCAATTGTCTTGCTTCCTCCACCACAAGGAATGACAATATTATGTCCATTAAAATATGCTGTAACCTTCATTTCTATATAAGAAAATCTGAATAAATACGGAAGGTACTTTAATTCCTGTAGAATATAAAAACAGAAGGCAGATGCAATTGGATAAAAAGGTTACTATTACATAAGTTTTTAAATTTTGTAACGTGCATTATATATATAAAAACAAACTATATAAAAACATAAAGTGGTAATCAAATGTTAAACGAGCGAGTATAATAACTTTACACCAGAAGTTCAGTGTTTTATAAAAATTATATATACACATATATTGACAAGGTTACGTGTGAAAAACATGACTATGTATAAATAACTAGATAAAGATTAAAAACTATATATTATAATAAAAATCAGGAAGATAAAGATGATATATATATACAAAAACATGATACAGAAGATTTGTAAAAATCATAATATATAATGCTGCACAACTCGAGTCAGTTGAATCAGATGCATTTGATTTATAATTGATTTAACAACTGTTTCACATCAGCAAAATTAAATTATTAAATCATAAATCTATTCACACCCACACATATGACCCTATATGGAAGTAGATAAACACGTTATGTGTATAATCTACATATTCTCTTAAATCATGTTTAATGAAAAACATGTAAATTTTTGCCATTCATCAGTTAATGGTTTAAAACGAAAAGTTCTGTTAAAACTAAATATCCCCTCAGCACAAAAAAAATCTATTATCGCCACTAAACCAAAGCCACAGAAGTTAGTTTTTACTTACTTTTTCTAGCATTTTTAATCAATATGGTGCAAATGATGTAAATGAGAAAGACATCGGTCATTTCTGGTAATATCGATGGATATCACGATACGAGAAAACAATGCTTGATTGTAGTATCAAACAACCACGTGCCAATTGGTGTTTGTTTAATTCCCGACTTCCAGGAATGTGTATTTCCCGCGGTTACCTTCTAATTTCTTACCATGCGCTTTGATTGGCTGAGCAATCATCCTCTGTGATGAAGAGCATCTCTGGCGAAACGGGTTAGTCAAGCCCGACCAGGTCTATCTGCCAGACCCTGTTTTAGCAACAATAATGATGACAGGGGTTGCCATTTTATGAAAATTTTACGTGTTACACTGCACAGTAAGAACTTTTAGTTTTATTACTGTACTGTGATCTCTTTACATTCAATTTTTTTATGTTCCACAAACATTTTTATTAGAATACATTTTTTTTACAAATTTAAAGAGTATGTCTTTATTTGTAATAAACCCCCGTCTCTGTCATTAGTTTAAGATCTATCCTCGTGACCCACAAATTCAATCGATAAAAATATGGCTGACGTCCTTCCGTTCTATCTGTTGGTGAGTACTAAGAATATAAATTTTACATAAGACCATGCGTTCAGGGAGATACACAATACCAAAAAAAATACCACGAGTACGTTGCTATAAAGTTTGTGAAACTCGGGAAAGATTTGTGCCAGAGTTAAGTTCCCATTTTAGCTATCCATTTTTCTTATATTTAACTGTCCTCTAAAACGCTTTGCTTTTTGCCTTTATAATTTTCTTCATATTCATGGATCTGTCTGTCAATCACATAAATGCCCATTGTTTCCATGCCTTTAAATCAATGTAATGTACATCTTAGTACTAAATTTTGCAATTGAAAGTTTGCAATATGTGAGAATACAAACGAAAGATCAGTGAAATTTCACCTGAGCCTGACCATTATTATTTTTCGTTATGATTTTTAATTACATACAGTAGTTACCATATCATTAGCCCTAAACCTTCTTCACATCTCCTTTCTTTTGTCTTCTTTGTAAATACACTCCTATAATAAAAAAATGGTCCCTACTTAGCAGCAGTACGGCACTTTAACCCAATTGGGTAAGTGTTACGTGATCGGGTAACATTACCTAATTTAAAGTTTTAGCTATTTATGCTTGTGGAAAGAGAGTTGTACAAGAACGAAAGTATGAAGATTATAACCATTGTCAACTCCAATATTAAATTTTATCATCACTTTAGCGAGTGTTAAGAGAGCGCTAACAAGTAGAGTGCATATATACCATTCTGGCCAATCCAAATGAAGTCACCAGTCACCTCGTAACGGCATAGTGAAATTGTGTTCTTGAACAAGTGTTTGCTATTTTTTAACCTTTTTTTATTAGTGAAGAATGTTGTTTTATCTATAAAACAGGAAAGAAGAAATGCATTTAAAATAAAAATAGTGTCTACAGTTCTTACTTGGATTAAAAAAAAAAAATTAAAAAAAAATTGTCATTCAGATATATATTAGACATACTGACTGTTTGTGAAAAGAGGTATCAAACCAGGGAAAATGAAGGTATTGTATCTAAAAAAAGAAAACATGAGGTACCAAACTTTGACACCCTTATACTGTTCCAAAATCATGAAAAACAACTTTGCAATACTAAAATCACCATATTTTGTTAAAAGTGATAATAAAACAAAAAAATAAAAATCACAAGGTCCCTATGAAGCTTAAAAACTGTGTATTTTTGTTCTAAAATAACAAGAAAACATCCCATAAAAATGTGTCTTTTTAACAGTGGGGTAAAATTAGTGAAATTTGAGCCGGTTTGGTATTACAATCAGGAAATTTGTTTCTCAAAGTTTGATAGAAACTCTGGGCTTACTTGTTTTGAAAGCTCACTAAAGGGACATGCGACAGAACAATGTTAGTAATAATAAGCATTGTTCCAGAAGCTGTAATTTCATAAACAGGATTTGTCACCAAACCTTTTTGTCTGCATCAAATCTATACTATACGCTATTATTTTGCGTTTTACGGAGCGTTCACATATAAAGTAATCAAGAAAGCGGGAGGCGGTCATCGAAATTGCTTTTATGCTTGATTATGGGGGAGGGTTCAAGTGGTTTGATGACATAGCAAATCAAAAAAAATTAATGGGATATTTTATGAGTGTGAAAAATATCAGCTATCTAAAGCGTTTGTATTTGCCATATATCTATCTTGCATGTAAAATATAAAATAAAATATAAAACTGTAAATATTTAATTCTTTTGGACTGTAAAACTTATACTTTATACCAATGTAGATATATTTTTGAATTATTTTTCTCTATAGGAGTGGTATCTGTACATTTTTTAATAGTGTTGCACAATAATAAAGAAAAATGCTGCATGAAAATAATTGGATTACCTGTGTATAGGCTAATGACTAGAAATATTTTGATTTTAAATGCTCATATTCCGTATATCCTGTGCACATATTAAAAATCCACCAAACGCGTTTTGCGCAATGAACAGACCAGCACACTTTGCTTGCTGGTTCAATATTTTTTTTAGAAAAGTATATTACAAAGAAATATTTCAAAAAAACTCATTCTGAATAAAAACATTACCAGGGCTGGAGAGATAAAAATTCTAGATATATCTATATGTTCAAGTCTGTAAATTACATACATGCCTGAAAAATAGCCATTTTTGTTTTTTGCCGTCATCAACTCGACTTTCGTGAAGTCACTAAAGTTGAAAAACAATAGTCGTACCGTAGCCCCTTTAACTACATTTCTGCTGTTATAAGAATCAAATTTTCATATTTAACTTTTTTATTTAGAATAATAAAAAAGACTGTTGTATCAATAATTAAATTCAAAAAAAATAAAGCAGGTGAGAATACATCAATAAATCAGTAGTGGTAGTTTTCTTTACCTTCAAGAACTCTACGTTCGTATCTTAATCTTTACTAACACAGTTTAAAGGACAGATGTGGTTTTATAACAGAACACAGTGTTTTTAGTTTGAAGGTAAATAACTTCTAAACATGGGGGAATAACTGACACCGTTTTCTGCATGAGTAACCAGAGATCACGTGCAACCAAAATTGGACCAATTTCTTTAAAACCTGAGGTATAAAATAATGTTGGACTTATATTATAGAGCTTAAAAAGTTAGATTTAATAACTTGGGATCTGCAACTTGGGTTGCAATCAAATTGTGTGGGTAAGCTTGTATAAGCCCTATATGTTTACTCACAATATTTGATTGCAAACCGACATGCTGATCCCAAGCAAAAAAATAAGAGGCCTGGGACAAGAAAGCAAGTGTCATTTTGGCAAAAAAATTTATATCAATCAATTAACTTTTATAATATCTACGCATTGATAAAGTTTGAATGCACACCCCTTAACAGGTCTAAAATTACTGATAAAAGAAAATGTCCAAATTTGCTATTACCAAAATATGACATCATAATTCATGTAGCATAATTAAATCTGAAATTCTTTAAATGCGAATATCTTGAGAACGAAAAGAGCTTTTTAAAAAATTTAAAAAGACTGGTTAGCTAACTTTTTAAGCTCTATAATATAAGTCCAACATCATTTTTTACCTTGGGTTCCCTTTAAGCTGGGTCAACTGGCCTGTTTTGGAATTAAAAAAATGATAACGCCATCATTGCTCTGTTGCTGTATCGGTTTTCCACTAGTAATTTAAAAGTAATAAAAGTGTATTGTGAATACTCAGGGACAAGCCAAATTGTTTTTTTTATGTTCTACTAGATGTTATGGCTGCTCTGTGTGTTGAAAGTGGGGTTAGTACATATTCTAAATCTCTGCTTGCAAAGATTAAGGAGCGAATTGAACACAAAAACAAGTTCTTTTCACTGGAATTTTTCCCTCCTCGAACACCAAGTGGAACATGCAACTTATTTGAGAAATGCGATCGTTTATCCCGTGGAAAACCGTTATTTTGTGACGTCACTTGTAACATTAGTAAAGAGGACAACGATAGTAGTCAACACTTTGTTGAAGTTGCTTCTACAGCCCAAGATATTACCCAATGTGACACTATGTTACAACTCAATGCTTCTCAACTAACAGAAGAGAGGGCTCTGGAGTTATTGTGGAAGGCTAAAAAATTTGGATTGTCAACTGTTATGGCAATTTCAGGTTTGCTTTAGTCTGCCTGTCATTTTTCTTCAACCTGTGTTGGTATCCATTAGCAAATTGATTGTAAATTGCAAAACTTAATTCAATATTTTCCAGATGTTGGTAGCAGCAGCAAAAGATTTGATGACTTTTCATCCACTTCTGATTTAATATACTTCATTCGGGAAAACTTTCATGATTTTTTTACAATATGCATTGCTGGTAGGTATTTTTCTCTCTTTTTCCTTGTTATTATGCAGCATAATGGACATGGAAAATTTATAAAAATGTTGCATAGTCCTAGCCAACTGTGATTTTCATAACTTTAAAAAGAATATGCAGTAACACATCTATATTATAATACCCATATACGTCTGTCCATCTGTCACGCAAAATGGTAACTGCAGTAGCGAGACGCGCGCTATGCGGTTTAAAAAGAAGGGGTAAACCCGTGGATTTTTAATGGGCCATCGACTAGTTCTTAGAAATTTCTTTTAAAAAAATTGTTTCTGTAAAATGAAGAGCTTAGACAAAAATTTGAAGATGTCCCAAAATTGTCCTGAAAAGTGATCATGTTGAGTTTACTTTTGGGTATCCTGGTATTTAAATCTTATTAAAAGCCTTTTAGAAACCTCAGTAAGAATAAGAAATAAGTCACCATAACACAGGGTTTCTAAACCTCAAAACTCCTCAATTTTTCCTAATTTTGAAGTCTTCTCCAAACTCCTTATTAAATCTACCAATAATAGCTATGCTAGATAGCAAGGGCTATCGTTATTTTTCTATTGGCAGATTAAGTTAAGCTAAATTTGCACTGAAATAAGAGTTCCCTGTGGCGTAGCACCTCACTACAAAACCTTTGTTTTTGGTGTGCATTAAATGTTTAATTTTTTGTATACCATAAAAAAAGGTGATTTCAAAATAAAAATGAAAAATGCTCATATCACCGTGTGGCAACGCTGCATCTCTCCTGGATGTCAGTGTGAATTTAACATTATAATCACCTTTGTTGTTTACAATATACAAAATTGTATAAAAATATGATTTGTCATTTACAGGTTACCCAAGTAGTTTGTCCAATGATACTGTGCCGTATGAACAGACGTTTGATCATTTATGTGAAGATGTGCGTGCAGGTGCTGATTTTATCATCACACAGATGGTGTTCGAAGCATCAGACTTTCTTACATTTGTTGATAAATGCAATTCAAATGGAATTACTGTGCCGATTATACCTGGTGTGCTTCCAATTCAGGTTTGCACGGAATTTATTCAAAATACAAAAACTAATTTTCACAGGAAGAAGTTATGAAATTTTGTGATTTTTTGTTCCGATTTACGAAAATTATCTAAGTGAGAAAATAAATTCTTCTTAAAGAAAGTCTGAAATTGCTCTGTTTGCCAAAATATCTTGTTGTCCCCATAATAGGTAGGGATATAGGAATTGATATGAAAAGATTACAAATTTTTTTTTTTAAAAAAACATAAAATTTGAGGTCAGCCTGACGGCCTCTTAACATGTTTCAGAATGTTTCTCAACTTGTTCTTAAAGATAATTCATGTTCTTAAAGATAATTCTTTGCCCCAGGAACTATCAAGCCTCTACACTTTCTTACCCAATTATCCTCCTCCATTCTTTCCAAGTTAAATGAGCCTGCCAATGTTTTCTAAATTTTTCTTAAAATTTAGGTCACCTGAGCTGAAATTATTTTCCTTGTATAGACAAGTTTACATGTGAAAAGAAATTCCAAAAAGCATTTTTTATGTTTTAGTTTTCTTTGCAAGTATTTATAACCAACATCCATGTTAAATTATCTTGATTGGTCTGTGCTACTTCCCTAAGAGTATAAGATTTGTAATTTTTCCATACAGAAAGTCACTGTGGAATTACTTTTATCCATTGTTTATTTTTTATTTTTCAGAGTTACGGATGTATTCAGCAACTGTCGAGGTATTCAAAGGTTAAGATACCAGAAAAAATAATAAACGTATTAAATCCAATTCGAAAAAACGACGAAGCTGTTTTAAAGTATGGCATATACCTAACAGTTGAACTTTGTAAAGTCTTGTTAAGTAGTATGTTATGCGTGGGATTGCATTTCTTTACACTGAATCGAGAAATTGCAACCACGGAAGTGCTAAAGCGTATTGGATTGTGGCAAGAACCACAGATTAATCGCAGAATATTACCTTGGTTGTCAGATGATACGACTGTCCGAGAAGGTGAAGAAATTAGACCTATATTTTGGGCCTGTAGGCCTGGTAGTTACTTGTATAGAACTTCCAAATGGGAGGAATTCCCAAATGGACGTTGGGGAGATTCGTCGCTTGCTTCATTTGGCAGCTTTAATGACTACCGTTTGTTCTTTGCAAAAAATGAAGAGTTAGTAGCTGAGCTGCGCAAGATGTGGGGTGAGGAGTTGAATTCGGTGCATGATATCTATGATGTATTTGTGGCTTTTATTTCAAGAAGCAGCAACAAGCAAGGGTATCCGGTAAGCATATTTTCAGGTTTATGGTTATTCCTAGTTGAATTTGTCTTTTTATTTTGTGTTTACATTACATATTGTAAACTTGACTATACATATTTTCTATTAAAACCTTTTATCTGCCATAAATCAAAATAGGCCCTGCAAATACTTTGTAGACTCCCTAAAAACTTAAATATTAGACCGCCAGACTCCACCCAGTATTTATTATGTTGAAAGGAGAGCAGTTTTAAGCGCATGCATTGCATTTTAAAAATTTATACCCGAGTGTTTGTTTTGAACTTTTTACATTTTGAAAACATTATGACAGTGTTTAAAACAACAACAAACCACTGATCTTGCCTTAGTGTTTCGTTCTTTTCTAATTATCAAAGCATAGTGAGGCAATATTAGAGTCGCGAGAGTAAAGACTTGTGCTTGCTATGGCACATCTTGGTAAAATGTGAACAAAATTTTGTGAAAAGACTACGTGGAAAAACATTTAAAACCATTTTGTTAAATCGAGGTTTCCTTCTAAATTTTCAGGTGACTAGTATTCCATGGAACGAAGATGATTTGGCTGCAGAAACAAGTGTGTTGACCGAGCAACTCGTACATATCAACTCGCATGGTTTTCTCACCATAAACAGTCAACCGAACGTGGATTGTGTTGCTTCTACCAACAAGCTGTTTGGTTGGGGTAGTCCTGGAGGATACGTCTTTCAGAAGGTATTATTTGCTATCAATAATATTCATATAATTTTTACATGGGTGTTATTAGTAATATTTTTTTTTACATATAACTTTAATTTTGGGTGGTTCGCTAACTGTTGTGTAAGTGTTGAGGGAATCGAAGAATGGTAGAGGTGTTGTTAAAACAAAAATACCATAAAAACCAAATAATAAGAATTTTGTTAACTTGATCGCGACCTGACAATCTAAACAACATTAAGGTAAAAAAAACCGAGACATCATATTCTAATATAAATCCAATTCGCATCTTGAAAAAGGAATTAGCGCATATTTTTTAGAAAGTTTTTTCTTTTATTGCCTGAACTTTTACAGGATGGGCTATAAAATATCTACATAGTCATATTTAATGTTTTTTGACTAAATATAATGAAATAAAGATTAAAATAGTAGATTTTAGTTTATGTTGGGTGAATTTGTTCACGTTTAAAAGACTATTTTCGAAATACTGGGTTTCCAAAAAGCTAAGTCTGTATTTTTTATCGAATATTGATCCACGTAACCAACTATTCTGCACTAAACAATAAATTCAAACAGCTGCTCTATTATTTTCTCACATTCTGGTCTGCAAATTGGACCACTTTTTTCACTAAATAATATATACAGTGCTTCATGCAAGGATTCAAAAATATTAGAAAATGTCAACGCAAAGAAAAATATATATGACATTTGTAAGATTGTTGACGTGCTGAACTCTTTGTCTTGTAATTATCCCTGTAATTAGGACTTTGTTATTACAAAAAAAACATGCTTATCTTCACGACACCAGAAAATGTAATAAATTTAAAGCGTTCAAAAAATTTAAATTTTTTTAAAGATGTCGCGGGCTTGATACGGTTTTATGTTGCTCAACGTTTTTAAAAAAATTCAAAAATTTGATCCCGTACGAAGAAAGATAAGTGGAATTTCCAAAATGTTACACATTTTCTTGAATGATTATTTTTAAGCAAAGATTTTCGGTGTACGAATAAGTTGCGAACTTTAGGGAAAAAAACTCCTTTAAACATTATTTTCCATAGGTATATTGTTGTTAATCATATTTTTTTCATTTTTGTGGGGTCTAACTTAAAAGTAAGAAAGTTTCTCCCTTTGGAATATTATACTGTTAAGAAATGTTTTAATGTAAAAACCACTTTTCGGGTGCTTCCTAGCCAGTAACATATCTGATGTGTGATTTATTCCCAATCCACCGGTCTACCTGTTAGTGAAAATTTTTATCGATAAAAATGACGAAATAATGATAAAAGGTTTCAATAGTGTCCGCCGACGAAATTTCTTCCAATAAAGTGATTCTAAGGGGGGATTTTCACGAAGCGAATTGAACGGTGAATTCGACGGCGAATTGTATCTGAGCATGCGCAGTTTTGTTTGTTTGGATTTTGCATCGAAATATTCGCTTCGCTAAAAAGTAGAAACAGTTCCACCTTTTTAGCGGCGAAATATTTCGCTGTAAACTGTTTACCAATCAGAACGTAATATTTAGTGTTTGTTCTTAGAAAAACTCAGTACTGAAAAGAATTCAAAATACTGTCTGGTTTTTAATACCCAAAAGAGTGCTTACATTCAGTATTTTAAATTCGTCACATGTTTTTCGTTCCACGTGAAAATCAAAAAGATATTTCGCAGCTAATTTGCCGGCGAATTCGCCATTCACAATTCGCTCCGTGAAAATCCCCCTTAACAGGCGCACATTTTTTTTTGTTTACAGGCCTACTTGGAGTTCTTTTGTTGTGAAGAAGACGCACAGAATTTATTAGAAGTGTTGAAAGATTATCCTGTTGTTGGTTATCACTTTGTGAACGCTGCAGTATGTATGTTGTTACTATGAAGACATTTAATGTTTTCATGCTCTGGAAGGGATATTAGTGTGTAGGGGAATGCGGAAAGTTCAAGCCTGATCAAGGAACCCTTGCAGATTGAGGAAAAATTTGGAAACTTTACCTGTGTATCGTGAGCTGTTTGATTCGCTATGAATACCCTTTCCATGTTATAAAAAATCGCTGCTCCAGTGATTAAGGACAGAATTTAAATCATTTAAATCGAATAACAGACTCAGAACAAGGTTGATTTTAAACATGAATAAAATCTTGTCAACAACTTAATTAACACGTTGCCATTGCGTGTTTTTTAAGTTTTGAGTTGTAAAAACTGTAATAGCCCCGTACACGTAATAAGTTATTTCGGTTACGTTCTAGGTATGGTGTAACAGCGTGTAGATGAAGTATTCTGTAGTATTTTAAGCTTTTGTTTTGTCAACTTGTCATGTCAACTATTTTTTAATTTTTTTTAATTTTCGTTTTCTTTTAAGTTTCTTATTTTATATTTAGGGTACGAAGAATTTTACCAATACAAACACAAAAGATTCAAACGCAGTAACATGGGGTGTATTTACTGGAAAGATGGTTCTACAACCAACCGTGGTCGACCCAATAGCTTTTCAGTTTTGGAAGGTATCTTTCATGTTATTTGTTTATTCTCACCGAACGTCTTTTCGGTGTGAATGTCGTTCTTAATCAGGTAGAAGATCAAAGTTACGCATTGAGAACTTGACGTTTAAAATGAGATTTTGTACATGTGTTGTTTCTGTGCCTCGATCTACAATCACTTAAGTTGCAGAAAGCATCAACTCGCCAATTCTGCTTTCTCTCCCAATGCGTAGGTTAGGTAAGCAGCGTTTAATTCGTGCTTGTTGCGCTTTCTAATGCTGATGCCCTATGGAATAATCCACATCGTGGGCAACAAGGCCGCCAAATTTAAAAAAAAATGGTCATGCTGAGATTAGAAACAATTTGGTATATTTTAAAGGTATGGGTCTAAACAAATAACCTGAGATCCTGAGTCCGCTGTAAACAATGAAAAAGAATTTTAAATTTGCCAGCTAGTCTAATGTATTTTTGGAGGGATTGTATAGGTGTTTTTATATAAATTATATCAAAGTGTATATGCAGGAGGTGTACGAAGGTCAGGATGTTTGGCAAAATTACCAGTTATGTCAAAAAAGTGTTTCGAATTTGTTCTGGTCCGAAATTTTATAACTAATGTTTTATTGTGAAAAGAAAGGACTGTACACCTATTTGCCATTTCATTGAGAAAACATCAAACATGTCTCAATGAGCCAATCGTGTCTTTCTAAACCTATACCTTATATATTTTCTTATAAGAGACAAAAAGGGAAGGCAATGGCTGGTAACATTCATGTAATTATTTTCAGGACGAGGCTTTCGAATTGTGGTTGCAACAGTGGGGAAGACTGTATGATCATTCATCAACGTCATGGAAAATAATCAAGCACTTGCATGATACTTTGTATTTAGTAAATCTAGTTGATAACGATTATGTGAAAGGAAACTGCTTGTTTGAAATCGTCAACCGTGTGATTAGCATGAGGACTAACAAAGAAGATATTGTGTTGTGAAAATAATATTTTATATCCTATGTATATAATTTATAGTTATTTTTTTTTACATGTGCTATTTTTACTGACAGGCTGCAAACTGCTTGCAACACTTGTGCTTACGCATTAGTTATGGTTTCGTAAGTTTTGTAAATATCGGATTTCACCAAAGTTTATAAATTGGACGGTCAACCTTGAAGGGGGATTTCTTTCCACCTTATCAATCCTTATATTTTCTTAATATTTTCTTGTAAAACCCTGTATATTCATACCTTTACGTATAATACATTAAAATAAAAAAGATATTATACAAGTAAGTGGACACCACATACAAGTATTGTATGTGGTGTCCACTTGGTACAAAATTTTCTGTTGTTTTGTTGTGTTGCTTTTGTTTTTTTTGTTCGTGTGGAGTATTATTTGAAGTAGAACCGCCTGTGCAACACCTGTGACACTTTTACCTATCCATGTCTTATTGTTCTTTCTCCCTTCTGTAAATAATCTACATAGGAAATCCCTTTTGTTAATATGTCCTTAATTTGTACTTTTTTTTATATAAGCGACTCTATCTTTATTATAGCCTCAGTTGCCAAAGGTGAAATTTAGTTGCAGATTTAAAGTAGCTAACATTTTGTTTTATTCAAAGTTTGTAAAATTTGAGCTAGCAACATGATTGTTTATCAAAAGAAACGTGTTCCATGAAACTGATCTCTGTTCCCTGTCAATGAAAAATAGATGGAACCACGTATCCATGATGTTTTAAAATTTGTCGGATTTGACTAGCTTTGTTATTAATTGTATATACGATTATATTTTTTCTGCTACCAGCGTACATGATTTTATAAATAAATAGTTTATATAAAATAATATGCAGAATGATGAAAAGTATATAAAATAAAGCTAGAATTTGACGGATTTTTTGTTAGTCTATAGATAACATTCCATGTTATACCCCCAGTTCCCATCGTTAGTATTCACACCATTGTTTTTTCTAGGCTTTGTCGTAATGCTCTGAAGAAAAATTTTATACACATTACTTCAGCTTTCTCGATTAAAAGATGAAGAAGCTATGGTCACACCGCCGAAAGGCTGGTTCGAACTGTGGTTAAACGCACTCGAAATTCTTGAACGATTAAATCTGTTAGGTAATTCAAAGCAGAAGGGAGTGCGGGGAGATGGCTAAGTAATGAGTTTTACGCAAAAAATGACTAAACTAACCCACACATGATTTAGTCCCGCATTTTGAGAGTCATGTAGCCCTCTTCGTACTGCTGAAAAATGAAAGGTGATGGTGAAAATTAATAGTCAATTTTTAACCTCGACCAAAACCTGTCAGGTCGGCGAGACCATTGCCGTCCAGATGTCCGAAAAATACAAGATTCCCTGGGTCGAGGTTGGTCAATTCAATCATTTGAAAAATTGAATTCTCTTTTCAAGACCTAGCCAAAACATTGTTGTCCAACACAGCAAAAATTTTTAATAATATGCCATTGTGTTTGCGTACATTAATCAATTTTTGATTCTGCACTTACGGTGGCCCATATCTGCCACTATTGTCGAGCAGCAGAAATAGACCACTACTGCGCAGTAGAGCTTTAACTATTGCGCAGTATAATATGTGTTTTAGACAATTTTTCCGGCATTCTATAATGGCTGACAAGATTTTTGAAACACGAGTGTACATCAAAAAGAATATAAAAATATTTGAAATCAAAAGTTTGAAATTCGATGTAACGTTCTCATGCCCAATTCCTTTTTGTAACGTTAAAAATCATTTTTAAAATATCGTCATGAGGCAAGCTATGATAAAAATAACAGGGAATGTCTCTTTTAATATCCATCTCTGAAATGAAAGAACAGGACGAAACTCAAACTAAAAGTAGCGAATTAACAATCAAATTAAAATATATATTATAAACGGAGACACATACTAAACTATCAATTTTATATTTTCTTATTCTATTCTTGGTGCACACTTGCGTTTCAAAAATCTTGTCAACTATTATGGAATGCCGGAAAAATTGTCTAAAGGACATAACTCAGAGCCTCATATTATACTGCGAAATAGTTGAAGTTCTACTGCGCAGTAGTCAATGTCCTACTGCGCAGTGGAAAGAGGTCTACTGCGCAGTAGAACCTTGACTACTGCGCAGTAGAACATTTTCTACTGCATAGTGGACTAACTATTCTATTGTTCTTTGATACTTACTGCGCAGTAAACAGAGTTTTACTGCGCAGTAGAGTGTTGTGCTGCATAGTAAAAACTCGTTTACAGCACAGTAGTCATAGTTTTGCTGCGCAGTGGAAATCTGACTACTGCGCAGTGGAAATCTAATTCTACTGCACAACATTAAATGGCAAAAATGGGCTTCCGTATACACTTTTGTTTATTTATCTTACTTAGTTGTTAGCCTTTGAAAAAATTTAACAGTACATCCTCCGTCAAACCTGATTCTCGCATACTTGTCGCTTATTTCATGAAGGAAAGAAATTTGCTTGGACGGGTTTATTGCTATAATGTTTTTGATTGCATATCCCCGGATTTTAAGCTGGCTCACTGACAGGCAGCAAGTACAGTGGAATTCATTAAAGCGGACATCCTCAAAGCAGACACCTACTTATAGACGGACAAAAACAAATTGTCCCGGATGTTTTCCTGATAAACCCTCAAAATAATCCAATAGGACAATGTAAAGCGGACATCTATCTTTAAAACAGACACTTCTTTCAGGTTTTTTACGGTTTTTTCTCCCAGAATTTTCCTCTATAAATCGGACAAAGAAAAATTTTGATCAGCTATATAACTTTGTAAGTATTTTTAGTCGTACCAGGTTTATATATTTTTCTATCCTTTTACCTATGGCAGGTGAATTTCGTTGTAAGAAAAGTTTTTTGCAAGAGAATTTTAAAACTTGCTCAAAAACTAATACGCGCAAAATACGTTGTCATTTATTATTGTTATTGCCAGTATTGCGTTAAAATTAATGAGAGCAAAATAGATAATGCGGGGAAGGCATTTACACTGTTCGGTTAAGTATCCATATCGATTTTTATATTTGACGTCAGTTAAGAATAAACCAATCAACAATGAAACTCAAGATTGATAATATGACGTCAAATTATTTTAAGCATCAGATATTGTTTTACAATAATTAGATGTCGATATAGATATCAAGAGAAGTTGTTATTTTACAGAAGTTTATATACAAATAAATACATACAATGTATTCCAAGTACAAGGATGTATCAGCTTACGTGAAGGACTTGTGCACTTGCGTCATTTGTCACCAAAGACCAATATTCTTCAACGACGAGGAACTTCATAAGCACATCGAGAACGTTCATCGCCAAAGTTGTAATTTTACAACTAAGCATGAAAACGAGTTTAAAGATATAAAATCTCAACTGGCTTACATCAACACTCTTATCCTAAAGAAGAATAAAGATGGTAGCCCAAGTTGTTACGTTGAACACGATCAGCAACGAGAGAAATCAGGAAAGAAGGGAGGAAATAATGTAGTCGATGAAAAAGCCAATCAAATAAACATATACAAGGCTTTATTGGAGAAGAAAACAGAAATATTTCGCAGTTATAAGATCAACGCGTCTCTGTTAGATGAAAGACAAAAGGAGTTGGATATTCTAAACGAAGGACTGTTAAAGTTAAAAGAGGAGAAGCAAACGTTCATAACTGAAGTGCTACTCACACTGGAAGACAATCCAAGTTTCCGAAATGGAGAAATCAACAGAAACACAGTAATGTCGAGATTGAATGAATACATATTAGACATCAACGAAGGAGAATTGGCTAGAAAGGCAAAAGAACTTGTAAAGGAGAACCTTCATAACACAGTTAACCAACTACAAAGCGAATATGAAGCAAAGCGGAAAGAAATTGAGAGCTTTAAAAATCTGGTATTTAAACAGATAAACGATGGTGAGGACAAGGGAATGGAAGAACTTGAAGTTGCTTCTAAAGAAATTGTCTCCGAATCTGAACTGGGCAAGTGTAGGAAAGAAATAAAGGATTTAGAAGACAAGTTACTTCTTGGTGATGTCTCTGACCTTGAGGAAAAGTTTTGTAAAATTCTTAAAGAAAAAGAGTTAACAGATCGTCGAAATGAATACTTGGAGGCGAAGTATAAGAATATGAAAGGAAAATTAAAAGCTCAGCATTTGGAAACAGAGAAACTTAAAAACATAGCTCAATGGTGTGACGAGTTAACTGAAAATTTAAAACGAGCAAAGGAAAGCGAAGAGGAAAGAGAAAAAGAGATAAAAAGATTACGAAGCTTGCTGAAAGACAGAGACCGTTCTATAAAAAAACTTCGTTGCACTTTGGAAGAACAAACAGACGTAGTGAAAGAACATAAGAAGTTATCTGAAAGCGCCAGAACGATAGAGAAGAATATAAAAGCGTTGGAAATGGAGGGAGAAAATCAACGAAGCATCAATATGGAATTGAATAAACAAATAAGAGAGCTAGAAAATCGAGAAAAAGAATTGGCAACAAAACTTGCAGCTAATCTGACCACGCTGAAGGACACAAAAATGGAGTTAGAGAAGTACAAGCAGAGAGATACAGGCTTTAAGGAACCTATTGAAGATAGATCTGGGGTCATACAATCGCAAGTTAATTTACTTTCTAAGGAAAATGAGGAACTCCGGAAAGAGAAAAGTATAAATCAAGAACAGTGTGATCAGTGTAACAAAGAGCTACAAGAAGTTTTAGTGAGATCTAATCACAGAGAAATGTCTTTTCAAAAGGAGCATGCAAGGTTAGAAGAAGAAAACAACCAACTGGACGCGATGAATTCTGATTTAAAAATAGAAGTTGCGAGTATAAAATCTGCATTATTGGCGTTAAGAGATGCTCAAGTTCCATGCATTACCGATGAAGAGAGACAATCAGGCTTAAAAAATGAGGAGTTGAAGAAAACATTGAGCGCTTCCAGTGAAGAAAATGGACGACTCACGAAAGATCTGAACAGGTTAAAGGAAATAATTGAAATACAAAAATTAACGATCAAGGAAAACAACGAGAAAATTTATCAGCTAGAAGAATGTGTGGAAGATTTAAAAACAGGACAGGAAATCTTATCAAATAACGGTGATATTTTGCAGAATAAGTTTGACGAGCAAGAAAAAGAGATTGCAGAAAAGGAACGAGTCATTGCAACTTTAAAAGAAAAGTTGAGCAATGAACGCCTAGAAAAACAAGAGATTGAGAGAAAATTTGAAGACCTTGTGAAAAATTCAAATGAATGGAAGAAGAAGAACGAAAAGCTGTCTGAAGAACTGAACATTGCTTACGAAAAAAGTAGTAAAGGTTTTGAGGGGGATAAAGGAAACGTAGGTAATCTTAAAAAGGAGTTATCAATGAAGGTTAAACTTCTGCAGAAAGCAAACGAAGAAATCGCACAGTTAAAAGAAGAACATGAACAAAAGAAAAATAATTTAATAAAAGAAAGAGACCTTAACAAGAAAACAATGGAGGAACTGTGCAAAGAAAAGAATGCCTTGTTAGAAAAGGTTGATGGCGAGTCCAAAAGATTAGAGCTAAATGAGTCTGAATTAAAAGCTGCGAGAAAGGAGGTCGATTCTTTAACTCAACAAGTAAAAGATATCACCAAAGAAATTGAGAATGTTCAGAAAGGACTTGACATGTCACAGAAAGAGAAAAAAAATATACAAGTAAATTATGCTGAAAGCCAACAAAGTAATCATGAGTTGATTTACAAGATTGCAGATATGAAAGACGAAATCAACAATGCTCAGCGAGAATTGGAGTTGTCGCTAAGAGAAAGGGAAAGTTTAAAAACAAAATATGATAATTATCAAAGAGACAACAATGAAGTTAATGAACAGATTCGTAAGATGGGAAAAGAAATCGATGATGTAAGAAAGGAATTGAACTTATCGCTGAAAGAAAGAGAAGATTTACAGACAAAGAACGACAAATATGAACGATATAATCAGAAACTGAATGAAAAGATTCATGAGATGGAAGAAGAAATTAACAATGGTAAGCAACACCTAGACGATTTGCGAAGAGAAAAAGAAGAATTACAAGAAGAGTACGATAAACATAAACAAAATAGTGAAGATTTAAATAACCAGATTCATGACATAAGAAATGTCCAAGAAGAACTGGACATGTTACAAAAGGAAAAGAAAGATGTACAAATGCAGTTAAAGAAATGCCAACAAAGCAACAACGAACTCAAGGAAAAAATGGAAGAAATGGAAGAAGAGATAAGTGATGTTAACGAAAATATGAGATTAAGAGAAGAAAGATACAAAAAGAAAATTAAAGATCTCTTGAATGAAGTTGAAAAATATAAACAAGCCGTTCATGAATGGGAATCGAAGTGTGACGAAGAGAAACAACTTCCGATTTACAGTGAGGAGAATTTAGAGAAGAAGAAAGTTCCAATATATACTGAGAAGATTCAAGAAAATCAAAGTCAGCAAATACAGATAAAAGCAGATTCAGAGAAGACTCCACTGAATGTTGATGACTTTGATGACAGTGAAGATGAAGAGGACGTGACGCAGGAAAATGATGATAGTGAAGAGAATGATGAAAGGTAATATTGATTCTAATTTTAACATTTACACGTTTTGCATAAGAGGATCCCATAGTATTTATTTCTGATTAGACGCAACAATTCATTTTGAAGCCTAAAATTGTTCTCCAGATATTCTTGGAACTAACAAAATAGGCAATCATACTATAAAAACCTCTAATTCCAAATCACTTACGTTTAACCGGACACATCCGCAGGATAATAAGATTTTGATTGGATGACTTAAAAGGGTGGAATTTTAAAAAGAATAGACAAGTTGATCTGACAATCAAAACAGATCTGCTATAAATTGATTATTAAGCCTTGTTTCTTTTTCATTTAAAAGCCAGGTCTCGCTTTCTTGTGACAATGTCACTATTAAAGCGCGTGTTTCCAACATTCGAAGTCTGCATGCTTTTTTATTACGCTTCTCGCAGTGAAAATTTTACTTGCATTTTTGGTATTGGTATATGTCATTGTTGTAAAAATCCAACAAAAAATCAGCAGATTTAGCTGTACAACTTTCTTTACACGTATCTGCCATATTTTCTGAATTCTCACACAATTGGGTATTAATTTAAAATGTATCATTTTTTAAACCGTCTCTTGTTCTTATCATAGATTAAGTATGTAACCCTGAAAGGACAGACCGATTTTCAAACAATTTTTTTAAAATAAACAAAATTTATGGGAAACTTTCGCGTTTTACGACTTTTGCAACAAATAAAATATCCATAAATGTGTTATTGATTCTTTTGATAAAACAAATTTTTGCGTTTTGTAAATTTTTAACCGTAAAAAAAAAGTTTCTTCTCGAAAGCCGCTATTGGTGGCTGAGAACACGACGTAGACGGTTCGCGTTAAACATCGTTGTGCAGTGCTCAGAAGATATGTCAATCCAACTATAACGCTGCTTTCCGCGCTGGTATTTTACCGGGATATTTACCGGACTTATTTTCTCAGACAATTTATAAGGCTTTTTTCTTCTTAGGTGCCGTGAAAAAAATCACCCTGGTATCGAATGTGACGATATTGTAAAAATGTCGTTTCCTACTTCTGGTTACGTTGAACAGTCAAGCACAGATGATGATGATGGTAATGATGATGACGAAGAACAAAGTGACGCTAGTGTATCGTTCGATGACGACGCTATCGATGACTTGCTCGATGGCTTAGATGCTTTTGATGCCAAGCGAAAAGTTTCACTTTAGTTCTTTTCAAATTTTAGGGATTAACAAATTGATTTATAAAATTTAATGTATTTTTTTTTACTCTTCCGCTATGCTCAAAGTTTTTTAAAGCAAGGTTTGAATTAGACCTTTGTTTGTTAAGTTTGGTAAAATTTTAATGTTACTAACAGATTAAAAAAAGAAGTTACCGCCAATGTTTGCACCAATCCGATTGGCGCAATCAACCGACTATGAGACTTTTGAATTGGATATATTGAATTTTATATGTCAACAAGAAAAATAAAAAAAAGAGGTAAAAATTATTGTGGATCCTTAACTTCTTCGCCAAAAAATCCCGCCAAAAAATCCCGCCAAAAAATCCCGCCAAAAAATCCCGAAAAGGACAAATTGTGGCGATGAAATTAAGATTATTGGTTGAGAAATTTTACACTGAAAAAGTACACAGTAACTCCGTATGTTTTACATCTATTTGAAGCAAACGTGTGAGTGCTCAAATTAAAAATTGAAATAAACAGGGTTTCTTTTTAAAAGAATAGTATTTCCTCATTTCAACGTAATGATTCTTAAAGGGAATCCGGGGTATAAAATGATGTTGGACTTATATTATAGAGCTAAAAAAGTTTGTAAAGACTAATAAGCCCCACCCTGGTATCGAATGTGACGATATTGTAAAAATGTCGTTTCCTACTTCTGGTTACGTTGAACAGTCAAGCACAGATGATGATGATGGTAATGATGATGACGAAGAACAAAGTGACGCTAGTGTATCGTTCGATGACGACGCTATCGATGACTTGCTCGATGGCTTAGATGCTTTTGATGCCAAGCGAAAAGTTTCACTTTAGTTCTTTTCAAATTTTAGGGATTAACAAATTGATTTATAAAATTTAATGTATTTTTTTTTACTCTTCCGCTATGCTCAAAGTTTTTTAAAGCAAGGTTTGAATTAGACCTTTGTTTGTTAAGTTTGGTAAAATTTTAATGTTACTAACAGATTAAAAAAAGAAGTTACCGCCAATGTTTGCACCAATCCGATTGGCGCAATCAACCGACTATGAGACTTTTGAATTGGATATATTGAATTTTATATGTCAACAAGAAAAATAAAAAAAAGAGGTAAAAATTATTGTGGATCCTTAACTTCTTCGCCAAAAAATCCCGCCAAAAAATCCCGCCAAAAAATCCCGCCAAAAAATCCCGCCAAAAAATCCCGAAAAGGACAAATTGTGGCGATGAAATTAAGATTATTGGTTGAGAAATTTTACACTGAAAAAGTACACAGTAACTCCGTATGTTTTACATCTATTTGAAGCAAACGTGTGAGTGCTCAAATTAAAAATTGAAATAAACAGGGTTTCTTTTTAAAAGAATAGTATTTCCTCATTTCAACGTAATGATTCTTAAAGGGAATCCGGGGTATAAAATGATGTTGGACTTATATTATAGAGCTAAAAAAGTTTGTAAAGACTAATAAGCCCCCTCTCCAGCGACTCAAATAATTATTTAGCCCCCTTCCTTTGTTTAGCCGCCCCCAACAAAATAATAAAAAATACAATACAATAAAATGAAAAACTAAAAGTAGTCAAAGAAATTCGATATTATTCGTTGATTTAACGTCAGATACAACGATATTCATAGGCTGCAGCTTTAATTTTGTCTCACCAAGTTTTTTTTGCAACGGACTATGCATCTTCCAGTCACTACAAGTCCATCTTCCAATTTTCTGTGACCAGTTGGAAGGTTGTATGGAAGACGCAGAACTTCTTCTGTTACATGAAGATGATGGTGAAGCAGATGGAGTTAACATTCTGTATTAATTTGAAAAATAGATATTGTGTTTTAAATTCTATTATTTATTTAACCCCCTCCCTTTATTAAGCCCCTCCCTCCTATTAATCCCCCCGTCCAAAACGTCCAGAATTTAATAAGCCCCCCGGGGGCTAAAAAAAAGGAATAACAGTAACCAGGATTTAGAATTTTACATTATCACGCCTATCACGCGCTCGCTTTTAAGCGCTTTAAAACTACCCAACGGAAAGCAAGGGAACTTATATACTTGTTTACCTAAGACCGTTTGTGTCAACAACAAAAACGGAAAACTGATTAAAAACAGGAGAGAGAGGTAATATTAACCCTTTTTTGACTGGTATAATTTTATGGTAATTATTCCAATCTTTTTGGACTGGGTAAAGCAATCTGCCTGAAGCTTAACATCCGCTTTAGTTTGGCTATTTCTTAATAATTTTAACCACGAGAATTGCTTTCAACGTTTTCCGCAACTGTATCTTCTCAAAAATTGATATGTTATCAGAGTTCAGCAGGGTCTTAGTATTATTATTAGTATTATTATTAATATTATTCCAAATATTAATGCAGGATATAGCCACTGCAGTGTTTCAAACACTGTTATTAATGTGGGTCCTGTGTTTGGAAAGTATACATTAAGTATACGCCAGTATTTCCTACCATATTTCCCTCACATGGCATTGGTTGACCCGTAGCTGTAGTAAAGACACTTGCTAAACATGTCAGCGCTGTAGACCATTATTCTTTCCTCCAGTGCCTGAAGAAGTGGTCTGCAGTATTCTGGGACATGCTAGAAATAAATAATGATAAATACAGGTTAAAATGTTTTGTACCTGTACGGTGTAAGGTACAAGGTGTACGGTACTTGTACAGTGTTGAGAAATATTATGAAGCCTTAATTACAAAAGTACAATTTTTGTAAAAGATAAAGATGTCATCATAAAGTTAAATCAAAGGAACAATATTCTAGGGGCTGGAACCAACGGGAACCAAGTTGAATAAATGTTATTCACTTCGATTCAGTTTTATAAGTTGTCAGAAGGTTCCAGCCTAGAGCTTGGAGGAAAGAATACGGAATCCGTATTTTGTTCCTCCAAGCCTAGACAAATAAAAAAAAGACAACGTCAATACGAATCATCTGTATTGTAATACCTGTATACGTCTGTCTGTCACGCAAAATGGTATCGTACGTAGCGAGACGCACGCAATGCTAATAAAAAGGACGGGCGAACCCGTGGAGTTTTTCCACGGGCGACCGACTAGTAGATTATATTTTGTTATTAATGCAAAACTTTGTAAAACTTAGCAACAGTAAATCAAGCAATAATTATTCCATGTGTCATGAAAAGAAGAAACAACATGGTGGAAACTATATCTTTGTTAAGTTGATTTAAGTGCTCGATTCCAATAAACAAGCATATTTACAAGATGTGTCCACTTTAAAAATCAACAGCTAATAAGCTAAAAAGCATTCGATAATTTTTAATTAAGCGCAAAAACGTTGTACTCGTATGCAATAAATTCATTTCGGGTAAATTTAAAAGTGCTATGCAACTGCTTCACTAATCTTAATATACTTTCTTTTAACGTCGATATTGTTTTAACGTGAAAGTTTGGTAAACTACAAAACAATTTTATAGGCGATGTTGTATATTTATGTGTTAGGAATTTTTTCTTAACAAAAATTTTTTTAGCAAAAATTCGGTCTGGAACAAAAGTAATTAAATTTTAAACAGATAGTGGCATTTTTAACAAATTTCAAGCTTCTGATGACGTAACAGAAAATGTGTTGACGCCAGCAAAAATTTATTTCTGCCATTTGGTTCCTTTTATGACGTACTATAAGTGTGCCAAGTTTGATTCAATTTGGACAACCCTGTGAAAAAGTTATTGAGGGAGGGGGGGGGGGGGGGGCGGATTCCGCCCCCGGACATGGTATGTTTGAAAAACCCCGGACCAAGTAGAGTTAATTTTCATCTTAATACTTTAATAACTGATTACACCCGGGCGGGTTTTTTATTTTTGTAATATTTATTTTCTTTTTAGATGTTAAGACAATATTATTGTTACGTTGTTTAGTCATGTACAAATCTTACACGGACGAAATTTAAGATTTTGTCTAGGAACAAAGATTTTTAAGAAGCATTCTGCAGTGAGCTAGCTAGCCTTAGGTAATACTATTCAGTTTGGTATAAGACCTTTTTATCCTAGCCAATATTATTTATTTTTATGTTGGAGTTGTGTTATAAGTGTCGGACCGACAGTTATAAGTGTCGAGTCGACAGTTAAACACGCGGCGAGAGTTCAAGTGAGTTCAAGAATCGACAGTTATAAGGCGCGGCGACAGGTACATTGATATGACTTTAAGGAGAAATAATTTATATTCTAAGCACTCACTCAAGGGCCACGGTAATCTAGCTAGCTCCTTACTTACCTCTGGCTAAAGAGTAAGATTCATAAATATTCTTAAGCTTAATGCACTTAGGTAGCTACATCCTTTATTACTGTCATAAAAACTTGTTCCACAAAATAAAATTGTGGAGTGATTTTTATAACTGGATGAAGGTGTAACGATTGGCGTTTCCTGTGTTTTTATTTAAACCCAAGTTAACATATAGTTTTTTGAGGTATTACGCATATAGAGATGTTTGACATAGTATACACCAAGTGTTAACAACCGGATATATATTTCCTGTGTTTTTATTAGCCAAAGCTACGATAAATTATTTTTTGGGAAAAGGGTAAACTATACAGATGTGCAACATGTTTACCTGCACTAAACGCTCACCCTGGTGCCGTTATTAATTTTTCACCGATTGCGTTTGTTATGACAAGGTAACAACGGGTTGCACTGGGCGCGTCACTCAATTACCAACATACTGCATATCTGTACCTACAGCGCTCCACCTGGATGTGTGGCACAGTTTGGAAGTCTCATTAGGCGTCTCACAGGGCATTTACCGAAGATTCACAGTCACTTGCTTACCCTAGCGTTTCGACGCCGAGTCCCCGGCTGGTAATAATATAATTTTTGACTTTCGTTAACACTCAAGGTAAAAATTCGATATGCAGAATTTGAAAGGTCGTATAAAATAAATCATTGCAAACAAAACATTACCATGTTCGACACTTACAGAAGAATTTGAAAAGTTGAATGTGAAATATTAAAGTTTTCAACTAGCCATCTAATAATAACGTTGGCTTCGACGATCTTTATATTGACTCAAGAGAAAGCTAAAGGAACAAATCTAAGAATGAGAAGGACGCATCGATATAAAACTGGATATCAGATCATCGTTTTTCATCGACAATATAGAACTAGCCATGTTGAAGAAGCATCCAGACAGAATGTTGCTGAATCTGGTTATTTTAAACTTGAGATTCTTGTTGTTTCTTTTATATGAAAATGTTTTTTTTTTGTGCTTGTGTACATATTAACGTACCATATTTTTTGACGACGGCCAATACTACTCCATATTGACCCGTCGTCAAGAGCGCTAAGCCAATCAGAATTCCTAAAAACCAGTACCACAGAACTTGTGGTTACGAAGCAAACTCCATAACTGCAAGGCCACACGCAACACTTATTTGTTTAAGTTGGTATAGCGCTGTTTTTCGTATGTTTTGGTAACATTATTTTTAAGCAGCCTCGCATGAATATCTGGTGACATTATGTACATGTTGGTGCTCTGCGGGTGCGTATATCATCTTGGAGTTCTACATGTATTTGATGTCATTTTCTAACTTCTTTTGGGCTGTGTTACTTACATTGCGAAATGCGCTGTTTCCGACGTTCTGCGATAAGTCGGGAACGAAGTCTCTTTTCGGATTCTGCACTACAATGTAACCGGATGAGAATAGTATAAATGCACGTGTCGTATCCTCGGCCAAGCCTCGGTCTTTGGTCGCGTGGAAAGCATCGCAAACTCAACTGTCATTAATATTAATTGATGCAATTTTCGTTTTATGTACATTACTGGCGCAAATAATCAAGAAAATGTTGGCGTGAAGAGAAACAGACGGACATCGACAACTGTAAAGTGACCAGCTTCACGGTTTTTTTTCTAGGAAAATACGCAAAAAGATGAAATCCAGATTTGGCTGTGGATACCGAGAAAGTTTTTAATCCAGTTGCTGGTCACAAGTTGGTCGATGTCAAGTGCAAAGATCTGTGATTAATATGAAATATGCTTCATAAAATATGTCATGCTATGTACCACTCTAACCAATATACTATCCTACAATACCAAGTTACAAGTTACTCCAATACTGTTGTTTTTTTTATACTAATTTATTCTTTGGAATATGTGAAAAGAAGTAAATTTGTGATCATGTCAAACATATCATTTTCAAAAGTTTATTTATCACGAAAAAAGTTCATTAAGCGGACTAAATGCATAAACCTTCCAAAACTAAAAACCATTGGCCGATCTAGTAAAAATTCCACGGGTTGACAGGTAATGACAAACGTTGTATCAGGGGCGGATCTAGGGTTAGGTAGCCTAGGCAATTGCCTAAGCCTTATTTTGTGATCTACTAGAGAAAAAAAATTCTATAGATAGAATAATCTATAAAGAAACTAAATTATTTTTATAAATTTATTTTTGGCATCCGCCGATTTCGACTTCATGACGATGCGGCGTTTTTATCGATTTTTTATATTTTACTCAAATAAGCAAACCCGGGGCGATCTTAGGCAAAGTGTCGATTCGCCTAAAACGTCCGCGGGTTTTAAAGTTCCGAATGAATGAAAATCACAGACGGAAGAAAAAACGCCTAAAACGTCCGCGGGTTTTCAAGTTCCAATGAATGAAATTCTGGAATGTGAAGAAAAAACGCCTAAAACGTCCGCGGGTTTTCAAGTTCCAATGAATGAAATTCTGGAATGTGAAGAAAAAACACCTAAAACGTCCGTGGGTTAAAAAGTTTAAACGCCTAAAACGACCACGGCTATGTTTACATGGACAAGTGTATGTTTCTTTTTCAACATGGTTTACCTGGGTCAGGTCCAATTGCAGGGAGCACTTCAAATGTCTAGAATATCAAAGGAAATTGTATGCTACCTAAGTTAAATGAAGAAGTTTTGAATTTGGAAACCCTTTCAGATATTGAAAGGATTTGAAATGCTGGAGGGAAATATTTTAGCCACGTGTGCCATGTTGTTGTCTCAAACCAAACCTTCATCTGCCTCTGCAAGAGACAATAAATTCATTGCTTTAAAGTAAGTAATATTTGAAATATTTTAGTTTTAGCTGCTCCTGAATTTTAGGCACTTTTGTGTTAAGAACTATTCCTAAATGTGGTAAACCACCAGATGTTCTTACAAAAAATGTGATTAAAATCTTTTTCTTATCAAAACAAAAGGTTTTAACTTGACCTCGATCATATGTATTGTTTGTTTATAAAAGCCCAATGCTAAACGAGATAACTGAGGCAATTTATGTAAACATCTGTCTTGGCGGTCAAAAGATGTTTTGGTGTGTATTTTAAATTTGGTATAGAGTGTATTACTAGCTACCTACCTGTATGTGTATTAGTTGGAATTTTGTTAGTTTTTTTGTTTAACGTCTTAAGGTCACAGGCTTCGTGTAGGCTTCGTGTAGCGGTTTATGCAACTGTGTATCTTTGTTTCTGTTTGGGAGAGAAAACATTCTTGTAAGATAACTAAGAGACAGCTCTTTCATGAACGCAAAAGTCCAAGCTAAATGTTAATAGATCTGCAGATCCCCTTTCCATCCCCTAAACATCACAATCAGAAAAGGTAATATTTGAATGTTGTCAGTCCTTGAAATCATAAGCACTCGGCCATGTGTCCCTGTTAAGCAGGTACACATTACAAGTTCAAAAAACTTTCTGTTCTCTAAAAAATCGATGTATACAGTATGAGATATACTTAAACGTCAAAGGATCCTACCTTGTCCCACCGCCAAATTTATACGTTTAGCATATACTTTTTTATTATGAATGTCCCTAAGAACTTTGACTTTGTGGGAACTTTTAAACAGTGCATTTTATATACAACATCCCACTACTCATTTTAAAACATTTAAGAACATGAAAAGATCTCTTTAACTTTCCCACCTTATTAATTTTAGTTTAATAAAATTGCTAAAAACAAAAGAATGAAGCAATACCTAATCTAAGAATAGTCCAAGTTTTATAATATTTCTTATTCTCATCTTGTTGAGCAATACAACGTGTATAATTTTGTTTTAGGATAAGATATTTTGATGTCACCCTAGTACCTATGATGAATATTCTTCTGACAACGAAAATCATCATCAATTAAAAAACACAGAAGATTTGTTCTGAATCCTTATAATATATATTGGAAAACTGTAAACAATGGATATATATCTGGTATAATCCACAAAGTTGGTGAAAAAAATCAATCAAAATAACTTGTGAAAATTCAAGTAAATCATAGAAATAATTTTCACATAAAACAATACAGATCGAAACAAGAATTGCATGTTAAAGAACGTTCTGTTACAGACTGTAAACTAATGAAAATGTCATGTTTACTTATGATTATGAGTAGGATTTGTATGTATGTTGCTTTTTATATGAGAATCTTTAGAATTGGCCTATAGTTACTAAAACCTTCCTAAAGATTATACAGTATTAAAATATTTTTCAAACATAGTTGACAGGGACTTGCGAGTGTAAATGATATACAGACATGTTAAATGTTTTGATGTTATTTTTCTTATTTCTACAACTCTTTTTTGGCTTAATAAACTTCCTTACAGTTGTGGGAATTTCATAACATTAACATTAATGCTTAATAGAAATTGATGCAAAACTACACCAGTAACCGTAATACTAAACTGTATTAACTTCATAAAGAGGTGATTACTATATACTCTTTGTAGACGTTTATTATATGTTGCTACCTTACACGGTCTAACTGGAAAGCTTTCATACTTTTATATGCTGCTTTTCTTTTTGCATTTGCAGGTTATTAACACAGATTATAATATTCCAAACAATATTTCTACGTTGCACTACTGTGGACTATCTATTCCTAAAATTGTCTTGTAATGTAATTTTTTGTTGTATTGTTAGTTATTAGACTTGTTGTATATTATGAAATAAAGAAACTCCCCTACTTATTCCTTGTACTCGTATTATGTGCGTAAAACGTAAAAAGATGCTTAGATGAGGATACTTATTACCAGTATGTCATTCAAAGAAACTATGGAAAAGCTAACCCTGTTTCGAATCTAATTTGCTAAACGGACGCATTTTCCATCCGCATGTTTTAACAAGGATAAAGTGTTAAAACTACGGAGGTTACTGTTTTTTATTTGGCTGTAAAGAAACTTTCGTTTCTAATCTAGGAAGAATTTTTAATAATTAAAAACCTTACTTTTGGGAAATTATTAGCTCCTTTTACAGCAAAAACACAAAACGGCCGATTTACCTCGTACAACACCACAACCCTTGACATTACTTTACCGAAAAATAAATCAAATTTTGCCTAACCAGAAAAAAATCCTTGAACCGCCCCTGCGTATGACATATTTTACTCTTGTTTACTTTCCATTTTCACTTTGACATCACTTCTTTCAAATTAATCTAAGTGAAACCTTAAACCGACGCAAGATTTCTATGTAAACATTTCACCCAAGAGTGACAAAGCGTTTTCGTTCAATGCGCGCTTAAATGTTGATGAGGACTTTTACTGGAAGTTCCTGATATTAAATTCAACCTAAAGTACTTGTACACAGTCATACAAGGCAGTGTGGAAATACACTTCCCGATATTTTCTTGTAAATGCTGCCTCAATATTGTGATTATGCTGACTAATAATTAGATGTGCCTACGCAGTTTCTTGTTATAATTACTTCCGATAACACTAATTACATTCCTCGTTGTATTAAATTAAATTAAGAATAGCAATCCACCCGAAACAGAGTTCACATCATCTATTTAAATTGATTTAGTTGTATTGATTCAATCGTATTTGCATGTTTAACAAAACGAATATGTGTGTAAGTGTTTTTCCGAAAGAAAAAAATTGAATTTAATTTCATTTCTGTGTGTGTGTGAACACAGTGCCGTGGTTATGAGGTCGTTGGTAAAATCTAGAACATGTATCCCACAGCAATAACAGTGCTTTTCCAACATGGTTATCACTAGTAAACGAGATACTGAAGTCATTGCATTGCACTTACAAATTTGCGGCTTTAAACGGCTCGAAATAGCTGACGTCAGCTGCTGCATCTCTAACTAGGGTCCTCAATAATTTGAAATTTTAATATCTTCCTTAAAGGTTCCTTAAAAGCATACGACTGTATTTTTTTGGTAATTTGCGTTCCAATTGTACGCAACAGTGACAAAATGCTTATTGTATATTGCCAAAAATTAAAAAAAAAGCTAATAAAGAACAAACAAACGAACGAAAGAACGAACGAACGAACGATATTTAAGAAGAAAGGATTTTCCGATCACGTAAGCAATGAACAACCTATCAAAGAGCGCGGTGAGTCCCGAAATATTCCGATTCCTCGGTGATAACAAAAATTATATTTGTTCTCCTGGCAAATTTTAGCTCAAAAATAAAAGAAATTTATCACTGTATTATAAAGAATTTATTTTTTCTTTGGGTAAAATCTCATACATTATACCTTACATATTTGATATTAAATATAACCCTAACGACAAAGTTATAGCTTTAAGCTTGCCTTTATTCGGAGACACATCTCTTCTTTACATCAGTTTAAGGTTAAACTTAAACAAAGATAAGGAGTCAATCGGATCTACGTCATTGATACAGATTCTGTTTTACCACATTGTCCATTTACGTTTTCTTGCACATTATTATTCTCTCGTCTTTGCCTAATGATAGGAAAAAGCTTTCCCATCTGGTACGAAATAGCCATTTTTAGATTATGATTTCCGACAGTATATATGATAGGGTCTATTGCCCCATTTATTGTTGAAAACAATAATGTAATGCGAGACCATTTCATTGCACTTACAGAACCATCACAACCATGGAAGTAATTAAAAGTCCGTAGAAACCAGTAAAGAAAAAATGGAAACCAAGTTAATAAAAATGTAAATAAAGATATGCCTAAAAGTTTCTCTGCCCTCTGTAAATTTTTGTTTCTGACTGCACAGTTATTTAACAGATCAGCATTATGAAAACGTTTCCACAAGATTGCACCAAATGAAATAATAAGACATGTTAACGGCAGGAAAATAGAAATTAGGAGAATTGATATCCTGTAAACAAGTGGATGACTAATATATCTCCAATTGCGTTCACACAATTTAATGTGTCTGTCATAGCGAAATGAAATAATGGAAGGAATAATGAAACCAATACATAAAAGCCATGCTAAAAAACTGTATATGATAATCCCTTTCTTTTTCATACGAAGTTCGTGACGTGTTGGATACTTAATGACAACATATCTGTTGACACTAATCGCGCACAACGTAAACAAATAAACACCAGCACTGATGAAGTAGACGCATAAACCTTCGGTGTAACTACATAGAGCGTTCAGGCTAGTTTGTGAATTAGCCAACGAGCCTGTGTCTGTTACAAAAGCAAAGAAGATAATGTTACTTCCTGAAATGATATGCGCGAGTGATAAGTTTAGCAGAAGATAATTCATTGGTGTTTGAAGTGTCTTTCGAGAACGTATAGCCATCCATATGGAAACATTACCAACTAAATTTACTGTATATAAAGAAACATAACATATTGTAACAACCACTTGCACTGCGGGTGGAAAGAATTGTCTGTTTGATAACTTATTTAAATACACTGTGTTATTTATATTCAAATTAATTTCTTCTTCGCATTTGATGTTCATTTTATGCTCACGTCTGATTCTGATTCCGTGGCTGTTCTACGTTTTATGATATCTTCAATTATTTTAAAAATCTGTATTCTATTCAAATATTAAAGCTGGTAACATTAACCTTTTAAGAAAAGAATAGCAATAGAAAACGATTAGGAATATTGAAATCAATTAAAAATAATAACCTATTAGTCAGCAGAAAATATCACCCGCTATAAATCTAAATTGGCGTCATTATGGAAGGTTTATCGTTTCTCAAACGTGATAGCGTAGTGGGCGATGTTTAGGTAGTCTTTCCTTGCATCGCAGTTTCCATTAAGCAAACCTGGATGGAAATAACTTAAAACGTGCCTCGTCTATTTTTATTAGGTTTATTCTAATGTCGTGACGAAGGGACAATGTATGTTAAATTTGGATTAACTAAAATTTTGTCAAAGTAAGTCATTAAAATTAGTAAATGATAACTTTGGCAGTGGTTTTAATTCATTGCACCCCTATGATGAACGCTTATGGTGCTTTTTATACTTCCTTAT
Source organism: Hydractinia symbiolongicarpus (assembly GCF_029227915.1). Classification (NCBI taxonomy): domain Eukaryota; kingdom Metazoa; phylum Cnidaria; class Hydrozoa; order Anthoathecata; family Hydractiniidae; genus Hydractinia; species Hydractinia symbiolongicarpus. The sequence goes on along the minus strand of NC_079888.1, from coordinate 3,808,449 downwards.
GTTACTGTGTCCTTCCGTCACAAAAATGGTGACGTAAGTTTTTTAAATCTCCCAATATTTTCAAACATTGGTCTGTTATGAGCAAATTCAGAAACTGATTATCGACGATGAGCACATCTTTGTTAATGTAATGTTTTTTTATATTAGGTATATTTTATACCTTTGTAAAATGGGAGTATGCCTTGATTTCAAAGAGCTGCCATTTTTGTCAATTTTTTGTAATACTAACATGAAAATCCACTAAAATTTTGCTTTAAAGTGTCGTGGTTAGAGCTAAAAAATTACATCCACAAGCGTTTATTTTAAAAATAAACATAACGACTGTAAAAAAAAATTATTTCATAGTTTTCTTCCATCACATCATTTCGTCACACTGACAATAAATGTTACGCCATTGTGTAATCCAATGTTGGCGCTTAAACTAAAGATGGCGCTTAAACTATTATATGATTGGGCACATAGCTTCGAGATTAAGAAAAAAAGGATACTTTTAATGTTCGAAGTTGTAAATTTCATGGAATTTGAAGAAAAAGGACAATGCAAAAAGGCTGTATTTCCATGACGTCCTGTCGTCACGGACCAATCTTTTTTCTTACCATTTCCCAACAAAAATATGATTTTAAAATAAAAATCACTTCATCCAATCACGTTGTAATATTCATGATCTAACACAGTATTGTAATTGTTAAAAACTGTGTTTCATAACGTTTCAAAGTGTAAAATGTCCTTTCGTCACTTTTCATTAGTTTTGTAAAAAAACCTATTCCAGAATAAGGCACGTCACAATATGACATTTTGAGAAAAACGTAAATGTAACCTAACAATTCATAAAAAATGGCAAGATATTCTTTTTTGAAATATGCGGGATTCGATCCGCGCTCCAGCGCTCATTGCCAGGCAGTATGTTAGGGATAAACAAAGTAGTTCTTCTTCAATATGACTTACACGCATTATACTCTCCCGTCATGATCAGATCTCTGATCGGGGTGAAACATTTTCTGTTGAGAATGAAATACGGATGTGCTATAACAAATATTCACCTATGTATTAAATTTTATTATGCGCTAATTTCATTATGCGGTAACTTCATTATGTCGTAACCTCATTATGCGGTGACTTCATTATGCGGTAACTTTATTATGCGGTAACTTCATTACGCGGTAACTTCATTATGCGGTAACTTCGTTATGCAGAATTTTGTTACGCGTGCGGTAACTTCAATTTACTTTATCAGCTTCTTTTAACTTTAGTTACAAAGTAAAGAACATGTTGTTTTTGTTTTTGTTGTTGACTGCGCGGGTCAATGCATACCAAGTAGGTAATACTGCAAATTATTGTTCTACATGGCAATGTCTTACGGAAAATAGTCAGATCCTAAGTATGTTTTGAGATGGTATTGAGATTGATTTTAGTCTAATTACCACTCTCAAAGGTTTTCCCCAGATAACAAGAAGATAATGGCTACGGAGATTCAGATTTTATTGAATAAAAGAACTATTGTTGAAGCAGTATAAATTTCTATCTCACAATTTTTTTCTAAAAAGGATGGAACATCCAGGTTGATACTGAATTTAAAGCAATTGAACTTGGCAGTTAAATATCAGCATTTGAAAATGGAAACGTTAAATAATGTTTTGCATTTAATAAAACCGAATATTTGGATGGCCAGTATTGATCTAAAAGTTGCCCATTACAGCATACCAAGACTTTTTTGTGTTAAGGTTGGCAAAAAAAGTTATAAATGTATAGCTATGCCTTTTTGTTTTGGTCCAGCTGTGAGTAATTTTCCTAAGATACTCAAAGTAGCTTTTTGTTTCCTGAGGTTTAATGGGTCCACAGACGATTCCTTTCCGTTGGGGGAATCATATGCAGCCTGCCAGGAAAATGTAAATGTGACAGTTAACCTCTTGCTTAGCTTTAAGTTTACAGTCGATCCAACAAAATCAGTATTGAAACCAACTTAAAATTTGACTTCCTTGGTATCATCACCAACCATCCGTTTCTGTGCCTGAGTGATTGGCACTATCATTGCATCTTTTCGAGCTATTCCTTTGTCAGCATTGCATTACGGACCTCTGCAACATGAAAATTTAAAAAAATCTTTATTTTAAGACCTACTCAGATGATCATGAGGTGACAAAACAGCCAGCTGTAATGATATTTCTTGTCTAAAAACAACTGGTTCTACTATAGTTAGAGGTTGTAACCCTCTAAAGATCTTTCAAAAAGGCAAAATCCCCTTTTTTGCAAGGATATCCTAAAAACCCTGACCGTAAAGAGGCAGAAAAATACAACAACGCCAGAACACAACACAAAACAATAAATATTAAAGCCATTCAAAATGAATTAAGTAGGTACAAATGAGATGAATAAAACTTATTATAACATAAATATCCTTAAATAGATAAATTTAAAATTATTCTTAGTCAAAATTGGTTGTTCAATGATCGCTAGATGTACCTTTCTTTTCCAGTCAAATCTATCACCCCCCCCCCCCCCCCCCCTCCGATCAGTTTAGTTTGTCATGGAAGTAGATGCTGCCCTAGTAGAGTGTCCTTTAAACACTGATGTATCTATCCCTGAACAAAGCATGGTTTTTAGCTAACCCCAAATAGAGGATGAAACAAGCTCTTTATGAGGACTAATGTGGCTAAACGTAATTTTTCTCCCTTTCTTTATGGTTCGGACCTGATGATATATTCGTCCAAAGTAGTAACCACACAAAGAGTTTTATTTGTAGGAAAATCATGATACGTCACATTTTGGGAAGTTTTTTCTATTTCCCAAGCCTTGTGTAGCATTAAAAAATTAAAAACATAGCAATCCTCTCCTTTTGACATCAACCTAATGTCTAAGTTCTTTAAAGATGATACCCTAGCAGACGCTGTAAGTGCTAAAAGCATAGTCAGTTTAAGAGTCAAATCCTTATTAGAGAGCTCCTTATTTTTGCCCGACATTTAACACTTGATTCACACTCCAAATAAAATTATACCGAGGTTGAAGAAGCCATTCAATAAATGTACCGGCCACTAATGCACATACTAATATGTGTTTTCCAATTGATTTACCCTCCAAACCTTCGTGATAAGCAGAAATAGCTGATCTATGCGCATTAATAATAGTACGGTACTGAAAACCCTGGTCAAATAACTCTGAGAGGTAATTCATTACTTTTGAGACAGGGCACCGAACAGGATCAACCGATCTCATGTAACACCAGCCCACCCCCTTTCCCCAGGACGGATTCGTAATTAGCTACTGATCCCTTTCTTCTCGAGCTACCGACAAATCTGGTTGCTGACCCAGAAATACCTTAACCTTGAAATCTTCGCTGGAGACTTGCCAGGCCACTAGTCTTAACGAACGCGTTTTTAACAGTGGATGATTATTGCCCTGAGGGTTTAACATTAGCCGTGAAAAAAGCGGTAGTAGCAATGGCTCATGCACTGACATTTCCAGAAGTTGACTGTACCATGGTTGGGTGTGCCATGCGGGTGTTATAAATATCATATTTAAAACCTTATCATGCAAAACAGTTATCTGCTTGCCCCAGTCCTGGTGCATGGCGTCTGTACCTAGACTGTAAGGGTATGGTTTCCATGAGAAGTAACTTGGGAGTTGGTTGCTTATCCTTGAGACAAATAAGTCGATGCTGGGTTGAAAATATCTGTTGCATATTTTCTGGAATATCTGTCTTGACATTTTCCATTCTGAGCTGTTGTGACTGTGGCGGACTGGGGAGGTATTCTGCAGTAATCGTGATCAAATTATGCAACATATATTTCCAAATCTCCTTCAACACCCCGGTCATCTCTGAACTGACTGTACCTCACATTTTAAACAGATAGGTTAATGCTGCTATGTTGTCTGCTTTAATGCTTTAATGCTTTCCTTTAATTCCTTTTCAGGGATGAACGTAGTCATATGAAGTATTATATATTTAGCAAGGTCTTTTGGGAGGGGTTATTTGTAACGTTTCTCATATGTAACGATTTTAAATCGTTTATAAAGAAGTTCTTGTTCATTCTCTGTGTTTGACCCCTCGCTAGTGCTGTGCGACGAAGAATCTGAAGAGGAGCTGCTTCTTCTCCTCTTTTTGGTCTTCCTTTTTTACTTTTTTTTGCTTTGAAAAAAAAATCACTACTTTTGCCTGTGTTTTAGCAATAGTTGGTGAGAAGGGGCTCACTAGCTGAGTTTATTGATCCCTCACCATTTCGTGCTCCATTAGCAATATAAGTAGGATTGGCATCAATGTTGATTCACGATGGTTCTACATTATGAGTATCAGACATGATTCCGTGTTTTGCAAAATATAAAACGATTTATTAAAAAGAGATCTTCAAAGTTTGGCTTCCTTTCTTGGCGCTAAAAAAGTTGAAACAGGACTTGGCGTATAGCCTCGTTAAGGATATATGGAGCATTAAGGGGTTGGGACCCAATGTTAGATCGTACAGAGATTTTCCGAAATAAAATCTCGATTAACAATGGTACTCGGTAAGTACTCGATTAATCTTTCAATTTTTACGTATGTAGCTATAAAAAGAGCTTTAGGTCAGCTATTATTTTATAAAACGGCTTTTTACTTTTTGATATATCCTTCGAGGAATTCTTAGATTTTAGTCACGACACTATATCATGACAAAAACCCTCCTCCGTTCGCTAAAGGTTATCACCAACCACATTTAATACGGAACACTCAATATGTTTTTTAAAATGCCTGGAAGGAGGCTGTAGCTTTTACAAAGCAACAGATTTTTGCCATAAAGGAAAATTATCCACAACCACAATGAGTGTTGAACCACATTGAGTGTTGTTACCAGGTTTATCGGACTGCACCGTATAAAAAATCGGTACAAAGTACTGTAGGGCAGCATCTCACGTTGACGTCTTTGAATCTTGAACAATTTTGTGTTAAAAAGCTGGTTTCTATTTACATAAAAAATGTTGAGCAACAATTGTACAATAGCCGCCGTTACAACATTATTGGAAACACATGTTGTACAACAGTGGCTGTTAGCTATGACAATATCGCAAACATGTTGTACAACAAAGCAACGCAAGAGGTGTTTCACAAAAAATGTTGTAGAATATTCTCTTTACCCGGACAAGTGGAATGCGCAATATGGAATATCAAACAGGGCAAGGGAAGGCACTCGTTTTAAGAATAAATCGCATTGCAACCACACAAATGACTATTTTCAACAAATGCCTACTTTTTCTTGTCGAATTGCGTTTGCGTTAATTAGTTTTTCTTGTAATTGCGATTTTTTTCAAATGCAAAATTTTTGGAGGGTTTTTATTGTCTTTCTTGTCGAATTGGAGAATTTCCAATAAATGCCTACTTTTCTGGTCGAAATGCTAATTCTTAGGAGCTATAAGTTTTTCTTTTTGAAGTGCAAATATTTTCAACAATTGTCAAATAATCTAAGGGTTTTCATGTTTTCTGTGCTGACTTGCCAACTTTTTCAACAAATGCCAATCGACAGAAACAAGTGGCTAGAGGGCAAAAAAGTGGCGAATCAACAGAAAAAATGGTGAGAGGACACAAAAAGTGATGAGAGGACAAAAAGTGAGATAGAAACAGTAGCGAGAGGACAGAAACAGTAGCGAGAGGACAAAAAAGGTTGAGAGAGGATAGAAAAAGGCGAGTTGACAGACAAGTATCAAAAGGGCAGATTATTAAAGCCTAATAGAATTTTTTATACACAACCCTAATATAATGTAAATTAATCCGTAATGAGACTGAATTTAACTTTTCATACAGTTAATAAGCAAAAAGAAAGAATGTTTCTTCAATTGTTTGCTTCTTCATGTTTATTCACATATTTAATTTTTAATAAGCGCTTGAGCATCACTAAAAGTTGAACGTATCCATTACCAATGAAATAAGTTCGTCGCTTATTTATTAACAGAATAATGTTCACATTTGTGAACATTATTTTGTTAATTATAAGGTAGTGTTGTAGGAAAAACACAAAATGATCACGAAGAGCAGAAAAATGTTATCCTTACGCCAAGAAAAACTAAAGTGCAAGATTTGGGTAAAAAAAATTAAAAAAAGAGAATTTGAAGGTGCATTTAAGTTGAAGATTAAAGACTTGAGAAATTTAATGACGGAGAAAGCCATTTTATATTGAATAACTCTACTTTGTTCATCACTAACATACAGCCTCGATTCGCGGTCCTTATTTATTTATTTATTTAAAAATATTTATACAGGATGAGGACTTCAGTAATTTGCAAATATATACATAAATACAAAAAAACTGCTATCAATGTCCGTCCTGTCTGAGAATAAAAATGGAAAAAAGCAGTAAAAACAGTAAAAACTATAAAAACAAACAAAAAATTGATCAACTAGAAATGCAACAGTATGCATACAAGGTGTGAAGTGACTTCATGTGGGAGCTAAATAAGACATAGGCATAGTTCAAAACATTAATCCCACTTAGCTAAACTTGAAGCAGACTGGACGGCACTGTGACTAAGATAGCCGCTGAGAGTGCACATCGCCCAATAGCTGGTATCGTCTATTAAGAAAAGTACCCTCTGAGCGCCTTCATAAAAAGAAACATTTTATCGATTTTTCGAATTTCAAGTGGCAGTGAATTATACAGTTTACCCCCTGCAAAATAGAAACTCTGCCGGGCGATTTCTAGTTTGACCCGAGGTAACCTGACAATGCAGCCGTTATTTCGTGTGTTATTGTCATGTTGTTGGCTGACAAAATAATTGTCAAAATGTTCAGATGTTAGTTCAATTAGTAGACACTTTTGAGTACACAAATATTACGGTTGACGAGTCCTGTGATGGATGGAATATTATCACTCCGGACAATCGATCTAGCACGGTTCTCAAGCGATTTTAATTTGTTGAGCTGTGTATTTGTGATAGGTATTCTCAATGCACTACTATAAGTAATTAAAGGCACAATCATCATCGAAAAAACATTGTGTGCGGCTTCAGCGGTAAGGTACGGTCGTAATCTTTGTAGTAGGCGTAAACGGCTGCTGGCGCTTTTATATAATCGGTCGAAGTTGTCATTAAGCATTAACTTGCTGTCGATTACTGTTCCCAGATACTTATACTGAGAAACGAAATTTATCGGATTTTCTTGATATACAACTTGTAGAGCCTTGTCATGTGCTTTTAAGCGTTTAGCCGTTCCGAACAACATGACTTCTGTTTTCCCTTTTTTTAAATTTATAATTAACTCATTTTCACGGAAATATACTGATAGTCTCTCAAGGTCTTAATTGAGAAGTTGTTCAATTCCAGTAACATCTTTATGAGCAACGTATATGACGGTGTCATCTGCGTACATTATAACTTTAGAATTTGAGATATGGTCTACAAAATCATCATAAAAATTATAAAAAGCAGTGGTCCCAAAATGGAACCTTGTGGAACACCGCAGTAAATTGGCTCGTAGCTAGATCGAATATTGTTAATGTCTACTAATTGACTTCGATTAAATAAGTAGTCGGTAAACCATGCTAGCTCCTTGCCTTTAATTCCGTACGTGCGTAGCTTGTTTAATAATAATGAGTGCCCGATCGTATCAAAGGCTTTAGATAAATCTATATAAACTGCTCCAACTAACACACCGCCATCTATTTCGCGACGAATACTGTCGCAAAATAAAGTAGAAGCAAGTTTCGTGGAGCGTTTACTTTGAAAACCATATTGACAGTCGTTCAGTAATTTCTTTTTTTCGAGATAGTTCATGAGTTCGTTATGAATAGCCTTCTCAAGAATTTTAGATAGCACCGGTAAAATTGAAATCGGGCGATAGTTTTCGGGAAGAGAAGAATCCCCAGATTTAAATATAGGTGCAACCTTCGCAACTTTCCAGGCTGATGGTACAGTTGAGGTGTTTATCGAAAGGTTTATTATGTGACTCAGAGGTTTTGAAATTAAAATAGCACAGTCTTTTAACATTCCGGGTGGTAACTCGTCTATACCGGTTGCTTTATTTCGTTTGAGTGATCGGAGTTCTTTCTCTATATAACCTGTCATGAAAATTTTATTTGTTCGTAAAGAAAAAGGTGGTACATCTCCATGTAAAATTCATAAGTTGAATTGACTTGGATTTAAGGGAGTGAACAGCTGTACTAAAAAACTTGCTGAAGTTGCTTACTTTACTTCTGCTTTCACTATCTTTTGACATTTGACACACTTTTTTCGGTTTGCTTGGGAATACTGATTTTATTGCATTCCAAAAGTTTCTTGGATTTGACAGATTTTCGTTAATAAGATCACGCTGGTGGTTAGCCTTTGCTTTCACTATGTTATTATTGTAACTATTTCTAAACTTTTTATATTTCTCTGCATCTTCTGTTTTACCTGATTTGCGAGCCTTGCTATGAAGTTTGTCACGGTTGTTCATTTAAGATTTTATTCTTGAAGCCATTTACATTAGCCATTTACAAGGTCGTAATTAAACTTTTTTTTCGATTAACGGGGCGTGTTTATGAAAAGAATCTCTTAGCTTCGAGTTAAAATACGTAACTGCAGAATTTACATCACTGGCGTCGTATACAGGGCGCCAGTCAATTTCGGAGACGTCATTAAAAAGATTTTCAGGAACGCAGTTAGTGTAATTACGGCACTTCAGAGTTCGCATAGGATGCTTGATGTTGCGTATCCTACGTATTCCACCAACCATATCGTGATCGCTCAGCGAAGTAGGAAATACGTCAGTGCAGTGAACATTGTCGGGACAATTAGTGAAAAATAAATCAATTGTCGTTGATGACGTAGCAGACGTTCTAGTGGGTTTATTGATAAGTTGTTTCAAACAATGCACATTAATTGTAGATTTAAAATCTTTATTGACGTTTGTAACATTATAGTCCACATTGAAATCTCCCATGAGTATAGTTTCTTTATTTTCTTGATTGATACAATTTATATGATCGTCAAATGTTTCGTTAGATTTAGATGGTAAGTACTTTGAAACCTCTGGAGGGCGATAGAAACATCCTTCTTAAATTGATTTCGATTTTTTAATAAGAATTTCAAGCCACAGAGACTCTAAAGTTGAATTTTCTAAATCCAGCCTTTGCTTAAAATTAATATTGTTTTTGACATAAACAGCCACGCCCCCTCCTTTTCCAGATGTTCTGTTTCTTTTAACCAAAGTGTAACCAGACAGTTCATAAAGAGCATCATTGTCACTAAAATTCAAAATATGTGTTTCAGACAAGGTTATAATGTTAATTTTTGAATCATGCTTGTGTACTAACGCTTCCAAGTGGGCAAAGTTTGAAAGTAACCTACGAATATCTTGATGAACACATTTCAGACCTCTCTTACCACAAAATTAACCAAGGCTTTCCGGTCCAGGACATGCTTCTATGTCACCACACAAGAGTAGTAAAACTATAAACAAACTTTTGCGTCTTGTACAACTTACTGTTGGTCGAGGTTTTTGTTTACAAACATAATTGAACTGAAAGTAAACGTTTCTCCAATCTCGTTGTAGTAGTCTTACACATTAAGTGTTAAACTTATTCCATCTGGTTTCACAAATCTTTGTTTGAATACACAAAAACAACAATAAATTCCAACAATCAAACCAGCTAGAAAAAACGCGTGCGATCTCTTCGCCGCCATTATTATATATCATCAGTATCCATTTTATTGCCTGACTGTATCTGGTTTGTACAGTTAACGTTTTTATGTAAACAATTAAATTGAAGAGACGTGCAAAGTAAGAACTGGGAGCCACCTAGTCCAATCTTTATCTCATCAGTATGCGTTAGCAGTTACACTAATAATAAAAAGTTATAATATAATAATAATAATATAATAAAAAGTTAACAATATGAAAACCGGTCAGTATTCGTTTAAGATACAGTCATTTCTACGAAGGGTTACAGAAGGAAGAGAATATTAATTTATCGGCTGTCGTGGCAAAACGCATCATCAAAAACTGTTTTAGCATCTTAGTTGTAAGGTGGCGCGTTTTTCTGTGGAAAAACGCCGAACAGTATACTTTGGCATACATGGCATTGTACAATTGCTTACAATAGGCAGTTAACGTAAGGTATTTTCTAAGGGGCATTGATCAAGTAAGTGTTTCGGTGAAATAGTACAATGATTCGTGAAATTTAATCCTGGCAAAATAAACACACTTTGCAGAAAAAACCCCGCAAAGTTAAGTCCCACGCGAAATTTAATCTCAATAAAGTAATTTGCCCAACAGAAACTCAATTAACAGAAAATCTACGTACAATAATCTTATTTCATGGGTTATTAGCTTGTTCTACACAGTGACTTTACAGAGAATTTTAAAAGTCTTGGCTTTTTATAACATAGAAATATACCAGTATATCATAGATTTACTACCATTTTGCTCTTGTATCTAATTCTTTTGCCTCTACCAATTCACTGAGTATGTTACATACTTGTATCACTCTAAACGACCTGATAAGAAAGAAGGAAAATTACAAAATGCAAGCCCAATGATAAACTCGATCAGTTAAGCCTTAGATTTAAAGTCTAGAGGTTTTGCTCCTCTAAAGAATATGCTTTCGAAAGGACACAATTCTTCCTCTTTCCAAGAAGTTAATTGTCACATACGAGGGTATGTGAACAGTCTTCAGCAGGAACTAGAAATTTATTTTATTCGTAAAACCTTTTATCTGTCCTAATTAGTACAATCTTGTGTGACTGGGGTAATAAGAGTCATCACTCTTCAAAGATAAGACCATTGCAGTAAGACCCACTTGCTGGCATTTTTTTTAGTTTAATTTTGAGTGGGGTAATAAGTGGAGTCGTCACTCTCCAAAGATAATACCTGGTGTAGGTAAATCGCCTTGCTGGCGTGATTTTTAATTTGTTTTTCACTTTTATTTTGATTGGGGAAATAAATGGAGTTGTCACTCTCCAAAGCGAAGACTAAAAAACAATTAAAATAGCCAAACCCCTTTGCTTACATAAACCGTGATTTATGCTGTAGACACGTACCTAAGTTCTTGAAGAAAAAGTATGTAGGTTGTACACCATATAACAAGGTTTTTTGGCCAGGGACCACTGCTCTGTCGTTACAATGAAACCACTTACCATGCACTTGGTCATGGGGGATAGTAGCATAATGGCCGTTGACCAAATTCAAGATTGGTTGATTACAGCCCTTAAGATGTAGTGCTTGCGACACGAGACTTTATTTTCTACAGTGATAGGTATAAAAAGGTACCTGGGTAATATGTAACAGGAAAACAATCCTTAGACACATGGCCTTTGTTATAGGAAACGCTTTAACTGCAGATTAAAAGTGGACTGCACTCTGCCATTGCTTTTTTTAATGTTGCAGTTCGGTGACTATTGCAGTACTGACAGAAGTACGAGTTGATACCAGACAATTATTCGCTCTCCAAAAAATTATCTACTGTCGGTTATAAAGTCGATTTAAGGGGCAGTTAAAGGAATGGAGTTACTTGTTTACAGATGCGAATATTATTGCAAGTGTTGGAAGTAGTACCAATATTCACACGAGTGTTGAAAATATACAAAAAAAGAAACGCTAAAGACAACTCGAGTTGAATTACAGCATTCACGCGTATGTTGAAGTGTGATAATGGCTTAGCCATATTAAAAAGTCATTTTAGGTTACATTTTCTATGAATAACGTGTTATATGTTGACAACTTTGTGTTGACGGAAGATGGCCGAAGGTACGGCCGAAAGCTTTCGTTAAATTAATTGGATTTGTCGACTCGCTTATGTCTTTTTTCTATGTCTATTTTCTGCATGAGTCATATCAACTGAATATGTCTTATCGCTGAACATTATTGACCTTCAATATATATTATGAATTTCACAAAATATATAATAAAATATACAATATATTTCCAGTCTTTACATACAATTTATTATATATTTAATTATATATTGAAAATATATATAATATATATATTATAAAACACGTAATATATAGTATAAATTGAAAATATATATAATATATATTATAAAACACATAATATATAGTATAACAGCCATGGAGAATCAAGTTAAAAATTTGTTAGATCAACAACAGTCTAGCCCAATGTTCTCTTCATTAGAAGAATCATTAGGCTATCTACGTGGCAAGATTTCTGAAGATATACTGCGAGTGAAAATAGATAATGTGATGAAGCATCGTCCTTCTACAAAAGTGACAGTTTGGTGCAACGAAAAAATTTAAAATCAGATACAATAATAACCCAGATGTGGACACAGGTGGTGTAACAAGGCAGTTTTTTTTTGAACTGTTTGAGTACTTAGAAGATGGTGGTGAAGGCCTGCCACAGCTATTTGTTGGGAAAATAGGTCATAGGATACCATCTTATAATTTAATGGAAACAATTGGCACAATATTTTCGCATTGTATTGCACAAGTAGGGTTTTGTATTGGCAACCTTTCACCAGTAGTTTACTATTATATTGTGCATGGTGCTGTAAAAAATGTATTCCGCTGCTAAGCATTGAAGATGTCAATAATCCTATCTGTAAAAGTTTTATTCAGACGGTGAATTACAGTGTATATAAAGTTTAATATCAGATCATACAGCATATCGGTTACTGTGTGAAAAAGTTTGTTCTTATTTTTGTTATATTAATACCATTGGCAAAAAAATCTGAATTGTGGTATAAATTTAGTGGAAGTCGTGAAATTTTGGGTTATTGGTTTAATGTTGATTCTGAAATTTTTAAAAACAAATTCAGTATATATTCTAAAGTTCAGTGTTTCATATTGTTTCTTTCATGTAGCTTTCCAGCGAAGATTGCAACTTTGAAGAAATTTCTGCTGAAGAACAATATGTCAATTTTATGCAAGAATGTGAGCAACATGTTATATTAAACGTAAGTATATTGTTGATATATTGCAACTTATTTGTGCGAAAAAAAGAAATGCTGAATAAATTTTTAGGCAGAAATCCTGATCAGTAAAGCTTTTTGGTTTTGCCTTGCTTATCACTATTATCTAGCAACAGTTTAGAATAATTATCATGCACCAATACATAACGTGATGGTTCGTTTTGTTCTTGCGAAAAGAAAAGCTACGATGGATCAGTTAAGGAAATGTTCAATGACATTGGATGTTTTGAGACAAATTAGCGCCCATCCTGAACTTTACAGGGAAATGTTTTGTAGTCAAAGTGAATATTCATTATCAGTAGTGATTGCTTTACTGGAATTCAAAAATGATAGTTCACAAGCTTCGAAGGATACTTTTATTAGATGTCTCAACGAAGCGTCAACGTCAGTTCTTAACAATTTCATCTTGTATGTCACTGGTAGTATATTTACTTAATCTTTCAATGCAGCTATAACACCTTCTAAAGCGCATTTCACATCTGTATAACATACTAGACTTAGTACATGCGTGAGGATACTTCAAAATAGGAAGTCTTTAGCCAAGAAAATTCTTGTTTTTTTTTAAATTTGCAAAAAATTCCCGCAAAATGTTCAAAAAACACTATCTTCCTTTTTTGTTAAGGTTAAGCTGGTTCGCCTTGCGATCAGTTCATCTCTTATAATAATACGGAGAGTGTGTCCGTCTGTCTGTGACAGGCAAAGTGGATGTGTTCATTTTCCTTTGATGTAGCCGAAATTTCCCTTGAAGTCTCCGAAAAAGTTATATCCATTTTGCCAGCGGGTTTACTTTGTTTACATCACGTGATCTAAATGAAGCAACTTGATTTGCTGAAAAAATTTTAACGGCTAACTCCCGAAAAATGGTAACCCTCGACACAAAAGCAACAACAAGAAAACAGCCCCTTCGTCTTGAAAAATTGCAAAAAGTAATTCAGAGAAAGAAAAGTCCAAGAAATGAAGTGAAAAGTGGTAGCTAGAGCTAGAAGTAAAGTAGTAAAGTTAGAAGAAGAAAATAGAAGCTAGAGGTTGAAGTGGATTTGAAATCACAAATAGTAAGAACTTTGATGTTTTTAGACGTTTAGTTTTTATGTCACTGGAGCAAGCAGACTCGCATTTTCCAAGAAAAGCCTCAAATTCTTGAAGTTTCATATTTTAGCGCTTTTTTAAAAACAAACCTAGCCACCATATTTGTTTATGTCTTTGTTGCATAATTAATGTATCCCCTGGTGCGTAACTAATGTGTTTGTTCTAAAATTCAAAATGCTACATAAAGCTGTTAGCTGACTAACAAACGGGAAACTTTGGGTTGTTGAACTTACTGATCACTGTAATGTTATTATTTTTACATTACTATTGTTTCTCTTTATATGTGTTTTACTAAGCATAAATAGCTAGCTTTAGTTTTAGCTAAGTGTTCCCAGTTTTAGTATATTTAACTGGGGGTCTTAGCTACTGTTAGCTAGCTAATGTTGTCCTCCATGGGCTAGCTCTAACCTATGACTTATATTGTTATTCCTCTTTTTTAATTATCTATAGCTAGCTACCTTAGTTTCCAAACTTCTTTTCTTTTATGAGCACGAATTATGTTGTAACAAGCTAGCTAGCTACCTACCTACAAAATCTTTAAAGACTTGAACTTTTGCAGATGTATTTTATATTTCTTTTCGCATTTCCTGTAAACTTTACAAAGGGACCACGTGCAATATGATAAGTAGAATTTTTTTTTCTCCAGAATTTAAAGCGTGCATGTTTATTTTTTTTTATTGTTTTTTTTCTGACATCCTGTTTAACTTTCGTCAGCCTACATGTAAAATGCTAGGTTATTTTTATAGGGGGGTGTAGACATTTGATTGGAAATTTACATGGGTTTTTGACTTTATTTTAATTTATGAGAGGATGGTCGTTCGGTTCGGAAAGGTTGTTCGTGTTTTTGTTTGTGTTGCAAACTGCTGTTTTTTAAAATTTTCTTTTTTTTGTGGGAAAAAGACCACATGCAAAATACTGAAAGCACAAATTTTGTAGAATTGGCCTCCACTGAAAGCTGTTGTGTAAGCTAATGGCTTTTTTATAGTTCGTATTATAAACTTTTGTTGGGGAGAATTAAACTGTATGTGATGTTATTTTTGCTGGAAGAAAATTCCATGGTTTCACGTTTTTGTTAAGATTTTTATAATTGTGGTAATATATAACTGTGTTTGGTGATGATGAAAAAACTTTTTTGTTTTTTATATTTTATGAAATGCCTGATTTTTCTATAATTTGATGTGTTTCATAACCTTTTTGTAGAAGATTTATGGACAATAGAAATATAGAACATGCTATATGAACTGATTTTTGTTGATTTGGATGTGCTCAAAAACCGATCTGTTTTACATTTTGTGTTAACTTTTGTGAGGACGGACCGTATATGCACTTTGTTTTCCAAAAATAATATCTTTGTTGATTCAAGTTTATTCTTTGCTCATTGATTTTTTGACATTTATGTTTAAAATTGTTGGTAAAGGGCAGTATGGAACTAAAAGAGAAAATTTTTGTGTTCTTAACTGGTTGATTTTTACATTTTGTGTAAATTTTTGTGGGAGAGGATGGTATGCAACTGAAATGACTGATTTTTCTAGATTCAAATTTGATGTTTTCCAAACTATGGCTTTTTCATATTTTTGTATAAGCGTACAATATTTAAACTGTGTAAAAAACTTATTTTTGTTGATTTGTGCTAACTCTTGGAGGCCTCCTTTTTGACACTTCAGAATAAAATACTGAGGGTTTTCAACATAATCACTTATAAGATGTATATACATATTTGAGATGCGTTATTTCTGACATTGTTATTATCCGTGTTGTGACTGTTGGTGTTGTAACTGTCGGTCTTCTTACTGTCGGTTTTGTGAGTTTAGTGTTGTGAGTGTTGATGTTTGAGTGTCGTTGTTGTAACTTTTTATTAACTAGATTTTACACCTTGCAAGCTGTTCTTTTTTATTTTGTGTAAGATTTGTGTGGAGGATTTAATGCGATTTGATATTTGACATTTTGTGTAAGATTTTAAGAACATTTTTTTGTATATGCACTGCTGACGTCAGAAAAACATCTAAAAGAACCTATTTTCACATTGTCCTTCTGCCTAAGTGGATTTCTCCACGGGCCTTATCGACTAGTCTCTATAATAATACGCTAGGTGTGTCTGTCTGTGTGTCTGTGACAGGCAAAGTGGATGTCTTCATTTTCCATTGATGTTGCCGAAAAATGCATGTCTAATATGTTAAATTTTCTGACGTTACGACGCGACGAAAATAACACTACTTTAACGTCAATATCCTATATTAAATTAATGAAGCCATTACAGTGCACCTAAAACTTTGAGGCCAAATAACTTGGAAACGAGGTGGTGACGTCAATGATTTTTCACAGCGTGGGTAACTAGGGACCAACTAGGACCAATTTGGGTAATTTTCCCAAACCTGGGTCCCCGAATCCGTTTCGGAATGGACGGGTTGACGACGTCATCAAAAAACCTTCAAATCCTAATATCTCTGCAACCGTTTGTCAAAAATACGCGATCCTATACATTTTCTTGATAAGCGTTTCAAGACCTATACAATGGAGGCAGCAGGTATACAAATCTCTAAAAAAAAATTTGGGGGGTTTGACTGGCCATTGCTGACATCAGCAAAATGTTAAAACCCCTATGTCTTATCAACTGCTTATCAAAAAGATATGATCATATACATTTTCTTGGTCAGCGTTTTAACATCTGCATAGTACAGGCAACGAATAAACTAAATTTCGCCAAATATTTTTGTAATTGCACTGCTGACGTCAGCAAAAAATCTAAAACAACCTACTTTTCCATTGTCCTTTTGCCTAAGTGGATTTTGCCACGGGCCTTATCGACTAGTTAGATAAGAATGCTGCTTCGATGTGTTTTTTTTTCATTTTGTTTATTTGTTTTACATTTTCAAGAAAAAAAAAATAGTTTTCCGCTTCACCAATATCGAAAAAAGTGTTACATGCTTATACTTAAAATGCATTGAATTTTGCATTTTTTTCAAACTGCAAAAGATTCTTCCTTTTAATAGCTATTATTATTAGTTAGTTTTTAAAAATAGTTTTTTTTCTCCTAATGAGAAGGTATATATAGAAGGTATCTTGAAAGTACACTTCATTTTATTTCATGAAATGATCGTTTTGATAGAGCTCTTGATATTTTGTTATGTTTTATTTTAGAATTTTGTTGCTATGAAGTTTGTGTTAACCTTTAATTTAATAGTTGTTTTTCATGTCCCTTCTTTGTAATAAAGTTCCGCGAATTTTGAATAGATCTGGAAATCGCGAAAATATCTTCCTTCTGTATTTCCTTCTTTACAGGGATGATCGGAAAGCTAATGGATATAACAAAACACCAAATCATATAGTTTTAAGTTTTATAATTATAAATCTTTTACAAACCACACTTGCAACAGAAGCGATTCTTTTGCAAAAACGACTTTGCCAAAGAACCAGGTTTCCCTGCGTTGCATTTTGCCAATTAAGACTAAGACATAAATTTAGAGAGATAGAAAAAAAGATACCTGAGAAAGGAGGGAAAAAATGGTTGTTTGTGATATTGAAAATTATGGTAACGAAAGCTAAAAAGATTTGTGTAGTAAATGGAGCTTTTCCGATGACTCTTCCGACAATTATCAATTCGGAAATGTTAATTAGATCAGGCATATTGTATGTTGATGTGGATGTTGCATTGCTAATGCAAGACTTTGATTGGTCGTTATAGAAGTTGTAAGAGCAATCTATGTTTGTAGAAGCCAATAATTTGCGCTAGATGTTTACTTCTGTTCTGTTGAAAACAATTTAAGCACAATATTAAATTCCAGGAAAATGTCTCTTAAAGTACTGTTAAAAAAGGATCTAAAGCATCGATAAAAGCATTGAGAAGTGCATCTAAATGGAGAATTGAATACCATAAGTAAATTTACCCAATGATAGAAACAATCATTGAAAAAAGAATGTAGTTCATACTTTCTTCAAAGAGCAGAGAAGACAGCTCACCTTATAAGATTGTCAAATGATCAAGAAATGCTAGTGGACAAAAAAAGTATAGTAAATATTTTAGAAGCGAAGAAGCAAAAAAAGCTGTGTCATTATTGAAATGTTACGCAATAACAGCTACAACTTAAACCAAGCTGAATACTGTTACATAAGAGAATACCTTCATATTATGATCCATTTCACTATTGTGCAACGGTCTGAAGTACCTGCGAATATGAGTCAGAAGAATGATGACGAGTTGACAAAATAACAAGCCGTAATGATAAAACTTGTCATAAGAAGATGGTGGTAGCTACGTAGAGGTTTGACTCTCTAAAGACTTTGCTATGATACAAAATCGTCCTTGTTAAAGGGAATGGGGACAAACTTAATACTGCTCTAAAGTGAGACATTGTAATGCTGAGCTGGGCAGAAAAAAAGTATGCTGTGGAAAAGTTAGCTAAAGAGTGCTGCTGTGATTCCACTCCTCTTCCAACCTTTTAAGCATATTTCTTTACTGGGAGATGAAGTCATATGAATATATGCTTCAATAAACCATTTCGCGCGGAGTGGTTTGACTGTTGATAACTTAAAACCAGTCACGATATCTTAAAGGTCTTTGCCATCATCAAGAGCTGTTGTGATTTTGTTAGCGTACCAATTCGCAAATTTTCTCCGCATCAATTGTTTGAAATACACGTTAAGGTTGTGTCCAATGTCTGAAACATGTGTCATATTTCCAGGAACTCTGATAGTGAGCAAGTTGTTGTGCTCTTCTAATTTCTTTAAAACAGGATCGGTCATCTGCCCCTTAAAAACAGCCATGATGAGCATTGCAGGATGGCTGGGACTGGACAGTGTTTTCCTCTCCTTTGTGACGTACGAACATTGATTTTGTCAATTATTTTCAAGCTTTCCTTCTCATTACCCTAGTGTTTTTTGTTGAACTAAGGCAAAAGGATTCAAGAAACTTTACTTTGGGAAGATATCTTGTAGTCGTGCCTTCATAAATTGCTTGGATCGGTAAAAATTTCCCATTTAAAGTTTTCACAAATGTCAAAGTATTAATTGCCTTTTTCTCGGTAGAGTCAGCAATTGGTACAGACGTGAATCCAACTGTTAGCCTGTGTAGCTTTACTACCGTGTACGAATTTTGAAGATGTTTGATCAAAATTCCTTATCAATGAGCGTGGTATATTGTGCCTTGTTACCTTTCAGACAATATCGTAGTTATAGGACAAGCCTACTTCCTCAATCATGGCGTCGGGTAACTTGACTTTCCCGGTCGTAGCAGCACGTCTTCCGAAACCAATGGGCTGTCTGGTAAGAGCTTCGCAGATCGATGTTCCCTAGCCGCATTTCAGGAAACCGCTTGGTCAGAGTATCTTCAACTGTTATTGCGAAAAAAAAGGAAATTTACTGAAAACCCGTCAGATTTCTTCGGAAATCTCGTTTTTCATGTGGTAAAAAAACACCATGTTTTCCATCACCAAGAGCAAGGTGACCAAGCCTTTACTCCTACCATATCGTCTCGTTCACTTTATATTTCTTTGGCCATTTAAAAAATCGAAAGACGAAAGGTGAAGGAAAGGCTGGGTGGCAATCATAAAACCTTCATTTTGGGGGAATTTGATTTGGTGGTTCGTAAAAAATAATTTTGGCGGAAATTTAATTTGGCAGTAAGCGAAAAATAATAATTTAGTTCTCGCAACATGAAGAATGAATGTTCCCTTGGAACGAAGACAAGCCCTCTCGACTACAAATTGAAACATGATCACTGGAAAATCTTAAACTTATACACTTACTCTAATCTTGCACCATTTCATAAATATCACCAAGAAGAAG
This sequence comes from Hydractinia symbiolongicarpus, assembly GCF_029227915.1. Lineage (NCBI taxonomy): Eukaryota > Metazoa > Cnidaria > Hydrozoa > Anthoathecata > Hydractiniidae > Hydractinia > Hydractinia symbiolongicarpus. Next base: position 3,788,719 of record NC_079888.1, on the reverse strand, counting down.
AGACTTTCCCAATTTTTTTTTGCAATGAGTTGCTTTGATTCACGTTTTTCTTTATCAGCTTGTCTTGTTAGTTTCGTACTTTTTTTGCATGGTGCGGGTTGTGCTCTCGTTTATATTCGGAAAGATAGCCACAAATTTTCGTACTGTAGCTACAGCTATATTTATAATATGTTTCTATTTGTGTGCGATCTTTATTAGTATACTTCTTAAATGATCCTCTCTTGTTTGTTCCATCAGAAAGTCTTTTCTTCAAATTATCTAGATCAGTCCGGCTAAAAACTTGTTCAAGGTGAACGTCGCAAATAATGGAAACCTCCTGTACTTCATGGGTATTGTCGAAAGGATTTGAAGCTTTGATCGATAAGTCAATTTCTCGGGTATCGCTTTTTTTGTTTGAGGAACTCTCCCTTGACCACAAAAAAGGAAGCAAAGAAACAATCAGTTTTTATTCTTTCTCTCTTCTGGGAGCCTCCATCAAAATTTCTCAGATCCAGAAATTTTTAAAATGTTGATACTGTTTAATCTCTACGAGGGAGAGACAGAAGTCGTTATTTTTGAATGTTTATTTGTTTGTCAATTACACAGTTTTGAATGATGATGAGGTGACAAAACAGCTAGCTGTAATGATGTTCCTTGGCTAATTACAGCTGGTTCTACTATAGTTACAACCCTCTAAAGATTTCTCAAAAAAGCAAGATCCCCCATTTTGCAAGGAATTCCTAAAAACATTGACCGTAAAAAGGCAGAAAAAACAACAGCGACGGAACACAACACAGAACAATAAATATTAAAGCAATTCGAAATGAATTAAATAGGTACAAATGAGATAAATAAAAGTTATCCTAACGTGAATATCCTTAAACGGATAAATTTAAAGTTACTCTTAAGGAACATGTTTAAGTTAAAGCAAACAACTATCTGTGCGCCAGGACTTGTGACCCTGGCTGTAGCTTTCCACATGTGTTATGGAGCTCCAACACCTAGCCTTACACAGATAATTGTTGCTGTGGAGCTGCCTAATGACAGTACCAGCCTGTCGTAACCGCGGAAATATGCGTGGCCGTAACACCACGAAGACCAGATAAGAAAATCTACCCCCCTCGCAAAGCTTCTTCTAAAAAGACTAAAGGCAGCAGGATTGTCAATCCTGAAAGCAAAGTGAGCAATCCCTGCCTCCCCACTGGACTGGGGTAATAAGTGGGATCGTCAAGCCCAAAGACAAGATATCATGTCAAGCGCACCTGCTGTGATTCTTACACTGTCTCTATACAAAGAGAAGAGTGAGAACTACACACACTCTGTTGATTGTAGGCAACGTTAAAATGTTTTCACTAGAACGGAAACGCTTATGACGTTTTTGCTATAAAGTGTGTGAACGGAGATCTCACTTTTGGCCATCTTCCGAGAGAAATATCTTGATCAATACAGCTACAATCACGTCTAATCACTACAGGAAATTTCCAAATCTTCATTATTTCAAGGACTTGAATATCGATGCTTGGTAAATGTCACTCTTGCAACCACAGTACGCAGACATTTAGGTCGGCTAAAGCCTTCAGTGCTTTCTTTAAAATAAAGTTGTATGCGTTCAAAAGACCCTTTCTTTTCCGCTTCTTAGCTTCATCCAGCAAAAGTTTCTCGTTGCGCAAATTGTTTTCAACAATAAACTTTGCAATTTCCGAGTTTGATAATATAGCTTTCTTGTGTCACGGAGTAAGGTTTGTTTAAAAAGGCTTTAGTAGAACTAATGTGTCGCTTCCTTGCGTTTTTGGAAAATTCCCCAAAACCTTTTTTACCACTGGGTGACTTGACATTTGAAAGAACTGAACGGCCATTGCTGTGGACCACGGAATCTAACGGTTTAGTTAACTGCCAAAGTATCCACAATTATTTCATGATTCAAAGATCAGTCTCCATCTGCGGGGCGTGTTTAATTTGAGGATCATGTGCTAATGCACTCCGCTGGTCGCATGGTTTTCCTGGAATGCTGCCCACTGCACAACCTCAGAGGTGCTGCTCCCTGGCACGGTGTCTAAAGATTGTTTGCATCAATCATTTTTACTTAATTTTGTTTGTTTAACCTTTTTAATTATTTCTTAAACTTGTATATAGTATAAATGATAATGATGCTTGTCCACTTTCGTTTTCTTCTTATTAAATTATGTTTTATGTTATGATTTGTTTGCAATTGAAAACATCATTTCACTGGATGTGTCTTTTTTTACAATCCATAATGGCGCAAAAACCCAGCATTTTTTTATCAGTGGCTATCTTACACTTGTAGAGGCTTCAACATAACAAATTGTGAATTTTTTATACAGTTTTACAGGGCAACCCCTTTCAGTTTCATTTTTAAAATTTAGACAATCCCTGCTAAAATATGTGGCTGGTAAACTTCAAAATTAGCTGATTTTCTTTTTTAGTGTGACAACAGACCTCCCCCTTCCCCTAACTTTCAATGGCTAAAATAGGAGTCAGCACCAAACTAACCATTCACCAATTGTGGGAAATCATTCTTACTAAACCAGTTGGAATCCATCTTTAAATGTTTTGAAAACCTGGCCAAGGAAAGCATGCTTTGCCCTGGACAAATACGAGGTGGTTCTTTTGAATGACTGGCGATGGACGGAAGAACTTATCAAATGGAATGATTTCCTACTTCATTTGGAGGGACAGATATTACATCTATTCAGATGAAAAAAACAGTTGCAAATGATCTAACAATTGTAAAAAGTAACACTTAGTCCTTCTTCGCTACAAGCAAAGCGGCAATAGAGTGTTGGCCGATTTAAGTGCAGAGACAAAGAGAAACAGAGAGAATAGGAGTAACTACATCGCAATGCAGATATAACTAGCCTATTAAGACAGAGATTTTAATGAAAAAAGGAGGTTTCTCTCCAAAGAATAGGAAGCCACTGGAAAATTTTTGTATTCTCCCCTTTACAGGGATGATCGAAAAGCTGTTGGATTTCAGCTGTACTGAAACACCTATGAACGTGGAAACATGAGGATTGGTGAAATTCTCTCATGCTTCAGATCTGGTGTGGGCCCTTGAGTAAGCATCCCCTGCCTTCTGCAAGACACCAGCCACATTCATTGACACCATCCGCCAAAACCCATAACTTTGTTAAACGTTGGAAAAAAGAAGAGTGATGAACTCGCGTTGCAGAATTTTTAATTTCTCAGTGCTAATAGAAAAAATAAAAACAATCAAAGAGTGTTCACATCGCTTTAGCGTTGGTGACAAGAGGAATGGATGGTTAAGGTTTTTTCATATGTTTTTTTTTTCATCAAGCATTTCTTGTTATATTACGTTTTAGAGTTCATTTTACGTTTCTTACTCAATGGTTAGAATAGGAGTCAGCAACCCACCAACCATTGAAGATTAGGGGGAGGGGTTGTATAACCCAATTTTGAGCTTAACCAGGGATTGTAGTTATGCCTTCTGGTGTTTATAAAATGACGTTTGTGTGAATTTTTTAGGAATATATAATGAAAGCTTGAATTATTTTCAGCCATTGGTTATGACTTCAACGCCAACACCTACAAATGAAAGTGATATTGCAAGTAGAAAGACCATTCAAAACAGAACCGCATTTTTAAAAAATCAATTAGTAGTAGTAAGGAGTGAATTTAAGTACACCGACCTTCTTTCACACCTTTACCCCCCAAAACCCCGCCTTCACCTTTTCCACCACCACCACCTCCATCCAAAATCGGTAAACCCGACGTCATCCGAAAATAAAATCCGAGAAAAACCGATTCCGATAATACGCATGCACAATAGTATATACTCATACTATACAGAATATGAGTAAGGGAAATTCCCCAATTATTCAATCCTTGAAAATTTTTCTGGTTGGAATAAAATGTACCTTTAATAAAGGGATGAATTTTTTCAAAAAGGCAATCAGTAAACTATATGATACAGTATCAGCACCAGTAGCGGCAACTCGCGAAGCTCTCGCTAACCAAATAAGGAGCGTGAAGGATACCGTTAGTTACTATTATAACAGGGTCAGGGATAAATTTTCAAGAACACCAACTCTCCACGATGAGGTTCAACGGGTCACCATCGAAGATGAATACCAAGGAATTGAGGACCTCAAACACATGTTCGGGAAAGAATCTAAGCAAGCCGCCAATACTGATGTAATTGAGGATATCCATAATATTTTTGATGATGACGCTGAAATGATAGAAGACGGAAACCGCATCAAAATATGGCGATTTAATAATAACCTTAACCAGCCATTGACAGAGGCCATCATGCGAAAAATCACACCACACGTAGACATGCGTATGAAGGTGGTATACAGCTTTAGCTGCGAAATTTACCGAGGCGGTGGAGATGTGGCCAATTACCACAAAACAAAGAGCTCCGCGTCACTCTCAAGCATGGCCGAAATCGAGACTTTTATGGATGAATGCGAGATGAAGCGCCTGGATCTGGAAGATGCCGAATTTTGGACGAAAGCCTACTTGCCACCAGATAGAACTATCGAGACACCAGGAGCATATGAAGGTAAAATAATATTCAAGCACGTTCAGATCAAGATAATTTCTACGAGGGAACCCCTACTTGGATGTGGACCTTTGCCAGGCTGGTTGCGCATCAAGAGGTGCATTTATAGTTTTGACAAGACAGACGAAAGAAATGACAGCCTATGCTTTTGGAGATGCTTGGTCGTTCATTACCGCGATAATCGAAAGCAACGTGAAAAACATATTACGTAAGAGGCCCTCAAATTAGCCCGCGAGTACTACGAGGACCATAATCTAAAGAGGGAGGATGTAGGTGTAACGAGGCTCGTGGATTTGGAGGGCATCGCTAAAAGATTTGAAATTAATATCCGAGTCTTCGAACCAAAGACAAACTCCGACAAGGTTCATTAGCGTCTCGTCTATGGACAAGCGCAATACAAAAAGGGGCTAGACACGATCAATATTGGTATGTTGGAAGGTCATTGTTTTTATATCAAAAAGATGGAGATCCTAACGCAGCATTGGGAATGCGAGGTTTGTACACAAAGATTTACCAGATCGGAGAACCTCACACGACACAAGAATAACGAAGGTGAAGGTATCAAGGCCAAGATCATTTGCAAAAGTGAAAAGGTCGAGCGCATGCAGAGTAGCTCTGAAAAGGTATTCTATCCCGATAAGGGTTTCAGTTAAGCGGGTTGCCAAAGGATTGAGGTCATGTCAGAGCAAACAGGTAGACACATACACCACTCGCTTTGTGGACATGGGGGAGAGCGTGTGATACGTGAGGGTAGTAAGGCTGTATACAAGATCGACGGTTATGAGCCTCAGACAAAGACAGTATACGAATATCACGGCTGTAAATGGCATGGATGCCCATGTCAACCACAGCGAACCAACGCCGATAAACATATTTTCAATCGTACCAAATTTAAAAAAGACCACATTCGGAAACTAGGCTACAATCTTGTCACTGCTTGGGAGTGCGAAAAGAGGCTAAGAGGGTATTCAAGAAAGAATTTCGACCCTACCCCATTTCATTGTATTTGATTTCGAGGCCCTCCTGGCACCATTGAATCAGCAGCCCACGTCTGATTTAACATATATCTCCGAGCATATTCCTGTAAGTGTAGCCATCCACTATAGTTTACAAGCACATCCTACCTTCATCATGAATGAAGACCCAAGGGTGCTTGTGCAAAAATTTGTCGAGCAACTAGAGCAGAGACAAATGAGGATTGTCCAAGAAGTCGAACGGATATATCCCAAGCCGGATGATTTGGATATGTTCCTGGAACAAACTCAAAATGCTTGGCATGAATGGATAAATCAAGTGACGGTGATCGGTTTTAACAGCAGCAAGTACGATATCAATATGATAAAGTGGTATTTTGTCGAACAAATTGCGGATGATGATAATATCAAAGTGGCGAAAAAAGATAATACATGTTTCTTACCACCTCGATGTTCAAATTTATCGATATTAAGAATTTATGTATGTACTGAATAAATCCTTGCGGTTGAACCATGATATACAGCTTTATGCCCCGGGTGATCCCTGTATGTGAGGCTCGTTGCACCAAAGCCCGATGCGAGGATTGTAAACAAGTTCAAAAATCTTGTACACTATGTACAATGAACGAGGCCTATGAACTCCTCCAAACGGGCATGGTAGGTGGCCCCGCGATCGTATTTTGCAGGTTTCACGAAAGTGATGTGACGGGTATTCGCTCACATATTTGTACCGAGCCAAAGAAATGCAAGACTATACTCGGGTATGACGCCAATATGCTTTACCCAAGCACACTACTACAAGATTTCCCTTGTGGTAAGGAGAAGCTGATAAAAATGGCAGACCCTGTTGGAGAATTAGATAATTTGGTGCAGAGCATTATAGACGGAGATCTCTTCGCGTTTGTCCAAGTTGATATTGAGGTGCCTACTGAGTTGTACAAAAAATTCAGTGAACTGTCCCCGTTATTTGTGGTTAGAGAGAACCCTGATAGCCAAATACCTCAGCATATGCACGAGTATTTGACCAAGACCGCGCGAAAACGTATCCCTGGCACTAGGAAGCTCCTAGGGGTTATGAGAGCCGAGAAGATCCTGCTTTGTACAGACCTGCTTAAGTGGTATATTAATCATGGGTTAAAGATTACGGCTTGCTATCAAATACTTAAATACTCACGGGGTAAACCATTCGCATGGTTACCGGAAGAAATCGCGGATGCGCGTTGTCAAGCTGATAAGGACCCTGATAAACGTATTGTGGGCGATACAGCAAAATTGAAAGGGAACTTGTTCTACGGGAAGATGATAGAGGATTTGGCGAGACATAACAATACCACTTTTACACGGGATGAGAATGTAGTAGATGCTGCAATGAGAAGCCCATATTTGGAGGATATAGAAGAGATTGGAGAGGCATACTAAGTAAGGCGGCTTAAACAAGGCGTTTCCATAAATAGGGCGTATCAATGTGGAATCCTTGTGTATCAATTAGCTAAACTGCGCATGCTCGAATTTTAATATAATTTTCTCGACAAATATGCATATCGACGAAATTTTGAATATGTGTATATGGATACCGATAGTGCTTATTTTGCAATCTCTGGAAATAACCTACTTCCCGAATTAATCGAGCAATAAGATGAGGCAGTGCCTAATTGGCTTGTTAATAACAAACACTCGAGTAAAACCAGAGGGTTATTCAAAGAAGAATTCATCGGATCCAGAATGATAGCGCTGACAGCCAAGTGCTACTTCGTCGAATGTAAAAATGGCACGTAATTCTCCTGCAAGGGCATGTCGAAAAGGCAGAACGAAGTGACATGGTCAAGGTACATGGGAGCATTAAAAGGAGATTTGGACACTGCAAAAAATGTAGGCTTCTGGGTTCATAACCAGGGGATGATCACATATCAGCAACATAGTGTGCACGTTATCCTCATTCACAAAGAGTTGTCACACTTTTCCACTTATGTAAGAATAGTGTGGGGTTTGTCCAAAAGTTTTGTAAGGTGATACCTTACAAAATGTAACAAAAAATGGAAGAAATCAAGAAATGTTCAAACTGTAAAAAAACTTTATCTTCTGATAATTTCAAGATCAACAAGCGTAATGGGCAACGGACAAAACAATGTATCAAATGCTTGGATAGTCATAATGCGTCATATAAACGAAACAAATGCCATCATGGAAAACGATATTGTAGGGATTGTGATTTCCCGGGGTATATGCATCAACTTATTCTCCAGCGGCTTCGCGATGCTCTAAACCATGACACCGAAATGGCGTCCACCAAATACATAGGGTGCGGTATCTGCACATTCATTGGTCACATCCAAGATCAATTCAGAGACGGGATGAGCTGGAACAAAAGGGGTGCTTGGCAATTCGACCACAGAATCCCTATTAAATATAGAGAGAACGGGGTATATCCAAGCGAAGAAGTGCAACTCGCGAGGCTCCACTACACAAACATGCAGCCCATGTGGACAGCGAAGATTCAAAAGAAAGGTGTAGATATAGCTCCTCTTCAGTATAAATCGGTAAAAACAAGAACAAACTCATTTGCCTCATCCATTCAGAAATGATAAACATTCCTGAATAATCAAGAGGTTTTCTGTATGATGCGTAAGCAAGCGACCTAACCGGTGATGCGTGAATTTTCACACAGGTAATACTCAAGGTGATACTGAATAGCTATATACAAATCTCGATATATAGTAAAATTGTGGTAGCAGGCTTAGACCTGGCTGAAGGGCACGGATGGGCGGGCGAGACCATGCCTTACATGGAGGCGGCAGTCTCGCTCCGGTTTCTACCACACACTGTGCCAGTGGGGAAAAACTGTGCCAAAATGCCGGTTAAATGTCAGTCCTAGGAACGGCCTCTGAAAGTGCTCACTTAAAAAGGGTTTCGTTAATGCGTAGTACAAGCACGACATACTGTATAGAGTATAAAGAGCAAGTACGCTAAGCCTGCAAAGCAGGACAGCACTGAAAAAACACATCGGATATGGAAAACGAAAGGCTCTGAGTGGTATACTCACAGAATCAAAAACCCTCTGGGTTCAAACAACAACAACAAAAACAACAAAGCATCCTGTGGGTTCCCTTACGAGGGTTTTGTTTTGAAAAATAAACATGCTATGCGAGATATCCATATGTCTCGCTGTACTCCTGCCGTACACAAATATACAGCCCATGTGGTGGTAATCCATCACACTATGTGCCCTATTTTTTGCTTGAGCTACACATTATATCAAATTCTCCATGGTATATCATGGAGAATTTAACCATTTTAAATTATTGGGTATGCTCAAAGACGTACTGCGTGGGCAGTGCACTAATCAGAGACAGATGGATATGCTAGTGGATGATTATGAAAAAATGATAAAGCCCGCCATAGATTAGGCTGCATGTACTAATAAGGAGATTTAATGTTATTGATAATCCCAATCCAATATGGTACAATAAGTGGATGGAACGACATCCCAAATTTGACGGATCGACTATAATTGCCTTTATTTAGATTTTAACAAATTGTTCTATTTTAAAGTGCGTTCAGATATGATCGAAGTGGCCATTAATAAATTTTTCTCAAAGGATGGTGGCGTAGCAATAACATCACCGGTGGGGCTCGGAATCGTTGATGTTTTCACTAGCAACAAAACGAGCCCTGTGCCTGCCCTTGTGGAGGATGATTGCCCCCAAATACCTGACGGCCACTTTTCATATGATCCGGAATCAGAACATGGGAGCTTTGTTGATAGAATCCGACCGGCACGATACCAGCGAATCCAATACGCCTCTAATGTACTGTTGAAACTCCTAATTTGTGGAAAAAAGGATGTGGTTAATGCTACATATACCAGAGAAGATGATGGCACATGGAGCATCTGCTCATTTGGTGGTTCCCTGGGAGATTTATGTACGCTTCCATTTGTGGATGAGGGAAGAAGTACATCCACATGTGTACATCAGATATCTTAGTACTTTGGCATAGCCGCGGCATGTATGTATATACAACGTGAATTACATAAAGTCACGAGTGATAGTGTCAATATTGCCCATGCTCAATTGGTGGCTTCCTTTATGACATTTATTGGTACAGTAAAATCCATGACACGGTACACTATGCGGGATCAAAGCGGTCCCCTGAGTCGGGCCGCATTTGAGGGGACGGTTGATATGTTAGTATTTGCTGCCATTAATGGAGAAGCAGTTGATCTATCTGGATGTTCATCGGCAATCGTTTGTGGAAAGGCACCACATGTTGGAACGAATGGGAGCATGTCATTATTGTATCGTGCAGGCTGATGTCCAAAAGTTTTGTGAATTATATATATTCACAAAATGTAATAAAAATATGGATGAAATCAAGAAATGTTCAAAATGTACAATAGCTTGTTCTTTGGATAATTTTAGAATGAAGCGCAATGGGCAATGGACCAAAATGTGTATCAAACTTAGATATTAATAGGGCATCAAAGGAGCGAAATAAATGCCACCATAAAAAACAGCATGACTTTTGCAAGAGTGCGATTTCCTTGCATATATGCATGGGCTAATTCTGAATAGGATTAACAATGCTCTAATCCATGACACGGAGATTCGCTCCACAGAGTACCTAGGGTTTGATATTGCTAAATTTAAAGAACATATTCAAAAACAATTCAAAGATGGGATGTGTTGGGGGAATAAGGGGCAGTGGGAAATGCACAATATAATCCCCATCAAAAATAATGAAAATGGTGTTGCACCCAGTAGAGAGGTGCAGCTCGCTAGGCTGCAATACACTAATATGCAGCCGAAAACCAAAACAAAGGCTATCGACTTATAACCAAGTAATTTAGTGCTTTATCCAAAGGTGTTGTGAGGCACCACCTTTATATACAAAACTGCAAATAAATGGAGGCATTGCTATTGATTGGTATACTCCTCCCTTATATATTGATACTTGCTTGTTTCTACATTTAATAAATAGGATGACTGAGCTCGCTGATATTTTTGATACAGAAGCTGTTACGAAAAAACCTGATAAACGCCAGGCTTTGAAGGAAGCGATATGTCAAGGTAAAGCACATTTATTACTAAAAAAAATGTTGTGAAAGTTTTATCGATAAGTGCACGGAGGATGTAATTGAAAAAATTCATATCGATTTTATTCAACATGAAAAAAGGGGGGAAAACTGCAAAGGCTTTGTCATGTCATGCCATTAATATGTATACGAAAGCCATAGGCAATATAGTATCCATCGATAACTCAGAAGGTCTACGGAGGGATATTGAGGATGATCCAATAATACGAGATAGTATGGCTGATTTGGGTATACTGGTATATTCGCGTTTGGCAAATTTTTAGCGCCCCTACTCGTTGCCGCTCACACGATTAATCACACAAAACTTTCGCAGTCCATTGATGAGTGGGAAAAAATAGAATGTTGATGAATTGCAAACTAGGCTCTTTGAAAATATTGTCATTTCACCGTCATCACTTGGAGATATAGTAGGGTATTGTTGTACCCAGCTACGACAAATGTATATAGACACGTCTTCCCACTTCCTGGATATTGGCCTGAGTATTTCGAATGTGGATGTTGGAAATGTTAATATTGAAAGCGACGGCGAGTGTATAGCCAGCGTGTATTTTACATTGGAGCATATTATTCCCAGGCTCGGACAAATCGTATCGCGCACGTCAAATTCTAATTTGGAAATTATATCATTAGATAATTCGGAATATAAAATAGCGATTCGGTTTGATGGTGATGATGAGTGCCTGATTACGTTATGTCAGCACGTGGATCATGGTTGGACCAGTCAGCTACTGTCCTCCATCAGATTTGTACGTGTTGCGGCGGGGAAGTGATTTATAAGCCCTGTGGCTTATAAAGAAATGAGTGAGGAACAATCAAAAGAAGAAAGTGTAATAACAAAACCAGTGAAGCATCCGGGTAGAGTGGCCCAAGGTCACAAGTTGGCCGCACTGATGAAGAAGAGAAAGGAAGATATGAAACAACAACAGGGTGTCGTTGTTACTCCAGTCAAAACCTCTTCTGGGAGTTCTGTACAGTCAGGTAGTGGATATATATATATATGGCGCTGGAGGTCTTATTACCGTCGCATGTATTGGAGGTGTCCTATATTTTATTCGTAAAAAAACCGCCGGTACCCAAACGATTGCACCAGCAGTTTAGCAAAAATCTCAAACACAACCAGATATTTTTCGTATGAAATAGTATGATATGAATGAGCAGCAAAGAATATCAGAAGGAAGTTGTTGATAGTCTATGGGAGTCCGTGAGACTAGTTTCATATATCATCGTAATAGCCTTAGGTGCCAAAAAGGCACTAGGTGTTTCAAGACCAGGTGCGAAAATGGATCTTGAGGACGGGGTTAAGCTCGCCGGATATATCACTGGTGCGATCTTATTTGATGATTATGCGATAAAACAAGGCTGGTACAAGCGTTCCATGATGCCAAAATAAAATTTTTTTAAAGGTTTTGTTGTATGCCCATGAATGTTGTTAAAGATCCATGCACTACAATATTCACTGGGCCTACGGGATGTGGAAAAACGCAACGAGTTCTCGATCTTTTGGAAAATGAATACAGGCACCATTTCCACAACATAGTAGTTTTGTGTCCAACGATCCGGTGGAACACAACGTATTTAGAGAGATCCTCGCTATGGAAGGATGACTATATTTTTTTGATAGAACTGCAGGATCAACTATTTGAATGGATTGAAGGATTATCAAACATCCTCGCCAGTGAGAGCACACTCTTCATAGTTGATGACATGATCGCAGATGAATCCATGGATAAAAAACGCCAGAGCCTGCTCGAATTAGCCATTATCGGGAGGCACATGAAGCCTTCCTTGTGGTTGTTGAATCAGAGTTATACGGCAATTCCCAAAAACCTGAGGAGGCAGAAGAAACAGTTGTTGATGTGGTAGCCGCAGCAAAAGAATTGACATGAAATTGGTGGATGAAGAGACAAACATAATTAACGACTGGAAAGCGATCAAGAATCAGTTGAAAAAATCCAATCATGCCTGTTTGTATATTAGACTGGACCATCCCAGAGCCTGGAGTATATTGGATTAAATAAATATGTCATACATACATCAATTAAAAAATCAGCTGGCTGCTTCTCACGAAGAAATGGATAGAATCCCCCATTTGGAGTGGAGCCTTAAGGCTCTTGATAAAGATCTTCGTGATATACTGGAAAGGGTAAGGTATCAGAGGAACACCATGTATTTTTTCATATTAATGTCAACTGTTGTAATGACATACATATATATAATTGGGAAAGTTATATATTGACCGTTTCAAAATATTTCAATATATAATTAAGCGTTAAAGAAAAATGGAAAAGTACGTAGTCAGCAATTTACAAAGTATTACGATGTGACGGTACCGGTTCTGCAACGCTGTATCAATGCAGGTTCCACTACCGGTTATTGTTCGCAGTGTTTGGAGAATTTTAATTATCGAAATGGCTACTATTGGGAGAGCTTTATACACCCGGATGATGATGAGCTTTTGGTAGAGTGCAATCAGGAGAGAAGCCTTTGGCGACAATTGCATGTGAGGAGGAGGATGAAGTGCTCGAATACGACATTGAGGATCGCAGGGGTCTGCATATTGTATCAGCGAACGTTAACGAGTGGGGGGTAATTTGCTATGAAATCATAAAGGATAAGGACCTAAAGCTCTCGGATCTGGCAGACTTGGAGAAAATTGGTGAGATATTAAAAATTCAAATTTAGGATAGGCGCTTTATTCGTTATCGATGACATTAATAACGAGCAAATTTATTAAAGGTATAGTCTATGGTTATCCATTCTATACACTATATCCTTCTGATTATACACGACTTTATCCTATTGATGATTAAAGGGATCTTGCTCGGTAGGTATTAATGTGAACCATTGGTTCACATTAAGTATCAACTGAGTGGCTCCCCCGCTACGGGGGAACCAGTGAAATGGCCCTACCAATCTTTCACAAGCTCGGGAGGTATTTCAACATCTTCGGGCACCAGTAGCAATTCCTCTGACACAAAACACCGATTGGGACCTCCATCGAGATAGTATAGGAGACGGATACCAGTTACAATACGATCCAGCCTGTACGTCTTTTTGCTCCACCAAGCATCAGTCGACGTCTTTTTGCATCTCCATGTTCTTGCCGGGTTGAAGCAAGTACAAGTATAAGCCGTCTTGTGATAGAGGCTTTTCCACCGTGTGCTTTTCATTTTTTTCCTCGAGCTTTATAGCCTTAATTGGTTTCATACCAATCATAGCCGTCTTGGAATTGTTCATGATTTTTACATTATTATATATGTGTTTCACCCATGTGGTACTCTGTTCGTCAGAGGCAAGCTCTTGCGCATCTTGGGGCTTGAAGAGCCTTTGTGCGAGTACTTTTTTGTAGGACTCCACAAAGGCTTTGAACGTGTGGTGATATTTAGTAGTTGCCCTCTTAATATTGACACCTTTGGCTTCTACCAGCTTGGTCACATCAGACTTAAACTCTGACCCATTATCGCATTGGAATTGTTGAGGATAGCGGAGAGGTCCGGCCTTGTATATGTCCTTGAGCATGTCGGCTACTTCACTAGCTTTCTTAGTACGTAGCGGTCTTGCCACCTTATACCTCGAGGCCACGTCAATACCAGTGAGGATATATTTGTAGGTATTGCCATACAATTTATCATGCGGCATGTACAGGTGGTCGAATTGGTGCATTTCGTTGGGTTTCGTGATATTGAAATGCGGGTAATTGATGCGCTTTGGGCCTTTTATATGTCTGAGCCACAAGAGCAGGCGACTTAGCCAGTGAATAACTCTCTTCTTGGAAAGACAAGAGCTCTCACGCGTAGCATCGTATACTTTGCAATAACTTTTCTATGCTGATACGTGTTATATACTGACTTTTTTCGATTACCCACCTACTCCATGAATTTTCATCGAAGTAAACTAGGTCCTGCACCAGGAAAATCTTTACGTTTGGCTTGCCATGAACTGAAAATACTCTCATTTTTCCACTCTTGCTCACTGCCAGATACTCCAAATTCATGTGTCAATGCGTGAAGCTTTTGATTATTGAATGGGTTATTCAAGATATTGAAGTGGGAAGAGCCAGGCAACGATACCTCCAATTCTTCGAGGATCTTTCGAATTTGGAAATAGACATGGAACCTATACACAGAGCAAACAAGGGGTAATGGAGACGTTAGATGTTGCATGCTGATCCCACAAGCCGATGGTGCAGCGAATACAGAGAAATTCAACTGCTTAGACCAGAGGTTGAAAGGGTGAGTCCTATATTCATCGATCGGAGGGTCAGCATGGAAAACATAGTCTACAAAGATATTGGATAACCTTACTTTAAATGAAAAGCCCTTCGCGTCTATTACTATATCTTGTACCGTGAGATCTTCACCTCTTAGCTGCTCCAGGTATTTCCCATGGTTAGGGGTATATTTTGCTTTTGAATTATATGAATATATGTTCATTGTTTCTTAAAGAAAGATGCGACAGTTATATATAACCGACATTTTGAACCCCACGATATTTGAGGACTACCTAGGGGAGGGCACGAGGATTGCTCTAAAATCCATAAGTATCAGGCCTAGGTGGGTGAATCTCTTCACTAAGAGCGAGATCAACATCCATAAGGCTGAAGTCGGTGATTTGGAAGTCTCTATCTTGATTGCGCTGGGTTTGTATAGAATCGAGGATCTCACGACTATAGTGAGCGACCAAGCGGGAGGGAGGATAAAGCTCTTCGTACTCAGGAACGGGGTATGTAGACTCTGTGTCAACGATGGATATGATGTCATAATCGATCAAGCACTGCAGGACCTTATGGGACGGGCCTTCGATAACAAGGTAAAGTTTACCAAAGGCGACCACGACACTAAGACTGACGTTCACCAGCGGCTGAGACTCGTATGCTCCCAGCTGGATCCGGATTATTCTCCTTTAAATGGTGAGAAATCCAATATACTAGCCCTGCTTCCCATCAAAGAGCTAAACGCTTGGGGAGATATGGTGACATGGAGTTTCGACACTCCTGTATACCTCCCTCTTAAAGGTTAAACAGACAGGTTAGATTTCATGCTCATCAACGAGTATGAAAACGATAAGAACCCTTTTGTGGGAATTACTATGCAACTGCTTATACAATAAATATGACAGATATTTCTAAGCTTTACCCGAGCCTACCTTCTGCACCTCCTGGGGGTACGGAGGAGGACAGTTCACAAGTCTATAGACTGAAGAAAATCGAAGAAGAGGAACAATACTTGCGAAGTGAGATTAAGGAGCGTGACAAGCTCGCTAAAAAGTTCAAAATGCATGAAACGTGGGTAAGATATATGGATCACGGGCTACGGGCACGGAAAGTGTGATAGCTTCATGTGTTGGCATTGGTAGCATGCTCTCGGGTATCTGCGTACCATTAGCTGTGGCTATGGGAGTAGCTGTGGGATTGGGACAAGACGATCTGCGGAATGCGGGGAAGAGACTAGGTGTCAAGAGTAAGAAACATGAAAGCATCAGATTACTGGCGGAAACCAAATTGAACTCTATCGTTGACTTGATCTCGAGAGCTGTGGAGAATAGTGTGATTAGCGACCACGAGTTCAGCTTAATCATGCAGGAAAAGCAAAAGTACATGGTGCTGAAGGAGCAAGCCCGACAACGAACACGCAAAATCGTGGAATTGATCAATGAACGGGAACGACATCAGCTCATCGCGAGAGAAGGGTAAACAGGAGCTAATAAAAAACTTGCAGTCTGTAAAATATGTCAGCGGTACTTAGAGGAACCACCCGCGTATTCATAATTTTAATGTTTTGCACAAAACATTAAATTACACCAAGCAATTCACCGGTATCTTTATCGATCATAAAATCACCGTCATAGATGATATTTCGTTTTTGTTTTACCTCCAAGCCTCTGATATATTCATTGAGTATTTTCATAGCTGTGATTTCTAGACATGGCTTGCAATGAGGTCCAAGGGTTTGTGTTGCAATACCTTTATATTTTACCTTATGAATCACAGATATAAGATCAGCCCTCTTAAGAGTGGAGTATCCATGTCGTACACTCTTCTAGCATAACCTGCAGATAGTTCTTATTCCCTTGCCGATAGATACTTGATAGCTTTAAAATGCAGATGCAGTCGCAGGGTTGCTTAAGTGGTACTGGTTGATCATGAAAATCATTATTAATCTCCCTATTCCATTCCTTTACTTTGGTACTAACATAGCCTTTCTTAACTGGTGGGGTAGTGAATTCACTACCATATATTTTCTCAATTCATGTCAATATGCTTTGGTATTTCTGAAGCCATTCTGGATGCTTCCGTAAGTTAAATGACATTGTAAGTGAAGAACTATCATCATAGCGAGATGCTCCATTGCTATATAGCCCCCTTGGTGTTCTGATTAGTAGGGCGGTAATTCTATTATCATTTTTATAACCAATCACAAATCTAGCATCCTTGCCTTTATTGGCTTGTATTGGATCGCTAAGTACAATGTTTTCGATCTTTATATCAAAAATGTTAAATGCAGCTAGGTTGCTATAAAAAGCCGTTGTCTCAATATCATTTCCATAAAATTTAAACATCCCGTTTATTTATGAAAATTAGACTCTAACTAGGGTTTTTACAAGGACAGCACCCACCATTGTACGTGATAAACATCATGTAATGCTGCCAACACAGCATTTTCTGGCATATAATTAACCTCCGTCCACACTTGCATCTATTATATTTATCAAGATCAATTCCACATTCATCACAATACTCAGTCATTTATTTTTTAAGGCTTCGGGTAACCATGGCTTTGAAACAATCTGGAACATATTTGAACATCAAGGGATTGCATTCAACGGCTCTGATATACATTTCTAAGGTCTTGAAATGGTTGGGGACATATTTGAGCAACCATGGTCCTAGTAGCCTTGATACACATGTCTTTTGTTTTACAGTGATCTGGAATAGAACAGAGATACCAGGGGTAGCGCTCAATGTCTTGCTTTTGATAAATATCCATATTTATTTTGGAATAATTCAGGGGACATGATAATTTTCACTCATATTCTGTATAATATGAGTATATACTATTGCGCATGCGTATTATCGGACTCGGTATTTCTCGGATTTTATTTTCGGATGACGTCGGGTTTACCGATTTTGGATGGAGGTGGTGGTGGAAGTGGTGGAGGCGGGGTTTTTGGGGGTGAAGGTGTGAAAGGAGGTCGGTGTACTTAAAATTCACTCCTTACTACTACTTTAATTGCAACATCGAGAAAAACTAAAAATGCAATTACTAAAACTGGAAAAGTTGTTAAGTCATTTTCTTCCAACGACAAAAAATCTATCTTGAGCAACGCAAACATTTGTCAAGCAGAAATTGATGCTGAATCATTAGTGGCTATGAAAGTTGACATGGGTATACCTTGGCAGAAATTGAAGACAATGGTCAGGTGAGTATACCCCAAAACATTTCATGAAATCTTTATTATGACACTTTATTATGAAAATATTTTAGTCTTACGGATGGCTAAAAACATTTGACATACAGCCGGCATCACATAACAAGCAAAGACAAGTTGCAAAAGTGTGGTGTGGTGAGGATTTTACAATCTAAACAGCTCCATGGGACTATATCAATGAATTACCATTGTTAATCATTTAGACTCATTAGCAGAGCAAGTTTGTTATTCAAATTATATAAACAAGGATTACAGTAGTACGTACAGATGGTGAATCTCATAGTTGACCATTCTTTCTTGAATTATGAGATCCAAATAAAGTTAGGAGACCATGGCGGCAAATCTTTTAATCAAAGCCTAACAATAATGATAATACAGTGGTTTTTAGTATATTTGGATCAAAGATTACAGATCTAACTTCATGGTTAGTTTGTCCAGATTCACCAAACAAATAGGCCAGTTAGAACATATGAAATGGAGGTAATAGCAAACACATTGTCATAATCCTTAATCAAACTAATCACGTCTGCAAGCTGAAATATTTGAATACTATGGTTGTAAATACTAGGAAGCTGGCTTTCCAAAACTAATCATAGTAGCAACACAGTAGTGACTACATTTGCTGTTAGTAGATTTGAATTACTTTTATAGTGAAAGATGCATTAAGTATTTATGTGTGAAGACTATGAGTTCTTGTGCGTAGCATATTGGATAACTGGAGCAAAGCTACCTTTTTTAGAGTGAAACTTAGACTGAAAATAATGACTTAAAGTAAAAAAAAATTGAAGGAGATATATATATATATATATTTCTTCAGGGAGGCATAACTGTTTATTTTGCCATACTACAAAGAAAGTAATGCAGAAGCCCAAAGCTCAAAGAGAAGTGGTTACTCAGCGAATTTGAAATCTTTGACAGATGACTCACAGGCATTTCGCTAGTCAAGAGGTGACATCAAAAGTTAATGTAATCCATGAATCGTTATTTAGAATTCGAATAGACCAGGTATATATTTAATTTGATGTTTTCAGATTTCCAATGGAAGGGAATTTGGAAGTGAAATAAGACACTTTTTCAGTGGAATTAATTTTACACATCCCTATGGTGGCCGAGGATTGCTATCTAAAAAATTATTTCAATTTGATTTGTAATTTTATTTTGAATTTAAAATTGAAAATAAATCTAAAATAAAATCAATTTAAAATTGAATTCAAATAAACTCATCACCGACAGTTGCCAAAGAAACTTCCTTCACTGTTGGTTGTGAAATGAATTTAAAGTTATAGTTTGAAAAAATGAAAAATTTTTTGTGGCCCAGTATTGCCAAAATGTGTTTTTAGAGTATAGCTAATAAGCAGTAAACAAACATTTCTCGCGTGTGTTCCAACATGGTGGCTAAGCGCAATGTCAATGCAGAAAGGTGGACAAAGCTTTCTGCAGATATGAAAAATAAACAGACAAAACGAAACAATGATGCTGCCAAGGATATAGGATCGAACATTGTGAAAAACCAAGAAATGGTTGTACAACTACTAGAGAGTGAAACATCAGGGAAAGCAAAAAAGTATGAAAGAGCTGGAGCACAGGATTTCGTGGAATTTATGTTTGATGAGGTAACTATAGAAAAGAGGGAAGAGGCTTGTGATCATCATTTCAAAGAAAGGCTTTTGCCAGGAATGACATGTGACATACTAGCTGGAGATAAGATGCTCCCCATCTTGTACACAAACACCCCACATTTCTTCTTTTAAAATCATTCATGTAGGTTTTGTAAAAATTAAAATGGCTGAGTTTATGTTATCATCTAGAAGTACATTTAGTCATAGAAGTGTATGCAATTTGATAACACCACAAAGTAAAATTTCCAAAAGTATATCAGTATCAAATATCCTTAAACTTGGGAAAGCTATAATGAAAACTGAAAAGCCAGCGAACTGTTCAAAGTATCAAAGTTTGACGTTCATAAAATACAATGGACTTTTGAAGTGTCAAGTTAAATAACACAGCGGTTCAAAATTGTTTACTTACAACAATGCAATGCTAGGAGAAAGGAATGGTGAATATGTTATGATAGGAGAATATGTTGAGGGGAAATTCCAGAAATACGTCAACAATGACGGTTCGCTTAGCACAACAAACCTGGCACAAGAGTTGCAAGCTAAAGCAGAGTGCTTGGTCCATCCTTCTTTCATCAAGTCGAAAAATACTTTGATGATGCTAGATATGCATGGATGTGAATACTCATTGTTTGATCCAGAAATTGCATTGTTACAATGCAATGTATATAATGGAGTTTTTTTGTTTGGTATGGGCAATTGTCAGTTATCGCCACAGACTTCTTTGGCCAACATGTATGCAACATTTACTGCAAGTCTTTTGATCTTTATGACACAAAGGCATAATTTTTTTACAGAGAACAAAAACTTCTTGATCTCAATCTTGACGTCACTGTTAAGAACGCATGGTCATATCCTGAACGACGAATCCTTTAGGACATTGCTAGCTGAAGTCGAGGGCACTGTGAATTCAAGACCTCTCACGTGCGAAACATTAAGCGATGCAGATAGCCCACTCCCACTTTCACCATCGAATATGCTTACTATGAAATCAAACGTAATTGTTTCGCCACCTGGTGTTTTTGACAAAGCTAATCTTTACAGTCGGCGACGATGGAGACGTATCCAGCATATTGCAAATGAATTTTGGTCAAGGTGGAGGAAAGAATACCTGCAAACTCTCCAAAAACGAAATGTTTGGCAACACAAGCGACGTTGCTTCCAAGTTGGCGACATCGTAATATTGAAAGACGAATCTGAACAACGTTCTGATTGGAAATTGGCAAGAATAACAAACACGTTTCCAGATGATGACAGACTGGTTCGATCAGTGTCACTGAAAACTACATCTAATCAACATGAACTAGTACGTCCAATACATAAGTTGGTGTTGCTTGTCGAAAATAATTAAATAAACGATTCCCAATCGGGGAGCCATGGTTTTGTATATTTTGATTAAATTGCTATAGTTAGTTTTTGTCAAGATGTAAGATATCATCTTGAGGGGAGCCATGTTGCTGCTGCTGAGGCACAGCAATGCCAGCGTCTAGGCATCCCTTAAGATCGTGTTTATATTGAAGTGTGTGTATAGTTTTATTTTTTGTTGTGTTCATAGCCTTAAGTTTTATGTTAAATGTGTCACGTCATTAACTTTATGTTACATGATAGTATTTTAACGTACGTTATTGCTGTCTTGTTCCTCTGTTCTTATGTCTGTTAACGGCCCATTGTGTTACTCGTAAAGTTCTTTTGTTTTTTGTATTATTAGTTTGTTGCGTTTTACATTTTTAGCATGTAGTGGATTCATGTGTGCATTTTTACTTAGTATGTGTGTATTGCTTGCGTGTGATGTTGTTTGGTGGTGGTTTAGTGAAAGTGGTTTAGTAAGATATTTTGTTTTGTTTTTACGTTTCTACATCTATTTTGTTCGTGCGTTTTTGTTTGCTTTCTTTTATTATTTGCTTTTTTTGTATTTTTTAAACTAAAGTTTTTGTATTTTATTTAGCGTTTATGGATTAAAACCTATCGTTTGTGGTATTAAATTCGTATCCGTTTGAACCCTAACAAATAGTGTCGACTTGTGCGTGTGCGACACTAATACTCTATAGTTACCCCTTTCTAATGCATCACCCTTGCCCTTGAAACAATTCACTATTACACTCGACTGCTAATCACTCGGAATAGCACCAACCTTTATAATCTGGTTAGCAAGACTTGTAATAAGCTGAACTCCAATATATCCAGATGCTTTTACCATCTCTGCAACAATACCTGATACTCCTGCAGCCTTGCCAATCTTCAATTTCCTAATAGCCTCCACTACCCATTCTGTCTTGATCTGCATAGCTGGCCCTTCTACAACATCATCGTCAGACAAATTATCGTCGTCCCAATCAAACTCAGTGTTAAGCAACCTCTGAAAATGATTCTTCCAAGCTACCCTTTTCTCCTCCTCTGTGCTAGCCAAAACACCTTCATCATTACGTATACACTTCTCACCTACAATATCTTGATTAGTCTTCTTCATTTGCTTTGCTATCTTGAATACCTCATTGCGCTGGTCTTCCCTTCTTAACACATCTGCAAATCTGTTTCTCTCTGCTTCTGATATTGCCTTATACACTGCTGTACGAGTGCGACGCTTAGCTTCTAAGTAAATATTTTTACTACCACCTGACTTCCACGCTTTCCAAAGTTTCCTCTTTTCCTTTATACACTGGTCAACCTCATTATTCCACCACCAGGTCTGTATATGTCTTGCTGGTCCTTTCGTCCACACACAGGTAACATCAGAAGGTTCTAAAAGACAATTCATCAAAGTAGTCCAAGTACTTTCAACATTGTCACTATCACATTGACTATTGTAGGCTAACTGCTGAACTTTTGCACCAAATTGTCTTGCTACTCTTCCTTCAGCTTCCAGACTTTTCAACGGGGCCTGTACTTTCCCTTGGCTTCTTTAACACTCTTCAAGATAATATCACAAACCAGCAACCTATGCTGGGAAACACACTCTTCCCCCGATATAACTTTCACGTCCTTCATCACTTTCTTGTCTGACTTTCTAACCAGGAAGTAATCTATCTGTGTCTTACAACCACCTGACTCATATGTTATCAGCCTACTCTGTCTCTTACTGAATGATGTGTTGCAAACCACCATGTCCGTTGCCATTCCAAACTCAAGCAAACTCTTCCCTTCCTTATTTCTGCTTCCAAATCCATAGCCTCCATGCACACCTCTATAACCTTCAGATGGTTCCCAACATGACCATTAAAGTCGCCGCCCACCATGACAAGTTCAGTGTCTCCAAACTTTGATGTGACTGCTATTAACTCATCATAAAACTTATCTTTATCTTCCTCACTGAGTCCACACTGTGGAGCATAAACTGACAGAAAAGTGACAATCCTATTACCTATCAAAAACTTTATCACTATAATACAACTATTAACACGCATAACATCTATTACTTTTTCTACCACTTCTCTGTTGAAATGTAAACTTTATATATTTGCAGAGTTGCTTCGACTGCTCCAATAACTTTATGACTCTATGACTCTAAAATTTACAAGACGTTCTCCTATTTATATATTAAAGATAAGATACTTTAGAATGTTCTAGTATATTCCAGATGTTCTATATTTACTATTAGTAGTTTCTAGTATAGTTATCTTATTTCTGGAATATTCTCCAATGTCCCTTATATTTCTAGATAGTACACAAGGTTCTAGAATGTTCTTGCGGCAAGAGTGCCTATTTTCAACACTCCTCCTCACTCGCAGTCCGTAAGGTTCTTCAATCCGATCATCGTTCGCAACTTATCAAACTGTACTCGTCCGATTCCTTTCGTCATTATATCTGCGATCATATCTCCACTTTGACAGTACTTCAATTGGATTTGGTTTGATTTAACTTGCTCTCTTACGTAATGATATTTCATATCGATGTGTTTGGCTCGTCCGTGAAATTGAGGATTCTTTGTCATTGCGATGGCTGATTGATTATCTTCATTGATGATTGTTGCGTTTGGCTGCTTTTCTCCCATGTCTGCTAAAAGTCGTCGTAGCCAAATCGATTCCTGTGAGGCTTTTGATAATGCAATATATTCGGCTTCTGCAGTTGACAAAGCTACACATGTTTGTTTCTTGCTGTTCCAGCTGATTGCTGCTCCGCTCATCATGAATACGTATCCAGAAGTTGATTTACGATCACTCGGGCAACTTACGGACAGTCTCCAAAACGTGGTTTTACTAAGCGCACCAACCTGACTGATAATAAAACATCCTGGTTTTTTTTATTCGTTCAGGTGAAGGATCGATTTTTGAAAAAAAGCTGTTTAAAATTTTTTAGTTGTATTTAAGTCGATATAGCCTCGCTTTCGTGATTTTATTCACCTTTTTAATTCGGTAAAACCCATATAAATAAATACGCGATCAACTATAAACGGCTTTTTTTTAAGTCGTCGACATATTATCTGTGGATTAAAAAAATATCCGATGACGCCACATACCCCTAAGTGGTGCGAACTGTAAAACACGACGTTTTCTTTGATTTTTCGTCATTTTCAGTACTTTGACGTCATTTTTACTACGGTGTCGGATTTTTTTCCCGTTATATTAAAAGACGCGCAAAAACTGCGGGAAAAGAAAAACATAAATATGGTAGCTTCAGCGGGAAATTTTTTTTGTGGAATAAAGTAAGAACGAATAACGAATATCATGGCAAACGTTTTTGAATGCGCTTTTATGCGTGCTGAAGTATTGAATGGGATGAAAAATATAAGTCATCATCACTGTGACTTGCGTTTTTCAAATTTTATGGCGATGTTTCCTGATGTATCCATAACGAAAAATCATTTTGACAGAAAGTCCAAGGAACTTACTGCGTTTGTGAGAAAAAAAAAGTGGAACGGTAAAGTAAGGGAAAAATACCTAGATGATTTTTCTCAAGACAATTGGAAGAAACTCAAAGATAATGAGAAGATTAGGCATACTATACATGCATGTCAAGCATGCAGTTTATTAGAAAAAAATAAAAATACATTTCCTGTTTCAACATCACACAGAACAAAAAAAATCAACAATGTTAAAAAACCATTAACAGATATATCAAACACTGTAAATAGTACGAATAATAAAACTCCAACTACAACAAATAATACGTCCACACCTGTAAATGTAACATATAACAACATATCAACGATTACTACTCCAAACAGTATCAACACAACACCAGTTCATCCAATCACCATAAATTTGACAATTCCTCAAACAAAGACTGACATGTCATATATGAAAACAACGGCAGAATCTGTACTTAATAGTATCAACTCAAAATGGGACAGTATATATGACACTCCATTCACAAAGGTTCTCACAAAGGTCAAATCAGCTAATATTGCTCAAGTGAAGTCCAAGTCTGATAAAAAGAAAGAGCTTAGAGAACGGAATAAAATAATAAAAAAATCCTTGGAAAAAAAATGTTTTGGTGAAAATAAAGCAACAGACACAATCTTTGGCATCAGACAATCAAAAGCTTCCTACAAAAAATCAAGATCGATTCAATACTTTGAAAGTAAAGAAAATTCAATTAAAAGAATGATAGGTATAGCTATATATATTTTTTAATTTTAATCTTTCACCTGTACTGTATCTCCATTCACCTACAGGCACTGGTTTTTCTTGAATGGTATTATTTTATTGTTGCATTTTTTGAATATAAATTTATAAATAATTATATACACGCATATATATATATATAAACAAATATTAAAATGAAAAAATAAGCAATCAACATATATCATGATGAAGTATATAACCCCACGAAATTAACACGCAGAAATAATTAAAACTATGTTATGAAAATAAGTTGCTGTGTGAATAAATGCAAAAAAAATAGCAAAAATAAATAAAACCTTAGGTTCGTAGAATTCAGTCTCGCAAATCATTATTGACTAAACTAAAAACTGTAAAAATTATTTTAAACAAAATATATTAAGGAGTTGTTTCTAACCATAGGGCGGACAAAATTACAACAAAATCAAGACGTAGATGACACACCAATCAAGAAAAAACGACATAGTCCAGATCCAAACAAATTAAATTTCGATCGTCATGCTCTACTTGAAGAAGTGTTAGGAATGGATGTTGGTAGTAAGGTATATCTTCATGTATCTGTTAACATTTGTGTTGAACACATTGCCATTTATATCATTGTCCAATTTTGAACAAAAAAATAACTTGTGTGACACATCGATTTATTTCCTCTTGCAGATAAATTACTCTGACTTGGCCCGAAAATATCATATACCTGGAACTACTGGAAATACAGTTGTTAAGGAATTTCTCGAAGATAACGGTGTTGATTTATCAAAATTTGCAAACAATTTTGTTAACCCATGCAAATATCGTCGAAAATATGAAAAGTTTCCAGGTGAGTACCTAAAAAAAAGAAGAATTGATATATAATGTACGCTTCCAACATTGTGTCTTGTCATCAAATCTGTATAATTTATAGCAAAAGATTCTTAAATTCTTTCAAGTGTTACAGTAGATTTCTGTGTGTAGAACAATGTTTACCTAAAACACATTGCATCTTCACAATACTTTTAGAAATATGTATTATACAAAAAGAGGATGTATATATCGTAGCGTTTGTACAATCAACTTAACATTCCTTGTTCAGAAAGAGAGATATTGAGAACATTTCATTTTTTACAGATGGAAGTGGAGTGTCGGTTCCTATGCCCCCTACATTTGAAAAAATAAAAGAGGAGATACTGAAGAAGATTGAATCTGGAGATATTCTATTAGGATCTTTGGTTGAGCCAAAAAAATATAAAAAAGCTGTGATAAAGAATGGAGTGATTTTCAATGAAGAATTCACAGTATCTGGTCGTTGTATACCACTGAGTGACATTCGCAGAAAGATTTTTGAAGAACATCAAAGTTTGGGGATTATGAGAAATCCAAAAGGTGCTTTGACAAGATACTTCATACTATGGTCTGATCATGCATCACTTTTGAGTGCTGGCCATTTACTATTGACTGTCAAAGTTGTTTACGATGACAAGTTATTTTATACAGATGAGGAAATGTATGCAAAAACAGGTATGTCATTTAGAAGTATTGTTATTGATCACCAAAATTCTAGATATCTAAAATCAAAAATATTTACTTTTTTTACTTTGATAGTAGACATTAAATGCCACTTAATAATGTTCGCTAAATTAAATTTTAGGAATTTGTCATGATGTTCAAGAACTTGTGGAGCGTCCATCCGTTTATATTATTGGTTTTGTATGGAGTCATGTACTGGACAAAAGTCACGCTATAGAGTGTCGTGTTGCGTAGTAGAGTGTCGAGGTGCAATATAGATCCCAAGGTCGCGAGGCGTAGTATAGGTGGACGCGAGGCGAAATAGAGAGTCGCGAGGCGTAATAGTGAGACGCGTATGTAATAATAGAGAGATGCGAGGCGTAATAGAAGGACGCGATGCGTAACAGAAGGACGCGTTGCGTGATGGAAAGACGCGCAAACAAGGGCGACGCGGCGTGTAGGAAGAGGGGACGCGTACTTTCGCGCCATTTGCCTTGGTTACCCGTGAATAAATTTCGAATTTTTTCAATTGACTGGCAAATTAATCAAGACAAAACACGAAAGAAAAAGTAAGTTTTTGTAGCAGCTGGGCTGACCGTTCTCTCTGATTTTTTCTCTCCTGTTTTTTTAATTTCTGCTGTATTATAGTTATATTCTGATAAATTGTGAGAAGTTGCTAATTCATAAGTATGTGTAGTAGTGAAGGGAAGCAATGTAGGGCAACGACGACATTTGTCAACACAGGTATAGCTGGCACCCCCCCCCCCTCCTCATATATATTTTCTCATTAAAATTTGTAATGGGCTAGCTATACTATTGCTATAAATAATGGATTATATTATTTGCCCTAGCAACTTTTACTTCCTTTTTTCCTTCCCTTGTATACACCACCAATCAACCCCCCTCCCCCTGCAACGAGGAGGGTGCCGATAAGCCGAAAAATGTTATTACACTGCTTGCATGCTATTCTGTTATAAGCAATGTGCTGTTTTTGTATTAATATTGTGTTTTGTATCACCATGTGATTACAATGTTTTGATAGGTAAACAGGGCAGCTTATAAAACAGAACGTAGGACTACGACTGGTAGTTAAATGGAACTGTGCGGTGCATATGCATGTGTACAACAACACTGTCAACAGGTGTATTGTAATGATGGCAAATTTCTCAAGTTTTGGTTTTCTTCAAGTGACACTGCACCCATTTTCAAGAATTTTAAATAATGCAGCAAATATGTACAATGTTCTTATTCGATTTTCCTTTAAGGATATTCTTAAGACATTTTTAAATTTTTGTCTTACTATCGTGAATATTTATCGGCATGGTTGTAATTTTCAAAACTTTCAAGCTAAATTGTATGTGATGTTTTAGGAATTAAAAATTGATTCAGCATGCAGAAAGTGAAAGACGCTATAGACAGACTGAATAATGCATTGGATGGTCTGTCATCATCAACAACAAGTACTCAAAATAATCCAAATCAGAACATCTTCCAGAGTCCAAACTCACATCCAAGTCCAAACTTACATCCAAGTCCACAACATCAGAGAATTCTACAAGATTTCAAGTAGGTTGATATTTTTAAGAGTTGTGAATTTCTGCTCCCAGCATGATCATTGCCTCCTTTGTATCTTTTCGATAAGTTTCAATAATCATCTCTCCAGGAGTACTGCTCACAGGCATTATGCTGATTGTGACTATTGAATTTTTTCGTGCCTTTGTACCTTTTTATAACATTTTTCATTTTTTTGATTTTGTTCAACTTTAATTTTTTTCTGTATACACTGAGTAGAAAGATTATTATGTTTGAGACAGATTTTTATTTTAATTCTTGTTCTGTTTCAGTAAGCAATTTCCAGCGTTGAATGCTGGTGGTAGCCGATATCGCCCACAAGCAAAGAAACCACGTCTCTCTAATAACTTCATTAAGGACACATGGACCCATAAATTCTGTGCACTGAGCTACAAAGATACATCAGTTTCACCTAATACACGTGAATTAATGGAGCTAAACCAAGTTGGTCTCGGAATTGAAAAAGTTGTTTTTCCTTCCAAAACTGGAACACATGCTATGCTTCTGGAAGAGTTAACAAAAGCTTATCCAAAATTATCATCACAGAGTGGTGGCATTGAACTTCTGAGGGCTGAGAGTGGTGGAATAAACCGACCATTGGTGTTGATACCACCAAGAAAAGATGGTTATTCTATCAGCTATTTAAAAAATTTAGTACCCGGTCACGCTGTAATATACATCAGACCAGTGCAGAGCGACTTACCAATGGAGGAACCAACTATGGATTCAGGTATTGAAGTTAACTGTGTACGATGTAATCAGAAATATCCGTTAAATGATTTAAGATTCCATCAAGCTTATTGTCAACTTGATGATGACATTTTTCCAGAGATGATAGACGATGAAGCTGGGCCATCGAATGAAAAAGAAGTAGGAAGTACTTCTCCCCATATCGATACTTTGTCGGCAATGTTTCCTCGAATCTCTAAAGCCACAATTCAGGACATTTTACGGAATACCAAATCTATCGATGTGGCAGCCAATATTTTGAGTGAGAAAAGTGCAAGTGAAAATATGTCTGACATGCTGCAAATTAAATGTGTAGATAAGGACATGTCTTTAAAAGAAATTCTCAATCAAATTACATCTCTTGCTTCAGAAAATGATACAATCACTTTGGAAATTGAACGTGACAATCTTTGGATGGAATCCTTGAGATTTTACAAAAGGAACCTTGTGAATTCTCAAGTTATGACCAAAAAATTGATCATTGAGTTTAAAGGAGAGGACGGCCTTGATGGTGGGGCAATGAAAACCGAATATTTCAACCTTTTGTTAGAAGAAGTTAAAAATCGTCTATTTGAAGGTGAAAATAACAGTTTGTTGCCTGTGAAAGACATCACAAAAGCTGTGCTTTTCAAAGTTGCTGGTATGATTATCGTACATTCATTGATTGCTGGTGTTGACACCGGCTTCCCAGTATTAGCAAAACCATACTTTTTACACATGTGTGGTAGAGATACCGACAGTTTGATTGAAAGTTTGAATAAAAGCCACATACCAGCAAATGCAACAACTGAAAATTTGATTGAATTGATTGAATCACTTGATCAATGTAAAACAAAGGACGATATAGACAAACTGCTTTACAAGGACAATCAGAAGCAAGATGTGTTTTGGTCACTTATTAATTCTGCGCATTGGCCTGCCGACAAGAATATTAACAAAGAAAATGTCCCATTACTGGTTCAACAACTCATTTTGAATGATGTGATATTGTCACGCCGAAACTCTTCAGACATGTTATTCGAAGGTTTGAGCTCGTGCAATTTCTTGAATACGATTCGGTGTCATTGGAAAGTTATGGATCAAATATTTTGTGCTGGTTATCGCATGATTGAGAGTAAAGAATTTATCAAATGTTTTAGTTTTGACGAACCAACTTCCTTCGTGGAGACACAGGCAAAGAAATTTTTTCTGTCGTTTATTGAAAAAAGTGACAGTATGACATTGAGTAAAGTACTTGCCTTCTGTACTAGTCATACAGTTGTTCCACTGGATGGTATGAAAAATGAAATCAGAGTGAAATACATGTCGGATGATGAAAAAAACAGTATGTGCAAATCCTCTGCATGTTTAAAAATAATCTACCTACCTACAGTTCATTCTGTAGAAAAGGCGTTTCACAATATGTTGGCAACAGCTTTAGCATGTGAATCAAAGGGATTCGCAAATCCATGATAATTGTAAATTTTTAGGGGCACTAACGAGTTTATTTTTTTCCTTCAAGGTGATCGATTTTTAGCTTATGTTGTCATTGTTCTTATTATGTTGTCATTGAGAAAAAATGCCGATTTTTTTTCTTTTTCTTCCAAAATATGCCTCACTTCTATAAAACTGATTTTTTTTCTGGTGGGGGGGAATATAAAAATCCTGTCAGTCCTATGCAAGAATTCTTCCAGTGATATACATACTTTTAATGATCAGATTGATTATGATTAGTCTCGAATTTATGACTGACTTGTACGCTCCTTGAAGTCTATATATACTGCACATGCATTTATAAGTTCGTCTTTTTGTTGTTCTATTTTGTTTGTTTTCTAACTTTTATATGGAAAAGATGTATGGTTATAGTCGTGATCAAGTTACGCATTGCATTATCATTCAGCTGTGCTAACCAAGAAGATATTTTTCTTTTCTTTTTATTTCACAAGGGTTATGTTTGTTATTTTGTTCTTTATGTGAAAAAATGTTCTACTTATATACGGTCGACTCACTCAGAGAAAGTTATTTAAAAACAGAACTGTTATCGTTAAGTAACTTTTAAACATATTTCGAACATTTTGGAGGGAATTTCGTCTGGCATTTTTAGGATTTATTGTATGATTAAACAAACAAGTGGTTTTGTTGACATTTCGTGTACTTATGCAGTACTTTTATTTTTCAGAATATAACATGAATATACAACAATTGAGTCCAGTTGATTTTATTAAGAATTCTGTTGTTGATACATTGAAACTAATCCAGTCGTTATTGTCATCCTTTGTTGACGCGAATACAGCAGATTTGGATTATCCTGTCTATAGACTTGATGAACTTTACAGCTTCTGCTCTAGAGCAGCTTTAGAGTATCCAGATGTTATAACCGAAAATGTACTGAGTAGTATTCATCAAGCATCAGTGATAATTCAATCAGTGAACAAAACTAGTAACGCGGAAACTGTACGGCACAAGATAGGCAGGCCTTCTTTCGATATACCTGAGGAAACTCTAAAAACTTTAGTGAGGTTGAATTTTTCGCAGACGGCAATAGCTGAAATGTTCGGAGTAAGTGCAAAAACTATTCAAAGAAGATTTAAAGAGTTTGATATTGAACCTAAATCGCACACTATGATTGGTGACGAGGAACTTGATGAACATGTCAAAAAAATTATTTCAGATTTTCCTAACTGTGGCATACGTAGAATGAAAGGTTTTTTACTGTCTCATGGTTATCACATTCCTTGGAAAGTTGTTCGTGATAGTATGTGGCGGGTTGATCCATCAGGGCTATTGATGCGCTCGTTGCAACGTAATGTAGTTCGAAGAAGAAAATATAGTGTTGCAGCGCCAAGGTCATTGTGGCATATAGACGGCAATCACAAATTGATAAGATGGTCGATAGTCATTCATGGCGGCATAGATGGGTATTCTAGGCGTCTAATGTTTCTGTCGTGCGGATCAAGTAACAAGGCTACTGTAGTACTCGATTTATTTCTGACCGCAGTACAAAATTTTGGCTTGCCGTCGCGTGTAAGAGGAGATCATGGGGTGGAAAATGTAGACGTTGCTTGGTTTATGATATCAAGACGAGGAAGTAATCGTGGTAGCTTTATCGCTGGGAAAAGTTGCCATAACCAAAGGATAGAGAGGTTCTGGAGAGATCTATTCCACGGCTGCACATACATATACCACAACATATTCACTTACTTGGAAGAGATAGGAGCCTTGGATATATCGAATGAGTTGCATTTGTTTTGCCTTCATTATGTTTTTATTCCAAGAATAAATGCACATTTTCAAAGATTTATCCTGGGCTATGATCACCATCCTATCCGAACAGAGAGAAACCTTTCTCCTCTTCAATTATGGGAAAGAGGTTTGTTGTTGCAAAGGAGACCGTCAGAAGATGATATTGTCGATGACTGCGATTCATATGGTATAGATTGGAGTGTACCGAGTCATTATATCGAAACCCGTGACGATGCTATTGTGGTTCCCGAGATAAATCATCCATTTCAAAGTAATGACTTATACCTGGAATTTTGTAGATCTAACGATCCAATGGCAAATTGCGATAACTTCGGTATCGAAGTGTTTCTTCGAACTGTTCAGGTCGTAGAAAGTACATTGTTATGAACACCACTATTAGTTCACTCACAGAACTTTTGATTGAATTGCTTAACTTGACATTAGTTACATTAGATACATTACAAAGAAGAAATTCAAACATTTTGTTCACTATATACGTACTAGATATTATGCTTAGGTAAAATAAAGCTCCTTCAGTTCTTCTAACCACGCGAAAAAATAGCCACAGCAGTAGTCATTTAATAAGTTCTTCCCGTGCCTAATTATAGAGCGCGCTCTTTTTTGTTTCCCCGTCCCAACGTCGAAAAGTTGTATTATGCCCTGATCGAGGTTGTTATTCTGCTTATCATAACTCCCCTCTAATAGGCATATAATATACACGAGAGGTTATGATGAACTAGTAGCCCTTGTACACCAAGTATGGAATCTTTTTTTTTCATTTTTTCCTTTTAAAGTATTCATGACAAGAAAAAAGTGAAGATGTATGTAAGCGTAGTTCTTTCTCTGACACGGATCCTCCCATCACACATCTTATTACGCTCCGACTTTACACGTATTTCTATTACGCCTCGCGTCCTTCTATTACGCCTCGCGTCTCTCTATTACGCCTCGCGTCTCTCTATTACGCCTCGCGTCCTTCTATTACGCCTCGCGTCTCTCTATTACGCCTTGCGTCTCTCTATTACGCCTCGCGTCCTTCTATTACGCCTCGCGTCTCTCTATTATTACATACGCGTCTCACTATTACGCCTCGCGTCCACCTATACTACGCCTCGCGACCTTGGGATCTATATTGAACCTCGACACTCTACTACGCAACACGACACTCTATAGCGTGACTTTTGTCCAGTACATGACTCCATAGTTTTGCCCAGGATAGCATTGCAGAGAAGCTTTCATATGTCGAAACCAGACTTAATGACATTAGAAAATTGTCTGACCCATTAATTGTCAATGATAAGAAAGTGGTTGATGTGATAAGGTTTTTTCATGGTATGTTGATGGAATTCAATTCACACAAGTTTAATCTGCATAATGCAACAATTTATTTAAAAAAGGATAACAGGAATTCATTTATATTTTAGGTGACCATCCTGAAATACAATACGAGAGTGGTAACTCTCATGGTGGAAACTTTCCCTGTCTTTGTGGATGCAAAAAATCAAGATTTACAGATATAGCCCATGTCTACAGTAACAAAATAGTGTCCTTGGAACAAAGAAGGAAGAAGGTACATAAATTTCAAAATAAGTTGTTCGTTATTTGTAATTCTGACAAAAAGTATAGAAAATTATTTATTCCAGGTAAATGAAACAAAATATGAATGACAAATTTATAGATTTCTATTACATAACATTAACTATTTTTAACTAACTATTTTTGATTATTTTAGGTAATATCAGGCCCAGCAGGACAACAACAAAAAGCTGTGTCTCCATTTCAACAACTCAATGTGGAGAAACTGGGTCTTGAAGTAAATTACAGAAACCTTGACCGTGACTTACCAGTTCATCAAAAGTTGCACAAAAAGGACCTTGAACAGCTACTAAAAAATCATTTGACAGGTTAGGGCTATTTTATTTTTGATAAACTAAAATAACTTTTGCAAATTTTGGCCTTTTTCGCAAAAGTTTTATATAAGTTGATGTTAGTTGATATTTGTCTGAAAATTTTTCTACAAATAAAGCAAAAGAAAATCAGATATGTTGAGGAAAATTGAAAAGCATAAAAACAATTCTGATTTTATTTTCAAAATTACACTCATTAAAATTTATAAATTCAGTCAACAATTTTTTTTAAAGGAATTATCCGTGTTCCAGCTCTTTGCTTTGGAAATGAACATAGTACAATGGAGTCCTTGAATCTTGCTAATTATGAAGTGATGCCGATTGAACCACTGCATGATTGTAAAGGACATATCAAGAATTTGTGGGATGTTTTGCATGAAGTGTTGACACCTCAAGAGAATAAAATTTTTCAACAGTCCCTAGATGCCACATATGGTTCGAAGGACAAGGTGAGAGGATCTGACTATCGGCTGTCATCAATAGTTGTTTACCAATCAATGCAAAGCACTTGCAGAAAGGAAATCAAAGAGTTGTTGTACACATTGATGGAGCTAGTTCGGTTATCATATCTTAAATCCCAAAAAAGGTCCCCACGAATTATTCTACGATTACATAATATTAGTTTCCAGCATGCCATGTTGTGCCAAGATCTGTTTGGGCATAATTTAAAGTCAATGTCTACACAAAAGCTTTATGGCATTTATTATCATGGCTTGACAACACATTTAGCAGAAGTATCGAGAATTATCTCACCAAGCTCCTTACACACAGAGAATGAAGAACAGCTATTCAGCAAAATTAATCAAATAAGTTTGAGAACATCAGCCAGATCCTTAGAATCCATACGTGATAATAGCATCATCCGTATTCAAGCTGAACAGAAATTTATTGCCAAAGAATGTTCTAGAAAATCAACTAACACATCTAAAATATCGAAATTTTCAGAGAGTGTACTTGGTAAGTCTAAAATATCTGTTTCTACTGGCTTTCTAATTCATGTTGGCATTCAGAAATTGCTGAGACGAATGTCCACATGAAAACAAAAGTTTTCAATTCACATTGGCAAATATTTAACTGTTATTTGTGTACTGCAGCATTTGGCCGCAAAACAAATATAAATTGCAAATGTCGAACACGAGTTTGCCAACGCAAAACAGGAAAATGTCATTTTACGTAGGCAATGTTCTGTCGTCATGGAATAAACTGAAACAGAAAGGCTGTTCTATGTGATAATTAAATATATTTTGAAGTGCTTGACTTAATAAAAAGTCTGGTTTGATATTCAAACATTAATCTTTCTAATTTTGTTTAAAATTTTAACATGTGATAAAAAGTGTATGATTGTCATTTTGTTTCGAAATAAACTTTTTTGAATTTTCAGATGAGAAAAGAAGTTGTTTTAACATTAACTTACCTCTACGGAAATATCAGGCACACTTGGAAAGAATTGCAGATTTTTTGCTCTATGGTAATGGTGTTTGGTGGCATAGAGAAAATGATATTATCATATTTCATGATGGAAAAGAGGATGATGATTTCAGAGTTGAAGGGCCTTTGATGACAAATTTCAAACAAGACAACCTGCAATCAGTAGCAAAAGATGTAGAAGCTTGTTGGAAGAAATGCGTTGATCGTGGTATTGAATTGCCAATCACAAAGATAAATACTTTCGACGAAAATGGAGATTTAATAGAATGCAAGGCACTTGAAGAAGTAAGTAATACGTCATTCTTGGCTTACTGTCTGTAGGATGGGTATATTAATAGCCCCCAACTCAAATTCCTCTGTATCAAGTCTATCTCTACACTTTCTTACCCAATTATCCTCCTTCATTCTTGCAAGTGTCCTAACCAACTTAATCTACTTATATCTGGACAACATCTATCTTTAATTCTACAGATACCTAGCCTGCTTCTTAGCTCATATGAACTCTTTCTTACTCTCAGACTGGCGTTACAAATCCAAAAGCAAACATAACAAGTAATATCAAACTGATGGCTGATGATGATAATGCAGAATATGATAATGCGTATATATCACATGATAATAATGAAGAGATAGAAATGGAGATAGATATCACATTAGAACAGCAACCTTCCTTATTGGATTTAGAAGTTGACCAAGCTGTTCATTTTAAGAAAGAAACATCAAACACAATTACATTGGAACAACAACCTTGCATAGCTGACTCAGTTACTAATCCTAAAAAAACTGCAGAAAATAGTAAGTTGGAAAAGATCTGTAGAGACAGACAGACGAAAGCTGACCAAAACCCAATTCTTGAATCAGGTGTATGCAAGAACATAATGTATGTTCTTGGCTATTCAGATAAATTGAAGGACTTCGACCGTCATCATATGTCATATAAGCTGACTAAAAGTGAACATTCAAGAAAAAAATGTAGAGCATTTATCATTCATTTTCGTGAAAAAGTGATGGCTGTTCAGCATGAAGCAGAAAAAGCTACGAAAGATTGGGAAAAAGACTTCATAGCAAAAAATTTTAAGATGCCGAATACAGAAGAGCTTAAATCAAATAAAATTTACATGGAGAAATATAAATTAAATTACCACGCCAAAAAAATTCTTGAACAATGGACAAATATTTAGTTTTTCAGCAAAAGGATCAATATGCGCTTTTAAATTTTAAGAAGCATATTTTTCAACAAATTAGCCAGAGCTAGCTAAAATAAAAACATTTGATATATATATATATACAAAACTTTTTTTCTGATACGTTTCGTATGGGAAATGTATTTTTATATTATTGTGGATCATCATTTTGCACAAACGAAAAAACAAGAACAACACGAGAAGGAAATTAATACCTTTAAAAAGATATCAAAGTATTTGTTGTTGCTTTGACGGGCTTAATACGCAATAATCTTGTATTGTGCAAAACTTAGAAGAAATAGCTAGCTAGCTAACAGTCTTAAAAAGGTCCATTTTTACAATCCATTATGTGGGTTATATATCTGCACCCTAAATCAAGAGAATACTAGCTAAACTGCTTTTCTAATTAAGCTACTCTTTCGTACAGAGGTAGGATTTGCACCCACAACTATTTAGCTAAGTAATCTGCAGTGATCTAAGAACTACATAAACAGTTTAATTTCTTGACTAACTGTTTTTATATTGTATATATCTATCTATGTATATATCTATGTATATAACAGCCAGAAAGGCTATGTATAGCTCTGACAGTTACAAAGTTTAGGTAAACACTTCCAGAAATATATAGCTAGCTTTTGCTATAGCTACTATATATATAATTTTGACAGGTAGCTATAGGCAAATAGAATATAGAAAATTTCAAATATATAGAATAAATAATATTACAAACCTTGTTTTTACTGCGTGATCACAAATACCTTAACAGCCAAATGTATGGTACAACCAACCATTTCTGTCAACACAAAAACACAAAAATGGCGGCACCTTCTTGTCTTCTTCACAAACTTGAAACGACAAAAAGCACGTCAGATAGCAAAACGCGGTAGACGATTATGATAAAACGCGGTATACCCGTGTTTTACCCGAAATAATTGGAGACTGTCCGTAAGTTGCCCGAGCATTCAAATCTCCAGCCCAATCTGCGTCAGAAAATCCTTCTATTGTTGAATTCTTTTCGTACAAAAGACCATAATCAATTGTTCCATTGAGATACCTCATGATCCTCTTAACGGCAATCCAGTGTTGTTGTGACGGTTTTGATGAAAATCTGGCAACATTGCTCACAGCATAAGCGATATCTGGTCGTGTTCTCGTAGAAAGGTAAAGTAACTGTCCAACTACTGATTGATACATCTCTGGATCAACGAGTTTATCTGTTTCATTTGATTTGATGAGTTTGCTTCCAATCTCTACAGGTGTTGCCACAGGTTTGGAATTCTCCATTGAAAACTTCTTGAGTAGATTTCTTGTGTAACTTGGTTGTCCAATCCAAATTCTTCCTGCACTAAAATATTCTATCTTGACTCCTAGAAAATGGTTCATCTTCCCCATGTCTCTGATGTCGAATCTATCTCCAATCATCTTGATAAATTCATCAATACGTTTTTGATTGTTTCCGGCCAGTATGATATCATCAACATATACAGCGATTATGAATGTTTCTTCATCTGTTTCAAGCGTGTATATACAAGGATCGTTGTTTGATTGTTTGAAGCCCATACTCTTTAGATGTTTGTCAAGTGCTTCGTTCCAACATCTAGATGATTGCTTCAATCCATAGATACTTTTCTTGAGTTTACAAACCAAGTGTTCCTTTCCTAGAATTTCAAATCCCTCTGGTTGTTTCATATATATGGTTTCGTTAAGTTCACCGTTCAAAAATGCAGTTCCAACGTCGAGTTGATGTAGGAGAAGTTCTTTCTTGACTGCCAATCCAATCAACGTTCGTATTGATTCGAATCTAACTACCGGAGAAGTTGTTTCGTCATAATCTTCTCCATATCTTTGATTGTATCCTTGTGCAACCAATCTTGCTTTGTATCGTTCCACATTCCCATCAGAGTCTTGTTTCTTTTTGTATACCCATTTGCTGCCAACAACTTTTCTGTTTGGAGGTAATTCAGTCAACTCCCATACTTCGTTTTTGTGTAAAGAATCCAATTCGGCTTCCATTGCTTGCATCCACTTGTCTGCATCATGTCCTTTGATTGCTTTAGAAAATGTATTTGGATCTTCTTCTTGAGTGATGTATACCCATTCTCCGTAACGATCAGGAGGCCGTCGTTCTCTTACTTGTCGCTCTTGCTCCTCCTGTATTTGATTATCTGTGTTTTCTTCACGAGGTTGTAATTCGATCTCTACTTTTGGTTCGTCTATGTCACGGTCGTCTTTCAATTCACCACAGATTTCATTGAATGTCACATTTCGGCTGTAAAAGACTCTCTTCTTGTCGTTGTCATATAGACGATATCCCTTGATTCCATCACCGTATCCAAGAAATACACTCTTCTTGGCTTTTGGTACGTGAGCATACGCATCACATCCGAAAATTCGTAGATTTTCGACATTTGGTTTCTTTCCAGTTAATACTTCAAAGGGTGTCTTCCCTTTAACTGCTGTCGTTGGACATCGGTTACGAAGGTACGTTGCTGTAGCCAAGGCTTCGGCCCAAAATCGTTTTGGTAACTTTGAATCTGCTAACATTGATCTTACAGATTCCATGAGTGTTCTGTTCATCCTCTCTGCAACTCCATTTTGTTGCGGTGTTTTCGGAATTGTCAACTCATGATGAATACCTTCTTTCTTCAAATAGTCTTCGAACTCTTTGGATGTATATTCTCCACCATTGTCAGTTCTAAACGTTTTTATCTGAATTCCAGTCGATTTTTCCACAGTTGCTTTCCATTCTTTAAAATTCTCAAACACTTCACTTTTGTGTTTCATGACATATACCCATACGTATCTTGATTTATCGTCAATGAATGTAACAAAATATTCTGCACCACTAAGTGATTTTGTTTCTATCTTTCCACAAACGTCGCTATGGATTATACCAAGGAGATTTTTCGATCGATCTCCTCCTGTCTTCGGAAACGGTATTTTGCTTTGTTTCCCATCAATGCACGGTTCACAAAATGTCGGTTTCTTTGTTGCATCATAATCAAACCCTTTAACAAGTTTGTCCCTTGCCAATCGT
Source organism: Hydractinia symbiolongicarpus (assembly GCF_029227915.1). NCBI lineage: Eukaryota > Metazoa > Cnidaria > Hydrozoa > Anthoathecata > Hydractiniidae > Hydractinia > Hydractinia symbiolongicarpus. The sequence continues at coordinate 3,748,965 of NC_079888.1, read as the reverse complement.
TTAAGATTCTGCACACCGAGATGACCGTATCTTCTATGCCAAATTTCTTCCTTTGTTGTAGCGTTATTATCACATTTCATAACTGTGTGATTCTTCTTATTTCTCAATCCATTACAGTTGAGATGGTAAAGGTTGCCATGCTTTGTTGCTGTACCAATGATTCCGTGTTTCGCATCCACGATGTCACATTTGAAATCTTCAAACTGAAACTTCTTTCCATTTGTTGCAGCTTTTGATACACTAAGTAAATTGTACGAAAGTTGTGGTACAAATAAGACATCAGATAACTTGCATACAACGTTTCTGTTTTCTGAAATGTTCATTTCCAAGGTTACTGTTCCTTTTCCAATTGCTTGTACTGAATATCCATCACCGACAGTGATATCTTGTGGTATTTCAAGTGACGAAATTTCTTCGAACAATTCCTCTTCGTTACACATGTGACATGTTGCGCCTGAATCAACTATCCAGTTACTTTTTTCTTTGACTGCCAAAGTATTTTCAGCAACTAAACTGATGATTTCTTCGTCATCATCTTCTTCTTCTTCAGCCGTACACACATTTTGCGGCTTCATTCGATTTTTACCGTACGTCGAAGGAGTCTGTCTCTCGAACTTCTTCGTTAATTCTTTGCAATATCGTTTCACATGACCAATCTTTCCACAGTGATAACATCTGGGTCCCTTTCTTGGCTTTCCATGATTCGATGTCATTGCTTTGACATTCGTTTCCAAAGTGTCCTTATCTTTCCGCTTGCTTTCCTCGTGTAACAATCGTTCAGTTACGACTTCAAGCTTCGGTACTTCAGCACTAGCCTCCAGAGCTGTAACTAGCATATCATACGAGTCTGGTAAGCTTGCTAACAAATGAACAACTTTACTTTCATCATCCAACGGGTCTCCAATAATTGCAAGTTCATCGAAAATTTCTGTCAAAGCCTTAACGTGCTTTTGAACAGATTGCTCATCTTTCAACTTCAAGTCATACAACTTCCTGCGTAGTGTCAATTTATTACTCCATGTCTTCTTTTGGAACTGGTCTGCCAACTTCTTCCAAACCTCAGTAGGATCTTCTGGATCTGGTCCAAGCAGGTATAACAGCGTTGGTTCCACCGACAAAACAATCGTTGCTAACGCACGATCTCTACGCAAATTAAATTTCGGAATTTCTCTCTCTTCAGTTGGAGCATTTTCTCTTCCATCAACAATTCCCCAAAGTCCATCTTTGATTAACGCCATTCTACACTGTACCTTCCAGGTAGCATAGTTTGTTCCATTCAATGGTTTTATCAATACTTTGGTGCTTTCCATCGCCATTTGTTCCGTATTCAACTAATCCGGATAATCCGTTTCAGGTTTCCACAATACGATTTTTCGTGCGAACTTTACACCAATCCAAACCAAAATCAAAACAAACTCGTCGGACACACAAGATGGCTTCTTCTTCTTGAATATTATTTCTGTAAATATTCAATCTTCTTGGGCATAGACTGGGCCCATAACCTGTTGAAATGTAAACTTTATATATTTGCAGAGTTGCTTCGACTGCTCCAATAACTTTATGACTCTATGACTCTAAAATTTACAAGACGTTCTCCTATTTATATATTAAAGATAAGATACTTTAGAATGTTCTAGTATATTCCAGATGTTCTATATTTACTATTAGTAGTTTCTAGTATAGTTATCTTATTTCTGGAATATTCTCCAATGTCCCTTATATTTCTAGATAGTACACAAGGTTCTAGAATGTTCTTGCGGCAAGAGTGCCTATTTTCAACATTCTCTGCAACGAATATGCCAACTCCTCCATATCCATCACTATTACCAATCCAAAAAAGCTTATACCTTGCCCTCCTACCTTCCGCAAATCTCACTGAAGCTCATCTCCACCTGACTTCCTGAACACAACACATATCAACAGATCTACGTTCTAACATTTTAACTACTTCTGCTCTACCTCTCAGAGTACCAACATTTACACTAGCCTTCCTCAACCTAGTGTTATCTACCTTGTGATGTGATAGCTGGTAACGGTCTGACGATGCTCACACTTGACATCTGTCCTACCGTGCGCGACACCTTCACTCCTTAGAGTCCCAGCCCCGTTTACGCAGTTTGTCTGATCAACTATTCTTACGGCCATTAATAAAGAGTTTTGGCATTGTTTTACAGCTGGATGCCCTTCCTAGCGCCAACCGTTCACAGACCGGGCTGGGTATTTTTAAAGTGACACCATCACTATGTGGCATTTCATGGGACTTCCACAATCGCCCCTTTAAACTAAGGTATGGTGGAGGACGTTCAACTCCTCTCGTCTCTTATGGAGACCCTCCTACCCTCCTTAAGGAGACCCTCCTACTTATTTTTTTATATATATATATCTTTAGATTCTAACATTGCAAACATATTGTGAAGCAAATGGTCTTCATGACTATCTAAGTAAGTAACAAGAAGTTTAACAAGAAGTTTTCATATTCGTTTGGATCTTCCTTCCTTCCAGCTGTAACTATGTTACATTACCGCCACATTATATACATTATAGCATTGCTCTAACTTGCTTGCCTGCCATACAAGCCAGTTAGCGGTTAGCGCAAATGGGTAAACCCACTCTAAAAAGTTTTTTTGTAATTGGTTATTTTCTCAGCAAATACTTACTTACTTAGTTACTTACTTAATCCCCGGGTTTGGGTTCTAAATACAACAAACAGGGCCATAGATTAGTGGTTATAGCTCTCGTACTCTGTGCGGGAGACCGGGGTTTGATTCCTCCTGACATCGATTGAACATGGGCGAGTGAATGTTACCATAGCCATGGGTTGACCCAAACCATGCGAGGGAAATTGCGGAGATGGCACACTGTGTGGGCCGTTGAATGTTGCCAGGACTTGTCTAGTAGAGTGCGGGTCGTAATTGGGTCTGCTTAGCTCAAAATGAGCATTAAACACTCTAGGACTCTCCATCTAAGCCATGGCCCCCTCCTGGAAATAATAGACAGTGTATATCCTTCAATATTTGTGAGGCTAGCCATGCAAAAAATGCACACCTATCTATCTAACGTTTGGTCAACTTGGGTTTTATTTTATGCTGATACACAATTTTTTCTTTTGCAGTTTATATTTTAAGGTTCGATTTTTATTGAAGTTTTTAAAGAATCTGCAAAAAATTATTCGTTTGATTACTTGTCAATACGGGTCAACTCCCGTCAAAACGGGTCCAAAATTCTGTCAAGAGCTAAATACCGGTGGGAATTGCGCGACATAGACTAAATCGTGTAGCAAAACTCAAGCATCCAGCGAACCTGGGGGACATTATCACACTGTTAAATCGTATAAAAAACAACTTTCCTATGTGCTCCATGGTAATCAATCAAACTGCTTGATGAAACATACCCTGGGCTTTCTGCATTAGCAGTACCTCAGTGGTTTCAGAACGCAATATTGCATATACTTTATATTTTACGTGGCTGGCCTCACAAATATCGAGGGATATACTCTCTTTAACCTACGCAAACTCAATTACGGTCAGCGCTTTGTCAGACAGCTCCCTCTAACATCCAACGGCCACACAGTGCGCCATCTCCTCAATTCCTCTAACGTCACTTGGGTTATCGCAGGGCTATAGTAATATTAAATTTGTTGAATAATATTTGTTATGGTTCTGAAGATATATTTACTTCACAATGTACATACATAAATATTTACAGTCAGCTTATATATAGTCTTTACATGGAACTTGCTAGAAAATACTAGTATACAAGAAAAAACGTCTAGTAAGAAACATCAAGAAAGTTCCAAGGTATGTTCTAGAGAGTTCAAGTATACATGATGCAATGTCCATACTACATGAATGTTCAAGAATGTTCTGGAATGTTCCGTAATGTTCCAGTAAATATCTGACTAGAGTGTCTGTAATTTCAATACTCCTCCTCACTCGCTGTCAGATAGTTCGTAAATACCACTCCTTTCGCGTAGTTCATTAAATTGAACACGACCCAATTCTTTTGTCAATACGTCCGCAACCATGTCCTCGCTCGGACAGTACACCAACGTGATCTTCTTATTCGTAATCTGTTCTCGTATGTAGTGATGCTTAATGTCAATATGTTTTGTACGTCCATGAAACTTTGGATTTCTCGCCATACAAATTGTTGACTGATTGTCTTCGTAGATCAAAGTTGGCTCGTCTGATTTCTCGTTCATGTCATTAAGAATTCGTCTCAACCAAATAGATTCCTGTGCTGCACTTGACAATGCCATGTACTCTGCTTCTGCTGTGGATAAGGCTACACATGTTTGCTTCTTACTCAACCAGCTAATAGCTGCTCCACTCATCTTGAAAATATAACCAGATGTTGATTTTTGATCGTCAAGATCGCCTGCCCAATTCGCATTTGAATATCTGGTTAAACCACTTTTATCACCATATAATAAACCATAGTTGACTGTGCCATTCAAATATCTCATAATACGTTTGACTGCAGACCAATGATGTGTCGTAGGTTTTGAAGTGTATCTTGCAACGTTTCCAACAGCATATGCAATATCTGGTCTTGTTTTCGTTGACAGATAAAGAAGACATCCAACTGCTGATTGATATATGTCTTGGTCAAACAGAATATCATCGTCTGTTGGTTTCATCAATCTTGCTCCGGCTTCAGTAGGAGTTGCGACAGCTTTCGAATTTTGCATGTCAAACTTCGTTAGCACTTCTTTGATGTAGGTTGGTTGACCAATCCATATCTTCCCTGGTTCTAGATGAACGACTTTAACGCCAAGGAAATGATGTAACTTCCCCATGTCTTTTACGTCAAATTTTACACCAATTTCTTGAATGATTTGTTGGATTCGCGTACTTGATTTCCCTGCTAATAGGATATCATCAACGTATACAGCCAATATAAACATCTCTCCTCCTGAAGTCATCGTGTAAATGCAAGGATCATTCGTCGAAGGGGTAAATCCACATTTCTTGAGATGTTTATCCAAAGCTTCATTCCAGCATCGCGACGATTGCTTTAGACCATATATCCTTTTCTTTAGCTTGCAGACCATATTCTCCTTCCCTTTAATCTCGAAACCCTCAGGTTGTTTCATGAAGATGTCTTCTTTCAATTCGCCATTCAAGAATGCGGTTGTTATATCCAATTGATGTAGTTGAAGATTATATTTCGCTGCCAATGCAATCATTGTCCTTATTGATTCGAATCTTACTACGGGACAAAATGTTTCATCATAGTCAATTCCACTTTTCTGTGTGAATCCTTGCGCTACCAATCTTGCCTTGTGCCGCTCTACGTTTCCATCTGCATCACACTTTCGTTTGAACACCCATTTGCTTCCAACAGCTTTACGTCCATTCGGCAGTTCAACGACATCCCATACATTGTTCTTGTATAGTGATTTGATTTCCCTTTTCATTGCGTCGATCCAATTTTCTTTGTCATCACTTTGAAGTGCTTCTTTGATTGACTTTGAATCTGGTACTTCTTCTGCAACATATACCCAATCACCGTAACGATCTGGTGCTTTTCGTTCTCGTCTCTGCCTATCGGTTTGTAAAGGTTCACCGTTGTCATTTTTGTCAACGTCATTATCTTCAAATTCCAATTCCACTTCATGTTGCTTGACAACTTCTTTTGGAGCTTCTTTTTCATCCTTCTCCTTAGTTCGTGATTTGGTTTCGTTGAAGACAACATCTCTGCTGAAGAAAACTCTTTTCTTCACTTCATCGTACAACCGAGGTTGTCGTACCATATCCCAGGAAAATGCATCGTTTCGTCTTTGAATCCACTTTTGCTCTCTCGTCCTTTGGAATGAGTGCGTAAGCGTTGCATCCAAATATACGAAGATCGCTGACATTTGGTTTGTGTCCAGTCCAAACTTCATATGGTGTCATACCTTTAACAGCACTTGTAGGACTACGATTTCGTAAGTAACTTGCTGTTGATAATGCTTCTGCCCAAAAACGCTTGGGTAACTTTGAACCCGCTAACATGGCTCGCACCATTTCCACAAGTGTCCTGTTCATTCTTTCAGCCACACTGTTCTGTTCTGGATTCTTTGGAACTGTTGTTTCATGTCGAATACCTTCTCTTTTGAGATAGTTCTCAAATTCATTTGAAGTGTATTCTCCTCCGTTGTCCGTTCGAAATGCTTTAATTCTCGAATCGCTTGACTTTTCGACCATTGCTTTCCATTCCACAAAACTTTGGAATGCGTCGCTTTTGTTTTTCAGCATATACACCCACACATGTCGGACTTATCGTCGATAAAGGTGATAAAATATTCAGCTCCGCTAAGTGACTTCTCTTCAATCTTTCCACACACGTCACTGTGCACTAATCCAAGTAATTCATTGGACCGCACTCCTCCTTTCTTTGGAAAAGGTGTCCGGTGCTGCTTTCCATCAACACATGATTCACAAAACTTTGCATTCTTTAATGTATCGTATTCAAATCCATCAACCAAATTATCTTTTGCCAGCATTTCCAGACTTTTAACCCCAAGGTGACCGTAACGTCGGTGCCAAATTGATTCTTTTGTGTCGTCACTTCCACACATTGCAAACTCGCTTTCCGCTTCTCCCTGTTGACTACAGTTGAGATGATACAGGTTTCCAGACTTTGTAGCAGTAGCGACTACTTTTTTGCCATCCAATATACGGCATTCCGACTGACCAAACTCAAACCTCTTACCGGACTTTGTTCCCTTTGAGACACTCAAAAGATTGTAAGACAGTTGTGGTACGTATAAAGTTTCATACAATCGGCATTGTTTCACTTTTACATCCGGGATGTTCACGAATAATTCCACTGTCCCTTTACCAATAGCTTCCAGTGAGTATCCGTCCCCAACAGTAATCTTCTGTGGTTCCTCGAGTTCAACAATGTCAATAAATAAGCTCTCGTCATTGCACATATGACACGTGGCTCCAGAGTCCACTATCCAATCGCTTAACTTTTCGGATGCTACTAAAGAATGTTCGACAACAAATCCGAGTTCGATTTCTTTGTCGGACTCCTTCTTTTCGGCGGTACAAGCTTTTTGGTTCATGGGTTTCTTCTTGAACTTTCCATCCGATCTCGAATAATTTCCCGTCTTGTTGAGATCACAGTTTCGTTTAATATGTCCGTAATTACCACACCGATAACACTTTGGACCTTTCTGGTTACGCTGATGATGCTTTAACGTCATCGCCTTTATTCCTGGCTCTGTTTCTACCATGTCTTTCTGTTTGCTTTCTTCGTGAAGCAGTCGCTCTGTAACAACGTCAATTTTTGGTACCTCCGAACTTGCTTCGAGCGCCGTGACCAACATGTCGTACGAACGCGGCAAACTTGCCAACAAATGAACCACCTTATTTTCGTCATCCAAAGGATCACCAATAATCGCTAACTCTTCAAAAATCTCCGTCATTGTTTTAATGTGAGTCTGTACCGATTGTCCTTCCTTTAACTTTAACGCATAAAGTTTTCGACGTAATGCCAATTTGTTGGCCCAAGATTTTTTTTGAAATTGATTGGCTAACCTTTTCCATACTTCTGCGGGATCCTCTGGATCCGGACCAAGTAGATATAGAAGAGACGGTTCAATCGATAAAACGATAGTAGCCAATGCCTTGTCTCTTCTCAATGCATATTTCAACGCTGCTGCTTCGCCATCAGCAGGAGCACCTTCAGTTTCATTAACAATTTTCCACAAACCTTCTCGTACCAATGCCATCTTACATTGCAACTTCCATGTTCCAAACGGGTCCAAAATTCTGTCAAGAGCTAAATACCGGTGGGAATTGCGCGACATAGACTAAATCGTGTAGCAAAACTCAAGCATCCAGCGAACCTGGGGGACATTATCACACTGTTAAATCGTATAAAAAACAACTTTCCTATGTGCTCCATGGTAATCAATCAAACTGCTTGATGAAACATACCCTGGGCTTTCTGCATTAGCAGTACCTCAGTGGTTTCAGAACGCAATATTGCATATACTTTATATTTTACGTGGCTGGCCTCACAAATATCGAGGGATATACTCTCTTTAACCTACGCAAACTCAATTACGGTCAGCGCTTTGTCAGACAGCTCCCTCTAACATCCAACGGCCACACAGTGCGCCATCTCCTCAATTCCTCTAACGTCACTTGGGTTATCGCAGGGCTATAGTAATATTAAATTTGTTGAATAATATTTGTTATGGTTCTGAAGATATATTTACTTCACAATGTACATACATAAATATTTACAGTCAGCTTATATATAGTCTTTACATGGAACTTGCTAGAAAATACTAGTATACAAGAAAAAACGTCTAGTAAGAAACATCAAGAAAGTTCCAAGGTATGTTCTAGAGAGTTCAAGTATACATGATGCAATGTCCATACTACATGAATGTTCAAGAATGTTCTGGAATGTTCCGTAATGTTCCAGTAAATATCTGACTAGAGTGTCTGTAATTTCAATACTCCTCCTCACTCGCTGTCAGATAGTTCGTAAATACCACTCCTTTCGCGTAGTTCATTAAATTGAACACGACCCAATTCTTTTGTCAATACGTCCGCAACCATGTCCTCGCTCGGACAGTACACCAACGTGATCTTCTTATTCGTAATCTGTTCTCGTATGTAGTGATGCTTAATGTCAATATGTTTTGTACGTCCATGAAACTTTGGATTTCTCGCCATACAAATTGTTGACTGATTGTCTTCGTAGATCAAAGTTGGCTCGTCTGATTTCTCGTTCATGTCATTAAGAATTCGTCTCAACCAAATAGATTCCTGTGCTGCACTTGACAATGCCATGTACTCTGCTTCTGCTGTGGATAAGGCTACACATGTTTGCTTCTTACTCAACCAGCTAATAGCTGCTCCACTCATCTTGAAAATATAACCAGATGTTGATTTTTGATCGTCAAGATCGCCTGCCCAATTCGCATTTGAATATCTGGTTAAACCACTTTTATCACCATATAATAAACCATAGTTGACTGTGCCATTCAAATATCTCATAATACGTTTGACTGCAGACCAATGATGTGTCGTAGGTTTTGAAGTGTATCTTGCAACGTTTCCAACAGCATATGCAATATCTGGTCTTGTTTTCGTTGACAGATAAAGAAGACATCCAACTGCTGATTGATATATGTCTTGGTCAAACAGAATATCATCGTCTGTTGGTTTCATCAATCTTGCTCCGGCTTCAGTAGGAGTTGCGACAGCTTTCGAATTTTGCATGTCAAACTTCGTTAGCACTTCTTTGATGTAGGTTGGTTGACCAATCCATATCTTCCCTGGTTCTAGATGAACGACTTTAACGCCAAGGAAATGATGTAACTTCCCCATGTCTTTTACGTCAAATTTTACACCAATTTCTTGAATGATTTGTTGGATTCGCGTACTTGATTTCCCTGCTAATAGGATATCATCAACGTATACAGCCAATATAAACATCTCTCCTCCTGAAGTCATCGTGTAAATGCAAGGATCATTCGTCGAAGGGGTAAATCCACATTTCTTGAGATGTTTATCCAAAGCTTCATTCCAGCATCGCGACGATTGCTTTAGACCATATATCCTTTTCTTTAGCTTGCAGACCATATTCTCCTTCCCTTTAATCTCGAAACCCTCAGGTTGTTTCATGAAGATGTCTTCTTTCAATTCGCCATTCAAGAATGCGGTTGTTATATCCAATTGATGTAGTTGAAGATTATATTTCGCTGCCAATGCAATCATTGTCCTTATTGATTCGAATCTTACTACGGGACAAAATGTTTCATCATAGTCAATTCCACTTTTCTGTGTGAATCCTTGCGCTACCAATCTTGCCTTGTGCCGCTCTACGTTTCCATCTGCATCACACTTTCGTTTGAACACCCATTTGCTTCCAACAGCTTTACGTCCATTCGGCAGTTCAACGACATCCCATACATTGTTCTTGTATAGTGATTTGATTTCCCTTTTCATTGCGTCGATCCAATTTTCTTTGTCATCACTTTGAAGTGCTTCTTTGATTGACTTTGAATCTGGTACTTCTTCTGCAACATATACCCAATCACCGTAACGATCTGGTGCTTTTCGTTCTCGTCTCTGCCTATCGGTTTGTAAAGGTTCACCGTTGTCATTTTTGTCAACGTCATTATCTTCAAATTCCAATTCCACTTCATGTTGCTTGACAACTTCTTTTGGAGCTTCTTTTTCATCCTTCTCCTTAGTTCGTGATTTGGTTTCGTTGAAGACAACATCTCTGCTGAAGAAAACTCTTTTCTTCACTTCATCGTACAACCGAGGTTGTCGTACCATATCCCAGGAAAATGCATCGTTTCGTCTTTGAATCCACTTTTGCTCTCTCGTCCTTTGGAATGAGTGCGTAAGCGTTGCATCCAAATATACGAAGATCGCTGACATTTGGTTTGTGTCCAGTCCAAACTTCATATGGTGTCATACCTTTAACAGCACTTGTAGGACTACGATTTCGTAAGTAACTTGCTGTTGATAATGCTTCTGCCCAAAAACGCTTGGGTAACTTTGAACCCGCTAACATGGCTCGCACCATTTCCACAAGTGTCCTGTTCATTCTTTCAGCCACACTGTTCTGTTCTGGATTCTTTGGAACTGTTGTTTCATGTCGAATACCTTCTCTTTTGAGATAGTTCTCAAATTCATTTGAAGTGTATTCTCCTCCGTTGTCCGTTCGAAATGCTTTAATTCTCGAATCGCTTGACTTTTCGACCATTGCTTTCCATTCCACAAAACTTTGGAATGCGTCGCTTTTGTTTTTCAGCATATACACCCACACATGTCGGACTTATCGTCGATAAAGGTGATAAAATATTCAGCTCCGCTAAGTGACTTCTCTTCAATCTTTCCACACACGTCACTGTGCACTAATCCAAGTAATTCATTGGACCGCACTCCTCCTTTCTTTGGAAAAGGTGTCCGGTGCTGCTTTCCATCAACACATGATTCACAAAACTTTGCATTCTTTAATGTATCGTATTCAAATCCATCAACCAAATTATCTTTTGCCAGCATTTCCAGACTTTTAACCCCAAGGTGACCGTAACGTCGGTGCCAAATTGATTCTTTTGTGTCGTCACTTCCACACATTGCAAACTCGCTTTCCGCTTCTCCCTGTTGACTACAGTTGAGATGATACAGGTTTCCAGACTTTGTAGCAGTAGCGACTACTTTTTTGCCATCCAATATACGGCATTCCGACTGACCAAACTCAAACCTCTTACCGGACTTTGTTCCCTTTGAGACACTCAAAAGATTGTAAGACAGTTGTGGTACGTATAAAGTTTCATACAATCGGCATTGTTTCACTTTTACATCCGGGATGTTCACGAATAATTCCACTGTCCCTTTACCAATAGCTTCCAGTGAGTATCCGTCCCCAACAGTAATCTTCTGTGGTTCCTCGAGTTCAACAATGTCAATAAATAAGCTCTCGTCATTGCACATATGACACGTGGCTCCAGAGTCCACTATCCAATCGCTTAACTTTTCGGATGCTACTAAAGAATGTTCGACAACAAATCCGAGTTCGATTTCTTTGTCGGACTCCTTCTTTTCGGCGGTACAAGCTTTTTGGTTCATGGGTTTCTTCTTGAACTTTCCATCCGATCTCGAATAATTTCCCGTCTTGTTGAGATCACAGTTTCGTTTAATATGTCCGTAATTACCACACCGATAACACTTTGGACCTTTCTGGTTACGCTGATGATGCTTTAACGTCATCGCCTTTATTCCTGGCTCTGTTTCTACCATGTCTTTCTGTTTGCTTTCTTCGTGAAGCAGTCGCTCTGTAACAACGTCAATTTTTGGTACCTCCGAACTTGCTTCGAGCGCCGTGACCAACATGTCGTACGAACGCGGCAAACTTGCCAACAAATGAACCACCTTATTTTCGTCATCCAAAGGATCACCAATAATCGCTAACTCTTCAAAAATCTCCGTCATTGTTTTAATGTGAGTCTGTACCGATTGTCCTTCCTTTAACTTTAACGCATAAAGTTTTCGACGTAATGCCAATTTGTTGGCCCAAGATTTTTTTTGAAATTGATTGGCTAACCTTTTCCATACTTCTGCGGGATCCTCTGGATCCGGACCAAGTAGATATAGAAGAGACGGTTCAATCGATAAAACGATAGTAGCCAATGCCTTGTCTCTTCTCAATGCATATTTCAACGCTGCTGCTTCGCCATCAGCAGGAGCACCTTCAGTTTCATTAACAATTTTCCACAAACCTTCTCGTACCAATGCCATCTTACATTGCAACTTCCATGTCGCATAATTTGATCCATTCAGCGGTTTCAAAAGAATCTTCGTTGCTTCCGCAGCCATTATTCCTCCGGATACTTTCAACTAAATACCGGAATACCAATGTTTTGATTCCGTGATAACAATCACCAAAATTCCGTGAACTACAAATTTCCAAGATGGCGTCAAGTTGTGCACGTACTTTGTTTACAAGTTTCTTCTCACTATCTTCAGTTATACTGGGCAATACTCTGGGCCCATAACCTGTTGAATAATATTTGTTATGGTTCTGAAGATATATTTACTTCACAATGTACATACATAAATGTTTACAGTCAGCTTATATATAGTCTTTACATGTAACTTGCTAGAAAATACTAGTATACAAGAAAAAACGTCTAGTAAGAAACATCAAGAAAGTTCCAAGGTATGTTCTAGAGAGTTCAAGTACATATATACATGATGCAATGTCCATACTACATGAATGTTCTGGAATGTTCCGTAATGTTCCAGTAAATATCTGACTAGAGTGTCTGTAATTTCAATAAAATTGCCCACATTGAATCACCAACAAGGGGAAACGAACCCCGCTCTCCCCCACAAGGTGCAAGAGCGATAACCACTCAACTATGACGCCACAAAACTGGACCAGTGAGATATTTTGTTTAGAACCTAATGTACCAGAAAATAACCTCTTCACGGTGTCGATATTCCGCGCCATTCCGTTCCGTAAAATATTAATCATCACTCAATATATCACATGATCAAATAGCTTTGGTAGGTAAACTTCTGGTTGTAAAGTGCGGTAGCGGTCAGTAGCTTATGAAAGAACAAAATAGTTGTAAATATTTGTTATCAAAATGGATAATAAAAAACGTCCTTCTGCATCAGGAAGACGGTCCAGATGTTGTGCAGTGACTGGATGCCCAAATGGAGATTATACATTAAGTAAGTGGGAAGAGGCAAATGTTACCATTTGGAGTGTTTTGCTTTCACTTTTGCACCCCCCTTTCGAGTAGAAAACATCTGATTGGTAGATTCAATAAGTCTACTACTTCCTTCCCAGGGAATTTTATTTTGTGGAACATGCACTGAGAACTAGTTATCGCAATACGAGCCAATACAGAGAATCGGTAATTTAATGCTGAAAACCATTTAATTCTCAAGGAGATAATAAGCATCGCCAAAATTGCGCATTGAGGTGTATAATAAAAACAAACTTCGACATAAATGGTAGAGCAGGAGCGTAACGAACAGCGATTAATTGACATGGTATTTACAAGTAAAATCGCATAAAATTTCATCATTGTGGTGGCTTGCCACCTCTTTGTAAATTTTTTTTTTCTAACTAACTTATTTAGTACTTTAGACTGTGGCTAGCTTTGTTTACCTACCATAGGAAGCCATATTTAATTTGGATACTATAGCAACGTGAGTTCGCGCATGACCAAATGACACTGAAGAGGTGTATTCTAAAGAAATGTTAAAGGAACTGTAGGATGCATGTAGTTTATCAGAGGCTATGAGGCATTTCTCTTTTATGATAATTGGTTCTGGTAATCAGTCACGTTGTGATCTCCTGTCACTTGTCACATTTGTGCTGAACATCGAGGCTTTGAGACTCTAGTAATCCCACCTACCCACTCACGAACTTTACAAGAACAAGAATGGTTTCCGACATCAGTGTACAGTTCGGGTCAAGTTACAAAAAAAGCAAATCTTTCTTTATAGGAAAATTATTTCCTGGTTTAGAAATTATGAGATTTCCCCATCAGGAACAGTTTTCATTTTTCTTAAATTTTTTCAGACTGAACCCAAAAAATGAACGAAATATATCTATAATTAAAGATTTTCAGTGGGTGTTAAAGATTGCATACGGACCGCTTGTCAGAATTTAAAACGCGTTAGTAATAACAAATGTACATGTTGAAAAAGTTTCCGTATATATATGTTTTTATTGCACTTGAACTGCGCTGGTGTATGCTTACTGGTAGGGTTTATTTTCGGACGTGCGTGAATGACTGGGTAAAAAAACTTCTGTCATGCTTCACATGGATAACAAGACGTATGAATTACAGGTAAAAACTGATGGTGTCGTTTCAACGATTTTCCTGTGTCTCGTAAATATAAACGGATTGCAGATGAACAAGCTTTTCCTTCCGAATATCCATCAAGTTTTGAGCTTTGAGTAAATGAATTGTGCTTTCCAGGGTTAATCCCAAAAATTTGAACCAAAACTAAGTATGTTTAGCAAGGTTTTGGCAGATGATGTCCATGAATGCGGCTGGTGTGTTGCAGAAGGCAGGGGATGCTTACTCAAGAGCCTGCACCAGATCCCAAGCGTAAGTGAATTTCACCAATCCCCATGTTTTCACATTCATAGGTTTTTGTTTCAGTACATTGAAATCCATTAGCTTTTCGATCATCCCTGTAAAGTGGGGAGTGCAGAAGTTCTCCAGTGGCTTCTTAATCTCTAGAGAGAAACCTCCTTATTTCATTAACATCTCTACCTTAAAAGGCTAGTTATATCTGCATTGCGATGTAGTTAGTTGCTGATTAATTACCCCCAACTCCCAAGGTACTCCTCACAATAGCTCCATCACTAAACCTAGTATCTTACAGAGTTTATTATAAATACACTATACAACTAGATCATGTACCATATCTATGGATGTGTAAATATACAAAAGCTGAGGATATACCCAACAAAAACTTGCAGGGCGTAGCATTGTGGAAATATACCTTACTTCCTAATTGTTAAGATACACATCAGTAAATGGGTCTTCTTTTAAAGACAACAAGTTAGTCAATTGCTTGCCTAAAAAACATCATGTCTTAAAGGTAGCATCTCACCCAACTGACGATGTGTCTTTCAACAACAAGTATAACTTGGTTGCTACCATTAACCACTCAGGTACATTAAAAGCAGGTCATTACTGGGCCTTCATTAAGGACCAACAAAACACCTGGTTCAAATGCAACGATCGCTGTATTTCTCAAGTAGACACATTCCACTTGAATAATTCTTCGCCATACATACTTTTCTTTTCCAGAAGTTAGCTTATTTGTATGTCACACAACAAATGGGGGAGGGAATCCATGACCCTAGCGGTTTTATTTACCCCAGCTGATTTATGTTGATCAGTGCACCGTGAAACCGGAGTTTGCTCACTCCTCTCTTTGTATAGAGACACTGTAAGAAGCACAGCAAGGGGGCTTGATATCATATCTTGTCTTTGGGCTTAACGATCCCACTTATTACCCCAGTCCAGTAGGGAGGCAGAGTTTGCTCACTTTGCTTTCAGGATTGACAATCCTGCTGTCCTTAGTCATTTTAGAAGAAGCTTTGCAAGGGGGTTAGATTTTCTTATCTGGTCTTCGTGGTGTTACGCCCACGCATATTACCCCAGTTATGACAGGCTGGTACTGTCATTAGGCAGGTCCACAGCAACAATTATCTGTGTAAGGCTGAGTGTTGGAGCTCCATAACACATGTGGAAAGCTACAGCCAGGGTCACAAGTCCTGGCGCGCAGATAGTTGTTTGCTTCTTAAACACATTGTCTAAAGAATAATTTTAAATTTATCCGTTTAAGGATATTCACGTTATGATAAGTTTTATTTATCTCATTCATTTTGAATTGCTTTAATATTTATTGTTTAGTGTTGTGTTCTGTCGCTGTTGTATTTTTCTGCCTTTTACGGTCAATGTTTTTAGGAAATCCTTGCAAAAAGGGGGATTTTGCTTTTTTGAAAAATCTCTAGAGGGTTGCAACCTTTAACTATAGTAGAACCAGCTGTCATTAGACAAGAAATATCATTACAGCTAGCTGTTTTGTCACCTCATCATCATCTTAATCCTATTCACCAATTAACTCTAGAAGATATAGATAGATAGATAGATAGATAGATAGATAGATAGATGTGCATATTTTACATGGCTAGCCTCACAAATATCGAGGGATATACCCTGTCTATTATATCCAGGAGGGGCCATTGCGTAGATGGAGAGTCCTAGAGTATTTAATGCTCATTGTGAGCTACGCAGACCCAATAAGAGCCCGCGCTCTACTAGACAACTCCCTGCAACATCCAACGGCCCACACAGTGTGCCATCTTCCCAATTTCCCTCACATGGCTTGGGTTAACCCGGGGCTATGGTAACATTCACTTGCCCATGTTGAATCGCCATCTAGAGGAGTCGAACCCCGGTCTCCCGCACAGAGTACGAGAGCTATAACCACTAATCTACGGCGCCACGTTACCATCGTATATTTTTTGACAAATTTCCACAACATAAAGGAATACTCTTATTAAAAGAAATAGGACAATTGTACAAGAGGGCATTTTATGCGCATTGCATACAGAGTTATGAAACAGAAACTTAAGAAACAAAAATAGTTTATATTCATAATACCAATGAAACCCTCTGTTAATATTTTCTTTGCTTAGCTGGCATATCTAGTAAATCAACTAGCTACTAGAGTAGGATTTAAAAACAAAGTGTCAGAGAAAGGCAGATCTAATGCTAGCTGGTAACTAATTTTAAGTAACTTGTTTTATAATAGCTTAGTAGCGAAGAATAAGAATGAAAATTACAAAGTGCACGCACAATGATAAACTCGACCAGTTAAGTTTTAAAATTTAAATTCTAGAGGTTTTGCTCCTCTAAAGAATATGCTCATATAAAGGAACACAATTCTTCATTTTTCCAAGGAGATAATTGGCACAAAAATTGAACAAACAAACAGACCGAGAGTATGACAGGACTTCTGTAAAGGGTACAAGGGTTTTTATAACCTAAATTTATGCTATGCTTTCAGTGGCCCCAGTGGAAAGAATTGTAATTGCTGTCTAAAAGCGAAGCGATTTTCCTGGGCATGCCACTAAAAATATTCATTATTATTCTTTGAATAGAGGTCTTTAGAGGGTTGAACCTCTACCACTTAGAGAATGAAGTATTTCCAGCTTCAATGATGTATAACAGTGGCTCGTTAGAGATAGTTGAGAACTTCTGTTACTTAGGTGATATGTTGGGCAGTGAAGGGGGTGTTTATATGTTTTTTTTTTGTTTTGTTGCAATATTTGCTTTTTGCTTTTTCAATTAACTTGGATGTACAAACCATCCTTGTAAAAGATATATAGAGATCTTTAGAGAGTTTAACCTCTACCTCTTAAAATAAGAGCCCACAGCTTTTGCTTTGCCCACAGTGTAATACACATCGGGAAAGCACAAAAGAAACATCTATCAGTCACTGCGGGTAAGTGCTGATTGTGCAACTCCTTAGATTTTCTGCTGCCCAAAACACTTTTGTCAAAGACACCTGTTTGGTCAATTGTTCTTCCAAAAGCGAAAACCCTTTAAATGTCCAGATTTGCTAGGATAATGACATCTCCTTCAACAGCAAGTTTTCTCTAGTCGCGACCCTAAACCATTCAGGTACCATAAAATCTGGACATTACTGGGCAAACGTATATGACTAAAAATCTAAGGACTGGTTACAATGCAACGATAGATCGGTCGAAAAAATTCACCCATCATCTCTGAATAGTTGCCAGGTCTACGTCCTTTTTTACATCCGTAGGTAACCAATTGTCACCGAACAGCAAGGGGGTTAGATATTTTGTCTTGTCTTTTGGTTTGACGACCCCACTTATTACCCCAGTCCAGTAGGGAGGTTCAAGTTTGCTCACAGAACTTTCAGGTTTGATGATCCTGCTGACCTAAGTCTGTCATAAGAAGCATTGCAAGGGGGCAAACACTACCTTGTGTTGTGTTGGTGGTTTGACACCCACCCATATTACCCCAGTCACCTTCCAGGTCGGTCCTTTTGAAAACACAGCAATGATCTGTGTAACACTGAGTGTTGATGCCCCGTAACACGTGTAAGGCCACTGCCAGGGTCACAAGTACTGGCACACAGATCGTTTGCTGCAGGATTTAACCTTTCATTCGTTAAGGATTTTTAAATAATTTATCTGTTTCAGGATTTTATGATAAGTTTTACTTATTCCATGTATGTTTATTTAATTCGTTTTGAATTGCATAGTTTAATCCCCGGGTTTTTTTTGTTGTTTTTTTTTTCACTCGGAATCAGTAAGGACCTGTTTTCGTCACCTCCGTTTCCCTAACAAGCCTTTACGTTCCCTATTAAAATCCCTAACTTTTACCTCCATGAGTGCTTCTTTTTACATCTGGATGTCTCGAAATTCTACCACTTGGGTTGAGCCTGAAAAGGCCCCAATCATTTCTGAAGTTTCTTCTGTTACAAATATGGGATGTAAGAAATCAAAAACCCCTGAGAAATCTTCCGCAAGTCACACAAAATCTTGTGCAATCAAAAAACCCGAAAAACTTGCTACAGGGTCTTTAACATATCAGTCGCATTGCCATCTAACCCAGATTTTAGGAATAGCGGTCTAAAAAAACTTGGGAAACGCATGTTATGCAAACTCCATCTTACAATGTTTTTATAACCTTCCAAAAGTTAAAGAAGCCATTTCTGTCAGCAAAACAACCTCAAAGTTAGGCGAAGCATTTGTAGGTGTTCTTCAAAGTTTGGCTGTTTCTATAAGTCCAGTTGATCCCTCCCTTTTTTTGCGTGCTATGAAACAACATTTTTCAGCTGCGAAGATAAGTGCATTTAAAGGGAATATGGCGTGAAAAATTATTTTCACATATATAAACCACTTTTCAAAGTCATAAAAGAATATCTAGTTCTTATGTTTTGAAGATAAATAAAAAAAACAAACAACAAAAAAAAGTTTCACATGTTTACATTACAGTCGCCTTCTTTAAGGAGGTCGTTTTAACGCGGTCAGAGATCTGGACAATCACATTAGTATGCGTAATTATGCGACTTACGTAAGCAATTGTATGGAAAAAAAAGTGAGCCCCCATAAAAGTAGAAGGTTCTTTTTAGAAAAAATATGTAATGTTTTGTGAAAGTAAATAAACATTCATATTAAGTTTTATCATGGATCAACCAACGGTACTTGGTTTTCAGTTTGAACCAGAATTTCAGGATGATGAAGAACATTCTGAACCTGAAAAATATTCTGATATTTCTTTGGATGATGCGAACTTGCGAGCTATTACAGCGGAGGGAGATAGGAAAGCTGGGGTCGATGGTTGGTGTACTTGTGGGCACTGCGTCGTATTGGATACGGAAAGAGAGTGCATATGCTGCCACGAGATAGACAAAATAAAATATTTCAAATTAGACGGGTTTGCTTTAGTTTATTTCTATTTACAAAATAAACAGTGAAACAATTACACATACAATCTAGTACCCAAACCTTTTTCTAGATTGCAGATGTATCACTGAGCACGAAAGCTTTTCAAACGTGATGCTATGTATCACTGAGCACGAAAGCTTTTCAAACGTGATGCTGGACAGGGGTGTTCTGTGGACTGCTTTGGTATCGTTATATGACAGGGAAAATGCATCGTTACCATGTGATAGGGATAACGTACCTAGCCAGTAAGTAGAGTTATATAAAAACATGTAATATATTATATTATCCATAAATGAAATGTATAACCTATTTTAGATCATATCGCTACGCATCGTACAGACAGTTTAGTTGGTTCATCCATACTAGGTTGGGACGAGGTGTGCGGAGAGTCATTCCTGCTTGTGTCGTTGCTAAAATAAGAACAGCCTTCCCTTCTGAAAGTGGTAATTACACTGTGTTTAGAGAGGGAGGAACGAATGTTGCCGAGATTGAAATGGTGTGGCAATTTGCAGCTCGCGAAGACGAAAGCGACTAAACCGTTCATTAGTATACGTGTAAAATATCCATGTAAATAAATTATGTATGAAAATATTATGTAAATAATTATATAAGCTAAAAAAATAAAAAGTCACTACAGTATCAATATCAAGCATAGAGTATATATAACGCAACGGATTCATGTTTTGTGCGAAATTTTGATTCTTACCGCTCTTCTGACTTTTTCAACCACAAATCGTTGAATGATACATCGTGCAATTCTTCTTCATTTGTTCATCATCTTCGTCTACGTTGTGTATACAACTCTTGTTGCTGCTTGTTATTGAAGATAATCCCAGCATGTTGGCGAAGAATTCTGGAGTCAGGTCTCTCATTTTTTTCAATAGTGGTACTATTAAGTTGGGGGACAATGTTATCGTCGTCACAATCATAATTAAACTCGTAATTATCTTCATCAGTTTCATCATCATCAACATTTTCATCGTCATCAACATCGTCGTCTTTGTCCCAGTCGCCTTGGTCTAGGAAAAAAGAAACAAAATTTAATAACGATATGATTGATTCTAAACAAAATTATAAGGAATGAATTTAAATTACCGTCAAGACGTGTTTGACAGTGAATGTTTGTTGTATATGGCGTTACTTGTACACATTGACTTGTGTCGAGGTCGCATATTAACTTGATACCCCATATTTCTGACACTAATTGGAGAAGTCTGGGTACCAATAGATCGCAAGACAACTTTTGGTTTAATAACGACAATTGGAGAATCAGTTTGTGTTCCACATGTGTTGCTAGCTTCCACTTCTTCATGCAATTCCATCACTGCGGCAGTTTCTATGACCTAAAATTTTAGATAACATGGAGTATATGCTCGACATGTGACTCCTATTAACAAATACCTATAAATTACCTCTTCTCTTTCTCTGCATTGGGCCCTTCGAACTGAGGCCTTTCTTTCCTTTGGTTGCTCTTGAAAACAAAATATTGTTGGAAAGGCATTTTATTTTTTAACAGCATTCTCGGGATTTTTCGCGGGAATATCTGGTGTTGCATGTCCCAACTTGGATCAAAGCATTTTTCTTCAAAATGTTTTGAACAAACAAAGACCCTTTTTGGTAAATTTTTTCTCCGCAAAGCATGTATTCACTTTTTGCGCGTATCTTCATTTGACGGCAATTTAAAAAACTGAACTTTCTCCGGATTATTAGCCGTATGATTAGTACAACCTACAGCAGCACACCACGCCATTTTAAGAAATATCGAAAAAAAGTTTTTGAGCATAAATATTTTTAAAATATATCGACGGGGGTTAAATTGTATAAAATAAATCTAAGTTTCTATTATAAATTATTAATAGGTTTAAGAACAAACTTCGCGTGCGGTGTGTGTGAAGAGGAAGGCTTCTGTATTTTCTATAAAATTGCTTACGTCACAGTAAATCGATTAGGCTATATCGCACTTGATCGTGTTTTCATCAGAAACTATCATGGCGGTCGAAGAAGGCCACTCTCGTGGCGAAGGTTAAACTTTAAAGAACAATATTGTGCGTAAAAATTACTTTTTAAGATATATTAATGCTGAATTATTGTTTCGTGCTATATGAAGTTTTTATATGCAAATATTTATAAAACATGCTATATTCCCTTTAATATCTTTGCTCAGCACGACGTCCCCGAGGTTCTTAAATATCTCCTACCTGGTCTGTCATTAGACTTTCCATTTCTTGGAATTCTTTTTATTATTGGCATCAAGATATCAACCACTTGCAATTCATGTCATATTACCAGCTCCTCAGAAGTTATAGCACCATGCATCCGACTTTCTCTGCACCCTACGTTACAATCTTCCTTAGATAATTTCTTCGAAAGCGAGGAGTTGTCAGACACCAATGCCTACTTCTGCCATGTTTGCAACGCTCATCAAACTGCTCTAGTTGAAAAAGAGGTAGTGTTGTGCGGTTCCCATCTCATTTTACAGCTAAAACGTTTCGCCAGTGCCAACAGCCTTGTGTCAAAAATTGCCTCTCGTATTACTGCTTACCCTGGTACCCTTTCCATACCTTTTACCGTAGATGGAGAAGTGAAATTTCGTAAAAATTTTCAATTAAGGGATATTATCAACCATTGCGGCAACTTAAATAATGTTCACTACACAACCATAGCCTTCGACCAAATGGTTCACAGGTGGATACATTGCAATAGAGCAGTAATTTTCTGTGATGACCGCCTTATTAACAGTCACAAGTCATATGTTTTCTTTTTAGAAGAGCTGAGGTAAGAATATTTTAACCAGAATGAGTCAGCAAGGGGGCTTGACTAAACTCCGTCTTGTCTTTGGAGAGTGACGACTCCACTTATTACCCAAGTCAAAAATGAAAAAATAAAAAATCAAATTAAAATTAAGTTAGCAAGGGGGTTTGATCATACTAGGTCTTGTCTTTGGAGAGTGACAACTCCACTTATTACCCCAGTTAAAAAAAAAAATAAATAAATAAAAAAAAAATATATAATATTAGCAGGGGGGTTTGATCACACATGATCTTCTCTTTGGAGAGTAACGACTTCACTTATTACCTGAGTTAAAAACAAAGAATAGCAAAGTTGAACAGAAAGTGATCAAAGTTTATTTTAGGAAAATAGGGATGTCTAGTTTCTGCTGATGACCGTCCGCGGACCTCTTCGAGGTGACCCAGCTAGACATCCAGGGTACTTAGGTTCAGAAATGTGGGTCGAAACCTACCTGCCCTTAGTTAAAGTTCTGTTCATCTTTTCAAATGTGTTGTGTCCTTTTTATTTTTTTTTTATATTTTTTTATTTAATTCCTTGTAAAAAGGGAGAATTGTGCTTTTTGAGGCATGTTATCTAGAGGAGTACAACCTCTAGCTTATTTCCAAAGACCTAACAGGTTGAGTTCATCATTGCGGTGGCTTGCCACCTCTTTGTAAATTATTTTCTTATTGTTTCCGGAAGAAATCGCGGATGGACATTGTCAAGCTGATAAAGATCCTGATAAACGGATTGCGGACGATACAGCAAAATTGAAAGGCAATAGCTTCTATGGAAAGCTGATTGAGGATATTGCGAGACATAACAATACCACATTTACAAGGGATGAAAAGGTAGTAGATGCTGCAATGAGAAGCCCTTACTTGGAGGATCTTAAAGAAATTGGAGAGGCATACAAAGTAAGACGACTTAAACGAGGCGTTTCCATAAATTGGGCGTACCAATGCGGGATATATGTATATCAATTGGCTAAATTACGTATGCTCGAGTTCTATTACAATTTTTTAGACAAGTACGTAGATCGACGAGATTTTGAATACATTTATATGTATTGTATATGTATACGGACTCCGGGTATTTTGCAATCTTTTGGAATAATCTACCTGATGTTGTTAGTCCCAAATTAATCGAGCAGTATGATGAGGATGTTAAAAACTGGCTCGTTACCAACAAACACTCTAGTCGAACCAGAGGGTTATTTAAGGAGGAGTTTTTCGGGTCTAGGATGATTGCACTGACAGCCAAGTGCTATTTCGTCGAAGGTAAAAATGGCACTAAATTCTGGTGTAAAGGAATGTCCAAAAGATAAAATGAAGTGACGTGGTCGAGATATATAGAAGCATTGAAGGGAGAGCTGGATACCGCTAAAAATGTAGGCTTCCGCATACATAAACAGGGGATGATCACATGTGAACAATACAAGCTTGGGCTATCAGCGTTTTACGATAAATGGGTTGTGCTAGGGGATCGTATACATACAAAGCCTTTAGATTTATAAATGATGACTATTGTCCCAATTGTATATACTGATAGTATATACAACAACAAAAATATGAATGCAAAGCCTTGTGCAAAATGTAAAAAAACTTTATTTTTGAATAATTTTAGAATGCAGCGTAATGGGCAATGGACGAAAAGGTGCAGTAAATGCCTGGATATGGACAAGGCATCAAAGGAGCGCAATAGATGCCTCCATAAAAAACAGCAGGGTCTTTGTAAAGAATGTGATTTCCCTGCATATATGCGTCACCTTATTCTAGTAGGATTCACCATGCTCTAAACAATGCCACTGAGATAGCATCCACAGAGTACCTAGGGTGTGGCATCTGTACATTTATTGGGCATACCCAGGACCAATTCAAAGATGTCATGTGCTGGAGCAATCGAGGTCAATGGGAGTTCGATCATAAGGTGCCGGTTAAATATCAAGAAAATGGTGTTCCACCTAGTATG
Organism: Hydractinia symbiolongicarpus; assembly: GCF_029227915.1. NCBI lineage: Eukaryota > Metazoa > Cnidaria > Hydrozoa > Anthoathecata > Hydractiniidae > Hydractinia > Hydractinia symbiolongicarpus. The sequence continues at coordinate 3,724,731 of NC_079888.1, read as the reverse complement.
GAGGTGCAGCTAGCGCGGTTACATTATACCTACATGCAGCCATTGTGTAAAAATGAAAATCAATCGAAAGGCCATAGATCCATATCAGAGTAATTTAGCGCGCTTTATCCAAAGGTGTTGTGAGACACCACCTTTATACACAAAGCTGCAAATAAAACAATGGAGGCATTGCTATTAATGGCAGTGCTACTACTTTATGTCTTGATTATTATCGGTTATTTAAAATATCGACGTTTAATAAACATGGCTCACGACTTAGCAGAAATATTCGATGTTGATACGCTGGCAGAGGTTGTTGATCAACCTATAGATAAACGCCAAGGTCTCAAAGATATACGAAAGACCAAGCCACATTTACAGCCTAAAAAATGTAGCGATAGCTTCATCGATAAAGCCACGGGAGATGTAATCGAGAAAATACACGCCGAGGTAGTTGAACGCGACCTCCAGGAAAAGGCGCAGAAGACTGCCTTGGCTTTCAGTACTCATGCAATAAGTATGTATACAAAGGTCATAGGTAATATTGTACCGCTTGATAGTCCCGAGGCTCTTCGTCATGATTTAGAAAACGACCCCGTTATCAGGAAAACATGGCTGACTTGGGTATAGTCCTGTACATAGCCTTTGGTCGATTCCTCGCGCCTCTGTTGGTAGCAGCCCATACCATAAACCATACAAAATTGTTTAAACAGGGTTCCCCCGATTCGGGGGAACTGGTGAATGATACAAGTTCTCCATCATAAAAGAAGATTTTATAACCCTCGCGGCTTATAAAAAATGAGCACTGAACAATCGCAAGAAGAGAGGGTAATAACAAAACCAGTAAAGCACCCAGGTCGAGTCGCACAGGGTCACAAGTTAGCCGCACTGATGAAGAAAAGGAAGTCAGATCTTAGACAACAAGAGGGTGCTGTACAACCTCCGGTCAAAACCTCTTCTGGAGTGAGTTCTGTACAATCAGGAAGTGGAATATACATTGGTGGAAGCCTTATTGCAATAATCGCATGTGTGGGAGGTGCCTACTATTTTTCCGTAAGAGACCCGCGGGTACCCAGCAGCCTGCACCAGCGGCTCAGCAACCAAGCCGTGAATGTATGATGGTATTTGGTAGTTGCCCGCTTGATATCAACAATTTTGGATTCTAACAGCTTCGTAACATCCAATTTGAATTCGCTACCGTTGATGCACTGAAAGGTTTTGGGGTAGTGTAAAGGTCCCGCTTTGTAAATGTCCTTCAGCATGTCGGCTACTTCGCTGGCCTTTTTGGTGCGTAGAGGTCTTTCTACACTATACCTCGAAGCCACGTCGATGCTTGTGAGGATATACTTGTATGTATTTCCATGCAGCTTGTCATGGGGCATGTACAAGAGATCAAATTGGTGGATCTCATTAGGTTTTGTAACAGTGAAATGTGGATAATTGATGTGCTTGGGGCCTTTGATATGCCTGAGCCAGAGCAACTGGCTACTCAGCCAATGTATAACTTTATATTTGGAGAGACCAGAGTTTTCAACGAGTAATTTGATGGCTTTCCTCCCGATCCATAGATGTTCTGGTTGGTAGTATATTAGACTTAATTTTCGGCTTCTTCCGGATTAACAATATGCTTTGACATCTTTATTACATATATTTGTACCCTACAAAACCGAGGAAGGCTAGGGAGCCAACTATAAACGTCAACTCACCGTCTTGTTGTCTTTTGCTGGGGATATAAAAATCAGATAATTTCGGAGCTTTTTCAATGGTGGATATGAAGTATTGTCTCATTCCCTCGTCGAGCTCTGTAAGAGATTGCCCAGCTTGCCTTTGTTCCTCCCGCCGTCGGTTATAACAGTCTATTTTAGCTTGTCTATCGCGCACCTACTGAGCTTGGCCTGCTTGAAGTTGTTCAAGAGCTTCATCTTGCCGTCTGCGCTCTTGTTCCCCGTGCCCACTGAGTTTACTAAATAGAAAATTAGAGCCACTAAAGGCTAATGCATTAATCGCGGCGCCTGCAACGAGCACGCCGATTCTTGCCATGTTTATTTTGTAGACCCAAGGCCTACAAAAACAAATTTTGATGTCATTAATATCCTACTGAATGAAATCTACCACCCAGAATTTTCAATTATGCATCCATCAACAAGTATATGTAGCAGCATATATCCCGATACCTTCGGCCTCTTTGGTCATATGGAGAGTAATGCTGTCACTGAGCCTTTGTAGGGGTCGCCCGCTCCCGTGTAAGGTGGGGTCCAGACTGCTTCGGAAGTCGACAAATAGCCCATATCTTTCCTCGAAAAACTGCCCTATCGTCACTTCGCTATCGTGGCTGCCAAAGGGTTCAACGACTTGTTCCAGGTGATCACGAGGGAGCATCGCGTGCGAATACAGTTCCTTTGGTTCTCCCTATATAGTCACATTGACCGATGTAATTTTCTGATGGTAAATTTTTCATTATTCCCACTATATGCTTTAACTACACCGGGATGATGGAATAGGAGTAACACGCCCTTTAAGCTCTTGGCAGGGGTATCTAATTTTAGATTGTAGGATGTGTCACTTTTCTTCATAGTCACAACCTTGCTGCGGAGGATTCTTTCATAGGGCAACGCAAGCTGGGAATAACGGCTCATCATCGCACTTGCGAGACCTTCGTTGGTCACCTTATCAAACTCGAGCGCGATATTGGTAATTTTATAACTAGCATCAGCTGCTTTTGCCGCTGTTGACCCCACAGCTGGGGTACCTGAGTCCTTGATCACATCACCATATGGCGCAAAGTGCAAAATAAAGCTCAATCTGTCGTAAATACCTGCTTGGTAAAAGGGGAGATCCCTCGTCAACTCCAACATCCCCCCGAGGGGAATACAGAAGTTGTTACCGTAGGCCGCGACTATAGCACGCTCCTCATTTGTTCCTACATGGTCAGACGCTTTTACCTGTAAAGCGCGAATTGTCCCGTCATTTGGATTGATTCCCTCTAAAATTAGGTTGTTCTCTCGGTCAAATTTCGAAATCCACAGATCTTGATACACTGCCAGGGAGTTGTAGTCGGCGATGTTTTGCACTTTGTGACCGTTCAAGCTGATTTTGAACCAGGGCTTTGCCGATATTGCTGACAATGGTACGTTTGATGTTGGTACCAGTAAGCTCCAAGTCAAAGAGGAGTTTCAGAGAGCCTGGGAAAATTACAACATTGTGTCCCATATTTGGTACGTCGACATGAAAATCTTCATTCTGGTTGATTGTCAACGGAACATGGCTCACCTTGACACGCTGCTTCTTCCCCTTCATGCCGAGCATTGTCTTTAATTCCTTATGCGGATTTAAGATAGTTCCGTACATTTATTAATAGGCAATTGTGGATTGAATAAATGGCTGATAATCCGGGATATGAAGATGACTTTACGTCAGAAAAAAATATTCAAGACGAAGCCGAGGAGTTTAGTAGCGGGAGCGACATCCTTCGCACTGAGCCCAAGGCGAGTGGGATAGAAGCGACTGAGACAGACACCACGCTAAGTCAACCGGAATGGTTGCAAAGGTTGCTGGAGAAGGAAGTAGACGATACTGCGCTTAGTCAAGGGGAAAGGTTGAAAAGGTTGAAGGTTGTTAGCTTTTACAAACATCTTGCGATGGGGTTGAATGAGGAGCCGAAGCTAGATGTGATACCTTACGAAAATTTTAGGCTGAACAATTACCAGCTTTTTTTCGATGATATAAGACTCACAAGGGAAGATAATGGTGAATTTAGAATTGTTGGATCTACACTGCTGAGGATGCTACGCCCTAGGAATCGCTTGGGGCGTATGGGGTTCGAAGGCTATATTACACCTATCGCGACAACGGCCAGGAGGCTCTTGAACGATGTGGAGCAGATCATGACAAATGATGACACTATCGAGATGCTGCCGCTACTTAAGAATGTAATAGATGATACGAAGAGCCTCATGGAGGATACTTCCTTTACCGAAGACTTCGACGAACGTGAGAGACGTGGGTTTAACCGAGAGCTTCAAACGCTAAGTGGCAACGTGAAGGCGCTAGAAGCCAAAATAATACTATATGATTCTCAGATCAAAGATAGAGAAGCGAAGGTGAAAGAGCTCGAGAGCAAGAAGGCCACACTTGGAGCATCCGAGGAACAACAAAAAATTTGAGACAGGGATCTGATGAATACCAAGGAGGACCTGGAGAGACTACGTGATCAGAGGAAGGCTGTCAAGGAGCCCACGGTCTACTATCCTCCAAGATCCACAGCCAGCTGAAGACGATTAAGGAGACCCTCATGAAGATAGCTGGAGATAATGGATCCTTACGTGAGAAATTGACCATTTTGTTCAAAGAGCAGGGGATCACGATTGCCAGCATAGTCTCAGCCGTAGGCTTATTAATATCCACCATCGTGCCCTCTGTTACGGAAGGTAGTGGGGAAGCAGAAGGAACAGGAGGTAGTGCTGCAGGCAAAGGGTTTGTACAAAAGCAGCTGGACAGATTGGGAAAATTCCTGAAGTACCTTGCTGGTAAAGCAGGTGCTGCGTTACCAGGTATAATTGGTACGATCGTATCAATCTTCTTCCAGGTAGCCGCCAAGGTTGTGGAATTTGTAGCCAGACATCTATACATGGCCATGGCAGGTGCTGTAGGTATCGTGGTGGCTTACGTGGGGGCTAAGAGGGGAAAAAGGTCGTAAATTCACATCCAATTTGTTGATCAACAGATTAGACTTACTTCCACCAAATATATCCGATGATTAATCCCACTCCCAACGTGATAACGGTGGCCTTGCTATCCTCATGCTGCCTGTGGGCTTCCTTGGTATCTAGATGAGGCGTGGTTTTCTTCGACTCGATATGTTGCCTAGGAGGTGTGGTGAAGGATGCGTTATGTTTGACAGTATGGCCCATGGTATTCAGATCTAGCTCTACACCTACACTTATGTTAGAGGGCGCGATTAGAACGTTGTTGTTATGCCCAACAATCTTTCCAATGCGGAGGTCCATATTGGAGGGTAGCATGTACTCGCTGGACATCACGGCGAAATTTACTGGAGTACGTGCATACTGAAGCACCTTTTGAAACTCAGTGATGTCTTGACCTACGTTTTCCTTTCGTTGAACCATGGCCTTGAATTTCTGCAGGAGGATCTGTCTAGCTGCGAAGTTATCGGCACTAGAGCCTAAGATTGAGGCCTTCGCACTCGCTTGGGATCCTAGTAGCAAGATCACGTAAATGCGAATACTTTCGCTAAGCTTCATCAGACCCTCCGATGTCAGACCCCGGCCCGTGGGGATGATAAACTTCGCCCAATCTCCATCAACCTGCGGCCACCATCTACCATTTGTTAATAACGACACCAGGGCTTTGAATTTGCACAAAGCGTTGGGATCCGCACCGTACTCACGACATATTTGTGCATACCCCGAGTGGGAGTAGGGGTTCTCGTACTGTGAAAAGCCTCCTTCGTATGGCATAGGTACCTTCATTCTGGCAAGAATGCAACGCATGTGGTGGTACACGTGGAATTTAAAGATCGAGTTAACGAGGTGTACGGAGCCACTCAATGCAAATAATTTTATCGGTTTTGTTACTATTTGTCTTCACACGCCTTGAAGCTGTTTAATTATTGTCTAAAGTTTCCGTGTTTCTATTACGACTGGCAAAGTACGCCGTATATATTAAACATTTTCGCTTAAACGTTTGGGCTTGTGATTTTTTTCCAAACGATTTTCTAACTGTTTCTCCAATATGAGCATTTAACAACGCTGCAGTCAATCCTGCTCTAGGCAACACAGAATCCTCTTTAATGGTATTTGATTAATAATTGCACGTTTAAATTTGATTTTTCCAATCTTACCAATTATTTTAAGATTCGAGATCCATTTTTACCACAGCTCATCAGGAATAATATCGTCCCATGAACATCCGTTTTAAATGAACTATCCAAGTTAAATTTCTCTCTGTTGATGTGACGAGATAAGATTGTATCATTTTCTGGAATTCAAGACACTGGAAAGAATACGATTTGAAAATATGAAAATGGTTTTTGTTTATTTGTCTGTATCACGCCATACTTAAGTGTTCTATATGTAAAGCTCAACATGGTGTGAAGAGGTTGGCTTTACTTAATTGCATATTTTGTTTTTAATTTGCTGTTAAAGGATGTGGTGCAAAGCAACCGCCCAAAATTTCAACCAAGATGAATCTAGCGACTTCTTACGTCTAATTTATTTTATTACACTATAAGTATTACACTAAAGTTATGTGGAATAGCTATCATGTGATTTCTGTTTCTTCCTTTTTTCTTTAAGTGACATTTTTTATAACAGATTTTGACTAATAATTTATAAATTTTGTTACAATTGCGTTGGACAAAAATGTAAAATACCGGCGAAATCCTTCGTCTTTTGATCCGACGAAATTAGTAAATTACCTTCGACCTTACTTTTTTCTTAAGGCTGCGACAATCAACCTAATATAGTTAATGCGCTGCTTTAAGGGGATTTTTAATCAGCAAATAACTCAAATACAGCAATTACCCATGAATACACGTCTGTAGCAAAAGACAGTTCTTACTTGTTGCAGGCAATCTGCTCTACGGTATACACTTAATCATGCCAAAGAGGCCCTGATTTGTTAGCGTCAAAGTGAGTGTCTTTGATATCATGTCGTCAAACTATGCACCTTTACTATTTGCTGGTCCGCAAATTAAAAGATTCGAAGGCCTAAATTTCTTATGAACAATACGCTGATCCTGCAAATCTTTTAACGCAGATGTTTTTTTTTATTTAACCACATTTGAACCTTGTGCAAATACAAACTCTTTCTTTTCGTTTAAAATTAATACCATTTGAGCTGCGCTATGGAATCACTTCTTCCCTCATTTCCACCTGTCACTATGACTACGTCTGAAGGTTGCAGTGCGAATCCGTAGAAACAAACAATATATTAACACCCTTGGTTAATTATTCTGTACCCAAAAAGAAATGAATTCTAAAATTACTCATCAATGTTGTTCTAAAAGAACCGAAAATAAACCAGTGATTTATTCTAATTTTTTGTCTTTTTTTGTCTCCTCACTGGTAATAAACTCGCCATGATATTCTAACACAAACTCGATTTTATGAAACGTCTTTTTAGCTGAATCCTGTCACGTGGGGAATTCAAAATGACAAAAGTTGCACCCTATGTAAAAAAACCCTCTTGTAACGTGTCCCACATTTTAGGCAGCTTGTAAATTAGCCCTTTCACAGGGTAGATTTACGTAGCGCCACGATACTGTTCTACGTGTGTTGCAGAGATCCCTAACGCCGTTGTCACGCAATGACAAGCGAAATTCACCTGGATGTTCCAATAGTCCAAGGCTTGCCCCTCCCAATTTACACTCACAGGATCGTTACAGGTTAGTGGGAACTTTGATGGGGTACTTGGTGAACTGTGGGAATGCCAGGGAAATGTGCTGAGTCGTATACACGTATAGCTCCTGATGCTCCAAGTTAGTTACACAGAGAGGCCACTCACCTCTGGTGGACTTGTACCTTGCTGCGGGGTTATACAAATATATATTCATGTTTCTTTAAAGAAATATGAAACAATTGTATATTACTAATATATCAAAACCTATAATCTTTGATGAATATCTGAGTGAAGGCACCAGAATAGCGCTAAAAAATTAGTATCCGCCCCAGGTGGGTGAATCTTTATAAAAAGAGTGAATTCAATATCTATAAAGCGGGTGCCAAGATGAGTGACAGGACGTTTAATGTAGGGCCATTGGAAGTCACAATCTCTATCGAGTTGGGCTTGTATAGAATCGATGATCTCTCGGCTATTGTCAAAAACCAAGCAGGGGATAGGATAGAGCTATTTGTACTCAGGAACGGCGTGTGTAGGATTAGGGTTAATAAAGGGTATGTTGTGATAATTGATCAACCGCTGCAGGACCTTATGGGGTATGCTTTTAATAACAAGGTACTATTTTCAGCGGGTGACTACGACAGCAAGTACAATACTGATATTCATCAGCGGCTGAGAATTGTATCCCCCCAGATGGATAAAGATTACTGTCTTTTAAATGGTAAGAAATCCAATATACTAGCAATACTCCTTATCAAAGGCCTTAATGCTTGAGGGGATATGCTTACCTGGAATTTTTATAACCCGGTTTACCTCCCCAATAAGGTTTCAACAGACAGGTTAGATTTCATGCTCATAAACGAATATCAAGACGAAAAGAACCCTTTCGTTGGAATATGCATGCATATTCTGATAGGATAAATGAATAATGATGAGATTATGAAATTATACCCGAGCTTACCACCGAGTGCACCTGATCAAGAAAATAATGAAAGTCAAGTGTACAGACTCAAAAAACCCGAAGAAGTGGAACAATACCTGCATGCCCAGATTAAAGAGCGGGACAAGCTCGCCAAAAAATACAAAATACACGGTGCATGGGTGAGATTCTGTGACCACGGGTTACTATCAATCTTAATTATCACCTCTGGTGTCGGCATAGGAGCATTAGCTTCTGGCCTTGGAGCACCCCTGTGTTATCGACCTTATCCGTCGAGCTGTGGAAAATGGGGTGATTAGTGATTATGAATTTAGCTTAATTATGCAGGAAAAGCAACGCTATATGCTGCTCAAGGATCAAATACGTCAGAGAATCAGAAAAATCGTAGAGTCGCTTAATGAACGAGAGAGACAGCAGCTAGTTGAGAAGGCATGCGAGGAGTTTATGAAAAAACTTCAATCTGTTCAACATGTAAGCTGTATCTAGATGAGCCACTGACTTATTCATAATTTAATGTTTTGTACAAAACATTAAATGACACCAATCACTTCACCGGTAGTTGCATCTATCAACAGATCATTATCGTATATAATTTTTTGCTTCTGTTTTTCATACGGTGTATATCGACACATGGGTTGCAATAAGGAGCATCGGTCTGCGCTGCAGTATCTATATATTTAACCTTCTGAATCACCCTCATAATTTCAACCTTCTTCATAGTGGAGTAGCCAAGAATACCAAGCTCTCTAGCCTCTTTTTTCAAATCGTTCATGTTTTATTATACGACGACGAACGGGTCCTCTTCATCATCTGAATCAAGGTGTCGTGTCCTAGATTGTTGCACTGGTTTATACTTACACTCTTCTAGCATAACCTGCAGATAGTTCCTATTCCCCTGCCGATAGATACTTGATAGCTTTAAAATGCAGATGCAGTCGCAAGGGCTGCTTCAGTGGTACTGGTTGATCATGAAAATCAGTATTAATCTCCCTATTCCATTCCTTTACTTTGATACTAACATATCCTTTTTAACTGGTGAGGTAGTGAATTCACTACCATACATTTTCTCAACCCATGTCAATATACTTTGGTATTTTTCAAGCCATTCTGGATGTTGATGTAGGTTAAATGACATCGTAAGTTGGGAACTCTCATCATATCTCGATTATCCATTGCTATATAGCCCCCCCCCCCTTGGTGTTCTGATTAGTAGGGCGGTAATTCTACTATCATTTTGTAACCTATCACAAATCTAGCATCCTTGCCTTAACTGGCTTGTATTGGATCGCTAAGTACAATGTTTTCGATCTTTATATCAAAGATGTTAGCTATGTTGCTATAAAAAGACGTTGTTTCAATATCATTTCCATAAAATTTGAACATCCCTTTATTATAACAACCAGGGCCCAACTAAGGAATTTTACAAATACACCACCCACCGTTATAGGTGATGTACATCATGTAATGTTGCCAACACAGCATTTTTCCACATATAACTAGCCTTCTTCCACATATAACTAGCCTTCTTCCACAGGAGCATCTATCATATTGATTGAGATCAATCCTACATTCGTCGTAATATTCCTTGGTCATATTTATTTCATAGAACTCTGGTAACTGGCAATTAGGGATTTCCCTTACTCAATTCTAATTGTGTTGATGTCAGCATATATAGCATATATGCCTTTGCGCATGCGTTAATGACGTCATGTATCTTACATTTAATATTATTATGTGTTGGTATTTAATATTATTTTTGTTGATATCAGCATATGATTTCGTTTTTTTTGGAAATGGTGGAAGCGGGGTTTTTGAGTGATAAAGGTGTAGGAGGAGCGAAAACTGTATATGTTCACTCCTTATTACTACTATACTGAGTAGAACAGCTGAAAAGATTTACGGATGGGCGGAATGTCTAGTTCCTGCTGAAGACTGTTCACAGGCCTATTTCGAGGTGACTCAGCTAGACATTTTGGGTACCTTTGATCAGGAATATAGGTCGAAACCCTTGCACCTTTTACAGAAGTCCTGTCTTGCTCTTTGTTTATTTGCCAAAGTTTTGTTCGCTTATGACAATTATATCCTTCAAAATATCAATAAAGAAGGTATTCAACATCAAAATTCCATTCCAACGTCGCGAAGCCTTTAAAGATAAACCGATTGTTGTTCCAAGTGTGGTGATTATAATTGAGGTAGAACTGTATGTGATTACTGTAGCATCTTCTAACTTCATAGTGACTCTGAAGAGATAAAAAATAACGTAACTTCAAATTTATGAAAATAACTTTCGTAAAAAATGCTTAAAGATAAAAAAACTTTTTTTTAATCTCTCAGTAAATACATCTTTTTTTAAAATATTGCATCTCAATAAATACAAGCAATTAGATATACAACAAAAATAGGTTATAGAAGCGAAAAAAATAAATAAAAATAAAACAGGACCCTATATAAATAGACGTAAAAAAAAAAAAAAAAAGCAAAACAAAAGAAATCAAATAAAAACAAGGTCCTAGATAAAACAGAAGAGTAAAAAATAAAAAAAAAAACACGCTTTTTATGAACGTGAAAAAATTCGTAAAACATTCGTACGAAAAAACCTTAAGCTGTAAATATTGCACTAAAATATATTATAAAAAGGTAAGAATAAAAAGGTTACAAAAATATATGTAAAAATAAGACGTAAATAAAAAGAAATCAAATCAAAACAAGGCCCTAGATAAAACAGAAGGGTAAAAAATAAAAAACAAAACCACACTTTTTATGAACGTGAAAAAATTCGTAAAACATTCGTACGTTAATTTGTTGCGTATAAAAAACCTTAAATTTCTGAGACGCTTTTTTGGGAGCACATTACTTCAAGGAGCAAAACCTTTAGACTTTAAAACCTAAGACTTACTGGTCGTGTTAATCGTTGTGCTTGCACTTTTTAATTGTCCTTCTTCGTATATAAATGAAACACTTGTGGAACTGCAACATTCTAAACTTCAAAAAAATGCAAAGTTGATAGACTTTTCTGATCATTTCCTAAGTAATTGTTACTGTTTTAACACATTCTACACATCAAAGCTATTATTTCTATCACTTTCTCCAACCACTCCACCTTCCCCTCCAGAACCGAAATTCTCTGTTGTAACTCCTACATAAAGATGCCTCTCAGATTTAATCTACTTTCATATACTACTTTTTGCATGCTAGTCTGACTAAACGTGTAACTCCTTCTTTTTTGCATCATGAAGGGAACATAAGGAAACCATACTTACTTTACCTATGACCAATTCAATACCAGACGGTTTCAACATACTTTGACAACCACAGCAGCTTCTCGCTCCAGCTCCCTATTGTTTTCAACATGCAAAAATAGTTCATGTGTTTAACAATAGGTTAACAATAACAACGTCATCGTAAAACATGTTTAAGCTTACACTCAGAGTTACATGTTCTGACGCCATTGAAATCCACATTTTTCTTGATTTGTCGTTTAACAAAATTACGTTTCTTGTGCAAATTAACACAATGATTTATAGTGGTTGGTGGCGGTTCACTTGCCACCAGTGGTGTGTAAAGACTGGCACTTCACATGGGTACATAAACCGTGAGAGGATTTATACACATTGGTAAAGGTTATTGTGTAATTCTTGCTTACATGTATAGATTGTGTCGAATGATTAGTTTAAATTGACAACGTACTTTAATGTATTATATCGTAGCTAGATTTCATTCTTTTGTTGTATCATTAGACCTCCATAACTTATCTTGATTATTACCTGAGTCAAACGGAACAAAGAATAGCAAAGTTATACAAAAAACAGTCGAAGCGTACTTTATTTAAGAAAATTGGGATGTCTAGTTTAGAGGAGCAAAACCTTGAGGCTTTAAATTTAAGACTTAACTGGTCGAGTTTAGCATTGACCTTGCACTTTGTAATTTTCTTTCTTATATTACTATTAAATTCATTGTCAATCTAAAAAGAGCTATTAAATACATATAAATGCTTCTTACAAACCTTTGTTGTTGCATTTTACACCTTCCATCTTTACATCCAAGATTATTTTACCTTTTTTGTATTCTTTCTTTCTAGGAATCTTTTTGATGTACACATAACTAGGATATCTATCACCTGCTGGCTGTTTAGCTGGATTGACAGCGAGGGCAATATCTTCTACATTGAATTTTCTTCATCTTTTTGACTACTTGTCTGCATTCAATGCGAGGCTACTCAAAAGGTGCCGTTACGAGGGGAAATTTTTTGCTTCGAAAATACTTTTAAACATTTCTTCAACTGGTGATTCATCATGTATACTGTGATTTTAAACAGTTTTAAAAAATTCTCCAAGCAGTTTAAAAATTTCTTCATGAGCAAGAAAAAAATAAATAATTTTTATTTGAATTTTCTCGTGACTTAAAAAAGATCAAAGACACGAAAGTTTCTCATTCTTGAGGTTAGGTGGGTGGTGATCATATAAGACCTGTTTGTCGAGTTGGAATCATCCGGGGCCAGATCCCGGCTCTCTTTATAAAAATCAACAAGCAAGTGAGCCTGGCTGGATCTCCCTTTTTTAACAGTCACCAAATGTAATGCAAAAGAAAATAGCTACCATTAAATATAAGTAAACGACAATTCCTAATCCCAAAAGTGGAAAAACTTACACACCTAATTAAGCCAATCAGAAATTTTAACCAAGGGGATTCAGTAATTGGATTTTGTTTAATTTGCAAATACTGAGCCCCAAGAAGAGTTATGTCTGCATTGTAACGGTTTGTACCATTGGCTTTGTTCTTGGTGGTGGTGATAGTGGTGTGAATTGGGATAGACGACGCTAAGAGAGAAAGTTTTCCACAATTTAAGACATATTCCGCATATTGGATTGTTTTATAATAAATTGTTCAAAAAAAGGTTGGTTTAAAAAGTTTGCACCATTTGTAGACATTTATTGATGCGCTTTAGATAAATTATTATGAAATGTAGAATACTTGACTTCGCTTTTCCGTGAAACATTTTATGGAACCAAAGTTGCCTAATGTCGACTAAATATCGAACATCAAAGGAATGTTTTACAGTCAATAGGTGTTGGATATCAGTCAAAACATTAGTGCCCTCGCAACCAGATTGGCTCCAACGTTTTCTAACGTCCACCGGAACGCTAATATAGATCGTGGTGTTATTTTTGGAAGACCATAGATGTTTTATTTCTCCGAGGGCATTTACGACGATAAAACTTTCTAGTTTCTGTAACTCCCTGAAGACGTTCAAAAGCCCTGCACAAATAGTATTTTCGTTTTCTTATAAATCATTGTTGTTATAGATCCAGTTGATCATGATGTTAACGACCCAAATGATAAAGATATTGACCCCTGAAATTTTTTGCGATGTTTTACTTAAAAATTCAGGGAAATTACGACAGGTTGTTAATTTGCTGTTTTCAATATATATTTGATTTTGAAATTTTAAAAATGCAAAAACAATTTTTAAGAAACATTCCCAATTTTTGATTTATTACAAGTATTGTCCAGAGGGTTGCTTTTTCAATTAACTTGGTTGTACAGACCATCCTTGTAGAAAGGATATCTTGCTTTGCATAGAGATCTTTGGAGGGTTTAACCTCTACCACTTATAATAAGAGTCATTACACTAGTCAAATCACTACAGCTTGCTGCTTTGTTATACCACAATCACCTTTGAATAGGGTAATAAAATATAATATTGCAAATGGCTAATGTCAGTATAGATCCAGTTGATAAGGATGTTTTGTTTCTTATGTAAATAGCATTTGCCTGATATTGCCTAATTCAAGGTTTTTTTGCTGTGCCAAAGCAACAAAAATTATATTAAGAAATAAAAAAACACAAAATCTACGACACATCCAAAATATATTCTCTTTTTTACTAAGCTTTCGCCAAAATGATATGTAATGATTTTCTGAGTGCCATCGCTGGGTTTCAAATCTACCTTTCTAAGAGGCGTTTTCGTGGTCTGCCTTAGCATTACGATACGATTTCTCAAGTTTTTATGTCTAAGGCTAGAAAGTTTTTCTGTCTCCAGATTTGCTGCTTTTTATTCTTTGTCACAACCTTTCTAAAGGCTGAGCTCCAAGTCTGCCTCTCTTAGCCCCGCGCTCTGTGTCAGTAGGAGGTAAAGGCAACAATGATACGATTTGTAGTTTTCAAAGTTTAACAAAATTATTGGTTTCGGCGGATGGTGTCAATAAATGCAGCTGGTGTCTTGTAGGGAGCAGGGGATGCTTAGTCAAGGGCCCGCATCAGATCCCAAACATGCATGAATTTAATCAATCCTCATGTTTCCACATTCACACAGGTGTTTGTTTCAGTACAGCCGAAAACCGTTAGCTTTTTTATCATCCCTGTAAAGGGGAGAATACCATTTTGTTTAATTTGCAAATACTGAGCCCCAAGAAGAGTTATGTCTGCATTGTAACGGTTTGTACCATTGGCTTTGTTCTTGGTGGTGGTGATAGTGGTGTGAATTGGGATAGACGACGCTAAGAGAGAAAGTTTTCCACAATTTAAGACATATTCCGCATATTGGATTGTTTTATAATAAATTGTTCAAAAAAAGGTTGGTTTAAAAAGTTTGCACCATTTGTAGACATTTATTGATGCGCTTTAGATAAATTATTATGAAATGTAGAATACTTGACTTCGCTTTTCCGTGAAACATTTTATGGAACCAAAGTTGCATTATGTCGACTAAATATCAAACATCAAAGGAATGTTTTACAGTCAATAGGTGTTGGATATCAGTCAAAACATTAGTGCCCTCGCAACCAGATTGGCTCCAACGTTTTCTAACGTCCACCGGACCGCTAATATAGATCGTGGTGTTATTTTTGGAAGACCATAGATGTTTTATTTCTCCGAGGGCATTTACGACGATAAAACTTTCTAGTTTCTGTAACTCCCTGATGACGTTCAAAAGCCCTGCACAAATAGTATTTTCGTTTTCTTATAAATCATTGTTGTTATAGATCCAGTTGATCATGATGTTAACGACCCAAATGATAAAGATATTGACCCCTGAAATTTTTTGCGATGTTTTACTTAAAAATTCAGGGAAATTACGACAGGTTGTTAATTTGCTGTTTTCAATATATATTTGATTTTGAAATTTTAAAAATGCAAAAACAATTTTTAAGAAACATTCCCAATTTTTGATTTATTACAAGTATTGTCCAGAGGGTTGCTTTTTCAATTAACTTGGTTGTACAGACCATCCTTGTAGAAAGGATATCTTGCTTTGCATAGAGATCTTTGGAGGGTTTAACCTCTACCACTTATAATAAGAGTCATTACACTAGTCAAATCACTACAGCTTGCTGCTTTGTTATACCACAATCACCTTTGAATAGGGTAATAAAATATAATATTGCAAATGGCTAATGTCAGTATAGATCCAGTTGATAAGGATGTTTTGTTTCTTATGTAAATAGCATTTGCCTGATATTGCCTAATTCAAGGTTTTTTTGCTGTGCCAAAGCAACAAAAATTATATTAAGAAATAAAAAAACACAAAATCTACGACACATCCAAAATATATTCTCTTTTTTACTAAGCTTTCGCCAAAATCAAGGTTGGCGTGTTTACACTAGTTCTAATTTTTTTTAACTTACCAAGTTATCGAACAAGTCAATCTGCGTTCCATGTGAGGAGATCCTGTTGTCTGCTAGGAAAGACTGGTTGACACTGGGAAAGACGATAGATCCTGAAGGGTTTCTGTTTTTTGTGACTGAAGAGCGTCTGTTCTTCATTGGTTAGGATGGGTACTATTGATAACTCCTTCCAAAAAATAGAGCATGGCAGATTTCAAACCATGAAAGTTGACTGGGTGGTAAGGTGAATTACTTGTTTAAGTTTGAGATGATATGTAATGATTTTCTGGGTGCCATCGCTGGGTTTCAAATCTACCTTTCTAAGAGGCGTTTTCGTGGTCTGCCTTAGCATTACGATACGATTTCTCAAGTTTTTATGTCTAAGGCTAGAAAGCTTTTCTGTCTCCAGATTTGCTGCTTTTTATTCTTTGTCACAACCTTTCTAAAGGCTGAGCTCCAAGTCTGCCTCTCTTAGCCCCGCGCTCTGTGTCAGTAGGAGGTAAAGGCAACAATGATACGATTTGTAGTTTTCAAAGTTTAACAAAATTATTGGTTTCGGCGGATGGTGTCAATAAATGCAGCTGGTGTCTTGTAGGGAGCAGGGGATGCTTAGTCAAGGGCCCGCATCAGATCCCAAACATGCATGAATTTAATCAATCCTCATGTTTCCACATTCACACAGGTGTTTGTTTCAGTACAGCCGAAAACCATTAGCTTTTTTATCATCCCTGTAAAGGGGAGAATACCATTTTGTTTAATTTGCAAATACTGAGCCCAAAGTCTGCATTGTAACGGTTTGTACCATTGGCTTTGTTCTTGGTGGTGGTGATAGTGGTGTGAATTGGGATAGACGACGCTAAGAGAGAAAGTTTTCCACAATTTAAGACATATTCCGCATATTGGATTGTTTTATAATAAATTGTTCAAAAAAAGGTTGGTTTAAAAAGTTTGCACCATTTGTAGACATTTATTGATGCGCTTTAGATAAATTATTATGAAATGTAGAATACTTGACTTCGCTTTTCCGTGAAACATTTTATGGAACCAAAGTTGCCTTATGTCGACTAAATATCAAACATCAAAGGAATGTTTTACAGTCAATAGGTGTTGGATATCAGTCAAAACATTAGTGCCCTCGCAACCAGATTGGCTCCAACGTTTTCTAACGTCCACCGGACCGCTAATATAGATCGTGGTGTTATTTTTGGAAGACCATAGATGTTTTATTTCTCCGAGGGCATTCACGACGATAAAACTTTCTAGTTTCTGTAACTCCCTGATGACGTTCAAAAGCCCTGCACAAATAGTATTTTCGTTTTCTTATAAATCATTGTTGTTTTAGATCCAGTTGATCAGGATGTTAATGACCCAAATGATAAAGATATTGACCCCTGAAATTTTTTGCGATGTTTTACTTAAAAATTCAGGGAAATTACGACAGGGTCTTAATTTGCTGTTTTCAATATATATTTGATTTTGAAATTTTAAAAATGCAAAAACAATTTTTAAGAAACATTCCCAATTTTTGATTTATTACAAGTATTGTCCAGAGGGTTGCTTTTTCAATTAACTTGGTTGTACAGACCATCCTTGTAGAAAGGATATCTTGCTTTGCATAGAGATCTTTGGAGGGTTTAACCTCTACCACTTATAATAAGAGTCATTACACTAGTCAAATCACTACAGCTTGCTGCTTTGTTATACCACAATCACCTTTGAATAGGGTAATAAAATATAATAATGCAAATGGCTAATGTCAGTATAGATCCAGTTGATAAGGATGTTTTGTTTCTTATGTAAATAGCATTTGCCTGATATTGCCTAATTCAAGGTTTTTTTGCTGTGCCAAAGCAACAAAAATTGTATTAAGAAATAAAAAAACACAAAATCTACGACACATCCAAAATATATTCTCTTTTTTACTAAGCTTTCGCCAAAATCAAGGTTGGCGTGTTTACACTAGTTCTAATTTTTTTTAACTTACCAAGTTGTGGAACAAGTCAATTTGCGTGCCATGTGAGGAGATCCTGTTGTCTGCTAGGAAAGACTGGTTGACACTGGGAAAGACGATAGATCCTGAAGGGTTTCTGTTTTTTGTGACTGAAGAGCGTCTGTTCTTCATTGGTTAGGATGGGTACGATTAATAACTCCTTCCAAAAAATAGAGCATGGCAGATTTAAAACCATGAAAGTTGACTGGGTGGTGAGGTGAATTACTTGTTTAAGTTTGAGATGATATGTAATGATTTTCTGGGTGCCATCGCTGGGTTTCAAATCTACCTTTCTAAGAGGCGTTTTCGTGGTCTGCCTTAGCATTACGACACGATTTCTCAAGTTTTTATGTCTAAGGCTAGAAAGCTTTTCTGTCTCCAGATTTGCTGCTTTTTATTCTTTGTCACAACCTTTCTAAAGGCTGAGCTCCAAGTCTGCCTCTCTTAGCCCCGCGCTCTGTGTCAGTAGGAGGTAAAGGCAACAATGATACGATTTGTAGTTTTCAAAGTTTAACAAAATTATTGGTTCCGGCGGATGGTGTCAATAAATGCAGCTGGTGTCTTGTAGGGAGCAGGGGATGCTTAGTCAAGGGCCCGCATCAGATCCCAAACATGCATGAATTTAATCAATCCTCATGTTTCCACATTCACACAGGTGTTTGTTTCAGTACAGCCGAAAACCATTAGCTTTTTTATCATCCCTGTAAAGGGGAGAATACCATTTTGTTTAATTTGCAAATACTGAGCCCCAAGAAGAGTTATGTCTGCATTGTAACGGTTTGTACCATTGGCTTTGTTCTTGGTGGTGGTGATAGTGGTGTGAATTGGGATAGACGACGCTAAGAGAGAAAGTTTTCCACAATTTAAGACATATTCCGCATATTGGATTGTTTTATAATAAATTGTTCAAAAAAAGGTTGGTTTAAAAAGTTTGCACCATTTGTAGACATTTATTGATGCGCTTTAGATAAATTATTATGAAATGTAGAATACTTGACTTCGCTTTTCCGTGAAACATTTTATGGAACCAAAGTTGCCTTATGTCGACTAAATATCAAACATCAAAGGAATGTTTTACAGTCAATAGGTGTTGGATATCAGTCAAAACATTAGTGCCCTCGCAACCAGATTGGCTCCAACGTTTTCTAACGTCCACCGGACCGCTAGTATAGATCGTGGTGTTATTTTTGGAAGACCATAGATGTTTTATTTCTCCGAGGGCATTTACGACGATAAAACTTTCTAGTTTCTGTAACTCCCTGATGACGTTCAAAAGCCCTGCTCAAATAGTATTTTCGTTTTCTTATAAATCATTGTTGTTATAGATCCAGTTGATCAAGATGTTAACGACCCAAATGATAAAGATATTGACCCCTGAAATTTTTTGCGATGTTTTACTTAAAAATTCAGGGAAATTACGACAGGTTGTTAATTTGCTGTTTTCAATATATATTTGATTTTGAAATTTTAAAAATGCAAAAACAATTTTTAAGAAACATTCCCAATTTTTGATTTATTACAAGTATTGTCCAGAGGGTTGCTTTTTCAATTAACTTGGTTGTACAGACCATCCTTGTAGAAAGGATATCTTGCTTTGCATAGAGATCTTTGGAGGGTTTAACCTCTACCACTTATAATAAGAGTCATTACACTAGTCAAATCACTACAGCTTGCTGCTTTGTTATACCACAATCACCTTTGAATAGGGTAATAAAATATAATATTGCAAATGGCTAATGTCAGTATAGATCCAGTTGATAAGGATGTTTTGTTTCTTATGTAAATAGCATTTGCCTGATATTGCCTAATTCAAGGTTTTTTTGCTGTGCCAAAGCAACAAAAATTATATTAAGAAATAAAAAAACACAAAATCTACGACACATCCAAAATATATTCTCTTTTTTACTAAGCTTTCGCCAAAATCAAGGTTGGCGTGTTTACACTAGTTCTAATTTTTTTTAACTTACCAAGTTATCGAACAAGTCAATCTGCGTTCCATGTGAGGAGATCCTGTTGTCTGCTAGGAAAGACTGGTTGACACTGGGAAAGACGATAGATCCTGAAGGGTTTCTGTTTTTTGTGACTGAAGAGCGTCTGTTCTTCATTGGTTAGGATGGGTACTATTGATAACTCCTTCCAAAAAATAGAGCATGGCAGATTTCAAACCATGAAAGTTGACTGGGTGGTAAGGTGAATTACTTGTTTAAGTTTGAGATGATATGTAATGATTTTCTGGGTGCCATCGCTGGGTTTCAAATCTACCTTTCTAAGAGGCGTTTTCGTGGTCTGCCTTAGCATTACGATACGATTTCTCAAGTTTTTATGTCTAAGGCTAGAAAGCTTTTCTGTCTCCAGATTTGCTGCTTTTTATTCTTTGTCACAACCTTTCTAAAGGCTGAGCTCCAAGTCTGCCTCTCTTAGCCCCGCGCTCTGTGTCAGTAGGAGGTAAAGGCAACAATGATACGATTTGTAGTTTTCAAAGTTTAACAAAATTATTGGTTTCGGCGGATGGTGTCAATAAATGCAGCTGGTGTCTTGTAGGGAGCAGGGGATGCTTAGTCAAGGGCCCGCATCAGATCCCAAACATGCATGAATTTAATCAATCCTCATGTTTCCACATTCACACAGGTGTTTGTTTCAGTACAGCCGAAAACCATTAGCTTTTTTATCATCCCTGTAAAGGGGAGAATACCATTTTGTTTAATTTGCAAATACTGAGCCCAAAGAAGAGTTATGTCTGCATTGTAACGGTTTGTACCATTGGCTTTGTTCTTGGTGGTGGTGATAGTGGTGTGAATTGGGATAGACGACGCTAAGAGAGAAAGTTTTCCACAATTTAAGACATATTCCGCATATTGGATTTTTTTATAATAAATTGTTCAAAAAAAGGTTGGTTTAAAAAGTTTGCACCATTTGTAGACATTTATTGATGCGCTTTAGATAAATTATTATGAAATGTAGAATACTTGACTTCGCTTTTCCGTGAAACATTTTATGGAACCAAAGTTGCCTTATGTCGACTAAATATCAAACATCAAAGGAATGTTTTACAGTCAATAGGTGTTGGATATCAGTCAAAACATTAGTGCCCTCGCAACCAGATTGGCTCCAACGTTTTCTAACGTCCACCGGACCGCTAATATAGATCGTGGTGTTATTTTTGGAAGACCATAGATGTTTTATTTCTCCGAGGGCATTCACGACGATAAAACTTTCTAGTTTCTGTAACTCCCTGATGACGTTCAAAAGCCCTGCACAAATAGTATTTTCGTTTTCTTATAAATCATTGTTGTTATAGATCCAGTTGATCAGGATGTTAACGACCCAAATGATAAAGATATTGACCCCTGAAATTTTTTGCGATGTTTTACTTAAAAATTCAGGGAAATTACGACAGGGTCTTAATTTGCTGTTTTCAATATATATTTGATTTTGAAATTTTAAAAATGCAAAAACAATTTTTAAGAAACATTCCCAATTTTTGATTTATTACAAGTATTGTCCAGAGGGTTGCTTTTTCAATTAACTTGGTTGTACAGACCATCCTTGTAGAAAGGATATCTTGCTTTGCATAGAGATCTTTGGAGGGTTTAACCTCTACCACTTATAATAAGAGTCATTACACTAGTCAAATCACTACAGCTTGCTGCTTTGTTATACCACAATCACCTTTGAATAGGGTAATAAAATATAATAATGCAAATGGCTAATGTCAGTATAGATCCAGTTGATAAGGATGTTTTGTTTCTTATGTAAATAGCATTTGCCTGATATTGCCTAATTCAAGGTTTTTTTGCTGTGCCAAAGCAACAAAAATTGTATTAAGAAATAAAAAAACACAAAATCTACGACACATCCAAAATATATTCTCTTTTTTACTAAGCTTTCGCCAAAATCAAGGTTGGCGTGTTTACACTAGTTCTAATTTTTTTTAACTTACCAAGTTATCGAACAAGTCAATCTGCGTTCCATGTGAGGAGATCCTGTTGTCTGCTAGGAAAGACTGGTTGACACTGGGAAAGACGATAGATCCTGAAGGGTTTCTGTTTTTTGTGACTGAAGAGCGTCTGTTCTTCA
The DNA here is from genome assembly GCF_029227915.1 of Hydractinia symbiolongicarpus. Classification (NCBI taxonomy): domain Eukaryota; kingdom Metazoa; phylum Cnidaria; class Hydrozoa; order Anthoathecata; family Hydractiniidae; genus Hydractinia; species Hydractinia symbiolongicarpus. The sequence goes on along the minus strand of NC_079888.1, from coordinate 3,702,782 downwards.
TTGGTTAGGATGGGTACGATTGATAACTCCTTCCAAAAAATAGAGCATGGCAGATTTCAAACCATGAAAGTTGACTGGGTGGTGAGGTGAATTACTTGTTTAAGTTTGAGATGATATGTAATGATTTTCTGGGTGCCATCGCTGGGTTTCAAATCTACCTTTCTAAGAGGCGTTTTCGTGGTCTGCCTTAGCATTACGATACGATTTCTCAAGTTTTTATGTCTAAGGCTAGAAAGCTTTTCTGTCTCCAGATTTGCTGCTTTTTATTCTTTGTCACAACCTTTCTAAAGGCTGAGCTCCAAGTCTGCCTCTCTTAGCCCCGCGCTCTGTGTCAGTAGGAGGTAAAGGCAACAATGATACGATTTGTAGTTTTCAAAGTTTAACAAAATTATTGGTTTCGGCGGATGGTGTCAATAAATGCAGCTGGTGTCTTGTAGGGAGCAGGGGATGCTTAGTCAAGGGCCCGCATCAGATCCCAAACATGCATGAATTTAATCAATCCTCATGTTTCCACATTCACACAGGTGTTTGTTTCAGTACAGCCGAAAACCATTAGCTTTTTTATCATCCCTGTAAAGGGGAGAATACCATTTTGTTTAATTTGCAAATACTGAGCCCAAAGAAGAGTTATGTCTGCATTGTAACGGTTTGTACCATTGGCTTTGTTCTTGGTGGTGGTGATAGTGGTGTGAATTGGGATAGACGACGCTAAGAGAGAAAGTTTTCCACAATTTAAGACATATTCCGCATATTGGATTGTTTTATAATAAATTGTTCAAAAAAAGGTTGGTTTAAAAAGTTTGCACCATTTGTAGACATTTATTGATGCGCTTTAGATAAATTATTATGAAATGTAGAATACTTGACTTCGCTTTTCCGTGAAACATTTTATGGAACCAAAGTTGCCTTATGTCGACTAAATATCAAACATCAAAGGAATGTTTTACAGTCAATAGGTGTTGGATATCAGTCAAAACATTAGTGCCCTCGCAACCAGATTGGCTCCAACGTTTTCTAACGTCCACCGGACCGCTAATATAGATCGTGGTGTTATTTTTGGAAGACCATAGATGTTTTATTTCTCCGAGGGCATTCACGACGATAAAACTTTCTAGTTTCTGTAACTCCCTGATGACGTTCAAAAGCCCTGCACAAATAGTATTTTCGTTTTCTTATAAATCATTGTTGTTTTAGATCCAGTTGATCAGGATGTTAATGACCCAAATGATAAAGATATTGACCCCTGAAATTTTTTGCGATGTTTTACTTAAAAATTCAGGGAAATTACGACAGGGTCTTAATTTGCTGTTTTCAATATATATTTGATTTTGAAATTTTAAAAATGCAAAAACAATTTTTAAGAAACATTCCCAATTTTTGATTTATTACAAGTATTGTCCAGAGGGTTGCTTTTTCAATTAACTTGGTTGTACAGACCATCCTTGTAGAAAGGATATCTTGCTTTGCATAGAGATCTTTGGAGGGTTTAACCTCTACCACTTATAATAAGAGTCATTACACTAGTCAAATCACTACAGCTTGCTGCTTTGTTATACCACAATCACCTTTGAATAGGGTAATAAAATATAATAATGCAAATGGCTAATGTCAGTATAGATCCAGTTGATAAGGATGTTTTGTTTCTTATGTAAATAGCATTTGCCTGATATTGCCTAATTCAAGGTTTTTTTGCTGTGCCAAAGCAACAAAAATTGTATTAAGAAATAAAAAAACACAAAATCTACGACACATCCAAAATATATTCTCTTTTTTACTAAGCTTTCGCCAAAATCAAGGTTGGCGTGTTTACACTAGTTCTAATTTTTTTTAACTTACCAAGTTGTGGAACAAGTCAATTTGCGTGCCATGTGAGGAGATCCTGTTGTCTGCTAGGAAAGACTGGTTGACACTGGGAAAGACGATAGATCCTGAAGGGTTTCTGTTTTTTGTGACTGAAGAGCGTCTGTTCTTCATTGGTTAGGATGGGTACGATTAATAACTCCTTCCAAAAAATAGAGCATGGCAGATTTAAAACCATGAAAGTTGACTGGGTGGTGAGGTGAATTACTTGTTTAAGTTTGAGATGATATGTAATGATTTTCTGGGTGCCATCGCTGGGTTTCAAATCTACCTTTCTAAGAGGCGTTTTCGTGGTCTGCCTTAGCATTACGACACGATTTCTCAAGTTTTTATGTCTAAGGCTAGAAAGCTTTTCTGTCTCCAGATTTGCTGCTTTTTATTCTTTGTCACAACCTTTCTAAAGGCTGAGCTCCAAGTCTGCCTCTCTTAGCCCCGCGCTCTGTGTCAGTAGGAGGTAAAGGCAACAATGATACGATTTGTAGTTTTCAAAGTTTAACAAAATTATTGGTTCCGGCGGATGGTGTCAATAAATGCAGCTGGTGTCTTGTAGGGAGCAGGGGATGCTTAGTCAAGGGCCCGCATCAGATCCCAAACATGCATGAATTTAATCAATCCTCATGTTTCCACATTCACACAGGTGTTTGTTTCAGTACAGCCGAAAACCATTAGCTTTTTTATCATCCCTGTAAAGGGGAGAATACCATTTTGTTTAATTTGCAAATACTGAGCCCCAAGAAGAGTTATGTCTGCATTGTAACGGTTTGTACCATTGGCTTTGTTCTTGGTGGTGGTGATAGTGGTGTGAATTGGGATAGACGACGCTAAGAGAGAAAGTTTTCCACAATTTAAGACATATTCCGCATATTGGATTGTTTTATAATAAATTGTTCAAAAAAAGGTTGGTTTAAAAAGTTTGCACCATTTGTAGACATTTATTGATGCGCTTTAGATAAATTATTATGAAATGTAGAATACTTGACTTCGCTTTTCCGTGAAACATTTTATGGAACCAAAGTTGCCTTATGTCGACTAAATATCAAACATCAAAGGAATGTTTTACAGTCAATAGGTGTTGGATATCAGTCAAAACATTAGTGCCCTCGCAACCAGATTGGCTCCAACGTTTTCTAACGTCCACCGGACCGCTAGTATAGATCGTGGTGTTATTTTTGGAAGACCATAGATGTTTTATTTCTCCGAGGGCATTTACGACGATAAAACTTTCTAGTTTCTGTAACTCCCTGATGACGTTCAAAAGCCCTGCACAAATAGTATTTTCGTTTTCTTATAAATCATTGTTGTTATAGATCCAGTTGATCAAGATGTTAACGACCCAAATGATAAAGATATTGACCCCTGAAATTTTTTGCGATGTTTTACTTAAAATTTCAGGGAAATTACGACAGGGTCTTAATTTGCTGTTTTCAATATATATTTGATTTTGAAATTTTAAAAATGCAAAAACAATTTTTAAGAAACATTCCCAATTTTTGATTTATTACAAGTATTGTCCAGAGGGTTGCTTTTTCAATTAACTTGGTTGTACAGACCATCCTTGTAGAAAGGATATCTTGCTTTGCATAGAGATCTTTGGAGGGTTTAACCTCTACCACTTATAATAAGAGTCATTACACTAGTCAAATCACTACAGCTTGCTGCTTTGTTATACCACAATCACCTTTGAATAGGGTAATAAAATATAATATTGCAAATGGCTAATGTCAGTATAGATCCAGTTGATAAGGATGTTTTGTTTCTTATGTAAATAGCATTTGCCTGATATTGCCTAATTCAAGGTTTTTTTGCTGTGCCAAAGCAACAAAAATTATATTAAGAAATAAAAAAACACAAAATCTACGACACATCCAAAATATATTCTCTTTTTTACTAAGCTTTCGCCAAAATCAAGGTTGGCGTGTTTACACTAGTTCTAATTTTTTTTAACTTACCAAGTTATCGAACAAGTCAATCTGCGTTCCATGTGAGGAGATCCTGTTGTCTGCTAGGAAAGACTGGTTGACACTGGGAAAGACGATAGATCCTGAAGGGTTTCTGTTTTTTGTGACTGAAGAGCGTCTGTTCTTCATTGGTTAGGATGGGTACGATTGATAACTCCTTCCAAAAAATAGAGCATGGCAGATTTCAAACCATGAAAGTTGACTGGGTGGTGAGGTGAATTACTTGTTTAAGTTTGAGATGATATGTAATGATTTTCTGGGTGCCATCGCTGGGTTTCAAATCTACCTTTCTAAGAGGCGTTTTCGTGGTCTGCCTTAGCATTACGATACGATTTCTCAAGTTTTTATGTCTAAGGCTAGAAAGCTTTTCTGTCTCCAGATTTGCTGCTTTTTATTCTTTGTCACAACCTTTCTAAAGGCTGAGCTCCAAGTCTGCCTCTCTTAGCCCCGCGCTCTGTGTCAGTAGGAGGTAAAGGCAACAATGATACGATTTGTAGTTTTCAAAGTTTAACAAAATTATTGGTTTCGGCGGATGGTGTCAATAAATGCAGCTGGTGTCTTGTAGGGAGCAGGGGATGCTTAGTCAAGGGCCCGCATCAGATCCCAAACATGCATGAATTTAATCAATCCTCATGTTTCCACATTCACACAGGTGTTTGTTTCAGTACAGCCGAAAACCATTAGCTTTTTTATCATCCCTGTAAAGGGGAGAATACCATTTTGTTTAATTTGCAAATACTGAGCCCCAAGAAGAGTTATGTCTGCATTGTAACGGTTTGTACCATTGGCTTTGTTCTTGGTGGTGGTGATAGTGGTGTGAATTGGGATAGACGACGCTAAGAGAGAAAGTTTTCCACAATTTAAGACATATTCCGCATATTGGATTGTTTTATAATAAATTGTTCAAAAAAAGGTTGGTTTAAAAAGTTTGCACCATTTGTAGACATTTATTGATGCGCTTTAGATAAATTATTATGAAATGTAGAATACTTGACTTCGCTTTTCCGTGAAACATTTTATGGAACCAAAGTTGCCTTATGTCGACTAAATATCAAACATCAAAGGAATGTTTTACAGTCAATAGGTGTTGGATATCAGTCAAAACATTAGTGCCCTCGCAACCAGATTGGCTCCAACGTTTTCTAACGTCCACCGGACCGCTAGTATAGATCGTGGTGTTATTTTTGGAAGACCATAGATGTTTTATTTCTCCGAGGGCATTTACGACGATAAAACTTTCTAGTTTCTGTAACTCCCTGATGACGTTCAAAAGCCCTGCACAAATAGTATTTTCGTTTTCTTATAAATCATTGTTGTTATAGATCCAGTTGATCAAGATGTTAACGACCCAAATGATAAAGATATTGACCCCTGAAATTTTTTGCGATGTTTTACTTAAAATTTCAGGGAAATTACGACAGGGTCTTAATTTGCTGTTTTCAATATATATTTGATTTTGAAATTTTAAAAATGCAAAAACAATTTTTAAGAAACATTCCCAATTTTTGATTTATTACAAGTATTGTCCAGAGGGTTGCTTTTTCAATTAACTTGGTTGTACAGACCATCCTTGTAGAAAGGATATCTTGCTTTGCATAGAGATCTTTGGAGGGTTTAACCTCTACCACTTATAATAAGAGTCATTACACTAGTCAAATCACTACAGCTTGCTGCTTTGTTATACCACAATCACCTTTGAATAGGGTAATAAAATATAATATTGCAAATGGCTAATGTCAGTATAGATCCAGTTGATAAGGATGTTTTGTTTCTTATGTAAATAGCATTTGCCTGATATTGCCTAATTCAAGGTTTTTTTGCTGTGCCAAAGCAACAAAAATTATATTAAGAAATAAAAAAACACAAAATCTACGACACATCCAAAATATATTCTCTTTTTTACTAAGCTTTCGCCAAAATCAAGGTTGGCGTGTTTACACTAGTTCTAATTTTTTTTAACTTACCAAGTTATCGAACAAGTCAATCTGCGTTCCATGTGAGGAGATCCTGTTGTCTGCTAGGAAAGACTGGTTGACACTGGGAAAGACGATAGATCCTGAAGGGTTTCTGTTTTTTGTGACTGAAGAGCGTCTGTTCTTCATTGGTTAGGATGGGTACGATTGATAACTCCTTCCAAAAAATAGAGCATGGCAGATTTCAAACCATGAAAGTTGACTGGGTGGTGAGGTGAATTACTTGTTTAAGTTTGAGATGATATGTAATGATTTTCTGGGTGCCATCGCTGGGTTTCAAATCTACCTTTCTAAGAGGCGTTTTCGTGGTCTGCCTTAGCATTACGATACGATTTCTCAAGTTTTTATGTCTAAGGCTAGAAAGCTTTTCTGTCTCCAGATTTGCTGCTTTTTATTCTTTGTCACAACCTTTCTAAAGGCTGAGCTCCAAGTCTGCCTCTCTTAGCCCCGCGCTCTGTGTCAGTAGGAGGTAAAGGCAACAATGATACGATTTGTAGTTTTCAAAGTTTAACAAAATTATTGGTTTCGGCGGATGGTGTCAATAAATGCAGCTGGTGTCTTGTAGGGAGCAGGGGATGCTTAGTCAAGGGCCCGCATCAGATCCCAAACATGCATGAATTTAATCAATCCTCATGTTTCCACATTCACACAGGTGTTTGTTTCAGTACAGCCGAAAACCATTAGCTTTTTTATCATCCCTGTAAAGGGGAGAATACCATTTTGTTTAATTTGCAAATACTGAGCCCCAAGAAGAGTTATGTCTGCATTGTAACGGTTTGTACCATTGGCTTTGTTCTTGGTGGTGGTGATAGTGGTGTGAATTGGGATAGACGACGCTAAGAGAGAAAGTTTTCCACAATTTAAGACATATTCCGCATATTGGATTGTTTTATAATAAATTGTTCAAAAAAAGGTTGGTTTAAAAAGTTTGCACCATTTGTAGACATTTATTGATGCGCTTTAGATAAATTATTATGAAATGTAGAATACTTGACTTCGCTTTTCCGTGAAACATTTTATGGAACCAAAGTTGCCTTATGTCGACTAAATATCAAACATCAAAGGAATGTTTTACAGTCAATAGGTGTTGGATATCAGTCAAAACATTAGTGCCCTCGCAACCAGATTGGCTCCAACGTTTTCTAACGTCCACCGGACCGCTAGTATAGATCGTGGTGTTATTTTTGGAAGACCATAGATGTTTTATTTCTCCGAGGGCATTTACGACGATAAAACTTTCTAGTTTCTGTAACTCCCTGATGACGTTCAAAAGCCCTGCACAAATAGTATTTTCGTTTTCTTATAAATCATTGTTGTTATAGATCCAGTTGATCAAGATGTTAACGACCCAAATGATAAAGATATTGACCCCTGAAATTTTTTGCGATGTTTTACTTAAAATTTCAGGGAAATTACGACAGGGTCTTAATTTGCTGTTTTCAATATATATTTGATTTTGAAATTTTAAAAATGCAAAAACAATTTTTAAGAAACATTCCCAATTTTTGATTTATTACAAGTATTGTCCAGAGGGTTGCTTTTTCAATTAACTTGGTTGTACAGACCATCCTTGTAGAAAGGATATCTTGCTTTGCATAGAGATCTTTGGAGGGTTTAACCTCTACCACTTATAATAAGAGTCATTACACTAGTCAAATCACTACAGCTTGCTGCTTTGTTATACCACAATCACCTTTGAATAGGGTAATAAAATATAATAATGCAAATGGCTAATGTCAGTATAGATCCAGTTGATAAGGATGTTTTGTTTCTTATGTAAATAGCATTTGCCTGATATTGCCTAATTCAAGGTTTTTTTGCTGTGCCAAAGCAACAAAAATTGTATTAAGAAATAAAAAAACACAAAATCTACGACACATCCAAAATATATTCTCTTTTTTACTAAGCTTTCGCCAAAATCAAGGTTGGCGTGTTTACACTAGTTCTAATTTTTTTTAACTTACCAAGTTGTCGAACAAGTCAATTTGCGTTCCATGTGAGGAGATCCTGTTGTCTGCTAGGAAAGACTGGTTGACACTGGGAAAGACGATAGATCCTGAAGGGTTTCTGTTTTTTGTGACTGAAGAGCGTCTGTTCTTCATTGGTTAGGATGGGTACGATTGATAACTCCTTCCAAAAAATAGAGCATGGCAGATTTCAAACCATGAAAGTTGACTGGGTGGTGAGGTGAATTACTTGTTTAAGTTTGAGATGATATGTAATGATTTTCTGGGTGCCATCGCTGGGTTTCAAATCTACCTTTCTAAGAGGCGTTTTCGTGGTCTGCCTTAGCATTACGATACGATTTCTCAAGTTTTTATGTCTAAGGCTAGAAAGCTTTTCTGTCTCCAGATTTGCTGCTTTTTATTCTTTGTCACAACCTTTCTAAAGGCTGAGCTCCAAGTCTGCCTCTCTTAGCCCCGCGCTCTGTGTCAGTAGGAGGTAAAGGCAACAATGATACGATTTGTAGTTTTCAAAGTTTAACAAAATTATTGGTTTCGGCGGATGGTGTCAATAAATGCAGCTGGTGTCTTGTAGGGAGCAGGGGATGCTTAGTCAAGGGCCCGCATCAGATCCCAAACATGCATGAATTTAATCAATCCTCATGTTTCCACATTCACACAGGTGTTTGTTTCAGTACAGCCGAAAACCATTAGCTTTTTTATCATCCCTGTAAAGGGGAGAATACCATTTTGTTTAATTTGCAAATACTGAGCCCCAAGAAGAGTTATGTCTGCATTGTAACGGTTTGTACCATTGGCTTTGTTCTTGGTGGTGGTGATAGTGGTGTGAATTGGGATAGACGACGCTAAGAGAGAAAGTTTTCCACAATTTAAGACATATTCCGCATATTGGATTGTTTTATAATAAATTGTTCAAAAAAAGGTTGGTTTAAAAAGTTTGCACCATTTGTAGACATTTATTGATGCGCTTTAGATAAATTATTATGAAATGTAGAATACTTGACTTCGCTTTTCCGTGAAACATTTTATGGAACCAAAGTTGCCTTATGTCGACTAAATATCAAACATCAAAGGAATGTTTTACAGTCAATAGGTGTTGGATATCAGTCAAAACATTAGTGCCCTCGCAACCAGATTGGCTCCAACGTTTTCTAACGTCCACCGGACCGCTAGTATAGATCGTGGTGTTATTTTTGGAAGACCATAGATGTTTTATTTCTCCGAGGGCATTTACGACGATAAAACTTTCTAGTTTCTGTAACTCCCTGATGACGTTCAAAAGCCCTGCACAAATAGTATTTTCGTTTTCTTATAAATCATTGTTGTTATAGATCCAGTTGATCAAGATGTTAACGACCCAAATGATAAAGATATTGACCCCTGAAATTTTTTGCGATGTTTTACTTAAAATTTCAGGGAAATTACGACAGGGTCTTAATTTGCTGTTTTCAATATATATTTGATTTTGAAATTTTAAAAATGCAAAAACAATTTTTAAGAAACATTCCCAATTTTTGATTTATTACAAGTATTGTCCAGAGGGTTGCTTTTTCAATTAACTTGGTTGTACAGACCATCCTTGTAGAAAGGATATCTTGCTTTGCATAGAGATCTTTGGAGGGTTTAACCTCTACCACTTATAATAAGAGTCATTACACTAGTCAAATCACTACAGCTTGCTGCTTTGTTATACCACAATCACCTTTGAATAGGGTAATAAAATATAATAATGCAAATGGCTAATGTCAGTATAGATCCAGTTGATAAGGATGTTTTGTTTCTTATGTAAATAGCATTTGCCTGATATTGCCTAATTCAAGGTTTTTTTGCTGTGCCAAAGCAACAAAAATTGTATTAAGAAATAAAAAAACACAAAATCTACGACACATCCAAAATATATTCTCTTTTTTACTAAGCTTTCGCCAAAATCAAGGTTGGCGTGTTTACACTAGTTCTAATTTTTTTTAACTTACCAAGTTGTCGAACAAGTCAATTTGCGTTCCATGTGAGGAGATCCTGTTGTCTGCTAGGAAAGACTGGTTGACACTGGGAAAGACGATAGATCCTGAAGGGTTTCTGTTTTTTGTGACTGAAGAGCGTCTGTTCTTCATTGGTTAGGATGGGTACGATTGATAACTCCTTCCAAAAAATAGAGCATGGCAGATTTCAAACCATGAAAGTTGACTGGGTGGTGAGGTGAATTACTTGTTTAAGTTTGAGATGATATGTAATGATTTTCTGGGTGCCATCGCTGGGTTTCAAATCTACCTTTCTAAGAGGCGTTTTCGTGGTCTGCCTTAGCATTACGATACGATTTCTCAAGTTTTTATGTCTAAGGCTAGAAAGCTTTTCTGTCTCCAGATTTGCTGCTTTTTATTCTTTGTCACAACCTTTCTAAAGGCTGAGCTCCAAGTCTGCCTCTCTTAGCCCCGCGCTCTGTGTCAGTAGGAGGTAAAGGCAACAATGATACGATTTGTAGTTTTCAAAGTTTAACAAAATTATTGGTTTCGGCGGATGGTGTCAATAAATGCAGCTGGTGTCTTGTAGGGAGCAGGGGATGCTTAGTCAAGGGCCCGCATCAGATCCCAAACATGCATGAATTTAATCAATCCTCATGTTTCCACATTCACACAGGTGTTTGTTTCAGTACAGCCGAAAACCATTAGCTTTTTTATCATCCCTGTAAAGGGGAGAATACCATTTTGTTTAATTTGCAAATACTGAGCCCCAAGAAGAGTTATGTCTGCATTGTAACGGTTTGTACCATTGGCTTTGTTCTTGGTGGTGGTGATAGTGGTGTGAATTGGGATAGACGACGCTAAGAGAGAAAGTTTTCCACAATTTAAGACATATTCCGCATATTGGATTGTTTTATAATAAATTGTTCAAAAAAAGGTTGGTTTAAAAAGTTTGCACCATTTGTAGACATTTATTGATGCGCTTTAGATAAATTATTATGAAATGTAGAATACTTGACTTCGCTTTTCCGTGAAACATTTTATGGAACCAAAGTTGCCTTATGTCGACTAAATATCAAACATCAAAGGAATGTTTTACAGTCAATAGGTGTTGGATATCAGTCAAAACATTAGTGCCCTCGCAACCAGATTGGCTCCAACGTTTTCTAACGTCCACCGGACCGCTAATATAGATCGTGGTGTTATTTTTGGAAGACCATAGATGTTTTATTTCTCCGAGGGCATTCACGACGATAAAACTTTCTAGTTTCTGTAACTCCCTGATGACGTTCAAAAGCCCTGCACAAATAGTATTTTCGTTTTCTTATAAATCATTGTTGTTATAGATCCAGTTGATCAGGATGTTAACGACCCAAATGATAAAGATATTGACCCCTGAAATTTTTTGCGATGTTTTACTTAAAAATTCAGGGAAATTACGACAGGTTGTTAATTTGCTGTTTTCAATATATATTTGATTTTGAAATTTTAAAAATGCAAAAACAATTTTTAAGAAACCTTCCCAATTTTTGATTTATTACAAGTATTGTCCAGAGGGTTGCTTTTTCAATTAACTTGGTTGTACAGACCATCCTTGTAGAAAGGATATCTTGCTTTGCATAGAGATCTTTGGAGGGTGTAACCTCTACCACTTATAATAAGAGTCATTACACTAGTCAAATCACTACAGCTTGCTGCTTTGTTATACCACAATCACCTTTGAAAAGGGTAATAAAATATAATATTGCAAATGGCTAATGTCAGTATAGATCCAGTTGATAAGGATGTTTTGTTTCTTATGTAAATAGCATTTGCCTGATATTGCCTAATTCAAGGTTTTTTTGCTGTGCCAAAGCAACAAAAATTATATTAAGAAATAAAAAAACACAAAATCTACGACACATCCAAAATATATTCTCTTTTTTACTAAGCTTTCGCCAAAATCAAGGTTGGCGTGTTTACACTAGTTCTAATTTTTTTTAACTTACCAAGTTATCGAACAAGTCAATCTGCGTTCCATGTGAGGAGATCCTGTTGTCTGCTAGGAAAGACTGGTTGACACTGGGAAAGACGATAGATCCTGAAGGGTTTCTGTTTTTTGTGACTGAAGAGCGTCTGTTCTTCATTGGTTAGGATGGGTACGATTGATAACTCCTTCCAAAAAATAGAGCATGGCAGATTTCAAACCATGAAAGTTGACTGGGTGGTGAGGTGAATTACTTGTTTAAGTTTGAGATGATATGTAATGATTTTCTGGGTGCCATCGCTGGGTTTCAAATCTACCTTTCTAAGAGGCGTTTTCGTGGTCTGCCTTAGCATTACGATACGATTTCTCAAGTTTTTATGTCTAAGGCTAGAAAGCTTTTCTGTCTCCAGATTTGCTGCTTTTTATTCTTTGTCACAACCTTTCTAAAGGCTGAGCTCCAAGTCTGCCTCTCTTAGCCCCGCGCTCTGTGTCAGTAGGAGGTAAAGGCAACAATGATACGATTTGTAGTTTTCAAAGTTTAACAAAATTATTGGTTTCGGCGGATGGTGTCAATAAATGCAGCTGGTGTCTTGTAGGGAGCAGGGGATGCTTAGTCAAGGGCCCGCATCAGATCCCAAACATGCATGAATTTAATCAATCCTCATGTTTCCACATTCACACAGGTGTTTGTTTCAGTACAGCCGAAAACCATTAGCTTTTTTATCATCCCTGTAAAGGGGAGAATACCATTTTGTTTAATATGCAAATACTGAGCCCCAAGAAGAGTTATGTCTGCATTGTAACGGTTTGTACCATTGGCTTTGTTCTTGGTGGTGGTGATAGTGGTGTGAATTGGGATAGACGACGCTAAGAGAGAAAGTTTTCCACAATTTAAGACATATTCCGCATATTGGATTGTTTTATAATAAATTGTTCAAAAAAAGGTTGGTTTAAAAAGTTTGCACCATTTGTAGACATTTATTGATGCGCTTTAGATAAATTATTATGAAATGTAGAATACTTGACTTCGCTTTTCCGTGAAACATTTTATGGAACCAAAGTTGCCTTATGTCGACTAAATATCAAACATCAAAGGAATGTTTTACAGTCAATAGGTGTTGGATATCAGTCAAAACATTAGTGCCCTCGCAACCAGATTGGCTCCAACGTTTTCTAACGTCCACCGGACCGCTAATATAGATCGTGGTGTTATTTTTGGAAGACCATAGATGTTTTATTTCTCCGAGGGCATTTACGACGATAAAACTTTCTAGTTTCTGTAACTCCCTGATGACGTTCAAAAGCCCTGCACAAATAGTATTTTCGTTTTCTTATAAATCATTGTTGTTATAGATCCAGTTGATCAGGATGTTAAAGACCCAAATGATAAAGATATTGACCCCTAAAAGTTTTTGCGATGTTTTACTTAAAAATTCAGGGAAATTACGACAGGGTCTTAATTTGCTGTTTTCAATATATATTTGATTTTGAAATTTTAAAAATGCAAAAACAATTTTTAAGAAACCTTCCCAATTTTTGATTTATTACAAGTATTGTCCAGAGGGTTGCTGTTTCAATTAACTTGGTTGTACAGACCATCCTTGTAGAAAGGATATCTTGCTTTGCATAGAGATCTTTGGAGGGTTTAACCTCTACCACTTATAATAAGAGTCATTACACTAGTCAAATCACTATAGCTTGCTGCTTTGTTATACCACAATCACTCTTGAATAGGGTAATAAAATATAATATTGCAAATGGCTAATGTCAGTATAGATCCTGTTGATAAGGATGTTTTGTTTCTTATGTAAATAGCATTTGCCTGATATTGCCTAATTCAAGGTTTTTTTGCTGTGCCAAAGCAACAAAAATTATATTAAGGAATAAAAAAACACAAAATCTACGACACATCCAAAATATATTCTCTTTTTTACTAAGCTTTCGCCAAAATCAAGGTTGGCGTGTTTACACTAGTTCTAATTTTTTTTAACTTCCCAAGTTATCGAACAAGTCAATCTGCGTTCCATGTGAGGAGATCCTGTTGTCTGCTAGGAAAGACTGGTTGATACTGGGAAAGACGATAGATCCTGAAGGGTTTCTGTTTTTTGTGACTGAAGAGCGTCTGTTCTTCATTGGTTAGGATGGGTACGATTGATAACTCCTTCCAAAAAATAGCGCATGGCAGATTTAAAACCATGAAAGTTGACTGGGTGGTGAGGTGAATTACTTGTTTAAGTTTGAGATGATATGTAATGATTTTCTGGGTGCCATCGCTGGGGTTCAAATCTACCTTTCTAAGAGGCGTTTTCGTGGTCTGCCTTAGCATTACGATACGATTTCTCAAGTTTTTATGTCTAAGGCTAGAAAGCTTTTCTGTCTCCAGATTTGCTGCTTTTTATTCTTTGTCACAACCTTTCTAAAGGCTGAGCTCCAAGTCTGCCTCTCTTAGCCCCGCGCTCTGTGTCAGTAGGAGGTAAAGGCAACAATGATACGATTTGTAGTTTTCAAAGTTTAACAAAATTATTGGTTTCGGCGGATGGTGTCAATAAAAGCAGCTGGTGTCTTGTAGGGAGCAGGGGATGCTTAGTCAAGGGCCCGCATCAGATCCCAAACATGCATGAATTTAATCAATCCTCATGTTTCCACATTCACACAGGTGTTTGTTTCAGTACAGCCGAAAACCATTAGCTTTTTTATCATCCCTGTAAAGGGGAGAATACCATTTTGTTTAATTTGCAAATACTGAGCCCCATGAAGAGTTATGTCTGCATTGTAACGGTTTGTACCATTGGCTTTGTTCTTGGTGGTGGTGATAGTGGTGTGAATTGGGATAGACGACGCTAAGAGAGAAAGTTTTCCACAATTTAAGACATATTCCGCATATTGGATTGTTTTATAATAAATTGTTCAAAAAAAGGTTGGTTTAAAAAGTTTGCACCATTTGTAGACATTTATTGATGCGCTTTAGATAAATTATTATGAAATGTAGAATACTTGACTTCGTTTTTTCGTGAAACATTTTATGGAACCAAAGTTGCCTAATGTCGACTAAATATCGAACATCAAAGGAATGTTTTACAGTCAATAGGTGTTGGATATCAGTCAAAACATTAGTGCCCTCGCAACCAGATTGGCTCCAACGTTTTCTAACGTCCACCGGAACGTTAATATAGATCGTGGTGTTATTTTTGGAAGACCATAGATGTTTTATTTCTCCGAGGGCATTTACGACGATAAAACTTTCTAGTTTCTGTAACTCCCTGATGACGTTCAAAAGCCCTGCTCAAATAGTATTTTCGTTTTCTTATAAATCATTGTTGTTATAGATCCAGTTGATCAGGATGTTAAAGACCCAAATGATAAAGATATTGACCCCAAAAATTTTTTGCGATGTTTTACTTAAAAATTCAGGGAAATTACGACAGGTTGTTAATTTGCTGTTTTCAATATATATTTGAATTTGAAATTTTAAAAATGCAAAAACAATTTTTAAGAAACCTTCCCAATTTTTGATTTATTACAAGTATTGTCCAGAGGGTTGCTTTTTCAATTAACTTGGTTGTACAGACCATCCTTGTAGAAAGGATTTCTTGCTTTGCATAGAGATCTTTGGAGGGTTTAACCTCTGCCACTTATAATAAGAGTCATTACACTAGTCAAATCACTATAGCTTGCTGCTTTGTTATACCACAATCACTCTTGAATAGGGTAATAAAATATAATATTGCAAATGGCTAATGTCAGTATAGATCCTGTTGATAAGGATGTTTTGTTTCTTATGTAAATAGCATTTGCCTGATATTGCCTAATTCAAGGTTTTTTTGCTGTGCCAAAGCAACAAAAATTATATTAAGGTATAAAAAAACACAAAATCTACGACACATCCAAAATATATTCTCTTTTTTACTAAGCTTTCGCCAAAATCAAGGTTGGCGTGTTTACACTAGTTCTAATTTTTTTTAACTTCCCAAGTTATCGAACAAGTCAATCTGCGTTCCATGTGAGGAGATCCTGTTGTCTGCTAGGAAAGACTGGTTGACACTGGGAAAGACGATAGATCCTGAAGGGTTTCTGTTTTTTGTGACTGAAGAGCGTCTGTTCTTCATTGGTTAGGATGGGTACGATTGATAACTCCTTCCAAAAAATAGAGCATGGCAGATTTAAAACCATGAAAGTTGACTGGGTGGTGAGGTGAATTACTTGTTTAAGTTTGAGATGATATGTAATGATTTTCTGGGTGCCATCGCTGGGGTTCAAATCTACCTTTCTAAGAGGCGTTTTCGTGGTCTGCCTTAGCATTACGATACGATTTCTCAAGTTTTTATGTCTAAGGCTAGAAAGCTTTTCTGTCTCCAGATTTGCTGCTTTTTATTCTTTGTCACAACCTTTCTAAAGGCTGAGCTCCAAGTCTGCCTCTCTTAGCCCCGCGCTCTGTGTCAGTAGGAGGTAAAGGCAACAATGATACGATTTGTAGTTTTCAAAGTTTAACAAAATTATTGGTTTCGGCGGATGGTGTCAATAAAAGCAGCTGGTGTCTTGTAGGGAGCAGGGGATGCTTAGTCAAGGGCCCGCATCAGATCCCAAACATGCATGAATTTAATCAATCCTCATGTTTCCACATTCACACAGGTGTTTGTTTCAGTACAGCCGAAAACCATTAGCTTTTTTATCATCCCTGTAAAGGGGAGAATACCATTTTGTTTAATTTGCAAATACTGAGCCCCATGAAGAGTTATGTCTGCATTGTAACGGTTTGTACCATTGGCTTTGTTCTTGGTGGTGGTGATAGTGGTGTGAATTGGGATAGACGACGCTAAGAGAGAAAGTTTTCCACAATTTAAGACATATTCCGCATATTGGATTGTTTTATAATAAATTGTTCAAAAAAAGGTTGGTTTAAAAAGTTTGCACCATTTGTAGACATTTATTGATGCGCTTTAGATAAATTATTATGAAATGTAGAATACTTGACTTCGTTTTTTCGTGAAACATTTTATGGAACCAAAGTTGCCTAATGTCGACTAAATATCGAACATCAAAGGAATGTTTTACAGTCAATAGGTGTTGGATATCAGTCAAAACATTAGTGCCCTCGCAACCAGATTGGCTCCAACGTTTTCTAACGTCCACCGGAACGCTAATATAGATCGTGGTGTTATTTTTGGAAGACCATAGATGTTTTATTTCTCCGAGGGCATTTACGACGATAAAACTTTCTAGTTTCTGTAACTCCCTGATGACGTTCAAAAGCCCTGCTCAAATAGTATTTTCGTTTTCTTATAAATCATTGTTGTTATAGATCCAGTTGATCAGGATGTTAAAGACCCAAATGATAAAGATATTGACCCCTAAAATTTTTTGCGATGTTTTACTTAAAAATTCAGGGAAATTACGACAGGTTGTTAATTTGCTGTTTTCAATATATATTTGAATTTGAAATTTTAAAAATGCAAAAACAATTTTTAAGAAACCTTCCCAATTTTTGATTTATTACAAGTATTGTCCAGAGGGTTGCTTTTTCAATTAACTTGGTTGTACAGACCATCCTTGTAGAAAGGATATCTTGCTTTGCATAGAGATCTTTGGAGGGTTTAACCTCTGCCACTTATAATAAGAGTCATTACACTAGTCAAATCACTATAGCTTGCTGCTTTGTTATACCACAATCACTCTTGAATAGGGTAATAAAATATAATATTGCAAATGGCTAATGTCAGTATAGATCCTGTTGATAAGGATGTTTTGTTTCTTATGTAAATAGCATTTGCCTGATATTGCCTAATTCAAGGTTTTTTTGCTGTGCCAAAGCAACAAAAATTATATTAAGGAATAAAAAAACACAAAATCTACGACACATCCAAAATATATTCTCTTTTTTACTAAGCTTTCGCCAAAATCAAGGTTGGCGTGTTTACACTAGTTCTAATTTTTTTTAACTTCCCAAGTTATCGAACAAGTCAATCTGCGTTCCATGTGAGGAGATCCTGTTGTCTGACTATGAAAGACTGGTTGACACTGGGAAAGACGATAGATCCTGAAGGGTTTCTGTTTTTTGTGACTGAAGAGCGTCTGTTCTTCATTGGTTAGGATGGGTACGATTGATAACTCCTTCCAAAAAATAGAGCATGGCAGATTTCAAACCATGAAAGTTGACTGGGTGGTGAGGTGAATTACTTGTTTAAGTTTGAGATGATATGTATTGATTTTCTGGGTTGCCATCGCTGTGTTTCAAATCTACCTTTCTAAGAGGCGTTTTCGTGGTCTGCCTTAGCATTACGATACGATTTCTCAAGTTTTTATGTCTAAGGCTAGAAAGCTTTTCTGTTTCCAGATTTGCTGCTTTTTATTCTTTGTCACAACCTTTCTAAAGGCTGAGCTCCAAGTCTGCGTCTCTTAGCCCCGCGCTCTGTGTCAGTAGGAGGTAAAGGCAACAATGATACGATTTGTAGTTTTCAAAGTTTAACAAAATTATTGGTTTCCGCGAATGGTGTCAATAAATGCAGCTGGTGTCTTGTAGGGGGCAGGGGATTGTTAGTCAAGGGCCCGCATCAGATCCCAAACATGCATGAGTTTAATCAATCCTCATGTTTCCACATTCACACAGGTGTTTGTTTCAGTACAGCCGAAAACCATTACCTTTGTTATCATCCCTGTAAAGGGGAGAATACCATTTTGTTTAACTTGCAAATACTGAGCCCCAAGAAGAGTTATGTCTGCATTGTAACGGTTTGTACCATTGGCTTTATTCTTGGTGGTGGTGATAGTGGTGTGAATTGGGATAGACGACGCTAAGAGAGAAAGTTTTCCACAATTTAAGACATATTCCGCATATTGGATTGTTTTATAATAAATTGTTCAAAAAAAGGTTGGTTTAAAAAGTTTGCACCATTTGTAGACATTTATTGATGCGCTTTAGATAAATTATTATGAAATGTAGAATACTTGACTTCGCTTTTCCGTGAAACATTTTATGGAACCAAAGTTGCCTAATGTCGACTAAATTTCGAACATCAAAGGAATGTTTTACAGTCAATAGGTGTTGGATATCAGTCAAAACATTAGTGCCCTCGCAACCAGCTTGGCTCCAACGTTTTCTAACGTCCACCGGAACGCTAATATAGATTGTGGTGTTATTTTTGGAAGACCATAGATGTTTTATTTCTCCGAGGGCATTTACGACGATAAAACTTTCTAGTTTCTGTAACTCCCTGATGACTTTCAAAAGCCCTGCACAAATAGTATTTTCGTTTTCTTATAAATCATTGTTGTTATAGATCCAGTTGATCAGGATGTTAACGACCCAAATGATAAAGATATTGACCCCTGAAATTTTTTGCGATGTTTTACTTAAAAATTCAGGGAAATTACGACAGGTTGTTAATTTGCTGTTTTCAATATATATTTGATTTTGAAATTTTAAAAATGGAAAAACAATTTTTAAGAAACCTTCCCAATTTTTGATTTATTACAAGTATTGTCCAGAGGGTTGCTTTTTCAATTAACTTGGTTGTACAGACCATCCTTATAGAAAGGATATCTTGCTTTGCATAGAGATCTTTGGAGGCTTTAACCTCTACCACTTATAATAAGAGTCATTACACTAGTCAAATCACTACAGCTTGCTGCTTTGTTATACCACAATCACCTTTGAATAGGGTAATAAAATATAATATTGCAAATGGCTAATGTCAGTATAGATCCAGTTGATAAGGATGTTTTGTTTCTTATGTAAATAGCATTTGCCTGATATTGCCTAATTCAAGGTTTTTTGCTGTGCCAAAGCAACAAAAATTATATTAAGAAATAAAAAAACACAAAATCTACTACACATCCAAAATATATTCTCTTTCTTACTAAGCTTTCGCCAAAATCAAGGTTGGCGTGTTTACACTAGTTCTAATTTTTTTTAACTTACCAAGTTATCAAACAAGTCAATCTGCGTTCCATGTGAGGAGATCCTGTTGTCTGCTAGGAAAGACTGGTTGACACTGGGAAAGACGATAGATCCTGAAGGGTTTCTGTTTTTTGTGACTGAAGAGCGTCTGTTCTTCATTGGTTAGGATGGGTACGATTGATAACTCCTTCCAAAAAATAGAGCATGGCAGATTTCAAACCATGAAAGTTGACTGGGTGGTGAGGTGAATTACTTGTTTAAGTTTGATATGATATGTATTGATTTTCTGGGTTGCCATCGCTGGGTTTCAAATCTACCTTTCTAAGAGGCGTTTTCGTGGTCTGCCTTAGCATTACGATACGATTTCTCAAGTTTTTATGTCTAAGGCTAGAAAGCTTTTCTGTTTCCAGATTTGCTGCTTTTTATTCTTTGTCACAACCTTTCTAAAGGCTGAACTCCAAGTCTGCGTCTCTTAGCCCCGCGCTCTGTGTCAGTAGGAGGTAAAGGCAACAATGATACGATTTGTAGTTTTCAAAGTTTAACAAAATTATTGGTTTCCGCGGATGGTGTCAATAAATGCAGCTGGTGTCTTGTAGGGGGCAGGGGATTGTTAGTCAAGGGCCCGCATCAGATCCCAAACATGCATGAGTTTAATCAATCCTCATGTTTCCACATTCACACAGGTGTTTGTTTCAGTACAGCCGAAAACCATTACCTTTGTTATCATCCCTTTAAAGGGGAGAATACCATTTTGTTTAACTTGCAAATACTGAGCCCCAAGAAGAGTTATGTCTGCATTGTAACGGTTTGTACCATTGGCTTTATTCTTGGTGGTGGTGATAGTGGTGTGAATTGGGATAGACGACGCTAAGAGAGAAAGTTTTCCACAATTTAAGACATATTCCGCATATTGGATTGTTTTATAATAAATTGTTCAAAAAAAGGTTGGTTTAAAAAGTTTGCACCATTTGTAGACATTTATTGATGCGCTTTAGATAAATTATTATGAAATGTAGAATACTTGACTTCGCTTTTCCGTGAAACATTTTATGGAACCAAAGTTGCCTAATGTCGACTAAATATCGAACATCAAAGGAATGTTTTACAGTCAATAGGTGTTGGATATCAGTCAAAACATTAGTGCCCTCGCAACCAGCTTGGCTCCAACGTTTTCTAACGTCCACCGGAACGCTAATATAGATTGTGGTGTTATTTTTGGAAGACTATAGATGTTTTATTTCTCCGAGGGCATTTACGACGATAAAACTTTCTAGTTTCTGTAACTCCCTGATGACGTTCAAAAGCCCTGCACAAATAGTATTTTCGTTTTCTTATAAATCATTGTTGTTATAGATCCAGTTGATCAGGATGTTAACGACCCAAATGATAAAGATATTGACCCCTGAAATTTTTTGCGATGTTTTACTTAAAAATTCAGGGAAATTACGACAGGTTGTTAATTTGCTGTTTTCAATATATATTTGATTTTGAAATTTTAAAAATGGAAAAACAATTTTTAAGAAACCTTCCCAATTTTTGATTTATTACAAGTATTGTCCAGAGGGTTGCTTTTTCAATTAACTTGGTTGTACAGACCATCCTTATAGAAAGGATATCTTGCTTTGCATAGAGATCTTTGGAGGCTTTAACCTCTACCACTTATAATAAGAGTCATTGCACTAGTCAAATCACTACAGCTTGCTGCTTTGTTATACCACAATCACCTTTGAATAGGGTAATAAAATATAATATTGCAAATGGCTAATGTCAGTATAGATCCAGTTGATAAGGATGTTTTGTTTCTTATGTAAATAGCATTTGCCTGATATTGCCTAATTCAAGGTTTTTTGCTGTGCCAAAGCAACAAAAATTATATTAAGAAATAAAAAAACACAAAATCTACTACACATCCAAAATATATTCTCTTTCTTACTAAGCTTTAGCCAAAATCAAGGTTGGCGTGTTTACACTAGTTCTAATTTTTTTTAACTTACCAAGTTATCGAACAAGTCAATCTGCGTTCCATGTGAGGAGATCCTGTTGTCTGCTAGGAAAGACTGGTTGACACTGGGAAAGACGATAGATCCTGAAGGGTTTCTGTTTTTTGTGACTGAAGAGCGTCTGTTCTTCATTGGTTAGGATGGGTACGATTGATAACTCCTTCCAAAAAATAGAGCATGGCAGATTTCAAACCATGAAAGTTGACTGGGTGGTGAGGTGAATTACTTGTTTAAGTTTGATATGATATGTATTGATTTTCTGGGTTGCCATCGCTGGGTTTCAAATCTACCTTTCTAAGAGGCGTTTTCGTGGTCTGCCTTAGCATTACGATACGATTTCTCAAGTTTTTATGTCTAAGGCTAGAAAGCTTTTCTGTTTCCAGATTTGCTGCTTTTTATTCTTTGTCACAACCTTTCTAAAGGCTGAGCTCCAAGTCTGCGTCTCTTAGCCCCGCGCTCTGTGTCAGTAGGAGGTAAAGGCAACAATGATACGATTTGTAGTTTTCAAAGTTTAACAAAATTATTGGTTTCCGCGAATGGTGTCAATAAATGCAGCTGGTGTCTTGTAGGGGGCAGGGGATTGTTAGTCAAGGGCCCGCATCAGATCCCAAACATGCATGAGTTTAATCAATCCTCATGTTTCCACATTCACACAGGTGTTTGTTTCAGTACAGCCGAAAACCATTACCTTTGTTATCATCCCTGTAAAGGGGAGAATACCATTTTGTTTAACTTGCAAATACTGAGCCCCAAGAAGAGTTATGTCTGCATTGTAACGGTTTGTACCATTGGCTTTATTCTTGGTGGTGGTGATAGTGGTGTGAATTGGGATAGACGACGCTAAGAGAGAAAGTTTTCCACAATTTAAGACATATTCCGCATATTGGATTGTTTTATAATAAATTGTTCAAAAAAAGGTTGGTTTAAAAAGTTTGCACCATTTGTAGACATTTATTGATGCGCTTTAGATAAATTATTATGAAATGTAGAATACTTGACTTCGCTTTTCCGTGAAACATTTTATGGAACCAAAGTTGCCTAATGTCGACTAAATTTCGAACATCAAAGGAATGTTTTACAGTCAATAGGTGTTGGATATCAGTCAAAACATTAGTGCCCTCGCAACCAGCTTGGCTCCAACGTTTTCTAACGTCCACCGGAACGCTAATATAGATTGTGGTGTTATTTTTGGAAGACCATAGATGTTTTATTTCTCCGAGGGCATTTACGACGATAAAACTTTCTAGTTTCTGTAACTCCCTGATGACGTTCAAAAGCCCTGCACAAATAGTATTTTCGTTTTCTTATAAATCATTGTTGTTATAGATCCAGTTGATCAGGATGTTAACGACCCAAATGATAAAGATATTGACCCCTGAAATTTTTTGCGATGTTTTACTTAAAAATTCAGGGAAATTACGACAGGTTGTTAATTTGCTGTTTTCAATATATATTTGATTTTGAAATTTTAAAAATGGAAAAACAATTTTTAAGAAACCTTCCCAATTTTTGATTTATTACAAGTATTGTCCAGAGGGTTGCTTTTTCAATTAACTTGGTTGTACAGACCATCCTTATAGAAAGGATATCTTGCTTTGCATAGAGATCTTTGGAGGCTTTAACCTCTACCACTTATAATAAGAGTCATTGCACTAGTCAAATCACTACAGCTTGCTGCTTTGTTATACCACAATCACCTTTGAATAGGGTAATAAAATATAATATTGCAAATGGCTAATGTCAGTATAGATCCAGTTGATAAGGATGTTTTGTTTCTTATGTAAATAGCATTTGCCTGATATTGCCTAATTCAAGGTTTTTTGCTGTGCCAAAGCAACAAAAATTATATTAAGAAATAAAAAAACACAAAATCTACTACACATCCAAAATATATTCTCTTTCTTACTAAGCTTTTGCCAAAATCAAGGTTGGCGTGTTTACACTAGTTCTAATTTTTTTTAACTTACCAAGTTATCAAACAAGTCAATCTGCGTTCCATGTGAGGAGATCCTGTTGTCTGCTAGGAAAGACTGGTTGACACTGGGAAAGACGATAGATCCTGAAGGGTTTCTGTTTTTTGTGACTGAAGAGCGTCTGTTCTTCATTGGTTAGGATGGGTACGATTGATAACTCCTTCCAAAAAATAGAGCATGGCAGATTTCAAACCATGAAAGTTGACTGGGTGGTGAGGTGAATTACTTGTTTAAGTTTGATATGATATGTATTGATTTTCTGGGTTGCCATCGCTGGGTTTCAAATCTACCTTTCTAAGAGGCGTTTTCGTGGTCTGCCTTAGCATTACGATACGATTTCTCAAGTTTTTATGTCTAAGGCTAGAAAGCTTTTCTGTTTCCAGATTTGCTGCTTTTTATTCTTTGTCACAACCTTTCTAAAGGCTGAACTCCAAGTCTGCGTCTCTTAGCCCCGCGCTCTGTGTCAGTAGGAGGTAAAGGCAACAATGATACGATTTGTAGTTTTCAAAGTTTAACAAAATTATTGGTTTCCGCGGATGGTGTCAATAAATGCAGCTGGTGTCTTGTAGGGGGCAGGGGATTGTTAGTCAAGGGCCCGCATCAGATCCCAAACATGCATGAGTTTAATCAATCCTCATGTTTCCACATTCACACAGGTGTTTGTTTCAGTACAGCCGAAAACCATTACCTTTGTTATCATCCCTTTAAAGGGGAGAATACCATTTTGTTTAACTTGCAAATACTGAGCCCCAAGAAGAGTTATGTCTGCATTGTAACGGTTTGTACCATTGGCTTTATTCTTGGTGGTGGTGATAGTGGTGTGAATTGGGATAGACGACGCTAAGAGAGAAAGTTTTCCACAATTTAAGACATATTCCGCATATTGGATTGTTTTATAATAAATTGTTCAAAAAAAGGTTGGTTTAAAAAGTTTGCACCATTTGTAGACATTTATTGATGCGCTTTAGATAAATTATTATGAAATGTAGAATACTTGACTTCGCTTTTCCGTGAAACATTTTATGGAACCAAAGTTGCCTAATGTCGACTAAATATCGAACATCAAAGGAATGTTTTACAGTCAATAGGTGTTGGATATCAGTCAAAACATTAGTGCCCTCGCAACCAGCTTGGCTCCAACGTTTTCTAACGTCCACCGGAACGCTAATATAGATTGTGGTGTTATTTTTGGAAGACTATAGATGTTTTATTTCTCCGAGGGCATTTACGACGATAAAACTTTCTAGTTTCTGTAACTCCCTGATGACGTTCAAAAGCCCTGCACAAATAGTATTTTCGTTTTCTTATAAATCATTGTTGTTATAGATCCAGTTGATCAGGATGTTAACGACCCAAATGATAAAGATATTGACCCCTGAAATTTTTTGCGATGTTTTACTTAAAAATTCAGGGAAATTACGACAGGTTGTTAATTTGCTGTTTTCAATATATATTTGATTTTGAAATTTTAAAAATGGAAAAACAATTTTTAAGAAACCTTCCCAATTTTTGATTTATTACAAGTATTGTCCAGAGGGTTGCTTTTTCAATTAACTTGGTTGTACAGACCATCCTTATAGAAAGGATATCTTGCTTTGCATAGAGATCTTTGGAGGCTTTAACCTCTACCACTTATAATAAGAGTCATTGCACTAGTCAAATCACTACAGCTTGCTGCTTTGTTATACCACAATCACCTTTGAATAGGGTAATAAAATATAATATTGCAAATGGCTAATGTCAGTATAGATCCAGTTGATAAGGATGTTTTGTTTCTTATGTAAATAGCATTTGCCTGATATTGCCTAATTCAAGGTTTTTTGCTGTGCCAAAGCAACAAAAATTATATTAAGAAATAAAAAAACACAAAATCTACTACACATCCAAAATATATTCTCTTTCTTACTAAGCTTTAGCCAAAATCAAGGTTGGCGTGTTTACACTAGTTCTAATTTTTTTTAACTTACCAAGTTATCGAACAAGTCAATCTGCGTTCCATGTGAGGAGATCCTGTTGTCTGCTAGGAAAGACTGGTTGACACTGGGAAAGACGATAGATCCTGAAGGGTTTCTGTTTTTTGTGACTGAAGAGCGTCTGTTCTTCATTGGTTAGGATGGGTACGATTGATAACTCCTTCCAAAAAATAGAGCATGGCAGATTTCAAACCATGAAAGTTGACTGGGTGGTGAGGTGAATTACTTGTTTAAGTTTGATATGATATGTATTGATTTTCTGGGTTGCCATCGCTGGGTTTCAAATCTACCTTTCTAAGAGGCGTTTTCGTGGTCTGCCTTAGCATTACGATACGATTTCTCAAGTTTTTATGTCTAAGGCTAGAAAGCTTTTCTGTTTCCAGATTTGCTGCTTTTTATTCTTTGTCACAACCTTTCTAAAGGCTGAGCTCCAAGTCTGCGTCTCTTAGCCCCGCGCTCTGTGTCAGTAGGAGGTAAAGGCAACAATGATACGATTTGTAGTTTTCAAAGTTTAACAAAATTATTGGTTTCCGCGGATGGTGTCAATAAATGCAGCTGGTGTCTTGTAGGGGGCAGGGGATTGTTAGTCAAGGGCCCGCATCAGATCCCAAACATGCATGAGTTTAATCAATCCTCATGTTTCCACATTCACACAGGGTTTTGTTTCAGTACAGCCGAAAACCATTACCTTTGTTATCATCCCTGTAAAGGGGAGAATACCATTTTGTTTAACTTGCAAATACTGAGCCCCAAGAAGAGTTATGTCTGCATTGTAACGGTTTGTACCATTGGCTTTATTCTTGGTGGTGGTGATAGTGGTGTGAATTGGGATAGACGACGCTAAGAGAGAAAGTTTTCCACAATTTAAGACATATTCCGCATATTGGATTGTTTTATAATAAATTGTTCAAAAAAAGGTTGGTTTAAAAAGTTTGCACCATTTATTGATGCGCTTTAGATAAATTATTATGAAATGTAGAATACTTGACTTCGCTTTTCCGTGGAACATTTTATGGAATCAAAGTTGCCTAATGTCGACTAAATATCGAACATCAAAGGAATGTTTTACAGTCAATAGGTGTTGGATATCAGTCAAAACATTAGTGCCCTCGCAACCAGCTTGGCTCCAACGTTTTCTAACGTCCACCGGAACGCTAATATAGATTGTGGTGTTATTTTTGGAAGACCATAGATGTTTTATTTCTCCGAGGGCATTTACGACGATAAAACTTTCTAGTTTCTGTAACTCCCTGATGACGTTCAAAAGCCCTGCACAAATAGTATTTTCGTTTTCTTATAAATCATTGTTGTTATAGATCCAGTTGATCAGGATGTTAACGACCCAAATGATAAAGATATTGACCCCTGAAATTTTTTGCGATGTTTTACTTAAAAATTCAGGGAAATTACGACAGGTTGTTAATTTGCTGTTTTCAATATATATTTGATTTTGAAATTTTAAAAATGGAAAAACAATTTTTAAGAAACCTTCCCAATTTTTGATTTATTACAAGTATTGTCCAGAGGGTTGCTTTTTCAATTAACTTGGTTGTACAGACCATCCTTATAGAAAGGATATCTTGCTTTGCATAGAGATCTTTGGAGGCTTTAACCTCTACCACTTATAATAAGAGTCATTGCACTAGTCAAATCACTACAGCTTGCTGCTTTGTTATACCACAATCACCTTTGAATAGGGTAATAAAATATAATATTGCAAATGGCTAATGTCAGTATAGATCCAGTTGATAAGGATGTTTTGTTTCTTATGTAAATAGCATTTGCCTGATATTGCCTAATTCAAGGTTTTTTGCTGTGCCAAAGCAACAAAAATTATATTAAGAAATAAAAAAACACAAAATCTACTACACATCCAAAATATATTCTCTTTCTTACTAAGCTTTCGCCAAAATCAAGGTTGGCGTGTTTACACTAGTTCTAATTTTTTTTAACTTACCAAGTTATCAAACAAGTCAATCTGCGTTCCATGTGAGGAGATCCTGTTGTCTGCTAGGAAAGACTGGTTGACACTGGGAAAGACGATAGATCCTGAAGGGTTTCTGTTTTTTGTGACTGAAGAGCGTCTGTTCTTCATTGGTTAGGATGGGTACGATTGATAACTCCTTCCAAAAAATAGAGCATGGCAGATTTCAAACCATGAAAGTTGACTGGGTGGTGAGGTGAATTACTTGTTTAAGTTTGATATGATATGTATTGATTTTCTGGGTTGCCATCGCTGGGTTTCAAATCTACCTTTCTAAGAGGCGTTTTCGTGGTCTGCCTTAGCATTACGATACGATTTCTCAAGTTTTTATGTCTAAGGCTAGAAAGCTTTTCTGTTTCCAGATTTGCTGCTTTTTATTCTTTGTCACAACCTTTCTAAAGGCTGAACTCCAAGTCTGCGTCTCTTAGCCCCGCGCTCTGTGTCAGTAGGAGGTAAAGGCAACAATGATACGATTTGTAGTTTTCAAAGTTTAACAAAATTATTGGTTTCCGCGGATGGTGTCAATAAATGCAGCTGGTGTCTTGTAGGGGGCAGGGGATTGTTAGTCAAGGGCCCGCATCAGATCCCAAACATGCATGAGTTTAATCAATCCTCATGTTTCCACATTCACACAGGTGTTTGTTTCAGTACAGCCGAAAACCATTACCTTTGTTATCATCCCTTTAAAGGGGAGAATACCATTTTGTTTAACTTGCAAATACTGAGCCCCAAGAAGAGTTATGTCTGCATTGTAACGGTTTGTACCATTGGCTTTATTCTTGGTGGTGGTGATAGTGGTGTGAATTGGGATAGACGACGCTAAGAGAGAAAGTTTTCCACAATTTAAGACATATTCCGCATATTGGATTGTTTTATAATAAATTGTTCAAAAAAAGGTTGGTTTAAAAAGTTTGCACCATTTGTAGACATTTATTGATGCGCTTTAGATAAATTATTATGAAATGTAGAATACTTGACTTCGCTTTTCCGTGAAACATTTTATGGAACCAAAGTTGCCTAATGTCGACTAAATATCGAACATCAAAGGAATGTTTTACAGTCAATAGGTGTTGGATATCAGTCAAAACATTAGTGCCCTCGCAACCAGCTTGGCTCCAACGTTTTCTAACGTCCACCGGAACGCTAATATAGATTGTGGTGTTATTTTTGGAAGACTATAGATGTTTTATTTCTCCGAGGGCATTTACGACGATAAAACTTTCTAGTTTCTGTAACTCCCTGATGACGTTCAAAAGCCCTGCACAAATAGTATTTTCGTTTTCTTATAAATCATTGTTGTTATAGATCCAGTTGATCAGGATGTTAACGACCCAAATGATAAAGATATTGACCCCTGAAATTTTTTGCGATGTTTTACTTAAAAATTCAGGGAAATTACGACAGGTTGTTAATTTGCTGTTTTCAATATATATTTGATTTTGAAATTTTAAAAATGGAAAAACAATTTTTAAGAAACCTTCCCAATTTTTGATTTATTACAAGTATTGTCCAGAGGGTTGCTTTTTCAATTAACTTGGTTGTACAGACCATCCTTATAGAAAGGATATCTTGCTTTGCATAGAGATCTTTGGAGGCTTTAACCTCTACCACTTATAATAAGAGTCATTGCACTAGTCAAATCACTACAGCTTGCTGCTTTGTTATACCACAATCACCTTTGAATAGGGTAATAAAATATAATATTGCAAATGGCTAATGTCAGTATAGATCCAGTTGATAAGGATGTTTTGTTTCTTATGTAAATAGCATTTGCCTGATATTGCCTAATTCAAGGTTTTTTGCTGTGCCAAAGCAACAAAAATTATATTAAGAAATAAAAAAACACAAAATCTACTACACATCCAAAATATATTCTCTTTCTTACTAAGCTTTAGCCAAAATCAAGGTTGGCGTGTTTACACTAGTTCTAATTTTTTTTAACTTACCAAGTTGTCGAACAAGTCAATTTGCGTTCCATGTGAGGAGATCCTGTTGTCTGCTAGGAAAGACTGGTTGACACTGGGAAAGACGATAGATCCTGAAGGGTTTCTGTTTTTTGTGACTGAAGAGCGTCTGTTCTTCATTGGTTAGGATGGGTACGATTGATAACTCCTTCCAAAAAATAGAGCATGGCAGATTTCAAACCATGAAAGTTGACTGGGTGGTGAGGTGAATTACTTGTTTAAGTTTGATATGATATGTATTGATTTTCTGGGTTGCCATCGCTGGGTTTCAAATCTACCTTTCTAAGAGGCGTTTTCGTGGTCTGCCTTAGCATTACGATACGATTTCTCAAGTTTTTATGTCTAAGGCTAGAAAGCTTTTCTGTTTCCAGATTTGCTGCTTTTTATTCTTTGTCACAACCTTTCTAAAGGCTGAGCTCCAAGTCTGCGTCTCTTAGCCCCGCGCTCTGTGTCAGTAGGAGGTAAAGGCAACAATGATACGATTTGTAGTTTTCAAAGTTTAACAAAATTATTGGTTTCCGCGGATGGTGTCAATAAATGCAGCTGGTGTCTTGTAGGGGGCAGGGGATTGTTAGTCAAGGGCCCGCATCAGATCCCAAACATGCATGAGTTTAATCAATCCTCATGTTTCCACATTCACACAGGGTTTTGTTTCAGTACAGCCGAAAACCATTACCTTTGTTATCATCCCTGTAAAGGGGAGAATACCATTTTGTTTAACTTGCAAATACTGAGCCCCAAGAAGAGTTATGTCTGCATTGTAACGGTTTGTACCATTGGCTTTATTCTTGGTGGTGGTGATAGTGGTGTGAATTGGGATAGACGACGCTAAGAGAGAAAGTTTTCCACAATTTAAGACATATTCCGCATATTGGATTGTTTTATAATAAATTGTTCAAAAAAAGGTTGGTTTAAAAAGTTTGCACCATTTATTGATGCGCTTTAGATAAATTATTATGAAATGTAG
This sequence comes from Hydractinia symbiolongicarpus, assembly GCF_029227915.1. Taxonomy (NCBI): domain Eukaryota; kingdom Metazoa; phylum Cnidaria; class Hydrozoa; order Anthoathecata; family Hydractiniidae; genus Hydractinia; species Hydractinia symbiolongicarpus. Next base: position 3,672,348 of record NC_079888.1, on the reverse strand, counting down.
AATACTTGACTTCGCTTTTCCGTGGAACATTTTATGGAATCAAAGTTGCCTAATGTCGACTAAATATCGAACATCAAAGGAATGTTTTACAGTCAATAGGTGTTGGATATCAGTCAAAACATTAGTGCCCTCGCAACCAGCTTGGCTCCAACGTTTTCTAACGTCCACCGGAACGCTAATATAGATTGTGGTGTTATTTTTGGAAGACCATAGATGTTTTATTTCTCCGAGGGCATTTACGACGATAAAACTTTCTAGTTTCTGTAACTCCCTGATGACGTTCAAAAGCCCTGCACAAATAGTATTTTCGTTTTCTTATACATCATTGTTGTTATAGATCCAGTTGATCAGGATGTTAACGACCCAAATGATAAAGATGTACTCCTTTTTATAAATTCATAATGACGTAATTGCCGTCCCACGGAAACGAGGCAGCCGTTGCTCCAGTTCTTCATAAATAAAAAAATCGCTATGGCGGACAGTGTATCGAAAAAAGGTAAACATAAAAAACCAAGTCTTGGAAAGCAGTGTGCTGCCTGGGGATGTGATAGTAGAGGTTTAGTTGAATTCGAAGGTGAACGTATCAAAAGTGCTTTGAGTTTCTTCCAGTTTCCGAAAAATCCCAGTCTTAGAAAAGTGTGGTGTAATCGTATAAAAAGAGTTGATGGAAAAGACAACCTTAGAGTTACTAATTATACTGTTTTGTGCGGGAAACATTTTGAGAAATCTGATATAATTCGTCCTCCTGGTGGCACATTAAGGAAATTAAAAAAAGGAGCAAAACCTATGCTGTTTGAAGCCATGGTAGAACAGCAGGGAAGTAAACAGAAACCTCCTGTCAACAGACCCTCTCCCCGCAAAAAATTTAGAAACACAGTGTCAGATTATGAACCTCCGACAGAGTCATTTATGATAGATATGCCAGATGTTAGTTGTGATATGTCAAGCCAAACAGAAGAAAGTTTTTTTGACTCACAAAGCAAAATCGAAGCATTGCAGAAGGAAAATGAACAACTTAAAAATGATTTTTTGCACAGAACTGTAAATACAAAATGTAAATTTGTTGAACATATGCTTTTGTCAGAGGGAGCATGTAACCACTACACTGGTTTACCAAATGTTAAAGTTTTCAAAGGCATACTAATATTTTGGTGACAATGCACTGGTGACAATGGAGAAAATGTGGTATTATACAACAACCAACAGGTCAAAGGTGATTCACAGAGAGGGAGACCCCGAATGCTATCCCCTTTAGAAAGTTTTTTGTTGACCCTGGTACGCATTAGAAGAAACTTCGAAATTTTTCATTTATCTTATATCTTTCAAGTTTCTGAAGCTACAGTCACCAATACAGTGTTGACTTGGATAAATTATATGTACGTTAAATTTGGATCAATATGCATATGGCCTACCCGACAGCAGGTAAAAGATGTAATGCCAAAATCAATGATGGAAAAATTTCCAAATGTACGGTGCATTATAGACTGTCGAATTCAAAATTGCAGTGCCTGCTTCACTTGTTGTCCATAAATTGATGTATTCAGATTACAAAAGTCACACTACAGTAAAAGTTCTGGTTGGAATTGCACCAGGGGGTGGCTTCACTTTTATATCCTCAGCCTTCCCTGGGAGCATATCTGATAAAAATATAGTAGTGAAAAGTGGAATATTATACCCAGAACTCTGGGAGCCTGGTGATGCGATCATGGCAGATCGAGGTTTTTTGATAGCAGAATATGTGAATCCAATCGGTGTGGAGCTGATAATACCATGTTTTTTGAGAGGACGAGATCAGTTCAGTGAAAGCGAAGTTATTCAAAGTCAACAAATTGCCGCTGAAAGAATACATGTCGAAAGAATGATACAGAGATTGAAAACTTTTCACATATTTGATCGAGTTATTCCTGTTAACATGCTAGGTTCTCTTAACCAGATCATCACTGTTGTGCAATGTTAGCAAATTTTCAAGAACCAATTTTAAAGGTATAGAATGTTTAGAAAAAGAAAATCTTTACAATTATATGCATAAAAATATCTAAAAAGTTTTTTACTGCTACACACACATTATGAGATATACCTCAAGGAGATGATTTTTTCTATAGCTTATTTTTGTGGTAATGTTGTAAACTCGTAAAAATCAATCCTTGCAAAAAATATCACTTTGAAGTATATTTCATATTTTACAAGGTTATGATATGTTTCAAGTACTTATTTATATTTATATATAAAGTATATAAAAATATCTAGATAGGTTCATTCCTCTAATTCCACAATTTCGGGTAACATGTACGTAAAATAAAATTTCAAGATTCGGTGCTGCAATGTATCCCAATATTCTGTGTCAAAGGGAACTCTGTCAATGGCTAATCCTTTCGATGTATAAAATACGAAGTCACACCATGTGCGTGTTGTTATAGCAAGTTGCATTTGTACTTGGTCATAATACGTGTGGTTTTTATTTATAGTAATTTGATTGTTTTCTTTGTTGTAAACTATACACGGGTTTGGTGAAATGTGGCAAATTGTTTTTGGATCAACATCCCTGTACTGTTCGCTGCATTTCACCTCCAATATACCAAAACATTCATCACATATAACTTTACCATCAGGTGTAGCACCCAACACAAAATTGATCGGATCAATGACTAAACCTGATTGTTCTACAGTTATGTTAAAATTCTTCAACTTCATATATCGCTCATAATGTTGGATTGCTATGGGTTCGTAAAATCGACCGTACTCCATTTTCATTTTCATAATCCTGTTCACATTTTTTTTACTCCCTGTCACAATGTTATGGGCTAATGTCTTCGAAGATTTTTCAGTTTTTCGTCCAGTTTTACCCAATTTGTTACATAAAGATGCTGTAAATCTGTTCTTGCGGTATAAAAACCAGTTCGGATCATCAGCTTGATTTCTTGTACTCGTTTCAATCAAGTTAACATCTTCGGAGTGGGATTTTAAATTTTCTAAAATATTGTTTTTCTTTATTTCAACAATATGAATATCCTTGGTAAAAGTGTCTATAACATTTTCCAATGATTGGAATGGAAATTGTGGATATCTTAGATACAATGGGTACTCTTTTCCATCTGATCTGTCAATGCTATAGTATACTGTAAAATCAGGTGGCATAACTGAACACTGACATGAGAGGTACGAACCTGATGGTAAAGTTCCAAATTGTGTCTGTCTGTGATGAACTGGATTGGGATTAAGTAATTTGGTTGCACATATATTTGTTGGTGTTTTATGTTCCATATGTCTTATGAGAAAATTGATATCATCTTTTAAAGTGTTTTTAACTATTCGAGGTTCGTAAAGAGATGAAACAATACCCTTTTTGTCTTGAACATTGTCAGTTTTTTTTTAGTTTTTTTCGATGGAGGAGACTTGATCATCATTTCCATGATAGGAACCTTTTCTATTCTACCTCTGGACTGCGGAACATTCCACACGCAGGGCTTTGAAGTACATGCTTTAGTTGCCGGAACCATAGATAGGCCATCTACTACCCACTTTGCTAAAAGTTTCATCATAGCATATGCATGAGAACATGTCCCACAACGTCCAGCTGGACACTGACAGTTCGCAAACTCAATATTGGAGGTTTTTTTCTCTATGGCTAAAAAAACCCATCTATTTGCTTTTTTCAAACTAGCTGCAGCTACACCCTTCAAACAAAATATTGTTTCATCTTCTTTAACATATATTGTATCAGTATCTAAGAACTTCTCTTCGAGGAATTGTTCGCCACGTATAAAATGTTTCTTTATTTTTGTTGAATTTTTACAAAAAGTTTCATTGACATGTTCATGATAATTTTGAATATGTTCAACTGTAAAATTTGGCATTCCTTTCAAGGATTTCGACCAACCTGTTAAATCAGTTGGTTTTGACATATCAGCTTTGAGTTTCAAAGGGACTGATGGAAGCATTCCCTCTTTCCACAGCGGTTTCAAAATAACTCCCATTTTTTCTGCTTTTTTACGTAGCCAGATTTTATCAGGTGTAGGATCTACAATTTTGGCTTCAGTTTTATTTTCGAAATAGCTCATAAAACGAACTTGAGCTTCTTTCAAAGTTGTAATACCTTGAAGTGTGTCTCCTCGGAATACCAGCCATCTTTTTAAATGTTCGACTTTGTAATTTGAAAGTTTTTCAAAATCTATATGAATGTGTGGGTCACTAATGTCATCTTCTGTTAATATGATACTTTCATGAGCTAAATAAAATCAAGAGAAAACTAAGTAGAGGATAAACTATTATATATATTATGGTGTGCTGTGGTAGTTTTTAAATTTTGTACAAAATTTGATGTATATTAGTCACCTATCTGCTGACAAAATATATAATATCAGTGTGCACAGTTTGGTGAATCTCTCCTTTCTCGTATACCATTAAAATTTTAATATTAACGTGTTTACCTACTGACTTTTCTTCAAATAGTTCGTTGAAGTCTTCTACTATCATTTCATGGTCTCCGTCATTGTTTTCCATTATATTAAACTGTTCTTGAGTTTTTACACAAACTACTGAGTCTGTGTAGAGAGTTGTTGCTATTAAAATAGCAGTTTTATTGAAGTTTTAAGTTGTAAAAGTAATAAAGTTTGATAGTACGTCTTCTCTCTTGAAAAAAATTCGTAAAATGGTAATTGGCAATTTTTATCATAAAATACGTGCATACAATTATGGAGGTAATCAAATAGTCATCACAAAATACGGAAAATTACGGGAAATTATTATTGAGATAATTAATTCTCCATTATTCGTTGCGCGTGATTTTTCAATGTCCCCGTATCGTAAGAGATAATAAAATATAAAAGATTTGGAGCAACGGCTGCCTCTTTTTCATGATGAGGCTGAATATTGCGCAATAATTTATAAAAAGGAGTATTGACCCCTGAAATTTTTTGCGATGTTTTACTTATAAATTAAGGGAAATTACGACAGGTTGTTAATTTGCTGTTTTCAATATATATTTGATTTTGAAATTTTAAAAATGCAAAAACAATTTTTAAGAAACCTTCCCAATTTTTGATTTATTACAAGTATTGTCCAGAGGGTTGCTTTTTCAATTAACTTGGTTGTACAGACCATCCTTGTAGAAAGGATATCTTGCTTTGCATAGAGATCTTTGGAGGGTTTAACCTCTACCACTTATAATAAGAGTCATTACACTAGTCAAATCACTACAGCTTGCTGCTTTGTTATACCACAATCACCTTTGAATAGGGTAATAAAATATAATAATGCAAATGGCTAATGTCAGTATAGATCCAGTTGATAAGGATGTTTTGTTTCTTATGTAAATAGCATTTGCCTGATATTGCCTAATTCAAGGTTTTTTTGCTGTGCCAAAGCAACAAAAATTGTATTAAGAAATAAAAAAACACAAAATCTACGACACATCCAAAATATATTCTCTTTTTTACTAAGCTTTCGCCAAAATCAAGGTTGGCGTGTTTACACTAGTTCTAATTTTTTTTAACTTACCAAGTTATCGAACAAGTCAATCTGCGTTCCATGTGAGGAGATCCTGTTGTCTGCTAGGAAAGACTGGTTGACACTGGGAAAGACGATAGATCCTGAAGGGTTTCTGTTTTTTGTGACTGAAGAGCGTCTGTTCTTCATTGGTTAGGATGGGTACGATTGATAACTCCTTCCAAAAAATAGAGCATGGCAGATTTCAAACCATAAAAGTTGACTTGGTGGTGAGGTGAATTACTTGTTTAAGTTTGAAATGATATGTAATGATTTTCTGGGTTGCCATCGCTGGGTTTCAAATCTATCTTTCTAAGAGGCGTTTTCGGGGTCTGCCTTAGCATTACGATACGATTTCTATGTTTTTATGTCTAAGGCTAGAAAGCTTTTCTGTTTCCAGATTTGCTGCTCTTTATTCTTTGTCACAACCTTTCTAAAGGCTGAGCTCCAAGTCTGCCTCTCTTAGCCCCGCGCTCTGTGTCAGTAGGAGGTAAAGGCAACAATGATACGATTTGTAGTTTTCAAAGTTTAACAAAATTATTGGTTTTGGCGGATGGTGTCAATAAATGCAGCTGGTGTCTTGTAGGGGGCAGGGGATGCTTAGTCAAGGGCCCGCATCAGATCCCAAACATGCATGAATTTAATCAATCCTCATGTTTCCACATTCACACAGGTGTTTGTTTCAGTACAGCCGAAAACCATTAGCTTTTTCATCATCCCTGTAAAGGGGAGAATACAGAATTTCTCCAGTGGCTTCTTATTCTTTGTAGGAAAACCTCCTTTTTTCATTAAAATTTCTGTCGAGTCATGCCAGAGACTATAAAAGTGTGAATCTATCCTATCTGCTTAGCGCTCAGCATGGAAATAGTATTGATATCTTAGGCGGTTGTTTAGTTAAGCCAGTTAGTGCTGGATATCGAAAGTCCAAATCAGCATGAAAGCTAAATTTGCAAAATATACATAGAAAAGTAGGTATAAATGATCAATCACTATGAATATACTTATAAACAAAGCAATATGACCTTCAATAAAGGGTGCAACTCGATAAGGAACCCCAAGATCATTCAATGGATCAATACTTTGGCCAATATTGGCAAATTTTGATAACACATCAAGATATTTACCCCGAGAAAACCAATAAGCTCCAGTCTGTTCACATGTTTGGCTCTCACTGACTTCTGTGTAATGTACAAATTTGTTAGTAAATGATATCAAGTATATTATTGTCTAGAAATTTTAAATAAACATTTATTGGAGGCCATAAAAGCAGATCCAAAGGCTATCAAAGATTACAGACAGAAAAGCCTTTGTTACCATCAACTATACCAAGTATTTCATGTAATAGCTGAATTATAAGTCTCTTGAATGTTAGGTCATTGAACAAGCATACTCTTTATATTCTGAAAGATAATGGATTGATGCAATCAGATATACTATGCCTAACTGAAACACAAATCAAACCTGATTAGAATATCCAGAATATTGAAGAAATTCTTAATAAATTTCAATTTCAAATGGTTGTCATGATCGATATCAGAGTGTTGCTCTTTGTTGTAGAAGTGATATCAATGTAATTTCACACAATATGGAGTCTGGAGAATCATCTATTACTCTGATGAAAGCATCTTTTATGCAATGCTCAGTAAACTTAGTACTGTCGTATCACAAAATATCCAATAGGGAATATATAATAGCAATTTTCTATGAAAGGTTAGTTGACATCAATTCATGGGGTAATGTTGATATTATTTTAGGTGACTTCAACATGAATGGTTTGGAGCAAATCCCACAAATTTTGCAAGCACTATCTAAATATAACCAAATTATGACTGACCTACTTACATACCTGGTTCTTTGTTAAATCATTTCTATATACAAAGAGAATTTAAAACACAGATGAATGTAAAATAGCAAGGGGGCTTGGCAATTTCCTTGTCTTTGGGTGTAACGGCCCCACTTATAACCTCAGTTCTGTAGGGAGGCTAAGTTGGCTCACTTAAACTACAGGGTTAACGATCCTGCTATACCTGATGTTAGGAAGAAGCTATATAAGGGGTTTTCATTTTTATCTTATTGTCAAAAGGTACAGCCAGGTTCACAAGTCCTGGCGCAAAGGTAGTTGTTTGTTGCGATGTCATTCGTTTTACAGTGTTTCTTTAATATTGTGTGCACATTATTTGTGTTGTCCAGAGGGTTGCTTTTTCAATTAACTTGGTTGTACAGACATCCTTGTAAAAGGGAGATCTTGCTTTCCATAGAGTTCTTTAGATTTACCACTTAAAATAAGAGTCATTAGACTAGTCAAATTCCTCAATTACGTCAGGCGCGAAGCGCCGCAATGTAATGGGGATTTTTAAAATAAAATCGAAGTACGATATAATATTGGATAATCGAGCCCAATCTCGTAGCATATTGGAACCCAGACAACAACTCGAGTGTACTTGAAATACATTGATAACAAAGTTACAAATAGATACATTAACCCTTTGGCGGCCAGGTCAATTTTCGCATTTTTTACGAAAACGTAGATGTACTATAAAGAACCACAAATAATTCCTTTTATAGTAAAAATAATACCATAAAATTGAATTTTTCAAAAAAAATCCTATTTTTTAGCAAATATCAGTAACAAACAATGAAATAAGCAGCTAAATCATACTAAAATATGAACTACAATACCTTAGCTTGATACTGCAAAAAAATTTTTTAGTAAAACTCATTTGGTTGCTTTTCTATGGAAAAAGATACAGAACGCAAAAAAAGACATTTTTTCTAAAAAAAGAACAAACAATTGGTAAAAGACCATGTATGTCTTAGATATACCTAAATCAAAGGATTTACATCGTTTTTTGTCAGTAGATTATAAATGTCTATCAAATATCAAATGCTAATTCCTAGAAATAAGTCATTTCAATAATTTACTTTCTTAATTTGCTTTTCGTGTGAAAGTCCCGAAAGCAAAGTTTGCACACATGTGTTTCACATTTTTGACAATAGTCAAATGTTTTTGTGTCCCTTCTTTTTCCAGTTACAGGGTTAATCTGATAAGCACACAGGGTGCATTTCTTTCGAAGTGCGTGGCGAGACATATAATGTTTTCCTGTCAAACGAACTTGAGAGGAACACTTGCGGCGAATGCTTTTCTTTTCTGTAATGTTTGAACTATTTCGTGGGGTTCGCTCTCCTCAATCTGATCAACATATGTTTGAACAAGTTGGTGAACCAATGCTTCTCTGAATTTTTTGTGTGCTCAGCAAATTGTGGGTTCTTGACAAAGTAAACGCACATAGCATTGATGACGCAGAGCTCAACAAGCCGAAAAAATACTTTCTTCCACCACTTCAACGATTTGCGCGACACAGGGTAATATGATAGCAATTGATCGCACTTGTCAACACCCCCCATAAATTTATTGTATTCACAAATTAAATTTGGTTTTGTGATATTTCCTTGGTATCTTTCAATAACTTTCATCTCAAGATTGTGAAAGGATGATAAGCAAAACACGTCACGTTTATCCTTCCAGTGCACAGCGACGACATTGTTTTGCTGGAGATAGGACGCAGCTCCTAGATCCAATTTTTTCTGTTTGGAAGGCAACAGGGAGCTGAGCTCTTCCCTTTCTTAGTGTACCACAGGAGTATGTCTGCTGTTTCTGGAAATCATCAACGAGTTTCAAACTTGTGTAGAAATTATCGAAGAATACCAGATAACCTTTTCCGAGGTATTTTTGAAGCAAATCAAAAACAATGCGGTACGACAAACCATGCTCAACTGTGCCCTCAGTCTTTCCAGTGTATATCTGGAACTGTAGGCAGTAACCAGTAACAGCTTCGCACAATACCCAAATCTTTATCCCAAACTTTTTTGGCTTCTTTGGCATGTATTGGATAAATGAAACACGAGACTTTGTCCCTATCATTTGCTCATCGAGAGATAGTTCCCGTTGCGGAGCATACATTTTATAGAATATATCTGAAAGCTTTGCAGGTAAGTTTCCAAGTTTGTAAAGCTTGTCATGATTTGGATCATTCCGGGGTAACTCGTTGTCATTATTTGCCAGATGCAAAAATCGGAGGATTTCCTTGAAGCGAGTCCTCGTACAAACAGCCGGAAACCAGTTCATGGAATATATCGGATCTTCTCGCCAATAATCTTCCAACTCTGGTAGTTTGACTCGGCCCATTGCCAAAACAACAGCGAAGAAAGCTTGAATCTCCTCTGCATTGGTATCTGACCATTTCATTGACGACGGTTTTTTTAGCTGTTCTTGTTGGTAGTAGCGATTTGTTTCGACAACTACTTGATTTAAAATTTCGGGTGTGAAAAACAAATAAAAACATTCAAGCGGTGTATCCGCATCACTGGCTGGTCTTTTTAGTCCATTGAATTCGAAAAATGGTGCATTACTGTTTGGGTTTTGGTATGTTTCATCAACCTTCTTCCATTTTTTCTTTGCCTCGTCGTTTTTTGTTTGTTTGTTTTTCTTTACCTTGATGCGTTTCCGCGGGTTTTTTTACAAGGCGCATTTTTTGTTTTTCGTAACGGTTTTTTGACTTTGGACTTTGAGCTTGAGGCAGGAACATCAGCAGTAGGGACACGACCAGGAATAGAATCAACAACCGAAAAATCTTATTCGTCACCGTCATCATTATCATATTCACTTTCACTTTCACTTGCATCACCATCACCAACATCATACTGAAAAAACAAACATTTTTTTTGCTTACTTTTTCATGTGCTATGCAACTAAAAAAGGCCTTTTGTTTTCATTCAGCACTAAAGACATGTTATATTGTATGATATGATATTTTTACTACTCACATTGCCAATCAGGAGACTATCTCTATCACATGGGTCAGCAAGAAAGCGGACATCAACAACAGGTTCAGCTGGAAAATCTAGCTTTTCCCCATCTTTGTCAACATAGTCTTCAACTGAACTCTCATCACTCGTTTCATTATCATAATAACAATTGGTTTCGTCATCAGAAGCAAGAACTGCAGCTAAAACTTGCTCAGTTGTCAGCCATACTCTTTTGCTAGCAGCCATTTTCAATTTGGTGGCTTCTGTGAATGTTTACAAAATGTTGAGATATCAAGACGCTATTTTATTTATATCTACCAATCATAAGTTCGATATTTCACTTCGTAGATACTTCAAGACAGTATTTATAAATTTACAGCCAAAAAGGCCAGGCGGTTTGCCCACAATAACGCCTTTTTTGAGGGGGGTCATATATGACCCCCCTGGCCGCCAAAGGGTTATAACCCGTGAAAACATAAATATGAATGGTGATTCATTCACTTCTTCTGAAACGAATAATTCGTGAAGCTCTGGTTCTGATAACGTCGATTGCCTAAACAAAATGAAATAGGGCATCAGTAAATAATGATCATATGCCACAGGGCTGGTGGGGGACAATATTATATTTTATGCGCAATTTTAATCCAACCTGAAATAGTGGATTTTGCAACTTCAACTTAAGGTGCAACTGAACTTAAAAGCAACTGTGTTTTAGAGCACTTACGCCAACTTTGTGTGCGGTTCAAATAGTCCTCCAAAGCGTGAACAACACAAAGTTTTCTATTCAAACAAAACTCATTTATTTCAAAAATTGGAGGGGCTTCACCCTTTTTCCAGCTTTTGGTCAAATTCTGAAAATGAAAAACATATGAAGAGATTGAACGAGTCATGTATCTGATATCAAGATGTTTTATTTCAGAAAAGCGACCTGCTGAAGTAAGAAAAATTAGCATAGTCACTTTCAAAATCAGCATCCTAGAAGAAAGAGAAGTATTGTAAAACTTGTTCAACATCCCACACAAATACATGTCTGGGTTTAGGAGGGTTGGAATTGAAAACTCCTCTCATGAGTGAACAAACCCTGGGATGTTGTCCAACAGGGGCATTGTCTATATATTCTTGATAAGCCGAAATAGCAAACCTATGACAATTTATTGTCTTATATTCAAGTTTCAACTAAAAAAGGTAAGCTAAATAATCTAGAACATGATTCAAATCACAGAAAATAGGATCAACCTGTTGTTCACCACACCAGCTAACCCATTTTCTCCAGGAAGATTCGTAATTAGAAACTGAGCCTGGTCATCGGGAACTTGTGATAAGGTTTGCAGCCCTTTCTGAAATTCCTTGACTTGCCAAGCTTTTCCTGAGACTTTCCACGCAACTAATCTTATTGATTTGTTGGCCACTAATGGATGTACTTCTCCATAAGGATTATTTAACAGATTTAGATTTTAAGGTAAGAGAAGAGGAGCTTGAACTGCCATATCCAAGACTTGACTGTACCATGGCTGTGTCTGCCAATTGGGTGTGAGCAAAGGAGGGAATGCATAACGAAGACGATAATTCCATGCTTACTGGAATGCATCTGTTGCCTGACTTCCCGGGTCTAGTTTCCAGGCCATGTAACCTGGAATCTGATGACACAGCCGGGATGCAAAAAGATCCACGTCTGGTCGACCTAAAATTTGACATGATTTTGAACACCTGTGGATTCAGAATCCATTCGCTGGTGTCATGGAAATGGCGAGATGCCCAATCCACCTTCAGATTCAACACCCCTGGAAGGTACTCGGCAGTAAGTGTCATCTGATTGGAAAGAAAAAAAGCCCACATCTTTTTGGATAGATGCAGCAATGGAGTATTGTGAGTTCCCCCATTTTCAGTAGATAAGACAATGCAGTCATGTCCATTTGTACATGTACAGTGGTTAGTTTGAACTAATCTTATTGATTTGTTGGCCACTAATGGATGTACTTCTCCATAAGGATTATTTAACAGATTTAGATTTTAAGGTAAGAGAAGAGGAGCTTGAACTGCCATATCCAAGACTTGACTGTACCATGGCTGTGTCTGCCAATTGGGTGTGAGCAAAGGAGGGAATGCATAACGAAGACGATAATTCCATGCTTGCTGGAATGCATCTGTTGCCTGACTTCCCGGGTCTAGTTTCCAGGCCATGTAACCTGGAATCTGATGACACAGCCGGGATGCAAAAAGATCCACGTCTGGTCGACCTAAAATTTGACATGATTTTGAACACCTGTGGATTCAGAATCCATTCGCTGGTGTCATGGAAATGGCGAGATGCCCAATCCACCTTCAGATTCAACACCCCTGGAAGGTACTCGGCAGTAAGTGTCATCTGATTGGAAAGAAAAAAAGCCCACATCTTTTTGGATAGATGCAGCAATGGAGTATTGTGAGTTCCCCCATTTTCAGTAGATAAGACAATGCAGTCATGTCCATTTGTACATGTACAGTGGTTAGTTTGAACATTTCGCTGAACGTCAACAATGCTATGTGAAGTGCCTTCAATTCCAAAATAGTGATGTGAAGCGATGCTTCCTATTTCGACCACTCCCCTCCTACATATTGATCCCTCCAGAGGGCACCCCATTCTTTTTTGGAGGCATCTGTCTGAAGAAGGGTCTGAAATTCTGGGACCAGAAGAGATTTTCCTTTTGATAAATAAAGATTGTTCACCCACCATTCTAATTCCTGTGTTGATTTTTTGCTTACAGTGAGAGTTGCCTGATAGGAACAATTTACTTTGAGAACTTGAATCTAATCCTTTTGTAAAAACCGATACTGTAATCGCGCTGGAATAACAGCTTGAGCTGTTGATGAAAGAGAGCCTATCAGACTGGTCAAGTTCCATAAAGTCATTAGAGGCTTTATTATTGCCTCTTGACATTGTTGTACTAATTTCCGCACCTTTTCTTGTGGCAACAGAAGTGACATTGTCCTCAAATCTATTTCTAGACCTAAACTAGTATAGAAAGTGTTGCGGAGAGGTTGCCAAAGCAAAGGCATTAAGCACGGCAAAGGCACGGCAAAGGAAAGAGGAAGAGGAATCAGCAAGGCAGGGGTAGGCAAGGCATGGGAGGCACAGGCAAGGGCATAGTAGGCAGGCACCAGAAAAGGCATGGGAAGGGTAGGCAAAGGCATTAATCACGGCAAGAAAAGGGCACGGCAATGCACGGCAAAGCAGGCAAGGAAACAGGAAGAGGAATCAGCAAGGCAGGGGTAGGCAAGGCATGGGACGCACAGGCAAGGCCATAGAAGGCAGGCAACAGAAAAGGCATAGGAAGGGTAGGCAATGGCAAGGGGACGGCAAGGCAGGGGAAGGCACGTTAATAGAAACTCTCTCCTCCTACAACTCAAAGATATACTCAATGTAAAGTATTACATTTATATAAGGTCAATATACAGTGAATCATCTTAGCAGAATTATGTGCCAATATAATACAACCCGGTTGTTGTAGGTGCAAGATAATTGTTTTTCATGCCCTGTCCAGGATTCGAACCTGGATCTCTCGTTTGCAAGAGTGTCATAGCCATTAGACCAACAGGGCATGAATATATATATATGTATATGAAAAACTTTACATGTGGATCTTATATATGCTCACATAGCCTTTTTACTAACTAGGCAGGGGACCTGGCGTTGATTATGTCTGGTTTAGTCACAAGTAACTATAACACCTGGCGCGATTTATACGTTTTGTAAACTGTGCCACACATTCATGTGGAGCGCTTTAGTACATGCAGTATATATATGATAAATTATGTGAAGCACACATAACAGTAAGATGTCTCAGGTGTAATATATTTTTTAAATAATAACTTTTTTGCAAAAATACAGTTTATATGTTGTGCCCATCTTAACGAATTTTTTCAAAATGTTTCTGGCAAAACTTAAAAAGTGAATTTTAATCCAGGGTGAGTGCTTAGTACAGGTATGTTGCACATCCATATAGGTTTAATACCATTTCAAACAAAAGATTAGCTTAAACTTCTGTTAAATAGAAACACAGGTAACAGCTTGTTGTTAACACAGGGCTGAGTGATTTGTACAGGTATACTGTTTCGCACATACGTTTCGGCACAATACCCATTTCTAAAAAACTATCCTAACTTCAGTTCAAACAAACAGACAGTTAACAACCTGTTCTTATCCTACGCAGCTAAAACAATTTTATATACTTTGTGGAAAATTTTGTAACATTTAAAAATAAAAATACAGTTTATAACCTGTTTTTACCTTCTCTAAGCAAAAACCCCCCGCAATATTTAATGGAAAAAGTTTCTGTTAAAGATTAAAAATTAAGCACGGCACTATGATTGAGTGTATTATCTTACTCACTGTGTAGTATATGTAGAGCTATAGCTAGCTATAGCCAGAAAATCTATTTCTTTGTAGCTAGCTAGTTTTATACTAGACATTATGATATTGTTTGATCTTTTTTATGCTATTAGCTAGCTAGCTCTTCAATTCAAGTAGCTCTAGCTAGCTATTTGAGTTCTATTATTATTCCAGCTCAGTCAGTAGTTTTATGCTAGCTAGCCTTAGGTGTGAGTGAGAATAAGAAAGGGTTCATTACATACCCTTTCTTTCTTCGCTTTCTTGAACATAACAAGCCCTTCCGTCGGTTGCGATATGGCTTAGATTGAGTTTGAGGCGCTATGCAAAACGACGGATTTTTGATATTTTTGGGCATATGAGAAAAGTGAGACCCGATACCCTATGTGATACCCGAGACCCGAGACCCGATACCCTGACACCGATACCCGAGACCCAATACCCTGATACCGATACCTGAGACCCGATACCCTGATTTTTTTTATTATTTTTTTTAATTTTTTATTTGAGTATTAACGATAATAAAAACACATTTTGATATGTATATATTTCTTCATTATACGGAAATATTTGTTGCACGTAATATGCGAATATGTTGCTGGCTCAACAATGGTTTTATATCACCAGGAACTACAATGAAACTAGCATCAAAAAAATTATTTTGTCTGATCAAACATGAATAATTAAAGTGATAATAGACGTTTTTAAATTCATTAGAGAATGTTTGTTTTTTCGTTGTAGGGTCGAAATAACTCCTTTTAGTTTTCGAAACCACGATTAAATTTTCTATATTGTCTGATGGAATATTTGACTGCAATTTTCCTCCACAACCATAGCAAGTTGATACATTTTTGTGGGTGTAGTTGAGTAGGAACAAGACATAACCATTATCTGTTGGTACAGGTGGTGCTGGTTTATTAACTGTTGCTGAAGGTGGAATAGGTTGCGTTGATGGTGTTCTCGTTTGTGCAGAAGCTTGTGGATTGATTAAATTTGTGATTGGAACCTTTTTAACGTTAGCTGGCCCTTTTCTTCTCTGAGTTGCCTTCGTTTTCTTTTTGCTCGCGTTTTTCTCTTTGGAAAAGTCTACTAGGCTTCTGACATTAGTTGTCTTTTTTTCGCATTGCTTTAAAAAAGGTTCGACCACATTCAACTTGAATGCTATGCAGACAGTATGCGCACATATTCACTCTTTGCTTTTTCCTTTCCCATTCAATCCATCGAACAGACACTTTCACATGCTTAATCTGGACTTCCTCATTAATTATTCATTCGATCGAACGTACGTCTTGCTTCGAATAAACTTAACATATCATCTCTGATATGTTAGGTTGAAAAAACAAGAAAACTAGTATAGAAAGTGTTGCGGAGAGGTTGCCAAGGCAAAGGCATGAAGCACGGCAAGGACAGGGCACGGCAAAGGCAGGCAAGGAAACAGGGCACGGCAAAGGCAGACAAGGAAACAGGAAGAGGAATCAGTAAGGCAGGGGTAGGCAAGGCATGGGCATGGCAGCCACCAGAAAAGGCATGGGAAGGGTAGGTAAAGGCAAGGGATACGGCAAGGAACGGGCAAGTGCCTTAATAGAACTTCGTCCCTTTACAACTCAAAGATTACGTATTCTCTAAGCTTGTATCATATTCCGGGAGCATTAGAAAATATCCAGGTGTCATAACGTCAAAAAAACTATCATTGTTTGATAAATTTGAGATTAAAAGATAACTTGGCACCAATAAATTTCATTAACAATATTGGTCTTTCATAACTCTAAAGTCAAGGTACAGAAATGATCCAAGGACGGCAACTGGTAACTATGCTCCGCAAAAAGTCATACAAACAAAGCAAGGCGTAAAGGCAAACAGGTATACCAACCTCGTCCCCAGGACTTTACTGAGCCTATGATATCCCTAACCTCCATCCCAGGGCTTTTTTTATATAAGGAGGAACGGCGTTATAAAAAGAGACAAAGACCCTGAAGGTCGAGGTTTCTTCCCCCGGTTTATTAATTAGGCAAAAAAATCATTTTTGAAAGAAGTAAACTACGCGTCATAATATTGATGAAAATACTCAGGAAAAAAACAAGACACAAGTGAACGCTAAGCTTGGTTTCCATCTTACGTTAATTTTTTCGCGCTAATTTTTTACCTCAGAGTTAATCACATTGGGTATTTAGCGGAAGGAAGTTCTTATTAAAATTATATCTTTCACGCCCTCCATTTCTTTATTTTTTTACCACATAAAGGTACAAATTTGGGGGCTACATCTGGTGATTTGATTTGCAGTTTAAAAAAAATTTTTTTAACAAAGTATAAATATATTCAATAAATATATGGAACAACATATATACAATATATATAAAAATAACGAAAACAGGTCTATTAGCGCTTACGTCTGCGTTTTTCACGTGCGGCATCCCCCCGGGTGAAAAAAGTCTTTTCCCCCGGAAGCACGCCACAGGTGAAAATTCTCTTCGCACGCGTAAGCGCCAACAGACCTGTTTTCGTCCACGTGCTTCTTAAAGCCTTGCCACGTTAATATCTTCTTCTTCTAAAAAAATTAAGAATCAACAATTTAAACTACAAATTGTTCTCTAAAATAAAGACGAATATTAAAGGCAGAGCAACACGAGAAGCACTTACATTGTTTTTCAAAGTTGAAATTTCCTCTGCTTGGTTGTTCTAAAATAGAGAAAGACGAATACCCATTGTTTATATTTATATATTATCACATTGTTATTTGTTTTTGTTTAGCGAAATAATTAACTTCAGCCTTAAGATAATTTAATTAAAAGAAATTTTACTTACCAACTTTTCCTTTAATGTTTTTATTTCTGCCATATTTTATTCTATAAATTTTGATATATCATTCTATAAAAAGCATGATATATCAAAAGTTAGCAGGTATATTATGTAAAATATTCGGTTTATTTGTTCTGCTGATACTTAAGGTGAAAACATTTTGTTGTATTTGCAAATAAAAATGTAAATACTAAATATGAACTCACCAATTGTTTTTTTAACGAGGTTGACTCCTCTTCAACTTTAATTATTGTGCTTTTTACAAAAGCCTACATTAAAATGAAAAAACCGAATGTATTGGCAACAAAATGGCATAATTAAAAAATTGTTTTTCGAAATAGTTTTTTTATTTAAGAATAATGACACTTACCAGTTCATTTTTTAAAGAGATTATGTCCTCGTGCAGTCTTTTACCACCTGTTCGGCGAATATTTTTTTCTAAATAAATAAAAAAGAAATAACAATTAATTAACAAAGGAAGACTTTAGAAGTACGGCGTGCGTTAAAAGAAGCATTTAAAATGAAAACGTAATATTGACGGAACTAGATACATACATGAATGCTTGCCATCTTTATCACACCAAAAGTTTGTAACACTAAACGTAATATTGACGGAACGAAATCTTTTTCGTTAGGAAGAACAGCTTATATAGCACTCTTCAATGGCGGGAGTTTTCGATCCTATTTCTCATTGGATAGAATAAATGCAGACGTAAATGAAAACAGCCTGTATCGAAATTGACCAAAAAAGGCGGGAGTTTTCGATCCTATTTCTTATTGGATAGAGTAAATGCAGACCAGCCTGTATTAAAATCGAACGTAAAAGGCGGGAGTTTTCGATCCTATTTCTTATTGGATAGAATAAATGCAGACGTAAATGAAAACAGCCTGTATGAAAATCGAACGTAAAAGGCGGGAGTTTTCGATCCTATTTCTTATTGAATAGAGTAAATGCTGACGTGTATGAAATCAGCCTGTATGAAAATTGAACGTAAAAGGCGGGAGTTTTCGATCCTATTTCTTTTTGAATTGACTCATCTTTATTACAATTATTCTTATTGATTAATTGAGGTCACGTAGATTATCCCTTAAGTTCTCGATCTTTCATGTGACCAATACGGTCGGTCCGCGTGGTCCATGACGTCCGAACCTCGTTAAATAATTCTGAGAGTGGCCAGCTAAACGCTTAATAAACCGTAAAAATTTGGACAAACACAATTTCTAGGCACATTAAGATTGACGGATTTCTGTAACATTACAAATTCCTAGTTGTACGGACCGTGGCCAAATCTTACTCGGACACAAAAACCAATACGGTTTTACGTTGCGATTAACAACTCGCTTTTACGTACTTTTTAGCCAATATCATATCTATTTGTATTTTTAGATAAATTTAGCTGTGAATGTTAAAACAGTTAAAAAATCGTTAGACCCTAATTTAAGATCAATCCCCTTGTTCATTCGATAAGAGCTTTTTTCATTCTGGTTGAGTGTACATCATTATCTGTTATCTGAATACGAAAAGTTTGCCTGTGATTAAAATAGTGAACAAAATTCGACTTTCTACAGAAGTGCTTTTTTTTCTCCAGGAGATTGCGCAAGTTTGAAAAATTCGATCTAATTTGTTTATCGGCTAACTAATCATTACGAAGATTGACGCCAATGATATTATTAAAGTTGGTGAAACTATTGCATTGCCCATCTTAGCGGAGGCCAAATAAGTTGGAAACGAATATACATTAGTAACGTCATCTCCTGTACCATTAGCAATGGACCCCCTAGGACCAAAATGGGATTAATTTCCTGGGTCAACCCATCCGAACAGACCGACAGATGAAGTCTTTAAAATACCTTGAAAACCCATATCTCGTATTTACTAGTTCGTCGAATGTATATTTTCATATACATTTCCTTGATTAGTGTTTATAGCTCTATACAGTATACAATTTTGGAAGGTCTTACGTCAGCAAATTTTTTAAACCCCTACATCTCCCCGAAAGCACTACATTTTTAATCAGCGCCGTAAGCTCCCCATATTAATGGGAACGGGAAAACAACTTTCCTAAAATGTTTTTTTAACTCTTAAAAGAAAAGAATTTGTGACGTCAAGAAGAATCTCGCCGAAGTGTGGACTTTTGGACTCTCTTAAAACAAAAGAATTTGTGACGTCAAGCTTATAGACTGGTTATTTTTATTATTACTATTATTAACTCTTTCATAAAATCAACTATCAAGTGTTTACAAGTTTGTTAAAAAAATTATTGAATTCTCGATCTGAAATCGGAAACGGAAAATTACAAATTTACACGCTTTTTTTATATAAGAATAGTGTTTTTTCGTTTCAGCCTCAGTATTCTTAACTTTTTAACAAATCTCAGCCTCGAATATTCTTAAAGCTATTTTAACATGGCTACAGCCGGAAAGCATGTAATTACCCTTAATGTGCCTAATTAGAAAAAGTGTAAAAGACAGGTGAGCTGACAAGAAAATAAACATACAGTATAAGAAATTAAACTTCTAATCAAAATTTGTGCATCATAAAAATTTTCATATCTAAAACGAAAGGTCGAGCCTGGGTATATTCTTAGGATATTCTTAATTTTTAACCCATTCCTCAGCTTCAATATTCTTATAAAGTATATTCTTATATAAAAAAGCGTGTACAGCAAGTGATTTCCAAACAACGCTATTCACAACATCAGTCTGATTTCAATATTTCCCAACGTCTGTTAATAGGTCTCGTTTTATATCGACAAAAGCAGCACATTTCTTCACTCAGTCATGGTTCGTATATAAATGAACTTCGCGTCAGATTCCATCTTTATATATATGTTAGATCGGACACGTACGCCCAACTTTTTTGTCTTTGTAAAAACGCTTGACATTTTCCAGTAACAAATCTTCCGTCTCTTGTTCTTCATATATAAAAGGAATGTTATATTAGCACATAAGGAATGGTAACAAAGAGAAAAGAACTCGATTTTAAAGTCCGCAACTATCGATAATATATTTGGAATGAATTACCTTTCTCTTCAGTTCCTCTAACTACTTTGAAGGTAACCGTTTGTTTTTATAATTTTATCTCGACATAATACTTTCCCTGTGGAAGAATTAAAATATGTCTCAAAAAACTAAAGTCATTAAGGTAACACGTAAGAGTTTCCTCTGCTATTAAGTTTGTAAGAAATCCACAAATAAAACTTGAATATAAGTACAGGCATTTTTCTCTCTCACATACTCACTCCCGTATAATAGAGTTAACGACGTTTTAATTTATATTGCCTACCAACACAACTAACATTAGTATTACCATAGCATCACAGCATTAATAACACCATATCCACAATCAGCATGGAACATAAATGGCATTTATAATATCTCATTTCGATGCAAGACTGAAATGGGTTGACACATAAATACTAAAAATGTTATGATCGATAATTATGGTTGATATTTTGTTAGCACTTTGTATTTCCTTGGAATTTTTTACGGATAATCTCGATTTAGGACTGAAATGTTTTGACATTCCACTACCTTTCGGGGATTGGAAATTATGCAATGATGGTTCTTTGCAATAATAATGGAATACATTATGCGACATATGCATGATATAATTATGATACATGATTACGATAATTTGGCTGGTATTTTGATATGCGGACAAGGGTCTTTGTCTTATCTTTGTCTTTGCTTTGACATAGGCAGAGCAGTGCTAAGAGAGGGTGCAACAAAGTCTAAATGACCTTGGTGAACAGCAAGCAATCGTCTCAACTTTGATAATAAAAAAATTACCAAATCGTATCGTTTTTGCTTACACACTCACAATGCAAAGCCCAACACTTAGAAAAGATACCTTAAAGCAACCATTAGTCCTTTCTTTGTCTTTCATTAGCTGTAACATAACAGGTAGAGCACAGTGTTAAGAGAGGGTACAACAAAGTCTTAATCACCCTAGTGAACTACCGCAATTGTCTGAACTTTAATCTTTTTATTTTTTGCACACACACTCACAATGCAAAGTCCAGCTCTTAGAAAGGTTACCACCATGAACAACACCATTATTAACCAAATAATCACCAAATTATTCAATATATAACGTTTCTTTTGGTGAAATGGTCACGATAATTTGGCTGGCATTCCGATAAATGGACAACTTTGTGGTTTTAATTAACGATAATCTTCTCACAAATGTCCTAGCAACATACTATGTGTTGCTTTTAAGCCTCCTACCTCCACTCTACCTCCACAAATGTTAAGTTTTTATAATTAGCGTGCTTGAATGTTTTCTTTGCAATAATAATGGAATACATTATGCGACATATGCATGATATAATTATGATATATGATTACGATAATTTGGCTGGTATTTTGATATGCGGACAAGGGTCTTTGTCTTTTCTTTGTCTTTGCTTTGACATAGGCAGAGCAGTGCTAAGAGAGGGTGCAACAAAGTCTAAATGACCTTGGTGAGCAGCAAGCAATCGTCTCAACTTCGATAATAAAAAAATTACCAAATCGTATCGTTTTTGCTTACACACTCACAATGCAAAGCCCAACACTTAGAAATGATGCCACCATCAGTATCACCATAATTAACTAAATTATCACCAAATTATACAATAAAGTTTCTTTTGGTGAATTAATCACGATAATTTGGCTGGCATTCCGATAAATAGACAACTTTGTGGTTTAAATATAATGGTGATATATAGGTTTTCGATCCTGATTATCATTACAGTGTAGATTTACATACAATACATGTGCAAACAGTAGATTGAGATGGACAAACTGCATCTTCAATTTCATCATTGCAAAATTCGTCAAGTTCCCTTAACAGATTAATATATCTTTGAGTAGTAATACTAAACTTCTCAACAGTTTTACCTGATAACAATTTCAATCGCTTTTCTTCTTCTTGTCTTGCTTTCATACGTGGGTGTGAATTAATGTACAAGAGTCTCTCCTGGGTAAGTGGTTCAACAAGGGCCCAATTTTTCTCCTTCTCGCAACGTGAAAAGGCAGTCTAGGCTGTACCAAGGTTATTTTTCTCCATTTCAATTCCTTGTTGTAACTTTATACGCATATGTGTGGCAGTTTTACCATCTCCAATAGACATACCTTGACTTTTTGCAATTGTTATAGCGTAACCTGGCATTAATGGTAATCCACTTCTAACGCAACAATCTGACTCACATCGTCCTTCAACAGGAGTAATTGGTACCCATGTGGGATGTTCAACAAGCCATACTGGTCCTTTATAATTTGGAAAATTGACAACAACAGCAATAGGGAATTCAGGCGGTGATGTATCTGGAGCATAAAGAATTGCAATCACTTTACCCATTGCACCATTATTAAGGCCAAGTCCAGTAAGACCCTTTTGGTTCTTAGTTAGTATTACACTGGCACCAACCGCAATCAAAGACCGTGATGGAATTTGTCCCAATTGTTTATCTGTTAATGAATGATGTTTACCACGACCCGTTGATGGAATAACAGCAACTGGTACACCAAGGTTAGCTAATTTATTGTGGTTTTCTTCATTAACTTCCTTCCATGTTTCCATTAATGTGAGCACACGGTCATGTGAAAAGTTACATTTCTCAGTTTGTGACAAGGCGCCTTCATAACGACTATTAATATCTAGCCAGTCTTATTGGGTAATTGAACCATTACGTATACGAAGAAGCCGCTGTAAAAGAGGTAACTGATCTGGCCCTTGACGCATCGTTTCAGTAAGAACAATAACATTTTCAAATGAGCGATAGATTGCATAACCAGCTAAGTTGATGGTTGAGTCATCATATTTAGGAGGTTGATGAACATCTAAAGCACGCACTGGCCCAAGTTGGCCAAGGTCACCAAAGAAATTGACAGTTGGTATTCCTCCATAATAATTATCAAAATCACCTGTTGACTCGCATAATCGTTGACTGCACCAGGCTACAAGAAGCTTAGACTGCATGCTACGCTCATCAATGTTCAGTTGAAATAACTTAAGTCCATTGTCTTCATGCAGACCTGTATATTTTCTCAATTTCCTCAAAGATGTATCACCTAATGGATAATCAGAGAACACAATTTGAATCCTTATCTTTTTTAATTTATGTGGTGGTGGTGTCATGGAATGTATAGTTCGCCCATTTGGTATAAGAACAGATGCGGCACCAGTTGGGGCCAAGTTTATAACAGCAGAATTTCGATTAAATAAACGACGAACAATTCTGGTGAGAGCGGTGATAATAAATGTTTTTCCAACACCAGCTGTGCCTTGAATTAACAAATTTAATGGCTTGGTGCCTGTTGGCAAATTTCCTTTTGCAACTAGTAGCAAATGCTGAAGATTTATTCCAATGACTGTTCTTTGTAGTTCATTAGCTTTTAGGACATTTATCACAGGTAATGTGCAATCATCACCGTGAGTAAATTCATTTCTTTCAGCTTCTACAGATACAGATTTCAACCAAGTATCAGCGTTATTAGGCCATTGACAACCAAAACATTGAATTGCATAATTATTCCAATCAAAAAAAGATCCTCCATCAGGAAGAATCTGTTCTACATTTGGCTCGTCCATATCAGAAACATGATTTCTAGCGATATCTCTCATTATTGCCCTACCTATGTTCATATTTGTAAAGGTTGAATCTTGAGAACTTGCAATGGTAGATTGGGATGATTGTGATGAAGGCTGAGTGTTGTTATCATTGATTGGTCGTACATGATATTGTGTTTTTCTTTTTTTCGAGTCAAAAGATTTTTTGGCTTCTTTTAATGCATTAGTTAGTATTGGCGGACAGTTATCAGATTCAACTAAGTCAGGCAATGCGCCAGCAAACGACTCCTGTTGTCCCTTTAATTCTTCCACAGTGCGCCATGTTCCAACAGTAAATATCATGAGCATGGCTTTTGCAAAGTCCTCTGTAACAGGCCAAAGAGGTTTTGTTGATAATCCTGTGAATACTGGGACATGATCCATCTTACAAGTGCAATTGCATTTCTTGATCCAATCCCATAAAGTGATTTCAGGTTCAGTCTGTCTTCGCTTATCACTTAAAAATTTGTCAAGTGTACTGCTTTTTGTCACAGTTTCATCTTCACCAGATGTATTTAAGGTCCGGAATCCACTTAGACCAATGTAACGGAAGTTTCGAGTACATCTAGTCAAATGACCACCACTATTAATAAAATCAGCAGCAGCTGCTGGCACATCCACCATCCCTGTAATTTTTTGAAGCAACCTTTGAGCTAAATTTTTTACTGTGCTTCCATCAGCAGCATTTTCTATTAAATGTCGATAAATATGTACAAAATCTTCAGTTGAAGCTGCTCCTTTGCAAGCATAGCCAGCAATGTATTTTTGAAGGGCAATAAGATCCTGGTCAATAATTACTTGACTGTCACAGTTTGCAAGCCAACTAAGTAAACGCGTCTTGACATGCATTATCATGCGGCTGTGATCTATAAGTCCTTCATACCTTGGATGTTCCCCTTTTGTTATGATTGGGTGAAAGGGGTGAATTTCTTTGCCACTTGTTTTTTTGGTTTGTGGATCGACATCACCAAAGTGAAAACGGCAGTACTTTTGTGGAGCAGTATCCCTTTCGCTTTTTTTTTTACGACGGTAACGCAAACAACTAGAATTACAGTTATGTAGTCCTATTCTATTTACAAGATAAATGTGCTGTTCTCTTATACCACCTTCATGGTTTGCAACATCTGAAAGTTGTTGTGTCAATGGGTTATAGCCAGAAGCTTCTTGAGTTCCTTCCGGGACTGCCCATTTATCTTTGTTTGGTACCCACGTTGTAACTCCAGTGACATCGTCTATCATTACAGTCCCTCCAGCAGGATGTAATTAAGTAAATTGGAGAGAAAATATTCCATCTCTATCTTCATTTGTAGTTTGTAACCATTGTTGAAGGTCATGTGCAGCAGTTTGGGATGCTTGAGAGTCAGTAGCATCATCAGATAAATTATCCATTATTGTTTTAACCTTTTGTGCATGTTTAGAGGATGATATGATAGAGTGACTATGAATTTCACCTCTGCCTTTAGCAAATTCATAGCGCCACCAATAATCATCATATTGAAATACTTCCTTGTTGACAGTGGCAAAGTAATTTATAGTCCTGGCATCAAAGTACTGTGTGACAATGTGAAGATTATGCAAGATTAATTCCCGTTTGAATTTTCCATCACTTTCTACCTGGCTACGTACAACCTGTTCATCTAAATTGTTTATTAATGCATGATACTGTATCAGCAGTTCGTGTAAGGACTTCCAATGAAATTCTGCACAACTATTGGTATCAAAATAGGCTGGCAGATCACCAAACTCCTTGCGTCTGAAAAACAACATGGCATCTACCTTCTTTTTTTGTTCTCTCCAGTAAGGGTCAGTATTTACCAAGTTTTTACCAATGCTGATAATTTTCCGTGGAACAGAATCATCATTGTTTTGCAAATTTTCTCTCAGTTCTGCAATTGTGAGATGAGCATCATTTAATTGCTGAGAAACAACAAAGCTACCCTGTTGCAATGCTTGCATCCGTAATCGCATGTTCAATAAGAAAAATTTTAAGTAAGGATGTTTGGTTACACGGTTATCTGTGCAGTGGTATATATGTTCAATGTAGTCCTCAAATTTGATTTTTTGTAACCTCGGAACAGTAAAGTCACAATGACCATTAATAAAAACAGTAGGGTATGCCGTTGTAAAAAAGCCTGGAGTTTTTAATTCACGAATTGGCCTTTCTCGGGTGTATTCCAAATTTGCACTAGCAACTGTGCCTTGTTGTAGAGCTTGATTGACTGCTTCTTCTGATCCTAACATCTTTTGTAATATTGTTCTTAATTCTTTGTCAGCATCTTTAGGTTCAATGGGGCATACTAAACCTGATCGAGTGATACTTTCATCATCATCAGGAAGATCTTGCTGGAATTGATTTTCGACAGGACCCTTGCCTCCTTCAGGTGTGATATGCGGTAACTCAACAACAGGTAAATCAGGTAATTCTGAGCGTATCTCAGGTAAATTTAGAATGCGATCGTTTTTGATAGAGACATCCTTGTAGAACTCGTTAGGTAAATACTGAAAGTAACGTCTTCTTAATTTATGATTAATGTGGTCAGGGCCATTATATAGATGCTTGTTTAGAATATCTGGCTGGTCAACTCCACCTTCAGGAAAACCAAAACACAAACCACGCAAAGCTTTGTCAACTTTACTTCTTTTCACAGTATATTGTTGAATTGAATTCCGGCTTCCTTTTTTTTTATAACAATTATCCCCACATTTGCTGGCAATGACGGTAACTCGGTAGCAATTTGCATTCTTTGTGGAAAACTAATACAATGACCTTTAGATGCAAGCATGCCATAACGCAAGAGGTGTACATTCATAATAACGGTGATACGACGAATCAGTGATTCTTCTAATATTGTCAAGTTTTGAAGATACGGCGGTACAGGTGAAAAATGCATATCGTTATGACGAATATTATCTTGTATTGGACCCAAATCGTCATTGTCAACACTAAATATACCCGAATATCTGGCAGCTATCACCATATTTTGTTTTGAATTACGAATACTTTCAGTATGACATCTGGAACACCTTCCATCACTTGAAATTTTCCAAGGTTTGAGAGAAATTGGTTTTGTTCCATTTTTTGCAGTTTGATTGATGGGTGAGGTAGCATGAAATACTGGTCGGATTTCAAGACAAGTTTTACAAGAGGCTAAACTATGTAACATCTCGCCCTCCTCAAACTTTTGTACAGCTGCAACAACATCAGGATTTGGATGAATGGTAGAAAGTTCTGTTTGAAATATTTCTTGCTGGCTAAGTGGTTGGTTGATAGTAACGCTAGAGGGTATTGGGTGATTGACAGGTAAATTCACTGATATTGACTTTGCAGTTTTCGTTTCTGGGGTTGGTAAATTTGTTGGCAATATATTCCCTTTACTACTCTTAGACACTGGTTGTGGAACTGTTGTTTTT
This sequence comes from Hydractinia symbiolongicarpus, assembly GCF_029227915.1. Lineage (NCBI taxonomy): Eukaryota > Metazoa > Cnidaria > Hydrozoa > Anthoathecata > Hydractiniidae > Hydractinia > Hydractinia symbiolongicarpus. The sequence goes on along the minus strand of NC_079888.1, from coordinate 3,644,890 downwards.
CGAAAAGTAGAATGAGTTTGTGAACGTTTTAGTCTATGAGTTATTCGGTTACGTCTTTTATTGGTTTCAGTAGTTATTTCGTTTACTTTTGGTTCCTCATATGTAATATTTGAATCAACACATTTTTGCTTTAAAGCATACTCTTTAGCTGAAAATTTCTTCTTTAATTTATTGGCTGACATGATAGAACTCATTATTTTTGCCACTAGAAAATCCTGGCTTTGGCTGAAACTGTTCGCTCCCAAATCAGTTTTTTGACCATTTATATTTTTAGGTTGAATGATATGTTCTGATGACAACCGAGTAGTTTTTTTAGGTGGACTACTTGCAGAATTACTAGCAGAGGTGTTCACACTGTTATGAAATATTAATGACTGGAAGTGATTATTATTAACCCTTCCAAGCAAAATAAAGAAGCCTTCATTTATTATTTGTGCTGCCTGTTGATCAGCAGAAAGTTCATCAGTTTCTTCAAAAGTAGCACCCTATTCGGTAAACTGTATATGATAGTTATCCCGCTCCGCTGTAAAACGGAGAACGATAAACGGCGCACTCCGTTGTTGCGCTGTTGCTCCAGCGATAGCGGAGAGCGATGCTTATCGAAGGTTTTGCTATTTGCCTATGAAATAAAAAATGGCGGCGTCGTTGCGAGAAAAAGAATTCAACGTTGATATTTTTACTATTTTAAATCATCAAAATGAACACGATGGTAATAATAAAAAGGAAGATATGGATGCTGGAGTCAATGCAAAAGAAATGTACAAGCTTAAATTTGAAGGTCTTGTGCGAATTTGTTTTTTTTAGCTTGCTTTTTCTGTTTGCTAGCTAGCTAGCAGCTAGAGCTACATATCCTAGCCATAATAGCTAGCTGTGAGCCCTTATCCTCCTTATTCCACGATATCTAATCAGCTGCAATGTGACATGGTTACAGCCCTTTTTAGCTGGTCAGCTGACTAGCTATGCTATATAGATGAGTTCTAGCAGTGTGACGTCATTTGTTTACTTTTTGGCGGTAAAGCTCTAGGGCTCTGGCATTCAGAGCTTGCTGAAGAGAGGTTTTTTCCTGTGCATTTCTTCTCGCGGAAACGTCATTGAGGTTTTCAACTACTATCGAGTGTAGATTGATGCCTTCTGATTGAATAAAAATAACCTCGCTTCACCTAGCGTCCCCATCCTTTTTCCTGCCACCCAAATGGAAAGCCAAAGAACTTCCTGCTGAAAATGTAAGCAATGGAATTCATCTAGCTATAGCTATATCATCAGTCAAAGGCTTAACTGTTCTGCATCAGCCAGAGGACATATCCCCAGTAGTATATTGATTTAGGGGCCTTCAAAAATTTATCTTGGGCCCCATTAACAAGATTTTGTCCGTTAAGGTCTTCACCTCTTAACGGATCCTCCCCCAAAAAACTGAAATGATTCGCTGGTTTACGACAATATGCTCTTCCTACTAGCTCGTGATGTTGAGACTGTGCTGCCATTTTGATGCCTTCTAAAACATTTTGGGGTTGATTATAATGCTCTGACATTTTCAGTCAAGTTATAGAACAATAAAAAATGGTTTTTAATGGACAATATCCTATTATCAGGGCCCAAAATATTTTTAGAAAACCCCTTTGCTAAAGCGCAGGTATCAATAGGTAGTAGCTATAGCTAGCTAGCTATAGCTATGCTGATAGTTGTGGAAGTCATTTTTGAAGCAGTCTGTTTTGCAGGGAATTAATCAAATTTAAAACATATATAGCTATACCTTCCGCTCCCAAATAAGTTAATCTCAAAACGTTCATAACATTATTACTACTGAACAAAAAATCATTTGTTTCGCAAATCAAATTGTAAAAACTAGAAATTTAACCTTAAAGATAGTGTGTTTCCCAACTTCGTTCAGTTCTCCACCATATCGAAATGGTTATATACTTGTTCAAACTTATTAAGGATATATATATTTATATATACTCCAATTGTGACCAATTTTGACGATGTTACTACGTTGCTCAGGGGTGCGCTACATATATGAAAAATCGGAGCTATAGGGGTTTTAAACACGCTATATATGCCCCTGTATATGCTTTTAGTAACTTTATTTCAGATTTAGCATTAAATCCAACGACAAAACCTGAAATGTTACTGGCGTTGACAAAAAACTTCCCTATGAGTCCCCTATTAAAATTTCCCTATGACTCCCCTATTAAAATTTCATCATTTTCCGACGAGGAACAAAGTGAGGTCAAAATTACTTTGATGTTTGCCGCTTTTCACTCTAGCTCTTTTTCAAGATAGTGATCGAATTTGCATTCAAGTTTTATTTTTTATATGCTCTCTTATAAATGCAAATGGGAAAAAGGGATATATTTTCTTAAACTATGTTATAAGTAAAGTCAATGAGCTATATCAGGACAAGATAGAGAAACTATCACAAGAACAAATTCACCATTAATAATCATGAAATGATGGTCTTTTTAATATTTCAGAATAAATTGCATAAGTCTAACAGCTAATTAAGAAATTACTAATTATAACCTGAGAAAATTAAATGCAGTCTCAAAGAAATACTTAATTTCTAATTTTACTAGGCAGAGTGGTTGCTGTACTTGGACATTGAAGTGCTATATTTAGACTCTGTTGGCTGCTTTTTCCCCTTATTCTTTTAGATACTTGGCTTGAACGTTTGTTGAACTCAGTGGATAACTATTTCGTACTTTAAAAGACAGTAAGGCAGTATTTCCTCATGTTAGGTTATCCTGTAGGTTAGGTTTTCAATTCATTTCACCATTTTTTGCCTAAAATTTGTAATGAATCAACTTACATCGACTTTTATAGGTACATAATTCTTTTTCATGATATGTCAAGTAATCCAGCAAATATTTATTTTGTGTAGATGTTTGGAATCATATCAGGTGCACAGTTGCTCCAGTTTTAAGTGGAAAATCTCAAAGGAAAAGAAAGGTTCTGAAAAAAGTAAAGGAGGGTATTCAGGTGGGTTTTTATAAAGATTGCTGTTTTTAGCAAACCTTTTTTAAAAGTATTTATTTGTACAACTGGCTGCTGTATAACTATATTGCAATTTTTTCTGCAGAAAAAAGTGGAGAAAATGTTTGAAACTGACGTAGATGGAAGTGAGACGATCAAACATATTGAGAGTGACCTATACGAACGATTTCAGGTGTGTAAGCAGATCTTCAGATATGTTATAATATGATTTAAGAATTTTATTAGACATAGAACCTCAGGTTTTACAAGTAGCATGCGTTTAAATATAGCTGTGCTTTAGGTTCGGTTGGAGTTGATAAAGTACATGAAAGGACAAGAGGGAAGTGAATCTGTTGTCAGCGGCTGCTATCCCTTACCGGAAAGAAATAAAGTAATGTTTTTTCTGTGATATAGTATTTATCTTTTTACATTTTCTTAACTTACAGTTTAAAGTACATTCTTCTTAGCTTGATGGACAAGATGAATGTGATGCCGATAGTCAAGAAACAAAAAGCTCTGAAACTGATGAAGTAAATAAATTATTTCCTTTGGTTATTTTTGGGTCTCTTGCCATTTACTTTAAATGTGCCTCGAGATTTCCCTTGTGTGTATATGCTTACAAACCTTAAAATATGGCAAAAAATATAAATAAAGACCTTGAAAAAAAATTTAATTTAATAAAATTTTATAAAAATTGACACACACAAATTAAATTGTTCTGTCTATCATAAGGTATAGGTCTTGTGTTATTTTTAGCTTTCCAATGATGTCCCACTAAGAAAGAAGAAAAAATGGTCGTACATGCCTACAAAACAAGACGAACTGGTAGAAAAACTGGATGGCGCCAATAAGCGGTTGACGAGACTAGAAAATTTAACATCAACATTGAGCTATCGGATCCACGAATTGAAAGAAAAAAATGCGTCGCTGCTGCTAAGAAATGCCGAATTCACAAGGTTAAAGCTGGTAGAACAATTAGGCATGAATCGATCAGTACAAATGGTTGATGCGTCCTTGTTTGCGAGTCGCTTTCATACAGGAGATCCACTATTGCAAGAGGAAACCCCTTGCATTCTAGATTCAGCGTTCATTTCTACGCTGAAAATAACAGATTTTTGTGAAGGTGTTTTTGCTTCTACTAAAAGGGCTATGTTCGATGACGGAGATACTGTGATATTGAAAACGTTTTCAAAAGATTGTTGTCAAAATAACATTAAAAATGTTGCCATGTAAGTCACGAGCACCGGATTTTGAAGTTTATTGGTCGGCACGAAAACCTAGTGAGCAGCATTGGAGTCGTGCATTTCGATCAATCGTATTATTCCGTGCTTCATTACGTTGCTGGTTATACTCTTGATCGCCATTGGAAATTGGGTTTTCCAGACATTTCTTCAACTTCAGTTTTTAAGCGAATTCTGACAGGCGTTGCAAGCGGAATTAGCTTCTTGCATAGTAAGGGTGTGTTACACAACCATATCGTTGCAGACAATGTAATTCTTCACGGACAGGATTTGTTTCCTATTCTGATAGGATTCAGTTTTGCTTGTCGTGCAACATGTGTTAGGAACAGTTGCGTAGATGTGATCAAACTGTTTCCAGATAAAGCGCATTTAGCACCAGAGTTATTTCAGGGTTGTCCTGTGTCGTATAGTACGGACATATTTAGTTATGGGAAACTCCTCGATAACTATTTGAAAAATATGTCTGTCATGGATGACAAAGCGCGAGATAAGTTGGAATCCTTCTCGATACAGTGTATGGATTGGAGAGCGCCTCATCGATTACCGCACAAATTTCTTTTCAGGAGAGTGGGCTTGCTTCTGACGGAACTAGGGTACTAGTTCCATAAGATTGATAGGCAAAGATAAAAATATTTTCAACTGTAAATTGTATTTCCTTCTTCCAATTTCCCTCATGCACCCACCAAGTTTGAAAAATGATAAATAGTGGATAAAATTAAGTCTATACCTTAAGGGAAGAAATTTTGGTGGGAAAAAATTTGGTGAAAAGTTAACTTGGCGGAATTGACGGAGAGGGAAAAAAATAATTTTGGCGGGAATTTATTTGTGCGGGCGGCGTCAATACCACCAAATTTTCTTCCCGCAAAAAGATTTCTTCCCTTGGAAGTTGTAATTTTTCGACTTTCTTCTCTTTCCAAACTGCAGTACGTCCAGAAATTGACGCAAGTACGCGAAATTACTTTAATCAGAAAATTAGATGTGGGTGGCCATTCTGCTGTGTCAGCACATTAACGCGGGTTAAGACAAGGATATTAGAAACAGTATATTTATCCTATGGAGGCATTCTCGGAGCCATTATTTTTTGTATGTATGGATTAGTTATGATATTTAAAAAAGCTACATTCGCAATTGTCGTTCGATATCGGATTCGCAAAAATAAATATCGCAAAACCACAACCTCGAACCCAGGGCCTGTAGCGTTTATTTGATATGATATCAAAAAAACGCTACAGGCCCTGGGTTCGAGGTTGGCAAAACCATATTTTCTCAATGAATCAAAAAAATTAAATCTAGCAATAATTTATACAGCGTTAAATATCCTGTTAAGGTACTTGTTCAAGCTCGACCTTAGTCAGGGATTTTTTCTGAGGGCGGGGAAATCAAAAGGACAAGGGGTGGAAAAATTACGCTGGGTCTCAAACGAATTTTCTGCGGTCGGAATACTGATCGATAAATCCGCGAAAGTTTCTTAGTAATGAACAACAATAATAGCTTTTTCTCTCCTTTTTTGACAATTAAACGTTACTAAGAAAATATTCTTCTAAATCAGGCTTTGGTAAATTTTCCGCCACTTCCCATGTTGGAGAACGATAGCCAATCCATTTAACCTGATATTCTCTCCGATCATTGACCTCTCTGTGAGTCATTATAAAGTCAATGAAACCTTCGTTTTGGGCAGACTTATCCAAAACTTCTCGAAGAGTCACAACCTTTCCAGATTTGTTTGGAACATTGTCCACTAAATTAAGTGACTGGGTATTTATATCAAGCTCTTCGCGTTGAATGGCCTCTTTAGATTTTCGCTTTCTTCCATTAAATTCACGCACAACTGTTTTCTCAGACCCTACATTATCTTTTGAGCTATGCGGTTGTTCAATTCGCTCTAGCTCCTGCTCCTGTTGGTTTAAATTGACCGTTTCGGATGACTCGGCAATGCAACTTGAATTAGTTGTATGGTTTGTTATAATTGGAACTAAACAAGAAGTATGGTGCATTTTAATTATTTTCAGCAGTATATATCACAGAAATAATAAAAAAGACCAGCGTAAAACAGCGAGAAGAAACTTAACCATGATAACAGATGTTTTACCAGTGAAAGATATGTGTTGCATATTCTCTTTTAATATTTTTAGCTCGACTTGGGAACAATTGCTAGGCTTTTTAAACATAAAACCGGCCGGTAACCCATTTACTGTTACGTGACCATTATCGACTTGTTTGTAGGGAACTGTTGTACGCTTCCCACGTGATGCCAAATCTATAATAGGAAGAGAAAACTAATGTAATTGAACACTAGAAGCAGATTACAAACCTCTTTTTAAATAAGTAAAGCAAAGCGGCGTACATATTTTTTGATTCAGTTCCAAGGTTACTTCTTTTCTTAAAGATGTTGTTTCTATGGTTGCTTCAACCGGTACACCTAGTATAATAAATTTGAAGAATGAAAATAATGAAGCTAATCGAAACATGGATTGTAGCGCATTTAAAAAATCACACTGGCGAATTGTAAACAGAAGGCTGTGCTTACTCATTATGTGACTGGCGAACTTCCATTCCAAATCATTTTGAGAGTCAACAAAATCAATTCCTTTTTGACTCCCGTATACAGTGACTTTATTTCCCGTTCTTTCTGTGTCCATATCCATTATAACGATATCCATTCCGATGGATTCCATCTCTCTACACTAAATAGTAAAGTTTTACGATTCAATATTCTGTTATCCCTAATCTCATATTGTTGAAAATATAGTAAAAATTACGAATTCTTAGGTGGTAAAATATTTCAAGTTCCGGAATATTTTAATTTAATAACATTTTTTGGCACGTTCCATGTAGACAGTTGACGCATCAGCTCCTTAAAAAACAAAGTTTTTGTACTAACAATTTTTTCAATTTTTTCCCTCATTCTGCGAACAGCCGACGATTGACTCTGTTGAGATAAACTTGAGAAATTTGGCTTCTCAACTGTAGAAGCTTGGGCGTTATAGGTTTTCCTATCTTCTTCCGGTAACGCCGTCCAGGCTTTATTCATATCCGCCATTTTGTTGACTGGATTATCTAAACAACAAAAAACTAGCGAGTATTATGTACTTATAATATTTTCAGTTTATAGACTTACTAATCTCATTTTTAGCTTCTCTTCTTTTCAAACTCAGTTGGATGCGTACTATAATAATGGCTGGCAATAATATGTCAATAAGATGATACAACGATATAAAATAAGTATTGACAACAAGCTAAACCTTTCATATATTGTTTACGAAACATGTCAAAGCCAGAAGGTTTTCTTTCGGGTAGTTTTGTCGACTTTACTTGTGGAGGTCTTCTCTTGCTATTAATCCAATCCTACACCAAAAAGAAAAACAAGGTCAACTTTGTAATCATAATAATGGTATTGCCGTAATTCTGTTTTTTAAATGTACCAAAAAGTGTTTCGACAGAAAAAACCTTGATTTTCGATTCACTTAGGCCTGTTTTCAATACCGCTTGCTCTAACAAAGATCGCGCCAACGTATTGTCACTTTTATAGCTCTTCATTCCAGCTTCATAAAGTTCTTCGAGGACAGTGACTTGTTCTGGGGTCTTTTTTACTAGCTTTCTCTTATTTTCAGCCATGTTCTACTGTTTTTTGAACTACTATGATAATTATCAAACATACACAGTTGGCTATTTCCAAAAAATATAAGATCAGTTGGGATGAATCGGAACAAAAACAGTTTTGACATAGCAGTCAGTTAACTCACCCCTACAAAATGTCGCGTGTATTTGATTTCGTTACTGCAAAGTATGTGGAGTATGTAAAGCACAATTTGTGGGTATTGTTACCCGAACTAGCAAAAATATGAGCGTCTGGAATCTTACCAGAATTTTTTTTTTTTGCTTTTCCCTCGACAAAATTTTCAGCCTGCGACATTTTGTCCGCACAAGTTTACATAATTGCATAAAGCCGGAAAGAAAAAAACTTTATTTTCATAAAATTCGACGAAATATGATGATTTATTATGAACTGTGAAATATAATTTCGCGAAAATTCATTCAACCGCGAATCGCGATTCTCTTTTTTGAAAATCTAGTTTTTTTACATTACCAGATTGACAGAAACTTCTGGTTACATCACAAACCCTTATACAAGCGCTAATTTTTATCTTGTGCAATCAAGACTAGCACCTGCCGTAAAATGAAATTTTTCAGAAAAATGTCAGAACACACAGCTCAAATTGATCCGAAATTTATATTCACAGCACTATTCCTTTCACTGGACTTGACATCGAAATAGACAAATAACTGCCGTTAAAAGAAATCATGTCGAAATTGACACTGTAGCTCGACCCGATCTCAGTGAGACATGTCAGAACACAGTACAAAGTGACCCGAATTTCTATTACACAGTTTTCTTAAAAACAAAAAAACAACAAGATAAGACCTACTTACTAATTTTAGCGTGTGTTAATTTAGCAAGACAAATTTACGCATTTTTTATAAGAACAATGAACTTGGAGAAAGTTTCTTACTTTTTTACAAACATTTTTTTTGATTATTTGTTTAACGTCCCTGGAAACAAATCCATGTAGATCCTGCAATGTTTTTAACTATTTCTTCGATAAATTTAGGCTACGCTAAATTAGTACACGTGGATGCCATGGGAACGAGAGAAAACGGGACGAGCATTAAAATGTATTCCAGCGACACAAATTACAAAGTAAACTTGCAATATATAAGACAAAGGAAGCATTAGTAACTTTTTTTTATGACATCACATAAATACCGCGTCCGTACAAAGTAGAAGTGGACATATCTAACCTACTTATTAATATCATTAAAAAATCTGTAAAATCTGTAACAGATAAATATTTGTTTTACATATTCTATAAATCTGTAACAAAATTTAACAGAGGCGCAAAATTTATATTCTATATATATCTTAAATGAGGTGATTACTTAGAAGAGCCAAAGCTTTCGAAACACAATTTCAAGCTGTGATAGTCAGATGGTTACAAGGAATTATATTGCTATCCATGTGTCACCAAGTAATAATAGCAAAAGAAAATATAATAAATCAATTCTGTAAAAACACTAACAAATATATATATCGAAATATGCAGTTACAGGTCATGGGTTTTCTTCATCAGATTCATCTGAAGATTGTCCATCGCAATAAACAGTCACATCAAAATCATCTTCGAGATTGTTGCTTTCGACATCCATAAATAGTTTCTGCATATTTTCTACTGTATTTCGTACATAATTTAGTTTTTCTATAACAAAGATTTTTTTTGGAGAATCGTTATTATAAATAGCAGTAGCCAATGAGGATTCCATTTCTCTATAGTAGTTTAATACGTGCTGCATTTCCGTACGAACAATTTGAAGCTCCTCGGTAGCACGACACTTGCGCAGGTAAAATTGTACGCACGTACTTTTTACTGATGCAGGAATGTTATGTGAAGTGTTATTAACCTAAAATAAAGTGTCCGTAACAAATTAAAGAACTCGTCATTTTTTTACCATGCATAATTTTTAGAGAATTACCTGATCAACCGTAGTAGTGTTTAAATATATCCTGGAATTGACGTCCAATGCATCTTTATACAACACATCTTCGTACACACCACATTCTCTGTTCGTCTGATTTAACGACTCAACTAAATTCTTTAGGTCATTGCAGATTTTATTGATTTGCACTGATAAACGATTGCATATCGAAGAACCATCTATCAAAGTTAAGTAAAATAAATCAACAAAGAATAAAAAAACAAAGATTGTACACATATTTCATCGGGCTGATATAAATTTATAGTTTACCTGCATATCGTTTCTTTAAAGTCAGTAACATTAACCTTTCAGTTGCACGAGTATGTAAAGTATCCAAAGTGGTTTTTACAGCATTCTGAACGAATTTGCGATGATGATACGTGTACTGATTTGAGGTTATACTCCAACGATCGTTTACATCGTGCTTTTTTTCGAAACTCGAAAGACCAGATTCCAACCTAAATAACAATAACAAAAAGCCATCTAAGAACGAAACAAAAAACTACCGGATGGTTAGTGTGTTGTGGCATAAACTAAATGTTCACATACCTGTTTAGTTTTATCCTATGTCTCGCAGTATCAGAAACACTACTACTTAACAGGAGTAATGTATTTTCGTTATTCAGCTCTTTAATTTTAGTATAATATTTGAATTCCCAACCAACCTCTAAAGATAACACTTTCACATTGTATAACAAATCAGTTAATCAAGTTCTTCCTTTAACAACAAATAAGTGTAAGTGTAACAAATAAGTACCTTGCTCTACAACACTTTTCCATTTAATTTTAGACTCTTCCTCCAACTTCCATGAGTGTATAACCTCGTCTGTGATATTATCTAAAAACGTTAAGTTTCAAGAACTCTCACATTCTTTCAGATTTGCCAACAAATAAAACCAAATGTATCCCATTAACAGCTCTATTCTCACGAAACACGATTTTAAGAAAATATGTCACCTAGGTTTAAACACAAAGTTTGGATTTCTGCAGAACTAGTCTGATAGACAGCATTGGCTTTTTGATACCAGCCCACAAGTGTTTTCCCTAATGAACACAAGTAATTCAAAAATACAACAACTAAATGCTAAAACTTCTTGCTCACTTACTTAAAATTTCACAGGTTTTGTATATACAATATTATAATTAAACAATATATAGATACATGCGTACCTAATATTTCTAACTTAGTCATTGTAAAATGATTTAAAGCATCACTCAAAAAGTCAACACGGTGAGCTGAAGTCATCTCTTTCGTGATTTTTGAAAACGATCTCAAATAGGACCAGAGTCTTTCCATCAGTTCCCCATCCATTAAACCAAAACCTTCCATTCTACGGATCGAATGTTGTACCTAACAATGAAAATGTGGAAAACGGTTACTATTACAAAGATTCTGTATGTCAGTTGTCAAAGTAATAAGAACAATAACAACAATAACAACAACAACAAACACAACAATAATAAAAAAGAAACAAACCTGACAAGAACTTTTGTGCCCATATGCGTGAAATACTGGTATCCCTAATTTGAATTTGGGGTATTTACTTAACGTTCCTTTTTTCTAAAATATAGATCAATATATACTGTTCAACATATATGTTTCAAGCTAAACCAGAATGCATATAGAAAACGAATAACCTACAGTTAAATGTTTCTTCAACAGACAGGCAATATCATACATAATATGGACGTCAATATCTTTACCCAACACTTCAGCTAGGATTTTATTCATCATTAATACCGCATAACCAATTCTAATCATATGAAAAGAAAATATCATTGAATATTCTATAATAAACAACATCGCAGACTGAAAATTATTTTGTCCAAGAAATATTTTTGTGTATATAGTTTACATTAATAGAAAGTTTATGCAATATATAAAAAGACTACTAACCTCTCGCCATGTCGCATGTTAAGAAAGAGCTTTGGAATTTCATGCCGACAAGATACACCAAAAACACCTGTCACACTAAGCTTTGAACTTTTTCTTTTTGAACGGATACGGTTCCCTGCTTGAAAGTTATTACATTCCTAAAGTGATTTCAGACTTTATTACAACGAGGAAGTTTTGAATTAAATTAGGGTGATGAAGTGTATCTCACCTTATTTTCCACAGCTTTGTCATCATAGCTAGACATGAATGTGTCAACTTCGTCATCTTCAATAAAATGATTTTTGTCATTGTTTGGGGTATTCTTTGATTTTGATGCAGAGCTTTTTAAAACAAGTCCAAAATTAGCATCCATGCAATAGAAAACACTCCCAGCATCCTAAAAGCATTACAACAAAATTACCAGAGTATATAAAAAAGAAATACAAAAATATCCATAAATGACAAGCTGCCATACTATTGGACATGCTGGACATTAGTTGGGTTTTTTTCCTGTTATGTCTGAAAACCATAGATCCCTCAACTGTCGCTGGAATTGACGGTATTGGTCAATGGAGTCTGTTTGCATAAAAGGTGTTAATACGCGTTTCTAGAAAAAAATTATGAACTATATAATATAATTATAACAAGCCCATTGCTGCTAAATTAAACAATTTGGCTCTCTTCTGACAATAAATAGGCTTTCTTATTAAAAAAGGTTTTGTTGTTAGTCCTAACCTATAAATTCAAACCTTAAACTTACCAGAGTTTGGTTATGCATACCAGTTTTCCATGACATTCCATCAATAAATGAAGTGAAAGAAATTTTACCCTCCATTTGCAATGCAACGAATTGGTCCAGCAATTTTATTGAGATGGCAGTAGAAGGTTTAGTAGGTGTTGATGGCCATAAATCATACTTTAACAACTTCGAAAATTCAGATTCACATGTGCAGAACCAGACTTTACACTGATGGAGACAACCTATAAGTTCAGAATATAAGGGCTTATCCAACTGCTAACTGTACAAATAGAGCACTCACATCATAGTCACATGTATATATTACCTTTTTCTGAAACAATTGTTATTACTCGAAAATATTTGTTTGAACAGGAATAACAGTGAGCATCGTGTAATTCGTTGTGAAATGTATATGTCATCATGTCAAAGTTTGGCTATGAAAAAATAAAACATCACAAGTATATATATAATATATATAAATCAAATATATATATATACATATATAAACACGAACTTTAAGTTAAAACTTTAAGTAGCAAAAATGAATGTAATTTTTTCTTGAAAACAAAACATAAAAATAATATATATAATATATATATAAGTTTTTTTAGAGTGAATGCAGATTTTTTTCACAATGCCAAACCCTCCTGAAAGCGCCTGCACTTTTTACAATGTTTATTCTATTTATATGTAAAACTGTCACATCTTATTATCCAGGAGGTTAACATTACACACATAACATCAAGCGCATAGCTGATAAGCATGGCAAGTTTGGTAAGGACTAGTTACTAGCTAAATGGCGCAACTTGCTTCACTTGCAGGCTCTGTATAGCTTATATATATATACACACCTTTAAAGTAATTGCATTATGAAATGCAATGTTCTTATGGGAAACGTCTGCACAACCCTGGCAATATGTCGCAAGTGGACCACAGTCTTTGCACCAAACAAGCCCTTCCTCAAACGACGAATCACATACCGTACACTTTTGAAGAAGCAAAAGGTTGAATTTTTCAGCATAATTTTCACAAATGTTAGAAGTGACAGAACTCCAGGAATGTAATTCTTTCTCTTTGTTTCTTTCATAACCGCCACATCTTTTTTTTTTAACTATATCCCCACTCAACAAAAACTGTACATTATCATGTTCTTCAATATCAAATTGTTCGGTTTGCACTAAAGGGTCCTCAATAGCACTTGTATTATTTGTTTCTTCTATGGTAGTTATGCTTGCAGAGGAATTGCTTGTCACCGGCTGAAATGACTTGAAAACACTTCTTGTATAACCGTTTTTGAGAGTTGTGCGAATGATCCGTGACCCTTTCCTGTTAGACTTTGCAAAAGGCATAATATCTTACTGCTATAATAATTCAAGCAAAACATGGAGATGAGCTGATGAGCTAGATAGCTAGCTGCAACACTTGCCTTCCACACTGAACTGACTAAACATTGAACAGGGGTGGGGGCTAGCTGCTAAAAACAAACAGTACAGAGGTATTCTAAAATTTGGCTGACAACCATTCAACATAACTACAACACTATTTGTAGTGCTGTTACAAGGAAAACACTCTCAGAACTGCTAGAAAAGTGATTTGTCTCAACATATTTTGTCCAGGATTGTGGTGGTCACGTTGGTTTGGCCATAGTGATGTTTGGCGAAGCAACGCAGCCAGCCAGAAAAATAAATGCACCACTATTCACCACAAAAAGTAATGCACCAACAACCAGCGTTCCATGCAAACGGCAAATATCGCTCTCCGCTATCGCTGGAGCAACAGCGCAGCAACGGAACGCGGGGTTTATCGTTCTCCTTTTTACAGCGGAGCGGGATAACTATCATATACAGTTTACCGAATAGGGTGAAAGTAGGAGCTATAACAGTATAGGGATGCTCAGCAGTGGTAGTATCTGATGTTATTAAAATATTGATCCCTAACATTATTGCTGCAGCCCGTATAAAAATCTCTTCAACGTCCAAAGTTGGTCTTGACTGAGCTTGTAAAAAATGTTCCCATTGTTCAGGGCTGATTATTTCAACAGTTCTACTAACTACAAAAACTGGCATATCGTTATTTTTTCGTACAAAATTAACAACAGCCGCACGAAGTTGGAGGTGATCCTCAAAATGTAGTGCATTGGGGATACGCTCCCTAATTTCGGGTCTATTAAGTTGTTGTATCACTGCTCTATAGAAACAATTACCATCACCTGCTGTTACTTCCTGATATGTGACATTCGACAGACCAATACTTTTAGCATGTGCAACTATTTGATTGGCGGAATTTGAGTTGTTAAAAAGATGTGTGGCATATGATTCCTGACATGCAATCTGGAAGTCAATATCATTATTGGTAAAAGGCCCAGGATTACTTTCAACGTCACCAAACAACAACAACAGTAATTTTAATGACACAAGGTTTATATTACAGCTCAGCAATGACACAAAAATCATTAAAATGAAAGTTCTTAAAAAGCAAAAATAATCTTGGCTAGTAGTGTCGAAAACCAATTTATGATTTGATAACTTGTGGTGGTTATGATTTATTGATGTATTGTTATGGCAGTGACTAGCAGCTGCGGTATAAAAAGCACCAATGGTGGATCGATATGCTTCAATCGATATCATGATTTGTGGGCAAACTAAAATAAGGCTTGTTTGGGATCCTTGAGACACTGTGAAATATCAGCTAGCTAACTTCCGGGGAAAAGAAATTGCACAGAACACAAAACTTTCAAAAATAATCTAAAGTAACTCAGCGAGCTAAATTCGGGGAAATGAAGTTATCCAACCAGGCAAACAAAATAAACCAAAAAATAACTTTAAATATTAACTATATAAAGTTTATCAAACTTGTGGCCTCCCCAACCACCTGTCGGCAAGAGAAGTTATCCAAAAGCAGGCAAACAAAAAAAATAAACAAAACACAGAAGTTTCAAACACAATCCAAAGTAGTTATCAAATAATAACTTATTTAATAAACCAAAATTATCAAATAATAACTTATCCAATAATCCAAGGCTTGTCGTCAAGAAACTTTCATAAAAACACGCACCCGAAATTTCCAATTTCAAGAGGGTTTGAATAAAACAATTTAAGCGGGAACTTTAAGTACAAGCGCAATCACGCCCGGACACAAAACGCTTTGGTCAAATAAAATCGAAGCACGTGATCAAATCTGACGAATCAGGATTCGGCATCACTTTATTAAATTTCCATCCGGCGTAATAAACTGAACCGGATTCGTCGTACTCGTACGAATTAGAGACCAATGCAGTGTTAAACTTGTTAAATGCCCACAACGAATTCAGACTTTTTTGCGACCAATCAAAGTTATTCTGTTAAAATTTGGTTAAAATTTTACGAGGCAAGCATGAACAACTTTCCTCAACTTGCAGCGAGTAGATCCCTTGCATAGCCAGGGCACCATACAAAGCATTTTAGGAAAGGCTTGTCCACATTACCACAAAACTTCATATCCTGTGGTGTAATAAACACTTATATACTCATCCTAATTATGCGTTCATATTGCGGGTAATATCATTGACATTACCATTTTTTGAAAAGCAATGACTATAGTTTGAACTGGACAAAGTTGTTTTGACGCATCTCACATTGCGGTAAGCATAACATAAATTTAGCAAAATTTCCACAAAGCAGAGAAAGAGTAAAATCAAAATGAGTCCTTTGGGAACACTGTATCATTTTAAATTAAAAGAAATGGCATAACATGTTACACATTCAAATAAAAAGAATATACAAAAGTTTACACACCACTACCTATATATATACAGTTTACAATACATCTGAATTGGACAAAATTAGCCT
The DNA here is from genome assembly GCF_029227915.1 of Hydractinia symbiolongicarpus. Classification (NCBI taxonomy): domain Eukaryota; kingdom Metazoa; phylum Cnidaria; class Hydrozoa; order Anthoathecata; family Hydractiniidae; genus Hydractinia; species Hydractinia symbiolongicarpus. Next base: position 3,628,705 of record NC_079888.1, on the reverse strand, counting down.
TTTTAGCATGTTACATTGATCCTTCAACAACAAAAGTTTAACAAACATTCTACAAAGTAGGTAAAATCGAAGTCTGTAAAAATTAGTTCTTCTGTGCATTGTAAAGTGCAACAAATACACAAATATAATACTATTAAGAAAAAATAGCTTTCTTGGCATATATTACACTGTTAACCACAACAAAGGTTTAATAAAAATATTTGCAAAAAAAACCAGCAAAACTGAAATCCTTCATAATAAGTTCTTTACGCACACTGAAGTGTTAATGCCAACAAATAACATAATCAGGCAAAATTAGCTTTTCCACAATGTACGTCAAAACGTGTTAAGTGTCAATAAGTGGTCATTTTCATATAGAATTCTTTTTCTTCGCATGTGTAAGCGCCAATAGACTTGTTTTCCTCTACGTGATTCTTAAGGATATCTTCTTCTTCTAAAAAAAAAAATGAATAATAAAAAAATGTAGGCCATCAATTGTTCTGTGAAATAATGTTGTTCATCCTTCTTGCTTCCTATTTCAACGGGCTGTCGAAAAGATAACAGGGGAGAAGGTAATGGGTTGAGTATCAATCGTCCATACGTCAATAAAAAGATAAAAATTATTTGTCGATGGCTCATACCTTGTTTAAAATATTACAACAGTACTGCTTGATAGCTATAGATATTAGCTAGCTAGCTACAGAGTAGAATTACCTCACTCACCAAAATTTATGCTAGCTACATTGGTAGTTTTATCCCAGTTATGTAGTTAATTTTATGCTAGCTTTGTAGCTAGTTTTATGCTATAGCCCTTTCTTTATAGCTAGCTAAACGGTTAAAGTAAGCTAGCTATATGTTATCTAAGTTCTGTTATTATGCCAGCTAAGTGGGCAGTTTTATAGTAGCTAGCTTTAGGTGGCAGTAAGGATAAGAAGGGGTTCATCAATGTAAAGAAATAGTGATCTACTAGCTGTACATACCCTTTCTTCGTTTTCCTCAAAATACCACTCTACCCTATCATCAAGTTATCATCAACTAAATTTTCGTTTCAAGCGCTATGTATCTGAGGAAATGTCATGTGATATTAGTAAGAGTAACTTATGAATCACGTGGCTAATGCTGTATGCCGACCTGATCTTAACTGAAAACGGCGTGTCTCGACCAACCGGATTTTCACGGAAGAAATGACCATAAAAAATATTTGGGTAAGTGGGTCAAAAATCGGACGTTTTTAAATTTGATGTACTAGGAGAAAACGCGGAAATTCGTTACGCTCTAATATATTTATGGGAACGAGGAAAATAGCTCCGTTCGAGCAATGGCTCTCTCTCCGCAAAAATTGATTTTTTGAACCGGAGTCAAAATAGATTTTTCAAGTTTGTCACAAAACCCAAAAGTTGCAACAGGAAGATCAATGTGTCCATAGGCATTTTCAAAACTTCTATAGTTTGATGCATGAGAAGCATATCGTCCAAGTTACACGGATATTGATCCGACGCAAAATTGACAAAGGAATTTTCATTAACTTCGTGAATATCCTTGGTGCCGGTCCTAACCCAAAGCAAAGGCATAGAAATTCGTAAAGATTGCCTTGCCAGAGAAACCGAACATACTTCTTTGATGAACGATGTAAGGGTACATTGAAATATGCATCCTTCAGATCTATTTTGCACATATAGTCGTTTTGTTGCAACATTTCTTTTAGCAAATTCAAATTTTCCATTTTGAAGTGATTGTAAGGAATGAATGAATTCAGATTTTTTAGATTTATCTCAGGTCTGTTCCCTCCATCCTTTTTGGAAACTAGAAACAGATTGCTCAGAAATTCCCCTTTTTGGGGGTAAACTTTTTGAATGGCACCCTTTCTCAGCATAGTTTTCACTTCTTCAGATATCAATAGCGACTGATTTGCATTCATACGAGGTTGTTGAGGTTTTACAACCAGGACGGGTTGAGACAAAAGGAATTTTTAAACCCGATACCCATTCTAGGATCTCTGGGTTGCTTGTTAAACACTGCCAATTTTTTTAAAAGTGCTGCAGTCTTGCAGCAATTGGAAATTTTCCAAGTTTTTGTTGAGGAAACATCCGTTTGACAACTGGATGCACCTTTTTTAATGTATGCAAAGGGATGATATCCGGCACCTCGAATGAGATTCTTTGTCTCGGAGAAGCTATGCTGGGAAAAGGTGCCCTTCTGAGATATTTTTACCTTGGAAACCTCTGTTGTGAGTATCCATATCCACCATCTTGACGCCTTTGTTGATAATAAGTTCTTCTACCGTTGGCTGTTAGCTTTTCTTGCTTTAGCTGTATCAAGTACATGTTTCTTGAAACCATCACCAAACGGATGCTGTCCAAATGATTCCAAGGTTGAAACTTGATCGGGAACGGCTTGTTTCGCCTTCTTGGCATACGCCATGATGGTTGATAACGCTGACACCCGACGTTGATAGCTGATAGCATTGATCGATTGGCCCAGCAACGTGACAGTTTGTTCCATATAATCAGACAGTTAGTCTAAATTGAGCACAGGTGGTTCATCAGAATTGGAATTCATAGCTTCCTCAATGGATAACCATAGTTTGCACAAGGCTCCAAAAACATTAATAGTTTTTTGCTGTAATTTTTCTATTATACTAACCGTAGTGATTTCAGACTTTCAATGCAGGCGATACATTCGAAGGTACTGAATGAGGTATCATAATCGTATCATTTAACACTTTATCCGTGATATAACGAGTTGTATGCTTCTCTATATATTTTTCCATTTCAGCTGGAAGCTGGTGACTGTTCAAAGCCTCATCGGGCACAGCTTCGAATCTGCAACGTTTGTTATTTGGTTCAATGACCGAAACGTTAGAATTTTCTACATTTCGTCGTTTTCCCTGAGAAAGTTGCTCATTGGCAGCAGGAGTAGATGGTTCGTGATAAACATCACGGTTTGTTTGCATATCTTCACTCATTTTGAAGTAGATAAAGCAGGGTATAAAATATTGTTGGGGTAGAATATCAAACAACGTCTTCTTCGCTACGAGATGAGTCGAAAGAGATTGTGTGGGAGTCTGGGTTCCAATATGTAAAGATTGGGCTCGGTTATCCAATATTATATCGGCGGAGATTTTATGAAATAAAATCACTGCGGCTTGCTGTTTTGTCACATAATCTCACGCCTCGCACATGACCTAATCATCATCACTTGTGTCGATGAGATTTTTACAGTTTTTACAACTGTATTTCGATGATAACGACGCCATATCTACAGATACGTACACCCACACAATTCCTCTTTTGTATCATCCACCAGATTATCATCATTCACACTCACAAGTCACGATCAACAGCATCGATTTTAGTCGTGGTAGTGCTTTTCAATAACCACTGACAAAGATATTTTGACACACACACACATTGGTTATTGAATAACATTGTTTTTCTCTACCCCAACACAGATATCACCGAAAAATGTAATTTGAATATTCCCAGTTTGATCGACCAATGTTGGCTTTCGAAAATTTTCACCATCCACATGACACTGATCAACTGACCCAATGTTGAACACAACGGCTGTAACATTTTTGAAGAATGACAACTCCATTTATTACCCCAGTCAAATTTAAACAAGAACAGAATATGCCATCAAGGACTGTACTGGTCTTATCTTTGTAAAGTGTCGACTCCACTTATTACTCCGGTCACACAGGATTGTACTGAGTTGGACAGATGAAAAGTTTTACGGAACCTCTTTTGAGGTGATCCAGCTGAACATTTTGGGTTCCTTGGTTCAGGAATATGGGTCGAAACCCTTGTACCTTTTACAGAAGTCCTGTCCTGCTCTCTGTTTTTTTTTTTTTTTTTTTTTTTTTTTTTTTTGCAAAAGTTTTGTTCTTATGTGACAATTATCTTTGGAAAAAGGAAGAATTGTGTCATTTTGGGAGCAAATTCTTAAGAGGAGCAAAACCTCTAGCTAAACCTCGAAGCCATAAAATTTTAAATTTTATGGCCTCGATATATTCTCGGGATTTTCTTTCCTTAACAGCCTAGATATAGATTATGAAAAAATTAAATAACAACGGAAAGTTAGGTATTATAATATAGACTAAATCGTCGAATCGCCGGGATAAACCACAAGTAACTGTTGTTGAACGCCCCAAGGAGTGCTTAAAAAGAACTGTAAACTGTGCGACACAGTCAGGTGGAGCGCTTTAGTACAGGTATGCAGTATGTCGTAAATCAAGTGAAGCTCACACACCACTTTATGTTGCGACTGTAACATATTTTTCAAAAAAAAACTTTCCCGCAACAAAGGCTGCAATAAAAACTCAGTTTACAACCGTTGTGACTCCGTCATAGCAAAAACAATCGGTCAATATTATTTTATTTTGCGGAATAAGTTTTTGTAAAAGTTAAGAAATTAACCGTGACACCTGACTAAGCGCTTAGTACAGTTAAATCGTGTTACACAGGTGTATAGGGATAATACGCTTTTGAAAAAAACTTTCTTGCAAACTCTATTTAAATGAAAACACAAGAAACAGTCCTTCGCTTCTTGCACAGGGCTAAGCGTTTAGTCCAGGTAAACATTGTTGGACATTCGTACAGGCGTGATTCCCAAGAAGTTTTAAAAATTAATTGTCACAGTGGGCTGATCCGCATAGGCGTAACAGCCTTTTCCAAAAAACAGGCTATTGTTAACACTGCGCTGACCGCTTAGTACAGTTAAACAGACTTGAACAGTACCCTTCTCAAAAAAAACTTTATCACAACTTCGGTTTAAATGACAACACAGGAAACAGCTTGTCGTTACCCCTCCAGCTAAAGCAATTGCTCAGCCATTTTATTTGCAAAAAATTTTTTAAGAAAATAATTAAAGATGTATAGCTACCTAGCTAAACTGCATTTAGCATAAGATTTATTGCTGAGAATATTGCGATATTGATAGCCAAACTGAATTTTTATACTATCACTTTTTAGGTAAATATATGAGATAGCTAAATGGCTATATCCTCGACATAAAAATAAATGTTGGGTTGGAGAAAAACCTCTTATACCAAAGCAAATTAGTAAAAAGTAAGGCTATTAGCTAGTAGCCTTCAAAATATTCGTTCCTAGCCAAATATCCTAAAAGTGCGTTTAAGATCTGCACGTAGCTAAAAAACGTGACAATATATTTATCTTCACATTTTAGAACATAAAAAAAAACAAATATTACAAATATAAAAAGCTTATAGAAGACAAAAAGGTGAAACTGACTTAGAAACAACACTGACCACCATTACTTTTTAAAAACTAAAATGGCCATCATGTTTCTTCGTTAGCATGTCTAGGCCGCGAAAGTCTTGATTGGTTTTTCAAAGAATCAGGCGTTTTGATTGGTATACACGTGCGAGCAGTCAAAACAAAGTCGGTTAAACTGTCAGTAAAACCATCCTATTTGTTTTCTGTGGCTCCTGGGCGGAATCGGCGATTAAGGTCACGGGGGTAAATTATTATTAAAAATGGCGCATTTAAATAATGAATTCATTTTAATCACTTAATTTGTTTTTTAAATTAGAGGTTTATCAATTAAATTAATTAAATTATGTAAGCAAATAAAATAATTTCTGTAATTTATTTTGATAAATCATAAGATTTTCAATTAAATAACCCCTGGTTTCTAAAAATTCGCGGAAAGATCAAAGGAATATTAGTAACCCTTTTGAACAGACAAAATACGGCTATTAATTTAGAGTTGACATGCCAATAAACTTTACCTGTCCCCGATTTATGTTGACATTGTGATTCAGCGCAGCTAGTTCAACACCCGCAAACATTTTTTCTTGCTTCAAAAAAATGCTTTTGGCCAAGTAGCGAATCTTTAATGCATGGGACACTTTTAAATACGTTGTAAAGATGTTTTCATTCAGCTTCCTGATATCTTTTACATATTGCATTTATGACGACATTCTTGAGGGCTTCGTGGGCAGGTGGACCTGGCGTTAACCAACTTCTGCCTTGAGCCCCTTCAATAGAATACTTTTCATGCTCACATTTGGTGTAATAGACGAGTGATGAATAACCGAAAGAAATCGTTCAACCAATTCTTCAGGGTTACTATGACATGTCTTTATTCACCAATATAAATGATTTACTATTGATGGAATCCACTCTCCAAATTTTTGATACGCTATAAAAAATCTTGACAATTATATTGCACGTATTCACTATAATACTACCAGATACCATTCCAGAACTTACCTTTTTTCTCTGCAAATTTTACAAGCTGTTTTTACATGTTTTTCGCTAGTGCCACGGATCGAACTGGTGTATAAATGTGTTTAAAATCTATCGTCCGCTGCCATTAATTTTTGGTGTTTGTATGTGCCTATTAGTGGAGACAGCTCTAACACCAACCTCATCCAACCTTTTCACACAAGTCATAAAGCTGTGCTTTTCCATTCCTCAATATAAGATCAGTGCCATGTTTAAACAGTGTATATATAACAAGCAATGACACTTGTGTAGGGTTACGTATAGTATCTACCTTGCGAATTTTTGACTTGCTCTACATTTACAACTTCCATGTCTAAAACTTTGTTTGTTTTACAGTCCATTGATGTTACGGTACAATAGGTCGCGTTGTGGCCAAGGCTGTCACACTGACTATCTTGCCACCACACTCTTTTATTCTTGCCAACTCGATTTGCTGGTGTGTATTCCAAGCATTGTGAATCTCAGGAAAAATAAAGAACATACTTACCAACAAAAATCTTTGGTATTAAAAGACTAACAAAAGAACCTCTTAATTTTTATAATATTTTGCTGCTGAATTACTAGGTTCAAAGTACTTGCAAAGCGTTTAAGTTGTGGAAAAGGTATTCCCACCATATCAGCGCCTGCAGTTACCATAATATTGCCAGGACCTTAAGTAAATGAATTATGAAACAATTCTATCATCAAAATATTTAAACATTAACGAAGCAGTATGTCTCACTATTTGTTGCTTCTAATACAGGCTGTGGTGCCTTTGTCGTATCGCAACCATTCAAACACTGCATCTTTAATCTGTATTGGCTACTGTTAACGTTCTATCTACATCCGTTTCGTTGTAAACACAAGCAATCTACTTTCGCAAACTTCTTATTCATTTTGTTAGGATCGTAGTTTTTGTAATCACGACAGGTCACTTCAGCAGATATAAATTGATTGACGCTTGATACCATGTGGTGATCACTGATATGCGTTTCAATTACCTCACACGAGACAATGTTTGATATAGAATTTGAAAATATAAAATCAATTAAAGAAGACGAGTCTTTCGTAACTCTTGTATCGTTAGTAACGAGTTGTAATAACCCATGGGACTGAAAAATTGCTTTTAATTCTCCATGCTGGTTACGTTTTTTGTAGTTGGTGTTAAAATTCCCAAGGACAATAACCTCTTAATTCCAAGGTAGCTTTCGAAAAGGTACAATCGATTTCATCATTAATTTTTTTGACAAATATTTAGATGAATCCGAAGGGCGATAAACGACCGATACAAGGAAAATCCATATAATTTCGATGTTGTCTTTTTCTAAATCAATACGCCTCTGCCGATTAATACCTTCCTTAACAAACTTACAGACGCCTCCACCTTTTCCAGATTTTCTATTCCTCCTTACAAACTGATATTCTGGAATCTGGTACAATGTATCGATATCGTTAAAACCGGAATCCAAAATGTGTGTTTCTGAAATAGTCATAACACTGATATTTTTAATTTGTTTAAAAAACGTTTGTAAAATGGCGAAGTTCTGTTGTAAGCCACGGATGTTTTGGTGGTAAAAAGACATACCTTGGTGTACTCCATTTGGTTCGGGGTTTATCTCCACATGACAACAACAAAAATAACACTAAAGCTTTTTAGTTGATACTATAAAACTTGCTTCTTCCATAATATCTGTTTTGTTTTCGAAGTAATGATACACATCGAATTCTGCTAACACCATCAAAATTGTTCTTGTAAGGAAAATCAGACAAACAATTATCCAAGAAACTAAGAGCTGAAACAACAACAGCTACAAACATGACCGCTCTGTACGGCGCCATCTTTTACACTTGGCATAATTTAACAAACATAAGGCTGTATGAAGCTAAAACATCGCTACATTTCGGTTGTACAAGGCTTGAAAATCATTAAATTTCGTTTGAGAAAGTTTATGCCGTAATAAATTTGAGTGCAGCAACAATGATTAACAACTAAACCAATAAAAAAGAAGTGATTCTTCAATACCAGGAGTAAACGAGTAAATAAAAACCTTGAAACAGGTTCCAAACTCGGAAAATCTTGTGTTACCGGCTAATACAAGTCCAATTTCTATATAGTGTGATCAAAATGTAAAGACTTCTTCTTCTTTTCCCAACCACGCCATTCGATCCCATATCAACACTTGCAGTGTCACATAATGAATCGTCATGCGCAGGGAACTCAGTTTTATAATAAAAAATAAATTAAAATTTATTCAAGTCAATAGAATCGTTTTCAAGAAATCATATTCATAATACTCAGCCAACTGTTGTAGCAGTAATTACACCCAGTTGACGTGCCACAGTTCTGCTACATCCGCTAAGATTTGTTTCAACATTAAGTATAACTGATTTAAAATTTAAAATTTACATGTTAACTTTTAATCGCGTACATGTTTCTTCCATAGGCTGCGTACATTCACTGTTAAAATTTGTCTGACATGCTTTACTTCGGTAGTTAGGCTAGAACAAAAAATGCTAAACTTTATTTTCAAAATACAATAACATCTTGTTGAAAGCCGTAGTGAGTTTTTTAGTTACACGATTTTTCTGCGTTGATGCATGCAACATTAACAACGTCCGTTTCAACAGCTACCTCTTTCGTTTTTGTTTGTTCTACGACCAAATCAATATCGCATATACCGTGTTCATCCTCATCTAACACTGTCCCCTCGTTGTTTTGAAACGACTCACAAATTTGGGATACCATCTAAAATCAATAACTCGGTTTGGCTGCAATAACTTTGACAATTAAATAAAAGTCTTTGTTTTGAAGATTTTTTTTATATTCGCTCTCTTCCTCTTGTTCCAACGTTTCTTTACTCCGTTAGAGTCGTTCGTTTTTAATAATGACGGGACTTTTTGCCCCTTCTTCCTCTTCTTCAGACATCCCGAAGATTTCGTTTTGTAGCTTTCTTGTCAGGGCTTTGGGGTTGTCGTGCTCGATTGGGGCTGTCTAACATACGTTTTTGAGACCAAGACCACCAAGTCTTGGAGGCAATGTCAACACCTCGCGCTCATTGGCGTTGATGGTCTTCCCTCCAGTGATCGCTGGAGTACACTGATGTCGTATCACGTCCTCGATAGGCTGCAGGTGTCTCTCAAAGCCAGCTATCGTTCGGATGAAGTAAGTAAGTTTGTGTTGGTATCCGCTGACATAGCATGCGTATGCCGCTTGTGATTGAGTCACGGTGATTCGGGATAGAAGAGACAATTCCTCTGGCCATTTTTCTACTAGAGCTTTACAGTATTTTTCTTTGTAACCTTCACTTCCAATCACCGCGGTCAGATGTCGTTCACCTTCTGTTGTTCGTCAAATGCACTCTGATAGGAAAGTGGTCTTCCAATTTAACACTCAGCAAGATGTAGTAGGATTTTTCGCGATTGCTGCAGATAAAATCTCAACTGAAATCTTAATGTTTGTAAGCTGTAACACCTGCCTGTGCACCTCGGTAAATGTCGAAATGCCAACGACATCTAAAATCCAATCTTGTGTCAGCAAATTTTTAGAACCGGAAATTCTAACCGATGGAAACAAGTTGTTTTGTCTGCAATGCTTTGCACATAGAGAGAGTACTAGAGAAACGCAAATCAGCAGGAGTAGTGAAATCTTATTCCTGCATCTTAAAAGGTTTTTAAAACATGGTGAACATCTGGTGAAAGACAGAGTTGTTGAATGTGTTACTTTACGTGACTCTCTCCTGCAACTACCTTTCGTCAGTAATACAGATACAATGTTTAATCAGAACTACTCGTTGTTAGCAACAATTAATCACTCCGGTACGTTGACCGTAGATCATTATTGGGCTTATGTTAAGGATCCTGCCACAAATTCTTGGTACCACTGCAACAATAGGGCGGTTTGCAAATTCTCTCCACCTATTCTCCACAACAATTCATGTTATATTCTTTGTTACGTTCGCTGTTGATCCGCTTTTTCTTTCTTTCTTTTACATTTATCATTACGTTTATAAAACCTGTACTTCCAGGGTCATTGGGGAGGAAAAGGTAAATCCGAGCGGTTTTGTATTACCCCAGCTAGTTCATTCGAACCAGTTTACCGTCAATACCCAGAAGGTAAAGAGTTTAGCTCACTCTTCTCTGGTAACTTAAAAGAAGCTTAGCAAGGGGGTTTGTTTTCAGACCCCCGTTAGGTAAGGTGCCCAAGTTTACTAACTTGGTCTTCAGACTTGACAACCCTGCTGTCCTTAGTCAAAATATGTACAGGCTGGTCCTGTCATGACGACCTCCTGTGTAAGGCTGAGTGTTGGGACCCTGTAACACATGTGGAAAGCTACAGTCAGAGTCACAAGTTCTGGTGCACAGGAGGGTTTTTATTTTATTCTTTTTTATATTATATATTTTTAAGATATACATTTTTTCTATTTGTGTTTGTTCTGTAACCAGTCCGTTTATGATCAACATCAGTTCGTCCAGGAGAGGTGTTATAGCCGTAGCGTAGACTGCCATGCCGATCGGATCACTTTGGATTGTTCCCTCTTTTGAACTTAGCTCTACGCCCCTAATAACAAATAACCTTGCTGTTGTGCGGTAGCAATTCGAAACATAGTTTGCGAAGACTGTGCATACCACGTTGGCGTTGTGCAGGAGGGCTTGTCGATTGATGTTGTTGAACGCATTTGATGCATCTACCAGAAGAACCGCCTCTGCTTCTTCACTTTCGAACACTCTCCTCATAGCGCGGACTGCAGCCTCTCCTGCCTTTTGGCCAGAACACATTTGCACCCTACAGCTCGAAGTAATGATGTCTTTCTTGATCACCGCCATCACCGTTTTACCACATATTCTCCGCAGTACTTCACCGACTCTGATTGGTCGAACACCGGGTTGCTTGTCGAACGGGACCAGTCTGCACGCAATGAAAGCTTCAAAGGATTCGTCACTGAGACTTTCCGTACAAGGACTCTTGGTTGCATTCGCTATGGCGATTTTTCCGCAATCAACGTACATTCTTTATGTCAGGATTCTTCTCCATCCATCTGAATCTAAACCCGATGGTCCAGAGCCTCCTTTGGTTTCGCAAGGACCTTCCAACTTGTTGTTCTCGTTTGCGTCTCTTGCTTTGGGGTGTTTTTGTCGTAGTAGACTGATGGTTTCGTCGTTTAAAGGCAGTATCCCACCACGCTTGTTGTTCGCCACGATCTTGATAGCGCCATTCACGTCACCTCTCTGCATCTTTTCTTTAAACATTTTCGAGAGCGTTTCGATGTCTCTCTTGTCTGTGGGTTTCGGCAGCCTTGATTGAATCGTAGCTGCTTCGTCTATAAGGTCTGCAATGTTCCCCTGGTGCCATAACTTTAATCGCCATTCCAATGATTCTGTATGGTCCTTCGCTTTTAAGGTCCTGCTTGGTTTTTGCAGAAGCAGGCCAGGTATGATATGGATAGCTTTCAATGCAACTCGACAACAAATCAACTCGAAGTGGACTCTTTTCCTTCCATGCATTCGTTAGTCGAGTTACTTCTCTAAGGAAATCTTTCCTGCTCCTTCACTGGGTAGTTTGAGCAGGTTTCGGCGCCAGTATACGATCTTGTCGTAGCTATCTTCAACCATTTTTGTGAAGTCGCTATCTTTCACCCCAATAGTAGCTCTCTGGCTCCACGTATATTTCGGGCTCGATTGCATTTTATTGATTGTTGGCTGTTTGCGATGTCGCAGGTTCTTCTACTTCAACTCTGTCCGCTACAATTTTACACTGCCTTTGGTGTTGAAGTGCGCCTCATGGCGTACGAAACCGTTTCCCGCATTTTATACACGGAACTTCTCCTTCAGCTTCTGTACTTAATAGTGTATTTATTGTCAGCTAGCTATCCTTAATTTTTTTAAGCAATTCATTGCGTTAAAAAGATAGTTTCACAAACAATTTCGTTAATTTTCACGATCAAGTTTTACGAACGACAGTTAAGCGTCTGCCATCGTTGAAGTCGTTGCACTATTTGTATATATATAGGTTTTATGTCCATATACGTTTCTTTGTTGTTATGTCAGTCGTTTTACCGTGTTTTTCTTTAATATTGTTGTGTGCACATTATTTGTATTGTCCAGAGGGTTGCTTTTCAAATTAACGTGGTTTTACAGACCATCCTGTAAAAGGGAGATCTTGCTTTTCATAGAGATCTTTAGAGGGTTTAAACCTCTTCCACTTAAAATAAGAGTCATTAGAATAATTAAATCACTACAGCTTGCTGTTTTGTTATCTCATAATCTTGAACGTAGTGTGTGCGTCAACAAGAGTGGTTTATTTGCGATAGCTCGTATTAACCTTTGCGCGAAATGTTGTGTTTGTCTAACGCGTACACAACTTTCGTCACGTCCTGCTGTTCTTCGTCTGGCAACTCAACAAACCTTTTTTTGTGGCCATGGGAACGTCAGTTCTAAACTTTTTTGGTGATAATGTTACCTCTATGGGTAAATGGAATTTAGGAATATTTCTAATGTAAATTAGGAATGTTTTTAACGTAATTTAGGAAATATCATCATTTTTGGCACTGTCTCCCAATCGCTATTTCAAGCCTTTTTTTAGACAAAATACATTTTCTGCGAATTTATTTTGATGAATAATCTCAGCTTGCTGTTTCTTATAAACAAAGAAGTTTCAGCCATTACTTACCGCTTTCTATAGTCCTTGGTACATGAAAAACTGCATTGTCAATTGTTTTGAACGACGCGCTTATTGGTTGTAAGCTCTATCCCTCTGAAAATGACAATGCTTCCCGGTAAGTTTCTCTAAAAAGTTATTTGCAAGGTTAGTTGTCCTTGTTAACCTAATTCGGAAGTTGCGTTTCTTAATGAGCAAATAAAAAAAACCCTGGGAAAGAGCGGTTTGTACCGTGTGACGATAACTATACTTTTTGATAACCTGACTTCTGCTCGACGCAATTAAGGAAGACTTCCAGTTTTTTTTGTGTGCCACAGGTTTTTTATTAAACAACAATACAAAAGCAAATTAAATAACGTAATTATTGGCGATGCTGTTCATATGCGTGGAAATTACCTTAAAAAACAAGTAATTTTTCTCTTTTCGTGCGTGCAGCTGTGGTATCTAAGTCAGAAAATTTACGAGCTTGGCCTTTGCCATGTTTTTTAAAATGCATCAAGAAGAAAGATATTCAGGCTGTGACAAAGATTCAAGAAAAAAGGTATATACATCTTGCTTTAATCTAGTATTTACTGAAACTAATGTTTTTGCAGTAACATAAGGTCTTCCGAAATAGTAAAAATTCTGGTATGATATTTAGAAACAACAATTAAAATAGCTAGCTTACTAGCTAGCTAGCTACCTAAAACGACTGAATAATTACTTAGTAATAATATTACGACCTATAATGACGCTATCAAGTTAATTAAAGACGGCAAAATGCACTGGGATGAGGTCGGAAAATATTATTTTTCGCAATTGCTGGCAATCTTGCTGAGTCCCATTAAGCCTTCCGAAAATAGTCATTCAATCATCAAGTCCGGAGTTTTATTCACTTTTTCTTCCCCCTAAGTAGCAAAGCGAGGAACATACAGTAACAGAACTTTTGTGACTCTTACTAGTAGTTAAAACGCCTAAAAACTTACCTGTCTTTTGAAAATACTCTTCATCAGTGTAAAAAAATCTTTGTTGTACAAACAGAACATTGTAACCAGAAGATAAGAGTGATTTGAAATCCATGATGTATCATGCCAATTTCCCAAATGATGTTGGTGTTGCAATTTTTTCAATAGAGCTACAAACCCGTCAATTCATTGCCGACAAGCGACGTGTCCAATCTTTTGAATTCGAACGCCAGTGTTTCATAATCCATATTTTCGTGAAAAGCGTCCTTGTGTAATCGGCAGTGGGTCGAAACCTTCCTGCCCTTGGTCAAAGTTCTGTTCATCTTTTTAAATGTGTTGTGTCCTTGTTATTTTTTTTTTTTAATTAATTCATTGAAAAAAGGGAGAATTGTGCTTTTAGATGCATTTTCTCCAGAGGAGTACAACCTCTAGCTTTTTTCCAAAGACCTAACAGGTTGAGTTCATCATTGCGGTGGCTAGCCACCTCTTTGTAAATTATTTTCTTTTGTTTATTAGGCTTAAACCCGCATGCTCTTAGCTTTAATTTTTCCACAGAAAATTCTGTAAAGATGGTATTTTTTAATGCACTGAAGATTTTCCAATTTTTATGATCTGCTTGAGTTTTAATGCTATTTTTTTATACTGTTCATATGTAAAATCAGCATAACCATTTCCATCTTTAAATAACACTTTGAAATTGTCAAAGTGTTCATGGTAACACACTGCAGTATCTGTCTGGCTAACATTTTTTCCGAATCTGTAACTGTCTTTAACTAACACTTCATAAAAATATGTTTTGGCACAACCACAAGTCAATGGATCTAACAACATTGCACCAATAACAGCTAAAAATAAATAAAACTATACAAGTTAAAAATTTACCTTACCATGCATGCAGATGATATTTAAAATTTCAAACCAAACGAGAGTGCTGGATAGTTGATTAGTGGTTGCAAAATATGTACACTATGCAAATAATTTTACCGATTTTGTCACTATTTGTCTTAACACGACTTGAAGCTGTTTATTTATTGTCTAAAGTTCCCGTGTTTCTATTATGACCGGCAAAGTACGCCGTATGTATTAAACGTTTTCGCTTAAACGTTTGGGCTTGTGATTTTTTTCCAAACGATTTTCTAACTGTTTCTCCAATATGAGCATTTAACAACGCTGCAGTCAATTCTGCTCTAGGCAACACAGAATCCTCTTTAATGGTATTTGATTTAGAGAACACAAATTGACACGAGTATGATCCATTTCTACATTTAAATCTAACATATACAACGGAACATGCCATCATTTGACAGGCGTCACCAAAATCAATTGTATTGATGTACACATATTCTGCATCTGATGGAATAATTGCACGTTTAAATTTGAATTTTCCAAACTTTCCAGTTATTTTTAGATTCGAGATCCATTTTTACCACAGCTCATCAGGAATAATCTCGTCCCAGTCAAATTTCCATCTCACACAAAGTCATGAAGATCCGTTTTAAATGAACTATCCAAGTTAAATTTCTCTCTGCTGATGTGACCAGATAAGATTGTATCATTTTCTGGAATTCAAGACAGTGGAAAGAATACGATTTGAAAATATGAAAATGGTTTTTATTTATTTGTCTGTATCACGCCATACTTAAGTGTTCTATATGTAAAGCTGAAGATGGTGTGAGGAGGTTGGCTTTACTTAATTGTATATTTTGATTTTAATTTGCTGTTAAAGGATGTGATGCAAAGCACCCAGCCCAAAATTTCAACCAAAATGAATCTAGCAACTTTTTACGTCTAGTTTATTCTATTACACTATACGGTATAAGTATTACACTAAAGTTATGTGGAATAACTATCACGTGATTTCTGTTTCTTTCTTTCTTCTTTAAGTGACATATTTATAACAGATTTTGACTAATAATCTATAAATTTTGTTACATTTGCGTTGGTCAAAATTGTAAAATACCGACGAAATTCTTCGTCTTTTGATCCGACGAAATTAGTAAATTATCTTCGACCTCATTCTTTTCTTAAGGCTGCGACAATCAGGTCATCACCTAATATAGTTAATGCGCTGCTTTAATGGGTCTTTTATTCAGCAAATAACTCAAATACAGCAATTACCCATGTATACACGTCTCTAGCAAAAGACAGTTCTTACTTGTTACAGGCAATCTGCTCTACGGTATACACTTAAATCATGCCAAAGAGACCTTGATTTGTATTTGTTAGCGTCAAAGTGAGTGCCTTTGATATCAGACATGTCATCAAGATATGCACCTTTACTATTTGCTGGTTCGCAAATTAAAAGATTCGAAGGCCTAAAATTCTTATGAACAATACGGTGATCCTGCCAATCTTTTAACGCAGATGTTTTTTTTATTTAACCACATTTGAACCTTGTGCAAATACAAACTCTTTCTTTTCGTTTAAAATTAATACCATTTGAGCTGCGCTATGGAATCACTTCTTCCCTCATTTCCACCTGTCACTATCACTACGTCTGAAGGTTGCAGTGCGAATCCGTAGAAACAAACAATATATTAACACCCTTGGTTAATTATTCTGTACCCAAAAAGAAATGATTTCTAAAATTACTCATCAATTTTGTTCTAATGGAACCGAAAATAAACCAGTGATTTGGTCTATTTTTTTTGTCTCCTCACTGGTAATAAACTCGCCATGATACTCTAACTCGATTTTATAAAACGTCTTTTTAGCTGGATCTTGAGAAAATAAATCGTTAAGTTTTTAATAAAGTAGAAACAGTAAAGCACAATCATTATATTTTTGAAAAAAGGCATCTGAATAGAAGTTACAATAACTGTTTTGTTGTTGATATACAGCAAGTGTATACATTCAGTATTTTACTTTCAACAGATGTTTTTGTTTTTCTTGAAAATCAAACAGACATTTTGCAGTAGTGCCGTTTATCCGCCTTTAAAGTAGTGAAGCTGTAAATACGTTTAAAATGTTATCAAAATGTCGTTAGTTTATTAAGAACAATTTCAGCTTCAATTCCTAATAGAAACAAGAAAACCTGTCGGTTTGAACACACAACTCGCCTAGGTGGACCTCCTCGAATGGGTCGATCACCACGATGTAAATTGCTAGCACTCTGGGTTTCTATTGCTAACAGATCAACCAAAATATGGTCATGAAAATCTGTCCATGCAAGAAAAAGAACTTGTACAGGAATATGAAATATACTTCATAAGATAAACAATTATTAATACACTATAATAAATACAACATTTTTTCTCATTATAACTGTATGCTATTTTAAAAATAAATGAGCAGCAAAAACGTTTGTTTATTCAATGCATTCTTGCATTGGGCATTATGGCCTAAATTTTAGAAATTTGTGCGGTGAAAAGGTATATAATTGTAAAATAATCAAATAGCTTAAAAAACGACAAAAGTTCACTTCTTAATTTGTAATGGTAAAGGTCACACTCGTTCAACATCAATGTATAAGAACTACTCAATCATTATTTTAATGGATTTATAGGTATATAAGAAAATATAAGCAACAGATCACCAGAATAATAAAATCCAGTTAAAAAACTTAAAACGAAATCTACAGTCATATTGGCGAAACTTGCATTTCAAAAAAAGAGAATAGTTAAAATCAATTTCAGTGTTATAATAAAAAAAAATAATCTATAAAGAATTTACGCTACATGATCCTGCTTTTACCTAAAAAATTTTCCTAGTTGGATTGTCATGTGGTACAAATTTCGGTTGAGAGAAAACACGGACGTTTCACGGTCAAACTCTCACAAAAGAAGCTTTGATTAAACAAGAACTACAAGTATCTAATTGAAGTAAAGCTAAACTAGCAAGAACTCGCCTAAAATTACACAATATGACAGGTTTAAAGTTAGAAAACAAAGAATCTGTGAAAAATTCAGCCCCTATTTTTGAAGAGGTGACCGGGTAAACAGTGTGTTTTCCCTCAAATCATATTAGATAGCCTGACAAATACAGAGTTGTAATTGGTTTTAAAAGTATCACGTGACAAGCTATATACAATGTAAAAATATAGCTATATATACATATGTATGTTTCCAATACTTCAAAATTTAGCTAAATAAATCAGGAGGATTCTCTGTTGTTATTGCAACTTCACATCGTATTTCCAAATGTATCAAGAGATAATCAATAGACGTCCCAACATTTTTCTTCTTTTATATAAACAAACGACCCGCTGAAGGATTCCGTAATGTTTTTATGTTAAAATCCAGTGAAAAACACATCCCGCATTGATATCACATGGATGCCAAAACAATGGAAATTTGAATAGAATTTTAATGCACACTAAGATGAGTTCAATCTGCGTCTCTATTTCTACCTTTATGATTACAACAAGGTGTTGTAAACATTCTGGGTACAGGAATGTAAAAACACAAACTTGAGTAGAAGCTCTAAAGCAGCCAGCTAGCTAATAAACTCAGAGAAAAAAATATTGGAGTCTGCGGAAATAATTTCATAATGTTTGCCATGCAACGACATCGACAGAAATGTCGAAGGTGGATCTGGGACTTTATTGTAATGTTGCCCACACACACAAATTTGATATGCAGTAAGGAAACTGCTAACTAAGCAGGTGCTGCTAATTAGGCAATTCTCTAATTTAAGAGTAAAACAAAACAATACTTAGGTTAAATATAATTTTTTTTACAGTACTAAATCTATGATTTTACCCTCCAATAATTTCAGGTTACTACAACCTCAAGGTCAGCTCAAAATAAATAAATAAATAAATAGTATAAAAATTAAATAATAAACTCCCTGGATACGAAATGAAGCTCAGTAAAGAACATGGATAAGATTTGAATAAACCTTATAGCGGCACTACTGCACTACACTTAACGTTCATAAGAAAAACGTTTTAGCATATCAATTTATTAAATATTATTGCTTGTGGTGTAGCGATGTTTTGAAATGTTTTATTATACCTGTGACATAACTAAAATCTTTATCAAGTTTAAGATATCTAAGATTTGACCAGAAAGTTGGATCCTACAAGTTTAAAAACAAAAACAGAAATAGAAGTAGGCGAAAGATACAAAAAGGCTAAAAGACTACGTTCATTTGTTTAGAATTAACAGTAGAGACTAAATCCAAAATGAGATTCCGTGGTATCAATTTAGACTAGCCAGGGAACCCGGAGTTGAAACGCTGGGTTAAGCCACAAGTAACTGTGTTACCTGGCTTGAACGCCTTGAAGAGCGATTAATAAGAAGTGTAAACTGTGCCACACATTCAGGTGAAGCGCTTTAGTATAGCATGTCAAGGTCTTTCAAAACAAAAGTCGCATTACCATCTAACCCTGATTTTAGGAATAGCGGTCTAAAAAACTTGGGAAACACATGTTATGCAAACTCAATCTTACAATGTTTTTATAACCTTCCAAAAATTAAAGAAGCCATTTCTGTCACCAAAACAACCTCCCCGAGGTTCTTGAATATCTCCTACCTGGTCTGTAATTAGACTTTCCATTTCTTGGAAGTCTTTTTAGTATTGGCATCAAGACATCAACGACTTGCAATTCATGTCATATTACCAACTCCTCAGAAGTTATAGCACCATGCATCCAACTTTCTTTGCACCCAACTTTCTTTGCACCCTACGTTACAATCTTCCTTAGATAAATTCTTCGAAAGCGAGAAGTTGTCAGACACCAATGCCTACTTCTGCCATGTTTGCAACGCTCATCAAACTGCTCTAGTTGAAAAAGAGGTAGTCGTGCGGTTCCCAT
The DNA here is from genome assembly GCF_029227915.1 of Hydractinia symbiolongicarpus. NCBI lineage: Eukaryota > Metazoa > Cnidaria > Hydrozoa > Anthoathecata > Hydractiniidae > Hydractinia > Hydractinia symbiolongicarpus. Next base: position 3,609,139 of record NC_079888.1, on the reverse strand, counting down.
CTCATTTTACAGCTAATACGTTTTGCCAGTGCCAACGGCCTTTTGTCAAAAATTGCCTCTCGTATTACTGCTTACCCTGGTACTCTTTCCATACCTTTTACCGTAGATGGAGAAGTGAAATTTCGTAAATATTTTCAATTAAGGGCTATTATCAACCATTGCGGCAACTTAAATAATGGTCACTACACAACCATAGCAGTCGACCAAATGGTTCACAGGTGGATACATTGCAACGATAGATCAGTAATTTTCTGTGATGACCTCCTTATTAACCGTCACGAGTCATATGTTTTCTTTTTAAAAGAGCTGAGGTAAGAATATTTTAACCAGAATGAGTCAGCTAGAAGGCTTGGCTACACTCAGTCTTGTCTTTGGAGAGGGACGGCTCCACTTATTACCCCAGTCAAAAATAAAAACAAAATCAAATAAAAATTAAGTTAGCAAGGGGGTTTGATCAAACGACGACTCCACTTATTGCCCCAGTTAAAAAATATATTAGCAGGGGGAGGGGGGGGGGGGGTGATCACACATGATCTTGTCTTTGGAGAGTAACGACTCCACTTATTACCTGAGTTAAAAACAAAGAAGAGCACAGTTGAACAGAAAGCGGTCAAAGTTTACTTTAGGAAGGTAGGAATGTCTGGTTTCTGCTGATGACCGTCCGCGGACCTCTTCGAGGTGACCCAGCTAGACATCCAGGGTACATAGGTTCAGAAATATGGGTCGAAACCTACCTGCCCTTGGTTAAAGTTTTGTTCATCTCTTCAAATGTGTTGTGTCCTTTTTATTTTTAATTTTTTTTAATTAATTTCTGGTAAAAAGGGAGAATTGTGCTTTTCGAGGCATTTTCTCTAGAGGAGTACAACCGCCAGCTATTTCCAAAGACCTAACAGGTTGAGTTCATCATTGCGGTGGCTAGCCACCTATTTGTAAATGATTTTCTTTTCTTTAAAAAAAATAGGCGCACAACATGTTTTTTCCAGTGTGATATATTTTCAAAAAATAACTTTTCACAATTTTTGCTGCAATAAAAACTCAGTTTACAACTCGTTGCTAACCTGTTATAGCAAAAACAGTTAGCCAACCTTTTTTTCTTTTTCAGAGATCGTTCCCGCTAAAAGTTCAATATTACTCCGGGCTGAGGGATTAATACATGCAAACAATGACACATATCCAGATAGGCATAATACCCTTTTTTGAACTTTCGTAACTTCGGATAAACAGAAACTCGGGAAACAGCCATCATTAACATTTGACATAGTGCTTAGTACAGGTAAACTGTGTCGTCAATGCGCTTAGGCGTAATACCCTTTTCAAAAAAAAAAATCAGTTTAAATAAGAATACGGGGAAGACAGCCTGTCGTTACCCTGTCCAGCAAAAAAAATCACTCAGCAATTCTATTTTGCGGAGTAAGTTTTCATGACACAAATAAAAGCTGTTGCTACCTACTAACTGCATTTAACATAAAAAATATTGATTAAGAATTTTGTTGTAGCTAGCCAAACTGCATTTAACTACTTTTACTCTTAAGCCAGAAGTGGCTAAAAAGCTAGCTAGAAGAGAGTCACAACCCCAACATAAAAATAAATAATAATGTACCAAACTTGGCTGGCTTTAGCAGAATGCTGCCTTGAAATCTACGTTAGCTAGCTAAAATTTGAAATTGGTTTGCTTCAGATATACACATGGCTAGAAAACGTGATGATATTTTCATCTTGATATGTGAAAACATAGACACAATGAAGAGAATATCTTAAAAGTTGATAGAACTAAAATTTAGGCAGTTAAATAATTATACTAACCCAACCAAATATTCCTCTTTCTTCAAAAAAATTTTGATTCGCAGCTTGGTGAAGAAGCCAGAGTATAACAAATATGGCGTCCTTAAACTCGGTCCCTCGAAAGAAACGACTCATACCTTAACCCTTAGAGCTCGGTTTAGTTGAACAAAATCCGTCTTGTTAAAAGCATAACTGGAAACGAAAATTTGAAGGAGTATCTAGCATAGATCACCAATTAAATTAAAATAACAGTCTATAACAATATTTGTGATGAAATTCCTAACGCAGTCTTCATTCTTTTCCCAATTTAACGAATATCAAGATACGCACACAGCTGGACTAGCGCTGGGTCGCGGGGTATTCCGAAATCTTAATTAGGCATTCGTAATCCAAATTAGGCTAGATCATTCTGCTAATACACTCAATCATAGTGCCGTGTTTTTTCCTGTGCGTGCATCATAACATTACGTAAATGCTATTCCAAAAAGATGTGGCGCAGAAATGGAGGTAGCGAAAACATTAGTGCATAAAAAACAAGGATAGCAAAGCGAAAAAAAGTAAAAGATCGACTAACTGCTGTGTTATAGGTGGCTGAACAGCCAAATTTCCTAGGAAAAATGAAAAGAGACCGAATATTTGATTTTACGAGGGTTTATGTCATCATACGTGCTCATGCCAAGCACCGTTCGTTAGGGACACATCTTATGGTTCAAATTATAGAGTTAAAAGATCGCTTTCTCAAAGCATTGATTAGATGTCTACTTTGCGTAAACCGTTTCTTTAAATTACTTTGCTAAACAAGCAAAAAGGTGACAACAAAGATTGCTCATAGATGCTGTGCACGGAGCAGTACGCGAAAGAAGTCAAGCTTTGAAGGTATGTTTTGTTTGTGTGAATGTTAAGAGAAAATTGTCCAGTATAGCATGGTTAAAACATATTGTGAATAAATGTTGAAACCTGAATTTTCCCCACGTTTTTATTGTAGATTTTGTTTGTTTTGAACGTTTTCTTCCGTGTCCGCTTAGTTTGTTTACATTTTTACCTCCATTTCTGCGCGCGCATCGGGCATTACGTAATCACTTAGATGCGCGCACAAGTAACTATCGGGACTGTGATTCCATGTATTTATTAGAAGTAGTACGTCTAATTAGCAGTGTTCGCTTAAAATTAGTTTGCCCCTCTAACTGATATCATGGCTTCAACCAACCAGACGCTATGCATGTGTTCTGTGTTTGTGTACTGATTGTTTTATTTTGCATTAGCTTTTACATTATAGCCAGCTATAGCTGGTTAACTCAGAAAGTCACCAACATCTAGCTAGCTAGCTACAGCAGAGCTAGAAGGCTAAGTGGTATAGTTCACAAACACTAGCTAGGTAACTACTAATCAAAAAATACGAAAACATTTCACTCGTTTAACAAAATATTCTGGTGTTCATATTTTTGCAATATTTAGGCATAACATGGACAAAATTTTCCCGGTTTTCTCATTTTCGGGTTATTTTCATGACTGTGATCAGGAAAAGTCGAAAAGAAAAGAAACAATATTTTATCGATCGGACTTGAACTAGTGCGTGCCAACAATATTTATTTTTTAACTAGCTGTGCGGAAAAATATAAGTAGGGTATATTCTCACCTGTGTTGTCTTTCCAACTTTCTTCAAGTTTTTTGTCGACTACGAATAAAACCTGTCCTCGCAGTAAACGATGCATAGCCAGTCAATGCAAATAAAAAAGTTTCGGGGAAGTTAGTTCAGGGGAGTTCATGGGCAGTGGTTGCAGCCCAGCCTCGGTTGCGTCGGATGCGCCAAACTACACGGCTTTGGTGAATAAAATGCGAAATCCGTGCAAAAATGTTAATAATGTTAAAAATTATAGAAACTTTAAAAAGAATAAACTTGTTGCATGGAATGTACGGAGAACTAATGACAGTATTGAATCTGTCTTATCTTACACTCATCAGCGTTTATGGACCTACTATGCGAAGACTACAGGAAGACAAAGAACGGTTTTATGAGACCCTCACAGACTGTTTAGATAAAGCGAAAGATGACAACATTATTATTCTCGGTGACCTAAACGCACGTGTTGGAAATGATTGGTCCTCTTGGTCCACAGTTCCTGGAAAACATGGAGTCGGAAATGTGAACTCGAACGGTCACATGAGACCGTTGAATTCTGTTCCAGATATCAATTGACTGTAATGGGAACAATGTTTCAGTTGAAAAACATTTTCAAGAACACTTGGCAACACTTACGCTCAAAACACTGGCACACCAAATCGACCACATACTAGCCAACAGGAGTGCAAAACAAAATATCACAGTTACTAAAGTATTTCCTAAAGCTGATTGTTTCACTGACCACAAACTTCTAATCTGTAAATGTAATTTCAGAATAAGCAAAATGAAAAAAGGTACAAAGCCACCAAAGAAGTTAGATACCCATATGTCTAATGAGAAAATACAAATGCTAAACCAATGTCTTGATGAAAAACACCAGAATGCACAGTGAATTAGAAAGAATTTAAAACTTTCCTCCAAGACGCTGCGAAACATACTTTCGGTAAAAAAATAAAGCAATCTGATGACTGGTTTGATGACCACGACGAAGAAATACGATAACTTCTGAAAAACAAGAAACTTCATCGGAATGAACTGAGAGCTGGTATCAGGATGTTGAAAAATCAATGGCTTCAGAAAAAAGCTGATGAAGCTGAACACTTTGCCAAAGTGAAAAACCACCGTGAGTTCTATGCAAATATCAATAAAATCTACGGTCCCAAAAGCAAGAATTCCCATCCTATAAGATCTAGAGACGGATCATTTCTAACATCATCTGTTGCCATAAAAAAACGATGGATTGACCACTTCAGTGATCTTCTTAAACAACCATCTGCAGTCAACTCAACAATTTTGGACGAAATTGAACAACTGCCAATTGACGAATCCCTTGATGCACCAATCAGCGAAGCTGAGCTAGAAAAAGCACTACAAAACACCAGACTTGGGAAAAGTCCAGGACCTAACGGTATCTTACCTGAAATCCTTGTCCATGGAGGAGTTTGCTTAAAAGCATTCCTATGCGCTATCATCACCTTATTTTGGAATACTGAATCCGTACCATCCGACTTAACGGACATCAATATGACAATTCTCTTCAAAAAAGGGGATTGCAGTCTTTGGGGCCACTACAGGGGAATCTCCCTACTTAGTGTTGTAGGGAAAGTTTTTGCTGACATCCTTTTGCAGAGACCGTAAACATTGCAGAAAGAATATATCCTCAGTCACAATCAGGGTATCGAGATGGTAGAAGTACGATTGATGGTATTTTCACCCTGAGACAACTGATGGAAAAGGCTAGAGAGCAACGTCAAAATATACACATTGTTTTTGTCGACTTTAAAAAAGCCTTTAACACTGTTAATCGAGATTTGCTCTTTTAAATTCTCGGAAAGATAGGTTTTCCGTCCAAGTTTGTACGTTTAATCAAGAAACTACACGAAAATGTACATGCACGTCTCATCGTTGATGGGTCACTAACTGATCCCTTCGAATACAACAGCGGCGTAAAGCAGGGTGGTAAGTTAGCTCCGACACTATGGAATATACGCTGCACAATTACTTCTCTTGCTTATAAAACCATTGGTCATTCGTACAGCATTAAAATACGATTTCGGTTTGATGGTGACTTGTTCGATCTAAAGAGACTTAAAACCAAATCAAAATGCTATCTTGACTTTATCAGGGAAGCACAATATGCAGATGATATAGCTATTTTCAGCAATTCATCCTTTGGTTTGCAGGCTCTTTTAACAGCTTACAACGAAATCTTTTAATTAACATCAGTAACACTGAAACCATGTGCATTGGAGAAGAGTGTAAATTCTTTTTGATGGTACAGAACTTATTAACGTCAAGCGATTCAAGTATCTCTGCAGTTTTGTATCCAGAGACTGCTCGATGAAAGGTGAACTGACTGTTCGTTTTCAGGCGGTCTCATCTGCATATGGTCGTTTGCGAAATAGAGTTTTTGATTCGCATGATCTTACTACCTCTACAAAAATCAAAGTGTGGAAGCAATGTTTATTGTCTTTGCTTCTCTATGGCAATGAGACTTGGACACTGTATCACAAAAACATCAATCAATTGCGTACTGTACAACAGCGTCACCTAAGAAGAATATTGAAAATCAAATGGTATGATTATGTTAGCAATGAGGATGTTCTACTTAGTGCTGACTTTGAAGACATCGAACTGATGCTCTTGAGAAACCGGCTACGATGGCTCGGCCACGTATCAAGAAGTGGAAGGAACACGTGCTATTGGTCGACCAAAATTAAGGTACAAAGACACGTGCAAAAGTATTTTGAAAGATGGGTTGGTTTTGAATGAATGGCAAAAACCTTTGCCAATAGATCTCTTTGGAAGGATCTAGTGTCACAGGTGTGTCTGAATATTAATGAGTTAAGAATTATTCGGTATGAGCGAGGAAGGGAGAAGAGAGCTAGAGTATCATGAATTTATTTATTTATTTATTTATTTGTTTATTTATTTATTTATTTTATTTCATATATTTAACTAAATATATTTTATTCATTTTATTTCATTTTGACTAGGTCTAAAGTTCTGTACTTTTATCTCTGTTTATCTATGTTATGCCCGCTTATCGGGTAATTGGCGTACATATATAGTTCAAGGGAATAAAAACTAAGCCTTAATTCACGTATGAACGCATCAGAGCTGGCTCCGCGTAAAAATTCACTAATGTGTTAATTTTTTATCCGGAGACGAAGAAAGGCTAAAGCAAACACAGATCCTGCGAATTGTGTGAAATACGAACTAAATTTAGGTGATTTTAGAAAAACCTGTTTTTGTCTATTAGGATGCTTGCTAATCTGAATTTGGTTCATAAAATAAAAATAATCTTATCAAAAGGAGACTTAACAAGCTAGGACTACGACGTTGTTCGCATTTACGACAAGGACGAAGTAAAAGTGGCGATATCAATACCAATAATTTCATTATTATTAATAACTTAATTTTGACAGATTTTGGCACTAATTTTTGCTTGTTTCACGTACAAAAAGTCAGTTGTGTTATACAAGTTTCTAAAAAGTGGTTTTCTATAAAAACTTTCAATAATATTTACACTCTCTAATTCACACTTTAGTTCAAGGGAAAAAATATAGAACAAGTGTAAATATAAGATCATATAAAAATACAGCGTCAACAAAATGCAAAATAAATAATGAATATATCAGTAAAATTTGAGATTGATTTTTTTTCAGCTGACTGAAAATGATTTCTTATGAAGACCAAGTGAAGGTGTCATGTTTTAATTCACGTTTGGATATTTTATCTATGAAGTTGCAAAAGTTAAACATGACATCTTCTTCGAAGTTTAACTTGATCTCCTCTTTAGAATACTGTGGTGAAAATAAGCTCCTTAGCTTTTCAGCAGATAGCAACCCTGTATACAGACTAATATTACAGCTAAATCTTTGTATTCATTCAACAGTTTACATATTCCCGTACTAAAAAACTCATCATTAAATGTGTTTATCTCTTTAAGGCATGAGGAGATAGTGAGTATTAAGCAGTGTTTTTAATAAAACTTTCCTTTTTCGCGAAAGGAGGGGGATCCTAAGATAAAAAGTTCCTGGAAGTTTTTAATCAAATCGCTGGACGAAGATTCACTTGAAAACGTTTCGATTTTAAATTTTTATTTTCTTATTTCAGAATCAGGCATTGAAAGCGTAGGTCATTGGCGTCTCCTGTATTTTCCATATGTATATAACAGAAAAATAGATATTTACATTTCATTTCAAGCTATTAGTGTACGTATTTCAGTTTTTTATCATTCTTATTAGGCATGTATGTATGATAGACATGGCATAATGAATAAAATTGCCTTGCTGACATAAACCTTATTGATCAGGCTTAATATGAAATGAGGTGGTCCATACCCATGTAATAAGTAGTAGTAATATTTATTTTATATGAGATAACTGTATATTTTACATTAAATAATACCTGCGGGTAAACCATCGGATAGTATAAAATGCTAATGCAGGTGATGGCCACCAATATAAGACCAAACAATTGCAATAAGCAACGTGAAACTACAAAAAAGAAATTTTTAGTGAAATCCTTTTTTTTATGCAGTGGAGAGATTAGTGCTACAACAATCCAGAAGAGGGGTTTTTCAGATTTTTTTAGTTGTTTTAAAGTGAGAGTTGCTATGTCGTATTGGTGAAAGTGTTGTTGGATATTTTTCCAATTAAGGATAAATTAATAACGTATTTATTTGAGACCAAATGAGGTTGTCCTAACAGAGGGTCTAGCTAGGAGTTTAATGGATTTACTTCTTGTTGAATGACCAATTTTAAAAATATCACAAATATTAACTGGAGAATGCAGATTGATAATTTTAAAAGTTAAAATAATATTGAGAAATTTTATAAGATCTGAAAAAGTAAGAATATTAAGATTAAGAAAAATAGGATTTGATGGTGAGTTAAGATTAGAAAAAGTAATGATTCGGAGAGCAACTTTTTGTAAGCGAAAAATTCTACATGACTTTGAAGTGAGACACACTTGTGGATTATAAGAAATACTAGTCGATTAGGCCCGTGGAAAAATCCACTTAGGCAGAAAAACAATTGAAAAGTTCTGTCATTTGAATTTTGATGACATCAGCAAATATTTCAGTATATTGAATATGCCTTTTACTAAAAAAAATAATCTAAAAATGCATAAAAAGAAAGTATATAAGTCATAATTTAACAAAAAAGTTCTTAAAATCTAACACAAAATATCAAATGTCAAATTGCATGAAATCCTCCCAACAAAACTTCAGACAAAATATGAAAAACAACGGCGTGCAAGGTGTAAAATCTAGTTAGTAGAAAGTTACAACATTGACAGTCACAACCCAGACAGTTACGACAACAATAATAATAATGTCAGAAATAACACATATCTCAAATATGTATATATACATCTTATTATGTGATTATGTTGAAAACCTTCAATATTTTAATCTGAAGTGTCGAAAAGAAAGGCTTGCAACAGTAAGCACAGATCTATGAAATAAGTTCTTTACGCATTTTAAACATTGTCTTTTCCTTAAATGCTTATACAACAATACAACCTGAACAATATCAAAAAGCCAAACTTAAACAAACACAAAACACCTAAAAACAAAAAGTTAAACTTTGAAAAATCATTTATTCGGTTGCATACCATCCTCTCCCGCAAAAATATGCACAAAATGTAAAAACTAACCGGTTAACAAAACAATTTTTTGTCTAATTATCCGTACTGACTTTACCAAACATTTTAACCTGAAATGTCGAAAAAGCAATGAGCAAGGAGGAAATTTCAAATCAACAAAAATTATTATTTTGAAAACATTGTATATTTATATGGTCCTTCCTCACAAAAGTTTACAATAAATGTAGAACACAAAGGTTTATGAGGAGCAAATCAATATATGAACAAAAATCAGTTCAATTGGCATGTTCTATATTGTCTTCAGCCATAAAATCTTCCACAAAATTGATATGAAACCCATCAAATTTAACTCAGAATCAATATAGAAAGTGTTGCGGAGAGCACGGCAAGGAAAGGGCACGGCAAAGGCAGGCAAGGAAACAAGAAGAGGAATCAGCAAGGCAGGGGTAGGCAAGGCATAGAGGCACAGGCAAGGGCATAGAAGCCAGGCACCAGAAAAGGCATAGGAAGGGTAGGGAAAGGCAGGCAAGGAAACAGGAAGAGGAAACAGCAAGGCAGGGTTAGGCAAGGCAGGGGCAGGCACCTTAATAGAGAATCCCCCTACAACTCAAAGATTCGTATACTCGATATATCTAAGATATGTATCATATTAATCCAGGAGTATAGAAAATATTGAGATGCAAATATTTCAAATTCAGTAGCTCAAACAAAGCTCTCAAATTTATATCCGGTCAATATATATACAGTGAATCATGTTAGCAGAATTATGTGCCAATACAAATATTTAAACAATCGGTCATAACGCCAAAAAAACTATCAATTTTTAATAAATCTGAGATTAAAAGTTAACTTGGTTCCAATGACAACAACATTAAAAAGTCAAGATATAGAAATAATTAGAGAAGTCCACGAAAAAGGCGAAACATTTACCTGGTTGTTGTAAGTGCAAGATAATTATGTTTTTCCTAGCCCTGTCCAGGATTTGAACCTGGGTCTCTCATTTGCATGAGTGTCATAGCCATTAGACCAACAGGGCATGATTATATATATAAAAAACTTTACATGTGCATCTTAATATGCTCACAGTCTTTTTACTAAAAAATATGGCACCTAGTTTGGTATATTTAGCACGAGGGTGCCGATAAGCCGCATACGCCGTAAAAAGTGCGGGCGTTTTCGGGCGAGTTCGGCGTTTTGAAAAAAATTCAGGTATTTGCCCGAAAAAACCCGCATAGTCCCGAACAATGCCTGAAAAAAAAAAGATTCACCACAAATGACTCTCGAAGAATTATTTAAAAAAGTATAAAAATTAAAATGAACTATGTGATAGCGAAGTTTTTAAAAGAACTGTTTTTTATGATTTGTGATAAGATTTACTTGATAAATAACTTATATAAAAACTTTATTAACTCCTTTCTCTTCAAACGCATTCTTTTAACTGTCGTCCGCCATGTTTATGTTACAAGGTGTTGCATTTCGGGAATGTTCCGGGCGAGTTCGGGCGTGTTCGGGAAAGTGCGGGCGGTTTCGGCCGGAAACCGTCAATTTAATTCGAAAAGTCGCCCGAACTCGCCCGTATATATGCGGGCGTTTGCGGCTTATCGGCACCCTCTTTATTTAGCTAGAAAATCTGAGCCACTAAATTATGTTTTATGCTTTAGTTAGGAGCTTTTTAGGGGTGTGAATGACCTAAAAGTGAAAAATAGTGATAGCTCTACATAACCTTCCATTTTCACTATATTTTTCAAAATAAATACTATGGACAAGTTTGCAAAAAACACATTATGGAGTTTGCATTTATTCTTTTATTTATAAAAAAAGTCCAGGCTCTTCTGCTAAAAAGAATATATGTCTATACCAATGTTCTTTTGCTGATTTGGCTAAACTTTTGGTTCTTAGTTTTTTGTCTAAAATTGTTAGAACCAACATATTTTGTGGATAATTGTAGATATTTGATGGTACTTTCCTAATCAGAGCATAATTAACTCACTGTGCAGTATGTGTATGACTAGAAAATATGTCTTAAGGATCATTTAAATCTAGCTACATAGCTAATTTTATGCCGGCCAAGTAGCCAGGTTTATGTCAGATAAGTAGCTAGTGAGAAAAACAGTTTTGTGCTGGTTAACTACCTAGTTTATGCTGCTAGCTAGCCAATTTGGTAGTGTTTTACCAGCTTATTTTGCCACATATGTTGGTAGTTATTTGCTAGTTAGGTGTGGGTGAGAAGAGGTTCATTACATGTAAAAAATAGTGATATACTAGCTAGCTATTCATACTTCCCTCTTTCGTTTTCTTGAAAATATCAGTTCGTCCCCATTTTCCGCTTGGCACCATCTTTAAAAAACAACAAACACTCCATCGCTTTGCTCTTTGATAAGCACGTTGTCTCGCTTACTATAAACTGTACTAAAGAATGACCACATTAAATTGCTGGATTACTGTGATTTTTTGTTTGAATTTTTATAATTCGGATGTATAGGGACGAAATCGCATAGAAATGCTATATACTCTCCATCGTACTTCTTTTCCCTTATATTTGGCTTATATAATGAGGAAATAGGCTCCGCTACGCTCCGTGCGCTGGCGCGCACTCCGCTACTCTCCGCAAAAAGCAGTCATTTAAGTGCATACAAAAATACAACTTGTAGAATATCAAATTATTATTTTTAGTATATATAATTGCATATGGTCCTCCCTCACAACAGTTAAATTTTTGCACTAAATTTGCAACACAAAATACAAATTCTAAATAATTCCTATGGTTTTCCTCAAAAGTTTAATCAAAATATAAAAGATGAGAGGTGAACGACAAAATCAAAGTTTGCAGAATTTAATTATTTTGGTATATATATGTCTATTGATATATGCCCTTTATAACAATATTTCAATCCAAAATGTGAAAAAGAAAAACAGTTTGCAACAAAATCAGTTATTCTGATGATATTGCATACACTTTTTCTCCACAAAAGTGTAAAAAAAGAATGGTTGTAGGAAATACTTCTGATTCAACAAAAATCAGTATTTGCATCTTGTACTCATTAAATATTACCCAAAATTTCAAAAAAATTTGATATGGAACGCATCAAATTTATAAATAGAGAGGGATCAGTCATTTCGGTATGTTGTACAGAGTCCTGCCCGGTAAGAATTTATACAAAATATAAAAAAAAACACAAGTTTTTTCGGTGTTGTACTCCCTCAAAAAAGTTGAAACTTTTCTTGAGACAAAATGCCATAAACAAAAACATTTTAGTCAGAACATCTAGAACAACAAAAATCAGTACACTTAAGGTACCAGAATTACTACATGTTAAATAAAAATCGTTTCGTCATATGTCATGTAACCGATGTATATAAGTTTAGTTACACAAAATGTGAAAATTACATTATTTGCATACACAAATTGTGAAAAATACATTTGCTTAAAAACAGTCCTTAAACTCTTCTTAAATATTATGTAATACTTTTTTAAAAGTTGTTGTGGCTTGTTAATTTAAGCTTAAAATGTCAATTAAAATAAGTTACAGTCACATTCTTAACAAAAACCACTAAGATTAGCTTACATGTAAAAAGCAACATAAAACTGAAGCTAACATAAGGTAGCTACAGCAGCTAATAGCTGGTCACTTAAATATAAACTGGAGACTTAGCTAGGTATAAAGAACATGGCTACATATTTATAAATTCCTAGCTACCTAGCTAGTTGTTGATGGTGTGTTGATTCTAGCTAACAAACATGTCTCGCATCAATAATATCATCAAAACTTTAAAAAACATAAACAAACCTTTCTATACTTCATTTATATACCATGCCCCTTTTTAAATGCTTTTGTAACGATTTATTTTGAAGGCAAGAGAAGACAAATGCTTAAAAAGGACAGCCATCTTTTTTGCAAACACAATTTCCGTTACTTTGTGCTAGAACTTCATTTAACAAACCACACAAAACTCGCGGCTTTTCACGACAAAGAAGACATATTTTTTTCGGCAACATCAAAGATTTTTTTCGGCAACATCAAAGGAAAATGACGATATCAACTTTGCCTGTCACAGAGACACGGAACTGGCGTATTATTATATAGATGAGAAGAAATGTATGATAAATTGAGAGGAGGATATCCTTAGGCACATAATATCATAGTTTGCATAGAGCTCCATTCGGTTTTCTTCCCAATTAAAGATATGTGAAAATCCAATCTAAAATTTCATTTATTAATATACCTAGATATCTTACATGAGATAAAAATTCAAGTTTTTTTTTCCATTCAATTTCAACCTTATATCATAGTTATTCAGTCTTTGCTAGATTTAATGCTATCTTGTTTGCAGTTAGCAATTTGTATATACATTTTAAGTCTATATTTAAATGCTTCTGCATTTTCTTTAGATCATGGTTAGCATGTAACATATAAGTGCCAATTATCTCCTTGGAAAAAGGAAGAATTGTGTTCGTTTATAAAGGCATATTTTTTAGAGGAGCTTTAAATTTTAAGACTTAACTGATCGGGTTTATCATTGTGCGTGCACTTTGTAACTTTCATTCTTATACTAAAAATATCAAAAAAAATCATGGAACAGCGTTGAATTGAAAACTTGGAAAAAGGCAAGAAAGTTTATCAATGTGATCTATCTTAATTTTCTGATCATTTCTCTTTAGTGTATACTAACTCTCTCAGCGATCACTGCCTAATCGGAATCAGCCGAAAAGCAAACTGTAAACGATATCCTCAAAAGAACATCAAAGCACGTGATTACTCAAAATACAACAAAGAAGATCTAAAGAATGAAATTCGCAACGTGCCATGGGAGAATTGTTTAACTGTCACCGACTTAAACCGAGCATGGGACTAATTCAAATACTACTTATCAACCGCAATCAATAAACATGCGCCACTTAAAGAAAATACTGTACGTGGAAAATCCAACCCCTGGATAACCAGAGAAATCAGAAACTTAATGAATACGCGAGATTATCATCATCGCCGTTTTAAACGATCAAATTCTACCGGAGATTGGGAAAGTTATAAATCTTACCGAAACTCTGTAACCAATCGCATTCGTGTTGCAAAGGCAAACCACGTTCGTGCTGTTCTGAAAGAATCTTCAGCAAATCCAAGAGATTTTTGGAAACAAATTAAGTCGTGCTACCCTACTAAAGATTCGTCAAGTCCGAGCAAAACATTCGTAATTAATAGAACAGTAACATCCAATATTCGATCAATTGCGAACAATTTTTGCTCTTTTTTCACCAAAGTTGGTTCAAGTCTCATGAAATCATCAATAACCAACTTTACTTGGAAACTATTCAACATACGTAATTATATGCGCACGATTAATAAAAGCAATGTATCATTTAAATTCCAACCAGTGACAATTAATCAGGTGAATAGAGTACTAAAATCGGTTAAAACGGCTAAAGCTGCTGGTATTGACACTATTCCCGGTAGGATAATTAACGACATCTCAAACGAACTAGCTGCACCTGTCATGTTCTTGATAAACAAGAGTTTGGAAACTGGTACATTTCCAACCTGTGAAAAATCTGCAAAAATAACACCATTGCATTAATCTGGCGATCGCTCAAACATAGATAACTACCGACCCATTTCCGTACTAAATGTGTTGTCTAAAGTCATCGAACGAATCGTCTACGACCAGCTAGCTGATTATTTAGAAAATCAAGATCTATTGAGTGAGCACCAATATGGTTTTCGACGAAAAAGATCTACACGTGAAGCGGTTAAATCACTTGTTGACGATATAAGATACAATATAGATAAAAGTAAGACAACCGGAGCTCTATTCATGGATTTGAGAAAGGCCTTTGATACCGTAAACCATGGCTGCTTTCTCCAGAAACTGCCTTATTATGGTATTACTAGCACTGAAATTGATTGGTTAAGCAGTTATCTTTTTAATCGAAGTCAAACTGTTTTCATTGATGGAGCATACTCAGATCCTGAAAATATGACGCATGGTGTACCCCAAGGTTCCATTCTGGGTCCATTGCTATTTATTCTTCTTATCAATGAGTTACCGTGCCAATTGAAACACTGTCGAGTATTGATGTATGCTGATGACACAGTCATATATTCATCAAGCAAGTCGTTGGATGAAATTGAACATTGTATAAATTTGGATGCAAATATCATTCACGATTGGATGAAGGAAAATTGCCTAATTATTAATCCAAAAAGGGCAAAACAGAATTTGTCGTCTTTGCGTCCCGAAAACCACAAGCCTCTGTCAATATTGTGATCGATCAAAATGATATAAACCAACCAGATTATTACGAATACCTTGGGATTCAACTGGAAACTCACCTTAACATGAACCATCACCTTAAAAAAACATACAAGCGTATAACCTCACGCATCAAACTTTTATATAAAATACGTTACAAAATTTCTCCAAATGTTGCTAGAAACCATCTTTAACTCAATGATCCATCCACTGTTCTTTTACTGCTACGACATATTTGGTGGAATGAATCAAACATGGATTGGAAAATTTGAGTCCTTGCTGAGAAGAGCTAAGCACATCAATAAAACCCGCAAGAATTGGTCAACATTCGTCACTCAAAGAAAACGGAAAGTAGCAATTGATGTGTTCAAAGCCGTTAACGATATTACTGTTGACAGCAATTACAAATTGGTTAGCCATTCGATTAACACCAGAGAAAATAGATCTAAATTAGTCTTACCTATCATCAAGACGGAAGCTGGTCGGAAGCTTACGTATTATCAAGGAGTTTAGTTTTTAATAGTCTCCCCTCTAATATCAGGGAAGAAAAGAGTATGATAAATTTTAAAAAGTTTTTGAAACAAAGTGAGTTCTAGGTCTATTACCTTAGCTTGATTATTTTTTTGCTGAGATACCCTGTAGCTACAAGGCTTTGTGAATTTAGAATCCTATTTTTCAAATTCGATTTTGGCAACTTACCTTAGCTTGATCCTATACGTTACAGGGTGTCTCGGAGATACGCTATTGTTTCTCTGATTTCTAATGTTGTGAAGTTTGAATCCTAAACTCAAATTTTTTCTAATTCCCATTTTTGCTAATTTTTCTGTTCATAGTCTGCTATTTGATTATTATTTTCTTTTCTTTCTTTTTTTCTAACATTCTCATAATTTTATATATGTTATTTAAAAACAAAAAACAATTTTTGGCTCTTTGTTTACTTTGTTTATTTTTGTTTTAACAGGTCACTCGTTGATAACAGTGCAGATATATTATATCATACTGAAGATGTAAACCTGTATAAATGTGATTAATAATAATAATAATAAAATCAACAACGTTGACGAGATTCCCATTAAAAACCCAAAAAAGATTGATCACCTTCTCTGAATGAATTCTCTTACATTTACCCCACATGTCGTGTACGGGGATTACAATTATGAAATTACTTTCTTTCAGACTAATTTCTTCTAATTTTCGAGTTCAAATCTCTCAACTTGAATTTATTTGCATGTAAAAGTTTGCTTTTTTTGTTAACGAAGCGTACAATCGTCGTCTTAGTTTCGTTTTCTCTAGCGTAAAGGCGGTGGCATGCTTTAATATCGCTTCCAAAAAATTCAATACCTATAGCCTTAACAATCTCAATAACTTTATCTTGAAACTCCTCTTGTTCAATAGAAATAGGTATACCACAAACTTCAACGTTGTTCCATCGGATGTACTGTTAGAGATTAATTTGGTTTTAGTACGCGGGGTATCACTTTCCAGACGTCTTTTGGTTTTCCCACTGACAAGGCTTTTTTGTAGATCGATCTTTTAGCATTTCGTATGGACTTTTTAAGCCGGTTTCTAATATTTCTAAAGACTGTCTAATCATCATCCGTTGCGGTGTGATACGCTTTCGTTCGACACTTTCCGTTCGTTAACAAGTGTGGATAAAAAAAGCAAAAGCTTTTTACCTTGACCAAGCTTATGCGAAATGTGTAAACGACGTATGAATTTATGTATATGTATAGGATTTAACTTACCTGCATGAGTCTACGATACCTTTTTCTTTCTTTCTACAGTCATTTATCCTTACGTTATTGTTTGCAGTGTTATTATATATATATATATATATATATATATATATATATATATATATATATATATATATATATATATATATATATATATATATATATATATATATATATATATATATATATATATATATATATATATATATATATATATATATATATATATATATATATATATATATATATATATATATATATATATATATATATATATATATATATATATGTATAATGGATCAATCCCATTAAAACAATTTTGGGTTCACTTTTTGTCTTAAAACTTTCTTGGTTTTTGTTATCAAAACGTATATAAAGCAAAGTGTAAAGAAAAAATATTACATGTTCTCTGGTCTCCCATAGTGCTCCCCTACTCTTGATGTTGTTTGAAATATGATACAGCAGTTTTAGCCGTTGAGGTTGCTTATTTGAAAAAAAAAATCTGTTTGCATATGAATGTTATCGCAACGAGGATAGGAATGGCTGAAAATAAAAACAATGAAGGCTGAAATTTTAACTCAGCCTAACGTCTAATTCCAAAATGACTGACTGATGGTTGACTATCATTAAAAGTTGTGTATAAAATTCACTTGCTGGTTTGCTTGGTGCGGTAAGGAATTGTAACCAGAAGCATTATGTTGTTCATAGAAAATGTTTTGACTTGGGTGATGTTGTGTTTGTATTTAAGAGCTCAAGGCACGTGAAAGCACTTCCATCGAGCTGCACCAACCCTTGCTTAGGTAAGACATAAATTTACTTATTTCTTCGATTCAACCACAGAAAGTCTCGGTGAGGTCTTTTATTAATTCAAACAAACCTTGGCGACATTCTCTATAGGCTGTAGATACGACTCTTTTGAGGTGGTTTCGTTTATTGTGTGACAGTTGTTGTGCTATGGAAGTTTTACGTTTACATTAGCAAGAATTTAAAGGTTTTTCAGTTTCACAACTACTCTCGGTCACAATATTTTTCATTGTATCTTCGTTTTCTCTAAGTTGTATGTTTTAAAACCACTACCATCAGTATCATAATTAGCATAGCTACCTCCACTTGCACTATTACTTGACAAACCAAATTTTAAGGGCTTAGAGTTTGCGGCTGTCGAATTTTCCACTTTTTGATGGCTCGTTTTTCCCCTTCTTATCTATTTTCACTTTAACTTGTTCTGCAGGTCCAAAAAATCTCTCATCATTTTCTTAGCAGTCATGGCTTCTCTCACATATTGTTCAGTTTTATCTGCCTCAAAATAAATCGAAAATCGAAACTATTAGATCTTTGATAATCTTGGGAGTTTATTTAAAGTTCTTTTTTTAGTTTTTGTTCCCTCTTTCTTGTCGTTCTCTTCTTCAGCAGATAGGTTTGAGATTTTATTTGACATACGCCATTGTAATCTCGTAACACTTGATTATATGTGTTTATATGGGAAGAATTCCATTCCATCTTGCCCAGATATAAAGGTTCTGTAATTTTTTTTTAAAACGGTTTTTGAAAAGTAGTTTTAGTAAAAATAAGTTATTTTTAATTGCTGAGTGCCGTTATTCTTACCTAGAGTTTTTTTTTAAAAAAAATTTTGATCAGTTTGCCCTTTCGATTGATCTATATATTTAACTTTTGAATGGTGAGCATAGAAGAAAGGAAGACAATTAAAAATAGTGGGAACCATCGAAATTAAAAGCTTTGAGAATGGACATGGCTAAAACTAGCTTAAACTTATGCCATATAGCTCCTTATTACTTCACGTGCCTATATGCCTTTGTTTTTAAATGGGTACGGATTCTTTCATTGCATAAAAAAAATATTTAAAAAATACTAATAATAAAATAATATTTATTTTTTTTGGCCTGTTTATCATACAAGAAATATGTTGCTGTGTTGAAGTAACTTCCGTATTTAGAAAACATATTTGCTAAACATTTACAACGTATTTTCATGCATCTTGTTTTTTATAAGGTATTTTACACAATATCCTATATTAAAGCAGATGAACGCCAAAGGAAAAAGGAAACGTGCAACTTTATCCGTTCTTGATGATTCCCACGTTAATTCACCTTGAATTGAATTCTTTATTTTATGTTCAATCGTGTCAGGAGTGCGTTTCCTTAATTCACCAAAGAAATACTCTGTTTCCAGATCTATTATGGTATTTTTGCAGGATGGCCTGAAATTATCTGCATAACTTCTTCGCATTCTCAATTTCGCTTTTTTTGAACTGGAGCAATAACTGTTGGTATCCGACGTGCTGTTCCACGCCTTTTGTGTTGGGTATTTTTCCTAAAAATAAAATAGTTAGCGATATATGTTGGAGCTGTATAACACGTGTGAAGCTATAGCCAGGGTCACAAATCCTGACGCGCAGATAGTTGTTTGCTTTACTTTAACATACTATCGTTAGATATACTTTTTTAAAATTTATCCGTTTTAGGATATTAACTGCTTTGGCTTCTTTTTATTAAACGATAAGCGTGACGTTTTCAATTTATAACGATTTCATTGATCATAATTGAAACAGAAAGTTTGCACACCGTGAACAGGAAGTTTTGCAAACGAATTGCGTAATGTGATTTGAGAAGACATTTTTGAGAAACCATAGAAACATTATTTACAACCGTAGGAATATCTTTCTATCCTTATGGAGAAGGCCTGTCTTTCTACACTTCTACAAAGTCTAAGTTAATTTCCTTTCGTTAGAAATTTACGCTATCAGAAGTTGAACGTTTTCTATGTGCGTATTCAATGCAGTTACAAATACTCAGTAACGTTATTGATCTGTGTTATTATTTTTATGAAAGTTCTTGCTAAAAGGTAGATCTTGTTGTGTTGCAAGCTTGAGGGTTCACACGTCTACTTATTGCATACCAGCTGTTACTAGAAATGTATTATCATTGCAGCTAGCCGTTTTGTCACATCATCGTCATGAAATTTTTTTGTGCGATAGAAAGTTATAATTAAATTTATGGTACTTACCTTTCCTTCTTCTTCTTCTCTTCCTTCTTCCTTTTTAAGAAAGTAATTTGCAAAATTTAAGACCAGAATGTATTCCAATAAGGACAAGAAAACAAATATAAAGGACACAAACAAATACAAATCCAAAGCTTTGATGTAGCTCACTTTCGGCATGTTTACATTTACGATGCCTAGCATTGTGATCAAGGTTAGTATAGTCGTCACACAGATTGCAGAACGAGCAGGCACTGCAGATGGAGTGATCCAAAATGTTGTCCATGTTACCATGACAATCAAAACACACGGTAAGTAAACTTGTATTAAAAAGTATTTTGAACGCCGTTTAAATGTAAACTGAGCTGTAGCACTTGAGTATTGCGCTAAAAATAAACAAGCAAACAATGGTCCTGTTTCACATCACTGATCAAATTATTTACTTATTTTTAGAACTAGATTCATCATGCCAGAATGCTAAAATTTAAACTACAACACTCTAGCCTGCGAGAATTTGCCGTTAAATGAAATCTCTCACTACATGAAAAAATAATTCCTTTTAAAAAATAAAACAATCTTACCAGCATGGTAGGGCGTTTTATTGGTTGACTTCATAGCTTCTATCACATCAAAATTAGACATTTGTTTGTCGTAAACACTTATGTTTGTACATTCCCCGACGCATTTGTCTTGGTCGTAACTTTGCCATGCATAAAGAATTTGACTTTTATTGTGACCATCTATCAAAAATCAAAAAATACGCACGCAATGCGGTATAAAACGCACGGGTAAACTCATAAATTCCATCCGACTAGTTTATATAAAAATATGAATATATATTATGTTTAAAATATTATTTACTTTGTTGACAAATAACCACGAAGCAATAATATCAACAGTAATCAATAATATGTTTCTTACAACTTTCTATAGCCAAAAAGCAAGTCTGTTTGTCAAACGGATAGTCTCGCAAATCCATTAAACACGATGCTTTTGTTGTTATCCTGTAACAAAATTTCCCCACTGTACAAAATTGATCTATCGTTAGCAGCACAGGGAACACATTGTTCTGAAGATTTCTAATGCACTTTTTTATAAACAATGCTAAATTTAAAAAGTGGCCCATAAAAGTTGTCATTTGTAAACAATAGGTCGATAAATTTGCATGGGGAGAATAAATGGTCAAAAATTAAACAATTTGCTTGCAAATAGTCAGTCAAATTAGTTAGAGAAAAAACCCTTGCAACTTTACCTTACAGTTGTATTAAACAGTGATTTAACAGACAGAGCAGATAAAAGACCGAATCTGTCTTTTTGAAAATTCAAATGATATAAAATATATGCAATTTTCACTCAGTTTTAAATATTTTGTAAATTTGCTTCATTTAATCTAACCAAGGTAAACAAGGACTAAATAATTCTTTCACCTATCCTAAGTAACTAACCAGTGTTTGAAACAAGGTGCAAAAAATCAATTGTATATAAAAATTTGTGTAGTAGCAAGATTACTGCTGAGACATCCTACATGTGCATTTGGGTTTCATATTAAATAAGTGACATATTGAATATATCCAATTATTAATTGCAATTTTCCCATGACCTAGAACGGTTAATTTGGCAATGAAATTGTATGTAAGTTATTGAATTTGAAAACAACACCTACCGCGCGTGGTAAACCACATTGCCATTGCTCAAATTCACTGATAAAAATCTATTATTTACTGTCACGTCATGGTACTTTGATTCTTTAGAATTGATGAATACTGTGTCAGGTAACCATAACTCTTCAACATTTTTCCCTACTAAGTTTATCAGAGCTTCTTCACGAGTTTTGTGAACTTTAAATCGGTAATCGTCCCAAAATTGAGCGAAGTAAAAGTCCATTTCAAATTCCTATACATGAGATTAAAAGTTATCAGTTAGAAAAATAGTGTTCTTTCAAAATTTTTATGTTTTTATTACCATTGCTCCTTCGTTGAGTTTGCTGAATGATAGTACTTGAAGTTCCAGCTTTACTAAAGTTGCATTTTCTAAATAAAAAGAAGTTCAATATATTTTGCTTAGTTCTGTGAAGAGGTTGCTCACTGATAATTGCGCTGCAATAAACTAACACAGCTGCAAGACCTTTTATACACTTCACAACCACATTAGCATCTACACAACCTGCTTATGAACGCTATTCATGCTTAGTATAGAGGCATGAGTGTGGTGCTGCGGTAGTCGTTAAAAAAGGCCTATCCAATAACTTGCCTTCTGATAGGCCGTAAGTCATAAAACTTAACACGAGTGATGTCTGTCACATGATAACTAACAGAATTAAAAATCAAGTCTCAAATGATGATTGTCAGAATAATATTTGCTGACGTCAGAATTTTCCTAAAAAATTTCCAGTTTTCGAAGATCTGATTTCAAGGCAAATTTTTTGGCGATATTTGCTTAAAATACTCAAATTAACCATTATTGAACAAAAAAACGCAAATTTAATATTTTTTATGTTGTTTATTTAGTGGATTGTTTGTTGGAAATATACTTTCTTTCTACTGTTTTGAAAAAAATCCCACAAAAGCATCAATAATTAAAAAACAAATCGAAATATTCGCAAAGGGTAAGAAAATAAGTGGATATCATTCTTCACTATAATATAACACCAACAATTAAATATAACAGCCAGAGATATAAACACTTCATCTGCAATATTTGACAATGCATTTGACATATTTTTGCAAATAATTCAAGCAATAATAAACTCGATACTGGCATAATAAGAACTTGAGTGACCATTTTCCAACTTTTCTGCAAACTGATAGCTCCTCAATCACAACTAAAAAACTCACATATTCTGTTATTAATAAAAAAGCAATCAATCGACACTCCCTATTCTCAAAAACCAACTATTAATAAATTGCTTTAAAATTAGTCATGCAAAGACAAAATTTTTAGTAGTGCGTACGAATTACCTTCAAAATAAAATATTTCGACACACAGTAAGAAAAGGAATTTCCGAAAACCCAAGGTAACACTTAAAACACAAGCCTGTTAAGCCCGTGGTTCACAAAAGGAGTCATTAAATTAATCCTTAAAGGAAAAGCAAAGAATATATGAAAAGTATTTAAAAAACAAAACATACTCCCATAAAAAGAAGGAATACAAAACACAAGGAATACAAAAGAAGTGTCTAAAAAGCATGTTTTTTGTTTTACTTAAAAGGGTATAAAAGAAGGATGGAAGAATCTAATTTAAATTTAACAAAGCTTGCAAAGCAACAGTGCTGGTATTGATGATTAGTTCCAATGCTGTAATAAAATATTTTTGTCATCAACCCACATTTAGATACTTTTCCAGCAAGTTTTAACTTAAGGTTTGTCAACTATTTTACCTCCATATCCTGCTCGAAACTTTTTATCGTATGACTTCATGACTCGATTATACAATTTCGACAAATCTGTAGCGTTTATTTTGCGTTCCCTAAAAGATAAATTGCATGTCGTTCTTACTAGTATTTATTGCATTTTTTTCAATTTTTCTTTGAATCCAACCTTGCCAGTTTTATCGGGGAATCTAATTAGTCGAATTGGCCAATATCAATCGCTGACATGTTTTTTTGTCCCTGGTATCCGGTGCAAATCAATTAAAATACCCACCTATAATGTAAAAAATTTCCTAAGCAGAAATCCTTAGGTAATTTAGCTGGCATCAAAAGCAACTTTTTAAATATTAGTGCTAACACAAGGAATTAGTAATAACACAAGAAATTCTTGCTAATTCTTTCGAAAATCAAACTCGAGCTTGCTAGATGTGGCATCTTATTCATTGGTACAAAAATGTAAAACACTTTGGAAGAAAAAGAGTTTTCTGATATTCGGAGAAAGGTGAATGCTTTTAAATAAAACGTTGGAAAGAAGTATTAACTTAATTTATAGGGTTTTCGCACATCCGTTTGTTAATTCTCAACAAAGAATGAACAGACGGATGTGAAATGATAAAGAATTACCTATATATACTAAGATATTGCCGCACGTAGTGTAATGGGTTTGTCTGCGGCGTCAAGTTCTTGGGAAGGCGGATTAAATCCCGCTCAGTGCCGCGCAGCATGTTAGTGATGCGCAAAGTAGTTCTTTCGCAATATGATTAACTCAATTATCGTTCTTAAGTACGTTGTTGGCGTTAATAGGAAATTTATTGACTAATTATTAATATTTTGTAATTGTGGTGTGAAACAGGATTGTATTGATAGCAGTTGTTACAAAACTAAAGCAATTTGTCCTGTATATTTAGTTTGAATAAATAAATAAATAAATAAATAAAATAAATAAATTAACAGCTATAATTGCCTCCAAAAATGTGCCTTTAGAAGTAGCGTTGCCGATAAAAACAATTTAGTTGTCTGCTTTAAAGAAAGAGACAATTGTAGATGATGTTAGATGTGCCTCTTAAACATTTTAAGCGCCTTTTCTCTGTCGGTAGTGTGCTGTCTTCAGATTAATAATTAATGGCAGTTCAGGCAATAGTTTTTAAAGTCGCCGAGAAATATGTGTTTGCAAACATTATTGCACCTTCCTCTGCACGGTAAATTCTGTTTTCTTGCTATACTTTTACCAATCAAGAAAAACAATTTTTTATTTTGCCATTTATTATATTCTAATTTTGCGTTCACTGCCGTATTTTGACCGCAAAAAATACGTTTGTGACCCAGCATAGTTTCATATTGTTCAGGCTAGTTTAAAGAGCGGCCAGTAAAAGGCAGCGTTAGATATTCCCTTTAGAGCGTGCGTACATTTATTTTAAAATGATCCCGTGACAAATTTCACTATGTAAATACAAAATTAATTTTTGGTACGAGCGTTATAGGATCTAGCATATCGTTTTTCGTCCGCTTTTAGTGATTATGACATCCCAACTTGTAAAAGAGTCCCTTAAAGCGAAATACAGCGATCTTGGTTTATTTGAGAGATGATAACTTCAGCAAAAGACTAACGCAAGGGGTTTATAGTACATATTAGCATTTTTTTGTTGCAAAAACTCACCTAAAACACCTAAACATTTCAAATTATGGTGGCTGGCTATCTTTTCGACCACTTTCCTTATCCGGCTTTGTATAACTCGTCACCATTCAGTACATTAAAGGAAAACGATTTAACCTGAAACCATTCTTGCGAAACTTAATACCGGGCCTTTTTAAAGGCAATCAAATTTCAAATTTGTCTGAACAGTCCTGGTACTTTTTCTCTCGTTCACCCTATTTAACAGCAAAAAAGAAGCTCTAGGTATAAGGGGTGGCGTCTCAATTTCGTTTAAACACACCAGCACTATGGTTACGCAAGTAAAATAGATGTTTTCTGTTAGAATTTACGAGTTCTACTTTAATTTTACTAAAGATTTTCTTTAAAATGATACACTCGCAAATTATTAAATTGCCATGCGAATCTAAGATTCTCGTTTCAAAGCCAGGTGTTACATAACGTATTATAAAAGAAACACAAGGACATATACTTACTTATGTGTGACATTTTGTGATGGAGATTTTGTTTGAAGTTCTTTTTCCATGTAATTACTACTTCCTGGGCGATGACCTCTGACAATTGATAATAGTAATATAAAATAAAGAAGGTGCATTGTTTCTCCAAAATTACTTTCAATTTTATCTTCTAAATATAAATTAAACGTTAGTGTTTAGTGCCGCTAGTTCGCCCATCGGTCAGCTGAAAATATATTTTTCACTGCCAAAATAAATTTCACTCAATTAATTGTACACAATTTTATATACTTGTTTAATATACTATTATTATACTACTAGTTGATAAAGCTCGTGGAGAAATCCCCTTAGGCAGAAGGACAATAAAAAAATAGGCTGTTTTCGATTTTTTGCTGCCGTCAGAAGTGCAGATACAAAAAATATGACGAAATTTAGTTTATTCGTTGCCTGTAATGTGTAGATGTTAAAATGCTGTTCAAATAATGTATAGGATCATGTGTTTTCAACAAAAATTCAAGGAGATATATATGCGGTTTTAAAAATTTACGGACGTCAGCAATGGCCCGTCGAAACCCAGGAAATGTTTTTAAAAAAATTGTATACCCGTTGCCTTTATTGTGTAGATCTTGAAACGCCGATCAAGAAAATGTGTAGGATCATGTACTTTTGACAAACGGTTGCAAAGATATTAAGATTTGAAGGTTTTTTGATGATACCATTAACCCATCTATTCCGAAACGGATTTGGGGACCCAGGTTTGGGTAACTTACCCAAATTGGTCCCAGGTGGTCCCTAGTTACCCTCGCGGTGAAAAATCATTGACGTCACCGCCTCGTTTCCAAGTTATTTGGCATCAAAATTTTAGGTGCATTGTAATGGCTTCATTAATAACATAGGATATTGACGTTAAAGTAGTGTTATTTTCGTTGCGCCGTAACGTCAGAAATTTTAACATAATAGAGATGCATTTTTCCGCAACATCAAAGGAAAATGAACACAACCACTAAGAGACTAGTCGATATGACCCGTGGAAAAATCCACAGGCGGTAAACCAATGGAAATGAGAACCATCACTTGAATTTCAATGACATCAGCTAAATCTCACAAATGGCCCCCAAATGTACAAAAAAATTTTTTAGAATAGAATGTATACCTGTTGCCATTATCGTATAGATCCTGAAACGCTGATCAAGAAAATGTATAGGATCTTGTACTTTTGACAAACGGTTGCAGAGATATTAGGGTTCAAAAGTTTTTGATGACGTCATCAACCCGTCCATTCCGAAACGAATTTGGGAACTCAGGTTTGGGAAAATTTCTCAAATTGGTCCTAGGTGGTCCCTAGTTACCCACGTGGTGAAAAATCATTGACGTCATTACCTCGTTTCCAAGTTATTTAGCCTCAAAATTTTAGGTGCACTGTAATGGCTTCATTAATTTAATATACTTTCTTTGACATTAATATTATTTAAACGTTAAAGTTTGGTAAATTGCAGAACAATTTTAGGGGCGATGTTTTCAGGACTGTATCAAAGAGAATAGTGAAGAATATAAACAACTTTGCAAAAGTCCCAGACAGACAGAACTGGCTCTAATTACATAGATATATCAAAACAAGCATGCGTAAAAATCTAAATCCCTTTTTGCATTAAACTGTGCAGCACTGATGGAAATCTAGTTCATGCAATTATTAAAATAATATGCCATGCAATGTATAATGTCAGTGTTAAGCACATTTTATAGTTCTTTTTAGATATGCCTCCAGCAACAGAACTTTCTTGTGTCATTTAAACATACATATGGCCAATATATAGAATTTCCAAAATGACAGATAGTATTCCATCCAAACATAAAGCCAAAAAGCAAATATAGATAAACGGAAAAAACAAAAACAAACAAAATATAACATAAACAAACAAACCAGTATACAAACAAATACACAGAGTTAAAAACAAATAAGAAGATAACGAATTTTCATTTATATACGAATTTTCTAAATCACAGCTGCACCTGGCAACGTTTCGTCTTTTCACAGTTATATACCTTTTATTTTTTCTGGCTAATAAATAGATATTGATTAGTATTGAGGTTTCTTTTTGTTATTAGTTTTATTATTTTATAAGTTCGTATTTATTTATCTATAATATTTTAAGTTATTAAAGTATCTATGGTACAATCCTTGTAAAAATAGGTCGATTGTTGCCCTTTGGTCTGTTCTTTTATTTAATGTGTTGATAGATTTAGATATATTAAAGAAAAATTAGAATCGATATTTTTAGAAGACTTAAAATTAAAGTCTTGTTATTTGATCTGACAAACAATGGAATTGAAATTTTCACAGTTTCTACAGTGTATTCCTTTGTGTAAATTTTATCAGTGGTATCAACAATAATACATTTTAAAATAAAAAAAACGTTGTTTTCATGATCTAATAAGAAACAAAATTACAATCCCAGGCTACACAAGTTGAAAATCATTGGATAAATAACAGAATACAGATTCCAATACAGATGGACGTTGTTAAATCTACAGAAAGTTTATAAAGGTGTCTCGGCTTCTTAATGAAATGGACCTTTTTCGACGTCAAAGACGTCGCACAACCTAAAGAACGTCGCTTATATATTGGTTAGAAATGTTCTTGCCACTGTTATTAGAAATTGCCCCGGATAAGCCAACTTTTACTATGATCAAAACTCCTGAAGTGTGAAGCAAAATTATGGCATCAATTTCTTTAATTGGCTGTATCAAAGGTACTTAGTGAATGCAGTGAATACAGGAGTTTTGTCATAAATATTAGTTGCGACTACGGCTATAATGCTATGTTTTATAAAACGTATACTTTTAAAGACTTTGCAGATATCAAAAAATCCATATTTATGCGACTCTGTTTTTTAAGTAAAACAAAAGATTAGCTAAGGGTGAGAAGAGAACAAAAAAGGGTGCCTGAAATCATATATTATAAAGGGGATTTTCAGATGCTGGAAACCCTATTTCCAAGTAAATCTTCCGAAAAAATGCGACTATTATTAAACATGGGCGAAACGTTGATTTTCGAGTAGTCTTGATATTAGGGTAAATTTTAGCCTCAATGTTCTATAAAGCTTGGTTCCTACTGCGCGTTTAAGTGCGTAGAAGTGCGTTTATGATTCTTAAACACACTTATACGCCCAGTGCGAACACTCACTAAACGCACCTAAACGCCAAAATTTACTAAACGCGAATATCAAAAAATTTTGTTCTTCGCATTTAACGATCAAAGACACCGCCATTCAGAAGGATTTAAATGTGCTCAAAGTAGAAAAGTTTCCAAAATATCCAAATCCACTTTAAAAAGGGCTGTGGTTGTTTTCGTTTGGCTGATAGTGGTTTTGCGTTAAGATTAGCCGTCAAAATAGGCACCAAAGAAGAATGACTCGAGTGAAGATGTTTAAGAACTAACTCTTTTGTAGCTATGATCTGGTTGCATTTAATTGCTACGTTACCTTTATATACTTTTTAAATAATCGATATTTTTGCTGTGATGGGACATCGTAAGCTTGCAGTTTATCCTTCTTCAATATTTTCAGTTTGTATACTTATGGGAGCTCAGTGTCCTAGCTGCTAAATTTCAAAGTCGCCTTAAATGCTCAAGAAATGCTGTTGGGACGTGTCAGCAGTCATCATGGTCGATATTGAGAAACAATATCTACAGAGTTTGTAATTTAATTTGCAAAATTATAGCATCCTTGTCTACATAGATGACTGTTGCGATTCATCCATCCACTAAACTTTTAAAGTGGATGGATTAATGTAGGTTGGTTTTTGGGGTTTTGAAGATTACTTTGTATGGCGATTTTGTTTCATCATATGAATTTTAGCATCAATAGTTGTCAATTAAGGGAGGAATTTGATTAGAAACAAATAGAAAAAATGTGATTAAAAAGAGAACGAAATTTAGAAGTGAACATCTCTGTTTATTAAAAAAATTCGGACTGAATGTGAATAAGACATCAATTTTTGTAAGTAAAGAAAATTTATATTCGTCGTTATGCGTTGCGTTCTGCTAAAATATGTTACATGTAGATTGCCATGAACTAGTAAGTTATGTAGAAGGCTTAAAACAGCTCATTACTCTTTTTGTGTAAGCGAAAGGATAAAAACAGCCACTCCACGGAAACTCATGGAAATAGGATAGGCGAATCTAAACACTGATTTTAGAACAACTGCATAATTCGACAATTCTTTTAATTGAAATTAAACAAGGAGTTCTGCAAATCCCAAAAAAAGTTTAATGGTCATTTTTACCAAACTTAATTGTCTCGTTTTATTCAACGCATTTGACGATTGCTTCAAGTTTTTCTTCAGACGAAATATGGAAACTGATAACAGAAACATGGTGGTGATTTGTAGTAGTAACACAGGTGCAATATAAGCCACAACTCTTGACAATGTGTTATTGATCCAGCAGATTCCACTTGTTCCATATTCCATGTTCTGCTTACCGATATATTCCAGGAGCAAACAGATAGAGACAATGCGGGTGGAAGAAAAGTACGTCATCATGGAATACCAAAGTACTTTACCTTTATGACAAACGCTTGATGCAAATGTACCGCCAAATCGCCTTTGCATGTCATATGCTACGATAAATGTCCATAAATGCGCCGTCAGCCACAACCAATGTAAAAATATTGCCGAAATCTTGCATATCTTATGAAGTAACTTGTTTATTTCTAATAACATTACGATGTACGTTACCAGTAAAGTGCAAGACAACGCGATTGTAATTTTACCTGGCGTATTTTTTAAAAAAGGTATGATTGAGTATAACGTAATTGTTATGATGAGTGCAGCGATACTCAAAAAACTGTTGTAATTAGGTTTTCTACATAAAGTGTGTTCTCTTTACTTTGTCCGGTGAGGTTATGTTACATAAATGATCACTGGAAATAATAGTTTGATTTTTCATGCATATGCTCTTAACACAACCACCATAAACGATATCAAATATCTTCCCATTTCTGCAGATTGGTAATTTTCTTTTTCCATTCGCACCTGAATGTAAAGTGGATGTAAAACTGACCAACATACTAAATGACCATAAAACTTCGGGAAGAAAACAAATGTCCATCATTTTACTATCGACAAATCCACTCGACCCAAGGTCCGGCAAGGGTCTACTTTCGTTGCTATAGCATTTCATGCGATGTGGATTCATCCAATACTGGAACAAGCGGTCTGACATAACGACTCCTGCATAAGCGAGACACAGATTATTTTCAAAAATCGGAACAGTTAAGTCTTTTATGAATTAGTCCTCTATTCAGAGTCGTTACATTGCTGGAAATAGTTTTCTAACAATCCGAGAGATTTTTAATGGTTAATTCGTTTGTAGAAGAATCTATATTGCTCGGTAGACACCACTTAATATCGAATTGAACAAATTTGTAATCGTTAACACCATGGCACCTTGCACATGCTGAATTTTTATATACCACACCAGTACTTGTTTTTGCGGGGATATTATAAACATCATATTGTTCCTTACAACGCTTATAATATTCCGATCTTTTGTTTCTACAACGGGATATCATGTATACTTTTTGAATGCTGTGAGTCGGGTTGACTTTACGATTTAATATAGCAGTACATCTAACGTCTTGGAAAATATATGCCTTATTCAGAAATAACTTTAGATATTCTTTAGGGGGCATTGGGTTCTCCTGAAAGAACTTGTCAATGCAGCATGTCCCACCATACGGACAATGGTCATCACAGTCGCAGCTTCCAGGACGATCATTATAACATGAATAGTACATACCGATTTCATCAAATAGCCCGGTGACGTTAAAGAACAGAAGGTTGCCAAAGGTACTTTGAATTAGATCTCGATGCCACTTCTTGCCTTTGTCTGAAGATTGATTAAATTCAGTTTGGCAATCATGTTTTATCTCTATAAATAACACAGGTGAGTGAACTAAATTGAATATTTGAATGACAGCATATTAAAGGTAAAAGAATCCAAAATAATTTTTAAATGTCTTTAAATTTATGTTAAAAGGACAGTAGGTAATTGTGTATGAATGTTCATTAAGATAATGCTTTAAGTTATGCCTTAATATGCGTGAAGAACATTTGTGAATGCAGGCTTCCTATATTACTTCAAGTTGATGAGGAGTTTTAAAACGCCTTGTATTAAAATTAAAGTCCCACCTCTTTTACGTATTTTACTGTTGAGTTTTTATGTGTTTTTTAACGACAATAACATTTATTTCTGTGAAACACTTTTATTTCCAAAACAACGTAATAGATCTTATTACATTGCAATTGGTGGTTTGAATTCGTCCACTACATAGTTTAAAACAAATTAATAAGCAGATTAAAGCATAAGAAAAATTAGTCTTTATAGATAATATAGTCAATACGTTTATTTTATTAGGTTAGCTGCAAATCGACATCTTTATTAAAAACTTATACGAATTGAAAAATAAAAGAGTCATTTCAAAGAGGAAATTATTATTGTAAGTATTAAGGCTGCTGTCCCAATGAAATATATTGTTGATGGGCGTGGCAATAAAGTTATTCTTAGCAGTTCATTGAACCAAGTTTTGGAAATTTTTCTACTACTTATCGTAAACAGGTGGAATTTACCCGTAACTTTTCGGAGCTACGAGTTTTGGACCAAAACAGAAAAATAAATTAAATAAAGACACCGGAAACAGCCAGTTGTTTGTGAGACAAAAAGGCCTAACAGTGCAATATCATCCAAATCAAACAGTTGGAATCATAGAAACATGCAGTAGAACATGCAGTAGAATAAAAACTATCTAGATTTTAAACTTTTAATTATCAATACATGTTTCCCGGATTTCATGTTTCTAAAAATTTTAGTATGTTATTGTTTTGACTTTAGGTTGTTTCTAAAAATTTTAGTATGTTATTGTTTTGACTTTAGGATCATATTCAGCATCATTAAATGGGTTTGTGGGTCTAAAAAATTTTAACTTGATCCGACATATGAAAACGCTGTTTTGGTGGTGTGGATATTACGGTCAAAATCTTCTTAATCTTCGATCAGTTTCTGTTTCAGGCAGAGGTGAAGTAGTACAAAATTAAAAAAGCTGTTTTAACAGGTTTTTTGTTTGCTGTATGAACCTAAAGATTTCACATTTTATCTTATCATCCTTAATTCTCTTTAAAAAAGTCGAGAAATAGCAGGGGTACATCAAAAAGAGCTAATTCGGGTAAGGTGTTTTGTCAATTCCAATTTTATTAGCCATATTTTTTATAAGAATGCTTACGCAATGAAACAAGTGTTAGAACCACTGATCTTTAATATATAATTTGCTAGGTTTAGGGATACGATGCAGTGTGTAATGTAAACAAAAACTCAAATATGTTGCTTTGATTTGAATTTGTTTTTATTTAGGATTGTATTTTTTTTATATTTTTATTTGGTATAACAAACACTCGATATAACGAACTTTTCTTCGGTTACCTTCGCAGTTCAGAGTTACTGTATACCGCATTTGGCATTTCGTGCGGCATAACATTTTTCTCCCGACAGATGGAACATGGCTATTAATACTATAACAGCCAGAATTGAGTATCAATGCTACTTTAAATTTCCTTTCCAGCATAACTTGCGAAAACAACCAATAAAAGCAACAACAACAAAAAAAAATTTAAATTTACTTAGTCAAATAGTATTCAATGTCTTTCCGAAATATAACACTAAACTTGCTATAAACAAACCCGTGTCGCGGATATTTATATGGCCCGTAAATAGACATTTCCGCGTTCACACTTCTCTGGTTCTACAGTGGAATTAAGAGATTATTATTATCATCAGTACAGTGCATATAAGATTATAAAGCACTTTTTTAAAGCGCGCTGATAAAGGATATCAAAAAAAAACGTGACTTTCTTAGATTAAGCTTAGAGAAGCATAAAAAAGACTATTATACATTTATAAACATTTTTCGAAACAAGTAAAGACATAAGCATAGGAGAGATACTCTTCAGTTACGTATATATCCGCTGCGCGTTGTTGAGTATCACAAGCTTAACTAAATAAGTTGATATTGTTTATCATTAGATGGCAAAAATATCGTCGCCCGTTTTTAAATTTGTCTCTCAGAAATTACCTCTATTACTGATTAAACTTCGATCTTATTTATGAAGAAAAAAGAATATGCAGCTCATTAAAAATAATAAACTAAAAAAAAACATAGAGGATTTATAATGAAAATAAATCTTGCCATACAATTGAAGAAAATATATTGTCGACATTAAATAACTAATCGAAAAAGTTCTTTAAATTCTTAAGTAAAAAAAAGATTTATTATATGTTTTTATTTGACGGTATTAAAACTAAAAGCTAATATTTATTTATTGTCATCTGCCTGGAATCAATAATATGTTCAAAAAATTATATCTCAAATCATACTAACATTAAAACAAGAAAGTACTATGTTGAACATTTTAAATGTCAAAATTTTCTTGATCGTCTTTTGCTAGTTTCTTATGATCTCTTGATATAAAGCAGCCTTGGATAATGGGAATTGATTAAACCCCTTCGTTATGCTCACAATTTGTAGTTACCGACTGGCAAACCTTTTTCTCCAAGCCCACATTGTACAAGGTTAACACACAGACATAATACCATTTTCAAGACAACAGATTTGTCAATGTACAATGGTTTGTTCTGTTGTATGAGCTGTAACCACAAGAAACCTGAATAAATAAAAAAATTATGAAATTCTTCCATGTAAGGAAGTAAGCTTGTATATAACTTGTAGGAAAAAAGGTGTTTTTGCAAAGAAGTAATCTCTTAAATGCAAAAAAAATAATGCTTTGCAGAGAAAGTGGTGGTATTCTTGTAGTAGGGTAATTGGAAACAATCCTGTTTAACTCTTGATCCAACCCTATTTTCAAACATTATTGACGGGTGGGACAAAAACAGTCCAATTATTTGATTTTTTTAAAATTATATTTAAAAAAACAGCATTTTTTTACCTTTTTTGTTACTTTGTTATGCTCCATAACAAGCAGAAAATATTTCAACACATAATAATATATGTCCAAATGCGGATACTTCCATTGTACACTCACAGAATTGTAAGATGGGGACATTAGCAGAAGTCTTAGCTTGTGGCCTTGTAAATTCTGAAAAAGGGGGCTGCTTAAATCGCCTAAAAACGAAAATTTATTGTCTTTGTTAAACAAAGGATTTATATTTTTATTGTGAAAATTATTGTTCCCGCCGTCTGGTTTATACGAGCCTGCCAAACGACAAAAAATAACCATGAACGTAATTCTGTTCTAAATAACATTTCTGACCAAAAAGTGCGTACTTTAAAAGAGATTGGAAATTGTTTATGTAAAAACGTTCTCGTCCAACTAGGCCTTTAAATACAATTTAAATTTTAACTAGTCCTAGATACTTTTTGGATAAAGGACACGCGTGTCAAAACTTACTATAGCAGTGAAATGCTTGCTCCCCTGCGTAATACCATGGATATAACAGCGTATTACTAACAAGAGTTGCGTTACTCTTTACCAACAATCGTATTGAATACATTCCTGGATCCACAATATCAAGCAGTTTACATCGAACTTGATGAGTGTAGTGACCATCGTGCGTCGCTAAAATATTTTTGCAAATGGTTGTCCAGTTGTTAGAATTGAATGTTATGGGATTAGCCTGGATTGATATTGTTTCTCGTGAAAATAATTTTTGAAGCCTTTTTGATTGTGTACGTGACATTGAGGTAAATCTGTCGATGCACAATATCACATTGTTTTGAGGTTACCATCACTGAAATCAATATAGAAAGTGTTGCGGAGAGGTTGCCAAGAATATTTTTAACTTGAAATCTTTGGGACCATTGCCGTCAACTGTCAGAGGGTGTTCAGGGTACGATAAATCTATTAAATATATTTTATGACTGCTTGAATATAATCGATATAAAGCACAAAATCTATAATATTAAGTATTAGATATCGAACATCGAACTTTATTCAGTAGTAACTCCCAAACGTTCCATAACGGTTTGTTGCAAAACATAAAATATTGCTAAAAAAATATATTTCCAGAAGTCGCTAAAAATGTATAACATTACATAATTATTCAGTTTCAGTCTCGTTTTGACTTTATACGACTCTTTTGTGATATCCGCGTCTTCGTTAAACCTTTTGTCAAATTTATGTTTCTTAGATACAACACTTAAGCATATTTTTGGCGGTAAAATATTTTCGCAGAATTGACAAATTTAACTGTGAAAAGGAATTGACTAAATTGAAAAGAGAAGGCCACCGTCCAATACATCGAGTACTCGTTACTTTAACGAGGTTTTGACGCATATTAAGCAGCGCTTTTTGTTCTCTCGTGTTTGTATCAGGACAGAAAGGCGTACACTTCAGATTAAAGCAAAAAATATATTACTAAGTCATGTTTGAATTGTTACATAATTTAAAGTGTACATATTGTCAACTCAATTTCCAAATTACTTACACTGCCGTGAGGTTTCGATTGGCTTTACGTAGATAATGCACCAAATGAAGATAACATAAGATGGAGACATGCTGCACACCGAACCTGTGATATCCTTATTATGCTATATTGGTCTTGTTATAAAGTAAACAAACAAATGTGAGATATTATTTGCAGTATATAGTTGATTTGTTTATTTTTTCGTATGATTCCTTTTCATTTGAAAGAAACTTATTAAGGTTTTGACGTCAGAATACATGTGTAAGGAAAACCACCATACAACGGCCCTACTGTTTAATCTTATAAAAAGGTTTTAAAAATGTTATCAATTCTTAAAGTTTCATTTAGTTACCTAAAATTTATGGTGAGTTTTCACTGATGCCTTCCTATAAAACTCCAAATGCCTTTTTCCTTACTATCTATGGACTTGGATTTCTAATTCTACACAGGAGCAAATGTATGATAATAGTATCTAGTTACCAAAGCCTCGTACAGGGCATGTAAAAGATCAGGAACGAGAAACCAACAGGTGGCATAATTTAGAGTTAACTGGAACTCTTTCTTGTTTTTTGTCCAAGAATTAAGGAAGGAAGACGGAGTGGAAGAACAATCCCATGTAAAATAACGTGTCTTTTTTCTTCGTTTTTTTTATCTGTCAAAATAAAAAATAAAAACAAAAAAGGACCATTGTCATTTCTGAAATCTTAACCTTCTATTAAAATTGCTATATCAATTTGATGGATGTGGCAATCTGTCAACAAGTATGAGCAGTGTGAACATAGTCTTTTTAATCTATGTTCACACTGAGAATGCACTTTTATGCCTCGCCGTATTACTTTTGCCTTTTTTGTTTCGATTAAATTTTAAATCTTTTTTTTGCATACAAAATGATAATGGCAAAGGTTCATATCATCATGCGGCAACGTAAAACGCTGCAGCGCAGCTTCCTGCGATAAACTGAATGCAGGTATGCGTTATTTTCGGACTACTCTATATGGGCAAAACACACGCAACGTAGAACATTTTTCTTCAGTGCAAATTAAACTTAACATGTCAACAAGCTTTCTTTAAATATATATATATTGTTTATATGTAATATTTTCATCGTGTGTTAAAATCTTGGGGTTGTCTAGGATAAACAAAAAGCTTATGTCCTTTCTCTACATGCCAACCCACAGCGACACAACCGCGATTTTTTAAAAATCTTTTCAGTTTCTGTAATCAAAGGCGACGCAACTGCAAAAGTTTAATTACTTGCACCTTGAAATCGCGTCGTCACAAAACTAACTTATTTTCATTCATATTTTTTGTACTTCTTTAGTAAATCTTTTCACATTGTTCTATCTATTTAGCCATGTACAATCGGGTTTAAATGTATACACCACCTCGCCTGATGAAAATCAGATGATCAAGAAAATTCATCATAACGTCTCTGTCTTTGTGTTAACTTGGTTGGGCTCGCTTATTTGTGTGAAGTATTAAATTATGAACTTTTATTTTAATTGGTTCTTTCTTCTTTGCACCTAAACCAGTATGACTCACAATGCTTAATTGAAAAATCCCCATTTAATTGTATGTACCATACATTATTTTCAAAGATATTGTCTGGCACTTAAAGTTTTGACCCTATTTAGCCAGGGGTTTTGCAAACATGTTATGACCGGGACTGATTCAACATTTTTGTTGATGTTACCACCTTTTCTGTGACATCATCAAAACTTGAAATTTGTTCAAAATATCAAGCTTTAAATCCATGCACTTCTGTTTTAAAGAAATTTTTAACATTTTGTCCGGAGTTCTTGCTTGCCAATTCTAAAGGAAACGATTTGTTTTTTAATTATTGCCAACGTCATCAAAAAATCACGTGAGCAAACGTATAATTATGGTCATTAATTGACTAATGTTACGCCATTACTTTTGCGGTTTAATTTTAATATTAACTTTAATTATATAGGTTTCTTAAAAGAAATTAAAATTTATAAGCATGTTTTGCAACAAATAAATTATTACTGGAAACAATAAAATAAATACTGCACCTATTTTCTTGCGTGGAATATCCTTCCGAAACTAAACAACAGACATGCGTACCTTTATGTTTTGGACCTTTTTATGTTTGTGACAAATCTTAGCTACTAGTCTCAATATGTAGACAAGCTTTAGTATAGTTTACAAAAATGACATGTCAAATAAACATAGGTTTTGCTTTTAGTAATATTTCTTGATAAAAATGTTTATTTTTATGAAAACTGGTAAGACAAGAACAATTAATCCTAACATTGCTTAACGAAAAACAATAATGCCAATTAAAATCGGATGCTAGGGGATTTTTTTTGAACTTTTTTGCACTTTTATTAACGTCTGTTTCGTTGACGCAAAAACAATGTTATCAAAACAAAATTTTAAATATCTACTAAAAGTTTATTATCTATCAAAACAATGTATGTTTTTTACGCGCGTTTTTAACTGGTCTGTGTAAATAGAATCAGGAGAACAAAAAATTGTTGTCCTGCTAAATCATCTGGATATTCGTTGGCCTTGTGATCTCAGACTTAATAACACAGAATAAATGAAATCATGAAGATGATTAAGCTTCTCTTAGAAGGTACATCATATTGTGAGTTTCAAAAGAATCTACTTCTATTTAAAAACACACCACAATCGTGGAATTTAAGACTGGTAGAATACAGACAATTTACTTTACATATTTAACCAACTAACGAGTGGCAACGCCTCAAACGTTCCATTTCCTGTTTGTCACTCAAGCGAATGGAGATCAGAAAGTTGAGAGCAATATTAAAAAATATTAAAACCTTGCAGATGCGTTAAGAACTAGCTACACCTCAATAAGATTTCGATAACATCAAGGAAGTGTTTGATCTGTAATCTCGTATAATTTTCATAGCTTTCTATATTTAACCAGTATCGTCCATACCTTTGTCTTTACTTTTACAAGAGTACCTGACTGTACTAGTCTAGTAGTCCCATTTGTTATTTGTACTTGAGCAACATGTGATATAGTAAACATTTTTGTATAATCAAGTCAAAGAACGACACACTGGTTGTCTCCCTAAACCCACCTGCCAAATGGTCCTTACCCTTCTGTTATCACCACGTCTGCATATTTTAGCTTGCTTGTCTGCCACATTGTGAATTTTAAATTAGCGGCACTCTAAAATAAATTTTCAAAATCACAATTATATTTTGTAGATTTGACATTTGACCTGTTTAGTAAGCCCTACGCAATAATGGTACAACAAGGATTCTTTATATCAAGGATTAATTTCTTTGCGCATGTGCATTAAAGCGACTGATAGCCTTGTGGTAGAGCGTTCGCTTTCAGTGCGGGAGGTCTTGGGTTCAAACCCCGGCCGAGTCATGCCAGAGACTATAAAAGTGTGAATCTATCCTTTCTGCTTAGCGCTCAGCACGAGAATAGGATTGATATCTTAGGCGGTTGTCTAGTTGAGCGATTGCTGTGCTTCCACGACTTTCGTAGCTCAAATGGGAGCTTTAAATGCGCTAGGACCCCCTTCGCAGGACCCTCGTTGATAGCAGTACCAATAGGAACTGAAGAGGCTATCCTGGGTAAATAATAGTAATAATAATAATAACCGCTTTACTAAACACAATAATAATATTTTTTGCTATATTTGCCAATAAATTTCACTTTTAGCGGTCCTTTCTCGTCAACAGGATAATTCATCTTCTTTAATACACTACAAATGTTTCCTTTTTTAAGTCACTAGATTACTGCGCTGCAGAGAAACCGGATACTCTAATGACTTTAACCCTAATTTTGGACTTTGTGTTGTTATACCTACAATCGATTTGAAAACATACAAGACGCGTAGAACGACTATGACGCACATATCTCGCCTTGACTGTTTTAGTGTTTACTGTTTTACATATAATTAGTCGATAAGCGCTAGGAAAAATCAAGTTACGCGGTGACACAAGGTCAATAACAGACATGCTTTCTCAGCTGCTTCAAACGAAAACAAACAAAAAAGGTATTATCATTAGTGACAATGTATGTCTGTCGCAAACATGTTACTTTAAGCCCATCATCAAAGTCCTTGGGATCTTAAAATCAAAATTTACATTGAAAGACAATGTGTGATGGCCAAGAATGGACAAGAAGATAAAATTAGATTAACCCTTTTTAATTTATTGATTTTAAAGTTGTTATAAATTTGTTTTGTTTATTCGATTTACTTCAACTTGAATATTTATGACGAAATCGATCGAAATAACGCTACTGGTTATACTAGTCATGCTTAATGGTTTTGACTTGTTTTTTGTGGTGAATATTGAATTTTTTTTCAAGTTATGTACTTTTTGCTTACATGTTGGAGAAATCTTTTTTACACTCAAAACACATTTTTTCTCTCATAACATCGAACGGAGAAACCAGGTATTTATAACTTTATAAACATGAGAAATATCGTCGTTTTAATTGCTTTAATTGGCATCTTTCACACTTTGTCATTTAATGATGTTGCATCTCAAGATAATACAAACGTTTATAAAGCAAATGTTATTCGTACAAAGATAAAGAGAGGTAAATCACCTATCGTTTATTATGCGAACTCTGTATCAACATTTAACATAATTTTGTCAGGAGATATTCAAGAGAATCCAGGACCTGGTTTATCCAAGTGCACTGAGTGTAATAAAGGAGTTGGAACAAATAGAAAACGTTTACAATGTATTAAGTGTTTATGTTTTACACATGCATCATGTTCTAACCTTCCCATCTTTGAACAGAATCGTATGACATCCAGAATTGTTGTTAAATGGACATGTAGTGGATGTATATTATCAGAGCTTCCCTACTTTTGCGTACGTAATATCGCATTTAACACAGACACTACTGATGACCCAATAACTACCGAGAACAGTCATCTAAGGCTTTTAAACAAGCATCGCAATCAAACGTCTATCGCTCATATAAACACCCAATCTCTCTTATCGACATTCACAGAATTCTCTTTAATGTTAAACATTTATGACTTTGACATCATAACCCTAAGCGAGACTTGGCTTCAAGACAACAAGGAACAGTTAGATTACGTCAACATACCAGGATATAAGACACTTTTCAAAAACAGAAAATCTCGAGGGGGTGGAGTTGGGATTTATGCCAAAGATTCTCTACACTTTAAATCGAGAGATGATTTGACAAAACATTCTTCAATGGAAGTTTTATGCGTCGAATTTCGTGGTCGGAACAAAAATACACCCTACCTTCTAATTACAGTATATCAACCAAGCTCAAAGGAAGAGCAAAAGATCGAATGGCTCAATAATTTTGAAACATTTGATAGCCGAAATATCTATTAAATGGAGCGGTGTCATTATTGTAACCGGTGATGTGAACATTGACCTTCAAGGCCAAGAAAAAGAATCCACCAAACGTTATAAAGACATACTAAATTCGTACAATTTGTATCAACATGTCAATAAACCAACCAGAAAGGGAGCTACTCTCATTGATCATATTATTACTAACATTCCTGGTAAAGTGACAAACAGTGACGTGCTTATTACTGACGAAATAAGTGATCATGACACGCCATATATTCTACTTAGCATTAAAAAAGAACGTTTCGAACCGCGATATAAATTCGTTCATGACGAAAAAAATCTGGATATGAATTCCTATATCGACGATTTTTCAAAATTACCATTTAGTTTGATATTTACATTCGATGATCCAGATGAACAAATAGATACACTGAATCATCTCATATTATCCTGTATTGAACGTCATGCCCCACTGAAGCGAGTAAAGCTAACACGCCCGATCGCTCCGTGGATGAAAGACCCTGCCATCCAAGACAGTCGAAACCAACTGGAATTTTATCGTAAAAAAGCCCAAGAAGATCCAAATTACAAAAATGACTATAAAGAAAAACGCACTAATTATCGAAAGACATTGAAGGAAATAAAAAACTCGTTCTTCAAGAAATCGTTATCGTCAAAGGATCAAAAATCTGTCTGGAATACTATTCATCGTATTCTGAGTAATCAAAAAACACGAATCAAACACGATCCTTCAGAAATGAATGAATATTTTAGCAATCTAGCAGCAAACCTAACTGGGAAATCAAACGTCGAGTCTACATTACCAGATGATATCAAAACTACTGAAAACGAACAATCGTTCAAAATTCAACATACTACTTACAATGAAATAAATAAAATACTAAAAAACCTCAAGAATGACTGCTCCAGTGGTCATGACAATATTCCAATACGACTTATCAAGCCAGTATCAGAATTCATAACATCCCCTCTGGTCCATATTATTAACAATTGCATCAACAAAGAAATATTTCCCCAGCAATGGAAGATTGCTCGTGTTTGCCCAATACCAAAGATCGACACACCAATTAGCACAAAGGACTATCGTCCAATCTCAGTACTGCCAGTATTGTCAAAAATCTACGAGAGAGTAATCTTATCTCAGTTATGTGAATTCATCGAAAGTAATCAACTTTACAATGAAACACAATCCGGTTTTCGCAAAGGTCATACGACTACCACATTGATGCTTAAGCTTCGTGACGACATAAAAAAAGCAATGGCGAAAAGTGAAGTGACACTCTCTATCCTCATCGATTACTCCAAAGCTTTCGACACGATTGATCACAAAAATCTGCTGCTGAGACTACGTGATATGAATTTTTCATTTCGTGCTTTAAAGATATTATCAAGTTATCTGAAAGATAGGAAACAATACGTTCAAATTGAAGACAAAATTTCATCTTTAAAATCAATGTTTTACGGTGTACCACAGGGTAGCATACTTGGCCCTGTCCTGTTTAACCTCTACGTCATCGAGTTATCAAATCAAATCAACTCCGCCAGTATCCAATATGCTGATGATACAACATTATATAAACACTGCAAAGTCAGAGATCTATTTCATTCAATCAAAGATATGGAAAAGGATGTAGATAACCTTCTAGCTTGGTCAAAAGAAAACAATCTTTTGTTCAACAGTGACAAGCTTAAGTTAATCATATTTCATTCTAAGCGACTGAGAGCATTTGATTCTGACCGAAGCTATCTTTGTCGTTGTGCTGGTATGTCAATCGAGCAGGAAGATAATGTTAAGTTACTAGGCATTCAATTCGATCA
Source organism: Hydractinia symbiolongicarpus (assembly GCF_029227915.1). Taxonomy (NCBI): domain Eukaryota; kingdom Metazoa; phylum Cnidaria; class Hydrozoa; order Anthoathecata; family Hydractiniidae; genus Hydractinia; species Hydractinia symbiolongicarpus. Next base: position 3,566,048 of record NC_079888.1, on the reverse strand, counting down.
AAATCTATCATGGACCTGCCATATAAACAATGTTATAAAATCCTCGCACTCAACACTACGTGCTCTACGAAAGTTTAGTCGTTTCACACCTTTCCATGTACGCAAAACCTTGGCGGAAACGTTGATCTTATCAAGGATAAGTTACGGTAATGTTGTCTTCTCGCAAATACCTGATTATCTGATATGTCGGCTACAAAAGATCCAAAACATGGCTGCTGGTTACGTTCTCCGCCGTTATGCTAATCTGCAAGAAGTCACGAATCTAAAATGGCTTCCCGTAAAAGAACATATTGAATTCAGTATAAGTAAACTTGTACACAAATCGAGAATTGATAACAACCATCCAAGCTATCTAAACGTAGAGTTTGTTGTACCAACACGAAATTTAAGATCTTCTACGAAGGAGCCTCTTGTTAAAAATGTTGGAAATGGCACTTTTCAAAACCAAGCACGGTGTTACGATGAAATCCCGGATAGTATAAAAATTATTGAAACTCTAGAAAAATTTACTAAAGAAGCAAAACAATTTTATCTAAATAAGGCAGTCGCTAGAGTCTTGTCTGTTTGAATTCTGTTCGCCGAAGTTTGGGTGCCAATATTCTATCGACCTGTTCACAATCTACCCTTACTCATTTTCAGCTTGTGTTTACTTTTGCCTTTTCTCCTTTTGCGACTAGCCAAGTATATATATGAAATATTTTTTTTTTTTTTTTTCATAATTCAATTAGTTTATTTTATATTTTCTTACTTCCAAGGCCATTTATCGTTTTCTCTGGGTTTTTTTTTTCTAGTTACTCCTATCTAGGTTGATTCCAATATCGTCTCTATTTATCTTGTCGATTCGAGTGTTTCAATTTCTTTCCAGCCTTTCAAGTTTATTTTTAATTTTGCTTTTCATCGCGGTTTTTATAATGTATATATATAAAAAGATAATATTTTTTTGAACAATTATTTATTCTTTATTTATAGTTTATTTGTATTTTCCTTACTTTCAAGGCCATTTATCGTTTTCTCTGCTTTTTGTCTAGTTACAATTTAGGTTGATTCCATATATCGTTTCTAATTTCTCGTCGATTCGAGCGTTTCAATTTCTTTCAAGCCTTTTCAGTTTTTCTCATCGCGGTTTTCTTTTTTATTTAATGTATATAAAAAAATTTATTTTTTGAACACTTATTTATTCTTAATCTATAATTTTTTTCATTTTTATATTTCATTTTAGGGAAAAGAACAATTTTGTACAAAATTGAACCCAAATAAATGTTAATAATAATAATAATAATAATAAACATATCAACCTTGCAGACACAACTAACTATTACTATAGTAGTCGACAAAATTGTAGACATATTCGCTTGGGAAAAAGAAAAATGTAAAAAAATGACGTCAGCTATAATCCGTCAATCCAAAAATTTTTTTTTTTGAAATTTCTTAATCTGTCGCCTTTATTGTGGAGAAGTCAAAATCAGGAAAATAAGGATCATGCGCATAATCAGGCACAATACACAATAATACTGAATCTTAGGAATCCAGGTATAGGTCACAATACCTCTCGCATGCAAAATGAGCGCTATACTAATGACATAATTCCCCTATGACAAATGACTTGTGACACCATTATACATTTGAATCAGAATCTTCCTTGGACGAACTACCGTACATTCAAATTTACGTGAAAAAATTACCTAGTGAGTGTCCAAAAAATACGAGATACATTCTTTACGTTTTCTTACATAAGTAGGGAATCACATCATTAATGAATGTAAAATCACTATAAGTTATCGTCAGGTCATTCGGTAGTTGGTAATGAAATCACTTAATAAAGAACCAATGCCTTCATATATGACATCGGCATTAAACATATAGTGTCTTTGCTGAAGTGTGTAAAATACATCGCGTAAACTATCTCCGTGGTTCGAAACATAGAATGGTTTAGTTGTTTTATTATACCAATTCAAACAATAATCATAAACTTTACAAGTGACAACAAAATAGCTAGCTAAACAGCAAAATAAATTTCTCCTTTCTCAGACTGATATAGTACAGGCGATTGATAGTGCGTAGTATAATTGAGTTTCAATATATTGAAACATAAAGAACATAGAAAATTTCTCAATTGACAAGTCGGCTCATTTCATTTGATATCTCGAGACAATCGACATATACTTTTATTAACCTTCGTTTTATATTTCCTGATCCTCGAATACAAAGTATTGCTGAACGCAATAAACAAAATTATATTTTCGTCCGAAGCCAGTTTGTAACGGTACTTTGTTCCAGAATTCTTTTTTCCGCTACTGCATTCGACAGAGTGGAGACTGGATCCCCCATATGGTGTAAAAATCAGCGATGTAAATGATCCGTGTTCTACTTCTAGCACTCTTTATCCATATGCACGTTTCTTGATGTTTTCATTCGATTTGAATGCATTAGGCAGTTTCTGATTGAGGCATGTCAAAGCAAATGGGTTAAATACCCTAACCCTTGAAAACAATTCAAACAATTAGATTGACTTAATGCACATGATCCACTAATATCTTCTCTGTAATAATACGATGACTGTGTGTGTGTCTGTGTGTCTGTGTGTCTGTAGGGAAAGTAAATGTGTTCATTTTCCTTTGATGTAGCCACAAAATATGTCTTTAATAAATGACATTACGGCACGACGTCAATATCACTACTTTAACGTCAATATGTTATATTAAATTAATGAAGCCATTACAATGCATTTAAACGAGCTGGTGACGTCACTTATTTTTCACCGCGTGGTATCTAGGGACCACCTGAGACCAATTTGGATAATTTTTCCAAACCTTAGTCCCTGAATCCGATTCGGAAGATGATGACGTCATTAAAAAACCTTTAAACCACAGTATTTCCGTAACCATTTGTCAAAAGTACACGATCCTACACATTTTTTTGATCCGTTTCAAGATCTACGCGATGAAGCCAACGGGTATACGAATCTCCAAACAAACAACAAATTATTGTAATTTAGAGGAAAAAACGTCGGTTATAAAGTATAATTGATCCCTATTCAGATTGGGGTCTAATTGACCCGGTCATTGGTTGGGGTGGGGTGGGAGGGGGAGTGGCAAAAATGCCCCACACCTATATTTTCTGATATTTTTGAAAAATATTTGGCACAAATGCTAACTGATATAAATTAACTTGGCGAAAAATTTTTTAGTTTTGATCGCGTGCTAAATTATTGTTTTTATTGTTTTTGATTTGACCACCTGAGGGCGGTCGTCATCAGTCGGTCAGGGCGCGATATTTCCCGGGGTTTTTTGGCGGGAGTTGAATTCTTGTGCGCAACTTCTGTGCCATGTTTTCTATTGTTTTCATGAAGCAGTTACACCACGGTTCTCTTGATAATGGAGATAAAATTTGATATATGAGCGATATGACTGATTTTGACTTTATCTCCGGCAGTCACCACCACCCATATGCATACATCTTGATTAGCGTGGTCTTTCTTGAGCGTGCCTCTTCAAATTATAGATCCGTAAGTGAAACCATAATGAACGGATTCGATTAAATGTAAGCTACGACTTTTCAAATTTTTTAGTGTATGTGGTAAATATATATCCATGACATTATTCTTTTTGTTGTGAAGAGCGTAAAGGCTCAAACGAGCATGAAAACTCAAACCTCAAAAACTTATCTTCATCTTTTAAACTCTGCTCTTGATACTGCGGGTGTTTATGGTTGTGCAGTTGATTCGTTTTCAGAACTCATGTATTATGTTGTGTATAATAAGCTGAAGGATTCGTCTATTAATTTATCTTTTACTCCAAACAGAATTTTTATTGCATGAGAAGCGTACGATAGGTTACTGAGAAGTCACACAATGATCCTGCTCAATATGAACTATATGCTATTGTCGTCCCCAGTAAGAAAACCTTTGTGGGGTTTCATAATGTCAAAATGGGCATCATTCCAAGCACGTGATTCAAATGCACAGTTTTCAGAAATATTTCAAGAAAGTGTGTTTTCCAACATAAATGATTTTGAAAATTTTATATTTTTAACAAGTTATTATTATCAAAAAATTTGGAAATAATTCTAATGATTCAAGCCAAACATTTCTTCAGTATGTATCTGCTGTGGATGAAAATTTGGAATCAGTGGTGGAGAACTGGCCCACAATTTGTTTCAACAAAATTTCCCTATACATGAATCAGTGTGTAGTGTGTGTGGAACTGTTTCTCCTGTGAACAATTATTTTGTAACACCTGCCGGTGTGTTATTCGTTGAATTTAGTACACAAGTGTGCAATTTTGTCCACATGCATGAAGTGATTTTTTTTCGAATTAAATATGCATTGAAGGGTGTAGTGCGAAACACAGGTGCACATTTTGCAGTAGCAGTCTAAACTGACCACGGTTGGGCATATATTGATGATTTGAAAAAACAAACAATTTTTTTGACTCGTTCACCGATTTAAAGTGCGAGAATCAACATGGTTGGTTTCTCTGCTGTTTCGTATTAGAGTAAGGTACTCTGGGTATATCAACGGACACAAATTTATATTCAATAGATAATATTGGCTGTGTCCCTAGCAGTCTGTCACTACAACAGGAAAAACATTAGTTCATACAATATTTGACCATGATTACTGTACACCATTTTAAAAAAAAACTCTGGTCTCTAATCGTAGTGTGAAGAGAGGGACAGAAAATCTGCTATTAAGTAATCCATATCTGTCTTCGTTGCCTTCAGCAAGAAAAAACCTTCAACATCCATTTCAAATAATGGCCATAAAAATAACCTTGCATTGAAAAATTTGTTTTGTACATTGAAAACTTCACATACTTCTGAGAGTGTGTCAACTCATAATGCTGGAAAATTCCCATCTACTCAGTTCCCACTCGATGCGCTGGACATCATGAGAAATTTTCACAATAGTTTTTGTAGAGAAGCGTGGCCTGCTACTCTTCAGCATGAGATATGTGGTAGGTGCAAGCGCGACAAAGGATATCCAAAAAATTATAGTGCAGAAAATAACATGGGGCCATATGTTGTTCCCTCTGAATTAACTGACTTGAGTCAAGCTGAAGAAATGCTCATTTCAAGAGCTCTGCCCTTCATGAATGTTGCTGACACTTTGCCAAATTTAGTGGAAAATATTCCTATTGTCAGAATATTGTCTTCTGATATGGAATCTAAGTCAAAAGATTTCAAAGATCGTAGGCATAAGATTTTAACAGCTTTGTCTTGGATAATTGCTAATAACCCGTGGTATCATAAATGTGGTAATCGATTATAACAGAATAAATAATTTACCTATAGGTGGAGAAGTTCAAGATTCAATCCCTTTTATATCCAAATATGTGGATGGTGATAAGAATAACTTGCCTGTTGACACAGGACCAGAATTTGATGATAAAATAAAGTCAGAGATTATTTCATCTTTTGTGCCTTTAAATCTTGAAAAAAACAAAAAAACAAAAAACTTTGATCAAGGATCATGTTAACGAAGTAGTTGAGCTCAATATTGTCGATGAAAGCCCAGCCAATAAGTGTCGTACTTAAACCCTTGCTTCACTTGCTTTTCCTACATTGTTTCCCGATGGAAAGGTTGATCCAACAAACTTATCATTACCTAGAGATATTGAAATCTTTGCAATGAAATTAGTCCATTGGATTAAATTTGGGAAAAAATTGACGGAAGCTGGCATTACAGGTTTGCTTCTCATCCTCGTTTTATGTATTGGGCATTCAATATATTGTATAGAAAGCGACTGCTTAGTAGAGGTAATTTATATGTGAAACGTAACCCAGATGATGCTGACTTCACTTAAGAAGAATTCAATGAAATGTTATCTGAACCTGGAGGCTCCAGGAGCAGTAGTTTACTGTCCAAAATTTTTTACTACAGCAAAGAAATTACTGGCTCATATTCGTATTGGAACAAAGTGAGAGAAAACTTAAAAAATATTGTGAAACAAGTTGGTGTTCCAACAATCTTTTTCACACTGTCCAAGACCGAGTATTACTGGTCAGACTATCTTTCTTTCCCGGGTTATTCTGGCGATGACACGTCAGAGATAAAAAAATTGATTCAAGAAAATCCACATCTTGTGGATTGGTATTTCACTCAACGAACAGAAAAATCTGGCAAAAGTTGGCTCTAAGAATATCTTTATGCCTTATGGCGTTGGTATAGATTTGAATATGCATCTCGTGGGTCCAATTCATTGCCATGGCTTGCTAAACTAAAGGATGATCCAGGACTTGTCAACTTCACTTCTATTGTACTTAAGGGTTATTTGGCCAACCAGAACAAATCAGGTGGTTTAGATCTGTCTTCTGATGAAATGGGGAGGTTGAATTCAGAAATTGATGATGGGAGGGTTGCAGAAGCACAGGTATGTGATTACACTGATAAGTTGATGACTATTTTGAACCCTATTGGTCCTGATGAGTTTTCGAAACCTGCAACTCATCCTTGCAAAGTATCCTTCACTGATCTAGACGACTTTGCCATGGACCATGAGAATATTGTTAGTTCTGTTCAAAAACACATATGTAGTACAGCATATTGTTTACGAGAAACTGACAATGGGTTACAATGTCGTTTCTCTTATCCATTTGAAAATACTTCGAGGACACACATAAGATTTTCTAAAGTAAATACTAAAGACAAGTTTGTCAAATATAGAGCTGAGATTATAACTGCAAGGAATGACCCAAGACTAAATAGATATTAACGAGTCCAGCTGCAAGGGTGGAGAGCAAACTGTGACATAAGTGTTGTAATTGATTACTATGCATGTGTAGGGTACTTGACAAAGTATGCATCGAAACCAGAAAAGCTTAGTGCAGTTGCTAAGGATGCATTTGATAAAATTGCTATTGGCATAAATGAAAGAGATTTTGATTCTGTTAAAGTGGTGAAAAAGCTTATGATGCAAACTGTTTGATTGCGTGATATGAGGAAGTCCCGGAAGTTTGTCACTCAGTCATGAAACTCAAATTTTACAGTAGTTCGTTTGGAGTTGTCACTGTTTCTCTCTTTGGTGCATGAAAAGCAGAAACAGTCGAAGGGGAAGTTATTCTGAAGCCTTCCATGTTGGATATTTATGCTGAATGTTTTACCTATACTGACAATCCAGAAATTTTGAATTGTAACTTTGTTTCTTTCCACACGAATTATTGCATGCAAAATGGCAAATTTGTAGAAAGAAAAAAGAATGTTGTCATACGAGTTGTACCAACTTATTCTTTGAGTCCAGGCAATGTACACTATGGTTTATATTGCAAATTCAGTCTTCTCAGGTATAAGATTTGGAGGGATGATCCTTCTTCAGCATGGGATAACTTGGAAAAAACTGAAGAAAATTTCATCACTTGTTGGCATGAATTTGTTCAATCTGAGGAAGGACAGAGATCGATTCCGAATTACCTGCAGGAGTGAGAAAGTATTGAGGCAAGCTGTTCAATTGAACAACCAGGTGTGATGGAAGAATCACAGCACACTGAGCAAAGAGAAGAATGGATGTCTTTGACTGATTTCTTGGCATCGACTGAACAGGGAAGTTCTGATATGCCTGCTGATGACCAGGATACAGAATATTGGCAAGAACAGTGTGATCAGTTTGATGACAATTGTAAATCAGAAATGCCAATGTGGATCAGCACACGGAAAAACTCTTTTCACTTGCCAACTATAGATTTTAGCGAAACTGATGCTAAAATTGCTTTATTAAACAATGAACAACGAAAAGCTTTCAATATTGTTCACTCTCACTTTAACAATACTTCTAGTCACCAGTTGTTACTTTTGGTTAGTGGTAAGGCAGGCCATGGTAAAAGTTTTTTAATTGACAGGCTCCGTCATCTTTTGCAAGGACAATGTGTAATCTCTGCACTTTTTGGTTTGGCTGCTTACAATGTTCTTGGGAAAACATTGCATTGTTTGCTGAAACTACCTATTAGAGGCAAAATAAATCATGAACTTGATGGTGCAGCATTATTACAACTACAGGAAAGTATAGCTAAAGTAAAGTATATTATCATTGATGTGTAATTTGTTATAAGTCAAAAGGACTTGGCATGGGTGAATAGAAGATGTAAACAAGCTATCCTTTTGCGTGACTTAAGACAGTTACCACCTGTGAGTGAGAAAGTACTTTATAATTTAAATACGAGAAACGAGTTTGAATCTTAAGGGCTTTTTGTTTATTCAGAGTTCAAAACAGTTATTCAATAGAAGGCAAATCAAGCTGTTAGTGGAACCACTGGTTCTCGTGAAAGATTCAAAGAACTTCTCTCCAATATCCATGATGATAAATCAACCAAAAAAAAATGGGAGTTGCTATTGTCTAGAACACCAACTTTTTTGAAAGACAAAGATGACTTTATTGAAGCTATCAAACTTTCGTATGGGAATGAGCAAGTCGCCAGAGATAACTTCCAGGCCTTGAAAAATCAGAATGTGCCAATAAGTAGAATTGATGCGTTACATAGTAGGAATAGTGCAGCACAGCTGTCTTCCGATGACATGGGTGGGTTTAAAAAAACAATTTTTCTGTCTGTTGGAGCTCGTGTGATGCTTTTACGAAATCTTTGGTTGGACTTTGTAATGGAGCTCTTGGAACTGTTCACAGCGTAGTTTATGCTCGCAACCATCATCAGCCATCATTGCCTATCGCAGTGATGGTTAAACTTGATGAATCGTACCGGGGACCTAGCTTTTCACAAGATATCCCAAGGCTTGTTCCAATCCCACCATTGAGTTCAAATTCTGAATCCCTCGGAGCTTCCTTTAAAAGGACACAATTTCCATTCATATTAGCATGGGCCATAACAATTTATAAATTACAAGGGTTGACATTAGGGTGTGGATAGATCTAGGTAAGAAAGAACGATCAAGTGGATTAACCTATGTTGCATTCTCCAGGGTCAGAAATTTGAAAAGTATAATTGTTGAACCAATGTCATTCGACAGCTTGATTTCTGTAAGAAACAGTAGTTGCTTTATGGATAGAACTAGGGAAGAGAAAAAGTTACATGAGCTATCTTTGAGGCAGTAGGCACCACATTTCCTATTGATTCAATTACATTGTTTCAATAAACTGTTATTTTGTTTCCTGATTTGTTAGAAAAAAATTCTTTAAATGTATCATAATGTTTCAATCTTATTTTTAGTGCCTAAGGGAAGTAAACACACCAAAGCCGTGTCAGGTAAAAAATTGAAAAATTTGGCCGTGCACGTTATCAAATTATCACATTTCTCACTGATAAATAAGACAAATTTCGTTTTTAGATAAAAAAAACAATTCACCACACTCATGCTGGAGGTAAGTATTTTGCTTTAATATTTCTCTGTATTCATATGTACCCCAGGCACAATTGACTTTTTGTAAGTATTTTTCACATTCATTTTTCAATGAGAGATTTATAAATTAGAGACCATAACAAAAATACATCCCCCATGAATTTAGTCAGTGAATATAAATACAATCTTTAATTTTTGATTTTTCAGGTGAAAGTACCATCGTTCCAAATGCATCAGTTGATAACACCATTGACACACAAGATACTGCAGTCGAAGGTAACTGAATTGTATTATGTGAAGTTATGACCACATGATTCATTTCTGGTGCAAGTGGCAGGGAATTCAGATTTTGTAATCTTCATGATTGATTCTTACTTCAGTCACAACAACTCCAACTAAAGGGAAACATTAAGCTGCTGAATCTGCGGTGTAGACCCCACCAAAACGACTATTCAGCCCGAGCAAATCAGGATATTCTCCATCTGCTCCAGCTAAGTCAGTTGGTAAGTTCACAAATCATTTTTGATAATGTCAAATACATCCAATAACTTTAAAGAAGGTAGTGTTTATCAGTCCAGTATTACTCATTCAATCGCTCGCGAAAATATTTTTCATTACAAATGATGTTGTATTCCTTTTTTTCTTTCAGACATGACTGGCTTCATTGGTGCTATAACTATTATGAAACCCAATCAAAGTAAAAGTCGACACTACTTTACAGTTAACTTCACGACAAATGCGACACAAATAGTGAAAGTCATTGTGGCTGAAAACAATGTCAAAAATTTGAAACAAAAACGCCATAGCTTCATTGATAAATGTCGTAACCAAATGCTTACAAAAATTCATGCCTGGCAACGATGTCTATTTTTTCAATACATACAGTTCAATTGCACCAGCAAAGGAAATATACTTCGATTTAAACGATGCAGATGCGATTCCACAAGAAAATCTTGACAATGATGACTTGGTTTTGTCGATAGTAGGGAAGTTAAAGTTGCCTAAAGCAATTGTACATCAGCCATTTTTCCGAAATAGGAAAAATTATGTGGAACGTATGCAAGAATGGCTTATATCTGATAAAACGCGAACAATGCAAATTACATTCTGGGGGGACTTTGTCGATATCCTCAAAGAAGATGAATTAATTCAAGTCGTGAATGCCAATACCAAATTGTTGCACGACAATGTTGTGTTAAATACCACATATTCGACTGGTTTGTGCTACTTGAGTGCTGATCTAGACGCAAATTTTGATCAAGCACAAATAGCAGAACAAACATAACGGCCAGAGGGACAACAAAGTTTGATTCTTTATTGTCCTATTATTAAAAGTATCGTCATGGATTCGTATCTCAAGTGCAAAAAATGCAACAAGAAGATCAAACTTAATCCAGGAACAGGCGTTCTCTCTTGTGATAACTGTCATCGAGAGTACTTGGTGAATAATTTACAAAATGAGGAAAACACTAACCGATCAATTGTTACCTTTGATCTCAGAACAGAAACTACAGCAGTAACTGCATCAGCGTTTGGTGAAACAATCATGGAATATTTTGGTGAAAATGTCCTCTCCTGCAGGGCGAACATACAATTGAAAGCGAGAATACTCGCACTACAAAAAGTGGATTTTACAATCACAAAATCGAATATGATAATAAAAAAATAGCGAACCTAACAAAGATGACGATTAACAAGCGTTTGTTGAAGAGGAACACTGTTTTATACTGTTTTATAACACTTCAGTCCTCATTCTTTTGTTGCGATGTTTTCGATACTCTTTTGTTTTAGTTGAAACCGCATATGATGTAAACAAATACTAGATTCAATTCAAACTATCAAAGTTTGATTAGAAGCTTGATGTTTCCTCTTCCCACTATTTGATATTTCGGCCATTGATGCATTTACAGATGCGGTTTTTATGATTTTTACGACGCATGTGAAATTTTCTTTGTCGATTTCTATTCATGTAAATGCGTGAATTTATTTTTACGACCTATGTAATTATGTATTATCATTTTCCACTTATAAAAAGATGTATATATTTTGGTATTTTTTCACCTCTCAATGAGAAAATAAACAACGCTCGATCATGATAGCTCGACTATATCGGTGCTAAACAATATGCGTGTGTATAGTAGAAGATATACTTGGATTTTTTTATAGTATTGCATTTTATTATATGGTTTATAACATGAAGTTTGTTCATTATTATGGCTTTGTTTTGTTAATAAATATGAAACGAAATACCATCCAAATTTTCTATCAAAAAAGCTTTATGTGTATGTCCATTTTAGGGAAGAAATTTAATCGAAATTTCATTAGGCGAATGACACCAAAACCCGACAAGAAACAAATATGCAGACCATTTCTATGAGTTTCCTTGAATCCTACCTGTAAATCATTTCAGTCTACTCACAGACCCTGTGTTCCTTTGGGTCTACTTCGTCTTGTTAAATTTTCCGTACTACGTACGTAAAGTCTGATATACGGCTTTATGCTTTGCACTCCATCATTGTTGTCATCCCCAGTCCCTATTCGAAGCGCGCTTCGTACGGAGTTTTGCTACCAGACTTGGTAGACCATGATAACGCAGAAAAAATGGTTTACGGGTGGTAGGTTACGCTCGACATGCAAAGTCTGCAAATCAGAACCCCCTCACTTAGGAAGTACATAAGTCAAGACACGTATCGAATACATCAACCTTGCTGCACTGCCAGTCCCGTTTCTTTTGCGCAAGTGCTGTTTGTGTATCGCTGCTTTTCCGCGGTGACTATCAAGGGAACGTCTAAACGGATACTTTATTACGAAATCAATGCGGTCGCACCGGTGTGTCACCGTACTAGTACTTAGCACATTTATGTTTCAATGTTACTTACTGTAGTTTTTATTGATTTTCTGATTACCTTATATATAATTTCTATGCACTGGTCCTTTAAAGATAGTAAAATGTATGTTCTAGGACAGAACGACGACGACAACGACGACGACAAGGGAAATTCCCCGAAATCCCGAATTCCCCGAATCCGGCAAATCCGACAATTCCTGAAATACCGATAAAGTCTCGCGCATGGGCATTAGCGACCAGCGGAAATAATGCTGACATCAACAAAATTTCGAGCATGCGCAATCGAGTAGGGGAAAGTCGATAGAGTTGTGACTTCCAGTTGAGGCTAGGATGCAATAATATGAAAAAAAATGAGCCGACAATAATATGAAAAAACATGAGCCGACATCGTGAGAATCTAACTCGCGATCTTATCAAGGTACAGAAAATTTGTACCAGGGTAGTTGAAAAGGATCCTGCGATGTTCAGATATGTTCCGGATCTTATCAAGACCCCGAGAATTTGTGCCGTGGTCGTTAAAGAGGAACCCCAGATGCTCGGGAATGTTAAAGACCATTTCAAGACTCAAGAGATGTGTACCGGGGCGGTTCAAGAGTACCCATGGCTGCTTAAGCATGTTCTGGATCGGTTCAAGACGCTGGAAATGTGCGCTCGCTGCTCAAGTATGTCCCAGAACATTTCAGATCCCAGGACGTGTTCCCCTGGAGGTTCTCGTGAAAGCTTGAATAAATGATAAAAAATATTTTTGAATGAGTATATAGTAAATGTGTTATACTAATTCAAAACTAGGTGATATAGTCGGAGATGCAGCAAATATGATTTTAATCGCCGGTATTAGTTTTACTCTACCCCTCTTGGATTTTGCTTTGCTACAAGAAGTGGAGAGGCAAATGACCTTGAGTCGAGGTTCGAGCGGTACGTGGAGGATAATAGTACTTGTGAGTGTAAAAATGAATAAGAATAGGTTTCAAGAATTGCGCAACGATATAGAAAAAAACTCTGGTTGAAGTTTTATCTTCAAAATAAAAATGTTATTGAATTTCGGAGATAAAACTGTTAAATCTGAAGACTTTTACACCAATTTGAACCTACTAAAAATCCAAGAAGTGAACATTGAAAACCTTGTACTGAGCGACTCTATACCAGCAAACAAGGGCAAGGATGAGCGCTTCGTGATTGGCTATCAGGACCAAGACGGAAACCTAGGATCGTTATTGATACTGACTCCTGAAAAGATACGCTCCAAAGGTGTCTCTCAATACAGCGAAGGCTCCGCGCTTACTATGTCATTTGACCTGGCCAGCTATCTCGAGTGGTTGGAGAAATATGAAGAGATCTTGGATAGGGTGGGATCCTTGGAGGGAGTTTGCTTCACCAACACCAGCGTGAAAAAAGGGCGGTACCTCAACACCAAGCTCAAGATGTGGGATGGTGAGATCAGAACAAAAATCCACAAGAAGAAGATACCCCAAAAAAGCTGCAAGTGTAAGGCCATCGTGAAACTAGCGAGTATCTACAGGCAAGGGCGCAACTACTACGACTTACTTGGAAGAGTGCAAATATAAAAACATCGAAGGATACCGCACTTGCTACTCCAGTGACTCTGATGACGACGAGAGTTTCACCATATTGTAAGTGGCTTGTCAAGGTTCTATGTTGTACCTCAACATAGAAACAAAACATGAACGTTCCCGCGCTGAAAAAAGAAGCGAAAGCACTAAAGGACCGTAACTACTTAACTATGAATAGAGGTCTTCTTCTCGAAGCGAACCGAAAGGTCAACTACAAGTCCGTTTCGACACAAACAGACGGTCCTTATTGCGAACCTTGCGTCAGGATCGCGTGCCAGAAAAATCTTGAGCAATACTCGATACAGCTCTCCAAAAAGCAGCAACGTGTCGTACATGACTGTGGCCTTATCATCAACTATGATACCGGAGAAGTACTCGAAATCGTCTAATATGTTGACAAAACACACTAGACCTATGAAAAAGCAGGTGGTTCGTCTAAGTACCGCTGACATACTGCGCAAATTGAAGTTTTTTTATTGATAGAGTTCACGATTTTGCGCGTTCGTTGTCGGGCTTGCTCCTTCAATACCATATATGTTTGCTTCTCTTGCATGATTAGGTTGAACTCGTAGTCGCTGATGACACCATTCTCTACAGCTCTACTTATCAAGTCAACGATAGAGTTTAACTTAGTCTCCGCCAATAGTTTGATGCCCTCGTGCTTCTTGCTCTTAGCGCCTAGCCTCTTCCCAGCGTTCCGTAGACCCGCTTGTCCCGGAACTACGGCGATAGTGATACCGCTCATGGCAATACAGAGGGGAGCTCCAAGAACCGAAGCCAATGCCCCTATTCCAACACCAGTTGTGATGATTCTGATACTCAATAAACCGTGGTCGCAGAACCTCACCCAGGTCCTATGCATCTTGAACTTTTTAGCGAGCTTGTCCCACTCTTTAATCTCGGCTCGCAAGTATTCTTCCACTTCTTCAATTTTTCCGAGCCTGTAGTGTTGTGAAGTATCCTCCTGCCTGTCTTTCGCAGGTGCAGAAGGTAAGGGCGGGTAAAGCTTTGCAATGTTAGTCATATTCTATAAGCAAGTTCCCACGAAAGGGTTCTTTTCGTATTAATACCCGTTGATGAGCATGAACTTTAACCTGTCTGTTGAACCTTTAAGGGGGAGGTATACAGGAGTGTCGAAACTCCGTGTCACTATATCTCCACAAACGTTTAGCTCTTTCATAGAAAGCAGGGCTAGTACATTGGATTTCTCACCATTCAAAAGAGAATAATCCAGATCCAGAACGTCAGTCTTGTAGATGCTGTCCTACTCACCTGCGGTAAATATTACAATATTATCAAAGGCCCGTCCCATATTGTCCTGCAGTGGTTGATCGATTACCACACTGTACCCTTTGTTAACCCTAAGTCTACAGATTCCGTCCCTGAGTACGAAAAGATTGATCCTTCCTCCCGCTTGACTGTTGACTATTGTCGCGAGATCCTCGATTCTATACAAACCCGGCGCAATCGAGATGAGGACTTCCAAATCACAGACTTTCATCAACTTAGACCCCGCCTTATGGATGTTGATTTCGCTCTTAGTGAAGAGGCTCACCCACCTAGGGCGGATACTGATCGATTTTAAAGCGATCCTCGTGTCCTCCCCTAGATGAGGTTTGAATATCGTGGAGCTCGCAATGTACAGTTGCTTCATGTTTCTTTAAGAAAAGATGATCATTTACTCGTATAACCCGAAGGTAAAGTATGCCCCTGCGCATGGGTGATATCTCGAGAGACTCAAGGGAGATGATCTCTCAACGCAGTACATCGTTATTGACGCGAAGGGGTCCTCATTCAAGGTGAAATTCCCCAACTTCTTCGTCGACTACGAGTTCCACTCTGAGGCGGTATTGAAAACATGGCAAAGCCACCCTTTCAGTCTCTGGTCAACTCAGCTCAATTATACTACACACTGCGCAACTTCAGCTTTCGGCATTTCTATGCAGCATCTAACCACATCCCTACCTCTTGTTCGCTCCGTTTACCGTTTCCACGTGTACTTCCAGATTTGCAAAACCCTCCAAGATCTCGACATTTCTCTATCGGGTTCTGATAGATTCCGCCGTCTCAGCAACCCCTTTAACTTGAAAAAATTCCTGCAATTAGCACGTGAATTCGGGGTAAGTACCACCAAGAGCGAGTAGAGAAACGAGACCCTCTTTAGTAGCTAGCAATATTTTCGCAAAGACTACCCCAATAGCGGCTCGACCTATTTCGATGAAGATTCATAGAGTCGATGGATTCTCGAAACCTCTCCAGATCTCACGCCAAGCTAACGCTAGGTTCAACATCATCGGCAATTAAGGTAGTTCGATCGATGCGCAGCGCCTTTCCTTGACGACTTTTGAGGATCTGATCCTCCGGCCTAGTGACACGGGTGAGGAAGTAAGGCGACTCCAAAATGTGCTGAAGTACGCGCGGCTCAAAGTCGATTTCTCGGTGGCGCATGGAGTCTTCATGATCCCTAGCGACACGAGTCTTCATATAGGGAATCTCGTGAATTTTACAAACAAGATACTCATCAGCAAAGAGTATTTCTCGATTGGTGTTAATCCGCAGATTAACGCTAAGCAGGTGAACCGTGAGTCAGCAACACGGAGCACAGTTCCGATGAAACAGCAAGAAATTGTGAGGCGAAAAGGGGAGGGTGCCACCCTCCACCTTGGAAAGGAATCCATGCGTCTGACGTATGCGTCTGAGAGACACGATGATACCAAGGCCGCACTGGTTACGGTAGGGGTAGGACTGATCCTCGCGTATGTTTGGCTGAAGTAAGTTTAATCTGTTGATCAACAAATTAAACACTCATCAATTCTTTCCACCCTTACTCCTCCTCTTACCCACATACGTAACGACAATACCCACAGTAGCAGCCATGGCCATGTTCAAGTGCTGTGCCGCAAATTCGCCGACTCTCGCTCTCGAAAAAGAACGACACCACGCTGCCAATGATGCCAGGAAGAGCTGCACCTGCCTTGCCTGCTAGATACTTCAAGAAGCGCCCGAGTCTTTCAAGCTGTTTCCGCACAAAACCTTTCTTGGCACTGCCTCCTGCTGCAGCACCCGCCCCTGCACTTCATCCCGTAAGCGCAAGCACCAACGTAGAGATCAGCAAGCCCACAGTTGATAATTAAGCCTTGTTCCTTGAAGAGGATCTTAAGCTTTTCCCGTAGGGATGTATCCTCTCCAGCAATCTTCATCAAGGTCTCCTTGATGTGTGAAAGTTGGCTCTGAGATGAAAGTAAACCGTGCGCTTCTTGTGCGGCTTCCTTTAGATCTTTTCGCAGTCGTTGTAGATCTTCTTTCGCTTTGGCAATGCCTTTATCCCAATTTTTTTGCTGTTCCTCAGATACACCGGGCCAGACTTTCTTTGCCTCAAGACGTTTGATCTCGACTTCTGCTTTGTTGATCTCAATATTGTATAAGATCATCTTGCTTTTCAAGTCCTTGAGGTTACCCCTTAGCGTTTAAATTTCGACGTTGAGCCCTCTTCTTTTACTCTCTGTGATATCGCCGTCAAAGGAAGTGATAAAGCTCTCCGTGTCATTGAGTAGCGGCAACACTTCGGTGTCATCACCCTTATCCTCGATATGGTTATACTCGCCCCTGAGTTTTTGAGCCGCTTCTTCGAAGATTTTATCTCGACGGGGCTTGATTGGTGTTGTATACTCTGTAAAAACCATGGCTATTAGATGATCCCTAGCTATCACCTTTCGTATCCAACCATCCTTATTCGTGATCACTTTTCCATCGAAAAGAAGCTTCCCTTCCTTCAGTTCAAACATGTCGTACATTTTAGCGATGGGCTGTTGTTTTAACCTATTGCTGAGACGTTTGTGAAGATCGTCAACCCTTTATTTGAGCAGATTCCACCTCTGCTTTGTCATGGTATTTCCCGCTGAGCTGAATTGGCCCTGCTCTTCGAGCGTTGTGCTAGGCCCTGGCATAGCCTTCTGACTCAAGTCTTGAGCCCTATTAAACTCCTTGTCCTCGTGGTCAATATCCCCCTCCGTCGTAATGTCGTCTTCTTTATATATTGGATTACCAGGCATTAATTCAACCCTCTACAACCTATTAATAAATGTACGGAACCAAGCTAGATCCACACAAGGAACTAAAGACTATGCTAGCGATGAAAGGCAAGCAGCACCGTGTCAAAGTCTCCCATGTCCCCAGTACGATCAATCAGAACGAAGATTTGTATGTCGATGTTCCAAACATGGGACAGAATGATGTAATTTTCCCCGGCTCTCTCATACTCCTCTTTGACCTGGAATTTACTGGCAACAGCACCAAACGCACCATTGTCAGCAACATCGGCAAGGCCCTGGTGCAGAACCTTCGCATTAACCAGAACGGCCACGAAGTTCAGAACATCAGCGATTTCAATATACTCGCAGTATATAGGGACTTGTGGCTGCCAAAAATTGACCGTGAGAACAACTTGATTCTAGAAGACATTAACCCTAATGCCAACGAGACCTTAAGCGTCAAGCAGGCGAAAGTCTTAAAGAGCTTGATGAAGGCATGAGAGAGTACTATATCGCGACGATCCAAAAAGCTTCGAAACTCTCCGACTACTATATACCTTCCAAGCAACAACAAGATGGCGAGCTGACTTTCATTCTTGGATCCCTTGCATTCTTTCGTTTTGCGGTATACAAGTTCACCTAGCGGCTCTGCAGAAGCTGCCGCAAGGTGAGGAAAAGCAGGATGAGAAACCTCTACTTGTATCTGCGGAGAAGAGCATGGAGATTCTAAAAGACACGCAACAGGCGTTTGGTGGAGCAAAAAACTTATAAACTCGATCATATTGTGACTGGTACCCGTCTCCTGTACTTTTTGACTGATGGATCGCCTAGCGGCTCCGCAGGGGCACCCGAGCGAAGCTTTGTCTCTGAAGAACTCATGCTAACACCAGAGGATGTTAAAGTACCTCCCGAGCATGGAAAACAATGGTAAATTTGTTGTTTGTTTGTGGTAGTTAGCGTGAACCTGTGGTTCACGTTAATACCTACCCGAGCAACCCTTTAATCATAATCCTCATCATCGTCGGATTCATCATTCAATTGATAAAGGGGCGTATAATCATATGAAGGGTGAAGAATGGGTAGCCATAGACGATTTCCTTGATAACATTTGCCTCACTATCAAGGTCGATGATGTCAACCAATGCTCTGTCCTCTATAGAGTCTGCGAGATCCGAGAGCCTCAATTCCTTATTCCTAATGACCTCGTAGCAGAGCAAGCCCCGCTTGTTCACTTCGGCGGAAACAATATTCAGACCCTGGTCTTCAATAAGAACCTAGAGAAATTCGTCTTCGAGATTCTCATCTATATATTCCGTCGAGATTGTTGCCCACGGCTTTTCACCAGATGCTGATCTCTCTAGAAGTTCGTCATCATCTGGATATTCAAAGCCTTCATAGCATGGCCCCATTCGAAATCTAAAATTCTCCAAACACTGCGAACAATAACCAATAGTTGACTCCGCCTTAATGCAGCATCTAGCACGGGCACCCGAATGTCGTAAATGTTTCTAAGTTGTTGGCTTTGTACATATTCTTCCATTTTTCATTGACATTTAACTACCTTTTAACATAAAGCTGAAGTGGTCAAGCATCATTATCAGGCGTGTTTTTGTTGCTCGTAGGAACTACAAAAACTGTGACTTAGTCCTCAAGCGCTGTGACACCTACCTAAATCGTACAAGTCGTCTTGAATAAGGTCAATAGGCCGGAAGTGGCATATGTATCGCTCCACATGCCCTCCCTCTTTGAATCTATTAAAGGCATGACTACGAGCTCCTCCGACTCAGGGTAGTGATCCTTGAACCATCTCCTTTTCTTGAGAATAGCACACCTTTGTACGCGAGCGCCGTAGTATGGGAGGTGGTGATACTCGTCATCGTCCTGTGTGGTATGTTGCGGTATATCATAATAACGTTGTCCTTCCCAGGATCTTGGACATGTGGCATACCTTTCACGGAGTCTCGCATTTTCTTGACTCTGTAATTCGAGCTGGCGTTCTCTGTCTTCGAGATCATCATTAAGGAGCGCTAGGGCCATATTTTTTTCTTCGATGGTTGAGGCAAGCTTTCGCATTTTCCTGGGTAGCACCCCCTCCACAACCCACCCCAGGAATGAGTCTGCTTCAGGTCTGCTACACCTCAGGAGGAAGCAATAAACGCCCGGTTCCATCAGTAAAACTGTGTTTGGTTG
The DNA here is from genome assembly GCF_029227915.1 of Hydractinia symbiolongicarpus. Classification (NCBI taxonomy): domain Eukaryota; kingdom Metazoa; phylum Cnidaria; class Hydrozoa; order Anthoathecata; family Hydractiniidae; genus Hydractinia; species Hydractinia symbiolongicarpus. The sequence goes on along the minus strand of NC_079888.1, from coordinate 3,546,125 downwards.
GGTGTGGACAGATCTGTCCACACCTTGGAGATCAGTAATTGCGTCGCCAAGCCGTATTTTTCACTTGACAGGAACAAGTCTCTGGAGGGCTCTTACTGCCACCTCCCGCTTATAGCCCGCGGCTCTCCAAACATCGGAGGCTACGATGCACTGACCTTGCTGAACAAAAAAAGATCGGACTTGTTTTCCTTCGAAATAATCAACCATTACAAGAGATATATCTACTTGTAATTCTTTGGATCTAGGGCTCGTCTATGCAAGGACGGGGCTCACTCCAAAATTTTCAAGGTCCTGGGGTGTTCCAATCTCACATACAAGCACGCATGCTTTGATTTGATCAGCTGAGCTTTGATCAACTACCACTCAACTATCTGGTTCGTTTCCTCATCGATCATTCTCATATCGGAGCGATCACTCGGGTACCATACGAAAAGCTGTTTTTTCTGGTGACGGAGATTCTTTGGGAGAGCTGTGTAGCTTTGCGTCGAGAGCCACAAGCTATGCTTATACGATCACTGATAGCAAGCTCAAGGAGCGGTTGTCGACGCTTGTCGAGGCTTTTGTCAGCTATCATATCATCAACGATAAAGAGAGTATCTTCCCCCACCAGAAGCTCTGATAATTTGCTTATCCACTCAAACAACTGGTCTTTGGGGTCAATCAAGAACACATAGTCATCTTGCTTCAGTGAGGCTCTCTCCAAGTAAGTCCTGTTCCAGCGGATCGTTGGACAGAGTATCACTATATTGTAAAAGTGACCCTTGTACTCATTCTCAAGCAAGTCCAGTGCCCGCTGAGTCTCGCAACATGAGGTCGGCCTTGTGAAGATTGCCGTACGCGGCTCCTTGACAATTCCAAGAGCCATTTATTTCATCTTCATGTGTGCCTGGGGTACACATGAACCCTGTAGCGCGCTTACTTAGGCTTTGGTACTATGGAGGCAGGTATCCAGCCCTTTGCTACCGCCATCTCTCTTGAACCTCTACCTGATCTGAAGTACGCGATCATCTTCATCACATTGGTATCCAGCTTGGTACTGGGGCTCGTAATGCCCAGGAATTTGCGCCCAGTCATGGCATAGGTCCACGACACTTTCGTACAGCATATCGATTATCTCCTTCTGTTGAGTGGTCACGTTAGAACTCATTGATTATGAACTCTTTCATCTTGAAAAAGTCGATATTAGGCTGGGTTGTGGGCTCTTGCTTTCGTGTGTGTTGAGGCGCACGTACCCCTCCGGAGCCGCTAGACGATAGCTCAGGGATTTCGACAGGCTGGTGAGCCGCTACAGGCTTTTTACGTGAAATATAAATCCAACTCCTACACAGGCGAGTATGACAAGGCCTCCACCAAGATATACGGGCCTGACTGTACATAACGTAATCCAGAAATCGCTCCTGAAGTGGTTTTGACTGTAAATTCTACAGTACCCTATTGTTGCTTAAGTTCCTCCTTCTTCTTCTTCTTCATCAGTGCGGCCAACTTGTGACCTTGCGCAACTCTCCCTGGATGCTTTACTGTCTTTTTTATGACTCTTTCTTCTTCTCTCTGTTCTTCGCTCATTTGTTTTAATCCGTAAGACTTGTAACAAATCACACTCCCGCCTACTCCAGTGAATTCTTATAAGGTCGATAATGACCTCTCGCGAGAGTTGATATCTGGTCCGCTTGTACAATCCGTATGTCATCCGCTCTATTGAGTGCCAGCTTGTTCACTTCCTGTGTGCAGATTTGATGCCCCTTGTTTTGGAACCAGGTTCTGTATACATCAATACCCTCCTCCAGGCAGCGCTGGTAGTCCTCGAAGCTGATGGACTTTTTGATTACACACTTCTTCACACCCTCGGTCTTGCGATCCCCACCCTCTTTCGCAAGGCTCTTTTAAGCAAACAGGTTTGGTTTCAGGGTGATGAACTCTGTCATGATTTTACCATTTAGCTCGTCTTTCATGAGACCCACCACCTTCCTGTTTTTACCAATGGGGAGAGGTCTACCATCATCTTTGCTATAGGCACTCGTATCGAAACGTACCTCGACATCTTGGGCAATATCACGGTAAAAGTCCTCTGTTCTGTTGTGGTAGACTAAAGAGTCCCTGTCGTTGTAACAGATCCGCTGCTTACTACCGTACTTGGGCTGCATGTAGTCGTAGTGGAACTCGTACATTACCACTTTCGAGTTGTCTGAGCCTGGCCAATATACACCGGCTTGTTCATCTTCACCTCGGTCTTTCCCATCTCCACGCCCATGATATGGCTGCTGAAGTAGTTTCCACCCTTGAATTTTGGCTTCATGACGAGCTTTGTGTACTTGTCCTCATTGGTAACCAACTGGATGTTGTGGTGGTTCCTCAGCTCAGAACACCGAGAGGTTCATGAGCTTATAGAAGTCCTTCTCGAGCTCATTTTTGACGGCGGTTCTAAGACTCCTGTTGTGATCGATGTAACCCTTCAGCCAGGGCTTCTGGTTAAACTGGATCACTCTGTATACCTTCTTAAGCCCGTGTTTCAGGGCCTCGTGAAGGGCTCTGATATGCACCACGTACCTCCGCTTGTGTTCCAAATTTGGTATCAGTTTCTCGACCCTGTGAACCACCTTGCGCTCCGGTAGGAAAGGCAACTCATTGTGCTTGACATGCAGCTTTTCAGGGTAGTTGATATCAACCTCCAAGATGTAGCCGTGCTTGTTGTCAGCGACGAGCTTCTCGATCCGCTTCTCGGTAAAGGCCTCAACGTTCGGCACCCACTTGAATCCGTGCGTAGGCAGGTCTTGACGCATGGCCCAGCCATACAAATTGTTAGCGTCAAGGTACTGCAAGTATGACGACATCTCGTTGGTTCCCAATGTACTTGTTGTTGGCTTTTACATACCTGTGCACAGCTTGGGTTATGCCTCCTCTGATGCCCTTCTTGAACATCAGGAGCATGTCGGGATCCGTAAGGAGCTCCAGCTTGATCTCGGTGTACTTGAGTGCTGCTGTAGAAGTGGGCAGGGTCAAGCTTGCATTCTCTAGGCACACTCCTGGAAAGCTCTGGAAGATATCGGCTAGTAGCAGGACGTCTGTGGTTAGATACATATCGTGGTAGTCACCCATGGTAGTCTCGGAGCCCTTCGGAGTGATCAAATTCCAGACCTTTTTTTCGTGCTCGTAGTCGTTGTTGCTGATTCCGTTCATATTCAAATTGCTATAGAAGGCCTCTTTGGGAGGTAGCTCCGTCTCCTTGAATCATTGTCATTCATTCATGTACTCGTAAAGATAGACGCCTTTTCGAAGCATCAGTCTGAAGAAATCATCCCCGTCGATGAACCTTGCCATGGCTGGTAGATTTGCCTTTACCTACTCCATGTCTAGCTGCTTCGTGGTACTCGAGCCGCAAGCCTTGCACCAAAAGCTTGCCACATACTCGACATCGATGCTCTGAAATTCTGACATGTATCTGCGCACTGCTGACATTTCATACCCGCAGCGTTTGTAAGGTTGCTTGCCAATTTCTCCAGGCTTGATGCCATAAAGCGACAGCTGTCGATGAACCTGATCTCGATCCTCTTGTACGTTTCGCCATCACCATATCCCATACCTCCAAGGGGTACCTTGATGTTTACGTTGAAGGAGATGTACTTTTCGGTGTTTTCAGCGATGCAGCCAATATCCTGGGTGTCGTACTTCTCACCCAATCCTCGGATGAACAAGTGGGCATCGTACCCTGAAAGATTGTGGAAGATCACGGACACGTGGCTGGGGATCTTGTATTTGAGGTTGCATTATGTATGCGCAGCGCCTCTGTATACACCCGTGTAGTGGCAATGGTCTCTGCGTTTGCGGTTTTTCACAACATCATTGAAAGGCTTCATGCAGATATGACATGTTGAGAACTCGTCATGTTTTCTCTTTTGTACCTCCGTTAGGGGCAACATGTCTTATTGAGGGAAAGTAGCGTAGAGACGCTTTACCTCATCCTCCAGATGTTGAACGAACCTCGTCACACAGTCTTTACCGCGGTATCTATACAAGGGATATGATATATCGCCATAGGCGAAGGTACTATATGTGCACCAGCCACATGGTACGTGCTTGTTCAGCTTTTTTGTGTTGGTCTCCCTCGCATCTTCTACTGGGACTAGCAGGCTCTTGAAGTCTGCATAGATGGCGAATGGTACCTTGAACTGCTGCTGACCGTCCTTGTAGTATAGCCACTTTTCCTTTTCGCTTGGCATCGTGATCTTGACCGCTTCATTGTCTTTGCAGTAGGTACAGTGCTTATCACGCGATTCGATTGTTGGAAAGGCTTGCAAGCAGTTCAGACAGAAGTGCATTTTTGCTGTATTCGTCGATGACTCACTACCCAATAGCCGTGAGAGATTTTTGACGGCTATATAATGACTCTTTTTCTCCTCCGTGAGGAGTAGCTGATTAACCTGTATCTCGCGTCCGTTGTGTGTCGATCAACGTAGAATGTTGATCGTCTTCCCCGTCACGTACAAGACGTTCACCGCGATGTCTGTGTTGTTCTTTTCAAACTTGGATGTCCTTGATGCCTGTGGGAAACTCGATGCCATGCCAGTTATAGGCGCAGCATAAGTTCTCAGCTTGGTCACGCGTTCCGGACGATCACCGATATCCTCGTGATGCAGAGTTTTTGAATTTGTTATATACGCTATTAACACCCTTCTTTATAGACTCTGGCAAATAGTCCACAAGCCAGTCAGATCACGCAGTTTACTCTTCACCACTGGACGAGTCCTCGCCATCTCTTGGCGTTCAAAACTATTCATGTCGACAATTGTTGGGAGCTGAGGCTCAATCTTACTCTTAATAAGACGTGTTTTTGCCATCTCTTGACGCTCGAATATATCCAAAGCCTCTGGGGTAAATGCTCTTGGAGCAGGAACGGGTTGTGGAAGTGCCTCCAATAAAGCAACAAGTTAGGCTTTGCGCAACTTGGAATAGCGGGTAAGTCCACGGGTTTTCGCCTTAGCACGTAACTCTTTCACGGTGTGTGTGTGTGTTCAATTATTATATATAGATCTCAACTAAAAGAATCTAGGACAGGTTTTGAGTAGAGAGCCTCGAGTATAGGACTTCCCCTACTCGATTGCGCATGCTCGAAATTTTGTTAATGTCAGCAATATTCCTGCTAGTTGCTATTGCGCATGCGCGGGATTTTATCGGTAATTTCGGAATTGTCGGATTTATCAGATTCGGGGTATTCGGGATTTCGGGAATTTCCCTTGTCGTCCGTCGACTATCCTAAAACATACATTTTACTTTGTCTCCTTTAAAAAAATAAAGAAACCAAAATTTTTGGAAATCGTCCGAAAATCTTAGTTTCTAATGTAAACACACCACAATAAATTATATAAATCTAAGATTTTGATCATATATCGTAAAATGCGCTATATATTCTAAAAAAAATTTTCATGTTTAACTTTTGCATAAAGGAACTTGGAAATATTGGCGTTGCTGGCCACCTGTTTAGAGCGCAATTTTATTCTTTTTTTGCTAAATGAACTTCATATAGATAGAAAGTCAGCTACAAAAAAATTCAGGTAAAATAAGCCAGGCAAACAAAAGTTATAAGTAAAAAACGGAAGGGTAGGGCATTTTTGCCCCTCCCCAGCCTGAGTAGGGTTACTAAGGTTAGCTAGATGTAGAAGTAATAATATAATCACGGTGCTGTTTCAATCGCGATAGCGCCATGTTTGGTTTGGTTTCGTCTCGGCTCATCGTCAATTCGACATTTTTTGAGGTGGTTTAAAACAATTACTTTTATACGCACTTTATTCACAAAGTGCGAAAAAATGTACAAGTTCATCTCTTATTTTAACCTTCATTATGAATATTCATGAATATAATATAAATTTGTTTTTACACAAAAACATCGTTTCTCTTTCGCGATTGTTTATATACACAGCATTTTCTTGTTTTTAATTAACTTTAGCTTGTTTATTTTCCGCGTTTCTACCATCAATTCCTTACCTTTTTTGGGCAATAATGTCATCTTAATCCTCCTTAATACTAAGGAAAAAATTCAGACACTGCAATCTTCCGAAACTAAAAGTAATTATAAGATCGACTAAACTATTGGAATAAAAAGGAGACACTTCTTAGTAACCTTTGTGAACAGATAAATTCAGCTGATGAGTGATTTGTTTTGAGTATTGTGAATGATTTTGTTTATTGTTTTCTAAGGAATTGCAGGTTTTCTTTCGTAACAAAACTCCATCTCTTGCAGTTATAAATGCCATAATCATATACATTTTCATTATCAGTGTTTGAAGCTCTACAAATAGAGGCACGGGCCAAACAAGTTTCTAAAAAATCTTTTTTGTACGTTTGTGAGACTTTGCGGACGTCATCAAAATTCAAGTGACGGTTGTCCACCATTGTTACTCTGCCTAAGTGGATTTTTTTCACGGGCCTTGTCGACTAGTGATACGAATATTACGACATTGCTTGTATGACTGACTACTTCAAAAAAACATTAATAGACTGATTAAAGTCTTCCAAGACAAATTACAATGACTAAATTACACCAATCAGATAAGCAGTCAAATGAACTTGTCAAATTCTTTCATTAAAACTATGTATTTTAATTTATCCTAAAAACTAAAAAAATATAATTAACGTACAAGTACTGAGTTAAGAGCGCATCTGCATCCCCTCCCCATCTCAAGGCTGACCCTAAAAGCTTCTACTTGATTTCAATACTACCATAAACTGTCTTTTTTGTCTACTGAAGAAGGTTCTATTTTAGTTTTGACCCAGAATTGCTTTAGATAACACAGGTTGCAGCCTATTATTGCCCTGTATAACTAAAAAAAACCACCCGGAATTTTTATTTTCCGAAATAAATTTTCAATTAAAAGTTAAAAGTTTTAAAATTAATTTCAAGTGAAATTGAACGCACTGTAAAAGTATCACATGTCGACGAGACTGTTTCGCGCAGAATACTTCCTAGTGCATATGTCAATAAACTTTCGGCCTTCACCCAGATTTGCGGGTGTAGCTACCTAACTACACTTAACATCAGAAACACCCAGCTAACTACTGAAAATTTCGTTGCATCCAACTGTCTATGTGGCTACTTCAACATTTTAGCTAGGTAGTTAACCACGTTGTTCTTTTGACCCTCTACATCAAGTGATTTTTTCACTCTGTACTATTTCCCTAACAGAATTGCTATTGCATCCTTTCTTTTAGTACGATTATTAACTCAGAATAGCCTCCTCATTTCTTATTACTAGTGTTATAAATAAGCATCCTGGGAAGAGGATGCTTTCATTTAAAAATTCAAAAACTTTGTTCTCCTCCTTTGGTACTGACTTCCTTGTTGCTCTTTTTCGCAATAATAGCCTTTTATGCTGTTAGAAAGTTCTATATCTTTATGGGAGATAAATAATATGTATATAAAAAGTACGTTGGAAACTAAATGGTTGTGTACTATCTACGCTGTCATCTATTTTGCATTTTTTTAATCAACAGTTATTATCTAAAAATAGAATGAAAATAAAATGTTCCCTATAAAAGGTCCCATTTTTACTGCAGAAGACAGAGAGGCAAGAAGAAGGAAGACAGCAAGAAAAAACAACGAAAAAAGGTTTTCTTCAAAATGAAGTTGGTTGTTTTGCTTTTAACTTGTTTGGTTTTGTGCAGTAAGTTGATTCATAGTTTAAAAAGACCACATGTAAGTTCCTATGGAACGAAAAAAGAAAATTGCTTGTTTTTTATTGTTTGACTACGATCTTTAATAGCAGCAGCAAACATTTCTTTAGGTGCGTATGAACAACAAGAAGAAGAATTTAAAGTCGACTTTTTGGATCTAGAATCGGTATCCGATGCAGTTCAAGATGATCGATTCCAAGCAGAATTGACGGAAGACGAAAAAGGAATATTTAATGAAATGAGTAAAGGTTGAAATTTATTCTTTTTACTCTTTTTACTCTCTGACCTAGGTTTTATAAACTACCAAAATTTAATAAGAAAACTGAAGTCCCTATATCATAACGTTTCCACATCTAATACTTCCTTAAGTATATCAGACTTTGCTTCAGCGCTTTTATGCAAAACCTTTTTCATAGATGAGCTAGCTGAGTTGTTAACCCACGATGAAGACGAGGATGATTTTGACATGTTATCCGAAGATAAAGAAATGAGAGACCCTGGATGGGGACGCCGACGTCGACGACGATCGTCTCGCCGACGCCGACGTCGAGGATGGTTAAGAAGAACTGCTAAAAAAGTAAGGAAACTTATTAAGAAGCATGGCAAGGTCATCAAAGGTGCTTCCAAAATATTGCGAAAAAAGCTTCATACCTGCTGCAGCACATATGGAAGCAAATGTTACGGTGAATGGTACTGCTTTGCTGGACCCCGTAGGGGATAACTCCAATTAACTGCCCAATCAAAAAAAATAAACGTGTTTTTTAAAATATATCTATAACTTTGTATTACGCACTGAATAGTAAATAAATTGTCATTGTGGATTTGTTACCTCTTTTCTCCGACATTCCTTGGAAGTTTTACGTTAAATGCGCTCTCCGCTGGAAGACCTTCCTTTAATTGAATTCACCGGAGTTTTAAAGATAGCTTAATCGAAGTCGCCCTTGATTATAGATTATAGTTGCTATGGCTGTTGACTTTAAGGCGCGTAATCACCCTTATCGAAAACAATTAACATACACATTTTTTATTTTTATTTCAAAGTTCAGACGGAGTTATGCCTTTCCTGAAAATTTGAGGATATAAAACCTACTAGAAATAAAAATAATGGTACTTCACTATCTTGAATTTATTGTTTTTTTCCTAGCCTCCATATTTAACGATCTTGTTGATCTCTTATTCCCGTCTAATAAGCAGACCGTCACAAAATGTTTGTGTGAAACTAATTTATCTGAAAGATCTGAAATTTTGGTTCTGTTTAAAAAAGTGCCCACGCGTAAAAAATCTATATCACTTTCTCCACTTAGATTTAATTTTCTTCTATTATATTCGCTATTAGAAACCAGACAAAACAAAACAAAATATTGCATATTATAAGTTAAAAAACCCAACGGGGGAGAATGCTCATTGTGATAGTTGAAAATAGTTGAAGATAGTTGAAGCACTATGGAGATAATTAAATTTAAAGCATGAAAGGGGAAATTCTGAAAATTTAGGTATTCTAATTGTCTAGATCTGATACTGTCTCCATAATAAAACGGCTAACTGTTTGAAAACCAGTATAGAAAGTGTTGCGGAGAGGTTGCCAAGGCAAAGGCATTAAGCACGGCAAGGAAAGGGCACGGCAAAGGCAGGCAAGGAAACAGGAAGAGGAATCAGCAAGGCAGGGGTAGGCAAGACAGGGGTAGGACAGGGGTAGCAAGGAAAGGGCACGGCAAAGGTATCATATTAGTCTAGGAGTAGAGAACATATTGAGGTACAAATAGTTCAAGTTCAATACCTAAAAAATGGCATTAAATTTGTTACAAGATCAATATAGAGTGAATCATCTTAGCAGAATTATGTGCCAATATAAGAATTTAAACAATTGGCCATAATGACAAAAAAATCATGTATATATTGATAAATTTGAGATTAAAAGTCAACTTGGTTCAAATGAATTTGGGAATATGGATTTTTACTAACTCTAACAACATTAAAAAGTCAAGGTAGAGAAATGATTAGAGAAGTCAACTAGAAAAGCATTATTTTTTAGTAAAAAAGTCTTTTTTGGTTTCTTGTGCCTACCAGGTTCATCAACACAAAACTTTTTAACAAAAAGTGACAGATCTATTACAAAAACAAAGCATTTGTGGGCTCTATAAATTAAAGTGATGAATGTATGTAACTCCCCCCTCTACAACTCAAAGATTACCTATTATACTCAATATATAGCATATATCATATATGAATACCTGGTTGTTGTAGGTGCAAGATAATTATGTTTTTCCTAGCCCTGTCCAGGATTTGAACCTGAATCTCTCATTTGCATGAGTGTCATAGCCATTAGACCAGCAGGGCATAAATATATATATATACGAAACTTTACAGGTGAATATTATATACACTTAGGAATTTACAGCACACAGCCCTAGTTAATTAACCTTTTGAGAAATGCTGGTCAAGTAACTGTGTTAAACGCTTGGTGGACCAATTAATATAAATTGTAAACTGCGCCTTAGTACAAGTTTTCATGACATTAGAATAAAAAGCTCTTATTCCAAACTGAACAGAAACTTCAAAAGTATAGCAATAAATTAGGCTAGCTTGGTACCTAGCTAGAGCTGGACTTAAACATGATATCCAGCATTGGTGTAAAGTTCAGGTCAAGTTACAGAAAAAGAAATTATATATCAAGACATTATTTGTATATATACATATAAGGAAATTAAATAAGAAATATATATATAATGAATATATTTGAAGATTTTCAAAACATGTTGACGATTGCACGAGAACCGCTTTTCAGAATTTAAAAAGCCTCAGTAATATATTGAAATAATTTTCGTTTCTGTAACTTGAGCCGCATGATGTATGCTCACCGGCAGGGTTAAAAAAGTTTATTTCCAGATGTGTGTACAATATATATAGCTAGCTACAATCGTCCACGAAAAGATGGCTCTCCCATTTCCCCTCAATGTTAAAAACTGCCCTTTAATGGCTAAGCAACGTAAACAATTACATGTGACATACCTTTATATAAACATTGATCATGAGTGAGAACATAACACACTATCTGCAAAATATCTAGCTAGCTATGTTCTTTTGCTGACTTTGCTTAACTTTTTGGTTCTTGATCTTTGGTATAAAATTGCCAGGATATGCTATTTTGCTGATTTAATGCCAGCTAAAATAGCTAATTTTATGCTAGATACATTGGTAGTTTTACCCCAACTAAGTAGTTAATTTTATGCTAGCCTTGTAGCTAGTTTTGTGCTAACCATAGGTACTGTTTGCTCTTTTTTATACTATCTAGTATATGCTATCTAAGTTCTATTATTATTCTATCTAAATCTGTAGTTTTAAGCTAGCTAGCTTTAGGTGTGAGTGAGAATAAGAATGGGTTCATTACATGTAAAAAATAGTGATATACTAGCGAGCTAAACATACCCTTTCTTCGTTTTCTTGAAAATAACCTTCCAGAAGTTTCGATATAGCTTAGATTAACGAAAGTTTGAGTTTGAGGCGCTATGTTATCCGAGAAAAAGTCACGTGATATTAGTCAAAGTGACTTATGAATCACGTGGTTAGAACTAACTTAGTCTCAACTTCCTTTTCTTGAACAATGATTAACGAAAGTTTGAGTTTTAACAAACAACAAACACTCCTTCGCCGTGCTATAAACAAGTTGTCTCGCTTACTAAAAAATGTACTAGATAATGACCATATTAAATTGCTGGGTTACTGTGATCCTTTGGACGAAATTTTAATATTTCCATAGTAACCATGATAATTTGGATGTATAGGGACGAAATCCTATATACTCTCCACCGTACTTACATTTCCTTTATATTTGGCTTATATAATGAGGAAATAGGCTCCGCTACGCTCCGTGCGCTGACGCGCTCTCCGCTTCTCTCCGCAAAAAGCAGCTAATCAATAAGTAAGATAGCTAGCAAGGCAAAGTTGTCCCTCCTTCAGAAACAACAACAAGAAGTGGTCAGTGTTGCAAAGAAGTTTGATTTCAGTGAGTTAAAAAGTTTAAATAATAAAGAATAACACAGAAACTTCGATTGATTTATCTGATTTATCATGTTCGGAACTTTTTGCGGAGAGAAGCGGAGTGCGCGTCAGCGCACGGAGCGTAGCGGAGCCTATTTCCTCATTATATAAGCCAAATATAAAGGAAATGTAAGTACGGTGGAGAGTATATAGGATTTCGTCCCTATACATCCAAATTATCATGGTTACTATGGAAATATTAAAATTTCGTCCAAAGGATCACAGTAATCCAGCAATTTAATATGGTCATTCTCTAGTACATTTTTTAGTAAGCGAGACAACTTGTTTATAGCACGGCGAAGGAGTTTTTGTTGTTTTTTAAATATGGTACCAAGCGTAAATGGTGCCGTTTCCAGTTTAGGTTAAATCTGGCTACACTTTTTGGCCACGTGATACATAAATCACTTTTACTAACATCACATGACATTTTCTCGGACACATAGCGCCTCAAACTCAATCTAAGCCATATCGCAACTGACAGAAGGGCTTGTTATGTTCAAGAACGCGAAGAAAGAAAGGGTATGTAATGAACCCTTTCTTATTCTCATTCACACCTAAGGCTAGCTAGCATAAAACTACTGACTGAGCTGGAATAATAATAGAACTTAAATAGCTAGCTAGAGCTACTTGAATTAAAGAGCTAGCTAGCTAATAGCATAAAAAAGATCAAGCAATATCATAATGGCTAGTATAAAACTAGCTAGCTACAAAGAAATAGATTTTCTGGCTATAGCTAGCTATAGCTCTACATATACTACACAATGAGTGAGATGATACACTCAATCATAGTGCCGTGTTTAATTTTTAATCTTTAACAGAAACTTTTTCCATTAAATATTGCGGGGGTTTTTAGCTTAGAGAAGGTAAAAACAGGTTATAAACTGTATTTTTATTTTTAAATGTTACAAAATTTTCCACAAAGTATATAAAATTGTTTTAGCTGCGTAGGATAAGAACAGGTTGTTAACTGTCTGTTTGTTTGAACTGAAGTTAGGATAGTTTTTTAGAAATGGGTATTGTGCCGAAACGTATGTGCGAAACAGTATAGCTACCTGTACAAATCACTCAGCCCTGTGTTAACAACAAGCTGTTACCTGTGTTTCTATTTAACAGAAGTTTAAGCTAATCTGGTTTAGTCACAAGTAACTATAACACCTGGCGCGATTTATACGTTTTGTAAACTGTGCCACATTGAATGTTGATTATGTCTGGTTTGAAATGGTATTAAACCTATATGGATGTGCAACATACCTGTTTTATTATTTAATTTTTCAACATCTGCATTTGTTATTACCCAGGCGTTTTAAATTCTAACTTTAACATCAACGTCTACGTTTTCTGTTAAGAGGTTTTTTAAATTTTGACAAGCTGTTCTCGTGCAATCATCAACATGTATTGAAACATGTATTTCTTATTTAATTTCTCAATAGTCTAATTAATTGCTATTATTTTAAAGTTTCTGCTCAGTTGGAAATAAGAATTTTTTATTGTCATGCAGGGTAACCGAAGTTGCAGTAAAGTTTTTTGGAAAAATGTATTACGGCTATCCGATTTTACGATTAATGTTTGATCTTGCACAAGAACTTTTCCCATCAACTATTGCAGGATTCTTTTTGCTTTAGGAGTGTAATAACAGGTTTTAAACTATGTTTTTATTTTTAAATGTTACAAAAACTTTTCCGCAAAATAAAATTGCTGAATGACTGTTTTAGCTGTGTAGGATAACAACAGGGTGTTTACTGTCTGTTTATTTGAACCAAAGTTAGGATATTTTTCAGAAAGGGATATTATGTCGAAACGTATATGTGCGCCACAGTATATCTGTACTAATCACTCAGCCTAGTGTTAACGACAAGCTATTACCTGTGTTTCTATTTAACAGAAGTTGTGCTAAAGTTTTTTTGAAAGGGTTTTTTTACCTATACTAATGGCGCACCACAGATTAAAGTACATATATTTTAAGTTTTACCGGGAACATTTTGTGAAAAATAAAAAAGGTTTGCTGACTGTTTTCGCTATGACATGGCACAATATGTAAATTGTGTTTTTATTCAAGCTAAAGGATAAATATAATTACACCCGAAACACCTTAAATGTTGTGTGTTTCACTCGATTTACGATATACTGCACATCTGTACTAAGGCGCTCCACCTGAATGTGTGGTACAGTTTTCAATTTGTATTAACTGTTCCACCAAGCGTTTTACGCCAGGTAACACAGTTACTTGTGGCTTAACCAGCATTTCTCAAAAGGTTAATTAACTAGGCTGTGTGCTGTAAGTTCCTAAGTGTATATAATGTTCACCTGTAAAGTTTTGTATATATATATATTTATGCCCTGCTGGTCTAATGGCTATGACACTCATGCAAATGAGAAATCCAGGTTCGAATCCTGGACAGGGCTAGGAAAAACATAATTATCTTGCACCTACAACAACCAGGCTTTCATATAATAGGTAATCTTTGAGTTGTAGAGGGGGGGGGAGTTGCATACATTTATCACTTTCATTTATAGAGCCCAAAAGTGCTTTGTTTTTTGTAATAGATCTATCACTTTATGGTAAAAAGTTTTGTGTTGACATACCTGGTAGGCACAAGAAACTAAAAAAGGCGTTTTTTAAATTTTTTTTGCCTTTCTCGTGGACTTCTCTGATTATTTCCATATCTTGACTTTTTAATGTTGTTGTCATTGGAATCAAGTTAATCTCAGATTTATCAAAAAATCATATGGCGTTATGACCGATTGTTTAAATACTTGTAATGGCACATAATTCTGCTAACATGATTCACTGTATATTGAGCTGAGATAAATTTGAGACTTTTTTTTGAGATATTGAATTTGAAATATTTGCACCTCAATACTTTCTATACTCCTGGACTAATATGATACTTATCTTAGATATATTGAGTATACACAATTTTTGAGTTGTAAGGTGGATATTTTCTATTAAAGTCATGCACCCCTGCCTTGCCGTTCCATTTCCTTGCCAGCACTGACCGTGCCTTTCTTTGCCTACCCTTCCTATGCCTTTTCTGGTGCCTGCCTACTATGTCCTTGCCTGTGCCTCCCATGCCTTACCCACCCCTGCCTTCCTGATTCCTCTTCTTGTTTCCTTGCCTGCCTTTGCCCTTTCCTTGCCGTGCTTAATGCCTTTGCCTTGGCAACCTCTCCGCAACTCTTTCTATATTGATTTGATACATTTGTAAAAGCATTACGATGGAAACACAGCTACGGATACTCTCCCTCATTCATTATTTTGTAATGGCATGAATCCGGTAACCATGTGATCGATTTTTGCGGAGAGAAGCGGAGCCTATTTCCTCATTATATAAGCCAAATATAAAGGAAATGTAAGTACGGTGGAGAGTATATAGGATTTCGTCCCTATACATCCCAATTATCATGGTTACTATGGAAATATTAAAATTTCGTCCAAAGGATCACAGTAATCCAGCGATTTAATATGGTCATTCTTAATTACATTTTTTAGTAAGCGAGACAATATGTTTTTAGCACGGCGATGGAGTTTTTGTTGTTTTTTAACCAAGCGTAAATAGTGCTGTTTCCAGTTGAGATTAAGTTTGCCTACAATTTTTAGCCACGTGATACACATATTAATTTTACTAATATCACATGACTTTTTTCTCGGACACATAGCGCCTCAAACTCAAACTTTCGTTAATCTAAGCTATATCGCAGCTGACGGAAGGGCTTGTTCAAGAAAACGAAGAAAGGGTATGTTTTTAGCTAGCTAGTATATCACTATTCCTTTACATGTAATGAACTCTTTCTTATTCTCACTCACACTTAAGGCTAGCTAGCATAAAACTACTGACTGAGCTGGCTGGCATAAAATAGAGCAATAGAACAAACATATAACATATACAGCTAGCTAGCATAAAACTGGCTACAGAGCTAGCATAAATTTAACTACTTAGCTGGCATAAAATTAGCTAATTAGGCTAGCATAAAATTATCTACATAGCTAGCATAGAAAAATTCTTTTGGACAGATTTTCAATGAGATAGGCCACCTAGCTTATACTTATGACACAGTATATAAGTGATATAATTCTACTCTGATTAGGAATGTCCCATTACATAGCTTGTTCTAGCGACAATCCACAATGGTCCAATTTTAGACCAAAGTTCAAGGGCAAAAAATGTTTAGCGAAATCAGCAAAAGTACATACCTATATATAATTCTACAGATACTTCCCTTCCCACTTACGAGGTCAAGTTGGGTATTTTATAACATTGAATTTTATAGAGGGGGTGAGAGCCATATGTTCAGCTAGATATTTTGCAGATAGTAAATGTTTATATACAGGTATGTCACGTGTAATTGTTTACGTTGCTTAGCCACAAATTGGCAGTTCTTAACATTAAGGGGGAATAGAGAGCTATATTTTCGTGGACGGTTGTAGCTAGCTATATATATATTGTACACACGTCAGGAAATAAACTTTTTTAACCCTGCCGCTGAGCATACATCAGTGCGGCTTAAGTTGCAGAAGCGAAAATTATTTCAATATATATATATAAATAGATAGATGTAGATGTAGATAGATATCTCGTTCAATCGTCAACATGTATTGAAAATCTCCAAGTGTATTCATTATTTTTTACCTAATTTCACGATATGTATACAAATAATGTCCCAATAATTTCTGTTTTTGTAACTTGACCCGATCCTTACACATGTGGCTCTAATGATGTTTTTGTTCAGTCTGGAATAAGAGATTTTTATCCTACTGTCATAAAAACTTGTTTGCAAACAAAACATATACTGCTATTTGATTTTTAGCTGCACAGGCTAACAACAGGCTGTTTCCGCTGTGTTTTTTTAAACCGAAGTTGCAGTAAAGGTTTTTTTAAAAATGTATTACGGCTGTTCGATTTTATGATTAATTTTTGATCTAGCACAAACTTTTCCCATAAAATATTGCAGGATTCTTTAGGAGCATAAAAACAGGTTTTAAGCAGTGTTTTTATTTTTAAATGTTACAAAAACTTTTCCGCAAAATAAAAGTGCTGCATGATTGTTTTAGCTGTGTAGGATAACAACAGGGTGTTTACTGTCTGTTTATTTGAACCAAAGTTTTTCGGATGTGCCCCACAGTATATTTGTACTAATCACTCAGCCTAGTGTTAACGACAAGCTATTACCTGTGTTTCTATTTAACAGAAGTTGTGCTAAAGTTTTTTTGAAAGGGTTTGTTTACCTATACTAATGGCGCACCACAGATTAAAGTACATATATATTTTACGTTTTACCGGGAACATTTTGTGAAACAGTTTTCGCTATGACATGGCACAATATGTAAATTGTGTTTCTATTCAAGCTAAAGTTGAAGGAAATATATATTTTGTGAATCTGAAAAATATAATTACACACCCGACACACCTTAAATGTTGTGTGTTTCACTCGATTTATGATTGTGTGGTACAGTTTAAAATTTGTATTAATTGTTCCATCAAGCGTTTAACGCCAGGTAACACAGTTACTTGTGGCTTAACCAGCGTAAATTCCTAAGTGTATATAATACTCACCTGTAAAGTTTTGTATATATATTTATGTTTATGCCCTGCTGGTCTAATGGCTATGACACTCATGCAAATGAGAGATCCAGGTTCAAATCCTGGACAGGGCTAGGAAAACATAATTATCTTGCACCTACAACAACCAGGTTTTCATATAATAGGTAATCTTTAATTAAGACTTCTCTGATTATTTCTATATCTTGACTTTTTAATGTTGTTGTCATTGGAACCAAGTTAATCTCAGATTTATCAAAAAATGATATGTCGTTATGACCGATTGTTTAAATACTTGTAATGGCTATGATTCACTGTATATTGACCTGAGATAAATTTGATAATATTGAGTATACGCAATCTTTGAGTTGTAAGGTGGAGATTTTCTATTAAAGTCATGCACCCCTGCCTTGCCGTTCCATTGCCTTGCCAGCACTGACCGTGCCTTTCTTTGCCTACCCTTCCTATGCCATTTCTGGTGCCTGCCTACTATGTCCTTGCCTGTGGCTCCCATGCCTTGCCTACCCCTGCCTTCCTGATTCCTCTTCCCATTTCCTTGCCTGCCTTTGCCCTTTCCTTGCCGTGCTTAATGCCTTTGCCTTGGCAACCTCTCCGCAACACTTTCTATATTGATGCCGTGCGTTTATTATCGCATGATTCGTGCAATGAAATGCAATGGCGGTTCTGTAGGGGAAGAGAAATTGGGGTGAGTTTGTTATTTCTATGAAACATTTGAACATGGTTGTCAGTTTTTAATAAAATTTTCAGGGTAATGTTTTCTCATGTATATCTTTAAATTTTTGCAATAAAATAGGCACCTCAAAAAAATTTGCCTGCGCGCCTTTAACTATATCGACTTTTCCAAAGTTTCTAAACTTATGCGTTGTGTTACACGTCAACGATGAAAAGCAAAAGTTAGCTTTATTCTTCAACTATATCGGCGAAGAAGCTTACAACATCTATGACAATTTATTAGCAACCGGAACGGAAAAAACCTACGATATTGCAGTTGCGTTACTCGATGGACGAGAAAAACATTGATTATGAGGTATATTTATTACGCAAGTTAAAACAAGAACAAGATGAAAACATGCATCAATTCTATGTACGAGTTAAACAGCAAGGAAACAAATGTGACTTTGATGCAAATTTAGAAAAAGAAATTAAGCAGCAATTAGTTTTATCAACAAATAACAATAAACTACGAAGATATGCATTTAAAAATTCGGAAGTTACTTTAACTGATTTTCTTATTGCGGAGAGAAGCGAAGTGCGCGTCAGCGCACGGAGCGTAGCGGAGCCTATTTCCTCATTATATAAGCCAAATATAAAGGAAATGTAAGTACGGTGGAGAGTATATAGGATTTCGTCCCTATACATCCAAATTATCATGGTTACTATGGAAATATTAAAATTTCGTCCAGAGGATCACAGTAATCCAGCAATTTAATATGGTCATTTTCTAGTACATTTTTTAGTAAGCGAGACAACTTGTTTATAGCACGGCGAAGGAGTGTTTGTTGTTTGTTAAAACTCAAACTTTCGTTAATCTAAAGCTATATCGTATTGTTCAAGAAAAGGAAGAAAGGCTAACTATTTTTTTACATGTAACGAACCCTTTCTTATTCTCACTTACACCTAAGGCTAGCTAGCATAAAACTACCGACTGAGCTGAAATAATAATAGAACTTAAATAGATTTAAAGATTTTTAAGACTTTTTAAGCTAGCTGGCATAAAATAGAGCAAACATATAACATATACAGCTAGCATAAAACTAGCTACAAAGCTAGCATAAAATTAGCTACTTTACCTATAAAATCAGCTACACAAGCTAGCATAGAAAATTATTTTCGACATATTTTCTATCAGGTAGCTACCATACACTACCTATACTATGACACAGTAAGTGATATAATTCTACTCCTGATTAGGAATGTCCCATTACATAGCTTGTTCTAGCCACAATCCACAATCGTCCAATTTTAGACAAAAATGTTTAGCGAAATCAGCAAAAGTACATACCTCTATATTCTAACAGATTCACTTGCGATCAATGTTTTATAGAGGTCAAGTTGGGAACTTTATAACATTGAATGTCATAGTAGAAGGGGTGAGAGCCATATTTTTGTGGATGATTGTAGCTATATATAATGTTGGAACATCACAAAAAAGTGGTTTATTAGACATTGCCACATTGTAGGGCAGGAAATCAACTTTTTTTAACCCTGTCGGTGAGCATCACCAGTGTGGATTAAGTGACAAATGGAAATTATTACTATATTGACATCTATATTTTTTATTGAGACGTTTTAAATTCTGACAAGCGGTTCTTGTGCAATCGTCAACACGTATATACTGAAAATCTTCAAAAATATATATTTATTACATTAACTTTTTTGGTTCAATCAGAACGACTTTCAGAAAAGCAAAAAAAAAATTCCTGTTTAGAAAATGTAATAAGTTCTACATCATTTCCCAATATATATATATATATATATATATATATATATATATATATATATATATATATATATATATTGGGAAATGATGTATATATATATAGATATAGATAGATAGATAGATATATATATATATATATATATATATATATATATATATATATATATATATATATATATATATATATATATATATATATATATATATATATATATATATATATATATATATATATATATATATATATATATATATATATATATATATATATATATATATATATATATATATATATATATATATATATATATATATATATATATATATATATATATATATATATATATATATATATATATATATATATATATATATATATATATATATATATATATATATAAGGCACAGTCGGAAGTCCTTGTTATTTGATAAATCATCGACTTGGGTTAAAAAAGGAAACGTTCTTTTCGATGTAACAATGGGTTCATTCGATGGAGCGGAGATCTGTGAGTTAGTTGGACTATATATATTAAAAAAGATCAGCAATATTATCGATATCAAACATGTTGGTCTATACAGAGACGATGGACTTGCAATTATCCAAAACGCCAATGGACCACGAATGAACAAAATTCGAAAGGACATCATAACCTTGTTTAAGGAAGACAAACTGTCAGTAACTATCGAAACGAACCTGATTGAAACAGACTTTTTGGATGTATCATTTAACGTGAATAGTAAAACCTACAAACCCTACAGGAAACCCAACAACGATCCGCTATACATTAACATTAATTCAAACCACCCGAATAATGTATTGAAAGTCATTCCGAAGATGGTCAATGAAAGATTAATTGCGACATCATGTAACAGAAAAGCATTTGATGACGCAAAGCCTTTATACGAAGCTTCACTCTCTGCCAGCGGATTCAAAAGCACAATGGCATACGCGAGTAAACCCAAACAACGCCCTAATCGCCAAAGGAAGATAATTTGGTTCAACCCGCCGTTCAGTAAAAACGTAAAAACAGACATTGGACGATCATTTCTCAAGATTGTTAGAAAAAACTTCAGTAAAGATCACAAATATTATAAAATCTTCAACAAAAACACCCTCAAGTTGAGCTATTCATGTAGCACAAACATCCGAAACATCATAAAGGGACATAATAAAAAAGTTCCCACTTCTGAAGAAAGGCAAAAACAACGACCTTGCAATTGCCGGGATAAGTCCCAGTGTCCACTGAATGGTGACTGTTTAGCTGCATGCATCATCTACAAAGCGGAAGTCAAATACGTAGACAAGAAGGAATTTTACTACGGATTATGCGAAGGCGAATTTAAAGAAAGGTTTAACAACCACAAAAAGTCCTTTCGACACGAGAAATACAGAAACGAAACCGAATTGTCGAAATTAATTTGGAGATTAAAAGACGACGGAACAGACTTTGAAATCTTATGGAGTATTGAAAGACGTGCAATGCCGTATAAGACAGGAGCGCGCACGTGTGACTTGTGCCTAACAGAAAAAATAGCAATTGTACGAGCTGAACCGAAGGGACTGTTAAATAAAAGAACAGAACTTATCAACAAATGTCGCCATCGCAACAAATTTAGTTTGAAATGGTTGAAATGAACTGTAACGAACAATGTATTTATTTGTTTTATTACGTTTTATGACGTAATTAAAAGGTTTATACTTTAGTTAGTACCAACTTGTATAATTTGTATCATTTGCCTGAAGATTGCTAAGAAGCATGAAACTTTAAGTAGCAAAATTAATGTAGTTTTTTCTTGAAAACAAAACATAAAAATAATATAACTGCTCTGTTACACATTGAGCACTCTGTTGTAATTTGTGTTAAAATTACTTCGTGTTTATATATATATATATATTATATATATATATATATATATATATATATATATATATATATATATATATATATATATATATATATATATATATATATATATATATATATATATATATATATATATATATATATATATATATATATATATATATATATATATATATATATATATATATATATATATATATATATATATATATATATATATATATATATATATATATATATATATATATAACGTTTTCTATAATATGCATCAGGTTCTAAAAAATATATGTCACTGGTCCATGGAATATTGCTACACCTGAACCACGTTAGTGTTGCTACCCTCATTTACGACATATTGCATATATATACCTTTACTTAAGCGCTCCACCTGAATGTGTGCACAGTTTACAGATCTTATTAATCATTTCATTAGACGTTCAATGTCAGATAACACAGTCACTTGTAGCTTAACTGAGCGTTTCTTAAAAAAAGGTTTATTTGTGCTGTAAATTTCTAAGTGTATATAATATTTACCTGTAGTGTTTTGTATATACATTCAAGCCCTGTTGGTCTAATGGTTATGACACTCTTAGAAATGAGAGATCCAGGTTCAAATCCTGGACAGGGCTAGGATAAAAAATATATATCTTGCATCTATAGCCAGCTTTATAGTATTATTTTGCACATCTGCAAAATTAATTACCGCAAAAATCTGTATCGTTTAGGTATATTAGGAAAAATAGTATATACTCTGTGAAAAGGAAAAATTGCATACCATTTTGTTTATAAGAAAATCGTTTTTTGACTTAAGCCTCAATATTCTTAGCAAAATGCCTGAATATTGGCTGAAATTTTCTTGAATTTTTTTAATTTTTATTTGTTTCTTAGTTGCATGCTTTTATTTGAGGTTATAGTTAAAAAGAACTTTTATCTTTTAAAAAAAAAGATTTCTTTTGTTATTTTAGGATAAAACTTTGTTAAAATGTATATTCAGACAGGAAAAAAAAACTTCATTGTAAATGCAAATATCAACATTATTATATCAACAATATCAACATTAATTATTGTAAGATGGGCTAAGCCTAACAACTGACACATACTGTTTTGAATTCTAAAATATTTAACACAAGCTAGGCTTCAAGTGGCAGTGTCTATAGGGGAGAACCAAAGAGGACAAAAAATGGCTGGAGGAAAAGAATAATAAATCATGTATTCTCAAATTATAATCTATTACAATATTATATAGCTAAAATAATGATCAGATAATATCCATGTCATAAATTCTGCTTCTTTTTTAAAATTGAACATTACACAGACATAAAGTGACAAATAAATTTGATAAATAGGGATTAGTAGCTCATGTGCAAATGGTTGTGTGTTTGATCTTCATATAAGGCTGTTGTCTAGTTGGGCACAAAAATTAAAAATATTTGTGTAGCTCAAATAGGAGCTTTAAACACTCTAGAACTGCCTGGTCCCATCTGGAAATAATTGAAGAGGTGTATTGATCAAAATTAGTGAGACTGATCACACAAAATAACTTAAATCATATAATTATTTTAAATATATTACAAAATATTTTAATCATGACTGCCTCAAAGACCAGCCAAAGATCCTGCCTCTCCATGTAACAGGTCAAGTTGCAATAATTCAATTGAAAATTATCTTGAAGCGTAAATAAATAGCTTAAAAAAAACGCTTGCCAGCAGTTATATAACATTACACTGCACTGAGCTAAATTTTATATTTTGATATCTTTAGTGATATATAATTAATTAGCTAGTCATTATATGCACACAATCTAGTTAAAAAAAGGTCTCCAATAATGAACACGCATGTCTTCAACTACTCAACGATCTGGTCTTGCACTAAGAGTTGCAAAGTGAAGTGTTGTTTTTGATACCTAGAAGAAACTTTACATGCATTACTCATTAAACCTCAGCTTGCTTGCTTGCTAGCTATACACATACAAGAATACGCCAAAGAAAGCTGCAGCAGTTCAGTTCTTCCTCTTTATTGGAGTTAGTTAAGTTAAATATAAGGTCTTGACGTATGCAAATACGCCATGTCAAAAGTTGGCCTGGCCCATAAATTGCTATCAATATACTTTCCAAAGTATGAAGTAAAGTATGAAGTAAAGTGCATCACCAACGCCACCATTAATACGACAGAAAATCGACATTTCTAAACCTACGGGCATGAAAACGACGCCAGTAATCATGCTTGTTTACTAGATGCAAGAGCATTCTGATTCGTTAGATTATAAACAAAATACAATGTCATTAACCATCAGGATATTGTGTTTGGACCAAGGCAAAAGACCTCTTTCTTTTTCCCTCTTTGTTTTTATTCCCTCTTTGTTTTTATTGGACAAAAGAGAACACGTGATGGCTCGGTTTTTCAAAAAAGTTTCAACTAAGAGTAGCATAAATTGTCTGGAACACAAAGACAAAAAGTAAACCTTCATTTCGCGGTTGAATTTTTTTTTTTCAAACCCTCTGGAATTTTGCTGGAGCGTGTTTGCTTGCTTGCTAGAAGTTTGCCAAAAAGTTAGCAGTCAAAAGGGACAGTTTGCTGACATAGTATTAAATTGAACTCACTGGATTATTGGATAAGTATTATTATTTAATAATTCCATTCGTGTTTCAATAGGTGCATTTTCAGTAGATTCTGTTTATTTATATTTTTATATTTTTTGTGTGTTTTTTCCTGGCTTTATCCTGAGGTGCATTTGTGATTTGCCTCTGTTTATCCCTGCTCTGTCCTGTATTTTGGCGTATATAGCTAGGGTATAGGTATAGCAGAAAAGGTATACCTGACAACAACCATTTGGTAGAAACAAATTCATCATGATATCAGTCCAAGCATATCGTGCCACCATCGGCTCTTTTTATAATGTAGCTGCTAGTCACTCTAATGACATTGATAATGAAATAATAAATCATCGCAGACAGTCAGAAATGTTTTTTGAAAAGCTGGATAATAACAATGACTTCATTTATTTTTTAAAACTTTTTATTTCAATAATTTTGATGTGTTGTCTGAGCTGTAATATCAATCTGGCATCAGTTAAATTACTGTTATTGTTATCTGGCGATATTGAAAGCAATCCTGGACCCTTTCACAATGATATTGACTTCCAAATAGTACTACAGGAATCATATGCCACCCATCTGCTAAATCATTCCATCACTGCCGATCACATAGTAGCTTATGCTAGAAGTATTGGTCTATCAAACATAACATATAGAGAAGTGACAATAGGGGATGGCAACTGCTTTTACAGAGCAGTAGTACAACAACTTAATCGCCCTGAGATCAGACAAATTGTCCCCCCTGAACTACGTTTCCAGAATCACCTTCAACTAAGAGCAGCCGTGGTTACTTTTGTTCGCGAAAATAGTGATGTAGGAATTTTTAGAAATAGCAGAGACTTTTTATCCATAAGCCCTGAAGAGTAGGAACGTGGCTTACAAACTCAGTCAAGACCTACAGTTTATGTTGAAGAGATTTTCATACGCGCTGCCGCAATAATGCTGGGTATCAACATTTTGATAACATCCGATACCAGTACTGCAGTCCACCCATATACCCTTATTAGTCCTACTCATGATGAAACACATGATATTTCTGGGGAACAACAAGTGGCCCATCTACTGACTGATGGTACCACTGTTGGTGCTTTTATTTTGCTTGGGAGGGTCAATGACAATCACTACCAATCATTGATATTTAATGACAATGTGAGCATTCCTTCTGCTACATTATCCACATCACTCAGCCCACCTAAAAAAATTCCCTGTTTGTCATCAAAAAGTTTAGTTCAACCTAAAAATACAACAAGTCAAAAACCTGGTGAAAAGAAAGTGGTTACATTAAAGGAAAAGGAAGATCTTCTAGTGAAGAAAGTAATGAAATCTTCTGTGTCTGCTTTAAGACCAAACAGACCCAAAAATGATAAGTTTTTAGATAAAGAACATGCTCTAAAGCAAAAGTGTTTTCAGTTGAGTATTCAATATGAAGAACCTAAAGTCAATGAAACAAGTATAGAAAAAATTAAAAGACACAGGCGTATCAATTATAGATGCAAAAAAACAGTTTCTAAAATATTTGTAGGTAAAAAAACAGCCGTTACACTGCAAAGTATTGCACATAATCATGGAAGTATTTTGTCAACTAATGTACCAACTACATACTCCCTAGCAACAACACAGTCGATACTAACAAATTTAACAATTGCGCAGTCAGTACTAACAAATTTACTAACCACACAACAGTCAGTACCTATAAATTTACCAAGTACACAGCAGTCAATACAAACTAATTTAACAACCACACAGTCAGAGGCAACAATTGTAACAGATAACCAGTTCAGTAATAAAGAAGAAATTTATGGAAATGAGATCTCCACGATTCATCAAAACCCTAATGTTGTGGCTGCTGTAGTGCGGTTTGAGGAAGGTGAGAAGTTACATAGTTTAGCAACCTGCAAAACATGTTGTGAAACCCGACCAGTATTTCATGCTACACCTGCAATCAGTCCTACTGCGAAAAACGAAACAAAACCAATTACCATTAAGCCTTGGAAGATTTTCAGTGATGGAAGGTGTGGCAGATGTCATAAGGAAAGTCTTAGTCGTTTCAAAAAAAATGTGAAAACACCTGCTAGATTTTCAGGTATACTCTCAGTAGATGATGACGATTTGGGCCCACTGCAAGATAATATCCGCCATAATGATATGCATTTTTTACCAGTACCACCGTATCTCCAAAATTTGACTTTACTAGAAGTTGCATTAATTCGTCGTATCACTGTCATTATGAATATACACCTCCTGCGGTATGGCATGCTTGCATCAAAAGGTCATTGCATCAGTTTTCCTCAAAGAATGCAAATTGCTACCGAATTGCCATCATTACCATCAGAAGTTGGAATAGTGGTTATAAAAAAGAAAGGAAGTAAAAATTCAATCCAACAGTATACTGTACAAAGGGTTAAAGTTGAAAGTGCATTACGGGGACTGTGTTTTGGGTACCCAGAAGGGGGTGTTGAGTATCAAGATACTAATAATAAACACCAATACAATGGCTCTGATCACATTGACAAACCTTAAAAGGACGCTACTTCCAGTTCCTACCGAATGAGTACTATAAGGATGTCTCTATAAAATATGACCGCATTCAAAATTTACCAGAAATGCGTTCCGAATTACCTGATATGCCAGTTGTGGAATTACCAAATATAATATCAGAAGGAGACAAGGGTCCTGCTGAAAATCAATTTCAACAAAACTTACCTGAAGACGATGAAAGTATAACCCGTTCTGGTTTAGTTTGTCCGGTTGAACCTAAAGATGCTGACAAAGACTTGCGAACAATACTGCAGAAGCTCTTGGGTTCTGAAGATGCAGTTAATCAAGCTCTTGAACATGACACAATTACCCGAGAACAGCCAATTCGAGAATTAAAAACTCCTGGGTTTTTTACTATGGCATACCCAACTGTTTTTATTAATGGAAATTGTGACTTAACTGTTCCAAGATTGAGTAAAATTAATTTTGAAGAATACATCGAACATATATATTATTGTTCTGATAATCGTGTAGCGCGTCATCCATACTTGAAATTTTTCTTATTAAATATGCGTTTGCGAATGCAAGCATTGCAGCAGGGTAGCTTTCTTGTTTCCCAACAATTAAATGATGCTCATCTCACAATTGCTGAACTGAGAGATAATTTACAAAATGATGATGATTCAGTTCCACGAAAAATTATTAGTATTGGAAAAAATCTGGTTAATACCGATCCGTACTGGAGAGACCAAAAAAAAAAATTGGATGCCATGTTGTTTTTTAGACGAAATGAATTTGGCGATTTACCAGCATATTTTGATACCAACAGTTGTGCAGAATTTCATTGGAAACCATTGCATGAACTACTTATTAAGTATCATGCGTTAATAAACAATTTGAATGAAGATGATGTCAGGCAGCAAATGGAAAGCGATAATAAATTCAAGCGGGAAATGATTCTACAAAATCTTCATATAGTCACGCAGTATTTTGATGCAAGGACTATAAATTACTTTGCCACAGTCAACAAGGAAGTATTTCAATATGATGACTATTGGTTGCGATATGAATTTACTAAAAGTAGAGGTGAGATACATGGACACGCGATAATTTCGTCATCTAAACATGCCCGAAAAGTAAAAACTATCATGGATAGCTTGTCTGATAATGCAGACTCACAAGCATTAAAACCTGCAGCACAAGAACTTCAAAATTGGTTACAAACAACAAATGAAGACAGTGATTTGATTTTTTCACCCATGTTCACTTCACTGCATCCTGCTGGGGGAAATAAAATTATAGATACTTCTGGAATTAGAACTTGGGTTCCAAACAAAGATCAATGGGCAAGACCTGAAGGGACACAAGCTCCTCCAGAACATAACCCACTGGCACAAGAACTTTTGGATGTCGCTAGTCATAAAGGTGGTATAAAAGAGCAACATACCCATCTTGTGAACAGGATTGGCCTCCTTAAGTGTAATTCTAATTGTTTGCGTTATCACCGAAAGAATAAAAAAGATACTGCTCCACAGAAGTACTGTCGCTTTCATTTTGGTGATCTTAATCCACAAACCAAAAAAACAAGTGGTAAAGAGATTCATCCTTTTAATGCTGTCATAACAGAAGGGGAACATCCCAGATATGAGGGACCACGCGATCATCCTCGCTTGATGATGCATGTAAAAACACGCCTACTTAGTTGGCTAGCAAATTGTGACAGTCAACCCATTATCGATCAGGACCTTATGGCTCTACAAAAATACATTGCTAGTTATGCTTGCAAAGGGGCTGCTTCAACCGAAGATTTGGTACATGTTTATCGTCATCTGATTGAAAACACTGCTGATGGAAGCACTGTAAAAAATTTGGCTCAACGCCTACTTCAAAAAATTGCTGGTCTAGTAGATGTACCAGGTGCTGCGGCGGATTTCATTAATAGTGGTGGTCGTTTGATTAGATGTACCAGGGATTTTCGATACATTGGCATCAGTGGCTTCCGAGCCTTGGATACGACTGGTGAAGATGGAACCGTTACAAAGAGTAGCACATTGGATAAATACTTGAGTGATAAGCGTAGAGAAACTGAGCCAGAAATATCATTATGGAACTGGAGCAAGAAATGTAATTGTACCTGCAAAGTAGATCACGTGCCAGTTTTTACAGGAATATCTACAAAACCTGTTTGGCCTGTTACTGAGGACTATGCAAAAGCTATGCTCATTATATTTTCTGTTGGAACGTGGCATAATACCGAAGAATTGAAGGGACAACATGAGTCATTTGCTGCTGCTTTGGCTTCCCTTGTTCAAACTGAAGAATGTCCATCAATATTAATTGATTCATTGAAAGAGGCTAAACAATCTTTTGATAAAAAGAGCAAGAGAACACGAAATCACACTAATGTAATCAATATTCAAACCGATACACAGTCTTCAGATCAATCGTCACAATACACAGATGCAAGTTCTCAATGTTCCCAAAATTCCGCCATTGCAGAAATAAACATAGGCAGATCAATAATGAGAGATATTGCTAAGCACCATGTTGCTGATATCAGTGAGCAGAATGTACAACAGGTTCTTCCCAATGGAGGGCCTATGTTTGATTGGAATAATTATGCAATTCAAAGTTTTGGTAGTCAATGGCCAATTAATGCTGACACATGGTTACAATCTATATCTGAAGAAGCAGAAAGAAATGAATTGCAGCATGCCGATGATTGTACCTTACCGCAAATAAACATCTTGAATGCTAATGAATTACAGAGAACAGTAATTGGAATAAATCTTGAGCATTTATTACAAGTCGCAAAAGGAACTTTGCCAACAGGTAGCCAGCAATTACGTTTATTAATACAAGGAACAGCTGGTGTTGGGAAAACATTTATCATTACCGCACTCACCAGAATTGTTCGCCGTATTTTTAAACGAAATTCTGCAGTTATGAACTTGGCCCCAACTGGTGCAGCATCAGTCCTCATACCTAATGGTCGCACTATACACTCAATGACTCCACCACCACACAAACTAAAAAAAGATAAGAATTTAAATTCTGTCCAGCTTTCTGACTATCCTTTGGGTGATGTAGCTCTAAGAAAGCTAAGAAAATATACAGGCATGCATGAAAACAATGAACTGAAATTGATTCAACTTAATATTGATGAACGAAGCATGCAGTCGAAGCTTCTAGTGGCTTGGTGCAGCCACAGATTATGTGAGGCAACAGGAGACTTTGATAATTATTATGGAGGTGTACCAACTGTCAATTTCTTTGGGGACCTTGGTCAACTTGGACCAATTCGTGCTTTGGATTTACATCAGCCGCCGAAACATGATGATTCCACAATCAACTTTGCTGGTTATGCAATCTATCGCTCATTTCAAGATGTTATTGTTCTTACAGAAACAATGCGCCAAGGACCAGATCAGTTGGCCCTTCTACAGCGACTACTTAGAATACGCAATGGATCGATTACTCAACAAGACTGGCAAGATATAAATAGTCGTTATGAAGATGCTTTGCCCCAACCGGAAAAATGTAACTTTTTGCATGGTCGCGTCCTTGCATTAATGGAAACATGGAATGAAGTTAATGAAGAAAACCATAATAAATTAGCTAACCTTGGTGTGCCAGTTGCTGTTATTCCATCAAGAGGTTGTGGTAAACATCACTCTTTAACTGATAAGCAACTGGGTCAAATACCACTAAGATCTTTAATGGCAGTTGGTGCAACTGTAATCCTTACCAAGAACCAAAAGGGTCTTACAGGCCTTGGTCTAAATAATGGTGCCATGGGAAAAGTAATTGCAATCCTTTATTCACCAAATATGTCACCACCTGAATTTCCGATAGCTGTTGTAGTCGATTTCCCAAATTATAAAGGGCCGTCATGGATTCGAGAACATCCGACATGGATACCAATTACTGCTGTTGAAGGCCGATGTGAGTCTAATTGTTGCAGCAGAAATGGCCTGCCGTTAATGCCGGGATATGCAATAACTATTGCCAAAAGTCAGGGTATGTCAATTGGAGATGGTAAAACTGCCACTCATATGCGTATAAAGTTACAACAATCCATTCAGATGGAAAAAAACAACCTTGGTACAGCTTACACTGCATTCTCAAGATGCGAAAAAGAAAGAAATTGGGCACTTGTTGAACCAATTACACAAGAACGACTGTTGTACATTAATACACATCCCCGTATGAAAGCTAGACAAGAGGAAGAGAAAAGACTGAAAGCATTATCGAATCAAACTGTCAAAAAATTCAATATCACTATGGAAAAATATATTAACTTGTTGAAAGAACTTGACAATTATTGTGATGATGATATTGAAGATGCAGTTTGTCCTTCGCCATCTGCAAATTGCTTATGTATTATATGCACATCCCAATCATGATAATTACAACCAAAATTTGACTATCCTGCAGATTATCACAAACTTCAAAATTGAAAATATTTTAACTAGTTCAATTGTAAAATATAAACACATGCCAACTTCAATTTGCCATTCACAAATAATTAAAAGAGAAAAGCCAAATTGAATTGTTAATTCCAACAAAATTACCACCCTACACACTTCATACCAACAAATGCACCAACCACACTGTCAATTCCAACAAAAATTATCAACCACAGTCCATGCCAAAAAATTTACCAACCACAATCAATTTCAAAAATTTTTATTATAAACTTTTACTTTGAGGAGGTGTAGTGGAGGTAGGAGGCATACAAGCAACATATATAAGAAGTTGCTCAGACACTCAGAAATATGTTAATCTGTTTTGTAGCAAAATATAGCAACATGTCATCCATATCCGAGTCACAAATGACTGCCAATAAAGAAAAAGGCAAAGGAATGATAAAGAAAAAGTTAAAGGAATTATTTTAAACCGCTTTAACTGCAAAATATAAAAACATTGGTATTATAAACTTTTACTTTGAGGAGGTGTAGTGGAGGTAGGAGGCATACAAGCAACATATATAAAGTTGCTCGGACACTCAGAAAAATATGTTAAACTGTTTTGTAGCAAAATATAGCAACATATCATCCATATCCGAGTCACAAATGACTGCCAATAAAGAAAAAAGCAAAGGAAAGATAAGGAAAAAGTTAAAGGAATTATTTTAAACCGATTTAACCACAAAATATAAAGGAATTGCTATTATAAACTTTTGACTTTGAGGAGGTGTTGCAGAGGTAGGAGGTATACAAATACACATATAAAGTTGCTCAGATGTTAAAAACAATATTTTAAACCGTTTAACCGCAAAATACAAATTATCAATTATTACTTTATGATATAATAACCTAAGAACACGTTATGGCACGGATGCTTGTAATGTTTACGCCACTTATTTGACTGCACATGATATGGCATCACTGCCTGTAATGTGTCAGCGTTGTTAACACATGTTATGGCACAGATGCTTGTAATGTGTATGCCATGTATTTGACTGCACATGATATGGCATCACTGCCTGTAATGTGTTAGCGATGTTAACACATGTTATGGCACGGATGCTTGTAATGTGTACGCCATGTACTTGACTCCACATGATATGGCATCACTGCCTGTAATGTGTTAGCCTTGTTAACACATGTTATGGCACAAATGCCTGTAATGTGTATGCCATGTACTTGACTGCACATTATATGTCATGCCGGCCTGTAATGTGTTAGCCTTGTTAACACATGTTATGGCACAAATGCTTGTAATGTGTACGCCAGTTATTTGACTGCACATGATATGGCATCACTGCCTGTAATGTGTTAGCGTTGTTAACACATGTTATGGCACGGATGCTTGTAATGTGTACGCCAGTTATTTGACTGCACGTGGTATGGTAACACCGCATGTAATGTGTTTCTAGAAACATCATTCATAATGCATCACAAATCATTAACGGTGAAGTCAAAGGAAAGATAAAGAAAAGTTAACGAAGATATTCCAAACCGATCCAACCACTTAAAAACATTACGTTATCTTTATCAGGATTCCTATAAATCATTCAAACTTAGGACAGATACATGTGTGTGGTTTGGTCATGTCATTGCTGGATATTATTCTGTATTGTGTTGTTATTACTTTATGATATTATAAATTAGGAACACATGTTATGGCACAGATGCTTGTAATGTGTACGCCAGTTATTTGACTGCACATGATATGGCATCACCGCCTGTAATGTGTTAGCCTTGTTATCGCATGTT
The DNA here is from genome assembly GCF_029227915.1 of Hydractinia symbiolongicarpus. Classification (NCBI taxonomy): domain Eukaryota; kingdom Metazoa; phylum Cnidaria; class Hydrozoa; order Anthoathecata; family Hydractiniidae; genus Hydractinia; species Hydractinia symbiolongicarpus. Next base: position 3,513,269 of record NC_079888.1, on the reverse strand, counting down.
ATGGCACAAATGCTTGTAATGTGTACGCCAGTTATTTGACTGCACATGATATGGCATCACTGCCTGTAATGTTTTATCGTTGTTAACACATGTTATGGCGCAGATGCTTGTAATGTGTACGCCATGTATTTGACTGCACATGATGTGGCATCACTGCCTGTAATGTGTTAGCCTTGTTAACACATGTTACATTATAGTATTACATTATTTACTGTTTTTTTTCTTTATTGTTGTAGTACTGTATAAGCTGTATTTACTGTTTTTCTTTTCTTTTTAGTATCTAATAGTCATGGCAACAGGCAATGTATGTATCTTTGTTTCTGTCACCAATACACTGTATTTTTATTTTTAAATGCTATCCTAAAATTGACTGTTAACATCAAAATTTATACCTTATACCTAAATGAAATTTCTTTAATTATTATCATTTTTACACCTATTTAACTTGTTTTCTTTATCTTTAATTTTATGTATCTTTTTTATTAAGAAAAAGTTCATTCGGCGTATTGCCAAAAAATTGTCGGAGGACACAACCTCCCTAAAAAATGAAATGGTAAGTGAGAGTAACTTAGCAATAAATATATATATATATGTTTATTTAAAAACAATTCATGCTGTTTTATTTCTTTTTTTTTTCCAAATTTGCTATAGGATTTTCTAAGAAGTACAATCCTAACGATAAAAGAGGAGTCAACCTCTTTAAAAAAACAAATGGTAAGTTTACAACTTCTTGTTTTCGTCACCACATTTTAGTTATAAAAATCAGCATTTACTTTTTTTGTTATTTTCATTTTTAATATTGTAGGAGGAGCAAAAAGACGAGTTAATTTCATTAAAGGAAACTATAGTAAGTACCACAAATTAAATTTTGTTAAATTGTTTTTTTTCTGCTAAAAATATGTTTTGCAGCGCCAAGCTATTCGGTCACCAATTTTTTCCGAAATCATTTACATAATTTCTATTGGAATTTTATTTAATTCAGCAAAAAATGATAAGGTGGGTATGCTTTTAAATTGTTGTTTTGTTGAAAAAGATTTAATTACTTAAGCATAAAAGTTTAATTACCTAAACTTGGTTCTCACCTGGCACTAAAGAGCACTAACGAGCAATATCTCGTGTTTTTTTCATAAGTGAGAATCAGTTTCAACGCTCGTTGTGCTCATTGTCGCACATTAGTGCTGTTTTTCGAGCACTAAGGCTTAGTGCTGTTATCAAACATTTATCAAAAATTTTTGATAATAGCAGTAAGATTCTAGTGCTCGTTTCATTGTTTTCTTCTGAGATCAAAGGTGCCGACATTCGTGCAGAAGTATTTTGTACAGAACATGATTTCCAAATGATGACGAAATAGAGTGTGAATTGTGAATTTATTCTACGTTCCATGCTCAAAGAGTTCTTATATTAAGTATTTTTCTCTTATAGTGTAAAATCACTTTAAAACAGACGCTCATTTTCCAATGCTCTTAGTGCTCAATTTCTATCGCTCTTAGTGTCAGGTGAGAACCAAGCCTTAGAGATGGAAAACATATTTTCCCGGAAATTTAATATTGCGAATTGATGCAAACCGCGCTTTTTTCGGACATTTAATTTTACAAGTATATTATTGAACATTCCTTGTCAAAAAAGTAGAACATATAGCATATGTATTGTTTTTCCAGATTAACAACAACGAAAAACATGAGGAGGAGATAACCTCGCTAAAAAAACAATGTGCAAATGTAAGTTTGCAGCATTTTTTGTATCATGTTTTCCTTGTAAATTTCACTTACATTAATAATTGTTTTTTATTTAGAAGGAGAATGAGCCACAATTAACGTGGGATCTATTTAAGAAGAGCGTGGAGGAAAACAAAGAGATGGGTGGCTACGCTTGCCGCGAAAATTTTCAATTGTGGCGTGCGGCTGGGGGTAAAGGATTTTTTACCCGGGAGGATGCCGCAAATTCCCGGAAGCGTAGGCACCCACAGTCCGGCCACCAAAGGAGATAAATAAATAAAAAATTTGCTTCTTTTTTGGTGTGCTAGTCTACCGAAAATTAAAATTTCTGTACTATTGTCCTACTTGTATACTCTTCAAAAAATTTTGGATAGAAATTTATCTCCTATGTGGTCATATTGCTGTAATATTGTGTTATATTAGACTTCTCTTATTTTTAAGAAACTCACGAAAATATTTTCTAGAATAGTAATTTTATAAATTTAAATTAATAAGAAAACGTGAGTTTTAAACAAAACAATTTTGAATATTAAATTTGAAGAAACCCTAAGACCAGCGTGAAGCTTATTGCATTTTGATTTTTTATATTCGCTGATGTTGGCAGACTTGTTCAGCCTTGTATTTTTTTATATAAAAAAACATATATTTTATTATCATCTGTTAAAGATACATTATGTATATTATATACATCTGTATATACATTAAATTTGTATATCCGGGGAACAACATTAAATTTGTATACAAGGGAAAGAAACAATGACCTTTTTAATTTGAAACAACACAATTCTTAGTAATATAAAATGACAATAAAATGTTATCAAGTAATGTATTTATTTAAATAAACTTGTATTTATGTCTCTATATTTATTTTATTTATTATGTTGATAAACAATTAAAAGTTTTCCGTTTTCATGTTTTTATTTTCAAATGAGGGTCATCCATAAAGCACCTCGGCACGTTAGGGATGGACAAAAGCGGACAGGGGAAGCAGGGGTGTTCAGGCGTAAACGGACATTCTGTACAGATAATTTTCAAATATAATTTCTACATTGGTAAATAACTTCCCTATAAAAAGTAATTTCCTTATCAAGAAACATTTTTCGTTTTTATTTTTTTCAGCCATTTCTGATACGTCATACAAAAGTCCAGGGACATATTTCTTCAAATCAAACAAAATAAGACCGGCGATGGAACTCAGTTTCAACCCCTTTTCCGGGGCATTTTTCATATTTCACCAAGTTGATAGCTGCTTACGCGCCACATGTCCCTAGGGACAAGGTTTACTAAAAATCGGTTTACTAAAAATCTTTGAGTTGTAGCGGGAGAGATTTTCTATATTAAGGTGCCTGCCTTGCCTTGCCAGCACTTACCGTGCCTTTGCCTACCCTTCCTATGCCTTTTCTGTTGCCTGCCTACTATTGCCTGTGCCTGTGCCTTCCATGCCTTGCCTTGCTGATTTCTGTTTCCTTGCCTGCCTTTGCCGTGCCCTTTCCTTGCCGTGCTTAATGCCTTTGCCTCTTCTGGTGCCTGCCTAACTATGCCCTTGCCTGTGCCTCCCATGCCTTGCCTACCCCTGCTGATTCCTCTTCCTATTTCCTTGCCTGCCTTTGCCGTGCCGTACTTAATGCCTTTGCCTTGGCAACCTCTCCGCAACACTTTCTATACTGGTATACGCGAAACAGCTAGAAGATTCGGAACAGAAAGCAGACGAAGTAGAGAAAACAAACAGACAGCAAGAAGAAGTTAACAAGATTACAAGACAATTATCAAGGCTTGTTAAGAAAAATTATCCAGGAAATAGAAATAGCCATTTGAAAAAGCAAGAACACTTCTTTTCGCTGTGGAGATACATATCCACATCAAAACCTATGCCCAGCAAAAAGGAAAGAGTGCAAAAAGAGGGGAAAAAACTAAGGGGTCTGTTACCCCTTGGTTACTTCTAATTCCTCCGACTCTAGTGATATTAAGGCGGTTCCCCTAGAACAAAACTATATCACAGAGGATTGTCTTTTCTAAAGATACTTGATGAGGATATCATAGTATGTGACAGTACGACAAAATTAAGTCAAAAATTTCATTGGTTGGTTGCCATCGTTACCCGTTGCTCGGAAAAATATAGGCAAAATATGACGAGACCTGCTCGAGGTCTAACCAAATAACTGAATAACATGCTTTATATCAAACGACTCTTTGGCCGCGTATGTTCCTCAAGGGTCACGTGTATGGATTGAGTGAAGCGCATTTTCGCAAGGCTCGTCTTCCAGAGAATTTTGGACAAAAGAAAAGCTAAAACAGGGCGAAACAGGCAATATCTCGACAAAATAACTGAAAGACAAAACTTTGATTTGAAAATCAGTTTAATTTAAAAAAAAGGTGGTACTAATGCCTGCATCGACAGAAGAAATTGTAAAGGGTGTGTGCTTCGATCTTGAGAATTCTTGTTTCGCGTGGATTCCAAACTTAAACGGCAAAAAACTTGTTTAAGGATTATTCGAGTTCACTTCGGAGGGTGCATCGTTAAGACAGCTTTCTGACTGTGTGTGGAACACCACATTTAATATTCAGAACTGTCATATATTGCCTTAGGAGGCCCTAAAGTATCATCTAGCTATTGCAAAGAATTAAACATCGACGGAGGAGCCAAAAAGCTGTCTAAAAATGCGAAAATGGTTTCTATGGGCGTTGCTATGCAGTTATATTTGCGCTTAGTTGGCAAAATTGCCAGAATGCGCAATGAAAACCTTAATTTGTCATAAGCACTACTTGCCACAGTATTCTAAGATGAATTCGCTGTCAGACATTTTTTTAAGGGAAACCGCCTTAATGATGATGAGGATTATCTTAAATGAGTTTTTGTGTTGCTCTACTATAAATGACATAAGGTTAAAAGTTTGCACAGAAAGTTTAGAAACCACACCAGCTAAACTCTTTAATAATTCAGACATTTCGCCTGTTAACTCTATCGGTAGATTTCATGCCGAAGTTAAAATCGAAGGAAGCACCGCTGTACGATTCCTAGATAGATAGATAGATGTGCATATTTTACATTTTGAATAAAAAAAACATTCGATAAAATTAACAAAAATTGCGAAGGAAATTTGAAGCTTGAAAGAACTTCAACAAAAGTCATTACGTATGGTCAAGAAAAACCTGCCTCCTTAAAAATTCTAGGCGTTGTTTCATTATTAGTTAAAAATGATAAAACAATAACACTAAAAGAGTTTTGCATCGATACAAATCAGAATAATCTTCTGAACGGTACAGCGGCAATTGATTTAAGATTGCTTAGCTTAAACACGCCTGAGATCAACAAATAGAAAAAACACCCGAGCAGGAGAACGAAGTTTAGACCAGAATAGTGCTGAAAAGATAAATGCACCGCCTCTTGGATTACAGCCGCTTATCGATAGTTATAAAAAATAATCTTTAAAAAAAATTTAGGCTTGTTTACAGATTATAAAGTAAAGTTACATATAGATGAAGAAGTACCCCCCATCGCTTATCCAGAACACAAAATTCCGTTTGCCCTTAGACAAAAAGACAAACAGGCAGTGGATAAACTTGAATCCCTCGGAATAGTAGAAGAAGTAAAAGGGAAACCTACATCTTGGTTGAACCCAAAGGGAAAAATGACATTAGAATTTGTTTAGATATGCGTTCAGCAAACAAGGCCATTACGAGAACTCGATACCCCACACCAGTTATTGACAATTTGTTGATAGAAGTAAAAGACAGTAAACATTTTACAAAGTTAGAATTAAACTCTGCATTTCATCAGCTAGAATTAGACCCCTCATGCAGATATATTACTGCCTTCAGAACCGAAAAGAGAATCATGCAATACAAAAGGTTAATTTTCGGAGCAAATAGTGCTGCTATGAACTCCAACACGCCTTTTAATCCATCCTTTTGGACATTGAAGGAGCAGCAAATATAGCTGACGACATACTGATCTACGCCAAGACAACAAAAGAACAAGATATAACAAGATAAGATATTGGCAAAAGTCTTCAAAAGGTTAACTAAAAAGGAACTAACCTTAAATTTAAAGAAATGTGTATTCGATAAAAATAACCTCGGGTATTTTGGTTATACCTTCTCAGCTGATGGCATAAATCCGAGCCCAGAAAAACGTTAGCATTAAAGAATGCCAACCGTCCAGAGGATCTGAAATCACTTCGCAGTTTCCTTGGAATGACAAATTACCTGAAGAGATTCAATACAGCACATTCACTCACCCACTTAGATGCCTAACACAAAAAGATTCAAAAAACAAATGAAGCCCAGAGTGTGAGACCGCATTCCAAACCTTGAAAACGTCACTGTCAGAAGATTCATGCATTTCCTTCTTTGATGAGAATAAAGAAACATTGATTAATTGATATGCCAGTCCAACAGGCATTTCCGCTATCTTGTTACAGAGAAAGAAAGGAAAAACTGACACAAAAGTTGTAGCTTATTCCTCAAGATCGCTAACAAAAACAGAAATGAGATATTTCCAAATAGAAAGAGAAACATTAGCAGTAACATATGCATGTGAGAAAAATCACCTTTACTTATTAGGAAGACCTTTAGTACTTTACAATGACAATAAAGCTTTGACAAACACTCTTAACAACCCTAAATCAGTACCGCCTCCACGTATAGAAAGAATGTTACTCCGAATACAAGGTACACTTTCATTACCCAATACATAAAATCAGGAGACAACGTCGCAGATTACCTAAGCCAACACCCAACTTCAAATGTCAAAAAATTAAGATACATTGAACATCATGTAAACGCCGTATCTGCCTACGCAAGCTTTAGAGCAATAACATTAAACGATACAAACTGACCCGTTCTTACAAAAACTCACCGACATCGCTATATCGAACACCTGACACAGGTTAGATCAATTACCGGATTCAGATGAAACAAAAATTCTAAAGCATTACAGAAAATTTAAAGATACACTTACTGTAAGCAAAAAGAGAGCAACATCATCTCAAAAGATAAACACATTATACTACCTAGAATTTACCATCGAATATCGGTAAAACTTGGTCATATTGGACATCAAGGAGTTGCTAAAACAAAACAGTTTTGCGAAGCAAAATACGATTAATAGGTATGGACAAACTAATAGAGGAAGGAATCCAAAACTGTATAACGTGTCAAGCAACAGTAAAGACAAACAGTAAAACACTCTTACAACCAACTAAGATTCCAGAACATGTATGGCAAACAATCAACACTGATTATCTTGGACCACTACCAGATAACAAATATGCTCTAGTCATGATCGATCAAAGATCTTGATATCCTATCGTGACATTTACAAATAATACAACAGCCAAAAACTTTATTTCAATCTGTAATAACACCTTCGCACATTTTGGCTTTCCAGAAAAGATGATTTCTGATAACGGACCGCCATTTCGTTCAAAAGAGTTGAAAAAGTACACCGCTGAAAAAGGAATCAAACATCAACGAATAACTCCATTGTGGCCTCAAGCCAACGGAGAGGTTAAAAGATTTATGCTCCCCCTCACAAACGTTATTTGCATCGCACAAATAAAAATTATATCGACGAAGTTCAAACATTTTTGATGGCAAATCGTATCACACCACACACATCCACCAACGTACCACCATCAGATCTAATGTACCTCAGAAAAGTCAGATACACTATTCCTGATTATCCAAAGCACATTTACAAATTCATAGATCTTAAACTAAAATACAACGACGAGAATTCAAAGAAAGAAGCACAGATACGCCATGATCAGCATGCTAAAGATCCAACTTTAGAAATCAGAAACAAAGTACTTGTAAAACCAAAGAAAGTAAACAAACTCACACTACCATTTAATCCAAACCCCTATTGAGTAACAGACATAAAAGGTGGAATGATAAGGGCACAAAACATGAATACCGATCACCGCATTACATGCAATGTAACCCATTTAAAAAAACTACCAGAGACAGCACTAGAGAAACACCTAAAAATAGACACTAAGGAGGAGGATGACGTAGGAAACCAAGAATGATCCGCCTAAACCCTGAAGTTAAAAACTCTCAGAAATTATCACCACCGTCACCCTCACAGGAACAAGAAGCAACCGTAGCACTATCACCAACGCGCAAGACTTACCCACGACGCACCCGACGCTCACTCAAACATTGGAGAAAATATTAACATAGCTAAACAGATACTTGTAGATAGACAGTTTAACAACATACAATGCTAACACAAGATTCTTTGTTTTGTTTCCTTTATTGTTTCAGGGGAAGATGTTACGACATATGGAACATCTACGATGGAGATCACAACCTATATTTCATCTTGTACAGAATATTTGAGTTTAAAAAATATAGAGACTAAAACGATAAACACATATGAATATCACAAAAAACTTACTAGATTGTAAAATTTGTAAGTTTTATAGAGTCTAAAGAAAAATGGTAAAGTAGCTGTTAAGTTTTGGATAGGATTACGACCTTATAATTAGCGCAAATGTTCTCCAATCATCATTGTCCTGCCCCTTGAACGTATCAATAATAATCATTGACATTTGCTCTTTTAGTTACGCCATGTTTTCTTTGATCTCATTGAAAAATGGAAATATTACCTTGAAATTCTCAGTAGTCTTTAATTGATTTGACCAGTGTTTTTCGGTTTCAACTTTTGGCAAAAATCTTTTGGTTTTCCTAGCTAGTATAGGGGGTCATGCTGTACACACTTTTTCAAAAATCACGGTCAAACTCTCATAAAAAATATCATACACAATTTTGCTTGTGACGTCACAACTTATCGTCACGCCTCATTGCACAAAAATCTATTGATATGCATGAAAAATCCCCATTATGCAGTGCTTAGTCATGCATACCAAGGGACTTACCCTTGGTATGCATGACTAAGTCCATATCATACAAAAATGAAACGAGAAACGAGATGAAGCGCCTCGATCTGGAGGATCAGGAGTTTTGGACTAAGGCTTATTTACCACCTGTTAAGACCACCGGGACCCCGGGAGCGTATGAAGACAAAATTACCTTCGATCACGTACGGATTAAGGTGATAAGCACGCGTGAACCCCTCTTGGGATGCAGCCCTCTCCCAGGCTGGCTGCGAAAAAAGAGGTGCATCTACGCCATGGACGGGGAAAATGTACGAACAGACAACCTATGTTTCTGGAGATGCTTAGGTGTGATGGAGAGGGCCAACAGGGAAAGGAGCGTTTAACGAAAACAGCTATCCTCTTAGCTCGAAAGTACTATGGGGACCCCAAATTAAAAGATGAAGATGTGCGCCCTACAAGGCTAGTGGGTCTGGAGGGCGTTGCCAAACAATTCAAGGTCAACATCAGGAACACCATGGCGACTCGTCTATGGTCAAAAGCAGTACAAAAAAGGTTTAGACACAACTATCAATCTTGGTATGCTGGACGGGCACTGTTTCTACATCAAGGATTTAGACGTGCTGGCCCAACAGAAATGGGAATGTGAGGTATGCAAACAACTGTTTATCAAAAGCGACCACCTCACGCGGCATAAGATGAACGAATACGAGGGTGTCAGGACGACGATTATCTGCAAAGGGGGGATGGTCAAACGTATGCCGAGCAGGGCCGAGAAGATCGAGAGGGGTCTAGCTATGATGCATCAAAATGGATAGAATACATGTCAAAACAAACCGGAATACATATTAATCATGCGGTATGTGGTCATGGTGGTGAACGTGTTATCCGTGATGGTAAGAAGGAGTGGAAAGTTGATGGCTATGAACCTGTCACAAAAACCGTATACGAGTAAAATGGTTGTAAGTGGCACAGATGCCCTGTCTTTCCGAGAGAACCAAGGCGGACAAGAACCGTTACGGTGCAACCCTGTCTAAGGAAATGATGATACGGGAAAAGGGCTATAACCTCGTCATAGCTTGAGGATGTGAGAAACCACCACAATCAAGAGGTACTTCCAGAAAGAATTTATGCCATATCCTCATTACATTGTATTTGATTTTGAGGCCCTATTACTACCGTTAAATTACCAGCAAACGTATGATCTGACGTATCTTTCAAGACATGTTCCGATAAGCATTGACATTGCCGATAGTTTGAATGGGACCCGACGTTCATAGAGCACGTTCTAACCATGGACAGGTTTAAAATCAGGAGCAATGGCCGAACCAAGAGTTGTATAGGCTGCCTTGATAAAATGAGGGAGAGGACGCGTTGTACTAAATGCAAGGACATCAAAGACATTGACTATGAGGTAGGTCGCCTTGCCATTGACAGGGAGATTCAAGGGCTTAAACAGGATGAGAATTACCTGCTTTTGTATACCCTGTTCATATATGACATTATACTCCAGTACACCGAACTCATCGGTTCCCCCGCTGCGGAGGAAACGGAAAAGGCACTGCACATCAAGCAGTATCGCAAGGCGTTGAGGTACCTACAAGGAAAATTAATGTATTCTCCACTACCCCTCGAATATAAGGCCCAAAATACCAAGCTATGCCCTTCCTGCCGGGGTTCTTTGGTGAATAACCATGGCAGTGTGCTAATCTGTTCGGCATGTGCTGCCATATACCCTAATATTCACGATAGGAAGTGGAGCAAATATTGAATAAAATGTTGGATGTCGTAAGAGATCCGCATACAGCAATTTTCACAGGTCCGACGTCTTGCGGCAAGACACAACGTGTTTTGGATTTGTTGGAAAATGAGTATAAAAAGCACTATCACAATATCATCATTCTGTGCCTGACCATACGTAGGAATAGATCTTATCTCGAAAGGTCCTCACTTTTGGAGGTTAATTATGTGTTTCTTATAGAGCCTAAGGAAGAACTCTTCGAATAGATCCAAAAGCTATCCTCGTTGTTGGCAGGCAAAGAAAGCCTATTTAAAATCGACGATATGATAGCCGATGAAAGCCTCGATAAGCGTCAACAAAGCCTACTTGAATTGGCTATTTCGGGTAGGCACAGAAGGCATAGCTTGTGGCTCTTAACACAGACCTATACTGCATTACCCAAGAATCTGAGTAGGCAGAAGAAGGCCTTGTTTTTGTGGTACCCACATGAGAGGAGTGACATGAAAATGATTGACGAGGAGACGAACATGATCCCGACTAGTCGGATATCAAGACTGAATTGAAAATTCCAAGCATGCATGCCTATATGTAAAGCTTGAACACCCTAGGATGTGGTAGATCATTGGGTGACCATACAAAATGCGGTGAACTGACCGGTTCCCTCACAGCGGGGTACCACTTTTGCCGGTCTCCAAGGTGTGGACCGATCTGCCCACACCCAACCAGACACAATTTTAAAAACCTCTCGGCAAGCATTGGTATATAGAAATGTCTCTTGTAGCGGTTGATTATTTCCAAGGAAAACAAGTCCGATCATTTTATGTTCAGGACAAAGGTCAATGTGTTGTAGCATCCGATGTTTGGAGAGCTGTAGGATATAAACAAAGGGCTGGGGTACAAGCCATTCAGCGATCTGTTCCTACCAAGTATAAAATGCAATTAGGTGATGCTATAACCGGCCCTGAGGGTGTACTCAGATCTGAGTACAGCTAACCAAACACAATTTTGCTGACTGACGCTGGCCTCTATACCTTCCTGCTGAGATGTGGTCAACCTGACGCAGAACCCTTTTTGGAGTGAGTTGTAGAAGAGGCGCTATCCAAGGAAATGCGAAAGCTTGCTGCAGCGATCGGGGACAGAGATACTGCCGTCGTTATACTCGAAGATGATCTAGAGGATAGGGACAACCAACTCATGGTATTGGGGGATAAACTCGAGGCACAGGCCCGGGAAAATGCAAAGCTTACAGAAAGACATGTACCCAATGCCCAGGACCCCGGAAAAGACAACGTCATCATCATCCACCGTAAGCACAGCGCACAGGATGACGACGAATACCATCATCCTCCCTATTACTGCACGAGTGTTCAGAGGCGCAATATTAGCAAGAAGAGATTGTGGTTCAGTGACAACTACCCAGGGGCGGAGGAGATAGTTGTCATTGACAACCCCAACGGTATACAAGCCTTTATTCGTTTTGAGGAGGAGGAGCATGTAAAATGTTTAGAAACCATTTCAGGCTTATCGATCTTACTCGGGATGACCTATCTGATTTGGGTGTTCCGGCAATAGAGGACTAAACAGACGCTAATTTTTACTACTCTTGCGGGTAGTAAAAGTTATAGGAAAAAGTGAGGCATCTCCCATGGCCCCCTCCTCTATTGACCCTTTCAGCTGTATGTTAAAAGGTACTGAAATATAAAAAAGATGGAAGCCTATCTACAAAGGAATCAATATACAATCAACTATATTATCCAGGTACACGTATTACATTGCTGTATCAAGGCAGCGTAAGTGACTGGATATTGCCCAACCTGCCTGGACAATTTTAGGTATCGAGGTGGAGTATACTACGAAGGTTTGAATACCCCACCGACGAAGATCTTTTAGACAGGGTAGCATCGGGCAAAAAATCATTGGGTACATTTGCAAGCAGCGAGATTGATGATGTTCTCAAGGATGATATTGCACGTATAGGACTCTATATCGTTGCGGCTGAAGAGAACAACTATGAGGCACTCTGTTGCCAGATCGTCAAGGATAAGGACTTGAAACTATCGGATTTGGCCGATATCGCAACAATAGGTGATATACTCAACTTTCCGATACCAGATAGACGTCTAGTCGATATTGATTTGGAGAATGAGCCTAATGTCATCAAAGGCATTGTCTATGGGTACCTGTTCTACACCCAGCATCCTTTGGACTATGTAAGGGATCCGAATGAAGATAATGACGAGGATGATGAAATAGATCTGGGTGATCTGGGGGAACTTGCGAAAGCATTTTACCATTCTTTGATAACATCTGGAAGTACCTGAACATCCTCCGGTACCTGCATCAGTTCCTCCGAAACAAAGCTCCTTTCAGGCCCATCCTTTAAGTAGTATAAAACACGGCTAATCGCTACAATACGGTCCAACCTGTAAGTATGTTTGCTCCAAAAGGCGTCAGTTGTGCGTATTTACGAGTCACCGTGCTCCTCTCCGGGTTGTAGCATATACAAGTACAACCCGTCCTCAAGTAGGGATCTCTCCTCGGGACATTGCTGACTTTCTGCACACAGGACATCTTCGAGCTTGATCGCCTTGTTAGGTTTTATCTCAATCATGGAAGTCTTGCTGTTGTTGAGGCTTTTGACGATAGTGTACAGGTGCTTGACCCAAATGGAGCTAGGCTACTGGAGACCAGCTCTTGCGCATCCTGAGGTTTGAATAGCCTTTCGGCAAGTAACGTATTGTAGGAAATTACAAAGGCTGTAAAAGTATGGTGGTACTTGGTGGTGGCCCTCTTAATTTTCACCCCTTTACCCTCTAGCAGCTTGGTTACATCTGATTTAAACTCAGAACCCTTTTCGCATTGAAAGGTTTTGGGGTAGTGTAAAGGTCCTGCCCCGTAAATGTCCTTCAACATATCCACAACCTCGCTGGCCTTTTTGGTACGCAATGGCCTAGTTACCTTGTAACGTGAGGCAACGTCGATGCCCGTGAGAATGTATTTATAGGTGCTACTATACAGCTTGTCGTGGGTCATGTACAGTAGATCAAACTCGTGCATCTCATTCGGCTTTGTAATGGTAAAATGGGGGTTTTCTATACGCTGCGGACTCTTGATATGCCTCAACCACAAGAGTTGACGGGAAAGTCAATGAGTGACCAGCTTTATGGAGAGACTGCTCTCCTTCGCGAGTAATTTAATAGCTTTGCGCCCGATCCAGAGATGTTCTGGCATATAGTAAATTTGTCTTAATTTTTCAGCCTCCTCGGTAACGATATATGGTGATTTTTCTGACATGTTTATTATATGTCAGAAAAAGTTCTTACAAATACTTGTAAGCCACGAAGCCTAGCAGGGACAATGAGCCAAGGATGAATGTGAGTTCTCCATCCTGTTGGGTTTTCGAAGGGGTGTAAAAATCTTTCAATTGTGGGACCTTCTCGCTCGAAACGTTCAGCATTTGTACATATCGTCATCGAGCTCACGAAGGCTTTTGCCTGCTTTGAGCTTCATCTCTCTTTGCCTGGCAAACCAATCCAATTTAGCCTGCCTTTTCCGTATCCACTCTGCCTGGGTTGCATTTAGTCTTTCTATCGCACGGTCATGACGCCTTCGTTCCGCTTCGCCGTGCCCCGAGAGCTTGCTGAATAGATAATTTGTCACCGAAAATTCTAGGGCATTGATCGCAGCGCCCGCGATAATGACAGCGATAGTAACCATCTCTCCTTATTTCAATATTAAATGCCATGAAAATGGCCATCTAAGAAATTCGGCTGTGCGTCTTTGAGAAGGTATACATAGGACAGAAAATTCCCAGGTTCGTCGGCTTTCTTGGTCATGTGGAGGGTGATCCCGTCGGACAGACGTTGTAGGGGTCTGCCGCTACCATGTAGGGTATCGTCGGGAGAGGCTCGATAATCGATAAACACCGCATAGCTTTCGTTGAAAAACTGGCCAATCGTCACGTTACTATCGTGGGCACCAAAAATGTTGTCAATCTGTTCGAGATGGTCCTTGGCGAGCATCGCGTGACTGTACAGCTTATTAGGCTCCCCCTCAACGGTAATAGTAATACTCTCGATCTTAGGGTTATAGAACACCTCATTGACACCGGCATAGGGCTTCACTTTTCTAGGGTCTATGAAGAGTAGCAAGACACGTTTGAGGCTTTTCGCTGCCTGATCGATCTGGAGATTATATCCTGCTTCCTCATAGTAACTACCTTGCTACAGAGTATGCGTTCGCAGGGCAAAGCGAGATGACTATACCTCAACATTATGGCACTTACCAGGCCTTCATGGGCGATCTTGTCAAACTCGAGTTTGATATTTGTAATTGTATAGGCCCCATCCGCTGCCTTGGCCCCGGTAGACCCCGAGTCTGCCGTCCTGGTATCTTTGATCACGTCACTGTAAGCCGCGAAATGCAGGTTGAATTGCAATCTGCCAAGGAGTCCTGCCGGCTAAAGCGATAGGTCTTGGGTCAGTTCGAACATCCTTCCCAAGGATTTGCAAAAGGTATTACCATACGCTGCGGCGATGGCCTTTTCTTCATCCGTCCCGACGCGGTCGCTAGCTTTGACCTGTAAGGCCCGGATGGTACCGTCATTGGGGTTGATCCGCCTAATATGAGGTTGTTGTACCTGTCAAATTTTGGGAGCCAGAGAATATATTGTAGTCAGATATGTTTTGCACCTCGTTGCCATCCAATGTAATGTGCAGGTTCCTCACCAGGCTTTTGACAATATTGCTGACAATGGTACATTTTGTATTGGTTCCCGTCAACGTCAGGTCAAATAGAAGCTTGAGACTGCCCGGAAAGATGACATCATTCTGAGGCATATTTGGGACATCAACGTACAAGTCTTGATTTTGATTGATGGTTGAGGGTATGTGATTAATCTGAACTCGCTGTTTCCTGCCTTTGATACCGAAAAGTTACTCATGTTTATTATACAAGGGGAAATCTTTAAATAAATGCCAACTAATCCAGTATTTGATCACGATCTTCCGGATGAGGAGGGCCGTCCAGATAATAAACCCGATGACACGCAAAAACTTTCATCAACCCCATAACTTCCGGTAACACCAGGGTCTTCAAGAGAGCAACAGGGTGTACCGAGGTCTGGCCTTTCAGAGCAGAGGCAAAAGCTACTAAAATCAAAGGTTACAAACGTCTTAGTCGGGATCCGAGGCTGGGGAGCCTATTCCTATACCTTACTACGAGATTTGGGTGGAAGGGAAACGTCTTTTTTTCAACGATATAGACCTTACGGCATTAATTACAAAAGATAAGGGTGGGCTTCAGGCTGCTGGGGAGATGATTAAGAGATTGAAGCCCGATCTCGTGCAAGCTCTGAGTTTTCCCGACTATGTTACTATACCCAACATGGGTAAGGCAGCGGCCCAGGCACTTGGGCAAAAGGTTGATGACATTTTGGATGATAATATGATATCAATGAAATCTGTAGAGGAATTTGTAGATGCCACGGAGAGGCTTATTCAAGAAACTTCATTTGGCGGTACTTATGAACTTCTCACCGAACGTGAAATAAGAGGGTTTAACCAAGAAGCACAGATTATAAGGGTTAACATGACTTGAAAAGCAAGATGATCTTATATGATAGCGAGATTAGCAAGGCGGAGAACGAGGTGAAAAAACTCGAGAAGCAGAAGGCCAGGGTAGACGAAGGACAAAGAACTAATATTGAGAAGAAAATAGTAAAACTTGAGGAAAATATTGATAAATGGAACGATTTAAAAGAGTCTGCGCAGGATGCTCATAGCTTACTATCCTGCCAGATGAAAATTGCCGGAGATGACACGTCCCTGCTGGAGAAGCTAAAGATACTCTACAAAGAGCAGGGTGTAACCATAGCGAGTATAGTATCTGCTATTAGTCTATTGATTTCAACCATCGTGCTATCCGTTACAGGAGGAGGTGCCGCTGGAAGTGCCGCAGGGAAGGGGTGTGTAGAGAAACAGCTTGAAAGGCTCGGAAAGTTCTTGAAATACCTGGCAGGTAAAGTAGGTGCTGCATTACCCGGGATTATGGGTACCATAGTCTCATTCTTTCTCAGAGTAGCGGCAACTGTTGCCGAATATATACAGCTAAGCATTTGTACATGGCAATCGCTGCCGCCGTTGGGTTTGTGGTGGTCTACGTTGGAAAGGTGTATTATGAACTATTTTTTAAGTCAGATGTAGGCAATGATGATCCCTACCCCTGTCGTGCTGGTTTTGTGGGGGTTGCTCGGGGGTATGTATAGGTGGCGTAGCATGTTTGGGAGGTATAGATGGCATAGCCTGTATAGTATGATCGGGAATATGTATGGGAGGCGTAATAGGGGTAGAATGCCTAGGAGGTGTAGTATGCTTTGGAGGTAGGGAATGCCTAGGGGGCGTAGTATGCTTTGGAGGTAGGGTATGCCTAGGGGCGTATTATTCTTGACAATAGGCTTATTGTTCACATGGACCTGTACGTTGGCAGGTGCGATCAAAATGTTGTTGTTATACCCTACAATTTTGCCTATGCGCAAGTTCATGTCTGAGGGCAACATGTACACGCCGAGCTTGACAGAAAAATTCACAGGCGTTCGGGCACATTACAACATCTTCTGAAAATTGGTGATGTCATGCCCCACATTTTCCTGACGTTGGACCATGGCCTCAAATTTCTGCAATAAGATTTGCCTTGCTGTATAGTTATCTGCGCCGGAGCCGATCAGGGATGCCTTGGCATCCGCCTGCGACCCCAGCAAAAGGACCACGTAAACACGCATACTTTTGCTTAGCTTGGTCAGGCCCACCGCTGTTAGGCCCTAACTTGTGGGGATGATAAATTTGACCTGATCCCCATCAACTTGCTGCCAACATCTACCATTCGTCAAGTACGACATGATATCTTTGAATTTATACAAAGCATTGGCATCTGCACCGTATTCGCAACATACCTGTGCATATCCTGAGGTGGAAGAGGGGTTTCTATACTGCAAGAACCCATCATCATAGGGGACCTTTATCCTTGCTAGGATACGACGAACAATAGGATACGAATTGACAAGGGGTATCGAGCCCATCATGTGTTTAGCAGAGATGCCTAATGCCGTCGTTGTGCCATGGGTGGCAAAATTAACCTGGATATTCCAGTAGTCCAACGCCTGCCCTGTCCAGCACACCTTAACAGGGTCATTCACCAGATTGGTGGGATTGAAGATGTCATAATTGGTAAACTCGGGAAATGCCACTTCAATGTGGGACTCTGTCGATACGTACAAGCCCTGATGCTCTAAATTTGTAATACCAAATGCCTAATCTCCCCTGTTACTTTTGTACTTTTCCTTGGGTTGTATGAGTATATGTTCATCCTTTCTTAAAACAACGGATAAAGCAACTGTACATCACCGATATGGAAAAGCCTACGATATTTGAAGACTACCTGGGACATGATACAAGAATTGCCTTGAAATCGATCAGTATTCGGCCTGTATGGCCGAACCTGTATAGTAATAACGAACTTACTTTACCATAGGTTGAGACTCGTCTGAACGCAGTTGGACGAAGACGACTGTCTGCTTGATGGGAAAAAGTCTAAAATTCTGGCTTTGCTTCCCATCAAAGAGTTAAACGATTGGGGAGATATGCTGATCTGGACGTTTGACACTATGATTTGCGACATAAATAATAAAGTTGAATGAGAATCTTCACTGGACAAACTACTGTATAATCAAATTTACGTGAGTAAACTGCCTATTATGCGACAAGAAACATGAGATTACGTTTGGTTATAAAAGTTGAGAATCACATTATTAATGAAAGTAAAACTGCCATAAGCAATCGGCGGTTCATTCAGCAGAGAATCATCGAATCACTTAAAAAAGAACACCGTCTTTATCTACAACTCCGCCATTTAGCATATAGTGCCTTTACCGACGTTTGCAAAATGGATTGGGTAAATTTTCGGCGCGGTATGCAACATACATTGGTTGAAGGTCTTAAATAAATTTTTAATTAGTTTATTATACTATTGCAGACACTTTGATTGACGATATGCACATGATCGACCTCTATACGCAAAAATACAGAATGTTGGTGAATCAGGGCACCGATACCGGTACCTCTCACATGCGAAGCGAGGGCTCTACCATATGAGCTAAATCGCCTCTGATGTTTGGCTTGTGACAGCGATAATGAAATTGAATGAGAATGTTCACTGGACGAACTACCGCATATTCAAACTTACGTGAACAGACTGCCTATTATGTGACAAGAAACATGCGGTCCAATTTTTACGATTGGACATAAAAATCGAGAATTACATCATTAATTTAAGTGAAATTATTGTAAGCAATCGTCGGATCATTCAGCAGCAGATCATCGAATCACTTAAGAAAGAACACCGTCTTTATCTGAAACTTCTTCTTTAACACATAGTGCCTTTACGGACGTTTTCAACATTGATTGGGTAAATTGTCTGCGAGGTATGCAACATACATTGGCTGAAGGACTTAAATATATCTAAAATATGCACATGATCGACAACTATACGCAATAATACAGAATGTTGGAATATCCGGGCATCGATTCCGGTACTTTTCGTATGCAAAGCGAGCGCTCTACCTTATGAGCTAATTCCCCTATGACATATGACTTGTGACAGCAATAAGGAATCTGAATGAGAATCTTCACTGGACGAGCAACCGTATATTCAAATTTAAGTGAACAGACTGCCTATTATGTGACAAAAACACGCGTTCCTATTTTTACGATTGGACATGAAAGTCGAGAATCACATCATCAATTTAAGTGAAATTATTGTAAGCAATCGTCGGATCATTTAACAGCGGATCATCGAATCACTTAAGAAAGAACACCGTTTTTATATTCAAATTTAAGTGAACAGACCGCCTATTATGTGACAAGAAACACGCATTCCTATTTTTACGATTGGACATGAAAGTCGAGAATCACATCATTAATTTAAGTGAAATTATTGTAAGCAATCGTCGGATCATTCAGCAGCAGATCATCGAATCACTTAAGAGAGAACACCGTCTTTATCTACAACTTTGCCTTTAACGTATAGTGCCTTAACCAACGCTTGCACAATGGATTGGCTAAATTGTTTGCGGGGTATGAAATGTACATTATTTGAAAGACTTAAATATATTTCTAATTATTTTATTATACTAATGCAGACACTTTGATAGGCGATATGCACATGATCGACCACTATACGCAATAATACAGAATGTTGGAGAATCCGGGCATCGATCCCGGTACCTCTCGCATGCGAAGCGAGCGCTCTACCATATGAGCTAATTCCCCTATGACATGAGACTTGTGACAGCAATAAGGAATCTGAATGAGAATCTTCACTGGACGAACTACCGTATATTCAAATTTAAGTGAACAGACTGCCTATTATGTGACAAAAAACACGTGTTCCTATTTTTACGATTGGACATGAAAGTCGAGAATCACATCATTAATTTAAGTGAAATTATTGTAAGCAATCGTCGGATCATTCAGCAGGAGATCATCGAATCACTTAAGAGAGAACACCGTCTTTATCTACAACTTTGCCTTTAACGTATAGTGCCTTTACCAACATTTGCACAATGGATTGGCTAAATTGTCTGTGCGGTATGCAATATACATTGGTTGAAGGACATAAATATACTTCTAATTTTGTTATTATACTAATGCAAACACTTTGGTTGACGATATGCATATGATCGAACACTATACGCATTAATACAGAATGATGGAGAATCTGGGCATCGATCCCAGTACCTCTCGCATGCGAAGCGAGCACTCTACCATATGAGCTAATTCCCCTATTACATATGCCTTGTGACAGCAATAAAGAAATTGAAGGAGAATCTTCACTGGACGAAGTGCCGTGTATCCAAATTCTACGTGAACAGACTGCCTATTATGTGACAAGAAACACGCGTTCCTATTTTTACAATTGGACATGAAAGTCGAGAATCACATCATCAATTTAAGTGAAATAATTGTAAGCAATCGTCCGATCAATCAGCAGCGGATCATCGAATCACATAAGAAAGAACACCGTCTTTATCTGAAACTTCGCCTTTAACACATAGCGTCTTTACAGACGTTTTCAACATTGATTGGGTAAATTGTCTGCGCGGAATGCAACATACATTGGCTGAAGGACTTAAATATATTTAAAATGTGCTCATGATAGACCACTGTACGCAATAATACAGAATATTGGAATGTCCGGGCATCGATTCCGATACTTTTCGTATGCAAAGCGAGCGCTCTACCATATGAGCTAATTCCCCTATGACATGTGACTTGTGACAGCAATAAGGAATCTGAATGAGAATCTTCACTGGACGAACTACCGTATATTCAAATTTAAGTGAACAGACTGCCTATTATGTGACAAAAAACACGTGTTCCTATTTTTACGATTGGACATGAAAGTCGAGAATCACATCATTAATTTAAGTGAAATTATTGTAAGCAATCGTCGGATCATTCAGCAGGAGATCATCGAATCACTTAAGAGAGAACACCGTCTTTATCTACAACTTTGCCTTTAACGTATAGTGCCTTTACCAACATTTGCACAATGGATTGGCTAAATTGTCTGTGCTGTATGCAATATACATTGGTTGAAGGACATAAATATACTTCTAATTATGTTATTATACTAATGCAAACACTTTGGTTGACGATATGCATATGATCGAACACTATACGCAATAATACAGAATGATGGAGAATCTGGGCATCGATCCCAGTACCTCTCGCATGCGAAGCGAGCGCTCTACCATATGAGCTAATTCCCCTATTACATATGCCTTGTGACAGCAATAAAGAAATTGAAGGAGAATCTTCACTGGACGAAGTGCCGTGTATCCAAATTCTACGTGAACAGACTGCCTATTATGTGACAAGAAACACGCGTTCCTATTTTTACAATTGGACATGAAAGTCGAGAATCACATCATCAATTTAAGTGAAATAATTGTAAGCAATCGTCCGATCAATCAGCAGCGGATCATCGCATCACATAAGAAAGAACACCGTCTTTATCTGAAACTTCGCCTTTAACACATAGTGTCTTTACAGACGTTTTCAACATTGATTGGGTAAATTGTCTGCGCGGAATGCAACATACATTGGCTGAAGGACTTAAATATATTTAAAATATGCTCATGATAGACCACTGTACGCAATAATACAGAATATTGGAATGTCCGGGCATCGATTCCGATACTTTTCGTATGCAAAGCGAGCGCTCTACCTTATGAGCTAATTCCCCTATGACATATGACTAGTGACAGCAATAAGGAAATTGAATGAGAATCTTCACTGGACGAACTACCGTATATTCAAGTTTAGGTGAACAGACCGCCTATTATGTGACAAGAAACACACGTTCCTATTTTTACGATTGGACATGAAAGTCGAGAATCACATCATTAATTTAAGTGAAATTATTGTAAGCAATCGTCTCATCATTTAGTAGCAGATCATCGAATCACTTAAGAGAGAACACCGTCTTTATCTACAACTTTGCCTTTAACGTATAGTGCCTTAACCAACGCTTGCAAAATGGATTGGCTAAATTGTTTGCGGGGTATGAAATGTACATTATTTGAAGGACTTAAATATATTTCTAATTATTTTATTATACTAATGCAGACACTTTGATAGGCGATATGCACATGATCGACCACTATACGCAATAATACAGAATGTTGGAGAATCCGGGCATCGATCCCGGTACCTCTCGCATGCGAAGAGAGCGCTCTACCATATGAGCTAATTCCCCTATGACATGTGACTTGTGACAGCAATAAGGAATCTGAATGAGAATCTTCACTGGACGAACTACCGTATATTCAAATTTAAGTGAACAGACTGCCTATTATGTGACAAAAAACACGTGTTCCTATTTTTACGATTGGACATGAAAGTCGAGAATCACATCATTAATTTAAGTGAAATTATTGTAAGCAATCGTCGGATCATTCAGCAGGAGATCATCGAATCACTTAAGAGAGAACACCGTCTTTATCTACAACTTTGCCTTTAACGTATAGTGCCTTTACCAACATTTGCACAATGGATTGGCTAAATTGTCTGTGCGGTATGCAATATACATTGGTTGAAGGACATAAATATACTTCTAATTTTGTTATTATACTAATGCAAACACTTTGGTTGACGATATGCGTATGATCGAACACTATACGCATTAATACAGAATGATGGAGAATCTGGGCATCGATCCCAGTACCTCTCGCATGCGAACCGAGCGCTCTACCATATGAGCTAATTCCCCTATTACATATGCCTTGTGACAGCAATAAACAAATTGAAGGAGAATCTTCACTGGACGAAGTGCCGTGTATCCAAATTCTACGTGAACAGACTGCCTATCATGTGTTAAGAAACACGCGTTCCTATTTTTACAGTTAGACATGAAAGTCGAGAATCACATCATTAATTTAAGTGAAATTATTGTAAGCAATCGTCGGATCATTCAGCAGCAGATCATCGAATCACTTAAGAGAGAACACCGTCTTTATCCACAACTTTGCCTTTAATGTATAGTGCCTTAACCAACGCTTGCACAATGGATTGGCTAAATTGTTTGCGGGGTATGAAATGTACATTATTTGAAGGACTTAAATATATTTCTAATTATTTTATTATACTAATGCAGACACTTTGATAGGCGATATGCACATGATCGACCACTATACGCAATAATACAGAATGTTGGAGAATCCGGGCATCGATCCCGGTACCTCTCGCATGCGAAGCGAGCGCTCTACCATATGAGCTAATTCCCCTAAAACATGTGACTTGTGACAGCAATAAGGAATCTGAATGAGAATCTTCACTGGACGAACTACCGTATATTCAAATTTAAGTGAACAGACTGCCTATTATGTGACAAAAAACACGTGTTCCTATTTTTACGATTGGACATGAAAGTCGAGAATCACATCATTAATTTAAGTGAAATTATTGTAAGCAATCGTCGGATCATTCAGCAGGAGATCATCGAATCACTTAAGAGAGAACACCGTCTTTATCTACAACTTTGCCTTTAACGTATAGTGCCTTTACCAACATTTGCACAATGGATTGGCTAAATTGTCTGTGCGGTATGCAATATACATTGGTTGAAGGACATAAATATACTTCTAATTTTGTTATTATATTAATGCAAACACTTTGGTTGACGATATGCATATGATCGAACACTATACGCATTAATACAGAATGATGGAGAATCTGGGCATCGATCCCAGTACCTCTCGCATGCGAAGCGAGCGCTCTACCATATGAGCTAATTCCCCTATTACATATGCCTTGTGACAGCAATAAACAAATTGAAGGAGAATCTTCACTGGACGAAGTGCCGTGTATCCAAATTCTACGTGAACAGACTGCCTATTATGTGACAAGAAACACGCGTTCCTATTTTTACAGTTAGACATGAAAGTCGAGAATCACATCATTAATTTAAGTGAAATTATTGTAAGCAATCGTCGGATCATTCAGCAGCAGATCATCGAATCACTTAAGAGAGAACACCGTCTTTATCCACAACTTTGCCTTTAATGTATAGTGCCTTAACCAACGCTTGCACAATGGATTGGCTAAATTGTTTGCGGGGTATGAAATGTACATTATTTGAAGGACTTAAATATATTTCTAATTATTTTATTATACTAATGCAGACACTTTGATAGGCGATATGCACATGATCGACCACTATACGCAATAATACAGAATGTTGGAGAATCCGGGCATCGATCCCGGTACCTCTCGCATGCGAAGCGAGCGCTCTACCATATGAGCTAATTCCCCTATTACATATGCCTTGTGACAGCAATAAACAAATTGAAGGAGAATCTTCACTGGACGAAGTGCCGTGTATCCAAATTCTACGTGAACAGACTGCCTATTATGTGACAAGAAACACGCGTTCCTATTTTTACAGTTAGACATGAAAGTCGAGAATCACATCATTAATTTAAGTGAAATTATTGTAAGCAATCGTCGGATCATTCAGCAGCAGATCATCGAATCACTTAAGAGAGAACACCGTCTTTATCCACAACTTTGCCTTTAATGTATAGTGCCTTAACCAACGCTTGCACAATGGATTGGCTAAATTGTTTGCGGGGTATGAAATGTACATTATTTGAAGGACTTAAATATATTTCTAATTATTTTATTATACTAATGCAGACACTTTGATAGGCGATATGCACATGATCGACCACTATACGCAATAATACAGAATGTTGGAGAATCCGGGCATCGATCCCGGTACCTCTCGCATGCGAAGCGAGCGCTCTACCATATGAGCTAATTCCCCTAAAACATGTGACTTGTGACAGCAATAAGGAATCTGAATGAGAATCTTCACTGGACGAACTACCGTATATTCAAATTTAAGTGAACAGACTGCCTATTATGTGACAAAAAACACGTGTTCCTATTTTTACGATTGGACATGAAAGTCGAGAATCACATCATTAATTTAAGTGAAATTATTGTAAGCAATCGTCGGATCATTCAGCAGGAGATCATCGAATCACTTAAGAGAGAACACCGTCTTTATCTACAACTTTGCCTTTAACGTATAGTGCCTTTACCAACATTTGCACAATGGATTGGCTAAATTGTCTGTGCGGTATGCAATATACATTGGTTGAAGGACATAAATATACTTCTAATTTTGTTATTATATTAATGCAAACACTTTGGTTGACGATATGCATATGATCGAACACTATACGCATTAATACAGAATGATGGAGAATCTGGGCATCGATCCCAGTACCTCTCGCATGCGAAGCGAGCGCTCTACCATATGAGCTAATTCCCCTATTACATATGCCTTGTGACAGCAATAAACAAATTGAAGGAGAATCTTCACTGGACGAAGTGCCGTGTATCCAAATTCTACGTGAACAGACTGCCTATTATGTGACAAGAAACACGCGTTCCTATTTTTACAGTTAGACATGAAAGTCGAGAATCACATCATTAATTTAAGTGAAATTATTGTAAGCAATCGTCGGATCATTCAGCAGCAGATCATCGAATCACTTAAGAGAGAACACCGTCTTTATCCACAACTTTGCCTTTAACGTATAGTGCCTTAACCAACGCTTGCACAATGGATTGGCTAAATTGTTTGCGGGGTATGAAATGTACATTATTTGAAGGACTTAAATATATTTCTAATTATTTTATTATACTAATGCAGACACTTTGATAGGCGATATGCACATGATCGACCACTATACGCAATAATACAGAATGTTGGAGAATCCGGGCATCGATCCCGGTACCTCTCGCATGCGAAGCGAGCGCTCTACCATATGAGCTAATTCCCCTAAAACATGTGACTTGTGACAGCAATAAGGAATCTGAATGAGAATCTTCACTGGACGAACTACCGTATATTCAAATTTTAGTGAACAGACTGCCTATTATGTGACAAAAAACACGTGTTCCTATTTTTACGATTGGACATGAAAGTCGAGAATCACATCATTAATTTAAGTGAAATTATTGTAAGCAATCGTCGGATCATTCAGCAGGAGATCATCGAATCACTTAAGAGAGAACACCGTCTTTATCTACAACTTTGCCTTTAACGTATAGTGCCTTTACCAACATTTGCACAATGGATTGGCTAAATTGTCTGTGCAGTATGCAATATACATTGGTTGAAGGACATAAATATACTTCTAATTATGTTATTATACTAATGCAAACACTTTGGTTGACGATATGCATATGATCGAACACTATACGCAATAATACAGAATGATGGAGAATCTGGGCATCGATCCCAGTACCTCTCGCATGCGAAGCGAGCGCTCTACCATATGAGCTAATTCCCCTATTACATATGCCTTGTGACAGCAATAAAGAAATTGAAGGAGAATCTTCACTGGACGAAGTGCCGTGTATCCAAATTCTACGTGAACAGACTGCCTATTATGTGACAAGAAACACGCGTTCCTATTTTTACAATTGGACATGAAAGTCGAGAATCACATCATCAATTTAAGTGAAATAATTGTAAGCAATCGTCCGATCAATCAGCAGCGGATCATCGAATCACATAAGAAAGAACACCGTCTTTATCTGAAACTTCGCCTTTAACACATAGTGCCTTTACAGACGTTTTCAACATTGATTGGGTAAACTGTCTGCGCGGTATGCAACATACATTGGCTGAAGGACTTAAATATATTTAAAATATGCTCATGATAGACCACTATGCGCAATAATACAGAATATTGGAATGTCCGGGCATCGATTCCGATGCTTTTCGTATGCAAAGCGAGCGCTCTACCTTATGAGCTAATTCCCCTATGACATATGACTAGTGACAGCAATAAAGAAATTGAATGAGAATCTTGACTGGACGAACTACCGTATATTCAAGTTTAGGTGAACAGACCGCCTATTATGTGACAAGAAACACACGTTCCTATTTTTACGATTGGACATGAAAGTCGAGAATCACATCATTAATTTAAGTGAAATTATTGTAAGCAATCGTCTCATCATTTAGTAGCAGATCATCGAATCACTTAAGAGAGAACACCGTCTTTATCTACAACTTTGCCTTTAACGTATAGTGCCTTAACCAACGCTTGCAAAATGGATTGGCTAAATTGTCTGCGCGGTATGCAACATACATTGGTTGAAGGACATAAATATACTTCTAATTATGTTATTATACTAATGCAAACACTTTGGTTGACGATATGCATATGATCGAACACTATACGCAATAATACAGAATGATGGAGAATCTGGGCATCGATCCCAGTACCTCTCGCAAGCAAAGCGAGAGCTCTACCATATGAGCTAATTCCCCTATTACATATGCCTTGTGACAGCAATAAAGAAATTGAAGGAGAATCTTCACTGGACGAAGTGCCGTGTATCCAAATTCTACGTGAACAGACTGCCTATTATATGACAAGAAACACGCGTTCCTATTTTTGCAATTGGACATGAAAGTCGAGAATCACATCATCAATTTAAGTGAAATAATTGTAAGCAATCGTCCGATCAATCAGCAGCGGATCATCGAATCACATAAGAAAGAACACCGTCTTTATCTGAAACTTCGCCTTTAACACATAGTGCCTTTACAGACGTTTTCAACATTGATTGGGTAAATTGTCTGCGCAGTATGCAACATACATTGGCTGAAGAACTTAAATATACTTAAAATATGCACATGGTCGACCAATATACGCAATATTATAGAATCTTGGAGAGTCCGGGCATCGATTCAGGTACTTTTCGTATGCAAAGCGAGCGCTCTACCATATGAGCTAATTCCCCTATGACGTATGACTTGTGACAGCAATAAGGAAATTGAATGAGAATCTTCACTGGACGAATTACTGTGGATTCAAATTTACGTGAACAGACTGCCTATTATGTGACAAGAAACACGCGTTCCTATTTTTACGATTGGACATGAAAGTCGAGAATCACATCATCAATTTAAGTGAAACTATTGTAAGTAATCGTGGGATCATTTAACAGCGGATCATCGAATCACTTAAGAAAGAACACCGTCTTTATCTGAAACTTCGCCTACATCATATGTTGCCTTTACCAACGTTTGCAAAATGGATTGGCTAAATTGTCTCCGCGGTATGCAACATACATTGGTTGAAGGAATAAAAAAAAAATTTCTAATTATTATATTATACTAATGGAGACACTTTGATTGACGATATGCACATGATCAAATATTATACGCAATAATACAGAATGTTGGAGAATACGGGGATGGATCATCGTACTTCTCGGATGCGAAGCGAGCGCTCTACCACATGAGCTAACTCCCCTGACATATCACTTGTGACAGCAATAAGGAAATTGAATGAGAATCTTCACTGGACGAACTACCGTATATTCAAATTTACGTGAAAAGGCTGCCTATTATGTGACAAGAAACACACGTTCCTATTTTTACGATTGGACATGAAAGTCGAGAATCACATCATTAATTTAAGTAAAAGTATTATAAGCAATCGTCGGATCATTCAGCAGCAGATCATCGAATCACTTAAGAGAGAACACCGTCTTTATCTACAACTTTGCCTTTAACGTATAGTGCCTTAACTAACGCTTGCACAATGGATTGGCTAAATTGTTTGCGGGGTTTGAAATGTACATTATTTGAAGGACTTAAATATATTTCCAATTATTTTATTATAATAATGCAGACACTTTGATCGGCGATATGCACATGATCGACCACTATACGCAACAATACAGAATTTTGGAGAATCCGGGCATCGATCCCGGTACCTCTCGCATGCGAAGCGAGCGCTCTGCCATATGAGCTAATTCCCCTATGACATATGACTTGTGACAGCAATAAGGAATCTGAATGAGAATCTTCACTGGACGAACTACCGTATATTCAAATTTAAGTGAACAGACTGCCTATTATGTGACAAAAAACACGTGTTCCTATTTTTACGATTGGACATGAAAGTCGAGAATCACATTAGTAATTTAAGTGAAATTTTTGTAAGCAATCGTCAGATCATTCAGCAGGAGATCATCGATTCACTTTAGAAAGAACACCGTCTTTATCTACAACTTTGTCTTTAACGTATAGTGCCTTTACCGACGTGTGCACAATGGTTTGGCTAAATTGTCTGCGCGGTATGCAACATACATTGGTTGAAGGAAAAAAAAATATATTTCTAATTATTTTATTATACTAATGGAGACACTTTGATTGACGATATGCACATGATCAAACACTATACGCATTAATATAGAATGTTGGAGAATCCGGGCATCGATCCCGGTACCACTCGCATGCAGAGCGAGCGCTCTACCATATGAGCTAATTCCCCTTTGACATATGACTTGTGACAGCAGTAAGGAAATTGAATGAGAATCTTCACTGGACGAACAGCCGTATATTCAAATTTATGTGAACAGACTGCCTATTATGTGACAAGAAACACGTGTTTCTATTTTTACGATTGGACATGAAAGTCGAGAATCACATCATCAATTTAAGTGAAATTATTGTAAGCAATCGTCGGATCATTTAGCAGCGGATCATCGAATCACTTAAGAAAGAACACCGTTTTTATCTGAAACTTCGCCTACATCATATGTTGACTTTACCGGCGTTTGCAAAATGGATTGGCTAAATTGTCTGCGCGGTATGCAACATACATTGGTTGAAGGAATAAAAAAATATATTTCTAATTATTTTATTATACTATTGGAGATACTTTGATTGAAGGACATTGGTTGAAGGACTTAGTTATATTTCTAATTATTTTATTATACCAATGCAGACACCTTGATTGACGATATGCACATGATCAAACACTATACGCAATAATATAGAATGTTGGAGAACCCGGGCATCGATCCCGGTACCTCTCGAATGCGAAGCGAGTGCTCTACCATATGAGCTAATTCCCCTATGAAATATGACTTGTGACAGCAGTAAGGAAATTGAATGAGAATCTGCACTGGACGAACAACCGTATATTCAAATTTAAGTGAACAGACTGCCTATTATGTGACAAAAAACACGTGTTCCTATTTTTACGATTGGACATGAAAGTCGATAATCACATCATTAATTTAAGTGAAATTATTGTAAGCAATCGTCGGATCATTCAGCAGCGGATCATCGAATTACTTAAGAAAGAACACCGCCTTTATGTGAAACTTCGCCTACATCATATGTTGCCTTTACCGACGTTTGCAAAATGGATTGGCTAAATTGTCTCCGCGGTAAGCAACATACATTGGTTGAAGGAATAAAAAAATATATTTCTAATTATTATATTATTCTAATGCAGACACTTTGATTGCCGATATGCACATGATAAACATTACACGCAATAATTCAGAATTTTGGAGAATCCGGGCATCGATCCCGGTACCTCTGCCATGCGAAGCGAGCGCTCTACCATATGAGCTAATTCCCCTATGACATATGACTTGTGACAGCAGTAAGGAAATTGAATGAGAATCTTCACTGGACGAACAGCCGTATATTCAAATTTATGTGAACAGACTGCCTATTATGTGACAAGAAACACGTGTTTCTATTTTTACGATTGGACATGAAAGTCGAGAATCACATCATCAATTTAAGTGAAATTATTGTAAGCAATCGTCGGATCATTCAGCAGGAGATCATCGAATCACTTAAGAGAGAACACCGTCTTTATCTACAACTTTGCCTTTAACGTATAGTGCCTTTACCAACATTTGCACAATGGATTGGCTAAATTGTCTGTGCGGTATGCAATATACATTGGTTGAAGGACATAAATATACTTCTAATTTTGTTATTATATTAATGCAAACACTTTGGTTGACGATATGCATATGATCGAACACTATACGCATTAATACAGAATGATGGAGAATCTGGGCATCGATCCCAGTACCTCTCGCATGCGAAGCGAGCGCTCTACCATATGAGCTAATTCCCCTATTACATATGCCTTGTGACAGCAATAAACAAATTGAAGGAGAATCTTCACTGGACGAAGTGCCGTGTATCCAAATTCTACGTGAACAGACTGCCTATTATGTGACAAGAAACACGCGTTCCTATTTTTACAGTTAGACATGAAAGTCGAGAATCACATCATTAATTTAAGTGAAATTATTGTAAGCAATCGTCGGATCATTCAGCAGCAGATCATCGAATCACTTAAGAGAGAACACCGTCTTTATCCACAACTTTGCCTTTAACGTATAGTGCCTTAACCAACGCTTGCACAATGGATTGGCTAAATTGTTTGCGGGGTATGAAATGTACATTATTTGAAGGACTTAAATATATTTCTAATTATTTTATTATACTAATGCAGACACTTTGATAGGCGATATGCACATGATCGACCACTATACGCAATAATACAGAATGTTGGAGAATCCGGGCATCGATCCCGGTACCTCTCGCATGCGAAGCGAGCGCTCTACCATATGAGCTAATTCCCCTAAAACATGTGACTTGTGACAGCAATAAGGAATCTGAATGAGAATCTTCACTGGACGAACTACCGTATATTCAAATTTTAGTGAACAGACTGCCTATTATGTGACAAAAAACACGTGTTCCTATTTTTACGATTGGACATGAAAGTCGAGAATCACATCATTAATTTAAGTGAAATTATTGTAAGCAATCGTCGGATCATTCAGCAGGAGATCATCGAATCACTTAAGAGAGAACACCGTCTTTATCTACAACTTTGCCTTTAACGTATAGTGCCTTTACCAACATTTGCACAATGGATTGGCTAAATTGTCTGTGCAGTATGCAATATACATTGGTTGAAGGACATAAATATACTTCTAATTATGTTATTATACTAATGCAAACACTTTGGTTGACGATATGCATATGATCGAACACTATACGCAATAATACAGAATGATGGAGAATCTGGGCATCGATCCCAGTACCTCTCGCATGCGAAGCGAGCGCTCTACCATATGAGCTAATTCCCCTATTACATATGCCTTGTGACAGCAATAAAGAAATTGAAGGAGAATCTTCACTGGACGAAGTGCCGTGTATCCAAATTCTACGTGAACAGACTGCCTATTATGTGACAAGAAACACGCGTTCCTATTTTTACAATTGGACATGAAAGTCGAGAATCACATCATCAATTTAAGTGAAATAATTGTAAGCAATCGTCCGATCAATCAGCAGCGGATCATCGAATCACATAAGAAAGAACACCGTCTTTATCTGAAACTTCGCCTTTAACACATAGTGCCTTTACAGACGTTTTCAACATTGATTGGGTAAACTGTCTGCGCGGTATGCAACATACATTGGCTGAAGGACTTAAATATATTTAAAATATGCTCATGATAGACCACTATGCGCAATAATACAGAATATTGGAATGTCCGGGCATCGATTCCGATGCTTTTCGTATGCAAAGCGAGCGCTCTACCTTATGAGCTAATTCCCCTATGACATATGACTAGTGACAGCAATAAAGAAATTGAATGAGAATCTTGACTGGACGAACTACCGTATATTCAAGTTTAGGTGAACAGACCGCCTATTATGTGACAAGAAACACACGTTCCTATTTTTACGATTGGACATGAAAGTCGAGAATCACATCATTAATTTAAGTGAAATTATTGTAAGCAATCGTCTCATCATTTAGTAGCAGATCATCGAATCACTTAAGAGAGAACACCGTCTTTATCTACAACTTTGCCTTTAACGTATAGTGCCTTAACCAACGCTTGCAAAATGGATTGGCTAAATTGTCTGCGCGGTATGCAACATACATTGGTTGAAGGACATAAATATACTTCTAATTATGTTATTATACTAATGCAAACACTTTGGTTGACGATATGCATATGATCGAACACTATACGCAATAATACAGAATGATGGAGAATCTGGGCATCGATCCCAGTACCTCTCGCAAGCAAAGCGAGAGCTCTACCATATGAGCTAATTCCCCTATTACATATGCCTTGTGACAGCAATAAAGAAATTGAAGGAGAATCTTCACTGGACGAAGTGCCGTGTATCCAAATTCTACGTGAACAGACTGCCTATTATATGACAAGAAACACGCGTTCCTATTTTTGCAATTGGACATGAAAGTCGAGAATCACATCATCAATTTAAGTGAAATAATTGTAAGCAATCGTCCGATCAATCAGCAGCGGATCATCGAATCACATAAGAAAGAACACCGTCTTTATCTGAAACTTCGCCTTTAACACATAGTGCCTTTACAGACGTTTTCAACATTGATTGGGTAAATTGTCTGCGCAGTATGCAACATACATTGGCTGAAGAACTTAAATATACTTAAAATATGCACATGGTCGACCAATATACGCAATATTATAGAATCTTGGAGAGTCCGGGCATCGATTCAGGTACTTTTCGTATGCAAAGCGAGCGCTCTACCATATGAGCTAATTCCCCTATGACGTATGACTTGTGACAGCAATAAGGAAATTGAATGAGAATCTTCACTGGACGAATTACTGTGGATTCAAATTTACGTGAACAGACTGCCTATTATGTGACAAGAAACACGCGTTCCTATTTTTACGATTGGACATGAAAGTCGAGAATCACATCATCAATTTAAGTGAAACTATTGTAAGTAATCGTGGGATCATTTAACAGCGGATCATCGAATCACTTAAGAAAGAACACCGTCTTTATCTGAAACTTCGCCTACATCATATGTTGCCTTTACCAACGTTTGCAAAATGGATTGGCTAAATTGTCTCCGCGGTATGCAACATACATTGGTTGAAGGAATAAAAAAAAAATTTCTAATTATTATATTATACTAATGGAGACACTTTGATTGACGATATGCACATGATCAAATATTATACGCAATAATACAGAATGTTGGAGAATACGGGGATGGATCATCGTACTTCTCGGATGCGAAGCGAGCGCTCTACCACATAAGCTAACTCCCCTGACATATCACTTGTGACAGCAATAAGGAAATTGAATGAGAATCTTCACTGGACGAACTACCGTATATTCAAGTTTACGTGAAAAGGCTGCCTATTATGTGACAAGAAACACACGTTCCTATTTTTACGATTGGACATGAAAGTCGAGAATCACATCATTAAATTAAGTAAAAGTATTATAAGCAATCGTCGGATCATTCAGCAGCAGATCATCGAATCACTTAAGAGAGAACACCGTCTTTATCTACAACTTTGCCTTTAACGTATAGTGCCTTAACTAACGCTTGCACAATGGATTGGCTAAATTGTTTGCGGGGTTTGAAATGTACATTATTTGAAGGACTTAAATATATTTCCAATTATTTTATTATAATAATGCAGACACTTTGATCGGCGATATGCACATGATCGACCACTATACGCAACAATACAGAATTTTGGAGAATCCGGGCATCGATCCCGGTACCTCTCGCATGCGAAGCGAGCGCTCTGCCATATGAGCTAATTCCCCTATGACATATGACTTGTGACAGCAATAAGGAATCTGAATGAGAATCTTCACTGGACGAACTACCGTATATTCAAATTTAAGTGAACAGACTGCCTATTATGTGACAAAAAACACGTGTTCCTATTTTTACGATTGGACATGAAAGTCGAGAATCACATCATTAATTTAAGTGAAATTATTGTAAGCAATCGTCGGATCATTCAGCAGCAGATCGTCGAATTACTTAAGAGAGAACACCGTCTTTACCTACAACTTTGCCTTTAACTTATAGTGCCTTCACCAACATTTGCACAATGGATTGGCTAAATTGTCTGTGCGGTATGCAATATACATCGGTTGAAGGACTTAAATATATTTCTAATTATGTTAATATACTAATGCAGACACTTTGGTTGACGATATGCACATGATCGGACACTACACGCAATAATGTAGAAAGATGGAGAATCCGGGCATCGATCCCGGTACCTCTTGCATGCGAAGCGAGCGCTCTACCATATGAGTTAATTCCCCTATGATATATGCCTTGTGACAGCAATAAGGAAATTGAATGAGAATCTTCACTGGACGAACTGCCGTGTATCCAAATTCTACCTGAATAGACTGCCTATTATGTGACAAGAAACACGCAGTCCTATTCTTACCTGTGGTTATGAAAGTCGAGAATCACATTAGTAATTTAAGTGAAATTTTTGTAAGCAATCGTCAGATCATTCAGCAGGAGATCATCGATTCACTTTAGAAAGAACACCGTCTTTATCTACAACTTTGTCTTTAACGTATAGTGCCTTTGTCGACGTGTGCACAATGGTTTGGCTAAATTGTCTGCGCGGTATGCAACATACATTGGTTGAAGGAAAAAAAAATATATTTCTAATTATTTTATTATACTAATGGAGACACTTTGATTGACGATATGCACATGATCAAACACTATACGCATTAATATAGAATGTTGGAGAATCCGGGCATCGATCCCGGTACCACTCGCATGCAGAGCGAGCGCTCTACCATATGAGCTAATTCCCCTTTGACATATGACTTGTGACAGCAGTAAGGAAATTGAATGAGAATCTTCACTGGACGAACAGCCGTATATTCAAATTTATGTGAACAGACTGCCTATTATGTGACAAGAAACACGTGTTTCTATTTTTACGATTGGACATGAAAGTCGAGAATCACATCATCAATTTAAGTGAAATTATTGTAAGCAATCGTCGGATCATTTAGCAGCGGATCATCGAATCACTTAAGAAAGAACACCGTTTTTATCTGAAACTTCGCCTACATCATATGTTGACTTTACCGGCGTTTGCAAAATGGATTGGCTAAATTGTCTGCGCGGTATGCAACATACATTGGTTGAAGGAATAAAAAAATATATTTCTAATTATTTTATTATACTATTGGAGATACTTTGATTGAAGGACATTGGTTGAAGGACTTAGTTATATTTCTAATTATTTTATTATACCAATGCAGACACCTTGATTGACGATATGCACATGATCAAACACTATACGCAATAATATAGAATGTTGGAGAATCCGGGCATCGATCCCGGTACCTCTCGAATGCGAAGCGAGTGCTCTACCATATGAGCTAATTCCCCTATGAAATATGACTTGTGACAGCAGTAAGGAAATTGAATGAGAATCTGCACTGGACGAACAACCGTATATTCAAATTTAAGTGAACAGACTGCCTATTATGTGACAAAAAACACGTGTTCCTATTTTTACGATTGGACATGAAAGTCGATAATCACATCATTAATTTAAGTGAAATTATTGTAAGCAATCGTCGGATCATTCAGCAGCGGATCATCGAATCACTTAAGAAAGAACACCGCCTTTATGTGAAACTTCGCCTACATCATATGTTGCCTTTACCGACGTTTGCAAAATGGATTGGCTAAATTGTCTCCGCGGTATGCAACATACATTGGTTGAAGGAATAAAAAAATATATTTCTAATTATTATATTATTCTAATGCAGACACTTTGATTGCCGATATGCACATGATAAACATTACACGCAATAATTCAGAATTTTGGAGAATCCGGGCATCGATCCCGGTACCTCTGCCATGCGAAGCGAGCGCTCTACCATATGAGCTAATTCCCCTATGACATATGACTTGTGACAGCAGTAAGGAAATTGAATGAGAATCTTCACTGGACGAACAGCCGTATATTCAAATTTATGTGAACAGACTGCCTATTATGTGACAAGAAACACGTGTTTCTATTTTTACGATTGGACATGAAAGTCGAGAATCACATCATCAATTTAAGTGAAATTATTGTAAGCAATCGTCGGATCATTTAGCAGCGGATCATCGAATCACTTAAGAAAGAACACCGTTTTTATCTGAAACTTCGCCTACATCATATGTTGACTTTACCGGCGTTTGCAAAATGGATTGGCTAAATTGTCTGCGCGGTATGCAACATACATTGGTTGAAGGAATAAAAAAATATATTTCTAATTATTTTATTATACTATTGGAGATACTTTGATTGAAGGACATTGGTTGAAGGACTTAATTATATTTCTAATTATTTTATTATACCAATGCAGACACTTTGATTGACGATATGCACATGATCGACCACTTTACGCAATAATACAGAATGTTGGAGAATCCGGGCATCGATCCCGGTACCTCTCGCATGCGAAGCGAGC
Organism: Hydractinia symbiolongicarpus; assembly: GCF_029227915.1. Lineage (NCBI taxonomy): Eukaryota > Metazoa > Cnidaria > Hydrozoa > Anthoathecata > Hydractiniidae > Hydractinia > Hydractinia symbiolongicarpus. The sequence continues at coordinate 3,476,220 of NC_079888.1, read as the reverse complement.
GCTCTACCATATGAGCTAATTCCCCTATGACATATGACTTGTGACAGCAATAAGGAATCTGAATGAGAATCTTCACTGGAAGAACTACCGTAAATTCAAATATAAGTGAACAGACTGCCTATTATGTGACAAAAAACACGTGTTCCTATTTTTACAATTGGACATGAAAGTCGAGAATCACATCATTAATTTAAGTGAAATTATTGTAAGCAATCGTCGGATCATTCAGCAGCAGATCATCGAATCACTTAAGAGAGAACACCGTCTTTATCTACAACTTTGCCTTTAACGTATAGTGCCTTAACCAATGCTTGCAGAATGGATTGGCTAAATTGTTTGCGGGGTATGAAATGCACATTATTTGAAGGACTTAAATATATTTCTAATTATTTTATTATACTAATGGAGATACTTTGATTGAAGGACATTGGTTAAAGGACATAATTATATTTCTAATTATTTTATTATACCAATGCAGACACTTTGATTGACGATATGCACAGGACCGACCACTATACGCAATAATACAGAATGTTGGAGAATCCGGGCATCGATCCCGGTACCTCTCGCATGCGAAGCGAGCGCTCTACCATATGAGCTAATTCCCCTATGACATATGACTTGTGACAGCAATAAGGAATCTGAATGAAAATCTTCACTGGAAGAACTACCGTATATTCAAATATAAGTGAACAGACTGGCTATTATGTGACAAAAAACACGTGTTCCTATTTTTACAATTGGACATGAAAGTCGGGAATCACATCATTAATTTAAGTGAAATTATGGTAAGCAATCGTCGGATCATTCAGCAGGAGATCATCGAATTACTTAAGAGAGAACACCGTCTTTATCTACAACTTTGCCTTTAACGTATAGTGCCTTAACCAACGCTTGCACAATGGATTGGCTAAATTGTTTGCGGGGTATGAAATGTACATTATTTGAAGGACTTAAATATATTTCTAATTATTTTATTACAATAATGGAGATACTTTGATTGAAGGACATTGTTTGAAGGACTTAATTATATTTCTAATTATTTTATTATACCAATGCAGACACTTTGATTGCCGATATGCACATGATCGACCACTATACGCAATGATACAGAATGTTGGAGAATCCGGGCATCGATCCCGGTACCTCTCGCATGCGAAGCGAGCGCTCTACTATATGAGCTAATTCCCCTATGACATATGACTTGTGACAGCAATAAGGAATCTGAATGAGAATCTTCACTGGACGAACTACCGTATATTCAAATATAAGGGAACAGACTGCCTATTATGTGACAAAAAACACGTGTTCCTATTTTTACGATTGGACATGAAAGTCGAGAATCACATCATTAATTTAAGTGAAATTATGGTAAGCAATCGTCGGATCATTCAGCAGCAGATCATCGAATCACTTAAGAAAGAACACCGTCCTTATCTACAACTTTGTGTTTAACGTATAGTGCCTTTACCGTCGTGTGCACAATGGATTGGCTAAATTGTCTGCGCGGTATGCAACATTCATTGGTTGAAGGAAAAAAAATATATTTCTAATTATTTTATTATACTAATGGAGACACTTCGATTGACGATATGCACATGATCAAACACTATACGCAATAATATAGAATGTTGGAGAATCCGGGCATCGATCCCGGTACCTCTCGAATGCGAAGCGAGCGCTCTACCATATGAGCTAATTCCCCTATGAAATATGACTTGTGACAGCAGTAAGGAAATTGAATGAGAATCTTCACTGGACGAACAACCGTATATTCAAATTTAAGTGAACAGACTGCCTATTATGTGACAAAAAACACGTGTTCCTATTTTTACGATTGGACATGAAAGTCGATAATCACATCATTAATTTAAGTGAAATTATTGTAAGCAATCGTCGGATCATTCAGCAGCGGATCATCGAATCACTTAAGAAAGAACACCGCCTTTATGTGAAACTTCGCCTACATCATATGTTGCCTTTACCGACGTTTGCAAAATGGATTGGCTAAATTGTCTCCGCGGTATGCAACATACATTGGTTGAAGGAATAAAAAAATATATTTCTAATTATTATATTATACTAATGCAGACACTTTGATTGCCGATATGCACATGATAAACATTACACGCAATAATTCAGAATTTTGGAGAATCCGGGCATTGATCCCGGTACCTCTGCCATGCGAAGCGAGCGCTCTACCATATGAGCTAATTCCCCTATGCCATATGACTTGTGACAGCAGTAAGGAAATTGAATGAGAATCTTCACTGGACGAACAGCCGTATATTCAAATTTATGTGAACAGACTGCCTATTATGTGACAAGAAACACGTGTTTCTATTTTTACGATTGGACATGAAAGTCGAGAATCACATCATCAATTTAAGTGAAATTATTGTAAGCAATCGTCGGATCATTTAGCAGCGGATCATCGAATCACTTAAGAAAGAACACCGTTTTTATCTGAAACTTCGCCTACATCATATGTTCACTTTACCGGCGTTTGCAAAATGGATTGGCTAAATTGTCTGCGCGGTATGCAACATACATTGGTTGAAGGAATAAAAAAATATATTTCTAATTATTTTATTATACTATTGGAGATACTTTGATTGAAGGACATTGGTTGAAGGACTTAATTATATTTCTAAATATTTTATTATACCAATGCAGACACTTTGATTGACGATATGCACATGATCGACCACTTTACGCAATAATACAGAATGTTGGAGAATCCGGGCATCGATCCCGGTACCTCTCGCATGCGAAGCGAGCGCTCTACCATATGAGCTAATTCCCCTATGACATATGACTTGTGACAGCAATAAGGAATCTGAATGAGAATCTTCACTGGAAGAACTACCGTATATTCAAATATAAGTGAACAGACTGCCTATTATGTGACAAAAAACACGTGTTCCTATTTTTACAATTGGACATGAAAGTCGAGAATCACATCATTAATTTAAGTGAAATTATTGTAAGCAATCGTCGGATCATTCAGCAGCAGATCATCGAATCACTTAAGAGAGAACACCGTCTTTATCTACAACTTTGCCTTTAACGTATAGTGCCTTAACCAACGCTTGCACAATGGATTGGCTAAATTGTTTGCGGGGTATGAAATGCACATTATTTGAAGGACTTAAATATATTTCTAATTATTTTATTATACTAATGGAGATACTTTGATTGAAGGACATTGGTTAAAGGACATAATTATATTTCTAATTATTTTATTATACCAATGCAGACACTTTGATTGACGATATGCACAGGATCGACCACTATACGCAATAATACAGAATGTTGGAGAATCCGGGCATCGATCCCGGTACCTCTCGCATGCGAAGCGAGCGCTCTACCATATGAGCTAATTCCCCTATGACATATGACTTGTGACAGCAATAAGGAATCTGAATGAAAATCTTCACTTGAAGAACTACCGTATATTCAAATATAAGTGAACAGACTGGCTATTATGTGACAAAAAACACGTGTTCCTATTTTTACAATTGGACATGAAAGTCGGGAATCACATCATTAATTTAAGTGAAATTATGGTAAGCAATCGTCGGATCATTCAGCAGGAGATCATCGAATTACTTAAGAGAGAACACCGTCTTTATCTACAACTTTGCCTTTAACGTATAGTGCCTTAACCAACGCTTGCACAATGGATTGGCTAATTTGTTTGCGGGGTATGAAATGTACATTATTTGAAGGACTTAAATATATTTCTAATTATTTTATTACAATAATGGAGATACTTTGATTGAAGGACATTGTTTGAAGGACTTAATTATATTTCTAATTATTTTATTATACCAATGCAGACACTTTGATTGCCGATATGCACATGATCGACCACTATATGCAATGATACAGAATGTTGGAGAATCCGGGCATCGATCCCGGTACCTCTCGGATGCGAAGCGAGCGCTCTATCATATGAGCTAATTCCCCTATGACATATGACTTGTGACAGCAATAAGGAATCTGAATGAGAATCTTCACTGGACGAACTACCGTATATTCAAATATAAGGGAACAGACTGCCTATTATGTGACAAAAAACACGTGTTCCTATTTTTACGATTGGACATGAAAGTCGAGAATCACATCATTAATTTAAGTGAAATTATGGTAAGCAATCGTCGGATCATTCAGCAGCAGATCATCGAATCACTTAAGAAAGAACACAGTCTTTATCTACAACTTTGTGTTTAACCTATAGTGCCTTTACCGTCGTGTGCACAATGGATTGGCTAAATTGTCTGCGCGGTATGCAACATACATTGGTTGAAGGAAAAAAAATATATTTCTAATTATTTTATTATACTAATGGAGACACTTCGATTGACGATATGCACATGATCAAACACTATTCGCAATAATATAGAATGTTGGAGAATCCGGGCATCGATCCCGGTACCTCTCGAATGCGAAGCGAGCGCTCTACCATATGAGCTAATTCCCCTATGAAATATGACTTGTGACAGCAGTAAGGAAATTGAATGAGAATCTTCACTGGACGAACAACCGTATATTCAAATTTAAGTGAACAGACTGCCTATTATGTGACAAAAAACACGTGTTCCTATTTTTACGATTGGACATGAAAGTCGATAATCACATCATTAATTTAAGTGAAATTATTGTAAGCAATCGTCGGATCATTCAGCAGCGGATCATCGAATCACTTAAGAAAGAACACCGCCTTTATGTGAAACTTCGCCTACATCATATGTTGCCTTTACCGACGTTTGCAAAATGGATTGGCTAAATTGTCTCCGCGGTATGCAACATACATTGGTTGAAGGAATAAAAAAATATATTTCTAATTATTATATTATACTAATGCAGACACTTTGATTGCCGATATGCACATGATAAACATTACACGTAATAATTCAGAACTTTGGAGAATCCGGGCATTGATCCCGGTACCTCTGCCATGCGAAGCGAGCGCTCTACCATATGAGCTAATTCCCCTATGACATATGACTTGTGACATCAATAAGGAATCTGAATGAGAATCTTCACTGGACGAGCTACCGTATATTCAAATTTAAGTGAACAGACTGCCTATTATGTGACAAAAAACACGTGTTCCTATTTTTACGATTGGATATGAAAGTCGAGAATCACATCATCAATTTAAGTAAAAGTATTATAAGCAATCGTCGGATCATTCAGCAGCAGATCATCGAATCACTTAAGAGAGAACACTGTCTTTATCTACAACTTTGCCTTTAACGTATAGTGCCTTAACTAACGCTTGCACAATGGATTGGCTAAATTGTTTGCGGGGTTTGAAATGTACATTATTTGAAGGACTTAAATATATTTATAACTATTTTATTATACTAATGGAGATACTTTGATTGAAGGACATTGTTTGAAGGACTTAATTTCTAATTTCTAATTATTTTATTATACTAATGCAGACACTTTGATAGGCGATATGCACATGATCGGACACTACACGCAATAATGTAGAAAGATGGAGAATCCGGGCATCGATCCCGGTACCTCTCCATGCGAAGCGAGCGCTCTACCATATGAGCTAATTCCCCCATGACATATGACTTGTGACAGCAATAAGGAATCTGAATGAGAATCTTCACTGGACGAACTACCGTATATTCAAATATAAGGGAACAGACTGCCTATTATGTGACAAAAAACACGTGTTCCTATTTTTACGATTGGACATGAAAGTCGAGAATCACATCATTAATTTAAGTGAAATTATGGTAAGCAATCGTCGGATCATTCAGCAGCAGATCATCGAATCACTTAAGAAAGAACACAGTCTTTATCTACAACTTTGTGTTTAACGTATAGTGCCTTTACCGTCGTGTGCACAATGGATTGGCTAAATTGTCTGCGCGGTATGCAACATACATTGGTTGAAGGAAAAAAAATATATTTCTAATTATTTTATTATACTAATGGAGACACTTCGATTGACGATATGCACATGATCAAACACTATACGCAATAATATAGAATGTTGGAGAATCCGGGCATCGATCCCGGTACCTCTCGAATGCGAAGCGAGCGCTCTACCATATGAGCTAATTCCCCTATGAAATATGACTTGTGACAGCAGTAAGGAAATTGAATGAGAATCTTCACTGGACGAACAACCGTATATTCAAATTTAAGTGAACAGACTGCCTATTATGTGACAAAAAACACGTGTTCCTATTTTTACGATTGGACATGAAAGTCGATAATCACATCATTAATTTAAGTGAAATTATTGTAAGCAATCGTCGGATCATTCAGCAGCGGATCATCGAATCACTTAAGAAAGAACACCGCCTTTATGTGAAACTTCGCCTACATCATATGTTGCCTTTACCGACGTTTGCAAAATGGATTGGCTAAATTGTCTCCGCGGTATGCAACATACATTGGTTGAAGGAATAAAAAAATATATTTCTAATTATTATATTATACTAATGCAGACACTTTGATTGCCGATATGCACATGATAAACATTACACGTAATAATTCAGAACTTTGGAGAATCCGGGCATTGATCCCGGTACCTCTGCCATGCGAAGCGAGCGCTCTACCATATGAGCTAATTCCCCTATGACATATGACTTGTGACATCAATAAGGAATCTGAATGAGAATCTTCACTGGACGAGCTACCGTATATTCAAATTTAAGTGAACAGACTGCCTATTATGTGACAAAAAACACGTGTTCCTATTTTTACGATTGGATATGAAAGTCGAGAATCACATCATCAATTTAAGTAAAAGTATTATAAGCAATCGTCGGATCATTCAGCAGCAGATCATCGAATCACTTAAGAGAGAACACTGTCTTTATCTACAACTTTGCCTTTAACGTATAGTGCCTTAACTAACGCTTGCACAATGGATTGGCTAAATTGTTTGCGGGGTTTGAAATGTACATTATTTGAAGGACTTAAATATATTTCTAACTATTTTATTATACTAATGGAGATACTTTGATTGAAGGACATTGTTTGAAGGACTTAATTTCTAATTTCTAATTATTTTATTATACTAATGCAGACACTTTGATAGGCGATATGCACATGATCGGACACTACACGCAATAATGTAGAAAGATGGAGAATCCGGGCATCGATCCCGGTACCTCTCCATGCGAAGCGAGCGCTCTACCATATGAGCTAATTCCCCCATGACATATGACTTGTGACAGCAATAAGGAAATTGAATGAGAATCTTCACTGGGCGAAGTGCCGTGTATCCAAATTCTACGTAAACAGACTGCCTATTATGTGACAAAAAACAGGTGTTCCAATTTTTACGATTGGACATGAAAGTCGAGAATCACATCATCAATTTAAGTGAAATTATAAGCAATCGTCGGATCATTTAACAGCGGATCATCGAATCACTTAAGAAAGAACACCGTTTTTATATTCAAATTTAAGTGAACAGACCGCCTATTATGTGACAAGAAACACGCGTTCCTATTTTTACGATAGGACATGAAAGTCGAGAATCACATCATTAATTTAAGTGAAATTATTGTAAGCAATCTTCGGATGATTCAGCAGCAGATCATCGAATCACTTAAAAGAGAACACCGTCTTTATCTACAACTTTGCCTTTAACGTATAGTGCCTTAACCAACGCTTGCACAATGGATTGGCTAAATTGTTTGCGGGGTATGAAATGTACATTGGTTAAAGGACTTAAATATATTTCTAATTATGTTATTATACTAATGCAGACACTTTGGTTGACGATATGCACATGATCGGACACTATTCGCAATAATACAGAATGATGGAGAATCCGGGCATCGATCCCAGTACCTCTCGCATGCGAAGCGAGCGCTCTACCATATGAGCTAATTCCCCTATGACATATGACTTGTGACAGCAATAAGCAAATTGAATGAAAATCTTCACTGGACGCACTACCGTATAACCAAATTTACGTGAGCAGACTGCCTATTATGTGACAAGAAACACGCGTTCCTATTTTTACGATTGGACATGAAAGTCGAGAATCACATCAATAATTCAAGTGAAATTATTGTAAGCAATGGTCGGATCATTCAGCAGCAGATCATCGAATCATTTAAGAAAGAACAGCGTCCTTATCTGCAACTTCGCCTGTAACATATAGTGCCTTTCCAGACGTTTTCAACATTGATTGGGTAAATTGTCTGCGCGGTATGCAACATACATTGGCTGAAAGACTTAAATATATTTAAAATATGCACATGATCGACCACTATACCCAATAATACAGAATGTTGGAATGTCCGGGCATCGATTCCGGTACTTTTCGTATGCAAAGCGAGCGCTCTACCTTATGAGCTAATTCCCCTATGACATATGACTAGTAACAGCAATAAGGAAATTGAATGAGAATCTCCTCTGGACGAACTACCGTATATTCAAATTTAGGTGAACAGACCGCCTATTATGTGACAAGAAACACGCGTTCCTATTTTTACGATTGCACATGAAAGTCGAGAATCACATCATTAATTTAAGTAAAATTATTGTAAGCAATCGTCAGATCATTTAGCAGCAGATTATCGAATCACTTAAGAGAGAACACCGTCTTTATCTACAACTTTGCCTTTAACGTATAGTGCCTTAACCAACGCTTGCACAATGGATTGGCTAAATTGTCTGCGCGGTATGCAACATACATTGGTTGAAGGAATAAAAAAATATATTTCTAATTATTTTGTTATACTAATGGAGACACTTTGATTGAAGGACATTGGTTGAAAAACTTAATTATATTTCCAATTATTTTATTATACCAATGCAGACGCCTTGATTGACGATATGCACATGATCGACCACTATACCCAATAATACAGAATGTTGGAGAATCCGGGCATCAATCCCGGTACCTCTCGCATGCGAAGTGAGCGCTCTACCATATGAGCTACTTCCCCTATGACATATGACTTGTGACAGCAACAAGGAATCTGAATGAGAATCTTCACTGGAAGAACTACCGTATATTCAAATATAAGTGAACAGACTGCCTATTATGTGACAAAAAACACGTGTTCCTATTTTTACAATTGGACATGAAAGTCGAGAATCACATCTTTAATTTAAGTGAAATTATTGTAAGCAATCGTCGGATCATTCAGCAGGAGATCATCGAATCACTTAAGAGAGAACACCGTCTTTATCTACAACTTTGCCTTTAACGTATAGTGCCTTAACCAACGCTTGCACAATGGATTGGCTAAATTGTTTGCGGGGTATGAAATGTGCATTATTTGAAGGACTTAAATATATTTCTAATTATTTTATTACACTAATGGAGATTTTTTGATTGAAGGACATTGTTTGAAGGACTTAATTATATTTCTAATTATTTTATTATACCAATGCAGACACTTTGATTGCCGATATGCACATGATCGACCACTATATGCAATGATACAGAATGTTGGAGAATCCGGGCATCGATCCCGGTACCTCTCGGATGCGAAGCGAGCGCTCTATCATATGAGCTAATTCCCCTATGACATATGACTTGTGACAGCAATAAGGAATCTGAATGAGAATCTTCACTGGACGAACTACCGTATATTCAAATATAAGGGAACAGACTGCCTATTATGTGACAAAAAACACGTGTTCCTATTTTTACGATTGGACATGAAAGTCGAGAATCACATCATTAATTTAAGTGAAACTATGGTAAGGAATCGTCGGATCATTCAGCAGCAGATCATCGAATCACTTAAGAAAGAACACCGTCTTTATCTACAACTTTGTCTTTAACGTATAGTGCCTTTACCGTCGTGTGCACAATGGATTGGCTAAATTGTCTGCGCGGTATGCAACATACATTGGTTGAAGGAAAAAAAATATATTTCTAATTATTTTATTATACTAATGGAGACACTTCGATTGACGATATGCACATGATCAAACACTATACGCAATAATATAGAATGTTGGAGAATCCGGGCATCGATCCCGGTACCTCTCGAATGCGAAGCGAGCGCTCTACCATATGAGCTAATTCCCCTATGAAATATGACTTGTGACAGCAGTAAGGAAATTGAATGAGAATCTTCACTGGACGAACAACCGTATATTCAAATTTAAGTGAACAGACTGCCTATTATGTGACAAAAAACACGTGTTCCTATTTTTACGATTGGACATGAAAGTCGATAATCACATCATTAATTTAAGTGAAACTATGGTAAGCAATCGTCGGATCATTCAGCAGCAGATCATCGAATCACTTAAGAAAGAACACCGTCTTTATCTACAACTTTGTCTTTAACGTATAGTGCCTTTACCGTCGTGTGTACAATGGATTGGCTAAATTGTCTGCGCGGTATGCAACATACATTGGTTGAAGGAAAAAAAATATATTTCTAATTATTTTATTATACTAATGGAGACACTTCGATTGACGATATGCACATGATCAAACACTATACGCAATAATATAGAATGTTGGAGAATCCGGGCATCGATCCCGGTACCTCTCGAATGCGAAGCGAGCGCTCTACCATATGAGCTAATTCCCCTATGAAATATGACTTGTGACAGCAGTAAGGAAATTGAATGAGAATCTTCACTGGACGAACAACCGTATATTCAAATTTAAGTGAACAGACTGCCTATTATGTGACAAAAAACACGTGTTCCTATTTTTACGATTGGACATGAAAGTCGATAATCACATCATTAATTTAAGTGAAATTATTGTAAGCAATCGTCGGATCATTCAGCAGCGGATCATCGAATCACTTAAGAAAGAACACAGCCTTTATGTGAAACTTCGCCTACATCATATGTTGCCTTTACCGACGTTTGCAAAATGGATTGGCTAAATTGTCTCCGCGGTATGCAACATACATTGGTTGAAGGAATAAAAAAATATATTTCTAATTATTATATTATTCTAATGCAGACACTTTGATTGCCGATATGCACATGATAAACATTACACGCAATAATTCAGAATTTTGGAGAATCCGGGCATCGATCCCGGTACCTCTGCCATGCGAAGCGAGCGCTCTACCATATGAGCTAATGCCCCTATGAAATATGACTTGTGACAGCAGTAAGGAAATTGAATGAGAATCTTCACTGGAAGAACAACCGTATATTCAAATTTAAGTGAACAGACTGCCTATTATGTGACAAAAAACACGTGTTCCTATTTTTACGATTGGACATGAAAGTCGATAATCACATCATTAATTTAAGTGAAATTATTGTAAGCAATCGTCGGATCATTCAGCAGCGGATCATCGAATCACTTAAGAAAGAACACCGCCTTTATGTGAAACTTCGCCTACATCATATGTTGCCTTTACCGACGTTTGCAAAATGGATTGGCTAAATTGTCTCCGCGGTATGCAACATACATTGGTTGAAGGAATAAAAAAATATATTTCTAATTATTATATTATTCTAATGCAGACACTTTGATTGCCGATATGCACATGATAAACATTACACGCAATAATTCAGAAGTTTGGAGAATCCGGGCATCGATCCCGGTACCTCTGCCATGCGAAGCGAGCGCTCTACCATATGAGCTAATTCCCCTATGACATATGACTTGTGACAGCAGTAAGGAAATTGAATGAGAATCTTCACTGGACGAACAGCCGTATATTCAAATTTATGTGAACAGACTGCCTATTATGTGACAAGAAACACGTGTTTCTATTTTTACGATTGGACATGAAAGTCGAGAATCACATCATCAATTTAAGTGAAATTATTGTAAGCAATCGTCGGATCATTTAGCAGCGGATCATCGAATCACTTAAGAAAGAACACCGTTTTTATCTGAAACTTCGCCTACATCATATGTTCACTTTACCGGCGTTTGCAAAATGGATTGGCTAAATTGTCTGCGCGGTATGCAACATACATTGGTTGAAGGAATAAAAAAATATATTTCTAATTATTTTATTATACTATTGGAGATACTTTGATTGAAGGACATTGGTTGAAGGACTTAATTATATTTCTAATTATTTTATTATACCAATGCAGACACTTTGATTGACGATATGCACATGATCGACCACTATACGCAATAATACAGAATGTTGGAGAATCCGGGCATCGATCCCGGTACCTCTCGCATGCGAAGCGAGCGCTCTACCATATGAGCTAATTCCCCTATGACATATGACTTGTGACAGCAATAAGGAATCTGAATGAGAATCTTCACTGGAAGAACTACCGTATATTCAAATATAAGTGAACAGACTGCCTATTATGTGACAAAAAACACGTGTTCCTATTTTTACAATTGGACATGAAAGTCGAGAATCACATCATTAATTTAAGTGAAATTATTGTAAGCAATCGTCGGATCATTCAGCAGGAGATCATCGAATCACTTAAGAGAGAACACCGTCTTTATCTACAACTTTGCCTTTAACGTATAGTGCCTTAACCAACGCTTGCACAATGGATTGGCTAATTTGTTTGCGGGGTATGAAATGCACATTATTTGAAGGACTTAAATATATTTCTAATTATTTTATTATACTAATGGAGATACTTTGATTGAAGGACATTGGTTGAAGGACATAATTATATTTCTAATTATTTTATTATACCAATGCAGACACTTTGATTGACGATATGCACAGGATCGACCACTATACGCAATAATACAGAATGTTGGAGAATCCGGGCATCGATCCCGGTACCTCTCACATGCGAAGCGAGCGCTCTACCATATGAGCTAATTCCCCTATGACATATGACTTGTGACAGCAATAAGGAATCTGAATGAAAATCTTCACTGGAAGAAGTACCGTATATTCAAATATAAGTGAACAGACTGGCTATTATGTGACAAAAAACCCGTGTTCCTATTTTTACAATTGGACATGAAAGTCGGGAATCACATCATTAATTTAAGTGAAATTATTGTAAGCAATCGTCGGATCATTCAGCAGGAGATCATCGAATTACTTAAGAGAGAACACCGTCTTTATCTACAACTTTGCCTTTAACGTATAGTGCCTTATCCAACGCTTGCACAATGGATTGGCTAAATTGTTTGCGGGGTATGAAATGTACATTATTGGAAGGACTTAAATATATTTCTAATTATTTTATTACAATAATGGAGATACTTTGATTGAAGGACATTGTTTGAAGGACTTAATTATATTTCTAATTATTTTATTATACCAATGGAGACACTTTGATTGCCGATATGCACATGATCGACCACTATACGCAATGATACAGAATGTTGGAGAATCCGGGCATCGATCCCGGTACCTCTCGCATGCGAAGCGAGCGCTCTACCATATGAGCTAATTCCCCTATGACATATGACTTGTGACAGCAATAAGGAATCTGAATGAGAATCTTCACTGGACGAACTACCGTATATTCAAATATAAGGGAGCAGACTGCCTATTAAGTGACAAAAAACACGTGTTCCTATTTTTACGATTGGACATGAAAGTCGAGAATCACATCATTAATTTAAGTGAAATTATGGTAAGCAATCGTCGGATCATTCAGCAGCAGATCATCGAATCACTTAAGAAAGAACACCGTCTTTATCTACAAATTTGTCTTTAACGTATAGTGCCTTTACCGTTGTGTGCACAATGGATTGGCTAAATTGTCTGCGCGGTATGCAACATACATTCGTTGAAGGAAAAAAAATATATTTCTAATTATTTTATTATATTAATGGAGACACTTCGATTGACGATATGCACATGATCAAACACTATACGCAATAATATAGAATGTTGGAGAATCCGGGCATCGATCCCGGTACCTCTCGAATGCGAAGCGAGCGCTCTACCATATGAGCTAATTCCCCTATGAAATATGACTTGTGACAGCAGTAAGGAAATTGAATGAGAATCTTCACTGGACGAACAACCGTATATTCAAATTTAAGTGAACAGACTGCCTATTATGTGACAAAAAACACGTGTTCCTATTTTTACGATTGGACATGAAAGTCGATAATCACATCATTAATTTAAGTGAAATTAAGAAAGAACACCGTCTTTATCTACAAATTTGTCTTTAACGTATAGTGCCTTTACCGTCGTGTGCACAATGGATTGGCTAAATTGTCTGCGCGGTATGCAACATTAATTTAAGTGAAATTATTGTAAGCAATCGTCGGATCATTCAGCAGCGGATCATCGAATCACTTAAGAAAGAACACCGCCTTTATGTGAAACTTCGCCTACATCATATGTTGCCTTTACCGACGTTTGCAAAATGGATTGGCTAAATTGTCTTCGCGGTATGCAACATACATTGGTTGAAGGAATAAAAAAATATATTTCTAATTATTATATTATACTAATGCAGACACTTTGATTGCCGATATGCACATGATAAACATTACACGCAATAATTCAGAATTTTGGAGTATCCGGGCATCGATCCCGGTACCTCTGCCATGCGAAGCGAGCGCTCTACCATATGAGCTAATTCCCCTATGACATATGACTTGTGACAGTAATAAGGAATCTGAATGAGATTCTTCACTGGATGAGCTACCGTATATTCAAATTTAAGTGAACAGACTGCCTATTATGTGACAAGAAACACGCGTTCCTATTTTTACGATAGGACATGAAAGTCGAGAATCACATCATCAATTTAAGTGAAATTATAAGCAATCGTCTGATCATTTAACAGCGGATCATCGAATCACTTAAGAAAGAACACCGTTTTTATATTCAAATTTAAGTGAACAGACCGCCTATTATGTGACAAGAAACACGCGTTCCTATTTTTACGATAGGACATGAAAGTCGAGAATCACATCATTAATTTAAGTGAAATTATTGTAAGCAATCGTCGGATCATTCAGCAGCAGATCATCGAATCACTTAAAAGAGAACACCGTCTTTATCTACAACTTTGCCTTTAACGTATAGTGCCTTAACCAACGCTTGCACAATGGATTGGCTAAATTGTTTGCGGGGTATGAAATGTACATTGGTTAAAGGACTTAAATATATTTCTAATTATGTTATTATACTAATGCAGACACTTTGGTTGACGATATGCACATGATCGGACACTATTCGCAATAATACAGAATTATGGAGAATCCGGGCATCGATCCCAGTACCTCTCGCATGCGAAGCGAGCGCTCTACCATATGAGCTAATTCCCCTATGACATATGACTTGTGACAGCAATAAGCAAATTGAATGAAAATCTTCACTGGACGCACTACCGTATAACCAAATTTACGTGAGCAGACTGCCTATTATGTGACAAGAAACACGCGGTCCTATTTTTACGATTGGACATGAAAGTCGAGAATCACATCAATAATTCAAGTGAAATTATTGTAAGCAATGGTCAGATCATTCAGCAGCAGATCATCGAATCATTTAAGAAAGAACAGCGTCCTTATCTGCAACTTCGCCTGTAACATATAGTGCCTTTCCAGACGTTTTCAACATTGATTGGGTAAATTGTCTGCGCGGTATGCAACATACATTGGCTGAAAGACTTAAATATATTTAAAATATGCACATGATCGACCACTATACGCAATAATACAGAATGTTGGAATGTCCGGGCATCGATTCCGGTACTTTTCGTATGCAAAGCGAGCGCTGTACCTTATGAGCTAATTCCCCTATGACATATGACTAGTAACAGCAATAAGGAAATTGAATGAGAATCTCCTCTGGACGAACTACCGTATATTCAAATTTAGGTGAACAGACCGCCTATTATGTGACAAGAAACACGCGTTCCTATTTTTACGATTGGACATGAAAGTCGAGAATCACATCATTAATTTAAGTAAAATTATTGTAAGCAATCGTCAGATCATTTAGCAGCAGATTATCGAATCACTTAAGAGAGAACACCGTCTTTATCTACAACTTTGCCTTTAACGTATAGTGCCTTAACCAACGCTTGCACAATGGATTGGCTAAATTGTCTGCGCGGTATGCAACATACATTGGTTGAAGGAATAAAAAAATATATTTCTAATTATTTTGTTATACTAATGGAGACACTTTGATTGAAGGACATTGGTTGAAAAACTTAATTATATTTCCAATTATTTTATTATACCAATGCAGACGCCTTGATTGACGATATGCACATGATCGACCACTATACCCAATAATACAGAATGTTGGAGAATCCGGGCATCAATCCCGGTACCTCTCGCATGCGAAGTGAGCGCTCTACCATATGAGCTACTTCCCCTATGACATATGACTTGTGACAGCAACAAGGAAATTGAATGAAAATCTTCACTGGACGAACTACCGTATATTCAAATTTAAGTGAACAGACTGCCTATTATGTGACAAGAAACACATGTTCCTATTTTTACGATTGGACATGAAAGTCGAGAATCACATCATCAATTTAAGTGAAATGATTTTAAGCAATCGTCGGATCATTCAGCAGCGGATCATAGATTCACTTAAGAAAGAACACCGTCTTTATCTACAACTTTGTCTTTAACGTATAGTGCCTTTACCGACGTGTGCACAATGGATTGGCTAAATTGTCTGCGCGGTATGCAACAAACATTGGTTGAACGAAAAAAAAAATATACTTCTAATTATTTTATTATACTAATGGAGACACTTTGATTGACGATATGCACATGATCAAACACTATACGCAATAATACAGAATGTTGGAATATCCGGGCATCGATTCCGGTACTTTTCGTATGCAAAGCGAGCGCTCTACCATATGAGCTAATTCCCCTATGACATATGACTTGTGACAGCAATAAGGAATCTGAATGAGAATCTTCACTGGACGAGCTACCGTATATTCAAATTTAAGTGAACAGACTGCCTATTATGTGACAAAAAACACGTGTTCCTACTTTTACAATTGGACATGAAAGTCGAGAATCACATCATCAATTTAAGTGAAATTATTGTAAGCAATCGTCGGATCATTTAACAGCGGATCATCGAATCACTTAAGAAAGAACACCGTTTTTATATTCAAATTTAAGTGAACAGACCGCCTATTATGTGACAAGAAACACGCGTTCCTATTTTTACGATAGGACATGAAAGTCGAGAATCACATCATTAATTTAAGTGAAATTATTGTAAGCAATCGTCGGATCATTCAGCAGCAGATCATCGAATCACTTAAAAGAGAACACCGTCTTTATCTACAACTTTGCCTTTAAGGTATAGTGCCTTAACCAACGCTTGCACAATGGATTGGCTAAATTGTTTGCGGGGTATGAAATGTACATTGGTTAAAGGACTTAAATATATTTCTAATTATGTTATTATACTAATGCAGACACTTTGGTTGACGATATGCACATGATCGGACACTATTCGCAATAATACAGAATGATGGAGAATCCGGGCATCGATCCCAGTACCTCTCGCATGCGAAGCGAGCGCTCTACCATATGAGCTAATTCCCCTATGACATATGACTTGTGACAGCAATAAGCAAATTGAATGAAAATCTTCACTGGACGCACTACCGTATAACCAAATTTACGTAAGCAGACTGCCTATTATGTGACAAGAAACACGCGGTCCTATTTTTACGATTGGACATGAAAGTCGAGAATCACATCAATAATTCAAGTGAAATTATTGTAAGCAATGGTCGGATCATTCAGCAGCAGATCATCGAATCATTTAAGAAAGAACAGCGTCCTTATCTGCAACTTCGCCTGTAACATATAGTGCCTTTCCAGACGTTTTCAACATTGATTGGGTAAATTGTCTGCGCGGTATGCAACATACATTGGCTGAAAGACTTAAATATATTTAAAATATGCACATGATCGACCACTATACGCAATAATACAGAATGTTGGAATGTCCGGGCATCGATTCCGGTACTTTTCGTATGCAAAGCGAGCGCTCTACCTTATGAGCTAATTCCCCTATGACATATGACTAGTAACAGCAATAAGGAAATTGAATGAGAATCTCCTCTGGACGAACTACCGTATATTCAAATTTAGGTGAACAGACCGCCTATTATGTGACAAGAAACACGCGTTCCTATTTTTACGATTGGACATGAAAGTCGAGAATCACATCATTAATTTAAGTAAAATTATTGTAAGCAATCGTCAGATCATTTAGCAGCAGATTATCGAATCACTTAAGAGAGAACACCGTCTTTATCTACAACTTTGCCTTTAACGTATAGTGCCTTAACCAACGCTTGCACAATGGATTGGCTAAATTGTCTGCGCGGTATGCAACATACATTGGTTGAAGGAATAAAAAAATATATTTCTAATTATTTTGTTATACTAATGGAGACACTTTGATTGAAGGACATTGGTTGAAAAACTTAATTATATTTCCAATTATTTTATTATACCAATGCAGACGCCTTGATTGACGATATGCACATGATCGACCACTATACCCAATAATACAGAATGTTGGAGAATCCGGGCATCAATCCCGGTACCTCTCGCATGCGAAGTGAGCGCTCTACCATATGAGCTACTTCCCCTATGACATATGACTTGTGACAGCAACAAGGAAATTGAATGAAAATCTTCACTGGACGAACTACCGTATATTCAAATTTAAGTGAACAGACTGCCTATTATGTGACAAGAAACACATGTTCCTATTTTTACGATTGGACATGAAAGTCGAGAATCACATCATCAATTTAAGTGAAATGATTTTAAGCAATCGTCGGATCATTCAGCAGCGGATCATAGATTCACTTAAGAAAGAACACCGTCTTTATCTACAACTTTGTCTTTAACGTATAGTGCCTTTACCGACGTGTGCACAATGGATTGGCTAAATTGTCTGCGCGGTATGCAACAAACATTGGTTGAACGAAAAAAAAAATATACTTCTAATTATTTTATTATACTAATGGAGACACTTTGATTGACGATATGCACATGATCAAACACTATACGCAATAATACAGAATGTTGGAATATCCGGGCATCGATTCCGGTACTTTTCGTATGCAAAGCGAGCGCTCTACCATATGAGCTAATTCCCCTATGACATATGACTTGTGACAGCAATAAGGAATCTGAATGAGAATCTTCACTGGACGAGCTACCGTATATTCAAATTTAAGTGAACAGACTGCCTATTATGTGACAAAAAACACGTGTTCCTACTTTTACAATTGGACATGAAAGTCGAGAATCACATCATCAATTTAAGTGAAATTATTGTAAGCAATCGTCGGATCATTTAACAGCGGATCATCGAATCACTTAAGAAAGAACACCGTTTTTATATTCAAATTTAAGTGAACAGACCGCCTATTATGTGACAAGAAACACGCGTTCCTATTTTTACGATAGGACATGAAAGTCGAGAATCACATCATTAATTTAAGTGAAATTATTGTAAGCAATCGTCGGATCATTCAGCAGCAGATCATCGAATCACTTAAAAGAGAACACCGTCTTTATCTACAACTTTGCCTTTAACGTATAGTGCCTTAACCAACGCTTGCACAATGGATTGGCTAAATTGTTTGCGGGGTATGAAATGTACATTGGTTAAAGGACTTAAATATATTTCTAATTATGTTATTATACTAATGCAGACACTTTGGTTGACGATATGCACATGATCGGACACTATTCGCAATAATACAGAATGATGGAGAATCCGGGCATCGATCCCAGTACCTCTCGCATGCGAAGCGAGCGCTCTACCATATGAGCTAATTCCCCTATGACATATGACTTGTGACAGCAATAAGCAAATTGAATGAAAATCTTCACTGGACGCACTACCGTATAACCAAATTTACGTGAGCAGACTGCCCATTATGTGACAAGAAACACGCGGTCCTATTTTTACGATTGGACATGAAAGTCGAGAATCACATCAATAATTCAAGTGAAATTATTGTAAGCAATGGTCGGATCATTCAGCAGCAGATCATCGAATCATTTAAGAAAGAACAGCGTCCTTATCTGCAACTTCGCCTGTAACATATAGTGCCTTTCCAGACGTTTTCAACATTGATTGGGTAAATTGTCTGCGCGGTATGCAACATACATTGGCTGAAAGACTTAAATATATTTAAAATATGCACATGATCGACCACTATACGCAATAATACAGAATGTTGGAATGTCCGGGCATCGATTCCGGTACTTTTCGTATGCAAAGCGAGCGCTCTACCTTATGAGCTAATTCCCCTATGACATATGACTAGTAACAGCAATAAGGAAATTGAATGAGAATCTCCTCTGGACGAACTACCGTATATTCAAATTTAGGTGAACAGACTGCCTATTATGTGACAAGAAACACGCGGTCCTATTTTTACGATTGGACATGAAAGTCGAGAATCACATCAATAATTCAAGTGAAGTTTTTGTAAGCAATGGTCGGATCATTCAGCAGCAGATCATCGAATCATTTAAGAAAGAACAGCGTCCTTATCTACAACATCGCCTTTTAGCATATAGTGCCTTTGTCGACGTTTGCAAAATGGATCGGTAAATTGTCTGCGCTGTATGCAATATGCAATGGTTGAATCTCTTAAATATAATCGTAGGTATTTCATTATACTATTGGAAACATTATATTAACCATATGCACATGATCGACCACTGTAGGCTATAATACAAAATGCTGGAGAATCCGGGCATTGATGCCGGTACCTCTTACATGCAAAGCGAGCGTTCTACCATATGAGCTAATTCCCTTTTGATGCATGACTTGTGACAGCAATAATGAAATTGAATGAAAACCTTCATTGGACGAACTATGGTATATTCAAATTCACGTGAACAGACTGCCTATTATGTGACAAGAAACACGCGGTCGTATTTTTACGTTTGGTTATAAAAGTTGAGAATCCCATCATTAATGTAAGTGAAATTATTGTAAGCAATCGTCGGATCATTCAGCAGTGGATCAACGAATCACTTAAGAAAGAAAACCTTCTTTATCTGCAACTTCGCCTTTTAGCATATAGTGCCTTTACCGACGTTTGCAAAATGGATTGGGTAAATTGTCCGCGCGGTATGCAAAATACATTGGTTGAAGGTCTTAAATAAATTTTTAATTATTTTATTACACTACTGGAGACACTTTGATTGACGTTATGCACACTATCGACCACTATACGCAATAATACAGAATGTCGGCGAATCCGGGCATCGATCCCGGTACCTCTCACATGCGAAGCGAGGGCTCTACCATATCAGCTAAATCCATTTTGATGTTTGGCTTGTGACTGCGATAATAAAATTGAATGAGAATGTTCACTGGACGAACTATCGTGTATTCAATTTCACGTGAAAAGACTGCCTATTATGTTACAAGAAACACGCGGTCGTATTCTTACATTTGGTTATGAAAGTTGAGAATCCCATCATTAATGTAAGTGAAATTATTGTAAGCAATCGTCGGATCATTCAGCAGCGGATCATCGAATCACTAAAGAAAGAACACCGTCTTTATCTACAATGATGTGATTCCCAACTTTCATAACCAAACGTAAGAATAGGTCCGCGTGATTCTTGTCACATAATAGGCAGTCTGTTCACGTAGGCTTGAATATACGGTAGTTCGTCCAGTGAACATTCTCATTCAATTTCATTATCGCAGTCACAAGCCAAACATCAAAATGGATTTAGCTGATATGGTAGAGCCCTCGCTTCGCATGTGAGAGGTACCGGGATCGATGCCCGGATTCTCCAACATTCTGTATTATTGCGTGTAGTGGTCGATCATGTGCATATGGTTAATTCAAATGTTTCCAATAGCATAATGAAATAACTACGATGATATTTAAGAGTTTCAACCAATGTATGTTGCATACCGCGCAGACATTTACCCGATTAATTTTGTAAAGGTCGGCAAGGCACTATAGGTTAAAGGACAGGTTGTAGATAGGGGCAGTGGTTTGTTCTTAAGTGATTCGATGATTCGCTGCTGAATGAACCGGCGATTGCTTATGGCAATTTTACTTTCATTAATAATGTGATTTTCAACTTTTATAACCAAACGTAAATATCGTATCTCATGTTTCTTGTCACATAATAGGCAGTTTACTCACGTAAATTTGATTATACAGTAGTTCGTCCTGTGAAGATTCTCATTCAACTTTGTTATTTATGTCCCAAATCATATGTCATGGGGAGATTAGCTCATGTCGTAAAGCACTCGCTTGGGATGCGAGATGTTGCCAGATCGATGCACGGATTCTGCAAGAATCTTATCAAAATCCCCCCATGCGGAATAAGTTGTTTAACGTGTTCTGCTGACGTCGGCAGTGCATATACAAACATTTGTATGCGAAATTTAGTCTTTCCTTTGCCTTTAATATGTAGAGATTCTCTGATCGAAAACTCTGATCAAAATGATGTATAGGATCACATATTTTCAATGAACGAATAAGGAGATAAAGTGTTTTAAAATTTTGCTCAAGGTCCCCTAAAGTAAAAAAAAAATCTTCTTTAGAAATCTGAAGAGCGGTTGCCTTCTTCATGTAGATCTGGAAAGGCGGATCAAGAAAGTGTGTAGGATCATGTACTTCAACGAACAGTTACAGAGACATTGGGGTTTAAAGGTTTTTCGAAGTTATTTGGCCTTAAAGTTTAAAGTGCATTGTAATGGGTTTGTAATCAGTTTCTCGGCTTCATCAAAGGAAAATGAACACATCATCTTTGGCTGTTACAGACAGACAGTCTCTGTATTATAATAGAGATTAGTCAAAGCAGTTGGAGAGCCTAAGAAAGAGAAAAGGAAGACAGGGTTCTTCGTACGATAACGTACCTATTCGTGTGAGGAAGAAAGTAGGGAAATATGCATAAAAAAGTCGAAACAACCTGCAATTATTTGCTTTAAAACAAAGTACCCACAACACACGTTTTCACGTGCATCAATTTATAATTGGAAACATAAGTTTGATAACCAGAAAGAACATTTGCCAACACCAAATTTTAATAAACATTGAAATCTAATCTGGTAAAATGACTTAGTGCGAAAAATAAAGGAAGTAATTATTGTGGTAAGGTTATAAGATGGTCATTTTTCTCGGAAACAGGGTTTTGAAAGCTAACAATTCAAACAGCCTGTCTAAACTTGCTGGTCACATTACTTTGACTGAAGATTGGGAAAGCGATATCTTACAATCAATGGTTGGATCAAGCGCAAAAGAACAATTGGGAATGTTGAGCCTTTCCCGCAACTCCTCGTAGGAGAAGTTTACTTTTCAAAAGTTCGTCGCAACTGCTGTTTATAATCATGACATGCCCAGCAATCTATCAACTTCGATCAGACACCCCATTTCACGTGTCTTCTAGGAAATGTACTTTTAACTTAAAAGATTCCAAAAACATTCTAATAAAGGCTGTGGAAGGCAAGAGATAAATAACGGCTACATTTGCTGGTTGTGCTACAGGAGAATTTTTGCCTGTGTAACTTATTTACACAAGGAAAGTTAGTATAGGGGTCATGATGGACACACTTTTTCAAAAATCACGGTAAAACTCTCATAAAAAATATCATACACAATTTTGCTTGTGACGTCACAAGATCTTGTCACGCCTCATTGCACAAATATCTATTGATATGCATGAAAAATCCCCATCATGCGGTGCTTAATCATGCATATCAAAGGTAAGTCCCTATCCTACAAAAATGAGTAAAAAGGGGGGGATTTTTCCTAGTGATACTAATAATCATAAAAAATCAACGCATGCGCAGTAAAGACGTGAACAACTGTGTTAGTTTCAAGCAGGATGAAATCCTCTGACTTTGTTGAAATCTGTTTATATAAATGAGTTGATTTCACAATATTCCGGACCATACCATGGCGCAAAACATGTGCAATAAGGCCGTTAAGGAGGTGCGCGGCAGCTCAAATATGTACCTGATAAGTTCAAGACGCGGGACATGTGCAGCAGGGCTGTTAAAAAAATACCTCACATGGTAATTTATGTACCGGACTGGCTCAAAACGCAAGACATGTGGAATAAGGCTGTTGAGGAGGAGCCCCGGCAGCTCAAATATGTGACGGACAGGTTCAAGACGCGAGGCATGTGCAGTAGGGCTGTTGAAAAGTATGCCTACCTATTCAAGTATATCCCCAAGGGGCTCGGGACGCAAGACATGGGCGGCAACATGTGAAATTCATAAGTTATCTTAAAATCCTTCGGGGTTGTAGGATGAAATCAAAAATACTACTATAATAAATGTGCGTCAACTGTCAAACAAAATTCGATATCTTTGGTATCTCCCTACCCCTCATGGCCCTGATTTTAGCACAAGAATCAGAGAAGGAGAAGACTAATGAACATAGGATTCAAGGCCTAGAGGATCTTATTGATAGAATAAATGGAACGATGTAAGGACTGTGAAGGGGTACTCGATGCGTATGACAGATGTCGGATCCCATTCCTGCTAACAGGGGTAAGGATAAAAAGTACATCGTAGGGTACCATACACGAGACCTTGTGGTATCTCCCAGGGTAAAAACACCTAAAATCTGGTCCCCACATGGAGTGACTCGGTACAACGCCAATGCAGTACCAGCGATGAGTCTCGATTTTGAAGAGTACCCTGATTGGATTGCAAAGTATCGTCAAATCTGGTCCAAAATCGAGGAGTTGATTGATGAGCAATTGACGACAGAGCCCGTGAAAAAGGACCGTTACGTGAACGTTAAACTCAAATACTAAAAGGACGTGATCACGATCAAATTCTATGGTATGCCAGTACCCTACGATGAGCCATGCCAAGCCCGTACCATCCTGACTGTTTTATCGGTCTATATGCAAGGCAAAAACAACTACCACCATGTACCACTAGGTACATATCACGGAATGTCGATATAAGGACTTCAAAAAAGAATGGCTGCTAAGTGAGGATTAAGAAAACCATACATTTTGTAGGTCCTTTATGGCCTATAAAACATATAAAATAAAGGCTTATACTCAGGTGGGGACTCTATGTAGCGCTTTCAAACTGCACAGACTAAAGCTTTTTTAAAACATCGTTTCTTCCCTCTTCCCTGCCCTTGGCAACTAACTGGGCGCGCCCTTGTTCGTTTATGGCATTCACAATTCGGGAAAAACGCTGTTGCATCTGTTAGCAGCATATACCTCTCCTTTTCCCTGCTGATCAAGCTGTACTCTCAGTCACTAATCACACACTGTTTTCCATTGCCTTTGAGATGAGATCAATGATTGAGTTCGGTTTCGATTCGGCTAATATTCTTATACTTTCATGCTTATGCTCTTAACCCCAAGCCTTTTTGAAGCGTTTCTAAGACCGGCTTGTCCTATTCCAGCTGCAATCGTGAGCCCTCCCCAATTACAATGGCCAGGGGGACTCCTAAGCCGGAGGCTATAGCTCCTATGCCAGGCCCCGACGTAATCACGCTTATCCAAAGCAGACCATGGTCGCAGAAGCATACCCACGTATTCTGCATTTTAAACTTCTTGGCACGCCTGTTTCGCTCCTTGATTTCATTTCGTAGATATTGATCCATTTTCTCAATTTTATTAAGCCTAAAGACCTGTCCTTCATCCTGCATATCGGCACGTTGCGCAGGTACACTTGGCAAACTTAGATACAGTTTGCTGATATCGCTCATCTTTATTCTATGAGAATGCACATGGTTAAGCCTGTAAACGAGACGTTCTTTTCATGGTGATATTCGTCCGTTAACCGTATTCGGTCCGGGTTTTTTTGAACATACTATGATCGGGGGGGGGGGGGGGGGGGGGGGGCGGATTCCGCCCCCCCCCCCCCTCAATAACTTTTCATAGGACTGTTCAAATGGAATCAAACTTGTCACACTTATAGTACGTCATAAAAGGAACAAAATGGCGGCAATAAACTTTTGCTTGCGTCAGCACATTTTCTGTGACGTCAACAGAAGTTTGAAAATTGTTAAAAATGCCACTATCTGCTTAAAATATAGTTACTTTTGTTCTAAAGCGAATTTTTACATTCTGTTTGAAGTTTCTGAAAGGTAAATAGAGTTTTTTTAACATATCTTCCGGTTTTCACATGGATCGAATATAGAAGTGCCAAAAATTGCCCGAAAATCCGTTTTTTTTCGATTTTCGGGTAAAATCCGACAAAATCGGGAAATCGGATTAGTCACGTGTCAAAATTATTCAAAATGATTCTTCTTGATGAAACAAAGTTGTGTTGCAAGTTTCAAGTTCTAAGGATAATCCTAACAGGAGCTATTATATTTTCCACAATATAAGGATTTCATAGAGATTTTAGGGGTAGTTTTGAGTAATGGTCAATATCCTAGCCTCTGAAAGGTATGGGACCTCAAAATTTACATGCAGGTGTCTAATAGATAAATGTTGAAACTCAGTAAGTATCATAGCCATATAAGAAAGCAATCAGGAGTTATTAAAAAAAACCGTCAGGGGGGGGCGGAATCCGATGCCCCCCGGACCGAATAGGGTTAACATGAACACCTGACGGTCCGTAGAGCCCTTCAGTGGAAGGTAAACAGGAGTGTCAAACTTTCAGATCAGCATATCTCCCCAATCGTTTAACTCTTTGGTGGGAAGCAAAGCCAGAATTTTAGACTTTTTCCCATCAAGCAGACAGTCGTCTTCGTCCAACTGCGTTCAGACGAGTCCCAACCTATGGTAAACAACGTCCTGTAATATGCATCATAGTCGCCCTTTAAATAGTACTTTTTTGCGGGATCGTAGGGTAGGCCTAGGAGCTCTTGTAATCGTCGATTCATCACCACCGAGTACCCGTTACTGACACGGAGTCTGCAGAGTCCATTTTTCGGGAGAAAGAGCTTAATCTTGTCCTCTGCTTGACTATTCACAATGGACGTCAAATCCTCTATTCTGTACAAACCATTCAGGATCTCGATCCGATTCAACCTCTGATCAGGCCGTACCTTACCTATAGTAAGTTCGTTGTTACTATACAGGTTTGGCCATACAGGCCGAATACTGATCGATTTCAAGGCAATTCTTGTATCATGTCCCAGGTAGTCTTCAAATATCGTAGGCTTTTCCATATCGGTGATGTACAGTTGTTTCATCCGTTGTTTTAAGAAAGGATGAACATATACTCATACAACCCAAGGCAAAATTACAAAAGTAACAGGGGAGATTAGGCATTTGGTATTACAAATTTAGAGCATCAGGGCTTGTACGTATCGACAGAGTCCCACATTGAAGTGGCATTTCCCGAGTTTACCAATTATGACATCTCCAATCCCAGCAATCTGGTGAAGGACCCTGTTAAGGTGTGCTGGACAGGGCAGGCGTTGGACTACTGGAATATCCAGGTTAATTTTGCCACCCATTGCACAACGACGGCATTAGGCATCTCTGCTAAACACATGATGGGCTCGATACCCCTTGTCAATTCGATCTTCAAATTTAATGCCTACTACCACATACGTCGTATCCTAGCAAGGATGAAGGTCCCCATGCCCTATGATGATGGGTTCTCGCAGTATAGAAACCCCTCTTCCACCCCAGGATATGCACAGGTATGTTGCGAATACGGTGCAGATGCCAATGCTTTGTATATATTCAAAGATATCATGTCGTACTTGACGAATGGTAGATGTTGGCCGCAAGTTGGTGGGGATCAGGTCAAATTTATCATCCCCACAAGTTAGGGCCTAACAGCGGTGGGCCTGACCAAGCTAAGCAAAAGTATGCGTGTTTACGTGGTCCTTTTGCTGGGGTCGCAGGCGGATGCCAAGGCATCCCTGATCGGCTCCGGCGCAGATAACTATACAGCAAGGCAAATCTTATTGCAGAAATTTGAGGCCATGGTCCAACGTCAGGAAAATGTGGGGCATGACATCACCAATTTTCAGAAGATGTTGCAATGTGCCCGAACGCCTGTGAATTTTTCTGTCAAGCTCGGCGTGTACATTTTGATCGCACCTGCCAATGTGGGGGTACAGGTCCATGTGAACAATAAGCCTATTGTCAAGCATAATACGCCCCTAGGCATACCCTACCTCCAAAGCATACTACGCCCCCTAGGCATTCCCTACCTCCAAAGCATACTACACCTCCTAGGCATTCTACCCCTATTACACCTCCCATACATATTCCCCATCATACTATACAGGCTATGCCATCTATGCCTCCCAAACATGCTACGCCACCTATACATACCCCCGAGCAACCCCCACAAAACCAGCACGAGGATACCAAGACCGCATTGATCACGATAGGGGTAGGGCTCATCATTGCCTACATCTGACTTAAAAAATAGTTCATAATACACCTTTCCAACGTAGACCACCACAAACCCAACGGCGGCAGCTATTGCCATGTACAAATGCATAGCTGTATATAATCGGCAACAGTTGCCGCTACTCTGAGAAAGAACGAGACTATGGTACCCATAATCCCGGGCAATGCAGCACCTACTTTACCTGCCAGGTATTTCAAGAACTTTCCGAGCCTTTTAAGCTGTTTCTCTACACACCCCTTCCCTGCGGCACTTCCAGCGGCACCTCCTCCTGTAACGGATAGCACGATGGTTGAAATCAATAGACTAATAGCAGACACTATACTCGCTATGGTTACACCCTGCTCTTTGTAGAGTATCTTTAGCTTCTCCAGCAGGGACGTGTCATCTCCGGCAATTTTCATCTGGCAGGATAGTAAGCTATGAGCATCCTGCGCAGACTCTTTTAAATCGTTCCATTTTTCAATTTTTTCCTCAAGTTTTGCTATTTTCTTCTCAAGATTAGTTCTTTGTCCTTCGTCTACCCTGGCCTTCTGCTTCTCGAGTTTTTTCACCTCGTTCTCCGCCTTGCTAATCTCGCTATCATATAAGATCATCTTGCTTTTCAAGTCATGTTAACCCTTATAATCTGTGCTTCTTGGTTAAACCCTCTTATTTCACGTTCAGTGAGAAGTTCATAAGTACCGCCAAATGAAGTTTCTTGAATAAGCCTCTCCGTGGCATCTACAAATTCCTCTACAGATTTCATTGATATGATATTATCATCCAAAATGTCATCAACCTTTTGCCCAAGTGCCTGGGCCGCTGCCTTACCCATGTTGGGTATAGTAACATAGTCGGGAAAACTCAGGGGTCGCACGAGATTGGGCTTCAATCTCTTAATCATCTCCCCGGCAACCTGAAGCCCACCTTTATCCTTTGTAATTAATGCCGTAAGGTCTATATCGTTGAAAAAAAGACGTTTCCCTTCCACCCAAATCTCGTCGTAAGGTATAGCAATATGCTCCCCAGCCTCGGATCCCGACTAAGACGTTTGTAAAGGTCGTCAACCTTTGATTTTAGTAGCTTTTGCCTCTGCTTTGAAAGGCCAGATCTCGGGACACCCTGTTGCTCTCTTGAAGACCGTGGTGATACCGAAAGTTTTGGGGTTGATGGAAGTTTTTGCGTGTCATCAGGTTTATTATCTGGACGGCCCTTCTCATCCGGAAGATCGTGATCAAATACCAGTATTTGATCACGATCTTCCGGATGAGAAGTTAGTTGGCATTTACTTTGGCATTTTACGTTGGCATTTACTTAAAGATTTCCCCTTGTATAATAAACATGAGTAACTCTTCGGTATCAAAGGCAGGAAACAACGAGTTCAGATTAATTACATACCCTCAACCATCAATCAAAATCAAGACTTTTACGCTGATGACTTGTACGTTGATATGCCTCAGAATGATGTCATCTTTCCGGCAGTCTCAAGCTTCTATTTGACCTGACGTCGACGGGAACCAATACAAAGTGTACCATTGTCAGCAATATTGTCAAAGGCCTGGTGAGGAACCTGCGCATTACATTGGATGGCAACGAAGTGCAAAACATATCTGACTACAATATATTCTCTGGCTCCCAAAATTTGACAGAGACAGCAACCTCATATTAGACGATCAACCCCAATGACGGTCCCATCCGGGCCTTACAGGTCAAAGCTAGCGACCACGTCGGGACGGATGAAGAAAAGGCCATCGCCGCAGCGTATGGTAATACCTTTTGCAAACCCTTGGGAAGGATGTTCGAACTGAGCCAAGACCTATCGCTTTACCCGGAAGGACTCCATGGCAGATTGCAATTCGACCTGCATTTCGCGGCTTACAATGACGTGATCAAAGATACCAGGACGGCAGACTCGGGGTCTACCGGGGCCAAGGCAGCGGATGGGGCCTATACAAATACAAATATCAAGCACAAGTTTGACAAGATCGCCCATGAAGGCCTGGTAAGTGCCATGATGTTGAGGTATAGTCATCTCGCTTTGCCCTACGAACGCATACTCTGTAGCAAGGTAGTTACTATGAGGAAGCAGGATATAATCTCCAGATCGATCAGGCTGTGAAAAGCCTCAAACGTGTCTTGCTACTCTTCATACACCCTAGAAAAGTGAAGCCCTATGCCGGTGTCAATGAGGTGTTCTATAACCCTAAGATCGAGAGTATTACTATTACCGTTGAGGGGGGAGCCTAATGAGCTGTACAGTCACGCGATGCTCCCCAAGGACCATCTCGAACAGATTGACAACATTTTTGGTGCCCACGATAGTAACGTCACGATTGGCCAGTTTTTCAACGAAAGCTATGCGGTGTTTATCGATTTCCGAGCCTCTCCCGACGATACCCTACATGGTAGCGGCAGACCCCAACCACGTCTGTCCGACAGAATCACCCTCCACATGACCAAGAAAGCCGACGGACCTGGGAATTTTCTGTGCTATGTATACTTTCTCAAAGACGCACAGCCGAATTTCTTAGATGGCTATTTTCATGGCATTGAATATTGAAATAAGGAGAGATGGCTACTATCGCTGTCATTATCGCGGGCGCTGCGATCAACGCCCTAGAATTTTCGGTGACAAATTATCTATTCAGCAAGCTCTCGGGGCACGGCGAAGCGGAACGAAGGCGTCATGACCGTGCAATAGAAAGACTAAATGCAACCCAGGCAGAGCGGATACGGAAAAGGCAGGCTAAATTGGATTGGTTTGCCAGGCAAAGAGAGATGAAGCTCAAAGCAGGCAAAAGCCTTCGTAGGCTCGATGACGATATGTACCAATGCTGCATCGCTTGGAGCGAAAAGGTCCCACAATTGAAAGATTTTTACACCCCTTCAAAAACCCAACAGGATGGAGAACTCGCATTCATCCTTGGCTCATTGTCCCTTCTAGGCTTTGTGGCTTACAAGTGTTTGTAAGAACTTTTTCTGACATATAATAAACATGTCAGAAAAATCACCATATATCGTTACCGAGGAAGAGGCTGAAAAATTAAGACAAATTTACTATATGCCAGAACATCTCTGGATCGGGCGCAAAGCTATTAAAATACTCGCGAAGGAGAGCAGTCTCTCCATAAAGCTGGTCACTCATTGACTTTCCCGTCAACTCTTGTGGTTGAGGCATATCAAGAGTCCGCAGCGCATAGAAAACCCCCATTTTACCATTACAAAGCCGAATGAGATGCACGAGTTTGATCTACTGTACATGCCCCACGACAAGCTGTATAGTAGCACCTATAAATACATTCTCACGGGCATCGACGTTGCCTCACGTTACAAGTTAACTAGGCCATTGCGTACCAAAAAGACCAGCGAGGTTGTGGATATGTTGAAGGCCATTTACAGGGCAGGACCTTTACATTACCCCAAAACCTTTCAATGCAAAAATGGTTCTGAGTTTAAATCAGATGTAACCAAGCTGCTAGAGGGTAAAGGGGTGGAAATTAAGAGGGCCACCACCAAGTACCACCATACTTTTACAGCCTTTGTAATTTCCTACAATAAGTTACTTGCCGAAAGGCTATTCAAACCTCAGGATGCGCAAGAGCTGGTCTCCAGTAGCCTAGCTCCATTTGGGTCAAGCACCTGTACACTCGCATGTGAGAGGTACTGGGATCGATGCCCGGCTTCTCCAACATTCTGTATTATTGCGTATATTGGGAGACCATGTGCATATCGTCAATCAAACTGTGTGCATTACTATAATAAAATAATTGGAAATACATTTAAGTACTTAACGCGCAGACAATTTACCCAATCCATTTTGCAAACGTCAGTAAAGGCACTATCCGTTAAAGGCGAAGTTGTAGATAAAGACGGTGTTCTTTTTTAAGTGATTCGATGATACGCTGCTGAATGATCCAACGATTGCTCACAGTAATTTCAGTTGCATTAATGATGGGATTCTCAACTTTCATAACCAAACGAAAGAATAGGACCGCGTGTTTCTTGTCACATGATAGGCAGTCTGTTCACGTAAGTTTGAATATACGGTAGTTCGTTCTGTGAAGACTCTCATTCAGTTGCTTATTGCTGTCACAAGTCATGTGACCTAGGGGAATTAGCTCATATGGTAGAGCGCTCGCTTTGCATGCGTGAGGTACAGGGATCGATGCCCAGATTCTCCAACATCCTGTACTATTGGGTATAGCAGGAGATCATGTGCATATCGTCAATCAAAGTGTCTGCATTAGTATAATAAAATAATTAGAAATATATTTAAGTCCTTCAACCAATGTATGTTGCATACCGCACAGACAATTTACCCAATCCATTTTGGAAGCGTTGGTAGAAGCACTATTCGTTAAAGCCGAAGTTGTATAAAAAGACGGTGTTCTTTCTTAAGTGATTCGATGATCTGCTGCTGGATGATCCGACGAATTCTTACAATAATTTCACATACATTAATGATGGGATTCCCAACTTTCAAAACCAAACGTAAGAATAGGCCTGTGTGTTTTTTGTCACATAATAGGCAGTCTGTTCAATTAAGTTTGAATATACGGTAGTTCATCCAGTGAAGAATCTCATTACCGACATTTGCAAAATGGATTGGGTAAATTGTCTGCACGGTATGCAACATACATTGGTTGAACGACTTAATAATATTTCTAATTATTTTATTATACTAATGCAGACATTTGCTTGACGATATACACATGATCTCCCAATTTACGCGATAATACAGAATGTTGGAGAATCCGAACATCGATCCCTGTACCTCACGCATGCTAAGCGAGTGCTCTACCATTTGAAGTAATTCCCCTATGACATTTGAATTGTGACAGCATTAAGCAAACTGAATGAGAATCTTCACTAGACGAACTACCGCATATTCAAACTTACGTGAACAGACTGCCTATTATGTGACAAGAAACATGCGGTCCAATTTTTACGATTGGACATAAAAATCGAGAATTACATCATTAATTTAAGTAAAATTATTGTAAGCAATCGTCGGATCATTCAGCAGCAGATCATCGAATCACTTAAGAAGGAACACCGCCTTTATCTACAACTTCGCCTTTAACGTATAGTGCCTTTACCGACATGCGCAAAATGGATTCGGTAAATTGTCTGCGCCTTATGGAAGTTACATTGGTTGAAGGACTTAAATATGCTTCTAATTATTTTATTATGCTAATGCTGACATTTGATTGACGATATACACATGATCTCCCACTATGCGCAATAATACAAGATGTTGGAGAATCCGGGCATCGATCCCGGCACCTCACGCATGCGAAGCGAGCGCTCTACCTTATGAACTAATTCCCCTATGACATATGACTTGTGACAGCAATAAGCAAACTGAATGAGAACCTTCACTGAACGAACTACCGTATATTCAAACTTACGTCAACTGACTCCCTATTACGTGACAAGAAACACGCGCTGGTATTTTTACGTTTGGACATGAAAGTCGAGAATCACATGATTAATTTAAGTGAAATTATTGTAAGCAATCGTCGGATCATTTAGCAGCGGATCATCGAATTACTTAAGAAAGAACACTGTCTTTATCTACAACTTCGCCTTTAACGTATAGTGCCCTTACCGACGTTTGGACTTTGGATTGGCTAAGTTATCTGTGCGGTATGCAACATACATTGGTTGAAGGTCTTAATTAAATTTATAATTTCTTTATTATAATATTGCAGACCCTTTGATTGACGATATGCACATGATCGACCACTATGCGCAATAACAGAGAATGTTGGAGAATCCGGGCATCAATCCCAGTACCTCTCGGAGGTAATTCCCCCATGACATATGACTTGCGACTGCAATAAGGAAATTGAATGATATTCTTCACTGCACGAACTACCGTATATTTACATTTACGTAAACAGACTGCCTTTGATATGTTATTTATGTGTTATTACTGTATTATTTATCAGCGAATCACCTAAGAAAGAACACCGTCTTTATCTAAAACTTCGCCTTTATCATATGTTGCCTTTACCGACGTTTGCATAATGGATTGGGTAAATTGTCGTTGCGGTATAAAACATACATTGGTTGAAGGTCTTAATTAAATTTATATTTACTTTATTATACTATTGAAAACCCTTTCATTTTCGATATGCACATGATCGAACACCATACGCAATAATATAGAATGTTGGAGAATCTGTGCAACGATCCCGGTACCTCTCGCATGCAAAACGAGCTCTCTACCATATGAGCTAAATCCCCTGTGACATATGACTTGTGACAGCAATAAGGAATCTGAATGAGAATCTTCACTGGACGAACAACCGTATATTCAAATTTAAGTGAACAGACTGCCTATTATGTGACAAAAAACACGTGTTCCTATTTTTACGATTGGAATTGAAAGTCAAGAATCACATCATCAATTTAAGTGAAATTATTGTAAGCAATCGTCGGATCATTTAACAGCGGATCATCGAATCACTTAAGAAAGAACACCGTTTTTATATTCAAATTTAAGTGAACAGACTGCCTATTATGTGACAAGAAACACGCAGTCCTATTCTTACGTGTTGTTGTGAAAGTCGAGAATCACATCATTAATTTAAGTGAAATTATTGTAAGCAATGGTCCGATCAATCAGCAGCGGATCATCGAATAACTTAAGAGAGAACACCGTCTTTATCTGAAACTTCTCCTTTAACACATAGAGCCTTTACGGACGTTTTCAACATTGGTTGGGTAAATTGTCTGCGAGGTATGCAACATACATTGGCTGAAGGACTTAAATATATTTAAAATATGCACATGATCGACAACTATACGCAATAATACAGAATGTTGGAATATCCGGGCATCGATTCCGGTACTTTTCGTATGCAAAGCGAGCGCTCTACATTATGAGCTAATTCCCCTATGACATATGACTTGTGACAGCAATAAGGAATCTGAATGAGAATCTTCACTGGCCGAGCAACCGTATATTCAAATTTAAGTGAACAGACTGCCTATTATGTGACAAAAAACACGTGTTCCTATTTTTACGATTGGAATTGAAAGTCAAGAATCACATCATCAATTTAAGTGAAATTATTGTAAGCAATCGTCGGATAATTTGACAGCGGATCATCGAATCACTTAAGAAAGATCACCGTTTTTATATTCAAATTTAAGTGAACAGACCGCCTATTATGGGACAAGAAACACGCGTTCCTATTTTTACGATTGGACATGAAAGTCGAGAATCACATCATTAATTTAAGTGAAATTATTGTAAGCAATCGTCGGATCATTCAGCAACAGATCATCGAATCACTTAAGAGAGAACACCGTCTTTATCTACAACTTTGCCTTTAAAGTATAGTGCCTTTACCAACATTTGCACAATGGATTGGCTAAATTGTCTGTGCGGTATGCAATATACATTGGTTGAAGGACTTAAATATATTTCTAATTATGTTAATATACTAATGCAGACACTTTGGTTGACGATATGCACATGATCGGACACTACACGCAATAATACAGAATGATGGAGAATCCGGGCATCGATCCCGGTACCTCTTGCATGCGAAGCGAGCGCTCTACCATATGAGTTATTTCCCCTATGACATATGCCTTGTGACAGCAATAAGGAAATTGAATGAGAATCTTCACTGGACGAACTGCCGTGTATCCAAATTCTACATGAACAGACTGCCTATTATGTGACAAGAAACACGCAGTCCTATTCTTACGTGTGGTTATGAAAGTCGAGAATCACATTATTAATTTAAGTGAAATTATTGTAAGCAATCGTCCGATCAATCAGCAGCGGATCATCGAATCACTTAAGAAAGAACACCGTCTTTATCTGAAACTTCGCCTTTAACACATAGTGCCTTTACAGACGTTTTCAACATTGATTGGGTAAATTGTCTGCGCGGTATGCAACATACATTGGTTGAAGGACTTAAGTATATTTATAATATGGACATGATCGACCACTATACGCAATAATACAGAATGTTGGACAATCTGGGCATCGATTCGGGTACTTCTCGGATGCGAAGCGAACCTTCTACCCTAAGAGCTAATTTCCCTGTGACATATGAGTTGTGACAGCAATAAGGAAATTGAATGAGAATCTTCACTGGACGAACTACTGTGTATTCAAATTTACGTGAATAGACTGCCTATTATGTGAGAAGAAACACGCGGTCTTATTTCTACGATCGGACAAGAAAATCGAGAATCACATCATTAATTTAAGTGAAATTATTGTAAGGAATCGTCGGATCATTCAGCAGCGGATCATCGAATCATTTAAGAAAGAACGCCGTCTTTATCTACAACTTCGCCTTTAACGTATAGTGCCTTTACCGACATGCGCAAAATGGATTCGGTAAATTGTTTGCGCCTTATGGAAATTACATTGGTTGAAGGACTTAAATATGTTTCTAATTATTTTATTATGCTAATGCTGACATTTGATTGACGATATACACATGATCTCCCACTATGCGCAATAATACAAGATGTTGGAGAATCCGGGCATCGATCCCGGTACGTCACGCATGCGAAGCGAGCGCTCTACCTTATGAACTAATTCCCCTATGACATATGACTTGTGACAGCAATAAGCAAACTGAATGAGAACCTTCACTGAACGAACTACCGTATATTTAAACTTACGTCAACTGACTCCCTATTACGTGACAAGAAACACGCGCTGGTATTTTTACAATTGGACATGAAAGTCGAGAATCACATGATTAATTTAAGTGAAATTATTGTAAGCAATCGTCGGATCATTTAGCAGCGGATCATCGAATTACTTAAGAAAGAACACTGTTTTTATCTACAACTTCGCCTTTAACGTATAGTGCCCTTACCGACGTTTGGACTTTGGATTGGCTAAGTTATCTGTGCGGTATGCAACATACATTGGTTGAAGGTCTTAATTAAATTTATAATTTCTTTATTATAATATTGCAGACCCTTTGATTGACGATATGCACATGATCGACCACTATGCGCAATAATAGAGAATGTTGGAGAATCCGGGCATCAATCCCAGTACCTCTCGGAGGTAATTCCCCCATGACATATGACTTGCGACTGCAATAAGGAAATTGAATGATATTCTTCACTGGACGAACTACCGTATATTTACATTTACGTAAACAGACTGCCTTTGATATGTTATTTATGTGTTATTATTGTATTATTTATCAGCGAATCACCTAAGAAAGAACACCGTCTTCATCTAAAACTTCGCCTTTATCATATGTTGTCTTTACCGACGTTTGCATAATGGATTGGGTAAATTGTCGTTGCGGTATAAAACATACATTGGTTGAAGGTCTTAATTAAATTTATATTTACTTTATTATACTATTGAAAACCTTTTCATTTTCGATATGCACATGATCGAACACCATACGTAATAATATAGAATGTTGGAGAAACTGTGCAACGATCCCGGTACCTCTCGCATGCAAAACGCGCTCTCTACCATATGAGCTAAATCCCCTGTGACATATGACTTGTGACAGCAATAAGGAATCTGAATGAGAATCTTCACTGGACGAGCAACCGTATATTCAAATTTAAGTGAACAGACTGCCTATTATGTGACAAAAAACACGTGTTCCTATTTTTACGATTGGAATTGAAAGTCAAGAATCACATCATCAATTTAAGTGAAATTATTGTAAGCAATCGTCGGATCATTTAACAGCGGATCATCGAATCACTTAAGAAAGAACACCGTTTTTATATTCAAATTTAGGTGAACAGACTGCCTATTATGTGACAAGAAACACGCAGTCCTATTCTTACGTGTGGGTATGAAAGTCGAGAATCACATCATTAATTTAAGTGAAATTATTGTAAGCAATGGTCCGATCAATCAGCAGCGGATCATCGAATAACTTAAGAGAGAACACCGTCTTTATCTGAAACTTCTCCTTTAACACATAGTGCCTTTACGGACGTTTTCAACATTGGTTGGGTAAATTGTCTGCGAGGTATGCAACATACATTGGCTGAAGGACTTAAATATATTTAAAATATGCACATGATCGACAACTATACGCAATAATACAGAATGTTGGAATATCCGGGCATCGATTCCGGTACTTTTCGTATGCAAAGCGAGCGCTCTACATTATGAGCTAATTCCCCTATGACATATGACTTGTGACAGCAATAAGGAATCTGAATGAGAATCTTCACTGGCCGAGCAACCGTATATTCAAATTTAAGTGAACAGACTGCCTATTATGTGACAAAAAACACGTGTTCCTATTTTTACGATTGGAATTGAAAGTCAAGAATCACATCATCAATTTAAGTGAAATTATTGTAAGCAATCGTCGGATAATTTGACAGCGGATCATCGAATCACTTAAGAAAGATCACCGTTTTTATATTCAAATTTAAGTGAACAGACCGCCTATTATGGGACAAGAAACACGCGTTCCTATTTTTACGATTGGACATGAAAGTCGAGAATCACATCATTAATTTAAGTGAAATTATTGTAAGCAATCGTCGGATCATTCAGCAACAGATCATCGAATCACTTAAGAGAGAACACCGTCTTTATCTACAACTTTGCCTTTAAAGTATAGTGCCTTTACCAACATTTGCACAATGGATTGGCTAAATTGTCTGTGCGGTATGCAATATACATTGGTTGAAGGACTTAAATGTATTTCTAATTATGTTAATTTATAAATGCAGACACTTTGGTTGACGATATGCACATGATCGGACACTACACGCAATAATACAGAATGATGGAGAATCCGGGCATCGATCCCGGTACCTCTTGCATGCGAAGCGAGCGCTCTACCATATGAGTTATTTCCCTTATGACATATGCCTTGTGACAGCAATAAGGAAATTGAATGAGAAGCTTCACTGGACGAACTGCAGTGTATCCAAATTCTACATGAACAGACTGCCTATTATGTGACAAGAAACACGCAGTCCTATTCTTACGTGTGGTTATGAAAGTCGAGAATCACATTATTAATTTAAGTGAAATTATTGTAAGCAATCGTCCGATCAATCAGCAGCGGATTATCGAATCACTTAAGAAAGAACACCGTCTTTATCTGAAACTTCGCCTTTAACACATAGTGCCTTTACAGACGTTTTCAACATTGATTGGGTAAATTGTCTGCGCGGTATGCAACATACATTGGCTGAAGGACTTAAATATATTTAAAATATGCTCATGATAGACCACTATACGCAATAATACAGAATATTGGAATGTCCGGGCATCGACTCCGATACTTTTCGTATGCAAAGCGAGCGCTCTACCTTTGAGCTAATTCCCTTATGACATATGACTAGTGACAGCAATAAGGAAATTGAATGAGAATCTTCACTGGACGAACTACCGTATATTCAAGTTTAGGTGAACAGACCGGCTATTATGTGACAAGAAACACACGTTCCTATTTTTACGATTGGACATGAAAGTCGAGAATCACATCATCAATTTAAGTGAAACTATTGTAAGTAATCGTGGCATCATTTAACAGCGGATCATCGAATCACTTAAGAAAGAACACCGTCTTTATCAGAAACTTCGCCTACATCATATGTTGCCTTTACCAACGTTTGCAAAATGGATTGGCTAAATTGTCTCCGCGGTATGCAACATACATTGGTTGAAGGAATAAAAAAATATATTTCTAATTATTATATTATACTAATGGAGACACTTTGATTGACGATATGCACATGATCAAACATTATACGCAATAATACAGAATGTTGGAGAATCCGGGGATGGATCATGGTACTTCTCGGATGCGAAGCGAGCGCTCTACCACATGAGCTAACTCCCCTGACATATCACTTGTGACAGCAATAAGGAAATTGAATGAGAATCTTCACTGGACAAACTACCGTATATTCAAATTTACGTGAAAAGACTGCCTATTATGTGACAAGAAACACGCTGTCTTATTTTTACGATTGGACATGACAGTCGAGAATCACATCAATAACTTAAATGAAATTATTGTAAACAATCGTCGGATCATTCAGCAGCGGATCATCGAATCACTTAAGAAAGAATACCGCCTTTATCTGAAACTTCGCCTACATCATATGTTCCCTTTACCGACGTTTGCAAAATGGATTGGCTAAATTGTCTCCGCGGTATGCAACATACATTGGTTGAAGGAATAAAAAAATATATTTCTAATTATTATATTATACTAATGCAGACACTTTGATTGCCGATATGCACATGATAAACATTACACGCAATAATTCAGAATTTTGGAGAATCCGGGCATCGATCCCGGTACCTCTTCCATGCGAAGCGAGCGCTCTACCATATGAGCTAATTCCGCTATGACATATGACTTGTGACAGCAATAAGGAAATTGAATGAGAATCTTCACTGGACGAAGTGCCGTGTATCCAAGTTCTACGTGAACAGACTGCCTATTATGTGACAAGAAACACGCGTTCCTATTTTTACGATTGGACATGAAAGTCGAGAATCACATCATCAATTTAAGTGAAACTATTGTAAGTAATCGTGGGATCATTTAACAGCGGATCATCGAATCACTTAAGAAAGAACACCGTTTTTATCTGAAACTTCGCCTACATCATATGTTGCCTTTACCAACGTTTGCAAAATGGATTGGCTAAATTGTCTCCGCGGTATGCAACATACATTGGTTGAAAGAATAAAAAAATATATTTCTAATTATTATATTATACTAATGGAGACACTTTGATTGACGATATGCACATGATCAAACATTATTACGCAATAATACAGAATGTTGGAGAATCCGGGGATGGATCATGGTACTTCTCGGATGCGAAGCGAGCGCTCTACCACATGAGCTAACTCCCCTGACATATCAATTGTGACAGCAATAAGGAAATTGAATGAGAATCTTCACTGGACAAACTACCGTATATTCAAATTTACGTGAAAAGACTGCCTATTATGTGACAAGAAACACGCTGTCTTATTTTTACGATTGGACATGACAGTCGAGAATCACATCAATAACTTAAATGAAATTATTGTAAACAATCGTCGGATCATTCAGCAGCGGATCATCGAATCACTTAAGAAAGAACACCGCCTTTATCTGAAACTTCGACTACATCATATGTTGCCTTTACCGACGTTTGCAAAATGGATTGGCTAAATTGTCTCCGCGGTATGCAACATACATTGGTTGAAGGAATAAAAAAATATATTTCTAATTAATATATTATACTAATGCAGACACTTTGATTGCCGATATGCACATGATAAACATTACACGCAATAATTCAGAATTTTGGAGAATCCGGGCATCGATCCCGGTACCTCTTCCATGCGAAGCGAGCGCTCTACCATATGAGCTAATTCCCCTATGACATATGACTTGTGACAGCAATAAGCAAATTGAATGAGAATCTTCACTGGACGAAGTGCCGTGTATCCAAGTTCTACGTGAACAGACTGCCTATTATGTGACAAGAAACACGCAGTCCTATTCTTACGTGTGGTTATGAAAATCGAGAATCACATCACTAATTTTAGTGAAATTATTGTAGGCAATCGTCCGATCATTCAGCAGCGGATCATCGAATCACTTAAGAAAGAACACCGTCTTTATCTGAAACTTCGCCAATAACACATAGTGCCTTTACCGACGTTTGCAACATTGATTGGGTAAATTGTCTGCGCGGTATGCAACATACATTGGCTGAAGAACTTAAATATACTTAAAATATGCACATGGTCGACCACTATACGCAATAATATAGAATCTTGGAGAGTCCGGGCATCGATTCAGGTACTTTTCGTATGCAAAGCGAGCGCTCTACCATATGAGCTAATTCCCCTATGACGTATGACTTGTGACAGCAATAAGGAAATTGAATGAGAATCTTCACTGGACGAGCTACCGTATATTCAAATTTAAGTAAGCAGACTGCCTATTATGTGACAAACAAACACGTGTTCCTCTTTTTACGATTGGATATGAAAGTCGAGAATCACATCATCAATTTAAGTGAAATTATTGTAAGCAATCATCGGATCATTTAACAGCGGATCATCGAATCACTTAAGAAGGAACACCGTTTTTATATTCAAATTTAAGTGAACAGACCGCCTATTATGTGACAAGAAACACGCGTTCCTATTTTTACGATTGGACATGAAAGTCG
The DNA here is from genome assembly GCF_029227915.1 of Hydractinia symbiolongicarpus. NCBI lineage: Eukaryota > Metazoa > Cnidaria > Hydrozoa > Anthoathecata > Hydractiniidae > Hydractinia > Hydractinia symbiolongicarpus. The sequence goes on along the minus strand of NC_079888.1, from coordinate 3,433,834 downwards.
AGAATCACATCATTAATTTAAGTAAAAGTATTATAAGCAATCGTCGGATCATTCAGCAGCAGATCATCGAATCACTTAAGAGTGAACACCGTCTTTATCTACAACTTTGCCTTTAACGTATAGTGCCTTAACTAACGCTTGCACAATGGATTGGCTAAATTTTTTGCGGGGTTTGAAATGTACATTATTTGAAGGACTTAAATATATTTCTAATTATTTTATTATACTAATGCAGACACTTTGATAGGCGATATGCACATGATCGACCACTATACGCAACAATACAGAATGTTGGAGAATCCGGGCATCGATACCGGCATGCGAAGCGAGCGCTCTACCATATGAGCTAATTCCCCTATGACATATGACTTGTGACAGCAATAAGGAATCTGAATGAGAATCTTCACTGGACGAACTACCGTATATTCAAATTTAAGAGAACAGACTGCCTATTATGTGACAAAAAACACATGTTCCTATTTTTACAATTGGACATGAAAGTCGAGAATCACATCATTAATTTAAGTGAAATTATTGTAAGCATTCGTCCGATCAATCAGCAGCGGATCATCGAATCACTTAAGAGAGAACACCGTCTTTACCTACAACTTTGCCTTTAACTTATAGTGCCTTTACCAACATTTGCACAATGGACTGGCTAAATTGTCTGTGCGGTATGCAATATACATTGGTTGAAGGACTTAAATATATTTCTAATTATGTTAATATACTAATGCAGACACTTTGGTTGACGATATGCACATGATCGGACACTACACGCAATAATGTAGAAAGATGGAGAATCCGGGCATCGATCCCGGTACCTCTTGCATGCGAAGCGAGCGCTCTACCATATGAGTTAATTCCCCTATGACATATGCCTTGTGACAGCAATAAGGAAATTGAATGAGAATCTTCACTGGACGAACTGCCGTGTATCCAAATTCTACATGAACAGACTGCCTATTATGTGACAAGAAACACGCAGTCCTATTCTTACCTGTGGTTATGAAAGTCGAGAATCACATTATTAATTTAAGTGAAATTATTGTAAGCATTCGTCCGATCAATCAGCAGCGGATCATCGAATCACTTGAGAAAGAACACCGTCTTTATCTGAAACTTCGGCTTTAACACATAGTGCCTCTACAGACGTTTTCAACATTGATTGGGTAAATTGTCTGCGCGGTATGCAACATACATTGGCTGAAGGACTTAAATATATTTAAAATATGCACATGATAGACCACTATACGCAATAATACAGAATGTTGGAATGTCCGGGCATCGATTCCGGTACTTTTCGTATGCAAAGCAAGCGCTCTACCTTATGAGCTAATTCCCCTATGACATATGACTAATGACAGCAATAAGGAAATTGAATGAGAATCTTCACTGGACGAACTACCGTATATTCAAGTTTAGGTGAACAGACCGCCTATTATGTGACAACAAACACACGTTCCTATTTTTACGATTGGACATGAAAGTCAAGAATCACATCATTAATTTAAGTGAAATTATTGTAAGCAATCGTCTCATCATTTAGCAGCAGATCATCGAATCACACCGTCTTTATCTACAACTTTGCCTTTAACGTATAGTGCCTTTACCAACATTTGCACAATCGATTGGCTAAATTGTCTGTGCGGTATGCAATATACATTGGTTGAAGGACTTAAATATATTTCTAATTATGTTAATATACTAATGCAGACACTTTGGTTGACGATATGCACATGATCGGACACTACACGCAATAATGTAGAAAGATGGAGAATCCGGGCATCGATCCCGGTACCTCTTGCATGCGAAGCGAGCGCTCTACCATATGATTTAATTCCCCTATGACATATGCCTTGTGACAGCAATAAGGAAATTGAATGAGAATCTTCACTGGACGAACTGCCGTGTATCCAAATTCTACATGAACAGACTGCCTATTATGTGACAAGAAACACGCAGTCCTATTCTTACCTGTGGTTATGAAAGTCGAGAATCACATTATTAATTTAAGTGAAATTATTGTAAGCATTCGTCCGATCAATCAGCAGCGGATCATCGAATCACTTGAGAAAGAACACCGTCTTTATCTGAAACTTCGGCTTTAACACATAGTGCCTCTACAGACGTTTTCAACATTGATTGGGTAAATTGTCTGCGCGGTATGCAACATACATTGGCTGAAGGACTTAAATATATTTAAAATATGCACATGATAGACCACTATACGCAATAATACAGAATGTTGGAATGTCCGGGCATCGATTCCGGTACTTTTCGTATGCAAAGCAAGCGCTCTACCTTATGAGCTAATTCCCCTATGACATATGACTAATGACAGCAATAAGGAAATTGAATGAGAATCTTCACTGGACGAACTACCGTATATTCAAGTTTAGGTGAACAGACCGCCTATTATGTGACAACAAACACACGTTCCTATTTTTACGATTGGACATGAAAGTCAAGAATCACATCATTAATTTAAGTGAAATTATTGTAAGCAATCGTCTCATCATTTAGCAGCAGATCATCGAATCACTTAAGAGAGAACACCGTCTTTATCTACAACTTTGCCTTTAACGTATAGTGCCTTTACCAACATTTGCACAATCGATTGGCTAAATTGTCTGTGCGGTATGCAATATACATTGGTTGAAGGACTTAAATATATTTCTAATTATGTTAATATACTAATGCAGACACTTTGGTTGACGATATGCACATGATCGGACCCTACACGCAATAATGTAGAAAGATGGAGAATCCGGGCATCGATCCCGGTACCTCTTGCATGCGAAGCGAGCGCTCTACCATATGAGTTAATTCCCCTATGACATATGCCTTGTGACAGCAATAAGCAAATTGAATGAGAATCTTCACTGGACGAACTGCCGTGTATCCAAATTCTACATGAACAGACTGCCTATTATGTGACAAGAAACACGCAGTCCTATTCTTACGTGTGGTTATGAAAGTCGAGAATCACATTATTAATTTAAGTGAAATTATTGTAAGCATTCGTCCGATCAATCAGCAGCGGATCATCGAATCACTTGAGAAAGAACACCGTCTTTATCTGAAACTTCGGCTTTAACACATAGTGCCTCTACAGACGTTTTCAACATTGATTGGGTAAATTTTCTGCGCGGTATGCAACATACATTGGCTGAAGGACTTAAATATATTTAAAATATGGATATGATAGACCACTATACGCAATAATACAGAATGTTGGAATGTCCGGGCATCGATTCCGGTACTTTTCGTATGCAAAGCGAGCGCTCTACCTTATGAGCTAATTCCCCTATGACATATGACTAGTGACAGCAATAACGAAATTGAATGAGAATCTTCACTGGACGAACTACCGTATATTCAAGTTTAGGTGAACAGACCGCCTATTATGTGACAAGAAACACACGTTCCTATTTTTACGATTGGACATAAAAGTCGAGAATCACATCAATAATTTAAGTGAAATTATTGTAAGCAATCGTCCCATCATTTAGCAGCAGATCATCGAATCACTTAAGAGAGAACACCGTCTTTATCTACAACTTTGCCTTTAACGTATAGTGCCTTAACCAACGCTTGCACAATGGATTGGCTAAATTGTCTGCGCGGTATGCAACATACATTGGTTGAAGGAATAAAAAAATATATTTCTAATTATTTTATTATACTAATGGAGATACTTTGATTGAAAGACATTGGTTGAAGGACTTAATTATATTTCTAATTATTTTATTATACCAATGCAGACACTTTGATTGACGATATGCACATGATCGACCACTATACGCAATAATACAGAATGTTGGAGAATCCGGGCATCGATCCCGGTACCTCTCGCATACGAAGCGAGCGCTCTACCATGTGAGCTAATTCCCCAATGATATATGACTTGTGACAGCAATAAGGAATCTGAATGAGAATCTTCACTGGAAGAACTACCGTATATTCAAATATAAGTGAACAGACTGCCTATTATGTGACAAAAAACACGTGTTCCTATTCTTACGATTGGACATGAAAGTCGAGAATCACATCATTAATTTAAGTGAAATTATTGTAAGCAATCGTCAGATCATTCAGCAGGAGATCATCGAATCACTTAAGAGAGAACACCGTCTTTATCTACAACTTTGCCTTTAACGTATAGTGCCTTTACCAACATTTGCACAATCGATTGGCGAAATTGTCTGTGCGGTATGCAATATATATTGGTTGAAAAACTTAAATATATTTTTAATTATGTTATTATACTAATGCAGACACTTTGGTTGACGATATGCACATGATCGGACACTATACGCAATAATACAGAATGATGGAGAATCCGGGCATCGATCCCGGTACCTCTCGCATGCGAAGCGAGCGCTCTACCATATGAGATAAATACCCTATGACATATGCCTTGTTGCAGCAATAAGGAAATTGAATGAGAACCTTCACTGGACGAACTGCCGTGTATCCAAATTCTACATGAACAGACTGCCTGTTATGTGACAAGAAACACGCAGTCCTATTCTTACGTGTGGTTGTGAAAGTCAAGAATCACATCATTAATTAAAGTGAATTGATTGTAAGCAATCGTCCGATAAATCAGCAGCGGATCATCGAATCACTTAAGCAGGAACACCGTCTTTATCTGAAACTTCGCCTTTAACACATAGTGCCTTTACAGACGTTTTCAACATTGATTGGGTAAATTGTCTGCGCGGTATGCAACATACATTGGCTGAAGGACTTAAATATATTTAAAATATGCACATGATCGAACACTATACGCAATAATACAGAATGTTGGAATGTCCGAGCATCGATTCTGGTACTTTTCGTATGCAAAGCGAGCGCTCTACCTTATGAGCTAAATCCCCTATGACATATGACTAGTGACAGCAATAAGGAAATTGAATAAGAATCTTCACTGGACGAACTACCGTATATTCAAACGTAGGTGAACAGACCGCCTATTATGTGACAAGAAACACGCGTTCCTATTTTTACGATTGGACATGAAAGTCGAGAATCACATCATTAATTTAAGTGAAATTATTGTAAGCAATCGTCGGATCATTTAGCAGCAGATTATCGAATCACTTAAGAGAGAACACCGTCTTTATCTACAACTTTGCCTTTAACGTATAATGCCATAACCAACGCTTGACCAATGGATTGGCTAAATTGTCTGCGCGGTATGCAACATACATTGGTTGAAGGAATAAAAAAATATATTTCTAATTATTTTGTTATACTTATGGAGACACTTTGATTGAAGGACATTGGTTGAAAAACTTAATTATATTTCCAATTATTTTACTATACCAATGCAGACACTTTGATTGACGATATGCACATGATCGACCACTATACGCAATAATACAGAATGTTGGAGAATCCGGGCATCGATCCCTGTACCTCTGGCATGCGAAGTGAGCGCTCTACCATATGAGCTAATTCCCCTATGACATATGACTTGTGACAGCAATAAGGAAATTGAATGAAAATCTTCACTGGACGAACTACCGTATATTCAAATTTAAGTGAACAGACTGCCTATTATGTGACAGGAAACACGTGTTCCTCTTTTTACGATTGGACATGAAAGTCGAGAATCACATCATCAATTTAAGTGAAATTATTTTAAGCAATCGTCGGATCATTCAGCAGCGGATCATCGATTCACTTTAGAAAGAACACCGTCTTTATCTACAACTTTGTCTTTAACGTATAGTGCCTTTACCGACGTGTGCACAATGGTTTGGCTAAATTGTCTGCGCGGTATGCAACATACATTGGTTTAAGGAAAAAAATATATATTTCTAATTATTTTATTATACTAATGGAGACACTTTTGACGATATGCACATGATAAAACACTATACGCAATAATATGGAATGTTGGAGAATTCGGGCATCGATCGCGGTACCTCTCGCATGCGAAGCGAGCGCTCTACCATATGAGCTAATTCCCCTATGGCATATGACTTGTGCCAGCAATAAGGAATCTGAATGAGAATCTTCACTGGACGAACTACCGTATATTCAAATATAAGTGAACAGACTGCCTATTATGTGACCAAAAAACACGTGTTCCTATTTTTACGATTGGACATGAAAGTCGAGAATCACATCATTAATTTAAGTGAAATTATTGTAAGCAATCGTCGGATCATTCAGCAGGAGATCATCGAATCACTTAAGAGAGAACACCGTCTTTATCTACAACTTTGCCTTTAACGTACAGTGCCTTAACCAACGCTTGCACAATGGATTGGCTAAATTGTTTGCGGGGTATGAAATGTACATTATTTGAAGGACTTAAATATATTTCTAATTATTTTATTATACTAATGGAGATACTTTGATTGAAGGACATTGTTTGAAGGACTTAATTTCTAATTTCTAATTATTTTATTATACCAATGCAGACACTTTGATTGACGATATGCACATGTTCGACCACTATACGCAATGATACAGAATGTTGGAGAATCCGGGCATCGATCCCGGTACCTCTCGCATGCAAAGCGAGCGCTCTACCATATGAGCTAATTCCCCTATGACATATGACTTGTGACAGCAATAAGGAATCTGAATGAGAATCTTCACTGGACGAACTACCGTATATTCAAATATAAGTGAACAGACTGCCTATTATGTGACCAAAAAACACGTGTTCCTATTTTTACGATTGGACATGAAAGTCGAGAATCACATCATTAATTTAAGTGAAATTATTGTAAGCAATCGTCGGATCATTCAGCAGCGGATCATCGAATCACTTAAGAAAGAACACTGTCTTTATCTACAACTTTGTCTTTAACGTATAGTGCCTTTACCGACGTGTGCACAATGGATTGGCTAAATTGTCTGCGCGGTATGCAACATACATTGGTTGAAGGAATAAAAAAATATATTTCTAATTATTTTATTATACTAATGGAGATACTTTGATTGAAAGACATTGGTTGAAGGACTTAATTATATTTCTAATTATTTTATTATACCAATGCAGACACTTTGATTGACGATATGCACATGATCGACCACTATACGCAATAATACAGAATGTTGGAGAATCCGGGCATCGATCCCGGTACCTCTCGCATGCGAAGCGAGCGCTCTACCATATGAGCTAATTCCCCTATGATATATGAATTGTGACAGCAATAAGGAATCTGAATGAGAATCTTCACTGGAAGAACTACCGTATATTCAAATATAAGTGAACAGACTGCCTATTATGTGACACAAAACACGTGTTCCTATTTTTACGATTGGACATGAAAGTCGAGAATCACATCATTAATTTAAGTGAAATTATTGTAAGCAATCGTCAGATCATTCAGCAGGAGATCATCGAATCACTTAAGAGAGAACACCGTCTTTATCTACAACTTTGCATTTAACGTATAGTGCCTTTACCAACATTTGCACAATCAATTGGCTAAATTGTCTGTGCGGTATGCAATATACATTGGTTGAAGGACTTAAATATATTTTTAATTATGTTATTATACTAATGCAGACACTTTGGTTGACGATATGCACATGATCGGACACTATACGCAATAATACAGAATGATGGAGAATACGGGCATCGATCCCAGTACCTCTCGCATGCGAAGCGAGCGCTCTACCATATGAGATAAATCCCCTATGACATATGCCTTGTTGCAGCAATAAGGAAATTGAATGAGAACCTTCACTGGACGAACTGCCGTGTATCCAAACTTAGGTGAACAGACCGCCTATTATGTGACAAGAAACACGCGTTCCTATATTTACGATTAGACATGAAAGTCGAGAATCACATCATTAATTTAAGTGAAATTATTGTAAGCAATCGTTGGATCATTTAGCAGCAGATTATCGAATCACTTAAGAGAGAACACCGTCTTTATCTACAACTTTGCCTTTAACGTATAATGCCATAACCAACGCTTGACCAATGGATTGGCTAAATTGTCTGCGCGGTATGCAACATACATTGGTTGAAGGAATAAAAAAATATATTTCTAATTATTTTGTTATACTAATGGAGACACTTTGATTGAAGGACATTGGTTGAAAAACTTAATTATATTTCAAATTATTTTACTATACCAATGCAGACACTTTGATTTACGATATGCACATGATCGACCACTATACGCAATAATACAGAATGTTGGAGAATCCGGGCATCGATCCCGGTACCTCTGGCATGCGAAGTGAGCGCTCTACCATATCAGCTAATTCCCCTATGACATATGACTTGTGACAGCAATAAGGAAATTGAATGAAAATCTTCACTGGACGAACTACCGTATATTCAAATTTAAGTGAACAGACTGCCTATTATGTGACAGGAAACACGTGTTCCTATTTTTACGATTGGACATGAAATTCGAGAATCACATCATCAATTTAAGTGAAATTATTTTAAGCAATCGTCGGATCATTCAGCAGCGGATCATCGATTCACTTTAGAAAGAACACCGCCTTTATCTACAACTTTGTCTTTAACGTATAGTGCCTTTACCGACGTGTGCACAATGGTTTGGCTAAATTGTCTGCGCGGTATGCAACATACATTGGTTTAAGGAAAAAAAAATATATTTCTAATTATTTTATTATACTAATGGAGACACTTTGATTGACGATATGCACATGATCAAACACTGTACGCAATAATATAGAATGTTGGAGAATTCGGGCATCGATCGCAGTACCTCTCGCATGCGAAGCGAGCGCTCTACCATATGAGCTAATTCCCCTATGGCATATGACTTGTGACAGCAATAAGGAATCTGAATGAGAATCTTCACTGGACGAACTACCGTATATTCAAATTTAAGTGAATAGACTGCCTATTATGTGACAAAAAACACGTGTTCCTATTTTTACGATTGGACATGAAAGTCGAGAATCACATCATCAATTTAAGTGAAATTATTGTAAGCAATCGTCGGATCATTCAGCAGCGGATTATCGAATCACTTAAGAAAGAACACCGTCTGTATCTACAACTTTGTCTTTAACGTATAGTGCCTTTACCGACCTGTGCACAATGGATTGGCTAAATTGTCTGCGCGGTATGCAACATGCATTGGTTAAAGGAATAAAAAAATATATTTCTAATTATTTTATTATACTATTCGAGATACTTTGATTGAAGGACATTGGTTGAAGGACTTAATTATATTTCTAATTATTTTATTATACCAATGCAGACACTTTGATTGACGATATGCACATGATCGACCACTATACGCAATAATACAGAATGTTGGAGAATCCGGGCATCGATCCTGGTACCTCTCGCATGCAAAGCGAGCGCTCTACCATATGAGCTAATTCCCCTATGACATATGACTTGTGACAGCAATAAGGAATCTGAATGAGAATCTTCACTGGAAGAACTACCGTATATTCAAATATAAGTGAACAGACTGCCTATTATGTGACAAAAAACACGTGTTCCTATTTTTACAATTGGACATGAAAGTCGAGAATCACATCATTAATTTAAGTGAAATTATTGTAAGCAATCGTCGGATCATTCAGCAGGAGATCAACGAATCACTTAAGAGAGAACACCGTCTTTATCTACAACTTTGCCTTTAACGTATAGTGCCTTAACCAACGCTTGCACAATGGATTGGCTAAATTGTTTGCGGGGTATGAAATGTATATTATTTGAAGGACTTAAATACATTTCTAATTATTTTATTATACTAATGAAGATACTTTGATTGAAGGACATTGGTTGAAGGACATAATTATATTTCGAATTATTTTATTATACCAATGCAGACACTTTGATTGACGATATGCTCATGATCGACCACTATACGCAATAATACAAAATGTTGGAGAATCGGGGAATCGATCCCGGTACCTCTCGCATGCGAAGCGAGCGCTCTACCATATGAGCTAATTCCCCTATGACATATGACTTGTGACAGCAATAAGGAATTTGAATGAGAATCTTCACTGGACGAACTACCGTATATTCAAATATAAGTGAACAGACTGCCTATTATGTGACAAAAAACACGTGTTCCTATTTTTACGATTGGACATGAAAGTCGAGAATCACATCATTAATTTAAGTGAAATTATTGTAAGCAATCGTCGGATCATTCAGCAGCGGATCATCGAATCACTTAAGAAAGAACACTGTCTTTATCTACAACTTTGTCTTTAACGTATAGTGCCTTTACCGACGTGTGCACAATGGATTGGCTAAATTGTCTGCGCGGTATGCAACATACATTGGTTGAAGGAAAAAAAATATATTTCTAATTATTTTATTATACTAATGGAGACACTTCGATTGACGATATGCACATGATCAAACACTATACGCAATAATATAGAATGTTGGAGAAGCCGGGCATCGATCCCGGTACCTCTCGCATGCGAAGCGAGCGCTCTACCATATGAGCTAATTCCCCTATGACATATGACTTGTGACAGCAATAAGGAATCTAAATGAGAATCTTCACTGGAAGAACTAAGGTATATTCAAATATAAGTGAACAGACTGCCTATTATGTGAGAAGAAACGCGTGTTCCTATTTTTACGATTGGACATGAAAGTCGTGAATCACATCATCAATTTAAGTGAAATAATTGTAAGCAATCGTCGGATTATTTAACAGCGGATCATCGAATCACTTAAGAAAGAACACCGTTTTGATCTGAAACTTCGCCTACATCCTATGTTGACTTTACCGGCGTTTGCAAAATGGATTGGCTAAATTGTCTGCGCGCTATGCAACATATATTGGTTGAAGGAATAAAAAAATATATTTCTAATTATTTTATTATACTAATGGAGACACTTTGATTGAAGGACATTGGTTGAAGGACTTAATTATATTTCTAATTATTTTATTATACCAATGCAGACAATTTGATTGACGTTATGCACATGATCGACCACTATACGCAATAATACAGAATGTTGGAGAATCCGCGCATCGATCCCGGTACCTCTCGCATGCGAAGCGAGCGCTCTACCATATGAGCTAATTCCCCTATGACATATGACTTGTGACAGCAATAAGGAATCTAAATGAGAATCTTCACTGAAAGAACTACCGTATATTCAAATATAAGTGAACAGACTGCCTATTATGTGACAAAAAACACGTGTTCCTATTTTTACAATTGGACATGAAAGTCGAGAATCACATCATTAATTTAAGTGAAATTATTGTAAGCAATCGTCGGATCATTCAGCAGGAGATCATCGAATCACTTAAGAGAGAACACCGTCTTTATCTACAAGTTTGCCTTTAACGTATAGTGCCTTAACCAACGCTTGCACAATGGATTGGCTAAATTGCTTGCGGGGTATGAAATGTACATTATTTGAAGGACTTAAATATATTTCTAATTATTTTATTATACTAATGGAGATACTTTGATTGAAGGACATTGGTTGAAGGACTTAATTATATTTCTAATTATTTTATTATAACAATGCAGACACTTTGATTGACGATATGCTCATGATCGACCACTATACGCAATAATACAGAATGTTGGAGAATCGGGGCATCGATCCCGGTATATATGCACATGATCAAACACTATACGCAATAATATAGAATGTTGGAGAATCCGGGCATCGATCCCGGTACCTCTCGAATGCAAAGCGAGCGCTCTACCATATGAGCTAATTCCCCTATGAAATATGACTTGTGACAGCAGTAAGGAAATTGAATGAGAAAATTCACTGGACGAACATTCACGTATATTCAAATTTAAGTGAACAGACTGCCTATTATGTGACAAGAAACGCGTGTTCCTATTTTTACGATTGGACATGAAAGCCGTGAATCACATCATCAATTTAAGTGAAATAATTGTAAGCAATCGTCGGATCATTTAACAGCGGATCATCGAATCACTTAAGAAAGAACACCGTTTTTATCTGAAACTTCGCCTACATCATATGTTGACTTTACCGGCGTTTGCAAAATGGATTGGCTAAATTGTCTGCGCGGTATGCAACATATATTGGTTGAAGGAATAAAAAAATATATTTCTAATTATTTTATTATACTAATGGAGACACTTTGATTGAAGGACATTGGTTGCAGGACTTAATTATATTTCTAATTATTTGATTATACCAATGCAGACAATTTGATTGACGATATGCACATGATCGACCACTATCCGCAATAATACAGAATGTTGGAGAATCCGGGCATCGATCCCGGTACCTCTCGCATGCGAAGCGAGCGCTCTACCATATGAGCTAATTCCCCTATGACATATGACTTGTGACAGCAATAAGGAATCTAAATGAGAATCTTCACTGGAAGAACTAAGGTATATTCAAATATAAGTGAACAGACTGCCTATTATGTGACAAAAAACACGTGTTCCTATTTTTACAATTGGACATGAAAGTCGAGAATCACATCATTAATTTAAGTGAAATTATTGTAAGCAATCGTCGGATCATTCAGCAGGAGATCATCGAATCACTTAAGAAAGAACACCGTCTTTATCTACAAGTTTGCCTTTAACGTATAGTGCCTTAACCAACGCTTGCACAATGGATTGGCTAAATTGTTTGCGGGGTATGAAATGTACATTATTTGAAGGACTTAAATATATTTCTAATTATTTTATTATACTAATGGAGATACTTTGATTGAAGGACATTGGTTGAAGGACTTAATTATATTTCTAATTATTTTATTATAACAATGCAGACACTTTGATTGACGATATGCACATGATCGACCACTATACGCAATAATACAAAATGTTGGAGAATCGGGGCATCGATCGCGGTACCTCTCGCATGCGAAGCGAGCGCTCTACCATATGAGCTAATTCCCCTATGACATATGACTTGTGACAGCAATAAGGAATTTGAATGAGAATCTTCACTGGACGAACTACCGTATATTCAAATATAAGTGAACAGACTACCTATTATGTGACAAAAAACACGTGTTCCTATTTTTACGATTGGACATGAAAGTCGAGAATCACATCATTAATTTAAGTGAAATTATTGTAAGCAATCGTCGGATCATTCAGCAGCGGATCATCGAATCACTTAAGAAAGAACACTGTCTTTATCTACAACTTTGTCTTTCACGTATAGTGCCTTTACCGACGTGTGCACAATGGATTGGCTAAATTGTCTGCGCGGTTTGCAACATACATTGGTTGAAGGAATAAAAAAATATATTTCTAATTATTTTATTATACTAATGGAGACACTTTGATTGAAGGACATTGGTTGAAGGACTTAATTATATTTCTAATTATTTTATTATACCAATGCAGACAATTTGATTGACGTTATGCACATGATCGACCACTATACGCAATAATACAGAATGTTGGAGAATCCGGGCATCGATCCCGGTACCACTCGCATGCGAAGCGAGCGCTCTACCATATGAGCTAATTCACCTATGACATATGACTTGTGACAGCAATAAGGAATCTAAATGAGAATCTTCACTGAAAGAACTACCGTATATTCAAATATAAGTGAACAGACTGCCTATTATGTGACAAAAAACACGTGTTCCTATTTTTACAATTGGACATGAAAGTCGAGAATCACATCATTAATTTAAGTGAAATTATTGTATGCAATCGTCGGATCATTCAGCAGGAGATCATCGAATCACTTAAGAGAGAACACCGTCTTTATCTACAAGTTTGCCTTTAACGTATAGTGCCTTAACTAACGCTTGCACAATGGATTGGCTAAATTGTTTGCAGGGTATGAAATGTACATTATTTGAAGGACTTAAATATATTTCTAATTATTTTATTATACTAATGGAGATACTTTGATTGAAGGATATTGGTTGAAAGACTTAATTATATTTCTAATTATTTTATTATAACAATGCAGACACTTTGATTGACGATATGCTCATGATCGACCACTATACGCAATAATACAGAATGTTGGAGAATCGGGGCATCGATCCCGGTATATATGCACATGATCAAACACTATACGCAATAATATAGAATGTTGGAGAATCCGGGCATCGATCCCGGTACCTCTCGAATGCAAAGCGAGCGCTCTACCATAAGAGCTAATTCCCCTATGAAATATGACTTGTGACAGCAGTAAAGAAATTGAATGAGAATCTTCACTGGACGAACATTCACGTATATTCAAATTTAAGTGAACAGACTGCCTATTATGTGACAAAAAACACGTGTTCCTATTTTTACAATTGGACATGAAAGTCGAGAATCACATCATTAATTTAAGTGAAATTATTGTAAGCAATCGTCGGATCATTCAGCAGGAGATCATCGAATCACTTAAGAAAGAACACCGTCTTTATCTACAAGTTTGCCTTTAACGTATAGTGCCTTAACCAACGCTTGCACAATGGATTGGCTAAATTGTTTGCGGGGTATGAAATGTACATTATTTAAAGGACTTAAATATATTTCTAATTATTTTATTATACTAATGGAGATACTTTGATTGAAGGACATTGGTTGAAGGACTTAATTATATTTCTAATTATTTTATTATAACAATGCAGACACTTTGATTGACGATATGCACATGATCGACCACTATACGCAATAATACAAAATGTTGGAGAATCGGGGCATCGATCGCGGTACCTCTCGCATGCGAAGCGAGCGCTCTACCATATGAGCTAATTCCCCTATGACATATGACTTGTGACAGCAATAAGGAATTTGAATGAGAATCTTCACTGGACGAACTACCGTATATTCAAATATAAGTGAACAGACTGCCTATTATGTGACAAAAAACACGTGTTCCTATTTTTACGATTGGACATGAAAGTCGAGAATCACATCATTAATTTAAGTGAAATTATTGTAAGCAATCGTCGGATCATTCAGCAGCGGATCATCGAATCACTTAAGAAAGAACACTGTCTTTATCTACAACTTTGTCTTTCACGTATAGTGCCTTTACCGACGTGTGCACAATGGATTGGCTAAATTGTCTGCGCGGTTTGCAACATACATTGGTTGAAGGAATAAAAAAATATATTTCTAATTATTTTATTATACTAATGGAGACACTTTGATTGAAGGACATTGGTTGAAGGACTTAATTATATTTCTAATTATTTTATTATACCAATGCAGACAATTTGATTGACGTTATGCACATGATCGACCACTATACGCAATAATACAGAATGTTGGAGAATCCGGGCATCGATCCCGGTACCACTCGCATGCGAAGCGAGCGCTCTACCATATGAGCTAATTCACCTATGACATATGACTTGTGACAGCAATAAGGAATCTAAATGAGAATCTTCACTGAAAGAACTACCGTATATTCAAATATAAGTGAACAGACTGTCTATTATGTGACAAAAAACACGTGTTCCTATTTTTACAATTGGACATGAAAGTCGAGAATCACATCATTAATTTAAGTGAAATTATTGTATGCAATCGTCGGATCATTCAGCAGGAGATCATCGAATCACTTAAGAGAGAACACCGTCTTTATCTACAAGTTTGCCTTTAACGTATAGTGCCTTAACCAACGCTTGCACAATGGATTGGCTAAATTGTTTGCGGGGTATGAAATGTACATTATTTGAAGGACTTAAATATATTTCTAATTATTTTATTATACTAATGGAGATACTTTGATTGAAGGACATTGGTTGAAGGACTTAATTATATTTCTAATTATTTTATTATAACAATGCAGACACTTTGATTGACGATATGCTCATGATCGACCACTATACGCAATAATACAGAATGTTGGAGAATCGGGGCATCGATCCCGGTATATATGCACATGATCAAACACTATACGCAATAATATAGAATGTTGGAGAATCCGGGCATCGATCCCGGTACCTCTCGAATGCAAAGCGAGCGCTCTACCATATGAGCTAATTCCCCTATGAAATATGACTTGTGACAGCAGTAAGGAAATTGAATGAGAATCTTCACTGGACGAACATTCACGTATATTCAAATTTAAGTGAACAGACTGCCTATTATGTGACAAGAAACGCGTGTTCCTATTTTTACGATTGGACATGAAAGTCGTGAATCACATCATCAATTTAAGTGAAATAATTGTAAGCAATCGTCGGATCATTTAACAGCGGATCATCGAATCACTTAAGAAAGAACACCGTTTTTATCTGAAACTTTGCCTACATCATATGTTGACTTTACCGGCGTTTGCAAAATGGATTGGCTAAATTGTCTGCGCGGTATGCAACATACATTGGTTAAAGGAATAAAAAAATATATTTCTAATTATTTTATTATACTAATGGAGATACTTTGATTGAAGGACATTGGTTGAAGGACTTCATTATATTTCTAATTACTTTATTATACTAATACAGACACTTTGATTGACGATATGCGCATGATCGACCACTATACGCAATAATACAGAATGTTGGAGAATCCGGGCATCGATCCCGGTACCTCTCGCATGCGAAGTGAGCGCTCTACCATATGAGCTAATTCCCCAATGACATATGACTTGTGACAGCAATAAGGAATCTGAATGAGAATCTTCACTGGACGAACTACCGTATATTCAAATATAAGTGAACAGACTGCCTATTATGTGACAAAAAGCACGTGTTCCTATTTTTACGATTGGACATGAAAGTCGAGAATCACATCATTAATTTAAGTAAAGTTATTGTAAGCAACCGTCGGATCATTCAGCAGCGGATCATCGAATCACTTAAGAAAAAACACCGTCTTTATCTACAACTTTGTCTTTAACGTATAGTGCCTTTAACGACGTATGCACAATGGATTGGCTAAATTGTCTGCGCGGTATGCCACAAACATTAGTTGAACGAAAAAAAATATATATTTCTAATTATTTTATTATACTAATGGAAACACTTTGATTGACGATATGCACATGATAAAACACTATACGCAATAATATAGAATGTTGGAGAATTCGGGCATCGATCGCGGCACCTCTCGCATGCGAAGCGAGCGCTTTACCATATGAGCTAATTCCCCTATGACATATGACTTGTGACAGCAATAAGGAATCTGAATGAAAATCTTCACTGGACGAACTACCGTATATTCAAATTTAAGTGAACAGACTGCCTATTATGTGACAAGAAACGCGTGTTCCTATTTTTACGATTGGACATGAAAGTCGTGAATCACATCATCAATTTAAGTGAAATAATTGTAAGCAATCGTCGGATCATTTAACAGCGGATCATCGAATCACTTAAGAAAGAACACCGTTTTTATCTGAAACTTCGCCTACATCATATGTTGACTTTACCGGCGTTTGCAAAATGGATTGGCTAAATTGTCTGCGCGGTATGCAACATACATTGGTTGAAGGAATAAAAAAATATATTTCTAATTATTTTATTATACTAATGGAGATACTTTGATTGAAGGACATTGGTTGAAGGACTTCATTATATTTCTAATTACTTTATTATACTAATACAGACACTTTGATTGACGATATGCGCATGATCGACCACTATACGCAATAATACAGAATGTTGGAGAATCCGGGCATCGATCCCGGTACCTCTGGCATGCGAAGTGAGCGCTCTACCATATGAGCTAATTCCCCAATGACATATGACTTGTGACAGCAATAAGGAATCTGAATGAGAATCTTCACTGGACGAACTACCGTATATTCAAATATAAGTGAACAGACTGCCTATTATGTGACAAAAAGCACGTGTTCCTATTTTTACGATTGGACATGAAAGTCGAGAATCACATCATTAATTTAAGTAAAGTTATTGTAAGCAACCGTCGGATCATTCAGCAGCGGATCATTGAATCACTTAAGAAAATACACCGTCTTTATCTACAACTTTGTCTTTAACGTATAGTGCCTTTAACGACGTATGCACAATGGATTGGCTAAATTGTCTGCGCGGTATGCCACAAACATTGGTTGAACGAAAAAAAATATATATTTCTAATTATTTTATTATACTAATGGAAACACTTTGATTGACGATATGCACATGATCAAACACTATACGCAATAATATAGAATGTTGGAGAATTCGGGCATCGATCGCGGCACCTCTCGCATGCGAAGCGAGCGCTTTACCATATGAGCTAATTCCCCTATGACATATGACTTGTGACAGCAATAAGGAATCTGAATGAAAATCTTCACTGAACGAACTACCGTATATTCAATTTAAGTGAACAGACTGCCTATTATGTGACAAAAAACATGTGTTCCTATTTTTACGATTGGACATGAAAGTCGAGAATTACATCATCAAGTTAAGCGAAATTATTGTAAGCAATCGTCGGATCATTTAACAGCGGATCATCGAATCACTTAAGAAAGAACACCGTTTTTATCTGAAACTTCGCCTACATCATATGTTGACTTTACCGGCGTTTGCAAAATGGATTGGCTAAATTGTCTGCGCGGTATGCAACATACAATGGTTGAAGGAATAAAAAAATATATTTCTAATTATTTTGTTATACTAATGGGGACACTTTGAAAGAAGGACATTGGTTAAAGGACTTAATTATATTTCTAATTATTTTATTATACCAATGCAGACACTTTGGTTGACGATATGCACATGATCGACCACTATACGCAATAATTCAGAATTTTGGAGAATCCGGGCATCGATCCCGGTACCTCTCCATGCGAAGAGAGCGCTCTACCATATGAGCTAATTCCCCAATGACATATGACTTGTGACAGCAATAAGGAATATGAATGAGAATCTTCACTGGACGAACTACCGTATATTCAAATTTAAGTGAGCAGACTGCCTATTATGTGACAAGAAACATGCAGTCCTATTTTTACGATTGGACATGAAAGTCGAGAATCACATCATTAATTTAAGTGAAATTATTGTAAGCAATCGTCCGATCAATCAGCAGCGGATCATCGAATCACTTAAGAAAAAACACCGTCTTTATCTACAACTTTGTCTTTAACGTATAGTGCCTTTAACGACGTATGCACAATGGATTGGCTAAATTGTCTGCGCGGTATGCCACAAACATTGGTTGAACGAAAAAAAATATATATTTCTAATTATTTTATTATACTAATGGAAACACTTTGATTGACGATATGCACATGATCAAACACTATACGCAATAATATAGAATGTTGGAGAATTCGGGCATCGATCGCGGCACCTCTCGCATGCGAAGCGAGCGCTTTACCATATGAGCTAATTCCCCTATGACATATGACTTGTGACAGCAATAAGGAATCTGAATGAAAATCTTCACTGGACGAACTACCGTATATTCAAATTTAAGTGAACAGACTGCCTATTATGTGACAAGAAACGCGTGTTCCTATTTTTACGATTGGACATGAAAGTCGTGAATCACATCATCAATTTAAGTGAAATAATTGTAAGCAATCGTCGGATCATTTAACAGCGGATCATCGAATCACTTAAGAAAGAACACCGTTTTTATCTGAAACTTCGCCTACATCATATGTTGACTTTACCGGCGTTTGCAAAATGGATTGGCTAAATTGTCTGCGCGGTATGCAACATACATTGGTTGAAGGAATAAAAAAATATATTTCTAATTATTTTATTATACTAATGGAGATACTTTGATTGAAGGACATTGGTTGAAGGACTTCATTATATTTCTAATTACTTTATTATACTAATACAGACACTTTGATTGACGATATGCGCATGATCGACCACTATACGCAATAATACAGAATGTTGGAGAATCCGGGCATCGATCCCGGTACCTCTGGCATGCGAAGTGAGCGCTCTACCATATGAGCTAATTCCCCAATGACATATGACTTGTGACAGCAATAAGGAATCTGAATGAGAATCTTCACTGGACGAACTACCGTATATTCAAATATAAGTGAACAGACTGCCTATTATGTGACAAAAAGCACGTGTTCCTATTTTTACGATTGGACATGAAAGTCGAGAATCACATCATTAATTTAAGTAAAGTTATTGTAAGCAACCGTCGGATCATTCAGCAGCGGATCATCGAATCACTTAAGAAAAAACACCGTCTTTATCTACAACTTTGTCTTTAACGTATAGTGCCTTTAACGACGTATGCACAATGGATTGGCTAAATTGTCTGCGCGGTATGCCACAAACATTGGTTGAACGAAAAAAAATATATATTTCTAATTATTTTATTATACT
This sequence comes from Hydractinia symbiolongicarpus, assembly GCF_029227915.1. Lineage (NCBI taxonomy): Eukaryota > Metazoa > Cnidaria > Hydrozoa > Anthoathecata > Hydractiniidae > Hydractinia > Hydractinia symbiolongicarpus. The sequence goes on along the minus strand of NC_079888.1, from coordinate 3,413,636 downwards.
AATGGAAACACTTTGATTGACGATATGCACATGATCAAACACTATACGCAATAATATAGAATGTTGGAGAATTCGGGCATCGATCGCGGCACCTCTCGCATGCGAAGCGAGCGCTTTACCATATGAGCTAATTCCCCTATGACATATGACTTGTGACAGCAATAAGGAATCTGAATGAAAATCTTCACTGAACGAACTACCGTATATTCAATTTAAGTGAACAGACTGCCTATTATGTGACAAAAAACATGTGTTCCTATTTTTACGATTGGACATGAAAGTCGAGAATTACATCATCAAGTTAAGCGAAATTATTGTAAGCAATCGTCGGATCATTTAACAGCGGATCATCGAATCACTTAAGAAAGAACACCGTTTTTATCTGAAACTTCGCCTACATCATATGTTGACTTTACCGGCGTTTGCAAAATGGATTGGCTAAATTGTCTGCGCGGTATGCAACATACAATGGTTGAAGGAATAAAAAAATATATTTCTAATTATTTTGTTATACTAATGGGGACACTTTGAAAGAAGGACATTGGTTAAAGGACTTAATTATATTTCTAATTATTTTATTATACCAATGCAGACACTTTGATTGACGATATGCACATGATCGACCACTATACGCAATAATTCAGAATTTCGGAGAATCCGGGCATCGATCCCGGTACCTCTCCATGCGAAGAGAGCGCTCTACCATATGAGCTAATTCCCCAATGACATATGACTTGTGACAGCAATAAGGAATATGAATGAGAATCTTTACTGGACGAAGTGCCGTGTATCCAAATTCTACGTGAACAGACTGCCTATTATGTGACAAGAAACACGCAGTCCTATTCTTACCTGTGGTTATGAAAGTCGAGAATCACATCATTAATTTAAGTGAAATTATTGTAAGCAATCGTCCGATCAATCAGCAGCGGATCATCGAATCACTTAAGAAAGAACACCGTCTTTATTTGAAACTTCGCCTTTAACACATAGTGCCTTTACGGACGTTTTCAACATTGATTGGGTAAATTGTCTGCGAGGTATGCAACATACATTGGCTGAAGGACTTAAATATATTTAAAATATGCATATGATCGACCACTATACGCAATAATACAGAATGTTGGAATATCCGGGCATCGATTCCGGTACTTTTCGTATGCAAAGCGAGCGCTCTACCTTATGAGCTAATTCCCCTATGACATATGACTTGTGACAGCAATAAGGAATCTGAAGGAGAATCTTCACTGGACGAGCTACCGTATATTCAAATTTAAGTGAACAGACTGCCTATTATGTGACAAAAAACACGTGTTCCTATTTTTACGATTGGACATGAAAGTCGAGAATCACATCATTAATTTAAGTGAACTTATTGTAAACAATCGTCGGATCATTCAGCAGCAGATCATCGAATCATTTAAGAAAGAACAGCGTCCTTATCTGCAACTTCGCCTGTAACATATAGTGCCTTTACCGACGTGTGCACAATGGATTGGCTAAATTGTCTGCGCGGTATGCAACATACATTGGTGGAAGGAAAAAAAAATATATTTCTAATTATTTTATTACACTAATGGAGACACTTTGATTGACGATATGCACATGATCAAACACTATACGCAATTATATAGAATGTTGGAGAATTCGGACATCGATCCCGTTACCTCTCGCATGCGAAGAGAGCGCCGTACCATATGAGCTAATTCCCCTATGACATATGACTTGTGACAGCAATAAGGAATCTGAATGAGAATGTTCACTGGACGAACTACCGTATATTCAAATTTAAGTGAACAGACTGCCTATTATGTGACAAGAAACACGTGTTCCTATTTTTACGATTGGACATGAAAGTCGAGAATCACATCATTAATTTAAGTGAACTTATTTTAAGCAATCGTCGGATCATTCAGCAGCGGATCATCGAATCACTTAAGAAAGAACACCGTCTTTATCTACAACTTTGTCTTTAACGTATAGTGCCTTTACCGACGTGTGCACAATGGATTGGCTAAATTGTTTGCGGGGTATGAAATGTACATTGGTTGTAGGACTTAAATATATTTCTAATTATGTTATTATACTAATGCAGACACTTTGGTTGACGATATGCACATGATCGGACACTATTCGCAATAATACAGAATGATGGAGAATCCGGGCATCGATCCCGGTACCTCTCGCATGCGAAGCGAGCGCTCTACCATATGAGCTAATTCCCTTATGACATATGACTTGTGACAGCAATAAGGAATCTGAATGAGAATCTTCACTGGACGAACTACCGTATATTCAAATTTAAGTGAACAGTCTGCCTATTATGTGACAAAAAACACGTGTTCCTATTTTTACGATTGGACATGAAAGTCGAGAATCACATCATTAATTTAAGTGAACTTATTGTAAGCAATCGTCGGATCATTCAGCAGCAGATCATCGAATCACTTAAGAGAGAACACCGTCTTTATCTACAACTTTGCCTTTAACGTATAGTGCCTTAACCAACGCTTGCACAATAGATTGGCTAAATTGTTTGCGGGGTATGAAATGTACATTGGTTGAAGGACTTAAATATATTTCTAATTATGTTATTATACTAATGCAGACACTTTGGTTGACGATATGCACATGATCGCACACTATTCGCAATAATACAGAATGATGGAGAATCCGGGCATCGATCCCGGTACCTCTCGCATGCGAAGCGAGCGCTCTACCATATGAGCTAATTCCCCTATGACATATGACTTGTGACAGCAATAAGGAATCTGAATGAGAATCTTCACTGGACGAACTACCGTATATTCAAATTTATGTGAACAGACTGCCTATTATGTGACAAGAAACACGTGTTCCAATTTTTACGATTGGACATGAAAGTCGAGAATCACATCATCAATTTAAGTGAACTTATTTTAAGCAATCGTCGGATCATTCAGCAGCGGATCATCGAATCACTTAAGAAAGAACACCGTCTTTATCTACAACTTTGTCTTTAACGTATAGTGCCTTTACCGACGTGTGCACAATGGATTGGCTAAATTGTCTGCGCGGTATGTAACATACATTGGTTGAACGAAAAAAAATATATATTTCTAATTATTTTATTATACTAATGGAGACACTTTGATTGGTGATATGCACATGATCAAACACTATACGCAATAATATAGAATGTTGGAGAATTCGGGCATCGATCCCGGTACCTCTCGCATGCGAAGCGAGCGCTCTACCATATGAGCTAATTCCCCTATCACATATGACTTGTGACAGCAATAAGGAATCTGAATGAGAATCTTCACTGGACGAACTACCGTATATTCAAACTTACGTCAACAGACTCCATATTATGTGACAAAAAACACGCGGTGGTATTTTTACGATTGGACATGAAAGTCGAGAATCACATCAATAATTTAAGTGAAATTATTGTAAGCAATCGTCGGATCATTCAGCAGCAGATCATCGAATCACTTAAGAGAGAATACCGTCTTTATCTACAACTTTGCCTTTAACGTATAGTGCCTTAACCAACGCTTGCACAATGGATTGGCAAATTGTTTGCGGGGTATGAAATGTACATTGGTTGAAGGACTTAAATATATTTCTAATTATGTTATTATACTAATGCAGACACTTTGGTTGACAATATGCACATGATCGGACACTATTCGCAATAATACAGAATGATGGAGAATCCGGGCATCGATCCCGGTACATCTCGCATGCAAAGCGAGCGCTCTACCATATGAGCTAATTCCCCTATGACATATGACTTGTGACAGCAATAAGGAATCTGAATGAGAATCTTCACTGGACGATCTACCGTATATTCAAATTTAAGTGAACAGTCTGCCTATTATGTGACAAAAAACACGTGTTCCTATCTTTACGATTGGACATGAAAGTCGAGAATCACATCATTAATTTAAGTGAAATTATTGTAAGCAATCGTTGGATCATTCAGCAGCAGATCATCGAATCACTTAAGAGAGAACACTGTCTTTATCTACAACTTTGCCTTTAACGCATAGTGCCTTAACCAACGCTTGCACAATGGATTGGCTAAATTGTTTGCGGGGTATGAAATGTACATTGGTTGAAGGACTTAAAAATATTTCTAATTATGTTATTATACTAATGCAGACACTTTGGTTGACGATATGCACATGATCGGACACTATTCTCAGTAATACAGAATGATGGAGAATCCGGGCATCGATCTCGGTACCTCTCGCATGCGAAGCGAGCGCTCTACCATATGAGCTAATTCCCCTATGACATGTGACTTGTGACAGCAATAAGGAAATTGAATGAAAATCTTCACTGGACGCACTGCCGTGTAACCAAATTTACGTGAGCAGACTGCCTATTATGTGACAAGAAACACGCAGTCTTATTTTTACGATTGGACATGAAAGTCGAGAATCACATCATCAATTTAAGTGAACTTATTTTAAGCAATCGTCGGATCATTCAGCAGCGGATCATCGAATCACGTAAGAAAGAACACCGTCTATATCTACAACTTTGTCTTTAACGTATAGTGCCTTTACCGACGTGTGCACAATGGATTGGCTAAATTGTCTGCGCGGTATGCAACATACATTGGTTGAACGAAAAAAAAAATATATTTCTAATTATTTTATTACACTAATGGAGACACTTTGATTGACGATATACACATGATCAAACACTTTACGCAATAATATAGAATGTTGGAGAATTCGGGCATCGATCCCGATACCTCTCGCATGCGAAGCGAGCGCTCTACCATATGAGCTAATTCCCCTATGACATATGACTTGTGACAGCAATAAGGAATCTGAATGAGAATCTTCACTGGACGAACTACCGTATATTCAAATTTAAGTGAGCAGACTGCCTATTATGTGACAAGAAACATGCAGTCCTATTTTTACGATTGGACATGAAAGTCGAGAATCACATCAATAATTCAAGTGAAATTATTGTAAGCAATGGTCGGATCATTCAGCAGCAGATCATCGAATCATTTAAGAAAGAACAGCGTCCTTATCTGCAACTTCGCCAGTAACATATAGTGCCTTTACCGACGTGTGCACAATGGATTGGCTAAATTGTCTGCGCGGTATGCAACATACATTGGTTGAAGGAAAAAAAAATATAGTTCTAATTATTTTATTACACTAATGGAGACACTTTGATTGACGATATGCACATGATCAAACACTATACGCAATAATATAGAATGTTGGAGAATTCGGGCATCGATCCCGTTACCTCTCGCATGCGAAGCGAGCGCTCTACCATATGAGCTAATTCCCCTATGACATATGACTTGTGACAGCAATAAGGAATCTGAATGAGAATCTTCACTGGACGAACTACCGTATATTCAAACTTACGTCAACAGACTCCCTATTATGTGACAAAAAACACGCGGTGGTATTTTTACGATTGGACATGAAAGTCGAGAATCACATCAATAATTTAAGTGAAATTATTGTAAGCAATCGTCGGATCATTCAGCAGCAGATCATCGAATCACTTAAGAGAGAACACCGTCTTTATCTACAACTTTGCCTTTAACGTATAGTGCCTTAACCAACGCTTGCACAATGGATTGGCAAATTGTTTGCAGGGTATGAAATGTACATTGGTTGAAGGACTTAAATATATTTCTAATTATGTTATTATACTAATGCAGACACTTTGGTTGACAATATGCACATGATCGGACACTATTCGCAATAATACAGAATGTTGGAGAATCCGGGCATCGATCCCGGTACATCTCGCATGCAAAGCAAGCGCTCTACCATATGAGGTAATTCCCCTATGATATATGACTTGTGACAGCAATAAGGAATCTGAATGCGAATCTTCACTGGACGAACTACCGTATATTCAAATTTAAGTGAACAGTCTGCCTATTATGTGACAAAAAACACGTGTTCCTATTTTTACGATTGGACATGAAAGTCGAGAATCACATCATTAATTTAAGTGAAATTATTGTAAGCAATCGTCGAATCATTCAGCAGCAGATCATCAAATCACTTAAGAGAGAACACCGTCTTTATCTACAACTTTGCCTTTAACGTATAGTGCCTTAACCAACGCTTGCACAATGGATTGGCAAAATTGTTTGCGGGGTATGAAATGTACATTGGTTGAAGGACTTAAATATATTTCTAATTATTTTATTACACTAATGGAGACACTTTGATTGACGATATACACATGATCAAACACTATACGCAATAATATAGAATGTTGGAGAATTCGGGCATCGATCCCGTTACCTCTCGCATGCGAAGCGAGCGCTTTACCATATGAGCTAATTCCCCTATGACATATGACTTGTGACAGCAATAAGGAAATTGAATGAAAATCTTCACTGGAGGCACTACCGTATAACCAAATTTACGTGAGCAGACTGCCTATTATGTGACAAGAAACACGCGGTCCTATTTTTACGATTGGACATGAAAGTCGAGAATCACATCAATAATTTAAGTGAAATTATTGTAAACAATGGTCGGATCATTCAGCAGCAGATCATCGAATCATTTAAGAAAGAACAGCGTCCTTATCTGCAACTTCGCCTGTAACATATAGTGCCTTTACCGACGTGTGCACAATGGATTGGCTAAATTGTCTGCGCGGTATGCAACGTACATTGGTTGAAGGAAAAAAAATATATTTCTAATTATTTTATTTTACTAATGGAGCCACTTTGATTGACGATATGCACATGATCAAACACTATATGCAATAATATAGAATGTTGGAGAATTCGGGCATCGATCCCGGTACCTCTCGCATGCGAAGCGCGCGCTCTACCATATGAGCTAATTCCCCTATGACATATGACTTGTGACAGCAATAAGGAATCTGAATGAGAATCTTCACTGGACGAACTACCGTATATTCAAATTTAAGTGAACAGACTGCCTATTATGTGACAAAAAACACCTGTTCCTATTTTTACGATTGGACATGAAAGTCGAGAATCACATCATCAATTTAAGTGAAATTATTGTAAGCAATCGTCGGATCATTCAGCAGCAGATCATCGAATCACTTACGAAAGAACACCGTCTTTATCTACAACTTTGTCTTTAACGTATAGTGCCTTTACCGACGTGTGCACAATGGATTGGCTAAATTGTCTGCGCGGTATGCAACATACATTGGTTGAAGGAAAAAAATATATATTTCTAATTATTTTATTATACTAATGGAGACACTTTGATTGACGATATGCACATGATCAAACACTATACGCAATAATATAGAATGTTGGAGAATCCGGGCATCGATCCCTGTACCTCTCGCATGCAAAGCGAGCGCTCTACCATATGAGCTAATTCCCCTATGACATATGTCTTGTGACAGCAATAAGGAAATTGAATGAGAATCTTCACTGGACGAACTACCGTATATTCAAATTTAAGTGAACAGACTGCCTATTATGTGACAAAAAACACGTGTTCCTATTTTTACGATTGGATATGAAAGTCGAGAATCACATCATCAATTTAAGTGAAATTATTGTAAGCAATCGTCGGATCATTTAACAGCGGATCATCGAATCACTTAAGAAAGAACACCGTTTTTATCTGAAACTTCGCCTACATCGTATGTTGCCTTTACCGGCGTTTGCAAAATGGATTGGCTAAATTGTCTGCGCGGTATGCAACATACATTGGTTGAAGGAATAAAAAAATATTTTTCTAATTATTCTATCATACTAATGGAGACACTTTGATTGAAGGACATTGGTTGAAGGACTAAATTATATATCTAATTATTTTATTATACCAATGCAGACACTTTGATTGACGATATGCACATGATTGACCACTACACGCAATGATGCAAAATGTTGGAGAATCCGGGCATCGATCCCGGTACTTTTCAGATGCGAAGCGAGCGCTCTACCATATGAGCTAATTCTCCTATGACATATGACTTGTCACAGCAATAAAGAAATTAAATGAAAATCTTCACTGGCCGAACTACCGTATATTCAAATTTACGTGAACAGAGTGCCCATTATGTGACAAGAAACGGGCAATCCTATTCTTACGTTTGGTTATGAAAGTTGAGAATGCCATCATTAATGTAAGTGAAGGTATTGTAAGCAATCGTCGGATCATTCAGCAGCGCATCATCGAATCACTTAAGAAAGAACACCGTCTTTATCTACAATTTCGCCTTTAATGTATAGTGCCTTTACCGACGTTTGCACAATGGACTGGCAAAATTGTCTGTGCGGTATGCAATATACATTGGTTGAAGGACTTAAATATATTTCTAATTAAGTTATTATACTAATGCAGACACTTTAGTTGACGATATGCACATGATCAAACACTATACGCAATAATACAGAATGTTGGAGAATCCGGGCATCGATCCCGGTACCTCTAGCATTCAAAGCGAGCGCTCTATCAAATGAGCTAATTCCCCTATGACATATGCCTTGTGACGGCAATAAGGAAATTGAATGAGAATTTTCACTCGACGAAGTGCCGTGTATCCAAATTCTACATGAACAGACTGCCTATTATGTGAAAAGAAACACGCAGTCCTATTCTTACGTGTGTTTATGAAAGTCGAGAATCACATCATTACTTTAAGTGAAATTATTGTAAGCAATCGTCGGATCATTTAACAGCGGATCATCGAGTCACTTAAGAAAGAACACCGTTTTTATCTGAAACTTCGCCTACATCATATGTTGCCTTTACCGGCGTTTGCAAAATGGATTGGCTAAATTGTCTGCGCGGTATGCAACATACATTGGTTGAAGGAATAAAAAAATATATTTCTAATTATTTTGTTATACTAATGGAGACACTTTGAGAGAAGGACATTGGTTGAAGGACTTAATTATATTTATAATTAGTTTATTATACTATTGCAGACACTTTGATTGACGATATCCACATGATTGACCACTATACGCAATGATGCAAAATGTTGGAGAATCCGGGCATCGATCCCGGTACTTCTCAGATGCGAAGCAAGCGCTCTACCATATGAGCTAATTCCCCTATGACATATGACTTGTCACAGCAATAAAGAAATTAAATGAAAATCTTCACTGGCCGAACTACCGTATATTCAAATTTACGTGAACAGACTGCCCATTATGTGACAAGAAACGGGCAATCCTATTCTTACGTTTGGTTATGAAAGTTGAGAATGCCATCATTAATTTAAGTGAAGGTATTGTAAGCAATCGTCGGATCATTCAGCAGCGCATCATCGAATCACTTAAGAAAGAACACCGTCTTTATCTACAACTTTGTCTTTAACGTATAGTGCCTTTACCGACGTGTGCACAATGGATTGGCTAAGTTGTCTACGCGGAATGCAACATACATTGTTTGAAGGACTAAAAAATATAATTCTAATTATTTTATTATACTAATGCAGACTTTTTGATTGACGATATGCACATGATCAAACACTATACGCAATAATATAGAATGTCGGAGAATCCGGGCATCGATCCCGGTACCTCTTGCATGCAAAGCGAGCGTTCTACCAAATGAGCTAATTCCAATTTGACATATGACTTGTGACAGCAGTAAGGAAATTGAATGAGAATCTTCACTGGACGAACAACCGTATATTCAAAATTATGTCAACAGGCTGCCTATTATGTGACAAGAAACACGTGTTCCTATTTTTACGATTGGACATGAAAGTCGAGAATCACATCATCAATTTAAGTGAAATTATTGTAAGCAATCGTTGGATCATTTAACAGCGGATCATCGAATCACTTAAGAAAGAACACTGTTTTTATCTGAAACTTTGCCTACATCATATGTTGCCTTTACCGATGTTTGCAAAATGGATTGGCTAAATTGTCTGCGCGGTATGCAACATACATTGGTTGAAGGAATTAAAAAATATATTTCTAATTATTTTGTTATACTAATGGAGACAGTTTGAGAGAAGGAACTTGGTCGAAAGACTTAATTATATTTCTAATTATTCTATTATACCAATGCAGAGACACTTTGATTAACGATATGCACATGATCGACAACTATACGCAATAATACAGAATGTTGGAGTATCCTGGCATCGATTCCGGTACTATTCGCATGCAAAGCGAGCGCTCTACCTTATGAGCTAATTCCCCTATGACATATGAATTGTGACAGCAATAAGGAAATTGAATGAGAATCTTCACTGGACGAATTACCGTATATTTAAATGTAAGTGAAGAGACCGCCTATTATGTGACAAGAAACACGCGTTCCTATTTTTACGATTGGACATGAAAGTTGAGAATCACATCAATAATTTAAGTGAAATTATTGTAAGCAATGGTCGGATCATTCAGCAGAAGATTATCGAATCACTTAAGAAAGAACAGCGCCCTTAGCTGCAAATTCGCCCGAAACATATAGTGCCTTTACCGATGTTTGCAAAATGGATTGGCTAAATTGTCTGCGCGGTATGCAACATACATTGGTTGAAGGAATAAAAAAATATTTTTCTAATTATTCTATTATACTAATGGAGTCACTTTGACTGACGATATGCACATGATCAAACAGTATACGCAATAATATAGAATGTTGGAGAATCCGGGCATCGATCCCGGTACCTCTCGCATGCGAAGTGAGCGCTTCACCATATGAGCTAAATCCCCAATGACATATGACTTGTGACAGCAATAAGGAAATTGAATGAAAGTCTTCACTGGACGCACTACCGTATAATCAAATTTACTTGAGCAGACTGCCTATTATGTGACAAGAAACACGAGGTCCTATTTTTACGATTGGACATGAAAGTCGAGAATCACATCATCAATTTAAGTGAAATTTTTGTAAGCAATCGTCGGATCATTTAACAGCAGATCATCGAATCATTTAAGAAAGAACAGCGTCCTTATCTACATCTTTGTCTTTAACGTATAGTGCCTTTACCGACGTGTGCACAATGGATTGGCTAAATTGTCTGCGCGGTATGCAATATACATTGGTTGAAGGAAAAAAAAATATATTTCTAATTATTTTATTATACTAATGGAGTCACTTTGACTGACGATATGCACATGATCAAACAGTATACGCAATAATATAGAATGTTGGAGAATCCGGGCATCGATCCCGGTACCTCTCGCATGCAAAGCGAGCGCTCTACCATATGAGCTAATTCCCCTATGACATATGACTTGTGACAGCAATAAGGAATCTGAATGTGAATCTTCACTGGACGAACTACCGTATATTCAAATTTAAGTGAACAGACTGCCTATTATGTGACAAAAACACGTGTTCCTATTTTTACGATTGGACATGAAAGTCGAGAATCACATCATCAATTTAAGTGAAATTATTGTAAGCAATCGTTGGATCATTTAACAGCGGATCATCGAATCACTTAAGAAAGAACACTGTTTTTATCTGAAACTTTGCCTACATCATATGTTGCCTTTACCGATGTTTGCAAAATGGATTGGCTAAATTGTCTGCGCGGTATGCAACATACATTAGTTGAAGGAATAAAAAAATATTTTTCTAATTATTCTATTATACTAATGGAGACACTTTGATTGAAGGACATTGGTTGAAGGACTAAATTATATATCTAATTATTTTATTATACCAATGCAGACACTTTGATTGACGATATGCACATGATCGACCACTATACGCAATTATACAGAATGTTGGAGAATCCGGGCATCGATCCCGGAATCTCTTGCATGCAAAGCGAGCGTTCTACCAAATGAGCTAAATCCAATTTGACATATGACTTGTGACAGCAGTAAGGAAATTGAATGTGAATCTTCACTGGACGAACAACCGTATATTCAAAATTATGTCAACAGACTGCCTATTATGTGACAAGAAACACGTGTTCCTATTTTTACGATTGGACATGAAAGTCGAGAATCACATCATCAATTTAACTAAAATTATTGTAAGCAATCGTCGGATCATTTAACAGCGGATCATCGAATCACTTAAGAAAGAACACCGTTTTTATCTGAAACTTCGCCTACATCATATGTTGCCTTTACCAGCGTTTGCAAAATGGATTGGCTAAATTGTCTGCGCGGTATGCAACATACATTGGTTGAAGGAATAAAAAAAATTATTTCTAATTATTTTGTTATACTAATGGAGACACTTTGATTGAAGGACATTGGTTGAAGGACTTAATTATATTTCTAATTAATTTATTTTACCAATGCAAACACTTTGATTGACGATATGCACATGATCGACCACTATACGCGATAATACAGAATGTTGGAGAATCCGGGCATCGATCCCGGTACCTCTCGCATGCGAAGTGAGCGCTTCACCATATGAGCTAAATCCCCAATGACATATGACTTGTGACAGCAATAAGGAAATTGAATGAAAGTCTTCACTGGACGCACTACCGTATAATCAAATTTACTTGAGCAGACTGCCTATTATGTGACAAGAAACACGAGGTCCTATTTTTGCGATTGGACATGAAGGTCGAGAATCACATCATCAATTTAAGTGAAATTTTTGTAAGCAATCGTCGGATCATTTAACAGCAGATCATCGAATCATTTAAGAAAGAACAGCGTCCTTATCTACATCTTTGTCTTTAACGTATAGTGCCTTTACCGACGTGTGCACAATGGATTGGCTAAATTGTCTGCGCGATATGCAACATACATTGGTTGAAGGAAAAAAAAATATATTTCTAATTATTTTATTATACTAATGGAGTCACTTTGACTGACGATATGCACATGATCAAACAGTATACGCAATAATATAGAATGTTGGAGAATCCGGGCATCGATCCTGGTACCTCTCGCATGCAAAGCGAGCGCTCTACCATATGAGCTAATTCCCCTATTACATATGACTTGTGACAGCAATAAGGAATCTGAATGTGAATCTTCACTGGACGAACTACCGTATATTCAAATTTAAGTGAACAGACTGCCTATTATGTGACAAAAACACGTGTTCCTATTTTTACGATTGGACATGAAAGTCGAGAATCACATCATCATTTTAAGTGAAATTATTGTAAGCAATCGTTGGATCATTTAACAGCGGATCATCGAATCACTTAAGAAAGAACACTGTTTTTATCTGAAACTTTGCCTACATCATATGTTGCCTTTACCGATGTTTGCAAAATGGATTGGCTATATTGTCTGCGCGGTATGCAACATACATTGGTTGAAGGAATTAAAAAATATATTTCTAATTATTTTGTTATACTAATGGAGACAGTTTGAGAGAAGGACATTGGTCGAAAGACTTAATTATATTTCTAATTATTCTATTATACCAATGCAGAGACACTTTGATTGACGATATGCACATGATCGACAACTATACGCAATAATACAGAATGTTGGAGTATCCTGGCATCGATTCCGGTATTATTCGCATGCAAAGCGAGCGCTCTACCTTATGAGCTAATTCCCCTATGACATATGAATTGTGACAGCAATAAGGAAATTGAATGAGAATCTTCACTGGACGAATTACCGTATATTTAAATGTAAGTGAAGAGACCGCATATTATGTGACAAGAAACACGCGTTCCTATTTTTACGATTGGACATGAAAGTTGAGAATCACATCAATAATTTAAGTGAAATTATTGTAAGCAATGGTCGGATCATTCAGCAGAAGATCATCGAATCACTTAAGAAAGAACAGCGCCCTTAGCTGCAAATTCGCCCGAAACATATAGTGCCTTTACCGACGTTTGCACAATGGATTGGCTAAACTGTGTGCGCGGTATGCAATATACATTGGTTGAAGGAATAAAAAAATATTTTTCTAATTATTCTATTATACTAATGGAGACACTTTGATTGAAGGACATTGGTTGAAGGACTAAATTATATATCTAATTATTTTATTATACCAATGCAGACACTATGATTGACGATATGTACATGATCGACCACTATACGCAATTATACAGAATGTTGGAGAATCCGGGCATCGATCCCGGTACCTCTCGCATGCGAGGTGAGCGCGCTACCATATGAGTTAATTCCCCAATGACATATAACTTGTGAAAACAATAAGGAATCTGAATGAGAATCTTCACTGGACGAACTACCGTATATTCAAATTTAAGTGAACAGACTGCCTATTATGTGACAAAAAACACGTGTTCCTATTTTTACGATTGGATATGAAAGTCGAGAATCACATCATCAATTTAAGTGAAATTATTGTAAGCAATCGTCGGATAATTTAACAGCGGATCATCGAATCACTTAAGAAAGAACACCGTTTTTATCTGAAACTTTGCCTACATCATATGTTGCCTTTACCGACGTTTGCAAAATGGATTGGTTAAATTGTCTGCGCGGTATGCAACATACATTGGTTGAAGGAATAAAAAAATATATTTCTAATTATTTTGTTATACTAATGGAGACACTTTGAGAGAAGGACATTGGTTGAAGGACTTAATTATATTAATAATTACTTCATTATGCTATTGCAGACACTTTGATAGACGATATGCACATGATCGACCACTATACGCAATGATACAGAATGTTGGAGAATCCGGGTATCGATCCCGGTATTTCTCGGATGCGAAGCTAGCGCTCTACCATATGAGCTAATTCCCCTATGACATATGACTTGTGACAGCAATAAAGAAACTGAATGAAAATCGTCACTGGACGATCTACCGTATATTCAAATTTACGTGAACAGACTGCCCATTATGTGACAAGAAACGGGCAACCCTATTCTTACGTTTGGTTATGAAAGTTGAGAATGCCATCATTAATGTAAGTGAAGGTATTGTAAGCCATCGTCGCATCATTCAGCAGCAGATCATCGAATCACTTAAAAAAGAACAGCGTCCTTATCTGCAACTTTGCCTGTAGCATATAGTGCCTTTACCGATGTTTGCAAAATGGATTGGGTAAATTGTCTGCGCGATATGCAACATACATTGGTTGAAGGACTTAAATATATTCATAATTACTTTATTATACTATTGCAGACTCTTTGATTGACGATATGCACATGATCGACCACTATACGCAATGATACAGAATGCTGGAGAATCCGAGCATCAATCCCGGTACTTCTCGGATGCGATGCGAGAGCTCTACCATATGAACTAATTGCCCAATGACATATAACTTGTGACAGCAGTAAGGAAATTGAATGATAATCTTCACTGGACGAACTACCGTATATTAAAATTTACATGAACAGACTGCCTATTATGTGACAAGAAACACGCGGTCCTATTTTTAAGATTGGACATGAAAGTCGAGAATCACATATTTAATTTAAGTGAAATTATTGTAATCAATCGTCGGATCATTCAGCAGCGGATCATCGAATCACTTAAGGAAGAACACCGTCTTTATCTACAACTTGCCTTTAGCGTATGGTGGCTTTATCGACGTTTGCAGAATGAATCGGGTAAACTGTTTGCGCTGTATGCAATATACATTGGTTGAAGGTGTTAAATATATTTGTAATTATTTTATTATATTATTGGCAGCGCTTGGATTGACGATATGCACATGATCGACCACAATACGCAATGATACAGAATGTTGGAGAATCCGGGCATCGATCCCGGTACTTCTCGGATGCGAAGCGAGCGCTCTACCATATGAGCTAATTCCCCTATGACATATGACTTGTGACAGCAGTAAGGAAATTGGATGATAATCTTCACTGAACGAACTACCGTATATTCAAATTTACGTGAACAGCCTGCCTATTATGTGAAAAGAACTACGAGGTCCTATTCTTACGTGTGGTTATGAAGGTTGAAAATCCCATCATTAATTTAAGTGAGATAATTGTAAGCAATCGTCGGACCATTCAGCAGCGGATCATTGAATCACTTAAGAAAGAACACCGTCTTTTTCTGAAACTCCGCCTTTAACATATAGTGCCTCTACCGATGTTTGCACAATGGATTGGGTAAATTGTCTGCGCGGTATGCAACATACATTGGTTGAAGGACTTAAATATATTTATAATTTCTTTATTATACTAATGCAGACACTTTGATTGACGATATGCACATGATCGACCACTATACGCAATAATACAGAATGTTGGAGAATCAGGGCATCGATCCCGGTACTTCTCGCATGCGAAGCGAGCGCTCTACCATATGAGCTATTTCCCCTATGACATATGACTTTTGACAGCAAAAGGTAATTGAATGAGAATCTTCACCGGACGAACTACCGTATATTCAAATTTACGTGAACAGACTGCCTATTATGTGACAAGAAACACGCGGTCCTATTTTTAAGATTGGACATGAAAGTCGAGAATCACATATTTAATTTAAGTGAAATTATTGTAAGCAATGGTCGGATTATTCAGCAGAAGATCATCGAATCACTTAAGAAAGAACAGCGCCCTTAGCTGCAAATTCGCCCGAAACATATAGTGCCTTTACCGATGTTTTCAAAATGGATTGGTTAATTGTCTGCGCGGTATGCAACATACATTGGTTGAAGGACTAAAAAAGTGTAATTCTGATTATTTTATTATACTAACTAGTCGATTAGGCCCGTGGAAAAATCCACTTAGGCAGAAAAACAATTGAAAAGTTTTTCATTTGAATTTTGATGACATCAGCAAATATTTCAGTATATTGAATATGCCTTTTACTAAAAAAAATAATCTGAAAATGCATAAAAAGAAAGTATATAAGTCATAATTTAACAAAAAAGTTCTTAAAATCTAACACAAAATATCAAATGTCAAATCGCCTGAAATCCTCCCAACAAAACTTCAGACAAAATATGAAAAACAACGGCGTGCAAGGTGTAAAATCTAGTTAGTAGAAAGTTACGACATTGACAGTCACAACCCAGACAGTTACGACAACAATAATAATAATGTCAGAAATAACACATATCTTAAATATGTATACATCTTATTATGTGATTATGTTGAAAACCTTCAATATTTTAATCTGAAGTGTCGAAAAGAAAGGCTAGCAACAGTAGGCGCAGATCTATGAAATAAGTTCTTTACGCATTTTAAACAATATCAAAAGGCCAAACTTAAACAAACCAAAAACACCTAAAAACAAAAAGTTAAATTTTGAAAAATCTTTTATTCGGTTGCATACCATCCTCTCCCGCAAAAATATGCACAAAATGTAAAAATTAACCGGTTAACAAAACAAATTTTTGTCTAATGATCCGTACTGACTTTACCAAACATTTTAACCTGAAATGTCGAAAAAGCAATGAGCAAGGAGTAAATTTCAAATCAACAAAAAGCATTATTTTGAAAACATTGTATATATATATATATGGTCCTTCCTCACAGAAGTTTACAATAAATGTAGAACACAAAGGTTTATGAGGAGCAAATCAAAATATGAACAAAAATCAGTTCAATTGGCATGTTCTATATTGTCTTCAGCCATAAAATCTTCCACAAAATTGATATGAAACCCATCAAATTCAACTCAGAAAAAGCAGTCATTTAAGTGCATACAAAAATACAACTTGTAGAATATCAAATTATTATTTTTAGTATATATAATTGCATATGGTCCTCCCTCACAACAGTTAAATTTTTGCACTAAATTTGCAACACAAAATACAAATTCTAAATAATTCCTATTGTTTTCCTCATAAGTTTAATCAAAATATAAAAGATGAGAGGTGAACGACAAAATCAAAGTTTGCAGAATTTTATTATTTTGGTATATATATGTCTATTGATATATGCCCTTTATAACAATATTTCAATCCAAAATGTGAAAAAGAAAAACAGTTTGCAACAAAATCAGTTATTCTGATGATATTGCTTACACTTTTTCTCCACAAAAGTGTAAAAAAAGAATGGTTGTAGGAAATACTTCTGATTCAACAAAAATCAGTATTTGCATCTTGTACTCATTAAATATTACCCAAAATTTCAAAAAACTGTGATTTGGAACGCATCAAATTTATAAATAGAGAGGGATCAGTCATTTCGTTATGTTGTACAGAGTCCTGCCCGGTAAAAATTTATACAAAATATAAAAAAACACAAGTTTTTTCGGTGTTGTACTCCCTCAAAAAAGTTGAAAGTTTTCTTAATTGAGACAAAATGCCATAAACAAAAACATTTTAGTCAGAACTTCTAGAACAACAAAAATCACTACACTTAAGGTACCAGAATTACTACATGTTAAATAAAAATCGTTTCGTCATATTGCATGTAACCGATGTATATAAGTTTAGTTACACAAATGTGAAAAATACATTATTTGCATACACAAATTGTGAAAAATACATTATTTGCTTAAAAGCAGTCCTTAAACTCTTCTTAAGTATTATGTAATACTTTTTTAAAAGTTGTTGTGGCTTGTTAATTTAAGCTTAAAATGTCAATTAAAATAAGTTACAGTCACGTTCTTAGCACAGACCACTAAGATTAGCTTACATGTAAAAAGCAACATAAAACTGAAGCTAACATAAGGTAGCTACAGCAGCTAATAGCTGGTCACTTAAATATAAACTGGAGACTTAGCTAGGTATAAAGAACATGGCTACATATTTATAAATTCCTAGCTACCTAGCTAGTTGTTGTTGGTGTGGTTGATGCTAGCTAACAAACATGTCTCGCATCAATAATATCATCAAAACTTTAAAAAACATAAACAAACCTTACAGAAACCTTTCTATACTTCATTTATATACCATGCCCCTTTTTAAATGCTTTTGTAAAGATTTATTTTGAAGGCAAGAGAAGACAAATGCTTAAAAAGGACAGCCATCTTTTTTGCAAACACAATTTCCGTTACTTTGTGCTAGAACTTCATTTAACCAACCAAACAAAACTCGCGGCTTTTTACGACAAAGAAGACATATTTATTTCGGCAGCATCAAAGATTTTTTTCGGCGACATCAAAGGAAAATGACGATATCAACTTTGCCTGTCACAGAGACACGGAACTGGCGTATTATTATATAGATTGCAGACACTTTGATTGACGATATGCACATGATCAACCACTATACGCAATGATACAGAATGTTTAAGAATCCGGGTATCGATCCCGGTACTTCTCGGATGCGAAGCGAGCGCTCTACCATATGAGCTAATTCCCCTATGACATATGACTTGTGACAGCAATAAGGAAATTGAATGAAAATCTTCACTGGACGAACTACCGTATAATCAAATTTACGTGAGCAGACTGCCTACTATGTGACAACAAACACGCGGTCTTTTTTTACGATCGGACATGAAAGTCGAGAATCACATCAATAATTTAAGTCAAATTATTGTAAGCAATGGTCGGATCATTCAGCAGCAGATCATCGAATCACTTAAGAAAGAACAGCGTCCTTATCTGCAAATTCGCCTGAAAAATATAGTGCCTTTACCGATGTTTGCAAAATGGATTGGGTAAATTGTCTGCGCGGTATGCAACATACATTGGTTGAGGGACTTAAATATATTTATAATTACTATATTATACTATTGCAGACACTTTGATTGACGATATGCACATGATCGACCACTATTCGCAATAATACAGAATGTTGGAGAATCCGGACATCGATCCCGGTACCTCTCGCATGCGAAGCGAGCGCTCTACCAAATGAGCTAATTCCCCTATGACATATGACTTGTGACAGCAATAAGGAAATTGAATGAGAATCTTTACTGAACGAACTACCGTATATTCAAGTTTACTTTAACAGTGTGGCTGTTATGTGACAAGAAACACGCAGTCCTATTCTTAAGTTTGGTTGCGAAAGTTGAGAATCCCATCATTAATGTAAGTGAAATTATTGTAAGCAATGGTCGGATCATTCAGCAGCGGATCATCAAGTCACTTAAGAAAGAACACCGTCTTCATCTACAACTTCGCCTTTAACGTATAGTGCCTTTACCGACGTTTGCACAATGGATTGGCTAAACTGTCTGCGCGGTATGGAACATACATTTGTTAAAGTACTAAAAAAATATATTTCTAATTATTTTATTATACTAATGGAGACACTTTGATTGAAGGACATTGGTTGAAGGACTTAAATATATTTATAATTACTATATTATACTATTGCAGACACTTTGATTGACGATATGCACATGATCGACCACTATTCGCAATAATACAGAATGTTGGAGAATCCGGGCATCGATCCCGGTACCTCTCGCATGCGAAGCGAGCGCTCTACCATATGAGCTAATTCCCCTATGACATATGACTTGTGACAGCAATAAGGAAACTGAATGAAAATCTTCACTGGACGAACTACCGTATAATCACATTTACGTGAGCAGACTGCCTATTAT